>NC_138348.1:68099831-69582331 GCF_046562875.1 Panthera onca
CCATGGCTCCATTGAATATATTAAGACTACCCAACACAATTCTCTTCTTTGAGCTGGAAGATGTGCACTCTGGGATATAACACAAATGTCAAAGCCATTTGGGTGCCACTGAAGATGAAACACTAATGTTATAAAGGCAACTGATACAAAGTATGCTACTTCCAGGAAATAAACAACTCAACAGCCTAGAGCCAATGGTTGGCAATGATATTATAGACATTCCAAAGATAGCCCCTAGCTGCTGTTTTTTCTCTGCAATATCATGTAGACATGAAAACGTTATTTTCACCTAAGTCCCTAAAATGCTAAAAATTCATAGTCAGAGATTTTACTCACAGAAAATAATTTTAATTATTAAAAAAATCATTAGCTCTTTCTTTTTTACATGTCACAAGTGTCAAGTTTTCTGCTTATCAGACTTATTATTTACAAATTATATTTCCAGAATAATTGCATAAAAGAAGGTGAAGCAGTATTTCACCTGTATCATCAAAACATAAAAGTACTACATTTAATTTTTCACAAAATACTGCCCTTGAAATTTTATGCACATAAAAAAAATCCTCATCTAAACATTATCAACAACTAATATTACTTAACACAAATTTAGTGAGCCTACCATGTGCCAGGCACTATGCTAGATTCTAGAGATACAAAAAAAAAATGATAAGATATACTCTTTTGTAAAAAAAGTATACAATAAATGTAGTGGTTCTTCCAGCGGTATCCAATAATGTTATTGCACTCTCAGATTCTCCCTTTAAAATAAAATTTTAAAGACAATTCCATTTGCATAGAATTTTTTTTAATTTTTGGGAATAAATTTAACAAAAGTAGCATAAGGCTTATACACTAAAAACAACAAATATTATTGAAAGAAATTAAAGATGTAAATAAATGGAAATAAAGCCAATATTCATTAACTAGAAGACAATAAATTGTTAAGTGGCAAGCTGATCATATGATTTACAGATTCAACATGACCTTTATAAAAATCCGAGCTATTTTTTTAAAAGAAATTGACAAGCTGATCCTAAAATTCATATGGAAATGCAAGTGACCCAGAATAACCAAAACAATCTTTGAAACAAGAAATATCATTGACTAATTTGTACTTTCTGATTTCAAAGCCTACTACAATAATCAACTCAGTGTGGTACTGGCATAATGATAGGATATAGACAGATGGAGTGAAATTGAGAGTCAGGAAATAAACTGTTACATTTATAGTTAATCGATTTTCAACAATGGTCCCAGACAATTCAATAAAGGAAAGAACAGTCTTTTCAGCAAATGGTTTTATGACAACTGGTTATTCACATGCAAATTAATGGATTTGGATCCCTACCTCACACTACATATAAAAATTAACTCAAAATGGATCAAAGTCCTGCATGTAAGAACCAAAACTACAAAACTCATAGGAGAAAAAAGGTGTAAAACCTCCATAACCTTGGGTTAAGCAATGGATTCTTAGATATGACATCAAAGCATAAGCACCAAAGGGCGGGGGGGAACCTCAATCATACTTTGTGCTTCAAACTATCAGTAAAGCCAAAAGGCAACCCACAGATGGAATATTTACAAACAATATATCTGATAAGAGTATATTATCTACAATATATAAACAACTATCACAAATCAATGACAGAAAGACAAACAACCCAATTTTAAAATGGACAGAGATTTGAACAGACATTTCTCCAAAGAAGGCATACAAATGGCCAATAAGCACATGAAAATATGCTCAACATCATTAGTCATCAGGGAAATATAAATCAAAACCACAGTGAGGCAGCACACCTGGTGATCCCACAGATCTGTCTTTTGCTTCAAGGTGTTTGGATGAAACAGACCCAGGGACACCCCTTTTACAAGCCTCTGACCACCTTCCAACCTTCATTCCAGTTGCAACCTTCAGATCCATCTCAGCCACCCTCTGCCTCAAGGACCATCCAACACCTTATTTTATTGATGAACCATGAGCTTCCACACTCATCAGAATTATTCTACCAAGGTGGAGACCACTGTCAACTGCCTGATCAATGTGCATCTGTGGGTCTCCTATACCTCCCTCTATCTGGGTTTCTATTTCGACCATCATGATGTGGCTCTGGAGAACATAGGCTACTTCTTCTGCAAGTTGGCTGAGAAGTCTGAGAGTGCTGAGCATCTCTTAAAGATGCAAAACCAGTGCAGTGGCCACACGCTCTTACAGGATGTGCAGAAGCCATCCCAAGATTAGTGGGGTAAAACTCTACACATGGAATGCCATGGAAGCCGCCCTTGTTCTGAAGAAGAACCTGAACCAGGTCCTTTTGGATGTGTATGCTCTGGGTTCTGCCCATGCAGAACCCTGCTCTCATCTCTGGAGAACCACTTCTTAGATGATAAAGTGAAACTCAAGAACATCAAGAAGATGGGTGACCACCTTCTACCCTCCACAGCCTGGATGGCCCCCAGACTGGGCTGGGTAAGTATCTCCTCGAAAGGCTCACCCTCAATCGTGACTAGGAGCCTCTGAAGTCCAACAGCCTTTGAGGGGCCCCTCTGGCATCCCCCTGGTGCCAAGACTTGTGCCTGAGCCTCTCCCTGCAGCCACTAGGAAGCTTTTTAACCACCCTGGAGCCTTCTCCCAATCTGTGAAACAAATGGAAACAACAGAACTTTTTGCAGAAAAAAAAATACACACAATGAAATACACTTCACACCAGAAAACTGTGGCAACAATAAAAGACAGACAAAAGCAAGTATTGATTAGGATCTGGAGAAAATGGAATACATTGCTGTTATGAATGAAAATGGTGTACCCACTCTGAAAAAATCTGAAAGTTCCTCCCAAGTTTTATAAAGTTCTGTATAAAAATGAATAAATAGAAAAGAGAAACAGAATGAAAAAACACCAATGATTTTTTAGAGCAAACCTGTAGGTAGGTAACTTCCAATCTAATAGTGAACACTGGAAATCCAAAATTGATCTAGATCTCTCATGTAAGATTCAACCAAAATGAAAACAAATAATAGTATTTTGAACTGCTCACATTAGTACACTCTTCATGTCTTCATTCCTAAAAGCCCACTTAGAAAACTGCTAAGGCTGTGAAACTGGTGATTTCACAAATCAATCCCCACTACTACCACCTCTAAGGCCAGAAGGGAGTTTTAAGGGAAACCAGAAAGAAAGAGAGTCACAGAAACAACAGGTGCTCTGAACAACTGGGGAGAGCGAGCTGAACTCCTCCTCAGTACGATCCTAAGAACTAGCAAATTTTCAAATCCCTGTTGGAAAGGAGATACAACTAACTCACTTCCAAGTTCCTCTTTATTCCACCCTACAGTCCCTGAAAAGTGACAGGTATATCACTGTTTAGTACTACTAGGCTCTGAGATACCAGAGTTCATCCCCAAGGAAAAATAGTCTTTAAGAATCCTTTGTATATATGTTTTCTTTAGGAAACAAACAGAAACTTAGTTGATTACTAACCAATTCATTTTTTAAGTTCTGTGATCCATAAGACTTGGATATGTGTTGGAAGCAATATGGAATTGTGAATGAAGCACAGGCTTTGGAATCTAGAAAATCTGTCCTATCACTTTCTGGTTGTGTGTTTTCAGACTTTTAATAACAATGGTTACATGTCACTGGTTATTCTAACCACTTTAATATGTTAACCTTCTTAACTTTTATAGTAACTCTATATGTAGGTATTATTATTGATTCCACTTTAAAGATGAGGATAGCTGAAATTTAGAGAGATAAAGTAGCTTGATCAAACCCCACAACTAGTAGGTGACAAAACTAGGATTTCAATGCAGTCATCCTAGTTCCAAAGACAACATTCCTATCTCATTATATTGACTTCTGATGTGTTGTTTCTGATATTTTTTTCCCTTCATTGCTCTTTCTTCAACTACAAAATAGAATGAATTCATAGGGACATTGTGAAGGTTAAATAAGAATATGTATATATATGAAGCACAGTTCCTGAAATATAGTACATACATGATAAATAGATTGTTATGATGATTATTAACATAGATTATGCTGTAGGGTCTAAAAGTAGTCACATTATCTTCCAGAACTCAATATTTCCAGATAGATAGATAAATAGATAGATAGATAGATAGATCTGTCAATGTCTGAAAAAATATACAATTTCATGATACTTTGGAGAACAATGTAGAGAATTATAATATCAATTGCTCTGTAGTTTATGTATATGACATAACATTGACATATATTACATTCACCTATCTTTTAGCTTTTCTGAGCTATAACTCATAAAATAAGAAAAAAACATAATATTTAAGGGTCATTTAATTAAAATAAGAAGTCATAGTAGAAATAGTTTCTACAGCATCCTTGACCTACAAATTTCAAATTCCATTTTTCATACTTCCATCTTCTTCATTATGTTACTCATCCCATTGTTACAGACTTTTAGATTTTTAGAAAGTAATACCCTTTATTGAAATAAAATGAGCTTAGCTTCAACTAAAAACAGCAAAAATAAATAAATAAATAAATAAACAAACAAACAAACAAACAAACAAATAAAGTTGAATCAGCCCCTCCATACCATTGTTCTAGTTTGAAACGTAGATGTTAGGGGAGTTTTAGACTCAGTCCACACTTAAAACTCTCCCTGATGCTTTGGCCCACTTTGTTCACTCCTCTGCATGATTTGTATACACATCTTTTTTTCTTCATTAAATTATTAGATCATTTGAAAGCAGGGAGCATATCTTTTTATTTGGCCTTATAACTGTTACAGTGTCCAACATCATGCCGAGTACAAAGAAAATATTTACTAGATATCCATGCAAAAGAAGGAGGCAAGAAAGGGAGGAATGAGGACAGGAGGAAAGGAGAGAAGGAGACTGGGAAAGCAAGGAAGAAAACAGAAAGGCAACCAAAAACTAACCAAAAACCTAAAAGTCAGGATGAAGAGTATTCTGCCTTCATGAAATATATTTTATCTTTGTGGAAAGCACTCCAGTATACATTAACTTTGCAAAATTTACTTCAAAATCTCTCTCATAACATTTTATTAACAGCCTTAGTTTCTAACAGTTGTTCTAGTAAAGAAAATATAAGATGGCATTTAGTCCATTTTCCTCAGAATTAACTAGCTTGAAAATTGGGTGATAGTTTGGATTAGGAGGAGTTGTCAATTTTTTCTGAAAAATTAGAAAATATTGGGTTTAGTTTTCCCATTTAAATACAAGTGCTACTAGAGGTGCCTGGGTGGCTCAATCAGTCATGTGTCCGACTGTTGATTTCAGCTGAGGTCATGAACCCATGACATTAAACCCCATGTTGGGGCTGCGCTGACAGCACAGAGCCTGCTTGGATTCTCTCTCTCCCCCTCCCCCACCCATACCGCTGATACTCTCTCTCTCAAAATAAACAAATAAACACTTTTTTTTTAATAAAATAAATACAAGTACTACTAGTGAGCTCTCAATTTAATTGCACTCAATGTGTAACATTTTTCAAACTAAAGTTTAAGGAAGGGCCACTGTATGAATCCAAGCCTTGGCAGCTGCCAAGTAACCATTCTATGTCTGGCAGCTGTGGATGGTGAACAATGCGACTAATGTAGCTGTCAGAAAGCCAAGTACTTTGTTTATAACCTCAATAGTGAATCATGAATATTGGCTAATTTCTGACCACCATGTGCAAAAGGGCATCCTATTACTTTCTGTCAAGTCAGTAATATTTAAAGGGGGCCATATTACTCTGAATGCAATAAATCTAGAATAATGCATATAAAATCTAATAATTTTAAAAATGGAAAGTCTAGAAAAAATTCAATATATCTATATAAGTTGTTTGCCTTGCCTTCTATTTCCTTTTATCTGTTGCTTAAAAGTTTAGAAAACTGTAGGATTTGTATACTTGAAAATAGTTTAAAAACAAATGAGAACAGTAGATTAAAAACATTAGTTCATATGAAAATTTTTACAAACCAGTAAGTGCGGCAATGGCCAATTTCAGATCAAAAGAGGCAAGTTTTGGGACCTACAGCAATCCACAGCAGGTGAGTGACAGCAAAAGACAACACTGATGTCTGTGCCACCCACAGCAGATGTCAGGCCTTGACCCTGCCAAAACACACTGAAATGCATGACCTTGTCTGGTTTAGCACTAAAGATGGTTAAACTAATTGTTAAATTCCCAAAAAGCTGAGAAAATATAACTGAGCATTCAGTCATTATTGTATTAATTGAATAGACATTTATTAAGCAGTGAATCACTTAATAAGGTCTAAGCATTCAAGACTAGAATAACACAACTTCCCTATTCTCACAATCTATTGTGAGACAGATACATAAACATACATGGAAAAAGTATTAATAAAGAACAAAGCACTAGGATATTTAGGAAAGCCTCCATAGAAGAGGTAACATTGAAGCTTGGTACATGAAGCTGAGAAGGGCATAACAGGCAAATGGGAGGGCATGGATAGAGGCACAGAACATAAAAGGACCTGGCTTTGGAGAAAAACTGAAGTTTGAGTATAATTAGAGTCTAGAGTTTGTGTTATTGGTATCTGGGAAATGCAACCAAAGAAGTAGGTTAGGATCAGATTGTGAAAGCAGAGAGTGAAAACTTACAGAGGAAAGCAAGATGATGGCATGCTCCTGTTTATTTGGAGGGAGAGATGCTCGTGGTAGACATGTGGAAGACAGACTAGAGGGAAGGAGCCGGTGGCAAAACACAAATGTGGTAAGCCATTGTAATATATTAAGTAAAAGAAGATAAAGGTCTGAAATAAGACACTGGCAGTGAAGATTGCCAGGGGTAAATGCAAGAGATGTTCCTAAGGAAGAAGTGACAGGATCTGATGAGTTAAAGGATATGGAGGGGAGAAAAGAACCACATAAGGTTCCAAGCCTGTAACTGGCACACTGAGATACTAACGGATGCTAACATATTTATAGAAGAGAAAGAAACTGAAGTGGAGCTTGAATCATTTTATGAAAGGAGAAGCTCTGGAGACCGTAACCTACTCTAGATTAAAGACAGGGGCACCTGGGTGGCTTGGTCGGTTAAGCGTCCGACTTCGGCTCAGGTCACGATCTCGCAGTCGGTGGGTTCGAGCCCCGCGTCGGGCTCTGTGCTGACAGCTCAGAGCCTGGAGCCTGTTTCAGATTCTGTGTCTCCCTCTCTCTCTCTGACCCTCCCCCGTTCATGCTCTGTCTCTCTCTGTCTCAAAAATAAATAAACGTTAAAAAAAAATTATAAAAAAAAAAAAAGACAAAGGTAGGATCTAGGTGAACATACATTAAAGATAGAAATACAAGCTTGAGCTAGAAAGAAAGATCAGTATTAGAGATAAATACATGGGACTCATTGGCAAATATGCATTTAAAATAGGAAACAATAAGATGACTCAGGGAGAGGGCACAGAGGTGAATTCAGATGACCAGAGATATAGGACCTGGAAACACTACTACTGAATGGATTTTTAAAAGTGTAGCCATTGAAGGAGATCAAAAAGAAATAAGAATTTATTTATTCCAAACTGACCCTATTCCAATTATTCTACTAGTATTCATCACCTACAATGGACCAGCCATTGTGCCAGGAAGTAGCAATATAAAAACGAATATGACAGTTTCTGCACAAGGACTGCTGTCTAGTGGGGTTCATGAGCAAACAGATTCTTGCAAAACTGTTGTACAGGTACCATAATACAAAAATTCACAAGCTATGAGGACAGCACAAGATAGCACCTATTTAAAGAAGAACCAAGAAAAGTTCTAACAATGAAATGAAAAGGGATCTGCAAGAAATAGCATTAGTACTGGCAAATGCAATCTCATGTGGACATTACTAAAATTTGAATGTTGGGATTTACAGTCTGTATCAAGTTTCTCTTTCCAATAAAACATGTTAGCTCTTAACCCTCAAAATATTTTCAGTGATCACTTTATACATTCTAAGAGTATCATACAGCAATTGATCCATGTCTAAGAGGCTGTGAAAAGAAAAACAATTGTCACTATATAGTTTCTACACCCAAATTAACCATATTGAGACTAAAGAAATCCTCCAACAGTCAGAGGATTCTAGAAAATCCTTTGAAATTCCATAGAAATTATGTATTCTCCCCTAGATGGAAAAGAGTGCTGGAAGAGGGAATATAATAAATATAATGGGTTATTTTTTTTAATTGCTGAATAACATTTCATTTGATCAGACACTGAGAATTCTGCATACCAGCAAGTAGGGTAGCATGGTTTGACATCCCCAGGCATCATGCAACTTGTGTTCAGTCCCAGCTCTGCCACTTGGCATGCCCAATTTTAACTTTTCCCTTTGTAAGGTGAATGATTTGAATAGAATGCCCTAACATTCTGTGGCTTAATGAATCTAACTCATATAAGCAAGAGACACAGTCTCTAAGGAATAAGCCACTAATACGCAAAAATGTACAGCATGACCAAGAAGTCCCTATGCATAAGATTTTCTCCTCTGTGAATTATTTTTTTTATAACAATTATACCTAATAACAGTTAGAGACCTAAAAATGACTAAATAACATGCAGGAAATTAAAGTTTACATGGAGAATAGAAGAGAGCATACAGATTACTTCTAACCAGTGCACACATTATATTATGTGTGTGTGTTTAAAAACAATATGCATTGAATTCTTACCATGCTAGACACTAAGTATTTCATACACATTATGTTACTAATCTCCATAACAACTCACTGAGGTAAAAAGTGTTATTCTTTTCATTTTACAGATAAGGAAACTGAGACAAAGAAGTTAAGAAGTTAAATATCTTATTCAAGGTTACATAGCTAATTACCGACAGCAGTGGATTCAAACACAGTTTATCTGAATCCACAACCTATGCCCTTCACCATCCCACAAAACTGAATCAGTAAATTAGAGTAACTACACGGAGGAGTTCAAAGACTGAGTTCAGAACTGTACCAAGGGATTGAAAATTAAGTGCAGTGAATCAGAAAAAGCCTCATGAAGGAGATAGATCTGAAGATGTGATTTAAAGTTAGATTATCAAGAGGTGCTACTACAGTATTGATCTAAATGATACAAATGTGTTTCATTTTCATGAAAAAAACCTAAATTGAATATATTCATTTAAAATCAACAGTTATCATCTAATCATCACAGTAAATTGTACTTCATGGGTCATAGGCAGTACTAAGCTTCCACACAATTTATTCTTCAATCATAGAGTTGCACAATGCATATAAATAGGGTAGACTGATGAGTGTCAAACCTCAGGTTCTAAATGGAACTTATTCATGAGACCATTAGACAATTATATCCAAATATCTGTGACAGGATATAAAAACCAGACTGAAGGGTAATAAATCCTCTCTGATGGAGACAGCAGGAGAAAAAAAAGAAGGGAAAAAATGAAGGTGTCTGTATAAGTTGAGATAAACACCACTGAGAAGAGTCAAGCTGCATGAGAGAATCTAAGAGTCAGCATTCTAGGGAAGTGGAATAAATTCTCAAAGGAATTCTTAAAACCCAAAACAAATTAGAATACTGAAAGCATGCTCAACAACATTAGACAACCTATCAAAACTGAATTCTCTTAAGTCCAAGCAGCTGCTGTGATGTGTCATCATGTCGCTGAGACAGAAAACCCAATTACAACTTTAATGGCTACACCATAAAGACACTATGACTGGTGAGGGCCAGCAAAAAAAAAAAAAAAAAAAAAAAAAAATGCTGAGATTCAGAAAAACTATGGTATGGAGTCTCTACTCCTCCGGCATTCAATAATAACACTAATCGGCATGAATTCTATTCATTCATTATTCAACAAATATTTATTGAAGCCCGGTTCTAGGCACTAGAAACACATTAAGATGAATAATAATGTTCTTGTAGAGCTTTATATTCTGGTCCAATAAGAATTTTTTAATGAAATATACAGTACATCAGATGATGTTAAGTGCTATGAAGAAAAATAAAGCAAGGAAGGGAAAATGAGAACCATAGGACACTAGCATACGGACAACAGTTTTAAATAGAATTGAGAGGGAAGGTCTTACTGGACAGTTGACAATCAAGCAGAAACTTAAAGAAGATAAGGGGTCAACCCACGTAGATACCAGGATGAGAACATAGAAAAGCCAAAGCAAAGGCTCTGAGGCAAGGGGGGGTCTAGCATCCTATAGGAAAAGCCAAGAGACTAGTATGCTTGGAGCAAAGTGAGAGGGGAAAATCATAGGAAATAAGGCCAAGAGGTAGTGGAGGTAGACTGGCTAAATCATGTATGATCTTGTAAGGACATTATATGAATTCTGGCTTTTACTATAACTAAAATGGAAAACTTTTATAAAAACTTTAGCAGAGAAGTAATATAACCTTATCTACGTGTTCAAAGGTGGTAGAAGCAAGAGCAGAAGAGGACCGGTTTGGAGGCTGTTCTGTATGAGTATATCCCTGGACACAAGGAATTGCTGTCTATTCTTAAAGAATAATGGTTAAAGCTCAGTCTCTGAAGTCAAACCCAGGAATTCAAATCCTGGCTCAAACATTCCCAAGGCTAGATATCTTCCTATATAAAATAAGAATCTTAAAACTGTACTGAACATCTACTATACATCAGACTCTATTCTATCATGTCTAATTTTGGGTTTCCCTCACAAGCAGACCCAGAGACAAGAATTCGAGTGTGATTTACTTATTAGGGGAGTACATAAACAATATCAACAACATCAGGAGAGCGGGGAAGTGACACAGTCCAGGGAAAAAAAGCCTATAAAATGTTTGCTACCAAACCCACAACTGCAGTGTACAACTGAAACTTAATCATATAGGGAAACACTGGGAAATAGACTAGAACACAAAATTGTCCACCCAAGGAGCAAGGGGGATGGAATCATATTTATACTCCAAGTCAGCTCAGTCATGGTTTAAAGTCTGCTCCTAGGAATTGTTCATTTCCAGGCACTTCCAGCTTGCCCTTGTCTGTATTTCATGAGTAGAATGGCCTTCTCTTGTTCTTGAAAGAGCCCTCAAGCACAGAGAGGCACACACTGGCAGTTAGAAATCTTCTGGAGCTCAGTAAAATAGTCTTATCTGAGGGATATGGGTGGGGCACTGATAACATTGCTACACATCCATAAGAGGAAAAAAGATTGACAGAATATACCACAAAATGTTAATAGTGATTATTTCTTTTTTTCAATGTTTATTCATTTTGGGGGGGGGGGTGCTAAGAGCAGAGAGAGAGAGAGAGTTCCAAGCAGGCTCTGCACTTTCAGTGCAGAGCCCAATGCAGGGCTCGAACTCACGAACCGCAAGACCATGACCTGAGCTGAAGCCAGACGCTTAACCAACTGAGCCATCCATGTGCCCCAGTCATTATTTCTTACTAGTAAAATTACCTATGCTTGTTATATTCTTTTTTTGTGAACTGCTCATCTTTAAGCTTCTGCAACAAATATGTTAACACTTATATAATAAGATACATGATATACAATATAATGTCTAATATAGAAATCTTTAACAGCCCATTACCTGTTTTCTTACAGTTCTTGTAACAACTCTGTGAAGAGAAGAGTAGGGATTGTTTCCTTTTTTTTTTTAAGTTTATTTATTTATTTTTGAGAGAGAGAGAAAAAACATGGGTGGGGGGTGGGCAGAAAGAGAAGGAGAGAGAGAGAGAATCCCAAGCACGCTCCACACTGTCAGCACAGAGCCCAATGTGGGGCTCGAACCCACGAACTATGAGACCATGACCTGAGTCACAGTCAGAAGCTTAACTGATTGAGCCACCCAGGTGCCTCAGGATTATTTCCATTTTATAAAGAAAACTGAGTCTCTGAGAAATTGAATGCATTGCTCAAGGTTTATCACTAGTTATTGATCAAGAAGCCTTGAACTGTAGATGTCCCGTTTCCAGCACTGTTTCCCATATATAGACTTACCATCTTGGACTATAGATATTATCTAAGGTAAACTCTTCATCTCACAAATGAGGAAACTAGGATATAAAGCAATTAGCCTAAGATCACACAGCCAGTAAAAGAGAAGATTCCAGGCCTTCAGAGTCCTGGCTTACAAGGAATCTGATTCATACATAACACAAAGTTTAAGCACATGTAATCTGCACCTACACTATTTGGCCACACTACACAACCAGTTTAGTGTCTGTGACCTTCCCCTAAAACGGGGAATATGAAAACATCTAAATCAAGGTAGTTGTGAGTACTAAATAATCAAAATCTGAAAAGTATGATAAGAAGGAAGTATCATAAAAATGTTTGTTATTATTATCAGTCTAATGCATTGAAGAAAGAGAAAATAAATGGATAGAAAAAATAAACTGCATAGAAATAAGGAATTAGAGGCATCTTGGAAGGAAAGGGTTTTAACAATTTTAGTGTAGTTTTGTTTATACGCTAAAGAATCCTGAAAGGGCTTTCTACAATTCTGATTAAGGTTATCAAGAATAATGCCAGGGGATGCAGTATGTATTTTTGAAGAAAAGAACAGGTTGCTGGGTTTAAACTCTGGTTCTACCACAGTTATCTGAACTTTAGCAAAATCTTAGTTTCTTTGTGCCAAGGTTTTCTCATTTATAAAACAGGAACAACAAAAGTACCTAAAAATTTTTAGAACAGTGCCTACTACATAGGAAGTAATTGGTAGATGTCGTTCATGGTTATTACCGGTCATATAGAGCTGCTTAATTAAATCCATTTAAATTGGAAAAAGAGGACTGTGATGGAACATCACCTTGGAACCAAAAGGTACAATTTGAAGGGATTTATTGGTAGGGATATTTATGTGGATTGATGTGTGTTGGGGTATGGTATGGTGTTAGCACTTATTATTCTCAGCAACATTGATATGTACATGTTGAAACAATGATTACTACTATATTATTTGACACATTCAAAAGGAATAAGAAATTGACAAGTCAGTGAAAATGAAGAAGAGGAAGCCATATATGAAAAGGAATGAGGTAGAAAAGGCATTTTTCTCCCATTAGGAGAATCAGCACCTCATTCTTTATATTAAAGATACACTGCATTTCACCTTCTTTAAAGTGAAAGACCTGCCTTCAGCAAAATAAGCCAGATGGAATCGTCAGGAAATGGAGTGTTAATAAATATAAATCAAATACAAATCAGGGCCACCAGCAGCACATAAGGCACTTCTGAATAAACTGGAAAAAGGTGCCCCTTCCTCAAAAAAAAATTACTTTCATCTGTTGAGAAACTGTCATAATATAATGATTTCCTATAACTAGACACTTTACTGCCATCTGCCAGAAAATTGGAATGAATATACAAATTTTAAATTGTGTGATGTGAATAGTGTCCCCTAGGATTGTAATAGTGCAAACATGTACAACTGTACTTCGATGGCTTTGTTTAAAAAATGAAATATTTGTCATAAAAATGCACTTATTAAATGTTGAAAATGTAGATTGTTAAGAAAATATAGTCTCAGGCTTCACAGAAGCTCACAATTAAATAATCTATGTTTATTTGAGTTACACTATGGTGTAGTAAGTGCTGTGTTAGAAAGCAATGCAGGGTGTTAATGAAAACACAGGGGAGGGATTCCTTACCCTGCCTAACAGATTTGCTCATACTTTAATGGAAGTGATTATAAAAGCTAAAACAGCAAGCCCCAATTATTTGGAGCAGGTTGATGTTCATCACTGTCACTGTTTGCTTCATCTGAGAGATGCTTTAAACTGAGAAAACAAACCAGGTTTGCTTCCAGACACAAACTCTCCTTACAGTTAGTGGAACTGCTGGACAGGCAGAGATAATTCATCCCACTGGAAAGAGAATGGAAGGAAGGAAAATGAATGAGAAGTAAAAGAAAGGGATTTGATAAAATACTCTTCAAAGCAGAAAACAAAATAGTAGAAGTCAAAAAGAATTAGTAAACAGAGAATGAACAATGGAAAAGAAGAAAAAGAAGTGACATGAGCAGTATGATGTAGGGTATGGAGTGTGATTCTGCAGAAAATTAAATGTAAAGAAAAAAAGAGAGAGAAATAAAAACAGAAAGCAAAAATGAGAAAGGAAAGAAAAAGCCAGGAAATGAAGAGAGGAAAAGTGGCATTTAGATAGACTCCAAGACACTTTCGGGAGTAGTCAAGAGGCTCTTGTAACAAAGAACAGAGACACTGCAAAACACAGTATAAGTGGGAACATTGCAGGCAAGATGAGGAATGGAAGAAAAACAATCCTGGATCAACTTTAGATGAATAGAAGATATGATTAACTTATAGAAGTACAGTGTTATATGCCCTATAATTAATTATACATTGTAATTTAATTTAGTAAGTCTGGAATTACATTTATATTGTATACACTGAATTATTTTGAAGAAATGTTCTGTTTTTCAAATCAGAATTCAAGAATCCAGATAAAATATTCAATAAAGAAACCCCATCACCCATCTCTTCCCTGAGTTGATTCAAGACAGGACAGAAACTCCCCCTGTTTGAGACTTCTGTACTTCCTTTTCCCCTAGAAGTAAAACATAGATGAAGATAGATAAATGACATCAATTGCAGTAATTTTCAAAAAAGAATTGCTTATCTCTTAGAAAATTTGAGAAATGTCACAAAACCTACTTTTTGCTTCCAGTCAGGCTGCAATTATAAAACTATGGCGTGATAATTTCAAAATTACTTCTCATGTTACATAAAGAAAACACCTAAAACAGTAATTCTAAATTCTCAAATTGCATTTGACTTCAAATTTATCATGTTAAATTTGCAAATGACAAATTTGTTGAAATATTTGGTTTGCAGGGCTTTTTTTAAGGTACAACAGTATACCACTTTACTACCACTAATTTCTATCGTTTCACAATCTATATCATACAGGTGTAGCAAATTGTACCTAGCTGTAGTGGTCAGTATCATTAGTCATGTGCACACATACAAATTTTTAGCATTGGAAACTGATAATTATCCTGTCCTTAGAAAGATCTATATAAGGATAGAAGATAAATTTGCTTTTTGATTGGTGGAAGTGAGAAGTGTTGAGGAAAAGTGATTTCAGTCTCATGGAAGGAGTTTCTAGGTAGGAATATGAGAATTCCAATACAAAAGACAACTCTGATTCTAGCCTAAAATAAGGAGAATAAGCAATAACAGCTAGTTTCCTTATTCATACTACACATAAGAAAAATCCCTCCACTTCTACACTGCTGCCTGCAATGCCCTTTCCAATTCTCCAAACTCTTTTAAATGTGAATATTTAAGATTTACATAAAAAGCTCCTCCCAAATCCATTTCATCTTCAGCCATGGTATGACACCAATGGGCTTTAGGTAATTGAACTCAGGTCCAATTTGAGCTCTGATTAGTCTAAACCAGTTATGGTAATCCTATCCCCTTTCTCAGGACTGAGAAAATCTCAGGACTGAGAAAATTTCATTCCCCTGGTGGTATTTTGGAGGTAAGTGTATAACCTAAGTTGGCCCAATGAGACTCAGAAATTTTTATCTGTCCAATAGCGGGCAGGATGCATCCATTCTCTCCTACTGGATAGAACAAGGAAGCATGTAACACACACTGTGGTTGGCAGGTAGCCCACCAGCCTATGAGAAGGAACAGCTAACGATAATACAACACTGCGGATGACAAGGAGGTAAGATAGGAGGAGCCTCGATTCCTGATGACATCCTTGATTCACTTAATAAAACAACTCTGAAACCTGCCCTACCAGATGTCCAGGTAGGTAAGTCTGTACATTTTCTGTTATTTAAACTAGGGCTTTACATCGGGATTTCTGTCACATAAGGATGAGGTATTTAACTGAAATAAACACTACAAGTTAGGCATTAGGCATTAGGCACAGAGAGTGAAGCACTAAGTATTATTAACTTAAAGACGTTGAATAATTTGATGAAGGGTGATGAGGTAAGAAAGAACAGACCTGAGCTTCAAACCCTACTTTTTTAACTCTAAGGCCTATATTCTTTCTACTGTGCTATACTACTAGATTTCTCTTTTCCTACTAACCGTAAATTGTATGACAATGAGAGGCATTTCTTATACATTTTTAGAATTCTATTCAAAATGAGGCCCTAGCATGATTTAGAGTGTAAGCTTTCAAAATATATTTTGTTATTTTTCGTTGATATCCCATGCCTTTTTTGACAGAATATCAACAAAATAAAAGAGAAGAAACTAAAGATTGAAACTGTTTATAAGTATCTTGCAGCAATTCATTTATTCATCAGTAGACAAGCTCTATAAGGCCAGAGGCCATATCTATCTTATTTTGTTCACTGTTGTATCTCCATGCCAAAAATATTTGGGATACAGTAGGTACCAATATTTACTTTAAATTCAATAATCAATGAATGAAGTAATTTTTTAATTTTATACTTCTTCCTAAAAATTACTTTCTTCTCCTGAAAAAGTCTATAAGAGACTTTCTTTTGGCCCAGTCTTTATGAAAATAATAATTAGATTTATGTTTAAAAACACAAAGAAAGAAAACCAGTAAGTCCTTATGTATACCAACAGTTCATGTCAATCATATATTCATTCATTCACTTATAAAGTATTTATTCATCATCTATTAGGTGCAAAACCCTGAAGAACACAAAAATATTTAAAACAGTCTTGCCTACAACTGAAACATCTTGCTATTATAGCAGAAAGTAAGAAGTTCTCAAATAAGAAGGATTTGTCTAAGGACATAATAGGCCATTTAAAGGGACTCAAAGTAGCAAATCTAGGATAAACTGAACATGAAAATAAAGAATGTCAGTAACTGATTACATACCACAGAATGAAAAAAGAATCCATAAATAATAGCATAAGTAACTGGAAGGAAAGTTAAAGTTTTTTCATACTGGAGAAAGCCAACTAACAAATTATGGAATGAGAAAATCACCATTTCGATCACTGTAGTAATAACTGTTTCAGGCAAGAATTACTAATGGATACTAAACTGGTAAAAGGTGAAAGCTGATCAGAAATGGGATACTTATATATTGTCCTCACAAAATACTGCCTACTAACAAAGGGAAAAATAGTAACTCTGCAAAACCTGACACCATTTTAACCAAGTGATCAATGTTAACATCATCAATAATGGCACAAATAGATATCATGTGCTTCCTGATATGATGCACTGCGAAGGATACATCATTTTTGTTGCATTTCTGCCCAAAATGCGTAACCTAAATTTAATCATGAGGAAAGATCAGCTAAATCATAATTGAAACAATGCTACAAAATAAATGGCCTGTACTCTTCAAAAAAATGTCAAGGTCATGAAAAACAAAGAACCATTATACATTAAAGAAGAATAGAAAGATTTGACAACTAAATGCAATATGTGATCCTGGGTTACGTTCTATTCAAGATTTTCTTTTCTCTTGATATTAAGACATTAGTGGGATGATTGGCAAATTTTGAATAAAACCTGTGAGTTAGATGTTAGTGTTAATTTCCTAATTTTATTACTTATTATACAAACATATTTTTAAATGCCCTTGATTTTAGGAAATACACATATAAGAATTTAGGAGTAAAGAAGCATTGTTGTCTGCAACTGTAACCAGAAAAAATAATATGTATATATAGCATGATAACGTAAACATGATAAAATGTTAAGATCTGGAGAATGTGGGTAAAGATACACAAGGAGCCCATATACTATTTTTGCAAATTTTCTGTAGGTTTTAAATTATTTTAAAATTAAAAAAAGTTTAAAATAATTATTAAAAATAAAATATAATACAGTGTCTTCCCTGAAACAGTTCTTTATTAACTAGATAAAAACATATGCTGCATGTGATACTCCAGTCCAAAACTGTCACTGTTACCACCCTCTCGACAGAATAGTCTTGCCACCTTAATCTGCCATTCAAGTCCTCACACATTCTGATCCCAATCTAGGCTTCTAAGCATATTTTCCTAATTCCTCTTTCTTTCTCACTATATTCCAAACTGAGTATTATACCTATTTTTTTCCTCTCTTTACTTTTGTTCGTGCTAACTCTGCTTAGTATTCCCTTAGTTCCATTACCTTAATTCTAAATTACACTCATAAGAAGCCCTGCTTCACCAACTGAATACAATCCTTCCTTCTTTTAATTTCCTATAAAATTTTATATTTCTCCTATGATATTGATCACTAACTTCCATTATAAACATGTGTTCACATTGGGGCACCTAGGTGGCTCAGTCAGTTAAAAGCGTCTGACTTCAGCTTAGGTCATGATCTCACAGGTGGTAGGTTCAAGCCCTGCGTTGAGCTCTGTGCTGACAGCTGAGCCTGGAGCCTTCTTTGGATTCTGTGTCTCCCTCTCTCTCTCTACCCCTCCCCCGCTCATATTCTGCCTCTCTCTCTCTCTCTCAAAAATAAATAAAACATTTAAAAAAATTTTTAATAGAGTGGGAGAGAGCCAAAGCATAAGAGACTCTTAAAAACTGAGAACAAACTGAGGGCTGATGGGGGGTGGGAGGGAGGGAAGGGTGGGTGATGGGCATTGAGGAGGGCACCTGTTGGGATGAGCACTGGGTATTGTATGGAAACCAATTTGACAATAAATTTCATATATTTAAAAAATACTAATAATAAAAATACAAATAAATAAAAAATAATAAAAAATGTTTTTAAATAAAAAAAAATAAAATAAACATGTGTTCACATTTATTTATCTCTTCGAGTAACCTAGAAGATTTGAAAGTACAGGATCTAAGTTTTACTTATGGAACTAGTATAGTGACTTAGACAATAATAGAGATTCTATATTATTGATAACAGTGATAATAAGAGTAGTAATGAAAGCAATAATAAAAGCAGTAGGCATTTGCTGAATGCTTACCACATACCAGGCACTGCATTAAGTGTTTTACAAGCTCACAACAATCCTTAGGTAAGTACTATTATTATTATTCCTATTTTGCAAATGAGGAAATAGAGGATAGAGAGAGGATAAGAAACTTATCCAAGATCACGTAGTAAGGGTTAAACATGCAAATAAAACCAACTAAAGCCATGCAAACTAATTCCACTATATCATGCTGCTATTTTTGTCCTAATTTTCCCTAGTTTCTTCCTGTGGATGCTTTTATCCACTGGCCTTAATTCTTTTGGAGAATGAAAAAACATAAACCCATGCCTTACCCCATAAACTAGGAAAAAAAAACTGTAAGTGAATAGCAAATTATAAATTACAGAAAACAGCATAGACTACTTCCAGATTTTTTTTAATGTTTATTTATTTTGAGAGAGAGCGAGCTGTCAGTGTGGAGACTGATGCAGGGCTTGATCTCATGAACCATGAGATCATGGCCTGAGCCAAAATCAAGAGTCGGATGCTTCACCAACCAAGACCCCCCAGATCCTTTGATAGATGTTGATTTTCTAAGGTTTGAAGCAGAGGATCTAACGAGGAAAACACTTAAATACATAAAATTTGAAACTTCAGTATTTAAAAAATACTAAAATAAAAAGGAAAGCCACAGAACTGGAAAATATTTACTCTATAAACTACAAAAGATTAACATCTATAATTTCAAAAGGGTTTATTTAAATACTGCTGCCTTAGTCTGCTACTATAACAAAATACCATAGTCTGGATGGCTTACAAACTGCAGAAATTTATTTCTCACAGTTCTGGAGGCTAGAAGTCCAAGATTAGATTGCCAGCATGGCCAGGTTCTGGTGAGAACAGACTGCCAGGTTGCAGACTGCCAACTTCTCACTGTATCTTCACATGGCAGAAGGGGCAAGGGAGCTTTCTCAAACCTTCTTAATAACAGCACTAATTTCATTAATAAAGGCTCTGTCCTCATGACCTAATCTCTTCCCAAGGGCCTCACCTCCTAACACCATCTCATTGGCATGACGATTTCAATATATGAAGTTGGGTGGGACACAAACATCCAGTCTACAACCAACTGCATATTAAAACAATGTAGAGGGGCTAGCAGTTAAATGAACAGGATATAAATAGAAAATTTATCACAATGGAAATATACATAGTAAATAGTCAATCTTTAATCATGAATACCTGATTTTAGTGAGGTTATGGTAAAGTTAGTACACTCATATATTACTGGTAATACTTTAAAGTAGAAAAAACATTTTAGAATAAAATTTAGCAATACATTACAAGAACTATGAAAATACCTATACCCTTTGACCTACTAATCCTTTCTGAATTTATACCAAAGAAATAATTCAAAAGAGAGGGAAGAAATGTGTACTATTAAGAGTATTGATTACAGTGTAATTTTTAATATGATGAAATTAGAAAAAATCTAATTATTCTATAGTAGCAGTCTAGTTATGAAAGTCATTATATATCTATTAAACATAATATTCTTAATCTATTAAAAAATACAATTTAAAAATTTTTAACAGCATGAAGAGATGTTCATGAGGCAATATGACCTAAATTTTAAAAAGCAAATTTTGACAATTCTGTATATATATTCTTGGTAGTTCTGATTTAACCTCATGTCACTAGGTTTGGTTGAAAATGGAAGAAAATTGTTAAAGTACAATATTTGTTTTATTATATGCTGTTTTCTGGGAAATTTTCACAAATGTAACTGCAGCCAGCTTTTAAGCAGACTGAACTGAAAAGTACAACACTCAAGCAGAAAAACATTCTGTATCTTTATAATAGGAAAGCTATTCAGTTAGTAAAGATAAACGGTATAAAAAAATTGTTGTTTAAAATAATCAGCTTTAGTGATTTTTTTTTAAATTTCTCATTGTCAAACATATAGAATGACCTATCTCTATTGGTTTAAGTATTCAAAACACATTAACTACATGATTGCTTCTCTTACCTTGTTATCTTACAGGGTTTTTTCCCCCTTATCGAACATTTCTTTCCTTATTGATTTTTCTCCTAATTACTTTGAGTCTGCACAAAATTAACAAGGGTTATCTTGCTCAGAAAGTGGCACACTTTGATCTACATAATATATGTATATATAATCATTCACTCATTCATTGATAAATATTTTTGAGCATTACTCTAAGGTACTGTGATAAGTACTAGAAGTACAAAGAACAAAAAATCATTCATGCCTTCTTAAGTATTCATATTCTAATAAGGGTAAAAATTTTATAAACAGTATTATGCATTGGGATAAATACTACACTAGAAGTTATATGTGATGTGCTATGAGATTATAATTAGAAGAAGGTTTAATTCTACCCAGGATAATCAAGAAAGTTTCACTTGGTAAGTGAGGAAGGTAACATTTGAACTGGATCTTGAAGTATAGATGTTTTTTTTATTATATGGAGAACTTCTGCTCATCTCCTTCTCTTCTTAAAAAAAACTGTTTTGGGGCACCTGGGTGGCTCAGTCGGTTAATCATCAGACTTAGCCTCAGGTCATGATCTCACGCCTTGTGAGTTTGAGCCCTACGTCCAGCCCTGTGCTGACAGCTCAGAGCCTGGAGCCTGCTTCCATTCTGTGTCTCCCCCTCTCTCTGTCCCTCCCCTGCTCATGCTCTGTCTCTCT
Source organism: Panthera onca (assembly GCF_046562875.1). Classification (NCBI taxonomy): domain Eukaryota; kingdom Metazoa; phylum Chordata; class Mammalia; order Carnivora; family Felidae; genus Panthera; species Panthera onca. Next base: position 68,121,330 of record NC_138348.1, read on the forward strand.
CTATCTCAAAAATAAATAAAAACATTAAAAAAAAAACTGTTTACATTAAGTGCCAACATTTTCAGAATTGGTCCCAAGTGCAGGGCTAGTAATTGTGTATTACTGCTTTTTGTACTTGTTACAAAGACAAGGTAATGATATTCTTTATACTTTCTAAGAAGGATCACATAAGATGTTTTGTGCATTGGTTGCCAAGAAGGTCATGCAATGGAAGCATTAATTTATTTGAGCTAATGTGGCAACATCATTCTGTAAAACCAAATATTCATTGAACATCTACTGTGTGCCCAGTCTTTGCTAAATATTAAGGATAAAAGACAGATAAGGCACTGCCCCTGTCCTCACTGATCTAGTATGGGAAACAAATATACATGACTCAAAAATATTAACCTATATATTATAAACTCGATTCAGCTACCTAGTTATTCATTTCCTCACATAATACCTAAGAGCACATATTTTAGAGCAAATCAAACCCAGTTTGTTTTTTATAAGCAGTACGGTTGTGTTTAATTTTTTTTATAATAGTACTAATACAAATTAACTTAGAAAAACAAAATATATATAATTAAAAGTAAAAGAAAAAAAGCTATTTGTAATCCTTCATTTGTAGATTACTATTATGAACATTTTAGGTATATAAGCACCAATAGAGCTAATACTTATCTGTAACGTATTTTTTATTTAACTGTTACTGTACTTCTTGTCTGTCTTTTCTACAGGATTATTCATTCCCTAACATATTTTTTTTAAGTTTATTTATTTATTTTGAGAGAGAGAGCCAAAGAGAGTGTAAGCAGGGGAGGGGGAAAGAAAGGGAGAGAGAGAATCCCAAGAAGGGTCAGTACTATCAGCACATAGCCCCATGCAGGGATCGAACTGTGAGATCATGACCTGAGCTGAAATCAAGACTTGGACACTTAATCAAATGAGCAGCAACCCAGGCACTCCTCTCGGATATATTTTTTAATAAAAATGTTAATTGACAATATTATTGACTGACATGCAGTTTTAAGAAATAATATAGAGAAATGCATTATATACTACAACCATTTTCCCCCAATGATAAATAAAAAATTATAAAACAATATTACATAGAATACAATGTCATAACCAGGATATGGATATTGATAACACCCACTGATTTTATTCACATTTATTATATGAATATATAATATTATGAATATATAATATTATGAATATATAATATATAATAACATTAATATATTATTATTCATATTTCCCCAGATTTATTTATAAGTGTGTGTGCATGTGCATGCATATATAATTCTGTATAATTTATCACAAGTATAGATTCCTGTATCCACCACCAGAGTCAAAATATTGAACAATTCAATAACTGTGTTTGGATAACCCCTTGCCTTTGGATAACCCCACTCACCTCACCCTATCCCCACCTCCATCCCTAATTCCTAGAAACTACTAACTTACCCTCCATTTCTAAAAGTTTGTCATTTAAAATATATAAATGAAATAATACACTATGTAACTTTTTGAGATTGGCTTTTTTCCACTCAGCATAATTCCCTGAATACTCCTCCAAGTTATTTAGTATATTATAGTTCATCCCTTTTCACTGCTGAGTTCCATAGTATGAATGTGATACAAATTATTTAGCCATTCACCTACTGAAGGATATCTGCATTGCTTCCAGATGTTGGCCTTTACAAATAAAGCTGTTGTGAATATTCATGTATAGGATTTTGTGTGACCATATTGTAATTGCATGTTTATTTTATAGGAAAGTGTTAAACCCCTTCGCAGAATGGTTGTGTCATTTTACATTCCCAATAAGAATATATGAGTGATCCAATTCTAGTCTGAGTTCTGGATGTGCTGCATGTTTACCAGGGGAACTTAGGCCAAGTAACCTTACCACTTTATCTCTTTGCTTCCTCTGATTTTAACACAAAGATGATAACTTTCAGACCTGTTGCTGCAATTAAAGTAAACAACATGTATGAAACAAAAAGTAATGAGTAGTAACAGACAGTGTAGAATAATGGTTAAGAAGACAGACTGCATATTAGAAAGTATTGCTTTATGAATAAATTCTTGAAGAAAGGAAGATAAGAAGGGCTGTATATCAGAAGGAAGGAGAATAGGAACTAGAGATCAGTGCCTTCTTCTCAGTAAGATCATAAATGCTCAGCAAAGGCATTTTATCACAGTGGGTAAAAAGCACAGGCTCTGAAGTCAGACTATGTAGATTTTAATTACACTTCTGTCACTTACTGTACAACTTGGGTAAGTTACTTATCTTCTTTGTGCTTTAATATCCTCATCTGTAAAATTGTGATACTACTATTTGCTTCATCAAGTTGTTGTGAAGATTAAAAGCGTTGATATACATAATGGAATTAGAAACATGCCTGCCGCAAAATTGTCAGCTATTATTATTTTTAAACACCTGTTCTGTCTCCCTTTTATGTACTAGCTGTGTGACCTTGGGCAAATCATACAACAGTGGCTGAGTCTCAGTTTCCTCATCTGTACAAAAAGAAGAAAAAAAACTTTGTAGAACTCTGATAAGGATTAAGTGAGATAACATATTTAAGATGACTGGCACATAACAAACATGAGATAAATGTTAATTGCCTTCCTTTCCTAATCACCAATTACTTTATTATATTGTAAGACCAACATTTTTCCCATTTCTCCCATGAGTCAGGCAGTCATCTGTCATTTGTACAGCTCTTTCATTTGCTACATAAAGATTTGAGTGCAGAAGCTTTACAGCAAACTATACTTTATTAGCCCAGAAGTGTCCTTATGTTCAATTTCTGGTTATAGACTGTTTTTGAAAATTGAGTTTTGAAAAACGTGGGTCTCTAAATTAGGACAAAGTTATTATAATTATGATTAATTCTTTTTTTCAAGAGTGAAATATATGAAGTAAACACAATCATATTCCTATCTGGTCTAACAATGTATTAGGATTTGAACTTGTACTGTCTATAAGTGGGTTTAAAAGCAAAGCAGGTAGGAAAGGAGATCCCTGGAAGAAGTTACAGTCAATGATATTATCAAGTCTGTTGAGTCTAGGTGACCCTATGAGGTAGATAATTTGATTATGTAAACTCAAAACTAAGATCTCAAATAGAAGCCCTCTCAGAAATACAGTGGCACCTTGACATGTCCTTTTAACTCAGGGGTTTCGATTCAGGGATGTTTTGGTATTGGGGCATTTTGATACCTCAGCTTTTAGCTTTTATGACTAGTGTGTACCATGTGCTAAGACAGACACATCATTCCTAAGTCTTAATCTTTTGAAATGAGGTCAAGGAGGGGTGGGAACAAGGGTGGGGTCAGAAATTGGTTAAAATTCAGATTGGTTTTAAAGATGGAGATAGTAAGTGAAAGGGTTGTGTAAGGATGAAATAAATCTCAGTAATGGGAGGAGATTCATAGATAAAATGAGGAACAAAGGAAGATGAGGTGAGGGTAGGGCACCATCTAGTAAATAAGTCACAAAAATGAAAAGAAAAATCACATGTCTACTCTTCTAGGACATTTCAGAAAGTGCTACCTGCCATTTTAAGCAAAGTCAATACATTCTCTGAATTTTATCTGTTTCCTGAACAGTATGCATTTGCATCTCAAAATTTACTATTTCTCTTTATATCTATAAAAATGGTCATTTATAGTTACTTCAATTTTTTTAAAAAATCTGACAGCTTAGTAATGGGATTCTATTTTTCATTTGAAACTCTAAATTTAAAGTGAAAGTCTCCCCACCAGGTTAGCAGTCAGAAAGAAACACTGAGCACAGAATACAATGAGCCCAAAGAGGTTAAACAAGAGGAAAGTTTATATCAGATTGGAGGAGGATCAGAATAGGCACCATGGAGGAAGAAGCATGTTTTACAAATTTTGAATAATGAATTCTACCCTTGTCTCAGTCACTAAGTAATTCCCTAACCACTCACCTAGAACTGCTCTCATAAGATCACCAATGGATTTATTTTTTTCTTTAAATCCCATGAACACTTTTCAGTTCCTACCTACGAAAACCTTCTATATCATTTGATACCATTGACCACTCTTCTATTCTTGCTGTATTTCCTTCAGCTTCTGTGATATATTCTTTCCACCTTTGTTCTCTTCCCATCACAGAAGTCGCTTAGTCTTCTTTGCGGGGTCCTTTTCCTGGACTCACCTTTAAATTTCCCTAGGAATTATGCCCTTCACCCTCCTCCATTCTCAACTCTAGAAACTTGCTATTCTCTATTTCTGTATCAGCTTTTGTTAGGCTATGCTGCAGCAACATATAATCCTGAAATCTCAACAGTTTATAATAAAAGCTTATTTCTCACTCATGTGTTATGTCTCTTATAGGTCAACACTGCAGCCTGTCTCAGCAATTTGTTCTCCACTGAAGGAGTAGCCCTATCTGAAATATACCCATCTGTGACAGAGAGAAAGATAGTGGACTACAAGATGCTTCTTAAAACTTATTTTCATAACAGGTACACAACTTCACAATTCATAGGCCAAGGAAAGTCACATGGCCAAGCCTGATGTAAGCAGGGTGGGCATTTGATTTTCTCTCAATAATGGACCAGTGGGGAGTTGTGATAAGAAGGAAAAGCATACGGTCTGATGATTAGACAATCACAATTTCTTAAATGCCCACATATTACCTATATATCACAACAATCCATAAAGCCAGCTTAGATATCTTCCTTGGGCACCAAAGTTTATATCTTATTAAAATTTCTGCTGGATATCCCCCAGGCATCACAAACTCACACTTTTCAAACCTAAACTCACCCCTTTCTTCCCTTGTCTCACCTCACTTCTTCCCCTTATCCCATTCTACTCCAAATTTGCTTTTCCTTATCTTTGTAAATGGTACCATAACCTTCATTTTCACCCAAACTTTGACACATCCCTTCTCATAGTAAACCCTTTATAACAAATGCTGAGTATTCTCTAGTATATTTCCTTCAGGTTTCTTAAATCTCTAACTTCCTATTGTCCCTTCTGCCTTTGGTTCTGTTAACACCCTTATTATCTTTCAAGTGATCACTTTAATAGTCTCCAAACTGTCCTCTCTGATTCCAGTGTCAATCAATGAATTGATCATATATTCATCCAATCAACAAATATTTATTAAGTCCCTATTATGTGCTAAGCTCTGAATATACAACAGTACAAAAGGCAGGCATGGATCCCACTCTTCTAGGGCTTATAGTCTTTAGAGAAAGAGAATTAAGGTATTGATAGCACAAAGTATGGTAAATGCTATAGTTCACTTACTCATCTAAAAAATACTGTTCATCAGCTAATAGTAAGTGAAGACACTGTTTCAGTCCCTAAAAATATAACAGTGAACAATAGAAAGGATCCTCCTGTCAGAAAAGAAAAAAAAAAAAAAATGTGAGCACCAGGCTAATTTCAAATAGTGGTAGGTACTAAGGAAATATAATAAATAGTGATATTATAAAGACTATGTGGGAGAAGGGCACCTCTCAGTCACTGGAGCATCTGACTCAATTTCAGCTTAGGTCGTGGTCCCAGGGTTATGGGATGGAGCCCCATGTCAGGCTCCACCCTGAGTGTGGAGCCTGACTAAGATTCTCTCTTGCTCTCTCTCCCTCTCTCTCCCTCTCTCTCTCTTTCTCAAACTTTTAAAAAATAAAAATAAATAAATAAATAAAAGAATATGTGGTAGAGGTAAGGAAGCCTATTAGTCTGGCTGATGGAGAAGGCTTTTCTGATTTGAATTAACACCAGAATGATGAGAAGGAACCAGTCATGAAAAGATCCAGAAGGGGGGTATCTGATGCAGGAGGAAAAAAAAAAAAAAAAAACAGTGTAAAAGCCCTCAGAAATGGACAAGCTGAAGCACATTGAGCAAGAAAGAAAGCAATTAGAGATGAAGTCAGAAAGCTCAAAAATCATGTAGAGTTTTGCAAAACATGGTAAAAATTTGAATTTTATCCTAAGTGCAATGGAAACCCATTGGAAAGTTTGAAGCAGTGAAATGACATGATCAAATATACATTATTTTTTTAAATTTATTTATTTCAGAGAGAGAAAGAGTAGGGGAGGGGCATAGGGAGAGAGAGAGAGAGAGAGAGAGAGAGAGAGAGAGAGAGAGAGAGAATCCATGCTGATAGCATGGAGCCTGAAGCAAAACTTGATCCCACAAACCATGAGATTGTGACCAGAGCTAAAACCAAGTGTTTGTTGGACCCTCAGCTGACTGAGCCACCAGTTGCTCCTGAATTTATATTTTAAAGGAGACTTCCAGTTGCTGTTTGAAAAATGGATTCAAGGAGTTAAGGTGTAATTAGGTAGATCAATAAGGCAACTATGAAAGCAATGGAAGCAAGAGATGAAAGTAGCTTGAAACTAAAGTAGCTACAATGGAATAAGCAAGAAATGTAAGTATATTTGAGGTATATTTAGAGGCATGGTCAATGAGACTTGATAGTTTGGACATGGGGGTGAGGAAAATGAGGAATCAAAGAGTTTAGCATGAGAAGCCTTAGGGTAGAGTGGTACCATTGACTCAGATGAGAATATCAGAAATAAGGAAAAGTTTGTGATGGAAAGCAAGGGGGAAACCTGTTTCTTTTTGACAGGTGTAAGTTGTAAGGTGAAATACAGTGATATGACAACATAAAATAGAAGCAATATAAACTGATGGTACCAAGATTTCTTATAGGAAAAACAAAAAAACAAAAAACAAAAAAACAAAACAAAACAAAAAACCTTAAATGTTCTGAATAGAAAAAAGCAGAATGGGATAAAATCTCCATAATACTATCAGTTTAATCTTTATAAAATAAAAATTGAATTAGAAAACTCCTCCACTTAAGATGCACCAGTGGGGTGCCTGGGTGGCTCAGTCAGTTAAGCTTCAGACTTAGCTCAGGTCATGATCTCCCAGTTTATGAGCTCAAGCCCCACACCAGGCTCTGTGCTAACAGCTCAGAGCCTGGAGCCTGCTTCAGACTCAATGTTTCCATCTCTCTCTGCCCCTTCCCTGCTCACACTCTGTCTCTCTCTCAAAAATAAACACTTAAAAAAAAAAAAAAGATCCACCACTTACTTTTGATAACACAATTTCTCTGAATATCCTTAAGATGTCAGTCTCCTCCATCAAACTATGAGTTCCTTGAAGGCAGGATTCACTGTAATTCATTCAGAATTTAGCACAAAAACTAGAACATAGTACTTGTTACTACATAGAACATAGAACATACCCATTCATTAAATGGGTGTAACAGTCAAGTTACTTACTCTCTCTGAGCTTCATTTTCCTCAGTTATAAAAGGCAGATGCTCTTTAAGATCACGTTCAACTTTAATAGTCTATGATTAAAGTTTCTCTATGATATATGGAAACATTAAGCCTGAAAGTTAGAAACAATCATTAAAATTCCAGACTCATATGAACTTTAAATGTGCTACACAGTCAATGCCTCTGCTTCTTCATGTGTGAAATGAAAACTGAAATATTGCTCTCCTTCATAGAAAATCTCATTGATGATGTAAACCATATTTAAATGTCAAATGATTAGAATAGTAAGCAGAATACTGTAATTGAGGGAATTTTTTTTAAAAAATGATTTGTGATAAGAGATGAGGCTCGTTACCTGCTAAATTATGTTGTACTGCATTTTGAAAAGATATATTCATAACTAATGATTTTTCTTTGTTTCATCTTCTATCAAGCTGTTCTTTTGTATGTGATCATTGCAAGAACAATAAAGTATGCCCTAATTTTTCAAGAGTGTATCTATAGGTCATAACTCAAGTTCATAACCTCTTCTAGATCTTTATAATGCTTTTTTTATTTAAAAAAAATTTTTAATGTTTATTTTTGAAGGAGAGAGAGACAGAGCATGAGCGGGGAAGGAGCAGAGACAGAGGGAGACACAGAATCCAAAGCAGGATCCAGGCTCTGAGCTGTTAGCACAGAGACCAACGTGGGGCTCGAACCCACAAACCAGGAGATCATGACCTGAGCCAAAGTTAGATGCTCAACCAACTGAGCCACTCAGGCACCCCTATCTTTCTAATGCTTTAACCAATGTAGTCTTTTTTATCATTGTATCAAACCTCTAATTTTTAGTATCTACAAATGGCAAAGTTTGATTTGATTGGGAAGGAACCTTTCAAGAATGTATATCCCATTATACAACATTCACCTTATGTTCAATAGTTCTGTGTTATTTAATTTCTACCTCAATATGTTTTTAAAGTAAAAAAAAAATTATCCCAATTTAAGATATACCAATGTAGAAAATCTTTTAGAAACACAAAAATATGAGATGAAACATAATTAAACATAATGAAAACATATGAAACATAATTTAGACAATCTAAAAATAAAAAAAATAATAATGAACAGGGGTGGGGGTGGTAGAAAGTATGCTTGACCAAACATTTGCTGCTATAGCTACAGAAGAAGGAAGCTAATCCTAGTGGAATTACTCTATGCCTAAAAAGTAGCATGTCAAAAGCTAAAAAAGGTCAATTTACTTCCAGGACAATTTACTCTGAAGCCCTAAAGAAATTTTGGCAGAAATTGACTACATGCTTATCAAACCTGTTACTTCTGCTTCCTTAAAACACAGATTTCATTACCAAGCTTCCTTTGGAGTTAGATAGCCAGATAACTTGTGACCAGTGGAATATGGATGAAATTTCTCCTCTACAAAGCAACAGATGCCCCCTCAAGAGCTTCCCCTACCTCTTCTCCTTGCTGTAAGACCAGAATTAGTGTCAAATCCTAGCATAACCAAGCTGATGACTTGACAAGCCTGATAAAGGAGGAAAAAGACTGTATATCTAAAGAATTATAAGAACTACCTGGAATATACTAGCAGGAACTAAGGAAGCACACCTGGGATTAGATTTTGAGGATACTTGATAAGGGGACTAGAATGTCAGAGTAATTAAGCAAGAATTCTTCAACTTGGAGACACTGTGACATGGGATTTAATATCTAAACCAAGATATCCAGGGATGGGGCAAAGCTTCTGTAGGATTGCCACTTAGATGCATGAGAAAAACAACAGTAACCCTCAGTTAAGGAGAAATTCCTGTGCTTCTCTAGAAGATGGTAGAGGCAAGGACAAGAAGTTAAGGGGAGTAGGCATACTGGAATAGATATATTTCAAAAGGCCAAAGGAACCAGGATTATGTTCTATACAAATTCCCTGTGAACACAACATTAACCAAGGCCATCAGGAACATACTGGTAAAGAGGGGCATCAGAATCACTAAAAAATTCAGAAGTGACTCTTTGTGGGCCTCAGATGATAGAAGCAGAGATGGTCACAGAGTTAGAAAAGTGGAAGCATTTAACTGACAAAGGCCAGGAGGACATAATTACCATTATGAGTGGCAATGTCAGAGGAACAGCCAAAAGGACTGACACATGGGGAACTTTGGCATTAGTTAACAGAGCATGATGTTCATAAGGGCAACATCCCAAATCACAAAAAGCTACAATAAAGCAGTAGGAGGCTGAAGGTGGGTGTCCAGTAAAAATCGTAATCTGCTCCTCAGCATGGAGACCTAATCCAAGTTTCAGATCCAAACCCATTAGCTGAAGAGATAGCTCAGAGTAACACTCTACCTTAAGACTTTTGCATTAACTATTCTCTTTAATTGAAATATTCTTCCAGATAGTCACTTGCTTGTTGCCTCTTTCCTTTTAAGTCTTTGTTCAAAGATTACCTTTCAGTAAGACTTTCCCAAAACATCTCATTTTAAATTTCAATATTTCTTGGGGCACCTGGGTGGCCAGTCGGTTGAGTGTCCAACTTCGGCTCAGGTCATGATCTCACAGTTTGTGGGTTTGAGCCCAGCATCAGGCTCTGTGCTGACTGCTTGCTCAGAGCCTGGAGCCTGCTTCAGATTCTGTGTCTCCTTCTCTCTCTGCCCCTCCCCCGCTCATGCTTTGTCTCACTCTCTTTCTCAAAAATAAATAAATGTAAAAAAAAATTTTTTTTAATAAAAAAATTTAAAAAAACAAATTGCAATGTTTCTCTCATCCTGGTGCTGTCTCTGCTTCTTCCCTGCTTTATTCTCTACAGCCCTTATTACCATTTGACATTTTTACATACTTTAGTTATTTATTATATTGCCTTTCTTTACCTACTAAAATACAAGTTCTATAAGAAATCATGCATATGTTGTTCACTGTGCTTAATCAACATGTATATAAGAGGTGCTCAAAAAATTTGTTGAATAAATAAATTCAGAGAAGATGTTTGGCTACAAATAAAATCTGAGGTGTCATAAGTCTATAGACAAAATCTTAACTCATGAAAACATGCAATCAGCTGGGGAAAGTGTAGAAAGAAGAAAGCACCCAAGGATCATCAATATGTGGAAACACATCAGAAAAGCAGGAATTTGCCCAGGGGACTAAAAAGAAACTTGTGAGTCAGGAGAAAATAAAAAAAAAAAAAATGTTGGAAATCAAGTAAAGGAAGTGTTTGAATACACAGGAAATTGTCAACCTTGGGAATGTTTCTGAGAACACAAGCTAGGTGAGAATCAAAAAATATACACTTGATTTGTCAACATGGAGGCCTTCAATGAGTCTAGCAAGTGCAGTTCTTACTGAGAAAGGCAGTTTCTTTCTCATAAGTGTGTTAGAAGCATACTTCTATAAAGTCAAAGCTAGAATACTCTAACAGTTGGCTGTTGTGTCTCTTTCTAGAATGTTTATCATGAAGGTTAGACAAGAGATGTTTTCCAGAAAATCATCTCCTGCCTACCATCTCCTTCTAGATTAGAGCATGCCACTGGCAGCTTCCTCAAAATCTAATAGTTATGTATGTCACGCAGCTGGGATTTCACAATGTTCAGTTCCCAGTGAGAGGTCCAGAGTGTGTGGGATGTTAGAAAGTACTACTACAGGAAATCAAATATTTCTTATTGACGAAGGAATTAAAGAATAATTCCTACAGTGAGGAAGGTAGACCCCTGTATCCAATGAGTCACCTGAAATCTGATGAGTCACATGGAGTGGTGCTCTTTAGAAGCCCTCTTTAAAAGTGATGAAATATCTGTAGGAGAGCCAAGGGGCAACAGAGACTACCAGGAGGAAGACAGACTGATCATTTCTTTTAATTCTGTACAGTTTCCTCTTTCTACCATCCTAAATCCATGCTTCCTGATACTTAATAAACAAATCACAAAATAAAATAAAACATAAAAAGAAAAAAATTAACTTACAGACATTCAATGTTAAGAAAAAACAATGAATGACAATAAAATGGAAATTTTTCAAAAAATAATAGATTTAGAAATGAGGGGTTTTTCATCAAAAAAATCAAAAATTTTAAATAAGGAGAGGAAGTGAAAATGAAGAGACATAGTAAGTCATGTTAACTTAAAAGAAATTAAAAGGTAATAAACCACTGAAATAAAATTGTATTTATTTGCTTATTTATTTGTTTCAGGAATAGAATTTAGTGATTCATCACTTACATGTAACACCCAGTACTCACCCCAACAAGTGCCCTCCTTAATGTCCATCACCCATTTGGCCCATCCTCCCATCCAACACCCCTCTAGCAACCCTCAATTTGTTCTCTGTATTCAAGAGTCTCTTATGGTTTGCCTTCCTGTCTGTTTTTATCTTATTTTTCCTTCCCTTCTCCTAAGTTCATATGTTTTGTTTCTTAAATTCCACATATGAGTTAAATCATGATATTTGTCTTTCTCTGACTGACTTAAATTTACCAGAGATAAAGTATTAAAAGTAATAAAGAAAATAAGATTCACAAAATAAAATACAGTGAAAATCAATAGAAATGCAAATTGAAAAGGAGATTCAAGGGTTAAAAAATTAAGAATGAAATATAGCCATGAGGAGAAAAAAAGATTAAGAGGTAGAATTTATTTTTTAATTTATTTTATATTTTTTAGCAAGAGAGGGAGAGTGCACGAGACGGGAAGAGGCACAGTGGGAAAGAGAAAAACCAGACAGTCTCCACACTCAGCACGGAGCAGAGCTCCATGCAGGGCTTGATACCATGACCCTGGGATCATGATCTGAGCCAAAATCAAGAGTCAGGTGCTCAACTGACTGAGCCACCCAGGTGCCCAGGAAGTGGAATTTAAAACATTAAAAAACAAAATTAACATAAGCAAAGGAATAGAACAAATGAAACATAAATCCAGGTGATAAACATACACTAAAACAGTGATGGATCAACCTCTTCCAGTTTCCCCAGAAAACTCTGTACCTGCTATGTATTAAACAGCATGTTAAGGAATTCAGTATCTTGAAAGACTCTGTGTCATTGGATGTACTGTATCCATTCTACAAATGAGCACAGGGATATTCAACAATTTATCCAAAAACCACACATACATCTGCTGATTCTAAAATCCATCCCTTACAATATAACTTGGGGCTTTGTTTTTTAAAGGATGCCTTACCCATTAAATAAAAGAACAAATTTTATCTTAAAAACTGTAATACTCTGGATTTATCAATTTGAAAAGTAAAGTGTTGGTATAGTGTTTTCTGTTACTTTAAAGTTGAGACATATTAAAGACAAAATGTTTGAGAACATTTAGAGATCTTTTAACTCCAATAGGCGTTTCAAGTCTGACAGAGTTAACATGCCTCCACAAGATGCACACTCTACTGCAATCATGCTTACAGGTCAAATGCAAAGTAAGTTTTGCTAATTAGCATAAAAACTAATAGTGCCATTTGTTAACTTGGAAGGAAATTATTTTGTTTCAGGTTTCTAAGGGAAATAAGTAGGATTTTACTTTTACAACTGCAAAATGTTGCTCGTACTCTTTAAAAAGTAACAATTCTTATCATAAGATAACAAAGACAAACTTTTGAGATTCTCATGAAAATTAATTTGTTATTTTAATAATAATAATCAGTCATAATAATAGGTCCCATTTATTTAGTAAATTATTGAGCAGATAAATATTCCAGGCATTTTACAAACATCTAATCTTCACACCAACTCTGTGGGATAGAATACTATTTTTCACATTTTACAGTCTTAAAAGCCTTAAATTCTTAACTAAATGATACAGCATGAATAATACAACCACAGGGCAAACCCACTTGGTTCTAACTCTAATGCCCATACTATCTCTACTATGCCCTGATTAGATCTACATTACAAAAAATATTACACATCCAGTTTGGGGGATGTATATATGTGTGTATGTGTTTGCACAAAAATATTTTTTTTAATTCATACTTTATTTTTTAAGAGCAATTTAGCATTCAGAGCAAAGTTGAGGTAAAGGTAAGTACAGGGATTTCCCATATACTCCTTGACCCCACACTTACATAGCTTCCCTAATTATCAAAGATCCCCCACCAAAGTATCCCACTTGTTATAACTGAAGAACCTACACTGACAATTACCCAAAGTTCATAGTTTACATTACTGTCCAAACTCCATGTTGTACATTTATGGGTTTGGACAAATATATAATGACATGTTATCTATCATTATGTTATCATACAAAGTATTTTTACTGCCCTATACATATCCTTTTTAAATTTAGAATATAAATTTTTTTTCCTTTTTTTATATAATTTATTGTCAAGTTAGCTAACATACAGTGTATACAGAATGCTCTTGGCTACAGGAGATTTCTGTAATCCATCACCTATGAGTACAACACCCAGTGTTTATTCCAACAAGTTCCCTTTTCAATGCCCATCACCCATCCCCCCGCCCCCACCACCCACATCAACCCTCAGTTTTTTCTCTGTACTTGAGTCTCTTATGGTGTGCCTCCCTCTCTGTTTATAATTATTTTCTTTTTCTTTCCCTTCCCTCATGGTCTTCTGGTAAGTTTCTCAACTTCCACATATGAGTGAACCATATATTATCTGTCTTTCTCTGACTGACTTATTTCACTTAGCATTAATACCCTCCAGTTCTATCCACATTGCCGCAAATGGCAAGATTTCATTCTTTTTCATTGCCAGGTAGTATTCCATTGTGTACACATACTATATCTTCTTTATTCATCAGTTAATGGCCATTTGGGCTCTTTCCATAATTTGGCTATTGTTGATAGTATTGCTATAAACATTGGTGTACATGTGCCCCTATGAATCAGCACTCCTGCATCCTCTGGATAAAATCTTAGTAGTGCTATTTCTGGGTTGTAGCGTAATTCTATTTTTAATTTTTTGAGGAACCTCCATACTGTTTTCCAGAGTAGCTGCACCAGTTTGCATTCCCACCAACAGTGCAAGAGGGTTCCCGTTTCTCCATATCCTCACCAACATCTGTTGTTTCCCGAGTTGTTAATTTTAGCCAATCTGACCGGTGTGAGGTGGTATCTCTATGTGGTTTTGATTTATATTTCCCTGATGATGAGTGATGTTGAGCATCTTTTCATGTGTCTATTAGTCATGTGGATGTCTACTTTGGAAAAGTGTCTATTCATGTCTTCTGCCCATTTCTTCACTGAATTATTTGTTTCTCAGGTGTTAAGTTTGGTAAATTCTTTATAGATTTTGGATACTAACCCTTTATCTGATATGTCATTTGCAAATATCTTCTCCCATTACATTGGTTGCCTTTTAGTTTTGTTGATTGTTTCCATTGCTGTGCAGAAGTTATTATCTTGATGAGGTCCCAACAGTTAATTTTTGCTTTTATTTCCCTTGCCTTCAGAGATATGTCAAGTAAGAAGTTGCTGTGGCCAAGGTCAAATAGGTTGCTGACTATCTTCTCCTGTAGGATTTTGATGGTTTCCTGTCTCACATTTAAGTCTTTCATCCATTATGAATTTATTTTTGTGTATGGTATGAGAAAGTGGTCCAGTTTCATTCTTCTGCATGTTGCTGTCCAGTTCTCCCAGCACCATTTGCTAAAGAGACTCTTTTTTCCATTGGATATTCTTTCTTGATTTGTCAAAAATTTGCTGGCTATACATTTGTGGGTCCAATTCTAGGTTGTCTATTCTGTTCCTTTGGTCTATGTGTGTTTTTTTGTTTTGTTTTGTTTTTGTTTTTGTTTTTGATTTTGCCAATACCGTACTGTCTTGATTAGTAGTGCTGTAATCAGTAGATTATTTTTAGTAGAGGCTAAAGTCTGGGATTGTGATGCCTCCAGCTTTGGTCAACATTACTTTGGCTATTCAGGGTCTTTTGTGGTTCCATACAAATTTTAGGATTGTTTGTTCTAGCTCTGAGAAGAATGCTGGTGCTATTTTGACTGGGATTGCATCAAACGTGTAGATTGCTTTAGATAGTATTGACATTTTATTTATTTATTTATTTATTTATTTGTGTGTGTGTGTGTGTTTATTTATTTATTTTTAACGTTTATTCACTTGAGAGAGGGGGGAGGGGCAGAAAGAGAGGGAGACTCAGAATCTGAAGCAGGCTCCACGCTCTGAGCTGTAAGCACCGAGCCTGACATGGGGCTTAAACTCACAAACTGTGAGATCATGACTTGAGCCAAAGTCAGACACTTAACCAACTGAGACACCCAGGTGCCCCAAGGTAGTATTGACATTTTAACAATATTTGTTCTTCTAATCCATGAGCATGAAATGTTTTTCCATTTCTTTGTGTCTTTTTCAATATTTCTTTCACAAACTTTCTATAGTTTTCAGCATACAGATCTTCTGCCCCTTTGGTTAGGTTTATTCCCAAGTATTTTGTGATTCTTGGTGCAATTTTAAGTGGGATCAATTCCTTGATATCTCTTTCTGTTGCTCCATTATGAGTGTGTAGAAATGCAACCGATTTTCGTACAATGATTTTATATCTTGCAACTTTGTTGAATTCATGTATTAGTTCTAGCAATTTTTTCATGGATTCTTTTGGGCTTTCCATGTAAAGTATCATGTCACCTGTGAAAAGTGAAAGTTTGACTTCTTTGCCAACTTGGATGCCTTTTATTTCATTTTATTGTTGGATTGCTGAGGCTAGGACTTCCAACACTATGTTAAACAACAGTGGTGAGAGTGAACATCCCTGTTATATTCCTGATCTCAGGAGGAAAGCTCTCCATTCTTCCCCATTAAGGATGATATTAGCGTAGGCCTTTCACATATGGCTTTTATGATGTTAAGGTATGTTCCTTCTATCACAACTTTCTTGAGGGTTTTTATTAAAAGGATGCTGTATTTTGCCAAATGCTTTTTCTGCATAAATTTATTTTTAAATGAAAAAGTTATAATGAAAAGCTTTTTATGTTAAAGAAAAATATATTCTGCCATTTTAACAAAACCTTTTAGTCTAATGAATCATGGTTGTTTTACATTGTTTAGAGAAAAGACACAACAGAATGTGCATTTGTTATATAAAAAAATCAAATTGTAATGTAACATCAATAGGTAGCTGTTCCATTTAATCTTTTATGTGTAACTAAATTGGCTTCTAAATTTAAGTATTCATATGAGAAATCTTCCCCTTTGTTTTCTTATTTCAAGTAAGTTTACTTTGCTAAATAAAACGGCTACAATTTTGACCACACACTGATCAGGTGGAATAAAAAAGTAAATGGCTAAAGTCGGAAATGTTTATCCCAAAAGTTTGAAGATCATCTTAAACTATTAGCCCCTTAGGGAGAATGAGTTCCACTAACTGACAGTATGTTGGCTGCTATTAAATCCAAACTTTACTATGATTTTAAGTCTTCAAACCTCTCCCATCCTGATCATTTAACTTCCTTTTATTTATTCAACAAATAAATACTAAGGGTTAGTAACTGTAATAGGCTCCAGAAATATAATGATGAACAACGTATTTGTTATGGATGAAATTGTGTCCACACCCCCATAAATAAATCCTTATTTTGAAGTCCCTAAACTCCCAGTACCTCAAAATCTGACTATACTTGAAGATAAAGAGGTATTTAAATTAAATGGGGTAATTAGAGTGGGCTCTAATCCAATACAACTGGTGTCAGAAGAAGAGATTAGGACACAGATACACACAGGAGAAAGACTATGTGAAAACAAAGACATAAGATAGCCATATGCAAGCCAATAAGAAAAGTTCAGAAGAAACCAAGTCTGCTGACACCTTGATCTTGGACTTCTAGTCCCCAGAATTGTGGGAAAATGAATTTCTGTTGTTTAAGCTACCTCATCTGTGTCATTTTACTCTAAAATCATAAATGATTAGAGACTGCTTTTGAAATTATATTCATAAGAATAAATATCCCACTCTTTCCTGGAGGATCTAAGTCATTTTGACACAGATAAGCAACCTCTATTTAGGACCCAGGCAAATAGCTTCAGATAAGGGAAGAGTTTTTAGGACACAGTATTCCAAATCTATCTTAACTTTATTGCTTTCAAGGAAACCAAACAATAAGTCCACTTTGACATCTATACGTGAATCATTTACACACAGCCTTGATCTTTTCTCTCCTTTTAGCTTATCAAACACTGACACACCCATTTTTCATTCCTAATTGCATTCCTTCCTCCCTCCCCGCCTCTCCCTCCTTTGTCTCCTCCACTCTCTCTATTATCAAACTGGCCAGAAGCTGATTTACTGTAATGTTATCTTTATTCTATTTGTCTTTTTTCAGTGTCTTTTCCATTTTATTATTTTCTTTTTTCCTATTCACTGAGTTTATTCTGTCCTCTTTCTAACTTCCTAAACTAAATTCTTAGCCCATTAATTTCCATCCTTTCTTCTTTTCTAATACATTTATTTTCTTGGTTGGGATTTTCTGTGCTTCCTGAAATAGAGAATTATGTCCTTTACCAATTCCGGAAAATTCTCATCCAGGACTTGCAAATCACTTCTGCCACACTATGTCCAGTCTGTTCTACAACTCCAATGAGACATATCAGGCCTTCTCATTCTAATACCTTTTAACCTCTCTTCCATGTTTGTCATCTCTTTGTGACAATTTCTGCAACTCCATCTTTTATTTCATTAATCTCTAATTTACTTTTTTATTTGAATTATTGTAACTTTCATCTTTAGAAGTTCTATGTTGTATTTCTTAACCAGCATCATCCTTTACTGCATCTTGTTCCTTTCTTATTCTTATAGAGTCCATTCTTTTTATGTTTGTTTGTTTGAGAGAGAGAGAGAAAAGGAGAGACAGAGGGAGCATGCACACACACGTGCAAGTGGAGGAGGGACAGAGAGAGTGGAAAGATTTATTCCAAGCAGTCTCCATGCTGTCAGCACAGAGCCTGAGGCAAGGCTAGGGCTAGATCTCACAAACCCTGAGATCATGACCTGACCTGAATGAAGAGTTGGACCTTAACCAACTGAACCACCCAGGTGCCACAGGATCTATTCTTTAAACATTTTAACATTACCTAAAGAGTTTAGAGAGATTTTCTTCTGAGTCTCACTCATGGTGACATATTTCTCATGTATTTTGTAATCTGGATTCTCAATTCATGTTTTCTAGAAGTTTTTTCTGAGGAAACTGTGAAGCCTGGATTGAAGCTGCATTCAGCAAAGGATGATAGGTATTTGTTTCTGCCAATCAGCCAAAAGTGCTACCAACCCAGAACTATTAAAAAGTACCCCCCCCGCCCCCGGGAGCACCTGGGTAGTTCAAACATCCAACTCTTGATCTTGGCTCAGATCATGATCTCATGGTTCTTGAGATCAAGCCCCGCAGAAGGCTCTGTACTGATAGCACATTGTCTGCTTGGGGCTTGCTTGGGATTCTCGCTCTCTCTTCCTCTCTCTCTGTCCCTCCCTGCACATGTTCTCTCTCTCTCTCTTTCTCTCTCTCTCTCTCTCTCTTTCCCTCCCTCTCTCTCTCTCTCCCTCTCCCTCTCCCTCTCTAAATAAACTTTAAAAAAGTAAGTTTTTTCCCCTCTGCTCTAGATAACTCAGACCACAAAAATGACATAGAATTCAAAATTGAAAGTGATATGAGAGTAGGCTTTTGTGGTTATCAGTTCTCAAGACACATGTATTGTTTTCTATTCAGATCCGAGGCCAAAAGACACAATTTGCCTTGTTATCATTCTCAATTGACAGGGAGATATAATTTTTCAACTCCATCTTCACATTAATCATAAAGTTAAAGTGATGACTTTCTATGGGTTCTCAGGGATACCATTCCACCTGTGTGAGTGCAGGGATTTTTTTTCTCCAGTTCTGCTATAGTCATTAAAGTCATTAAAATCAGCAAATGCCCTCAGAGACAACCTTAATACCAGCAACTACCAACAACCCTGATTTCCAATTCCTTTTTTGACCCCCAGAGATTTCTCTTAATTCCTTGTGAGCTCACTTGTGAAAATAACATTATCATTGCTCTTCTATCTAGTATTTCTACGTGTTTTACAACAGGGATTTTTTTCAGGACGTCTTATCTGAAATTTTGCAGGTAATAGAATTCAGTTCACTCCAGCCTACTCCAAACTGGCTTTTACTCCCATCAAGACATTAAAACTACACTCACAAAAGTCAAACTCATCTACCATTTTCCATGAGTCTTATTCTATTTGATCTTTCAGAAGCTTTCAAAGAAATTGAATTCTCTTTCTTTCTTTTATTTTCTTGGCTTCCATAGTATAACTAAAACTCCATTATAAAACTCTATAATCTGTTTCCCTGCTACTCTTCTGGTTTTTCTTTTTGTGACTCCTTTGCCTGCTCCTCCTCCTTCATATTTCTAAATACTGTAGCTGTTCAGTTTGTTTCTAATCCTCTTTTTACTCTAAAGTCTCCCTAGGAAACCTCAACTACTCTTGTGGCTTTAAATATTACATACCAACAACTCCCAAAATAAATTTTAGGTTCAAAATCTACATATCCAACTCCCTATATAACATTTCCCCTGTACTTCTAACAGGCATCTCAGACTTCATCTTTCAATCTAACTCATATCTGCAAATGATATATCCATCAACCCAGTTACTCTTGCAGAAATCTAGTGGTTAGCCTTGATAACTTCTTCAACCTCTCTACCACTAAACCACAACTAACCCATCATCAGATCCCATAAATAGTACCTAAAAATATGTATCTTGAATGTATCCACCTCTCTCCCCATCTTCACCACCAAACCACGTCACCATCATCTCTTATGTTACTGCAACAGAGATGATTTCACTGTTCACTGAGCAACCACCACACACCCACCCAATCTACAACAGCGAGAATTATCTTAAAATATTAAACTGGATCAAATCACTCTCCTGCCTTTAAGGCTTCTTAATATCCTTACATAAAAAATAAAATTCTTTACTTGGCATAAAAGAAAGGTCTTGCTTGTCTAGCCTTGCCTATTTCATCAGGGTCATTAGTGAACATCAGCCACAAAGGCGGTCTCAAACATACAAACACACCAAACTTGTCCTGACCTTGAAGTTTTAACATTTCTACCTTTACTGCCTAGAATACCCTTTCCATGATTCTTTGCATGGTTCTGATCCTGATCCTAATGCTACTACTTGCTATTATTTGTAACTTCCTAGAAGCTTTTTAACTCTTCTCAGCCTCAATTTCCATATTTATTAAGTAAGAAGAGTAAAAAATATCTAACTCAATAGATAATTTAATGATAATTTAATAAGATTAAACTAGATAATATTTATACTGTATGTAGCACACTACCTGGCACCCAAGTACCTAATGCATTTTTTTTTTTTTTTTTACCTATTTAGCTTGTTTTTATGTTGTTCCATATGGCTGAGAACAATTGGTCATAATTCCTCTCATATCATACAAACTCACTCAAGGTCTTTACATGATGAAAAAGCCATTTTTTTTATTTTACAGAATCATCCTCCACTTCTCAATATTTTAATCAATTTGTTTTGTCTCTGCTCCAATTTCTTCACAGCTGTTCTCCATTAGAAGATCCTAAAGAGAAGCTCTAGTTCCGTGCTCTTTATGGACAGTCTTCCAAGTTAAGTTCCTGCTTCTAAAAACTGAGAACATGATTAGGTGTGTTATAATTTATTTGCATTTGTGAGGTTTGTTGCTGGTGATGCTGGTGGTTAAGTTTTTATTTGGGAAGGGCAGTTGGAATTCTATAGTTTCATTTGTTTCATGTTTGGGTTATTTTGTTTTGTTCTGTTTTAATTTTTGGTGGTGCTTATTTGTTAACTTTCACTAGAAAATGAAGGGCAATTTTTCAAATAGCTGCAAATATATTTTTGTGTTAGCAGCTTCTATTCCTAACTTTACTATTCATCAAAAAACAGCAATTACTTTAGCTGGACTTGGGTTCCTATGGAAGTTATACACACTAGGGAATCCAGCATATATAAAGACACAAAGGCTGTACAATAGGTATATATTAAAGTCATTTCTCTCTGCTTGACGTAAAACACCTTTACTGTCATCCTTCCTCTCTTGGTTTCCTTTTTCAGTCTCAAGTTTATTCTGTATTCCATCTAAATGTCAAGATGCCTGCCAAAATGAATAGAAGAGAGGAAAGAATATAGTTAAGGAGAAAAACAGATTTTTCTCTTCTTTCAGGTATATTGACAATTGTGACAAAACTTATTTCTATAAGGAAAGGGAAGACAAGAAAACATGACATTGGGCAAAAAATATTTTAGCAGTTTCCTGGGTGATGACTATTACACAGCCTCAGTGTGATGCCAGGCTCATAGTCCATATCACAGCAACACTATAAGAGTAAGAGAAATCCTTGCACTCCTGGGCCTGGGGAGGCCAGAGATGGGAGGCACTCAGTCAATTTTTCAACGTTTTTATTGCATATACTTAAACCAGAGAAAATATTCCCTGGTTTTTACCTCCAATGTCTCTACTGTCTTCACTTCTCCAAGTCACATAACAGCCTTAGAAAGGAGATGGAAACTGCCAAGGGGAGATATCAGCCTAGCATGTGATAAACTCCCTGGTACAAAGCGAATGTTTGTGTTCTCCCAAAATTCATATGTTGAAGCCCTAAACCCTAGTAGGGCTGTATTTAGAGACAGGACTTCTAAGGAAGTGATTAAGACTAAATGGTTATAAGGGTGGGGCCCTGATCAGATATGTTTAGTGTCCTTATTATAAGAAGAGATACGAAAGAGCATGCTCTGTCATATGAACATATAAGAGGTCACATGAGCACACAGCAAGGAAGGCAGTTGTCTGCAACCCAATGGGAGAGCCTTCACCCAACATCACTTCTGTTGGCACCTTGATCTTGGACTTCCAATCTCTGAAACTGTGAGAATATTACCTTCTGTTGGTTAAGCCCTCAGTCTCCAGAATTTTGTTATGGCAGCCCTAGAAGACTAACACACTCCCCAAAAGGAAGAAATATGTTTTTATCTTCTTTGCATCTCCAAGAGTATTGGAACATTCAATAACTAGTAGGTGAATTGAACTGAAGGTTGAGTCAGTCCCTCCCCTCCTCTTGTGTGCTCCCATCATACTACATTTCAACTATTATTATCAATTTGTCAATATTACCACATCTTTTCATAATAATGTCCTTCCATGGTTTTTCCCTTGACTGTGGAAAAGAAAAATATTGTGCCTTATGTATCTTTATACTGTCCCAGTGTTAAACACAACAAATAATGTGATAAACACTGCCAGCTGCCTACCCAAAATCCATTTTCCCATTTTTTCTGCCAAAACATTCACATTCTTAGACTGCCTTTCAGGTAGTGGAATTATGTAACTGTGACCCAGTTCTGAGCAATAAACACAGGGGAAAATTTTGTTTTTCTTATTTAATACAGCCAATTATTTTTTTTCTTTATTTCTGACACTTCCAACCTGCAGTTTGCATATGAGTCTGGAGTAGTAACTACCTTGCTATAATGAAATGATAGGCAGGAAGACAAAAGCCACATGTTATGAATAGTGGAATAGAAAGATAGTAGGAAGCTGAGAAATTGACAAAATAATAGAGTGACTGCATCAGTACTGACTTCTTGTTTTGAAAGAAAAAAAAAACTCGTTTCCTCAAGCACAGTATTGAGGTCTCTGTTACTTGCTGGTGAATGGAATTCCTAACTGATACAGTAGAGTCAATAAATATTTGTTGAATTGAACTGGAAGGATAAATGGACAGTATTGCCAAAGTTGATGGGGAAACTATCCCAGTCAGACACATTTCACCATATCCAGAATTTGGGGCTAGAGTAGCTCATGCTATAGAGCTAAGAACAAAAAACAATCGAAATGATCTATGGAATACTTCAAGTTGGATATATTCTTTGCTTCAGGGGCCTCATACTAAATTAATCATTCAATAATAACTACAAACTGGTAAAAAATGAAAATTTAGTCAGGGGAAAAATAGGCAATACTGTGCTTTCTTGAACATCCCTCAAAATTATAAAGTGTCATTAACAAGTCATGTACATGAATATAGAAAGCATCAGAAGATTCACAGCAAATTAATATACCATTTAAGGTTGAAAAGAGATA
This sequence comes from Panthera onca, assembly GCF_046562875.1. Lineage (NCBI taxonomy): Eukaryota > Metazoa > Chordata > Mammalia > Carnivora > Felidae > Panthera > Panthera onca. Next base: position 68,144,682 of record NC_138348.1, read on the forward strand.
AAATGAAGATAAGAGAAATGAGAAGTGTGGGGGCAGATTAAAAAATATCATCCCCAAGGACTGGTACTTACTTCACAAGAGATGGAGAGTGACAGTGAAGAAAACTGGAGCATATAATAATAATGGCAGGTTATATTATCTTGGTATTTTCTGTTAGGTAAGTATTATACTATGTATTTAATATACTACCTATTCAAATCTCACAGGAACCCTTTGAGATAGATTTGTACCTATTTCATATAAGGAAACTGAGTTTAGAGAAATGAACAAAATAACTTGCCAAAGAAATTGTAGACCAGGATTCAAGCCACTGTCCTCTACTCTATCATCACTTGAGTATGTCACAGCTCTCTCTGTAGAACACAAGGTACTTATTCTTAAATGCTAATGTTACTACTGCTACAACTGATTAAGAGGTAGAATTGTTTAGCTGAATAGCTACAGACTCAACTTAAATCCTGGCATCATAGCTTACTAGTTCTGTGACCTAGTTCAAGTTATTCTTCTGATCTCAGATCTCTCTTAGCTAAATAAATGACTAGTAATGCTCACCCTGACTGCCCCATACAATTGTGAATGTATTCCTAATTTTTAAGCAATTTTTTTTAAAGGTAAAGGATTATTACTACCAGGAGAAGACAAAAAACAAAAAACAAAAAACAGTGATAGTTTGTAGTTGTCTGCAGCATTTGTATAATAAATTTCCTCTGGACAAAAAAAAATGTCTGCCATACTGAATATTGAAAAATTAACTTCATTAAGTTATAATGCTGTGGTAAGGTCATAAGCACAAATAGAAGTACAAGGCATAAGTTTCCATTAATCCCAAAAAAGAGACTTAAATTGGAACCAAGACATTATAACCAGTATTCATTGTAAAATTTCTGCAGCACCTAAAATTCAAAGTATGTCACATGCATCCATTTCTTTATTCCAACATTCCTTCATTTAAAGTATATGTGAGTGGGGGCACTTGGATGGTTCAGTCAGTTAAGTGTCCAACTTCAGTGCATGTCATGATCTCACTGCTTGTGAGTTCAAGCCCCATGTTGAGCTCTGTTCTGACAGCTCAAAGCCTGAAGCCTGCTTCAGATTCTGTGTCTCCCTCTGTCTCTCTGCCCCTCCCCCAGTCACACTCTGTCTCTCTCAAAAAAATTTAAAAAAAATAAAGTATATGTGTGTGTATATTTAAATACATATGTATAAATACACACACACACACACACACACACACACACACACACACACACAGAGAAACAGCCACAAAAACAGATATACAGACAGATAGGTTGCATTATATACAAGGTACTATATTAGTTTCCAGATATACAGCAGTGAACACAATAGTCCCTGTCTTGCTGGAGCTATACTTTAATTACCAAAAGCATGCTGATGGTACAGGATCTTATGTTTATACATATTTTTAAAATCTTCTATTCATTTTTTCCTTCATTACTTCATTCATCACACAATTATTGAGTGTGCATATTCTTCCCACCTCAATAAATAGAAACTCACTTCTTCTAAGTAGGAAAAACAGGAACCATAAAATTATTATAAATCTTCCCTATCACATTCAGCAAATCCTATCAGCTCTCCCTGTTTGTTGTTGTTGTTGTTGTTGTTGTTGTTGTTGTTGTTTGAAGTAAGCTTCATACCCAGCTTGGAGCCCAATGCAGGGTTTGAACTCATGGCTGTGAGATCAAGATCTGAGCCAAGATCAAGAGATGCACGCTTAACTGACTGACCCACCCAGGTACCCCTCTCCCATCTAAATGTAGCTCAAATATGACTGCTTCTACCCCCTCTATTTCAACATCTTGGTCAAAGCAGCCATCATCTCTTACCTGAGTAATTTCAACAGCTACTTTGTCTCCCTGCTCCTACCCACAATCCACCCCCTAGACTAACCTCCAGCCCGTAGTCATGAAAATAAGAGCAAACAATCTGACACCATGCCTTCTGAAACACTTTTTATTGAAGGAATTTCATAGTGAAAGGAGCAGTAACATGTTTATGAGATTCCCTTTGCCCAATGAATTCTGAAGTAATGAATAAGACTCTAACAGGATTGGACATCAAACTCCAGCCATCGGGTTGTAGGGATTTAAGCTACCTAATTAGGGAAGAATCAATCTCTACTCTTATATGATTACAAAGAGATCCAACTACAGTAATTGTGTCATGGCAGAAACTTGGCCTTCAACCCTCTTCTACCAAGTTGGTATTCTTCAATTAGGAGAATAACATCCTTTTTTTCCCAGGGTATAGGATATAAAGCTTGTAGTTGCTATTATTTGATGTGGCAGACTGGTGAGCTATTTTGGCACTTCAGCATTCAACAAGGATTGACTGCTTTAAATATTTGGTTTCCATGGAGCTCTAAAAGAAGTCACCTTCTCTCTCAAAGGCCAGATTGAAGAGAATCAGTATTGAATACGATAATTCTACCAATTATCCATCTATATAACCCATTCTTAATACAACCATTTGTGTGAAAGTGACCCATTTAAATCAAAAGTCAGATAATGACCCTCTTCTGTTGCAAGCCCTTCAGAGGTTTCTTATCTCATTTGGGGTAGAAGCCAAAACCCTTACTTTAGCTCTATCTCCCACTACATCCCTAACTTCATTCTTGCTGTTCTGCCCATCACTGATTCCCCCTCCAGCCACACTGCCCAACACTCCCATCAAGTTTCACATTTACTATTCCTTCTGCTTGGAACATTTTCTCCCCAGATACCCACAAGCAGAGAAAGTGTCTCCAAAGAGAAATAATAAATGTATAAAAACCAAATTAAACTACACAGTTTTTACAGAAATCCCCAATCCAATAATTTAACATAAAAAAATAATAATCCTGGCCCAGTGATATCCCTGGGACACTTGGAAGAAGCAAAAGCAAAACCATTTTGGATGAAAATTCTTATAAACTAGGCCACATGGGATTTCCCATGGGAGGGAAAATGAGTTCCACTGAAAATGTTACTGTCAGGAAATGAGTATTTTCATGTCTCTACATGGTTAGGGCTTTCTAAGCAAATTTTACTGGACCCTGAGTTAGATGACAGCTTTAGAAGTTAAATATGACTGAACAGATAGTGAGAGAGCTCCTAGAGATTTACCTTCCTGAGAGCATGTGCTTCTATTTCAAAGTTCAGAGAGACATACCAGGCATTGTGAACCCAGAGACAGTAGTCTTATCTTCTCCTTGGAGACACACATTCACGTTTCAAAGGGTAAAATCCCAGAAGCCTTCCCTTTCTTCTTACTTACATTAGACAGATTAGATTTCTCTCCCCCTCTCTGCAGGGGAGCGCAGCAGCTGTTTAAACTATCCTACATAAACTGCCAAGTTCATAATTTCAAGGTCCCTCTCCTTAGTACAGACTTCAGAACATGTAGAATGACTTTGGCTCTCAACATATCACCCTAGAAGGAGGAAATAATTAGAGCAAGGAGAACTAATTGATATGAGAAATAATAGCTTTAATCTCTGCTCCAGAAACCTCATGTTTATATTCAGTATAATATAAATAAATATGGATTTTTAAACTTACCATTTAAAATATAAATTCACAGAATACACGGGAAAAGAATTCATCATGAAAGATAGTAGACACAGCAAACAGAAGAATGAGCACCCTAGGAACTTGAGGAAAGAGAACAATTTGAAAAAGACTATAAAATAACAGTATTTGAACTGTGTAAAAAGATAAAATAAGTTATAAAACCATAAGGAAGAAACAATATAGCATGGAGAAAAAATAAGCAAATCTGAAAAACAATCAAAGAAAAGTTCTACATATGAAAAAATGTAGTCGCTGAAATTAACTCAATGGACTCAATGGCTTTGGTTAAAAACTGATTAGACAACAATGAAAGGAGCACTAATGAAGAGAAAAAACAAACTTAATGTTCTTATCCCAGTACAATACTGACTGAGCAATAAAAACATGAAAAGGAACAAAGAAGGATAAGAAATATGAAGGTTAGAATGATCAAATCCAATATATACCTAAGAGAAGTCCCAGAAAATAAATAGTAATAATGTGGGAGAAGTAATACTCTTAAATAAGCTAAAGGCAGAAATTTTTCAAGAGCTTATGAAAAGACATAAAATTTTTATGTTGAATAAGCACACAAAATTAAAAATAAATAGACAAATCTAGACACCAGTGGCAAAGAATTATTAAACTTTGGATTAAAAAAATAAAATTACCTATAATGAACCACTATTTGACTTTTTTAATTCCAGTTAGTTAACATACAGGGTTATAGTAATTTCAGGGGTACAGCAGGATTGTATTGTATATGAATGTAAATGTGATTCAATAATTCCATGCATTACTCAGTGCTTATCAAGATAAGTGTACTCTTGATCCCCTTCATCTATTTCACCCATCCCCCACCCACCCACCTCCCCTCTGGTAACCATCAGTTTGTTCTCTATCGTTAAGAATTTGTTTTTTCGTTTGTCTCTTTTTTCCCCTTCGTTCATTTGTTTTGTTTCTTAAATTCCACATATGATGATCCATCTATGTTGTTGCAAATGATAAGATAATCACCTTTCAGTGGACACTTGGGCTACTTCCATAATTTAGCCATTGTAAATAATGCTGCAATAAAAATAGGGGTGCATATATCTAATTGAATTCATGTTTTTGTATTCTTTGGGTAAATACCCAGTAATGGAATTACTGGATCATATGGTAATTCTATTTTTCATTTTTTGAGGAACCTCTATACTGTTTTCCACAGTGGCTGCACCAGTTTGCATTCCTACCAACAGTCAATAAGGATTCCTTTTTCTCCATATCTTTACCAACACTTGCTGTTTCTTGTGGTTTTTATTTTAGCCATTCTGACAAGCATGTGGTGATATATGAGGTGATATGTCATTGTGGTTTTGGTTTGCATTTCCCCAATGACGAATGATGCTGAGCATTTTTTCATGTGTCTGTTGGCCATCTGTATGTCTTCTTTGGAGAAATGTCTGTTCATGTCCTCTGCCCATTTTTTAATTGGATTTTTTATTTTTGGTGTTGTCTAAATTCTTTATAAATTTTGGATACTCTTTATCAGATATGACTTCTTAAGAACAATAGACACTGGAAGATAATGGAATGATATCCACATAATGAGGTAAAATAATTATCAATCCTGAACTTTGTGCCCACTTAAATAAAAATCCAAAGGTGCAGAAAGAAATAAAAACAGTTTCAAATAGTTTTTTAAAAGGTAATGTTTACCATTAGTATATATTTGCTAAAAAAACTAATAAAGAAAACACTTGATGAATAAATAAATTAAACACAAAATAAGAGGTTAAGATGAAGAAATAAATTAGTAAATATGTGGGTACATTTGAAAAATCATTGATTATAAAAGCAAAATATTAAAACAATGACCAATTTTAAGGATTTAAAAATCAAGATGAAAATAGTTTGATAATTTATGTAAGATAGAAAAAAGGAAAAACATAAAGTGTTCTATAATTAAGAAAAAGGGTAAAGATACTGTTTGAATTTAGAGTTATTGAATCAAATACACATGTTAAAAAATATAAAGATAACACTTCAAAAAATAGAAAAAAATTACAAGTTCTAAATCAGAAGAAGGAAGAATGAAAGAATACAATGATCAATCTAATGCAATGAAAGAATGAAAAGGAAACATAGGAAAATAAGTAAATAAGTAAAAGCCATAAAATAAGATGGTAGAAATAATTCCAAACGTATGAACAACTTTAATAAATGTAAACAAAATAATTAGGTACTTAAAAGATAGAGATTCTCATGTTAGAGTTTTAAAATCCAACTATACACACTGCTTACAAAAGATGTACCTATGGGAATGCAAACTGGTGCAGCCACTCTGGAAAACAGTATGGCAGTTCCTCAAAAAACTAAAAATAGAACTACCCTACAACCCAGCAATTGCACCACTAGGTATTTATCCAAGGGATACAGGTGTGGTGTTTCGAAGGGACACATGCACCCCCATGTTTATAGCAGCACTATCAATAATAGCCAAAGTATGGAAAGAGCCCAAATGTCCATCAATGGAAGAATGGATAAAGAAGATGTGGTATGTATATATAATGGAGTATTACTCGGCAATCAAAAAGAATGAAATCTTGCCATTTGCAACTACATGGATGGAACTGGAGAGTATTATGCTAAGTGAAATTAGAGAAAGACAAATATCATACGACTTCACTCATATGAAGACTTTAAGAGACAAAACAGATAAACATAAGGGAAGGGAAACAAAAATAACATAAAAATAGGGAGGGGAAAAGCATAGGAGACTCATAAATATGGAGAACAAACAGAGGCTTACTGGAGGGGGTGTGGGAGGGGGATGGGCTAAATGGGTAAAGGGCATTAAGGAATCTACTCCTGAAATCAATGTTGCATCATACGTGAACTAATTCGGATGTAAACTAAAAAAGTAAAATTATGCTAGATAAATTAATTAATTAATTAATTAAAAATAATTACACAGTTATAGTGCATAACCAAACTCCTGCTAGAAGGTGCTGCCCACCTTCACTGCCCTCTCCAGTGGGCTCTTTTGCATCTCTTACTGGACTAAAATATTCGCTGAAGACTTGGATGATCTGGTACTCCATTGTGTGGGCTTTGTAAGTAGCCAGTGCTCTTACTTGAACAGAAAATTCATATATTACATGAGGCACTACAGCATAATTAATAGGCCACACACTGAAAGAGCTGAGAATGTAAGAGATAAGCCACTCTTTCTTTGTATTGTGGATAGTATTTTCTAAAGGTAAATATAGCAGTACTAAGTGAATGAAAGTTTAGGTTATCTTATCTCTGGTTAGAATGAAAAGCTCTGATCTTAAGCACTATCATACCTTCTTTTTGTTGCTGCAATAATTCACTCCTGAAACTCACAAAAGCCCTAATTGTTAAAGAGAATGCTAAAGCAATATGGCTTACTCAACAACTAGCACTGTGTTTACACGACTCCTTTTAAAACTTTCCTTAAGCTCCTCTTCCTTTTTACAGAACAGGTTTTTCTCATTAGCTACAAATGTTGAATTTCAAGGTCAGATTCTCAGTGGACTAGCAGGCTGCATTTAGCCAGAGGGCAAAGGTGCCAGAAGTCTGGAAGTGCTCAGAAGTTCCTAGAAAAGAGAGACCCAGAATCAGAAGTGGGGGTGGGGAATGGAGAGGAAACAGATAATCAAAAAAGGAAAAGAAAAGACAACATATCTGTTAAGAAATTGCAAGGAGTCAAGAAAAAAGATAAAAATCCTTTCAAACAAGATCCAGTCCTGGGACTGGCTTGGCTGGTCAGTAAATGAGCCTACATGGGGGAAGATGGCACAATAGAAAACCTGATTATGAGATACGATTGGAAACTGCTCATTCACACCCTCCTTATATTAAAAGAAACGGAAAATGTTACCTTCCTTTTTAATTTCACAGGAACATTAAAACATGGAATAATTAGGTCACTTTGTTTAATCCCTTTGATATCAACAGAGAAAAATAAATGCCATCTGAATACAAAAAAAAAAAAAAAAAAAAAAGATGTACCTAAACTATGGTAATGAGGAAAGCTAGCAGCAAATGTGAAATCATGAAAAACTTAACCAAAAAGTTGTATAGTTACATTGCTATGAGCTAAAATAGACTTCAAAGCAAGTATTATTATGGATAAGAAGGTATTTTCTATTAAAAAATATAATAATGAATACATTTTTTAAAATAAGGTATTTATGTAATCATCAGAGGAATAATTTACCAAGAAGATAGAACAAGCTTTAACTGATATTTCACAACATGACCTCTCAATACATAAAACAAAAACTGAAAGAATAACCTGATTCTAATATATCTTACAACATTGCCTCAAAATGCATAAAGCAAAACTTGACAAAATTACAAGAAAAAATTATCAAGCACCCAATCATGGTGAAGTTTTAAAACACATTTTTCTCAGTAATTGATAGATTAAGCAGGAAGAAAAGATGGACTGTGATGATCTAAAGGGTAAGACAGATTTTTAAATTCTAAATATTAGAGAGCAAACTCTTGTAAAAATCCAAGTTATGAAATGTATCAAGGAGAAAACTATGCTCTTTTGAGTTCTTTTTTCAACTACAAATGCATAGATAGAGAGCAACACTGTCTATAAAGAATTCTATATATAAAAGTTCTGTAGAACTTTCTGCAATGGTAAAACTGTTATCTGCTCAGAGTAGCATTTAGACATGTGATAAATGTAAGTAAGAAAGTAAATTTTATTTAATTTTAACTCATTCAAATTTGAATAGCCACATACCTACCATATTGGATAGTGTAAAGCTAAAGTAGTGCTAAGAAGAAAATTTGTATCTTTAAATGCTTATATTAGAAAAGAAAAAAGGCTAAATATAAACAAGCAAAGTGTCTTCACTAAGAACAAAGAAAAAATATAAAACCAAAGAACGAAGAATTAAAGAAGTAATAAAGAGCAGAAAATAGTAACATAGAAAACAAAGCTACAGAAAATTTATAAAAAGAGAAATTTACAAAGCCAAACTTGGTTTCCTGAAAAGCCTAAGAGAATAGACAAACCCCATGCTCCTGTTTCTCTTCAAATCAAATCAATCTTTTTTTTTTTTTTTAATGTTTACTTATTTTTGAAAGAGAGAGACAGAATGCAAGTAAGAAAGAGGGAGACACAATCTGAAGCATGCTTCAGGCTCTGAGCTGTCAGCACAGAGCCCGATGCAGGGCTCAAACCCACCAACCATGAGATCATGAACTGAGCCTGTCAGATGCTAAACCGAGTGAGCCACCCAGGTTCCCCTAAATCAAATAAATCACAAAAAAAGATAGCCCTTTAGCAAAAATGATCAGGGGAAAGATGAAAATAAAATACATAAATATACAATTTGGGGAGTGAAAAAATATAATAAAAATAAGCACTTTTAATCCTAAGCAAGTACAATAATACCTTCATGACCAAAATTTGAAATAAATGAAAGAGACATCTATTTTTCTGTTAAAAAACAGAAATTTTAAAAGTTAAAAAAACTCATAAGAATTGAATAGACCTAAATCTTTTAAAGACAACAAATTAATAGCAAAATCTATACATCAAAATGCAACAGAACAAAACACTTTGTCAGATGGCTTACATCAATTTTACCAAATCTTCAAAGAGCATATATTCTTTACGTTATACAGTTACAGAGAATAGAATTTTTAAAAAGGAACTCTCTTCAATTCATGAATGATCCTGATATGAACTAAAAACCAAAAGCAGCCACAAAGAATACAAAAATACCAATGTTACTTATGAACATTGACATGTCACTATTTAATCATATAGAATATATTCTAATAATATAATATTTAGTTATATCACATAATCTATGAATGCAAGGATGCTTTGCCTGCCAATAAAAGGTCTATTGTAATTTCTCCAATCAACACATTAAAGGAGAAAAAAAATTATCTCAAAAGACAATAGTACCAGGTAACAATTAAGACTGCTGGCTGTGTTCCCATCCAAGTTTTAAGTTACATATCCACAAACTTATTTAATCTTCGCAACAACCTCTGATGTATATTTTTCTCATTTTACAAATAAAGAAGCTGTGGCACAGGGAAGTCCATTTATCACCCAGCTTACAAGTAGCAGGACCAGGATTTGAATCCAGCCTGTCTGAACCTAAAAACCACGCACTTAACTACAACACATATTCCTCCCACTCAAACCCTAGTTATTATTTTAGGGGAAAGGAGGAGGGATCTTAGCAAACTAGGAATAGAGAAAATATTCTAAAATATGAGAAAGGGTAATTACTAGCAAATATATTACTTCATGATAAAAGGTTAAGGCATACTGTTTAAGGACATGAAAACAAGAAAGAATGCCTCCTTGCTTCTAGGTAATTAGCTATCCATATGATAAAAGATAAAACCAAACCAAAACCTCATATACAAACAAAAATAAATTCTATATGGATTTAAGATGTGTGTGTGAAAGGCAAAACCTTTATAACCTTAAAGGAGAATATGTTTGTGACTTGAAGGTAGAAAAGGATTTCTTTTTTTTTTTTAATATTTTTTTAAGGTTTATTTATTTCTGAGACAGAGAGAGAGCATGAGTGGGGGAGGGGCAGAGAGAGAGGAAGACACAGAATCTGAAGCAGGCTCCAGGCTCTGAGCTGTCAGCACAGAGCCCGACACGGGGCTTGAACTCACAAACCATGAGATCATGACCTCAGAACTGATCATCTCTACCTGAAATATATCATTTTCACCCAGTGATCTCTGTGCTGCAGGAAAAGCTTCAAATCACGCTATTTATGTTATTTAATACTATTTGAGTGCCAAAAAATAGTAATATGGTAGGTATTTCAAACTTGAAACTCAAGATAGCTCAATGAGCTTTAATAATCATAAAAGGACAACAGAAAAGTATTCTTAAACTCTATCTCCAGTACTAATTTAATAACTTATTTATACGGTTTCTTTTATTATTTCAACAATATTTATTATTCATTTACTGTGTGTAAGGCATCTACCATCCATTAGGACAAGTAAAATATTTAAACAAAACATATAATTCTCTGACCAGGAAAAGTTGGAGGGGGGTTAGATAGAGTAGAATGTAATAGAAGAAAGTGAATAAGGCTGTAATACCATAAGGAAAAGAAAAACTATGCCTGAAAATGGAAGGACTATTGGCAAAGCATTCCAAAAAGGGAGCGTTTGTAGTGGGTCTTTTTTTTTTTTTAATATATTTGACATATAACACTGTGTAAATTTAAAGTGGACAACATGTTAGGGACACCTCGGTGACTCAGGTGGTTAAGCATCCAACTGTTGATTTAGGCTCAGGTCATGATCTCATGGTTGGTGAAACTGAGCCCCATGATGGGCTCTATGCTGAGCATGGAGCCTTCTTGGGATTCTCCCTCTTCCTCTCTCTCTCTGCCCCACTTCCCCACTTGTGCTTTCTCTCTAAAAAATAAAATAAAACATAAAGTGGACAACATGTTGATACTATTATATATTATAATATGATTGCCATTGTAGCAATAATTAGCACCTCACTCATATTTACCAGAATTATCATTTCTTTTTAGGGGTTGGAATAACTTTTAGTCTCTTAGCAAGTTTGATAATTATATTTTTGTCTATATTCATCATATCATGCGCTATATCTCTAGGACTTATTTACTACCTATTGCAACTTTATACTGTTAAATATCTATCCTATCTCCCACCCTCTCATACCCTAGTAATCACCATTTTACTTTCTTTTTTTTATGAGTTTGGCTTTCGGGATTCCACATATAAGTGACATCACATAGTACTTGTCTTTCTCTGACATATTTCACTTAGCATAATATGCTTAAGGTTTATTCATGTTGTCACAAATGGCAGGATATTCTTCTTTCTCATGCCTGAATACACATATATAAACCATGTGATATCTCATTGAGGTGATATCTCATTATGGTTTTGATTTGCATTTCCCTGATGACTAGTGATGTTGAGTATCTTTTCATGTGCCTGTTGGCTCTTTGGGTATCTTCTTTGGAAAGATGTCTATTTAGTTCCTCTGCCCATTTTTTAATTGAACTGGGTTTTTTTTTTTGGGGGGGGGGGGGTTCTGTTGTTGTTATTGAGTTGTATGAGGTTTTTATATATTCCAACCCATGGCTTACAAAAATTTTCTCCACATTGTGTATGTTGCCTTTTCATTTTGTTAATCATACTGGGTTTTACATGATCAGTAAGAGATTTCAGTGTGGAAGTAAATGGAAGGCAGTGTAAGCTGTGAGGACAGTGCAGTCCAAATCAAAGAGGCATGAATAAGTGAAGCATATTCCAAGGAAAGGCATGAGGATTATTATAGATGACATATATGTTGAGCTGAAAAAGAAAAGAATGCTCAAAACACCTTTGATTGGTAAATGAGCCATTATCTATGTGCTCAAAACTCCACATTCATTCATTCAGCAAGTTCTATATGCTACAGATATAGCAGGAACAAAGCCCCTAACATTTTAGTGAGATGCAAAGATGCAAAATATGGACTGTCAAATGTGACAAATACTTTAGAGAAAAATAAAGCAGGAGAGGGAACAAGAAGTGCCAAGAGGGAAACAATGCAGTTTTAAGTAGGATGATCAGGGACAGCCTCTTAGCCATCATATTTGAACAAATACTTAATAGAGTTGAAGAAGCAAACCACACTTCCATCTGAAGAAAGAAAATTCTAGGAAGCAGAAGTAAGTCCAAAACCCTGACATATAAGAACAAAAAGAAGGCCAGTGTGGCTGAAGGAGAATGACTTAAGTGAATACAGGAGCAAATCAAGTCATAAAGGTAAAAAAGTTGTATAGGGAGCTATAAACCATTGTAAAGACTTTGGCTTTACTCAGAGTAAGATAAGGAGCCCATGAAAGTTTTGAGCAGTAGAGTGACATGATTTACATTTTAATAAAATCCCTCTGTAAGCTCTTTAGTTGAAACTAAAGGGAGGCAAGGCAGGAAGGAAGGAGACCAGTCATAAAGATATTACAGTAATACAAATAAGAGACAATGATGGCTTCAACCAGGGTGGAACTAGTTGAAGTGGTAGAAATCATCAGATTTTGCAGATATTTCTGAACTACTTCCTGATAGATTAGATGAAGGCTGTCTGAAAAAAGACCAAAGAAAGATTTAGCAAATACAATGCGGTAGATGGTAAGTTCTCAGTAAGTACTGAATTAAATTTAACATCCAACACAACTTGGCTGCAACCTACATTGCCAGTCTCAATTCACATAATTATTCTATTCTAAAGTCAAATGAGCCTTCAATTCCCTCCACCCTTAATCCCTAATTAATTTATTTAAAAATCTCTCCACCTGTAGTGCTTTGGCTTATTAGCCCTTTTGATATTTCTCTCAATCCTTACCTCATTCCACCCTACCAGATTCTCCCCATTTTTTCAAGCTCCATCTCAAGCCCCATTTCCTACATGGAAGATTCAAAATTACAACACAGAAGGAAATCTTCCCTTTAGAGAAGGGAACTTCTCTATTCCAAGCCCACATGTGATGATTAATCTTTATAGTACTATCTTGTGACACCATGTAATATATTCATTCACACCATAAATATTTTTGATCCCACCATATGTTATCAGTCTAAATTATTTAATTTCTCAATAGTTTTCACATTATATCAAATGTCATTTGTCAGAAATATCCAAGCTAAAATTTCAACTCTACCACTTACTATGTGACCTTGAACAAGTTATTTCACTTCTCAGAGCTTGAGTTTATTCATTTGTAAAATGCAGATTAATAACAACCACCTACTAAGACAGTTGCTAGGCTTTAATAGAAGATGTAAGTAGGGGATAGTAGATGGTATGATGGTAATTGGTATGATGTTGGTTCCATCTCTCTCTTTTAGGAAAGGAATTATATCTCCTGCAGCATTTCACATGTTGCACTGTACATAGCATATGCAATAAATAATTGGTAGTGGCTTATTTAACCAATTAAGTAAATCAACACAAATGTTGACTCCTTAATGCATTAAAACAAATTCCAAATAGATCTAAGTTTTCAAAGCAAAATTTTAAGATTTTTGGAAGAAAATATAAAAGATTTATCCTTATGATCTTTGAACAGGAAAAGAGTTTGTAAATAGGACATAGAAAGTGTAAAAAATGAAGAAAAAGACTGATTAAACTAACTATGTAAAATTTTTAATTTTACACACCAAAGGCCATCATTACAAGAGAACAAGCAAACTACAGACTAGAAGAGACTTATTCTATACACACTCAACAAAGGATTTAGTATCAAGAATAATTAACTGAGTGATGTCACCAAAATGGTAGCGAAGGAGACTTCAGCCTCCATCCCCCTACAGAGATCAATAGTTACACAGTTATCCATAACTGAAAATAGCTCTGGGAGACCTCAGGAACCCATTTAAGAAACTTCAGCAACACATGGAACAAAACACCTGAAACTAACCCTACAAAAAGCAGAGAAAAAAACAATTTAACTTTGCCTGCACCATCCCATCTTCCAGGCCAGCACTGCTCGGTAGCAAAAGAGAACTCACTAGCTGAGAGAAGTTACCCTCCCTGAGAAAAGGAGAGCATGAGGGTGACCAGCTTTCCCAGCCTTTTGGGGAACTACATGGATGACCTGCTTCGGTTTCATACCACCAACATCAGCAAAGCTGAGATGTCTAGAAATATTTGGGAAGCAGGAAGAAGGTAGGAGCTCCCAGTATCAGCCATAGAGCAGGAGTGACCACAGGGCTGAGTGGCCTGCTCTGCAGAGGACCTCAATAGCCTCCGTGGATGCTACAGATTCACACAGCTTTTATCACAGAGCCTCATCGCAGATTCCAGTAGACTGCTCCAGAGAGGACCCCAGCAGCTTTCAGCAGTGAAGAAAACAACAGCCATCACAGCTGCCACAGACTCCAGCAGATTTTGTTGCTGAGGTTCCACTCCACAGGTTTTCACATTTGCAGACTCCAGTCACCTTAACCCCTCCCCTACTGCTGCCTAAACTCAAGATAGGAACCCACAGCCAGCCCCAGCCTCTACTGCTACACATGTACAAGATGCCAGCCTAAACTCCTGGCTGACACCCACTAGTGTTCACATGCTTGTGGCTAGCCTCTGTAGCTGCGAACCTGCACACCAGTGGCCCAACTGCCATCAACAGCCTCCACTACTGTATGTGCACCCACAGTTAACCTCTATACCCAACAAGTGCACGCGAATGGCCAAGGCCTCTGAAGCTACTTGTGTCGAAGGTTGTCTCCATCCATAACCACTACATGTGTGTCTGTAGCCACCCGCTCACTACACAGGCACCTGCGGCCAGTCCCTGGAGCCATGCGCACACCACAACCTCTGCCTACCACTGCCACCTGCCCCAGCCCCTATGCAGTAGACATAAAAGTGCCAGTGAGGACCCCAACAGCCCTTATAACCACTGAGGAGTCCCCAGGCCCTCAGCAAGGATCATACAGTTGTGAATTTTGTGGTTCCCAAAATCCTAAGCCAAGGAGACACACGTCCTCTAGACCCAGAGCTGCCACATGCCCTGGCACTTGGTGCCCAGAGCCAATAAACTCGGGGTCACAGCATGCTCCAGTGTGCTCCCACCTATAAGTGAATATTTTGCCTTACCAATATTCATCTATAATGTTTTGAAAAGATGACTTCTTTAAAAGTGAAAACACCTACACAAAGTTACAGAAATCACAAAGAATTGGGGAAACATGATCCCACTTAGAAGATAGTAAACTTTCAGCAACTGACCCTTAAAAAATGGAGACAGACAAACTGCCTGGCAAATAATTCAAAATAATCACTCTAAAGATGTTGAAGAAGCTACAAGAGAACACAACTGAACAATTTAATGAAATCAAGAAACAATATAAGAGCAAAATGAGAATTTCAACAAAGATCAAAAACTTAAAAAGAAGGGGCTCCTGGATGGCTCAGTCGGTTAAGAGTCTGACTCTTGATTTGGCTCAGGTCATAATCTCATGGTTCATGAGATCAAGCCCTTGTCAGGTTCTATGCTGACAGCATGGAGCCTGCTTCGGATTCGCTCTCAACTCTCTCTCTCTGCCCCTCATCCTGCTCGTGCTCTCTCTCTCTTTCTTTTTTTTTTTTTTATTTTTTAACGTTTATTTATTTTTGAGACAGAGAGACAGAGCATGAACGGGGGATGGTCAGAGAGAGGGAGACACAGAATCCAAAACAGGCTCCAGGCTCTGAGCTGTCAGCACAGAGCCCGATGTGGGGCTCGAACTCATGGACCGCGAGATCATGACCTGAGCCGAAGTCGGCCGCTTAACCGACTGAGCCACCCAGGCGCCCCTCTCTCTTTCAAAATATATAAACATTAAAAAAAAAACAAAAAGAGAAATTTTGGAGCTGAAGAATTCAATCAAGAGCTTAACAACAGACTTGGCCAATCAGAAAAAAAAACACAACAAAACTGTGAGCTCAAGACACATCATTTGAAATTATACAATCAAATGAGCAAAAAGAAAAGAAGAATGAAAAGGAATGAAGAAATTCTATGGGAGTTATAGGACACCATTAGGAGAAACAATCTATGCATCATTAGAGCACCAGAAGAAGAAAGAGACAGAAAGCTTATTTTAAAAAATAATGGCCAAGAACTTCCCAAATCTGAAGAGAGGTTTGTATATTCAAGTTCACGAAACTAATATGTCCCCAGACAAATTCAACCAAAATAAATCTTCTCCAAGACACATATAATAAAACTCAAAATCAAAGACAAAGTCTTGAAAGCAGCAAGCAAGAGATAAGAAAAGTTTCCTGTCACATAATTACAAGAGAATCCGCACAAGGCTATCTGAAGGTTTTTCAGGAAAAACTTTGTAGGCCAAGAGAGTGGAATGAAATAGTCAAAGTGCTGGAAGAAAAATATTGCCAACCAATACTTTTTCCCACAAACTTGTCCTTCAGAAATAAAGGTGAGATAAAAGGTTTTTCAAACAAAGCTGAGGAAATTCATCACCACTAGACCCACATGAATTGAAATAAAGAAGTTCTACAGGCTGAAATGAAAAGATGCTAATTAGTAGCATGAAAATTTTTGAAAATATAAACTACACTGGTGTAACTAAGTGTATGCCACATTCAAAATGCTCCCATACTGCAATGTGATTGTATATTAATCACTTAACCCTAGCATACAGGTTAAGGGACAAAAGCACTAAAAACAACTGCATCTGTAATAATTTGTTAATGGATACACAATGTAAAAGACATAAACTGTGACATCATGGAAAATGGGGTGCTGGTAAATGGACAGAGTTTTTATACACAATTGAAGTTATTATTAGCTTACAATAAACTGTTGCTATATCTGTAAGAAGTCTTCTATCAGCCTCACGGTAATTACATAGAAAAAAAAACTTACTATAAATATAAACAAGATAAAGAAAAGAGAATCAAAGCCTACCATTATGGAATATCATCAATTCACAAAGAAGACTGCAAGAGAAGAAGAAAGGAACAAAGAAATCACAAAAGAGCCAGAAAACAATTAATAAATAAGATTGCATTAGTAAGTCCTTCCATCAATAATTAATTTAAATTTAAAAAAACTAAATTCAGGGGTGCCTGGGTGGTTCAGTCGGTTAAGCATCCTACTTTGGCTCAGGTCATGACCTCGCAGTCCGTGAGTTTGAGCCCCGCATCGGGATCTGTGCTGACAGCTCACGGCCTGGAGCCTGCTGTCTCTCTCTCTCTCTCTCTCTCTCTCTCTCTCTCTCTCTCTCATTCTCTCTCTCTTTCTCTCTGCCCCTCCCCCACTCATGCTCTGTCTCTCTCAAAAATAAACATTAAAAAATTTTTTTTTAATTTAAAACAAATAATAAAAGGACTAAATGCTCTACAAAAGGCACAGAGTAACTGAATGGATTAAAATTTTTAAAAAGACCCAATAATGTACTCCCTACAAGAGACCCACTTAAGTTTAAGAACACATTCAGACTAAAAGTGAAGGGATGCAAAAATATAGCCATACAAATGGAAACCAAAAGAGAGCAGGGGTAGCTAATCTTAATTCAGACAAAATAGACTTTTATTAAAAAACTGTAACAAGACACAAAGAGGGTCATTATATAATGATAAAAGGGTCAACTCATCAAGGCAGCATAACAATTGTAAATATATATGCACCCAGTATCAGAGCATCTAAATACTTTTTTAAATACTGACAGATCTGAAGGGAGAAATAGACAACAATACAATAATAGTAGGGGACAACACAGGATGGATTTCCCAGATAAAAATTAATACGGAAACATTGTACATGAACCATACTTTAAACTACATGGACCTAACACACATATACAGAACACTTTATCCAACAACAGTGGAGTACACATTCTTCTCAAGCACACACAGAAGATTCTGAAGAATAGATCATATGTTAAGCCACAAACATCATATGTTAGCAAACTGTAAAAGGATGAAACTATACCAGGAACCTTTCTGACCAAAATAGTATGAAACCAGAAAACAATAATAGGAAGAAAATTGGAATATTCATACATATGTAGAAACTAAACAACATATTCCTGAACAACCAAAGTGTCAAAGAAGAAATGAAAAGGGAAATCAAAAACATCTTAAAACAAATTAAAACAGAAACAAAATATACCCAAACTTAAGGGATGCAGGAAATTCAACTCTAAAAGGTAAGTTCATATTAATATATGCCTATATAAGCAGCAAAAAAAATGTCAAATAAGAAACCTAAATTTATGCCACACGGAACTAGGAAAAAACAAGAAGCTAAGCCCCAAAGTTAGTAGAAGGAAGGAAATAATAAAGATGAGAGTAGATATAAATGAAACAGAGAATAGAAAAACAACAGAAAAGATTAACAACATTACATTAGAACTGATACCACAGAAATACAAAGGATCATAAGAGGCTACTATCAACAATTATACACCCACAAATTGGACAATCCAGAAGAAATGGAAAAATGTCTGGAAACACACAACTTACCAAGACTGAATCATGAAGAAATAGAATCTTTGAATAGACCAATTACTAATAAGGAGGCAATCAGTTATCAAAAACTTCCCAAAAAAGAAAAGCCTAGGACCTGATTGTTTCACTGGTGAATTCTACCAATGTTTAAATAAGAATTAAGCCATTCCTTCTCAAAGTCTTCCAAAATATTGAAGAGAAGGGAAAAATAATTTTAAAAAAACAGAATTACTCAGATACCAAAATCATACAACAATACTACAAGAAAAGAAAATTATAAGGCAATATCCCTGATGAATACAAATGTAAAAATCTTAAACAAAATATTAGCAAACAAAATTCAACAATATATTAAAAGGATCATACACCGTGATCAAGTGTGACTTATCCCTGCGATGCAAGGATGTTTCAACATATGCAAATCAATCAATGCAATAAACCACATTCATAAAATAAAACATAAAAATCATACAACATCTCAATAGATGCAGAAAAAGCATTCAACAGAATTCAATATCCTTTCAGAATAAAAATTCTGAACAAACTAGGTATAGAAAGAACATACCTCAACGTAATAAGGTCCACATACAACAAACACATAGCTAACATAATAAATGATGGTAAAATATTGAAAGTTTTATTTCTAAGATTGTGAACAAGATAAGGGGTGCCTATTCTCACCACCTCTATTCAACATAGTACTGGAACTCATAGTCAGAACAATTAGGAAAGAAAAAGAACTAAAAGGCATCCAAACTGGAAAAGAAGTAAAACTCTCTTTTTTGCAGATGATATAATCTTATATATAGAAAAGTCTAAAGACTCTACTAAAATGTTAGAACTAATAAATGAATCCAGTAAAGTTGCAAGGACACAAAATGAACATACAAAAATTAGTTGTGTTTGTATACACTATGAACAATCTGAAAAAGAAATACAGCAGTCCTTGGGGCACCTGAGTGGCTCAGTAGGTTAAGTGCCTAACTTTGGCTCAGGTCATGAACTCACTGTTCCTAGGTTCAAGCCCTGCATCAGGCTCTGGGCTGACAGCTCAGAGACCGAAGCCTACTTCAGATTCTGTGTCTCCCTCTCTCTCTACCCCTCCCCCACTTGTACTCTTTCTGTCTCAAAATAAATAAACATTAAATTTTTTTTAAAAAAATATAGCAGTCCCACCTTATACACAATCTTGTTTTTCCCAGTTTCAGGTAGCCACAGTCAACCACATTCCAGAAGCAGATGATCCTCCTTTAGACTTATCATTAGAAGGTTAATGGTAGCCTAATACTATATCACAATGCCTATATCATCCACTTCACTTCATCACATAAGTATGCTATCAACACACATCATCACAAGAACAATGAGTACAGTATGATATTTTGAATGTGAAAGAGAGTGAGAGATATCACATTCATAAAATTTATATTACAATACATTGTTAAAATTACTCTCTTTTATTATAAGCTATTGAAAATTCTTACTGTGCCTAATTTATAAATTAAATTAACATAGGTAGAAAAATATTATATAGGTAGGAAAAAATTATATAGGGTTTGGTACCATCCATGGTTTTCAGGCATTCACTGAGGGTTTGGAATGTATCCCAATGAATAAGGGGAGACTACTAAAAAGAATGCAATATAATTTGCAATTGTATCAAAAAGGATAAAATACTTATGAATAAATTTAACTAAAGAGATAAAAGACCTATACACTGAAAACTATATGACATTTATAAAAGAAATTGAAAAAGATGCAAATAAATGGAAAGATATCCCAGGTTCCTGGATTTAAGAATTAATATTATTAAAATGTCTATACAACCCAAAGCCATCACTATTTTCAATGCAATCTCTATCAAGTTTCCAATGGCATTTTTCACGGAAATTAAAAAAAAAATCCTAGAATTTGTATGGAACCACAAAAGACCCCAAAAAGCCAAAGCAATTTTGAGAAAGATGGAGTCATCAAACTTCCTGATTTCAAACTACATTATAGATCTGTAGTAATCAAAACAGTATGGTACTGACAGAAAAACAGACCAATAGAACATAACTGAAAGCACTTAAATAAACCCATGCCTGTATCTTCAACTCACATTTCATAAGAGAGCCAAGAATACTCATTAAGGAAAGGATAGTCTCTTTAATAAATGGTATTGAAAAAAACTGGATGTTCATATGCAAAAGCATGAATTTCTTTTTCATTACCTTACATCACTCACAAAAATTAACTCAAAATATATTAAAGAAGGCCTTTAATGTAGGACCTGAAACCATAAGACTCCTAAAAGAAAACACAGGGATAAAACTCTTGACATGAACTTGGCAACAATTTTTTGGAAAGACACCAAGAATACAAGCAATGAAAGCAAAAGTCAACATGTGGGACTAAATCAAACTGATAGCCTCTGCACAGTGAAAAAAATAACAAAAATAAAAAAGCACCATACAGAACGGGGGAAAATAATTACAAGCCATATATCTGCTCTAGAGTCCTATACAAAATATTTAGGAAATTCAGACAACTCAATAGGAAGAAGGAGGAGATAGAGGAAGAGGTGGAGGAGGAACAGGTGGAGAGAAAGATGAGGGGGAAAAGAAAGAAGAAAAGAAAAACCCACAAATGATCCAATTAAAAACAAGAAAATTACCTGAATAGACATTTTTCCAAAAAAGACATATAAATGGTAAAAAGTGCATTAAAAGTTGTTAGCATTATTAATCATCATGGAAATGCAAATCAAAGCCACAATGAGGTATCACCTCATTGATAGCACTTGACAGCATAGCCATTATCAAAAAGATAAGAAAAGGGAAGACAAAAAGAAACCCTTGTATATTGTTGGTAGGAATGTAGACTGGTACAGTCTCTACAGAAAACAATATGGAGGATCCTCAAAAAATTAAAAATAGAACTACCATATCATCCAGTAATCCCACTATGGGATATTTATCTGAAGGAAATGAAGTCATTATCTTGAAGAGATAATCTGCTTCCTCGTGATCACTGCAATAGCCAAGACATGAGAACAACCTAAGCATCCACTAGTGGATATATGGGTAATGAAAATATAGGCTTTGCCCACAGCCCTGGATGAGAACCCAACCCTTGTTCCCTCCAAAAGCACCAAGGAGGTGCCAGCTTCAAACTATGAGGACCCGCATCTGCCACAATCCAAGCACTAAGCAGGCAAAGCTGAGGATGGAGAAGGAAGTAATGAAACTCTCTAGTCCCATGCACAATTTCCAGTCTCATCTGTCATGAAGTCCCAAATCTTTACCTGAGTGTGACCCCTAGCCTAACCAACAAACATGCAGTGCAATCTACAAAAAATGCAAAGGACTCACCTCCTCTCCCGTGGTCAGTAAGAAGACTACGACTACAGTTGTTAATAAAAATACATACAAATACAGATATTCTATGGATATAAACATCAAAAGTGTTGAGGTCTTTATGTTAATTAGCCCACGACATCCAGAGTTATTTAATTCCCTCCATGATTCCAAAGCATAGAGATCCTGAACTCATGCCACATGTAGATTTTGGTTTCTATCTGTTTCGTTATTGTCTTATACACTGGTGATGGCTCTCCAATATGCGTATCAGCCTTCTGGAGCCACATTCCCTTCCTGCTCTCCCTCAATTCTAACTTTTAGATTCGTCTCCCATTGACTTAAATATCAATCAACTAAAAAAAATCTGTCTCATGTTAGGGTTAATCAATTCAAGGACTAATTCCATTTGGTGGGATCAATGGCACCCATCCTGACAGTCTAGTCCTTAAAATCCCCTGCATCACATAGGGGCACCTGTACCCCAATGTTTATAGCGGCACTCTCAACAATAGCCAAATTATGGAAAGAGCCTAAATGTCCATCAACTGATGAATGGATAAAGAAATGGTGGTTTATATACACAATGGAATACTACGTGGCAATGAGAAAAAATGAAATATGGCCTTTTGTAGCAACATGGATGGAACTGGAGAGTGTGATGCTAAGTGAAATAAGCCATACAGAGAAAGACAGATACCATATGGTTTCACTCTTATGTGGATCCTGAGAAACATAACAGAAACCCATGGGGGAGGGGAAGGAAAAAAAAAAAAAAAAGAGGTTAGAGTGGGAGAGAGCCAAAGCATAAGAGACTCTTAAAAACTGAGAACAAACTGAGGGTTGATGGGGGGTGGGAGGGAGGGCAGGGTGGGAGGGAGGGCAGGGTGGGTGATGGGTATTGAGGAGGGCACCTTTTGGGATGAGCACTGGGTGTTGTATGGAAACCAATTTGACAGTAAATTTCATATATTAAAAAATAAAAAATAAAAAAAAAAAAAAAAAGAAAAGAGATCTAGGGGAATTGTAGATTGGGGAGACATTAGCTCAAAAATGATCTCTCTCATGCAGGTATATATGCTGTACCTTCATATTTCCAAGAGGTGATCACTGCTGATTAAAAGTTCCAGATCATCTGGAAGGTCATATCAAACAGAATTCTTATAGTGTACTTTTGTTTATTTGTTTGCTTTCTATTTCTCATCAACATCAACCTACTTATTCAAGTTAATGTTATCAACATTAATTCATAGTTGTTCTGTCAATTTTATTTGGGCTGTGTAAATAGAAACTTGGAATGATTAAATTGATTCTTTTTTTTCCTTGCAAAAAAAAATAAAAAAAAAAAAAATAAAAAAATAAAAAAATAAAAAAATAAAATCCCCTGCATCAGAAAGGAGGAGTATATGAGTCATAATGTTCCTGTCATGTACCGTCCCAATCTTCTATGTCAAGGATGTTCAAATAATATGGAATAGCTAGGGTTCAAGAGGAAATCTAGTTGCTGTATCTGATTATTTTAATAAAATGGTAGCTGAAAAAAAAAGAAATATATATGGTGTATATATACACAATGGAATATTGTCAGCCATTAAAAAAGAAGAAGAAAACCCTGCCATTTGTAACAACATGAGGGAACTTTGAGGGCATTACGCTAAGTGAAATAAGTGAGACAGAGAAAGACAAATACTATATAATCTCACCTAAATGTGGAATCTAAAAAAGCTGAACTCAAATTAACAGAGAGCGGTGACTGATGGCTGCCATGGGCTGGGGGATGGGGGAATGAGGAGTTGTTTGTCAGAGTACAAACTTCCAGTTATGAAAGGAGTAATTCTGGGATCTAATGTGCAGCATGGTTATTGGAGTTAACACTATATTGTATACTTGAAAGTTGCTAAGAGAGAGCAGATCTTAAATGTCCTCATTATAACAACAATGGCAAAAAAAAAAAGGTAATTACATGAGATGAATAATATGTTAACTAACCTATTATGGTAATCATTTCACAATGTAAGATAGACACTATAATCTAATAATTCCACATCTGTGTATTTAGTCTAGAGAAACACTGGCAAATATGTCCCAATGTATGAGAATTTTCTAATTACAATAAATTTTTAAAAAAAACATTCTAGATATTTGTCAGTAAGACGATGGACAAGAAAATTTTGTAATGCTCTTATAATGGAATACTATGACACAGAGAGGAAAAAAATCAATGAATAGGAGCTACAACTATCCATAAGAATAAATCTCATAGACATATGGGATAAAAAAGGCAAACTGTAGAAGAATAAATGCAATATAATAACATCTAAATATAGTTTAAAATATACAAAATGAAACATATTTATCAAAATACACGTGTAACAAGAGCATATATAATACAAACTTAAGTACTTTTAAACCAAAGAACAAAAAATCCCCAAATGTTAACTGTTTTGCCACTAAAACATTCAAAAATATAAATTCATAATGAGGCCCAGAGGAATGAGTGCTCTTACCAAAAACACACACAAGTTGATTAGAAATCAAATGGAGTGTAAATGGTAATGACGGCTAAATAAAAAGAAGTTATTCTGAAGCCTTTGGAGTTTTTTTTAACTGCACATAGAAATGAAAACTAAATGTCATGTTCAAGTACAGTTAAACTCTACTGCACACATGCAAAACATGCCATGTGCACATTTCAGTAAAACTTCTTTGAAATAGGCAAAAGAGATAGTATAAATAGAAAGACACTAAATCTAC
This sequence comes from Panthera onca, assembly GCF_046562875.1. Classification (NCBI taxonomy): domain Eukaryota; kingdom Metazoa; phylum Chordata; class Mammalia; order Carnivora; family Felidae; genus Panthera; species Panthera onca. The sequence goes on from NC_138348.1 coordinate 68,169,332, forward strand.
TTAACATATGCATCAAAATCTTGACTCTGCCTCACTGTGTGGCCTTAGCAAATCATTAACCTATCTCAACCTCACTTTCTCCATTTGTACAATCGTATGAACTTCATTTTCCTCATTTGTAAATTTCTACTCAATCATATTTCCAAATATTTGTGTTTGTGTGTGATGTTTGGCACATAATAAGTGCTCAACAAATTGTGCCTATATCAGAACAGAGTCTGATCAATAGAGAAGAAATAAAGATGAAAAGTGCTATTAATAGTTGGTTAAGCTATTTACTTTTTTTTTGTTTGTTTTTTTAACTAATGAAAATGAACCATCCAAGTGGATAAAAACATTCTGTGACATTCTAAACATACTATACTAGAGACCTTCATGTTCATTTCAGGTAATCATCACTACAATACCCCACACACATATTTATTTGTATTCTCCTTCTCCTTTAACATTGATATTCTATTATACTTTTAAAATTTGTTTTGCTTTTTTGTATTCCTGTTTTCCTTTAATATTGATATTCTATTTATATTTTAAATTTTTGTTTTGTTTTTCATCATCTCAAATTCCTTTTAGAAAATACATATAAATAAATTTAAGTTTCTCTTTGCTTTTTCCCATGCCATATAAAAGCAGCAAGATTTTTACCGAAATTGGAATGTATTTGGGGGATGATCTGGCTTAAAATACAGACTACAAAGCATACTAAAAGTCACTAAGTGGCCCTAGGTAGGTAAACAATCTAGGACAAATAATCATCTCCATTTCACAGCTGGACCCGAAGTGTAAGTGGCTCAACAATTACTGATAGGGATAAACATGCCATATTGTTAAGGTACAGAAAGAAAAACAAAATCTGATTCCAAATATGTTCCCCAAACTAAAGTCACAATGTTAGATATTCCAAATGTTGATTTTTGATGGAGTGGCTTCTCAAGGACACAATTCTAAGGATCATCCTCCAAGGTCAACAAAAACAGGAATTAATTTAATTAACTATGGTTAATGATTTTCCTGAGTCACACTGACAGGCTACCTATAAATGAATACACCAATAAATAACCAGAAATAACTAATAAACAGGAGGTTTATGAACGAGCTACTAATGAGCTAGTAAAAGTACTTAAGAAATTATATACTTAAGTATATAAGTGTCATATATAATCACAGTGGATTAAAACCAACAGATTTAGAATTGGCTTTGAAAACTTTTCAAGTATAGCCAGAAACTGAATAAATGTACAACTGTACCCTATGCTAGCCACACTACCTTTGCTCATTTCCATCTTAGAGCATTTGTGGTTTCTGCTCTCTCTGCTTGAAATTCTCTTCCCCAAGATTCTCTTCTTGGGCCTTAGTCCTCATTTCACTCACTTTTTGCTTGAATGTTACTTCTTCAGAGAGGCTTTCTTTGACCTCATCCAAAGTATCCCCATTATTCTTTTTATCTTACCCTGTTTATTTCCTTTATAATATTTATCGGGTTTTTTTGCTAAATTTTCCATATACCAAATGACAGGGAAAATAAACACTTAAAACAATAATTTTCTGAGCAAAATCACTTACTCTCTTTAGTTAGGTCATAAATTTACAGGCTAAAATCTAGGTTGATGTGACTACCAGGAAAAACTGAACCATGATTTTTATCTCATCCATTTCACTCCTTTAAGTTAAAAAAAAAAAAGTATGTAAATAAGAAGAAGAGAATAAGCAGTGCTTGAATTTGAAAGGTTTTCTTTTTTTTTATCTTAAAATGAGACACTCTCCTGGACTAGACTGCTGACATACTTTTTCTGTATTATATAAGCTTATAAAACACTCCTGGAAAATGTTTTCAATGTGTTGCACTCCGAGAAAATGTCTTCAGTGTATTTTATCTTTAGAGAGATCAAAGATTAATGAACTTCATAAAACTTATAAATTAAGTATTTCAGAAGCACATTTGTAAAATAAACCATTAAGAGCTTGAGCTTAAAAAAGTTAAGGGTAAATGTAAAAGACAAAATTATGAAGCTCTCAAAGAAATACAGGAGAATATATTCACGGCCTCAGGTTGTGGAAGATTTTTCTTAATCTAGATACAAAAGTACCAACCACAAAGTAAAAGTGACACAATAAAAATAATGAAAAATATTCCATAAAATAGAATACCTATACAACAAAGAATTTATTCATGGATTTAATAACCAACTCCCAGAAATGAATAAGAAAAAGATACCTCAGTAGAAAAAGGGCCAAAAAGCTTGAACAGGCATTTTACTAAATATATATACATATATATATATACATATATATATGTATATATATATGTATATGTATATATATTTATATATATACTTATATATATACTTATGTATATATATATGTGTATATATTTATATATATATACTTATGTATATATTTATATATATACTTACGTATATATTTATATATATACTTATATATACTTATATATAAGTATATATATACATATATATGTATATATATACTTATATATATTTATATATATACTTATATATATGTATATATACATATATATATGTATATATATATATATACTTATATATATGTATATATATACTTATATATATTTATATATACATATATATATGTGTATATATATATATATATATATTTACATGCACACACACACACACACACACACATACTGGGAGTGCAAGCTGGTGCAGCAACTCTGGAAAATAGTATGGGGGGTTCCTCAAAAAACTAAAAATAGAACTATCCTACCACCCAGCAATTGCACTACTAGGCATTTATCCAAGGGATACAGGTGTGCTGTTTCGAAGGGACACATGCACCCCCCCATGTTTATAGCAGCACTATCAACAATAGCCAAAGTCTGGAAAGAGCCAAAATGTCCATCGATGGATGAATAAAAAAGATGTGGTATATATGTACAATGGAGTATTACTTGGCAATCACAAAGAATGAAATCTTGCCATTTGCAACTACATGGATGGAATTGGAGGGTATTATACTAACTGAAATGAGTCAGTCAGAGAAAGACAAAAATCATATGACTTCACTCATATGAGGACTTTAAGAGACAAAACAGATGAACATAAGGGAAGGGAAACAAAAATAATATAAAAACAGGGAGGGGGACAAAACAGAAGAGACACATAAATATGGAGAACAAACAGAGGGTTACTGGAGGGGGTATGGAAGGGGGGGATGGGCTAAATGGGTAAGGGGCACTAAGGAATCTACTCCTGAAATCATTGTTGTACTATATGCTAACTAATTTGGATGTAAATTTTAAAAAATAAAAAATAAAACAAGTTAAAATTTTATATATATATATATATATATATATATATATATATATATATATATATATAGTTTGAAAATAAAAATATATATATAACCAAAAATATATATATTTAAAAAATAAAAAAACAAGTTAAAATTATATATATAGTTTGAAAAGAAAAAAATATATATATAGTCAAAAAACATATAACTTGATTCTTAACTTTATTAGTAATTGAAACAATGCAAATTAAAACCACAATGAGCCAATGCCCACTCACTAGACTGACAAAAAAATCCTAATAATATAAGGTGGGCAAAAATATGGAACAATGTGACATCATCGCTGTTGGAAGTCTAAACTGATACATTTTGGAAACAGTTTATCAATACCTACTTAAGTAGAAGAATTGCATTCTCTGAAATCCAACAATTTGTCTTTCAGACATATACCCTAGGAAAACCCATGTGCGTCAGGATACACATACAAAAATGTTAATAGCTGTTTATCAGCTGAAGAATGGATACATTTAGGATGAATGGGATAAAGTGTGAGCTAAAAATGCAAGAGTGGACATTAGACCTGACTTTCATAAAAGTCTCATTTGGCTTTGAGGATAAACAGATAAAAAAGAATTATTATCTGCCTTTAAACATCTGAGAAATGCAGCGTCTCTGAAGAGAATAACTTTATTTAACTTTATTAATATTGGTATTAACTATTAAAAAATATTGCTTGCAGAGGAGCCAAGATGGTGGTATAGCATGGAAGAATTTTGCATCTCTCGTCCCTGAAATACAGCCAGATCAACACTACACCACCTTGCACACCTAGAAAACTGATATGAGGATTAACACAACAATCTGCACAACCTAAACCACAGAATTCAGCAGGTACATGGCATGGAGAGGTGAACTGGGGGAGAGAGTAGCCACAGAGGGCAAGGAGTTGTTTTTGCTCCCTGGGGAGAGCATCGTCCCTGCCCAAAAGTAGCTTCAGAGAAAAGAAAGAGTATGCAAGGGACTAAACAAAAAAAAAGGGAGAAAGGAGAAATGAGAGGGTTTAAATTCCATTAAGACTCCATAAACTGGGGGAGTGCAGAGTCTGCAACTCTGTGCTTTGATACCTGGTGGAGCTCTGGTGGGAAGGGCGAATCCCCAAGAGCAGACAGCAAGGTCCAAGGGTCTGTGGGTCACATGGGTAGAGGCAGTTCCCTGCTGGAAGGATATTTGGTAGAGGCTGTGCGGCCACCCCCCCACGCAAGTGTCCTATCAGACCCTGGAGAAAACCACATTCGCTGGTGCTGGAACAAGACCGTTAAGTGGGAAACCTGGTGCCAGGTGTGTGTTGTGATTTACCATAATCACTGAAATGCTGCTGCTACATGATCGCGTGAACGTTTTCTGTGGCAGGCTGGCACCCAGCTGCAATCTCTGGGCATTGGCAGCGCACAGTCCCCCGAAAATTCCTGGGGCTGGGTGGGTATCCACCCATTGCTTAGTGAGACTCTCCCCCAGAGGGTCAGAATGGGCCAGAGCTGAGTCCCTCAGAAGTGAGGAGTTGGGAAACACAGTCACATCTGAGATAAAATTCAGGAGGGAGGTGACACCTGGCATCTTGATAGCTTGATCAGAGACAGTGTAAAAGAAGGGAGTGGACAGAAGCCAGAGAGAAAGGGCAGGTGCATGATTGCTGGTTGGGAAGAACAGAGTTCCGATACTAGAGACTATGTAGCTAGGCGATACCATTTTCACCCCGCCCCCCCCCCACACACACACGCGCATACACACCTACATGCACAACAAAAATCCACCCCAGTAAGCCAAGCAGCACCATCCAGTAGAGAATGGAGCCATTACACTAAGCCCCACCCAACTTTGCCAACCTCGCTATTCAGGAACACCAAAGTCTTTCCACCTGCTTAGTTTATTGGATATAAAGTACTTCATAGTTTGACCTCTAGGGGAAACTGATGTAATTTCAATCGTATTTCAGTCTGTTAGTCCATCTATTCAATTTTTTTTTTCTTTTTCTGTTCTTATTCTTGAATACAGGAAAATATTTATTTTTATTTTCCTTTATCATTAAAATTATTTTTCTTTAATTTTTTCTACTTTTTTTTTACTTTTTTGTAAATTTTTCAAATTCCACTTTACTCCCATCATTTAATTTTATTCTATTTCATTGCATTCATTTTTTTCAAATTATCAAACATTTCCTTTTTTTTTCTTCTCCTTCTCTTTTTTCTCTAATCTATCAAACTCTTTTCAACAACCAGACCAAAACACACTTAGGATCTAGCATGACTTATTTGATTTTTGTGTGTATTGCTTTTAATTTTTTAATTTATTTTTTTACCTTATTAATTCCTTTTCTTCCTTCAAAATGACAGAATAAAGGAATTCACCCCAAAAGAAAGAGCACAAAGAAACGACAGCCAGGGACTTAATCAACAGAGATACAAGCGAGATGTCTGAACCAGAATTTAGAATCACGATAATAAGAATACTAGTTGCATTTGAAAATATATTAGAATCCCTTTCTGCAGAGATGAAAGAAGTGAAAGCTAGTCAGGATGAAATAAAAAATGCTATAAGTGAGCTGCAATCTCGAGTGGAGGCCATGGTGGCAAGGATGGATGAAGCAGAGCAGTGAACTAATGAAAGAGAGGACAAACTTATGGATAACAATGAAGCAGAAAAAAAGAGGGAGACTAAGGCAAAAGAGCACTATTTAAGAATTAGAGATATCAGTGACTCATTAAAAAGGAACAACATCAGAATCATAGGGGTCCCAGAAGATGAAGAGAGAGAAACGGGAGTAGAAGGGTTATGTGAGAAAATCATAGCAGAAAACTTTCCTAACCCAGGGAAAGACACACACATTACAATCCAGGAAGCACAGAGGACTCTCATTAGATTCAACAAAAACTGACCATCAACAAGGCATATCATAGTCAAACTCGCAAAATACTCAGGCAAGGAAAGAATCACCAAAGCAACAAGGGAAAAAAATTCTTAACTTACAAGGGAAGACAGATCAGGTTTGCAGCAGACCTATCCACAGAAACTTGGCAGACCAGAAAGGAGTAGCAGGATATATTCAATGTGATGAATCAGAAAAATATGCAGCCAGGAATTCTTTATCCAGCAAGGCTGTCATTCAAAATAGAAGGAGAGATAAAAAGTTTCCCAGACAAACAAAAATCAGAGTTTGTGACCACTAAACCAGCCCTGCAAGAAATTTTAAGGGGGACTCTCTGAGGGGAGAAAAGACAAAAAAATAAAATAAAAAATGAAACAAAAAACAAAAACAAAGGCAACAAAGACTATAAAGGACCAGAGAACACCACCAGAAACTTCAACTCAACAGGCAACATAATGGCAATAAATTCATATCTTTGACTCTAGACATCAATGGACTAAATGCTCCAATCAAAAGATATAGGATAACAGAATGGATAAGAAAATAAGGTCCATCTACATGCTCCTCACAAGAGACCCACTTAAGATTTAAAGACACCTTATGATTGAAAGTAAGGGGATGGAAAACCATCTAACATGCTAATTGTCGACAAAAGAAAGCTGGAGTAGCCATAGTTATATCAGACAATCTAGACTTTAAGATAAAAACTGTATCAAGAGATGCAGAAGGGCATTCTATCATAATCAAGGGGTCTATCCACCAAGAAAATCTAGCAATTGTAAACATTTATGCTCCAAATGTGAGAACACCCAAATATATAAATCAATTAATCACAAACATAAAAAACTCATCGATAGTAATACCGTAGTAGTAGGAGACTTCAACACACCACTCACAGCAATGAACAGATCATCTAAACAGAAAATCAACAAGGAAACAATGGCTTTAAATGACACACTGGACCAGATGGACTTAACATGTATATTCAGAACATTTCATCCTAAAGCAGTAGACTATACATTCTTCTCCAGTGTACATCGAACGTTCTCCAGAAGAGATCACACTGGGACACATCAGCACTCAACAAGTATAAAAAGATCAAGATCGTACCGTGCATATTTTCAGACCACAACACTATGAAACTTGAAATCAACCACAAGAAAAAATGTGGAAAGATAACACATATTTGAGACTGAAGAACATCCTACTAAAGAACGAACGGGCTCACCAAGAAGTTAAAGAGGAAATTAAAAAGTACATGGAGGTCAATGAAAATGATAACACCACAGCCCAAAACCATTGGGACACAGCAAAGGCAGTCATAAGAGGGAAGTATACAGCAATCCAGGCCTTCCTAAAGAAGGAAGAAAGGTCTCAGATACACAGCCTAACCTTACATCTTAAAGAGCTGGAAAAAAGAACAGCAAATAAAACCCAAAACCAGCACAAGACAGGAAATAATGAAGATTAGAGCAAAAACCAATGCTATCAAAACCAAAAAACAGTAAAACAGATCAACGAAACCAGAAGCTGGTTCTTTGAAAGAATTAACAAAATTAATAACCCCCAAGCCAGTTTGATCAAAAAGAAAAAGGAAAGGACCCAGATAAAATCAAGAATGAAAGAGGAGAGATCACATCCAACACAGCAGAAATACAAACAATAAGAGAATATTATGAGAAAATATATGCCAATAAAATGGGCAATCTGGAAGAAATGGACAAATTCCTGGAAACATATACACTACCAAAACTGAAACCAGAAGAAAGAGAAAATTTGAACAGACCCATAACCAGTAAGGAAATCGAATTAGTCATCAAAAATCTCCCAAAAAACAAGAGTCCAGGGTCAGATGGCTTTCCAGGAGAATTCTACCAAACATGTAAGGAAGAGTTAAAACCTATTCTCTTGAAGCTGTTCCAAAAAATAGAAATGGAAGGATAATTTCCAAACTCTTTCTATGAAGTCAGCATTACCTTGATTCCAAAACCAGAGGCCCCACTAAAAAGAACTATAGACCAATTTCCCAATGAACATGGATGCAAAAATCCTCAACAAGATATTAGCCAACCAGATTCAACAATAGATTAAAAAATTATGCACCATGACCAAGTGGGATTTATACCTGGGATGCAGGGCCGGTTCAATATCCACAAAACAATTAACATGATTCATCACATCAATAAAAGAAAGGACAAGAACCACATGATGCTCTCAATAGATGCAGAGGAAGCATTTGACAAAACATAGCATCCTTTCTTGATAAAAACCCTCAAGAAAGTAGGAATAGAAGGAGCATACCTCGAGAACATAAAAGTCATATAAGAATGATTCAACGCTAATATCATCCTCAATGGGGAAAAACTGAGAGCTTTCCCCCTAAGGTCAGGAACAAGACAGGGATGTTCACTCTCACCACTGTTCTTCAACATATTATTGGAAGTCTTAGCCTCTGCAATCAGACAACACAAACAAATAAAAGGCATCCAAATCAGCCAGGAGGAGGTCAAACTTTCACTCTTCACAGATGACATGATACTCTGTAAGGAAAACCCAAAAGAATCCACCAAAAAACTGCTAGAATTTATTCATGAATTCAGCAAAGTTGCAGGATATAAAATAAATGTACAGAAATAGGTTGCAATCCTATATACCAATAATGAAGCAACAGAAAGAAATGAAAAATTATATCCCATTTAAAATTGCACCAAAAACCATAAAATACCAAGGAATAAATCTAACCAAATAGGTTAAAAATCTATACACTGAAAACTACAGAAAGCTTATGAAAGAAATTGAAGAAGACACAAAAAAATGGAAAAAGATTCCATGCTCCTGGATACGAAGAACAAATACTGTTAACATGTTGACATTACCCAAAGCAACCTACATATTTAATGCAATACCTACTAAAATAACACCAATATTCTTCACAGAGCTAGAACAAACAACCCTAAACTTTGCGTGGAACCAGAAAAGATCCAGAATATCCAAAGCAATCCTGATAAAGAAAACCAAAGCTGGAGCACAATCCTGGACATCAAGTTGTATTACAAAGCTGTAATCATCAAGACAGTATAGTACTGGTACAAGAACAAACACTCAGATCAATGGAACAGAATAGAGAACCCAGAAATGGACCCACAAACATATGACCAACTAATCTTTGACTAAGCAGGAAAGAATATCCAATGGAATAAACAGAGTATCTTCAGCAAGTGGTGCTGGGAAAAGTGGACAATGACATACAGAAGAATGAACCTGGACCACTTTCTTCCACCTTACTCAAAAACAAACTCAAGATGTCTGAAAGACCTAAGCGTGAGACAGGAAGCCATCAAAATCCTAGAGGAGAAAGCAGGCAAAAACCTCTTTGACCTTGGCTGCAGCAAATTCTTACTTGACATGTCTCCAGAGGCAAGAGAAACAAAAGCAAAAATGAACTATTGGGACCTGATCAAAATAAAAAGCTTCTGCAGAGCAAAGGAAACAATCAGCAAAACTAAAAGGCAACCAATGAAATGGGAGAAGATATTTGCAAACGACATATCAGATAAAGGGTTAGTATCCACATCTATAAAGAACTTAACAAACTCAACATCCAAAAAACAAATAATCCAGTGAAGAAATGAGCAAAAGACATGAACAGACACTTCTCTGAAGAAGACATCCAGATGTCCAACTGATACATGAAAAAATGCTCCACATCACTCATAATCAAGGAAATACAAATCAAAACCATCACACCCGTCAAAATGGCTAACATTAACAACACAGGCAACAACAGATGTTGGTGAGCATTGCACTGCCGGTGGGAATGCAAGGTGGTGCAGTCACGCTGGAAAACAGTATGGGGGTTTCTAAAAAAATTAAAAATAGAACTACTCTACAACCCAGCAATTACACTACTAGGAATTTATCCAAGGGATACAGGTATGCTGTATCCAAGGGACACATGCTCCCCCATGTTTATAGCAGCACTATCAACAATAGTCAAAGTATGGAAAGAGCCCAGGTGTCCATCAATGGACGGATGGATAAAGAAGATGTGGTATATAGATAATTGAGGAAGATGGAGGCGTAGGAGAACGCTGGCCTCACCACGTCCTGCTGGTCACTTAGATTCCACCTACACCTGCCTAAATAACCCAGAAAACCACCAGAAGACTAGCAGAACGGAGTCTCCGGAGCCAAGCACAGACGAGAGGCCCACGGAAGAGGGTAGGAAGGGCAGAGAGGTGGTGCGCGCTACACGGACTGGCGGGAGGGAGCAGGGGCGGAGGGGCAGCCCGCCAGCCAAGCAGAGCCCCCGAGTCTGGCTGGCAAAAGCGGAGGGGCTGGATGGAGTGTGTTCCGACAGCAAGCGGGACTTAACATCTGGAAGGTTATAAGTTAACAGCTCTGCTCGTACAGCGGGAAGGCTGGAGGACAACGGGAGGGAGAGTTGCTGAGCCCCAGGACAACAGAGCTCAGTTTGGCGGGGAACAAAGGCGCTCGCCAGCACCATCTCCCTCGCCCATCCCCCATCCAAAATCCCAAAGGGAACCAGTTCCTGCCAGGGAACTTGCTGGCACCGCACAAACACCCAAGCCTGTGCTTCTGCGGACCCACACCTCCTGACTCCCTCCCACTGCCACAGGGCCACTCCCAAAGCGGATCACCAAAGGAGGAGCAGGCTAAGCCTGCCTCCCACCCCCGTGCACCTTGCCTATAAACCCCAGCTAATACACCAGATCCCCAGCACCACAAGCCTGGCAGTGTGCAAGTAGCCCAGACAGGCCACGCCACCCCACAGTGAATCCCGCCCCTAGGAGAGGGGAAGAGAAGGTACACACCAGTCTGACTGTGGTCCCAGCAGTGGGCTGGGGGCAGACATCAGGTCTGACTGCAGCCCCACCCACCAACGCAAGTTATTCAAGACAGCACAGGGGAAGTGCCCTGCAGGTCCCCACCACGCCAGGGACTATACAAAATGACCAAACGGAAGAATTCCCCTCAAAAGAATCTCCAGGAAATAACAACAGCTAACGAACTGATCAAAAGGATTTAAACAATATAACAGAAAGTGAATTTAGAATAACAGTCATAAAATTAATCGCTGGGCTAGAAAACAGTATAGAGGACAACAGAGAATCTATTGCTACAGAGATCAAGGGACTAAGGAATAGCCAGGAGCAGCTAAAAAATTCTATAAACGAGCTGCAAAATAAAATAGAAACGACCACAGCTCGGATTGAAGAGGCAGAGGAGAGAATAGGTAAACTAGAATATAAAATTATGGAAAAAGAAGCAGCTGAGAAAAAGAGAGATAAAAAAATCCAGGAGTATGAGGGGAAAATTAGAGAACTAAGTGATGCACTAAAGAGAAATAATCTACGCATAATTGGTATTCCAGAGGAGGAAGAGAGAGGGAAAGGTGCTGAAGGTGTACTTGAAGAAATAATAGCTGAGAACTTCCCTGAACTGGGGAAGGAAAAAGGCACTGAAATCAAAGAGGCACAGAGAACTCCCTTCAGACGTAACTTGAATCAATCTTCTGCACGACATATCATAGTGAAACTGGCAAAATACAAGGATAAAGAGAAAATTCTGAAAGCAGTCAGGGATAAACGTGCCCTAACATATAAAGGGAGACCTATAAGACTCGCGACTGATCTCTCTTCTGAAACTTGGCAGGCCGGAACGGCATGGCAGGAGATCTTCAATGTGATGAACAGAAAAAATATGCAGCCGAGAATCCTTTATCCAGCAAGTCTGTCATTTAGAATAGGAGAGATAAAGGTCTTCCCAAACAAACAAAAACTGAAGGAATTCGTCACCACTAAACCAGCCCTACAAGAGATCCTAAGGGGGATCCTGTGAGACAAAGTACCAGAGACATCGCTACAAGCATAAAACATACAGACATCACAATGACGGTAAACCCACATCTTTCTATAATAACACTGAATGTAAATGGACTAAATGCACCAACCAAAAGACATAGGGTATCAGAATGGATAAAAAAAACAAGACCCATCTATTTGCTACCTACAAGAGACTCATTTTAGACCTGAGGACACCTTCATATTGAGAGTGAGGGGATGGAGAACTATTTATCATGCTACTGGAAATCAAAAGAAAGGTGGAGTAGCCATACTTACATCAGACAAACTAGACTTTAAATTAAAGACTGTAACAAGAGATGAAGAGGGCATTATATAATAATTACAGGGTCTATCCATCAGGAAGAACTAACAATTATAAATGTCTATGTGCTGAATACAGGAGCCCCCAAATATATAAAACAATTACAAACATAAGCAACCTTATTGATAAGAATGTGGTCATTGCAGGGGACTTTAACACTCCACTTACAGAAATGAATAGATCATCTAGACACACGGTCAATAAAGAAACAAGGGCCCAGAATGATACACTGGATCAGATGGACTTGACAGATATATTTAGAACTCTTCATCCCAAAGCAACAGAATATACTTTCTTCTCGAGTGCACATGGAACATTCTCCAAGATAGATCACATATTGGGTCACAAAACAGCCATTCATAAGTATACAAGAATTGAGATCATACCATGCTTACTTTCAGACCACAATGCTATGAAGCTTGAAATCAAACACAGGAAAAAGTCTGGAAAACCTCCAAAAGCATGGAGGTTAAAGAACACCCTACTGAAGAATGAGTGGGTCAACCAGGCAATTAGAGAATAAATTTAAAAATATATGGAAACAAACGAAAATGAAAATACCACAATCCAAATGCTTTGGGATGCAGCGAAGGCAGTCCTGAGAGGAAAATACATTGCAATCCAGGCCTATCTCAAGAAACAAGAAAAATCCAGGGCGCCTGGGTGGCTCAGTCGGTTAAGCCGCCGATTTTGGCTCAGGTCATGATCTCGCGGTCCGTGAGTTCAAGCCCCGCGTCGGGCTCTGTGCTGACAGCTCAGAGCCTGGAGCCTGTTTCAGATTCTGTGTCTCCCTCTCTCTGCCCCTCCCCCGTTCATGCTCTGTCTCTCTCTGTCTCAAAAATAAATAAACGTTAAAAAAAAAAAAAAGAAACAAGAAAAATCCCAAATACAAAATCTAACAGCACACCTAAAGGAAATAGAAGCAGAGTAGCAAAGACACCCTAAACCCAGCAGAAGAAGAGAAATAATAAAGATCAGAGCAGAAATAAACAATACAGAATCTAAAAAAACTGTAGAGCAGATCAACGAAACCAAGAGTTGGTTTTTTGAAAAAATAAACAAAATTGACAAACCTCTAGCCAGGCTTCTCAAAAAGAAAAGGGAGATGACCCAAATAGATAAAATCATGAATGAAAATGGAATTATTACAACTAATCCCTCAGAAATACAAGCAATTATCAGGGAATACTATGAAAAATTATATGCCAACAAACTGGACAACCTGGAAGAAATGCACAAATCCCTAAACACCCACACTCTTCCAAAACTCAATCAGGAGGAAATAGAAAGCTTGAACAGACCCATAACCAGCGAAGAAATTGAATTGGTTATCAAAAATCTCCCAACAAATAAGAGTCCAGGACCAGATGGCTTCCCAGGGGAGTTCTACCAGACGTTTAAAGCAGAGATAATATCTATCCTTCTCAAGCTATTCCAAAAAATAGAAAGGGAAGCAAAACTTCCAGACTCATTCTATGAAGCCAGTATTACTTTGATTCCTAAACCAGATAGAGACCCAGTAAAAAAAGAGAACTACAGGCCAATATCCCTGGTGAATACGGATGTAAAAATTCTCAATAAGATACTAGCAAATCTTATTCAACAGCATATAAAAAGAATTATTCACCATGATCAAGTGGGATTCATTCCTGGGATGCAGGGCTGGTTCAACATTCGCAAATCATTCAACGTGATACATCGCATTAAGAAAAGAAAAGATAAGAACCATATGATCCTGTCAATCGATGCAGAAAAGGGATTTAACAAAATTCAGCACCCTTTCTTAATAAAAACCCTTGAGAAAGTCGGGATAGAAGAAACATACTTAAAGATCATAAAAGCCATTTATGAAAAGCCCACAGCTAACATCATCCTCAATGGGGAAAAACAGAGCTTTTTCCCTGAGATCAGGAACACGACAGGGATGTCCACTCTCACCGCTGCTGTTTAACATCAGCAATCAGACAACAAAAGGAAATCAAAGGCATCAAAATTGGCAAACATAAAGTCAAGCTTTCACTTTTTGCAGATTACATGATCTTATACATGGAAAATCCTACAGACTCCACCAAAAGTCTTCTAGAACTGATACATGAATTCAGCAAAGTCGCAGGATACAAAATCAATGTACAGAAATCAGTTGCATTCTTATACACTAATAATGAAGCAACAGAAAGACAAATAAAGAAATTGATCCCATTCACAATTGCACCAAGAAGCATAAAATACCTAGGAATATATCTAACCAAAGATGTAAAAGATCTGTATGCTGAAAACTATAGAAAGCTTATGCAGGTAATTGAAGAAGATATAAAGAAATGGAAAAACATTCCATGCTCATGGATTGGAAGAATAAATATTGTCAAAATGTCAATACTACCCAAAGCTATCTACACATTCAATGCAATCCCAATCAAAATTGCACCAGCACTCTTCTCGAAACTAGAACAAGCAATCCTAAAATTCATATGGAACCACAAAAGGCCCCGAATAGCCAAAGTAATTTTGAAGAAGAAGACCAAAGCAGGAGACATCACAATCCCAGACTTTAGCCTCTACTACAAAGCTGTAATCATCAAGACAGCATGGTATTGGCACAAAAACAGACACATAGACCAATGGAATAGAATAGAAACCCCAGAACTAGACCCACAAACGTATGGCCAACTCATCTTTGACAAAGCAGGAAAGAACATCCAATGGAAAAAAGACAGTCTAACACATGGTGCTGGGAGAACTGGACAGCAACATGCAGAAGGATGAAACTAGACCACTTTGTCACACCATTCACAAAAATAAACTCAAAATGGACAAAGGACCTGAATGTGAGACAGGAAACCATCAAAACCCTAGAGGAGAAAGCAGGAAAAGACCTCTCTGACCTCAGCCGTAGCAATCTCTTACTTGACACATCCCCAAAGGCAAGGGAATTAAAAGCAAAAATGAACTACTGGGACCTTATGAAGATAAAAACCTTCTGCACAGCAAAGGAAACAATCAACAAAACTAAAAGGCAACCAATGGAATGGGAAAAGATATTTGCAAATGACATATCAGACAAAGGGCTAGTATCCAAAATCTATAAAGAGCTCACCAAACTCCACACCCGAAAGACAAATAACCCAGTGAAGAAATGGGCAGAAAACATGAATAGACACTTCTCTAAAGAAGATATCCAGATGGCCAACAGGCACATGAAAAGATGCTCAACATCGTTCCTCATCAGGGAAATACAAATCAAAACCACACTCAGATATCACCTCACGCCAGTCAGAGTAGCCAAAATGAACAAATCAGGAGACTGTAGATGTGGATGAACGGGAACCCTCTTGTACTGTTGGTGGGAATGCAAATTGGTGCAGCCACTCTGGAAAACAGTGTGGAGGTTCCTCAAAAAATTAAAAATAGACCTACCCTATGACCCAGCAATAGTACTGCTAGGAATTTACCCAAGGGATACAGGAGTACTGATGCATAGGGGCACTTGTACCCCAATGTTTATAGCAGCACTCTCAACAATAGCCAAATTACGGAAAAAGCCTAAATGTCCATCAACTGATGAATGGATAAAGAAATTGTGGTTTATATACACAATGGAGTACTACGTGGCAATGAGAAAGAATGAAATATGGCCCTTTGTAGCAACGTGGATGGAACTGGAGAGTGTGATGCTAAGTGAAATAAGCCATACAGAGAAAGACAGATACCATATGTTTTCACTCTTAGGTGGATTCTGAGAAACTTAACAGAAACCCATGGGGGAGGGGAAGAAAAAAAAGAAAAAAGAGGTTAGAGTGGGAGAGAGCCAAAGCATAAGAGACTCTTAAAAACGGAGAACAAACTGAGGGTTGATGGGGGGTGGGAGGGAGGGGAGGGTGGGTGATGGGTGTAAAGGAGGGCACCTTTTGGGATGAGCACTGGGTGTTGTATGGAAACCAATTTGACAATAAATTTCATATATTGAAAAATAAATAAATAAATAAATAAATAAATAAAATCTTATTCCTTAAAAAAAAAAAGTATAATTGACAAATAAAATTGCAAGTTATTTAAAGTGTAAAAAAAAAAAAAGATGTGGTATATATATACAATAGAGTATTATTTGGCAATCAAAAAGAATGAAATCTTTCCAGTTGCAACTATGTGGATGGAACTAGAGGGTACTATGCTAAGTGACATTAGTCAGAAAAAGACAAAAATCATATGACTTCATTCATATGAGGACTTTAAGATACAAAACAGATGAACATAAGGGAAGGGAATCAAAAATAATATAAAAACAGGGAGGGGGACAAAGCACAAGAGACTAGTAAATATGGAGAACAAACAGAGGAGGAGGGTTGGACTAAATGGGTATGGGTATTAAGGAATCTACTCCTGAAATCATTGTGGCACTATATGCTAAGTAACTTGGATGTAAATTAAAAATAAATTATTGAAAAATAAAAAAATAAAAAAAGAATGGATACATTTATGATATACAATGGATTACTATACAGCAAAACAAATGAACAAACTAAAACTATTCCCTATAATATAGATGAATCTCATAAATATAATCCTGTATGAAAGAATAAAGATCCAAAAGAATACATGATTTTTTTCAGTTTATATAATGTTCATAAGCAAGCTAAACAAACTACATATTTTAGGGATAATATTTGTTGATGTTGAAACATATAAAAAGTAATATAATTTACTTAACAACCTACATGTCCATCAACTGGTGAATGAATAAAGAAATTGTGGTTTATATACACAATGGAATACTACTTGGCAATGAGAAAGAATGAAATACGGCCTTTTGTAGCAACGTGGATGGAACTGGAGAGTGTTATGCTAAGTGAAATAAGTCATACAGAGAAAGACAGATACCATATGTTTTCACTCTTATGTGGATCCTGAGAAACTTAACAGAAGACCATGGGGGAGGGGAAGAGAGAAAAAAAAGTTAGAGAGGGAGGGAGGCAAACCATAAGAGACTCAAAAACTGATAATAAACTGAGGGTTGATGGGGGTTGGGAGGGAGGGGAAAGTGGGTGATGGGCATTGAGGAGGGCACCTGTTGGGATGAGCACTGGGTGTTGTATGGAAACCAATTTGACAATAAATTTCGTATTAAAAAATAAAAAAAAATTTTAAAAAAAGATCTTCAATTTATACTTTCCCACTATTTGTATTGATTCTTCCTAAAACACAAGAAGGGTAAAAGTGGGGTTTTTTTGGTGAAATGCTGTCCAGGAAATGTTTACTCCATGTCTCTGATTATAAAGCTTATGGTTTCACAAATAAAAGATTTCAGTGATTTTCAGGGTTTACATAGATGGATTTCTTTTATTCATGGTGCAAAGAATCCCATGTCAGTCTGTACCTGAGTCCTGGAAAGAAAAAAGAACTACAGCTTTTCTTAAAAAGACAACTTATATAGAAATTAAACCAATGCATATAAAATGAACCAAAAGCTTAAAATATCACACTCAAGACTAGTTCAGTTCACAAAAGCTATTTCTTATTCTGACATGAACTTCTAAAACATAAAAGCATTCTCACAATTTGGAATCATTATTTTCAGAAGTAACTGCCTCAACGTATGAAGCCCAGTGACTACCTGGATGCCTGCTGAGGACAGCAAGCAACCAAGATGTGAAAAGCTCTGGTTTGTCATAAGAAAGAGAGCTTAAAAACAAGATAATGCAACCTTTCTTTTGAAAGAAAAAAATCTAGCTGTCTCAAAATTTTTAAAGCATTACCACGTAGAGGAAGTAAAATTTTCCTATATATCCAAAGGCAGTCCTGTGATCATTTCATTCATTTCATTCAACAAATATTTACTTCATAGTTGCCCTAGGGTAGGCTCTATGCTAAGTGCTAACAGCATATAGTGAACAAAAACACTGGGATAATTGGTTAAAGAGATATTTAGCTATTAATCATTGATTAATTATAACCACAATCATGATATAAACTAAAAGAAGATATAAAGAGCACCATGACTGCATAGAACAGGAGGATTTAATCTACTCAGGCAGCTCAAGGAAGAATTAACTGAAATGATTATGCTAAAATCTAAAGATAAATGTTAGTTTTGTGAAAGATAAAAGGAGACTTGGAAGAGAGCTTTCTAGGCTGAAGAACTTTGCACATGCAAAGACCCTGCAGAATGAAACAAAAAAAGAAAAACAGAAAAACCAGTGCGGCTAGAACCGACTGGTTAAGGAAAGAATCATACAATATAAAGCTGAAGATGCTGGTGGGGCCAGATTATGAAGAACTGGGTGGCCATGGTACGAAATTTGTCTTTATTCTAAGAACAATAAGAAGCCAATTCAATGACATTTATCTAAGAAAGAAGATTATAAGAATTTAACACTAAAGCTATGCCTCAGACCATGCCATTTAGCTAGTAATCAAGTAGAACCTGAATGATCACCTTTCAAGAATGCTTTTAAGGGATTATACACACCTTGAAAAGTTACTCTAAAGGTTTCATTCCTGAGATTCAATGATTGGATTATTTAAAAACCAAATGCAGATTTTACAAAAACACTAAAACTTGCAGCTTCAAAATGGAGTATTTATTGCTCATACCGACATGCAGAATTAGAATATTCAACTGCTGCTTCCTGGTGTTTCTCCAGAAGGATCACTATGTCACACAATGCGAGATCCATTTTCAGGGTGGACTGCCATCAAGGAATGGCTCTTTCTCCACATCCATTGTCAAGGCACAGTGTAAACCTAATGGAAAGAGTGCTCAAGCCAAAGATAGCTGTTGAGACAACCAAGAAGAGATTAGAGAAACAGAGATAACAAAGAACTCCATCTTGGAGCAGAACAAAGATTATTTTCTTGGCCACAAGGGTAAAGGCTTCTCATCTCTCCTTTAGCAAAGTAAATAGTAGAAGATATCACAACACACTATGTAAGTATTTTACTTAAAGTAAATATATATATATATATATATATATATATATATATATATATATGTTGAAGTTATCTGTAGAATAAATGCATAGAGTTCTTATTCTAGAATACAGGTTTAGACATTAAAAACTAATATTATCTTCATCAATAATCAAGTGCCTGTGGATACCATACCTATAAATAATATAATATGACCTGTTATCTAATGATAACATAAACATATCTATAGATAACATTAAACAGTGCCTATTTTACTATCCCTGTCAAAAGTGGACAATATCATCACTTAGTAAAGCACTATCTTACCTTAGCAAGGCTCATTTCTGCTGAATGTAATAGGTGTTATACTAGTACCAACTTCTTCATATCATACGCTTAGAGTAGGCGCATGATAGTTGGTGCACAAAGAAATGTATATGACATCTACTTGCAGGATTATTCAATTGGCATATTACCAGCCCCAGCCCTTTAGCCCTCAGCCCCTTCTCATTTCAGTGTCTAATTCTTTTCCATCATGCATCATATAGTACCATACATGTTGTATCAAAATTTGAATTTGTTCCATTTTGAACACTTTTTTCTAGTTAGCAGAATCATTTTGAATTCTAACCCAGTGCTTAAAATGACACCTTGATGCCATATTTAAGCTTGATATTCATGGCCTCTGTTCCATCACTTAAATCATAGAGGAAAATTACAAAAAATCAGGCCTAGGACCAGTTTCTTGTTGTCAGAAGTCCATTTATAAAAGGCAGAAACATTTACGAACATGAAACGATGCAATATCTGTGCCATGAATACAAAATATATGGGTCAGGGATATTTGCTCTGCATTTGCAGAGAAGTCACAGAAATGAAGCAGGAAATAAACACTCACCAGCTCAATTATGGGTCTAGATTAAGAATAAAGCTTATTTTTGTTACTGTCTATTCATCTGGATAATGTTGGAAATACTTTTGTTCTGAAACACCCACACACTACAATCACAGTGAACCTCTTGGCTTATGGATTTAACATGTCTATAGAAAACAGATATTCATATTCAAATCTCTTTTTCCTTTTATGTACATCTAACACTTTATATGACCAATACTAAACACAATAACATTGACATAGGTCAATGATTCTTGAAGTTTATAGAAAATAACTTTAAAAGTATAAAGTCTAAAAATTGTGGTGGGTAAAATGGAAATTACTGTTTTATTACTAACTGTAGTACAATGTGACCCAAAAACTTACATTCATTAAAAAATAATAATGACTCCCATATATATAGCTCTTTCTTCTTTCCCCATCTCATCTTTACTTCCTTCCTCCTTGTCCATCACAGAAGGAAAAAATCCCATTAGGAGCAATAGTGGTGTAAGGTGGAAAGCTGAACTTGACACAACTACATTAGGTGGAGCTGGAATTACTATTGGATAAAAATCCATCCATCCACCCAGGTCTTACCCTTTTCAAACCTCTAAAATACATATTCCTTTTTTTTTCTTTTCATTTCTCTCAACTAATACTTCCTTGCATCAAACATTTTCCATTGCTTAAGCAATTTCAGTAAGAAAATTTTCAGTCTGTCCACTTCTCTGTACAATCACCACCTTAGAAAAACACCATTATCTCTGATTTGTCCTACTCAATAGCCTCATAACTGGTCTCTATGATACCTTTCCCTCTCATCCCACTTTAATTCGTTCTACATACTCCAGCTAAATGAACTCTTAAAAGCATACACTGATGATGCCTTGCCCTTGCTTAACACCTATCAATAGCTTCTTAATGTATTTAGAATAAAATCCAAACAACTCCACGTTGTAAACAGGATCCTGCATGATCTCTCACCTGCACACCTCTCCCACCATTCGCCAGGCCTCTGTCCTTTTTCAACATTTCATTCCCATCAGGCCTTTTGTCACTTCCTAGAATATTCACTCACAGCTTTCCAAATATAAGACTTGTGTGTTTACCTCTCTCTCTGCCTGAAGCACATTTACCCCCCTTCATCTGGCTGCTGCCTGATTTTATATTTTTACTTTTAATGGATCCAAACTGAATTCATTATAATTTGTGGTCCATGTCATATTCTCACTATTGGTCCATGTAAAGTCTTCTACATTCATTTGATTTTGTTTGTTTATAAGATAATCAATACCCATGAAAGCATAATTTAACATGAAAACTAGAAATCTGACAATAACTTGCATCCACCTGTATGAGCCTGCCCCATTCTATTCCCTGCCAGTTCCCATGCAAGATAACTGTTATTCTAAATTTATTTTCATCATTCTTTGTTTTCTGCTGTGTTTGTATCTGTATGCTTAGAAAGCCTACTTTAAAACTATGTATCATGCTGTAAATAATTTTTTAAAATTTTTTCATTCAAACTTACATAGCTGGACTAGGAGAGTTAAGATGGTGAGGTAGTATGGGGACCCTGAGCTTGTCTCATCCCTGAAACACAGCTAGATCAACATCAAACCATTTTGAACACCTAGGAAATTCATGTGAGGATTTAACACAACAACCTGCATAATTTGAGCCAGAGAACTTGGCAGGTAAGTGGTGTGGAGAGGTGAATTACGGAGAGAAAAGCCAGAGCTGCAGAGGGTAGGGAGCTGTTTTCACAGAGAGAAGACAGAGAAAGAGAAAGGGGAGAATGCAGCCCATCGAGATGGAGAAAAGCACTCACTCCAAAAGTAGCTGGAGAGAGGTGGGGGGAAGAGTGAAAACACTTGCAGGGGATGGGACAAGAAATTTGTCCCCCAAAACCAGTGAAGGGGAGAAAGGAGGGGATTTCAATACTGCCAGGATTCTATAGACAGTGGGGTGCAGAGTTTGAACTTTCAGAGCTCAGTGCCTGGCAGTGCTCTAGTAAGGAAACAGGACAAATCCCCAGGAGCAGGCAGCATGGTCTAAGGGGTTTGGGTGCCACGTGGGGAGAAGTGGTTCCCCTGATTGGAGTGTATTTGGTAGAGGCCATACGACCTCCCCAGGACAAAAGTCCCAGCAGACCCTGGAGAGGTGCCATGTTTACTGATATTGGAATAAAGACACCAGAGTGCAGCAAAACCTGGTGCCAGCTGTGTGCTGTGATTTACCATAAACTTTGAGCCTTTGCCTCTGCACAATCATGCAATTATTTTCTGAGACAAGATTGCACCTGGCTATTGCTTGAAGAGACCCTCGCCCAGAGAATCAGTGTGGGTCCAGAGGGAGGAACCACCTGGTAGGCAGACAGCTTGGGCACAGACAGAGGCAGGGAACGGACAGAAGCCTGAGACAAAGGAGGAGTGGTTGATCATGTATCTGTGAGGGCACAAAATTCTCACGCAGGAGACTAGAGAACTGGGTGAAGCCATTTTCACCTCTAGCGAACGCACAGGCGCACATGCAAACGCATGGATCCACTCCAGTTAGCTAAGCAGTGCCACCAAGTGGCCAATGTGGCAGGTACACCAAGCCCCACCCACCCGCCTCTGCCAGGCCCATCCCCCAGAAGACCAGCACAAATACCTTCCACCTGCTTAGTCTATGGTGTGCTAAAAAAATTTCAGTTCTAGGGGAAACTGGATGTAATTTCATTCCAGTTTCATTCTGCTTGCTTGTTCTTTTATTTGTTTTCCTTGATTCTGTTTTTGCTTATGTTGTTTTCTTTTTCTTTTCTTTCTCTTTCCTGGATACAGAAAAAGCACATTTTTATTTTTTTATTCTATTTTGGTTTCTTTATTCTATTCTATTCTATTCCATTATTTAATTTTTTTTTAATTCTTGGGGTATGTGGGTGGCTCAGTCGGCTAAGCATCTGATTCTCGGTTTGGGCTCAGGTCAGGATCTCAGGGTTCATGGGTTCAAGCCCCATATCAGATTCTGGGCTGACAATGCAGATCCTGCTTGGGATTGATTCTCTCCCTCTCTCTCTACCCCTTTTCCATTCATCCCCCTCTTCTCTCAAAATAAATAAATAAACATTAAAAATTTTTTAATTTTTAATTTTTTTCACTTTTTTTCTTTGTCTTTTTTCTATTTTCTATCAAGTTTCTCTCAACAAGCAGACCAAAACACACCTAGGATCTAGCTTCCTTTATTTGATTCGGGATTTTTTGTTTTTGATTTTTACTTTTGATTTTTTTATTAATTCTTTTTCTTCCTCCAAAATGAAAAGATGGAGGAATTCACCCCAAAAGAAAGAACAGGAAGAAATGACGGCCAGGGATTTAATCTGCACATTTATAAGTAAGATGTCTACACCAGAATTTTAAAACACAATTAAAATAATACTAGCTGGGGTTGAAAGAAACATAGAAGACACCAGAGAATCCCTTTCTGCAGAGATAAAAGAACTAAAAAAATCTAGTCAGGCTGATATTAAAAATGCTGTAACCGAGATGCAATATCGAAAGGATGCTGTGATGGAAAGGATGATCAAAGCAAAGTGGTGAATCAGTGATATAGAAGATAAAATTGTGGAAAATAATGAAGTAGAAAAAAAAGGGAAACAAAGGCAACAGATCATGATACAAGACTTAGAGAACTCAGTGACTTATTAGAAAGGAATAATATTCATATCATAGAAGTCCCAGAGGATGAAGAGAAGGAAGAAGGGCAGAAGATTTATGTGAGCAAATTATAATTCAAAACCTTCCTAATCTGGGTACAACACAGGCAACAAATTCCAAGAAGCACAGAGATATCCCACTACATTCAACAAAAAACAAACATCAACAAGGCATATAATAGCCAAATTCACAAAATACACAGATAAGGAAAGAACCATGAAAGCAGCAAGGGAAAAAAAGTCCTTAACCTACAAGGGAAGACAGATGAGGTTTGCAGCAGATCTGTCCACAGAAACTTGGCAGGCCAGAAGGGAGTGGCATGATATATTCCACATGCTGAATTGGAAAAATATACAGCCAAGCATTCTTTATCCAGCAATGCTGTCATTTAGAATAGTAGGAGAGATAAAGAGATTCCCAGACAAACAACTAAAGGAGCTCCTCATCATTAAGCCAGACCTGCAAGAAATTTAAGGGGGACACTTTGAGTGGAGAAAAGACAAAACAAAACAAAAAAGACCAAAGCAACAAAGACTAGAAAGGAACAGAGAACACGACCAGAATCAGTAACTCTAGAGGGAACACAATGGCACTACATTCATCTTTCAATAATCACTCTAAATGTAAATGGACTAAATACTCCAATCAAAAGACATAGGAATAAAAAAAAAAACCTATCTATATGCTCTCTACAAGACATTCATTTTAGATATAAAGATACATGCAGATTGAAAGTAAGGGAATGGAGAACCATCTCTCATGCTAATAGATCAAAAGAAAACCAGAGTAGCCATACTTATATCAGACAAACTAGATTTTAAAACAAAAACTGGGGGCGCCTGGGTGGCTCAGTCGGTTGGGCGTCCGACTTCCGCTCAGGTCATGATCTCGCAGTGCATGAGTTCAAGCCCTGCGTCGGGCTCTGTGCTGACAGCTCAGAGCCTGGAGCCTGTTTGCGATTCTGTGTCTCCCTCTCTCTCTCTGACTCTCCCCTGTTCATGCTCTGTCTCTCTCTGTCTCAAAAATAAATAAACGTTTAAAAAAAAAAAAAAACTGTACCAAAAGATGAAGAAGTATACTATATTATAATTAAGGGTCCTATCCACCAAGAAGATCTAACAATTATAAATATTGATGCCCCCAACTTGAAGAACCTAAATATATAAGTCAATCACAAACATAAAGAAACTCACCGATAAGAATACAGTAATAGTAGGGGACTTTCATACCCCACTTACAGGAATGGACAGATCGTCTAAGCAGAAAATCAACAAGGAAACAATGGTTTTGAGTGACACACTGGACCAGATGGACCAGATATATTCAGAACACTTCATCCTAAAGCATCAGAATACACCTTCTTTTCAAGTACACATGGAACATTCTCCAGAATAGATCACATACTGGGTTACAAATGAGCACTGAACAAGTACAGAAAGACCAGTATCATACCATGCATATTTTCAGATCACAACAATATGACACTTAAAAACCAACCACAAGAAAAAATTTGGAAAGACCACAAATATTTGGAGATTAAAGAACATTCTACTAAAGAATGAATGCATTAACCAAGAAATTAAAGAAGAAATTTAAAAGTACATGGCAGCCAAGAAAAGCGAAAACATCATGGTCCAGTACATTTGGGATGCAGCAAAGGCAGTCATATGAGGGAAACATATAGCAATCCAGGCCTTCCTAAATAAGGAAGAAATGTCTCAAATGTACAACTTAACTTTACACCTAAAGGAGGTGGAAAAAGAACAGCAAATAAAGCCTAAAAGCAGCAGCAGAAGGGAAATAATAAAGATTAGAGCAAATATCAATGATATCAAGATTTAAAAAAAGTAGAAAAGATCAACAAAACTAGGAGTTGGTTCTTTGGAAGAATTAACAAAATTGATAAACCCCCAGCCAGATTAAAAAAAAAAACAACAACAAAAAAGAGAAAGGACCTAAATAAATAAAATCACAAATGAAAGAGGAGAGATCACAACCAACGCCACAAAAAGCAAACAATATAAGCAAATATTATGAGCAACAAATTGGGCAATCTGGAAGAAGTGGACAAATTCTTACAAACATACAAATGATCCAAACTAAAACAGGAATAAATAGAAAATTTTTGAGACCCATAATGAGTAAAGAAACTGAATCAGTAATCAAAAATCTCCCAACAAACAAGAGTCCAGGGTCAGATGGCTTTTCAGAGGTATTCTACCAAACATTTAAAGAAGAGTTAATACCTATTCTTTTGAAGCTGTTCCAAAAAATAGAAATGGGAGAACAACTTCCAAAATCATTCTATGAGGCCAGCATTACCTTGATTGCAAAACCAGACAAAGACCCCACTAAAAAGAAGAATTACAGACCAATTTCCTCGATGAATATGGATGTAAAATTCTCAAGAAGATATTAACAAATCAAATCAAACAATACTTTAAAAGAATTATTCACCACGATCAAGTGGGATTTATTCCTGGGCTGCAAGAGCGATTCAGTATCCACAAATCTATGTGATACATCACAGTAATAAAAGAAAGGATAAGAACCACATGATCCTCTCAATAGATGCAGAAAAAGCACTTAGCAAAATACAGCATCTTTTCTTGATAAAAACCCTCAAGAAAATAGGGATAGTAGGAACATACTGCAAAATCATAAAGGCCATACATGAAAGACCCACAGCTAATATCATTCTCAATGGGGAAAAACTGAGAGCTTTCCCCGCTAAGGTCAGGAACATGATAGGGATGTTGACTCTCACCACTGTTGTTCAACATAGTACTGGTGTACTTAGCAATCAGTGCCTCAGCAATCAGACAACAAAAAGAAATGAAAGGCAAACAAATTGGCAAGGAAGAAGACAAATTTTCACTCTTCACAGATGACATGACACTCTACATGGAAAACCCAAAAAACTGCTAGAATTGATACATGAATTCAGCAAAAGTTGCAGGATATAAAACCAAGGTACAGAAATCAGTTGCATTTCTATACACCAATAATGAAGCAGCAGAAAGAGAAATTAAGGAATTGATCCCATTTGCAATGGCACCAAAAACCATAAAATACCTAGGAAAAAACCTAACCAAAGAGGCAAAAGATCTATACATTGAAAATTATAGAAAGCTTATGAAAGAAATTGAAGACACAAATAAATGGAAAAACATTCCATGTTCATGGATTGGAAGAACAAATATTGTTAAAATGTCTATACTACCCAAAGTAATATACACATTCAAAGCAAACCCTATCAAAATAACACCAGCATTCTTCACAAAGTAAAAAAAAAAAAAAAAAAAAAAAAAAAAACATTCTAAAATGTGTATGAAACCAGAAAATGACTCAAATAGCCAAAGTCATGTTGAAAAATAAAACCAAAGGTGGAGACATCACAATTCAGGAATTCAGACTATATTAAAAGCTATAATCATCAAGAGAGTATTGTAATGGCAAAAACAAAAAACAAACAAACAAACAAAAACAGACACACAGATCAATGGAACAGAATAGAGAACCCAGAAATGGACCCATAAATATATGGCCAACTAATCTCCAGCAAAGCAAAAAAGAACATTCAGTGGAAAAAAGACAGTCTAGGGGCCCATGGGTGGCTCAGCTGGTTGAGCATCCAACTTCGGCTCGGGTCATGATCTCACAGTTTGTGAGTTCTAACCCCACATGGGCTTGCTGCCGTAGGTGTGAAGCCCACTTTGGATCCTCTGTCCCCCTCTCTCTGCCCCTCCCCATTCATGCTCTCTCTCTCTCAAAAACAAATAGAAAATTTTTAAAAAAGAAAAAAGAAAAGAAAAAAGACAGTCTCTTCTGCAAATGGTGCTGGGAAAACTGGACAGCAAAATGACGAAGAATGAAACTGGACAACTTTCTGACACCATAAACAAAAATACATTCAAAATGTATGAAAGGCCTAAATGTGAGACAGGAAACCACAACAAAATCCTAAAGAAGAACACAGGCAGCCACCTATTTGACCTTAGGCAGAGCAACATCTTACTAGACATGTCACCAGAGGCAAGGGAAGCAAAAGCAAAAATGAACTATTGGTACTCCATCAAGATAAAAACTTTCTGCACTTAAAGGAAACAATCAACAAAACTAAAAGGCAGCCTACAGAATGGGAGAAGATATTTGCAAATGACATATCTAATAAAGGGTTAGAATCCAAAATCTATAAAAACCTTATCAAACTCAACACCCCAAAAAAAACAAAAAACAAAAAACAAATAACCCAGTGAAGAAATGGGCAAAAGACATGATTAGACACTTTTCCATAGAAGACATCCAGATAGCTAATAGACACGTGAAAAGATGCTCAACATCACTCATCATCAGGGAAATGCAAATCATTGAGATACCACCTCTCACCTCTCAGAATGGCTAAAATTAACAACATAAGAAACAATAGGTGTTGGCAAGGATGTGGAGAAAGGGGAACCCTCTTTCACTCTTGGTGGGAATGCAAACTGGAGCAGCCACTCTGTAAAACAGTATGGAGGTTCCTCATAAAGTTAAAAATAGAACTACCCTACAACGCAGCAATTGCACTACTAGGTATTTACCCAAAGGGTACAAAAATACAGATTCAAAGGGGTACATGCACCCTAATTATTTATAGCAGCATTTTCAACAATAGCCAAACTATGCAAAGAGTCTAAATGTCCACTGACTGATGAATGGACAAAGAAGTCGTGGTATATATGTACAATGGAATATAAGTCATAAAAAAAAGAATGAAATCATGCCATTTGCAATGACATGGATGGAGTTAGAATATATTATGCTAAGCAAAATAAATCAGAGAAAGACAAATACCATACAATTTCAGTCATATGTGAAATTTAACAAACAATACAGATGAACATATGGGAATGAGAAAAAAAAGAGAGGGGGAAACAAACCATAAGAGACTCTTCATGATAGAGAACAAACTGAGGGTTGATGGAGGGACAAGGGTGTGGGATGGGCTAGATGTGTGATGGGTATTAAGGAGTACACTTGTTATGATGAACACTGGGTATTATATGTAAATGATGAATCACTCAATTCTACTCTTGAAACCAATATTGCACCATATGTTAACTAACTAAAGTTTAAATTAAATTTTTTTAAAGCTATGAAGTAGCCTCTAAAAACGTTAAAACTAGCGGGAGTGCCGGAAGATGGCGGCGTAGGAGGACGCGGGGCTCACAGCGCGTCCTGCCGATCACTTAGATTCCACCTACACCTGCCTAAAGAACCCAGAAAACCGCCAGAGGATTAGCAGAAGGGAGTCTCCGGAGTCAAGCGCAGACGAGAGGCCCACGGAAGAGGGTAGGAAGGGCGGCGAGGCGGTGCGCGCTCCACGGACTGGCGGGAGGGAGCCGGGGCGGAGGGGCGGCTCGCCGGCCAAGCAGAGCCCCCGAGTCTGGCTGGCAAAAGCGGAGGGGCCGGACAGACTGTGTTCCGACAGCAAGCGCGACTTAGCGTCTGGGAGGTCATAAGTTAACAGCTCTGCTCGGAAAGCGGGAAGGCTGGAGGACAAAGGGAGGGAGAGCTGCTGAGCCCCCTGACGGCAGAGCTCAGCTTGGCGGGGAACAAAGGCGCCAGCGCCATCTCCCCCGCCCATCCCCCAGCCAAAATCCCAAAGGGAACCAGTTCCTGCCAGAGAACTTGCTCGCTCCGCGCAAACACCCAACTCTGTGCTTCTGCAGAGCCAAACCTCCGGCAGCGGATCTGACTCCCTCCCGCTGCCACAGGGCTCCTCCTGAAGTGGATCACCTAAGGAGAAGCGAGCTAAGCCTGCCCCTCCAGCCCCCGTGCACCTTGCCTACCCACCCCAGCTAATACGCCAGATCCCCAGCAACACAAGCCTGGCAGTGTGCAAGTAGCCCAGACGGGACACGCCACCCCACAGTGAATCCCGCCCCTAGGAGAGGGGAAGAGAAGGCACACACCAGTCTGACTGTGGCCCCAGCAGTGGGCTGGGGGCAGACATCGGGTTGGACTGCGGCCCCGCCCACTAACTCCAGATATACACCACAGCACAGGGGAAGTGCACTGCAGGTCCTCACCACGCCAGGGACTCTCCAAAATGACCAAACGGAAGAATTCCCCTCAGAAGAATCTCCAGGAAATAACAACAGCTAATGAACTGATCAAAAAGGATTTAAATAATATAACAGAAAGTGAATTTAGAATAATAGTCATAAAATTAATCGCTGGGCTTGAAAACAGTATACAGGACAGCAGAGAATCTCTTGCCACAAAGATCGAGGGACTAAGGAACAGTCACGAGGAGTTGAAAAACGCTTTAAACGAATTGCAAAACAAAATGGAATCCACGATGGCTCGGCTTGAAGAGGCAGAGGAGAGAATAGGTGAACTAGAAGATAAAGTTATGGAGAAAGAGGAAGCTGAAAGAAAGAGAGATAAAAAAATCCAGGAGTATGAGGGGAAAATTAGAGAACTAAGTGATACACTAAAAAAAAATAATATACGCATAATTGGTATCCCAGAGGAGGAAGAGAGAGGGAAGGGTGCTGAAGGGGTACTTGAACAAATTATAGCTGAGAACTTCCCTGAACTGGGGAAGGAAAAAGGCATTGAAATCCAAGAGGCACAGAGAACTCCCTTCAGACGTAACTTGAATCGATCTTCTGCACGACATATCATAGTGAAACTGGCAAAATACAAGGATAAAGAGAAAATTCTGAAAGCAGCAAGGGATAAACGTGCCCTCACATATAAAGGGAGACCTATAAGACTCCTGACTGATCTCTCCTTTGAAACTTGGCAGGCCAGAAAGGCTTGGCACGATATCTACAGTGTGCTAAACAGAAAAAATATGCAGCCGAGAATCCTTTATCCAGCAAGTCTGTCATTTAGAATAGAAGGAGAGATAAAGGTCTTCCCAAACAAACAAAAACTGAAGGAATTTGTCACCACGAAACCAGCCCTACAAGAGATCCTAAGGGGGATCCTGTGAGACAAAGTACCAGAGACATCACTACAAGCATAAAACATACAGACATCACAATGACTCTAAACCCATATTTTTCTATAATAACACTGAATGTAAATGGATTAAATGCGCCAACTAAAAGACATAGGGTATCAGAATGGATAAAAAAGCAAGACCCATCTATTTGCTGTCTACAAGAGACTCATTTTAGATCTGAGGACACCTTTAGATTGAGAGTGAGGGGATGGAGAACTATTTATCATGCTCCTGGAAGCCAAAAGAAAGCTGGAGTAGCCATACTTATATCAGACAAACTAGACTTTAAATTAAAGGCTGTAACAAGAGATGAAGAAGGGCATTATATAATAATCACAGGGTCTATCCACCAGGAAGAGCTAACTATTATAAATGTCTATGCGCCAAATACCCGAGCCCCCAGATATATAAAACAATTACTCATAAACATAAGCAACCTTATTGATAAGAATGTGGTCATTGCAGGGGACTTTAACACCCCACTTACAGAAATGGACAGATCATCTAGACACACAGTCAATAAAGAAACAAGGGCCCTGAATGATACATTGGATCAGATGGACTTGACAGATATATTTAGAACTCTGCATCCCAAAGCAACAGAATATACTTTCTTCTCGAGTGCACATGGAACATTCTCCAAGATAGATCATATACTGGGTCACAAAACAGCCCTTCATAAGTTTACAAGAATTGAAATTATACCATGCATACTTTCAGACCACAATGCTATGAAGCTTGAAATCAACCACAGGAAAAAGTCTGGAAAACCTCCAAAAGCATGGAGGTTAAAGAACACCCTACTAACGAAGGAGTGGGTCAACCAGGCAATTAGAGAAGAAATTAAAATATATATGGAAACAAACGAAAATGAAAATACAACAATCCAAACGCTCTGGGATGCAGCGAAGGCAGTCCTGAGAGGAAAATACATTGCAATCCAGGCCTATCTCAAGAAACAAGAAAAATCCCAAATACAAAATCTAACAGCACACCTAAAGGAAATAGAAGCAGAACAGCAAAGGCAGCCTAAACCCAGCAGAAGAAGAGAAATAATAAAGATCAGAGCAGAAATAAACAATATAGAATCTAAAAAAACTGTAGAGCAGATCAACGAAACCAAGAGTTGGTTTTTTGAAAAAATAAACAAAATTGACAAACCTCTAGCCAGGCTTCTCAAAAAGAAAAGGGAGATGACCCAAATAGATAAAATCATGAATGAAAATGGAATTATTACAACCAATCCCTCAGAGATACAAACAATTATCAGGGAATACTATGAAAAATTATATGCCAGCAAATTGGACAACCTGGAAGAAATGGACAAATTTCTAAACACCCACACTCTTCCAAAACTCAATCAGGAGGAAATAGAAAGCTTGAACAGACCCATAACCAGCGAAGAAATTGAATCGGTTATCAAAAATCTCCCAACAAATAAGAGTCCAGGACCAGATGGCTTCCCAGGGGAGTTCTACCAGACATTTAAAGCAGAGATAATACCTATCCTTCTCAAGCTATTCCAAGAAATAGAAAGGGAAGGAAAACTTCCAGACTCATTCTATGAAGCCAGTATTACTTTGATTCCTAAACCAGACAGAGACCCAGTAAAAAAAGAGAACTACAGGCCAATATCCCTGATGAATATGGATGCAAAAATTCTTAATAAGATACTAGCAAATCGAATTCAACAGCATATAAAAAGAATTATTCACCATGATCAAGTGGGATTCATTCCTGGGATGCAGGGCTGGTTCAACATTCGCAAATCGATCAACGTGATACATCACATTAACAAAAAAAAAGAGAAGAACCATATGATCCTGTCAATCGATGCAGAAAAGGCCTTTGACAAAATCCAGCACCCTTTCTTAATAAAAACCCTTGAGAAAGTCGGGATAGAAGGAACATACTTAAAGGTCATAAAGGCCATTTATGAAAAGCCCACAGCTAACATCATCCTCAATGGGGAAAAACTGAGAGCTTTTTCCCTGAGATCAGGAACACGACAGGGATGCCCACTGTCACCGCTGCTGTTTAATATAGTGCTGGAAGTTCTAGCATCAGCAATCAGACAACAAAAGGAAATCAAAGGCATCAAAATTGGCAAAGATGAAGTCAAGCTTTCGCTTTTTGCAGATGACATGATATTATACATGGAAAATCCGATAGACTCCACCAAAAGTCTGCTAGAACTGATACATGAATTCAGCAAAGTTGCAGGATACAAAATCAATGTGCAGAAATCAGTTGCATTCTTATACACTAACAATGAAGCAACAGAAAGACAAATGAAGAAACTGATCCCATTCACAATTGCACCAAGAAGCATAAAATACCTAGGAATAAATCTAACCAAAGATGTAAAAGATCTGTATGCTGAAAACTATAGAAAGCTTATGCAGGTAATTGAAGAAGATATAAAGAGATGGAAAGACATTCCCTGCTCATGGATTGGAAGAATAAATATTGTCAAAATGTCAATACTACCCAAAGCTATCTACACATTCAATGCAATCCCAATCAAAATTGCACCAGCATTCTTCTCGAAACTAGAACAAGCAATCCTAAAATTCATATGGAACCACAAAAGGCCCCGAATAGCCAAAGTAATTTTGAAGAAGAAGACCAAAGCAGGAGGCATCACAATCCCAGACTTTAGCCTCTACTACAAAGCTGTCATCATCAAGACAGCATGGTATTGGCATAAAAACAGACACATAGACCAATGGAATAGAATAGAAACCCCAGAACTAGACCCACAAACGTATGGCCAACTCATCTTTGACAAAGCAGGAAAGAACATCCAATGGAAACAAGACAGTCTCTTTAACAAATGGTGCTGGGAGAACTGGACAGCAACATGCAGAAGGTTGAAACTAGACCACTTTCTCACACCATTCACAAAAATAAACTCAAAATGGATAAAGGACCTGAATGTGAGACAGGAAACCATCAAAACCTTAGAGGAGAAAGCAGGAAAAGACCTCTCTGACCTCAGCCGTAGCAATCTCTTACTCGGCACATCCCCAAAGGCAAGGGAATTAAAAGCAAAAGTGAATTACTGGGACCTTATGAAGATAAAAAGCTTCTGCACAGCAAAGGAAACAACCAACAAAACTAAAAGGCAACCAACGGAATGGGAAAAGATATTTGCAAATGACACATCGGACAAAGGGCTAGTATCCAAAATCTATAAAGAGCTCATCAAACTCCACACCCGAAAAACAAATAACCCAGTGAAGAAATGGGCAGAAAACATGAATAGACACTTCTCTAAAGAAGACATCCGGATGGCCAACAGGCACATGAAAAGATGTTCAACGTCGCTCCTTATCAGGGAAATACAAATCAAAACCACACTCAGATACCACCTCACGCCAGTCAGAGTGGCCAAAATGAAGAAATCAGGAGACTATAGATGCTGGAGAGGATGTGGAGAAACAGGAACCCTCTTGCACTGTTGGTGGGAATGCAAATTGGTGCAGCCGCTCTGGAAAGCAGTGTGGAGGTTCCTCAGAAAATTAAAAATAGACCTACCCTATGACCCAGCAATAGCACTGCTAGGAATTTATCCAAGGGATACAGGAGTACTGATGCATAGGGGCACCTGTACCCCAATGTTTATAGCGGCACTCTCAACAATAGCCAAATTATGGAAAGAGCCTAAATGTCCATCAACTGATGAATGGATAAAGAAATTGTGGTTTATATACACAATGGAATACTACGTGGCAATGAGGAAAAATGAAATATGGCCTTTTGTAGCAACATGGATGGAACTGGAGAGTGTGATGCTAAGTGAAATAAGCCATACAGAGAAAGACAGATACCATATGGTTTCACTCTTATGTGGATCCTGAGAAACATAACAGAAACCCATGGGGGAGGGGAAGGAAAAAAAAAAAAAAAAAAGAGGTTAGAGTGGGAGAGAGCCAAAGCATAAGAGACTGTTAAAAACTGAGAACAAACTGAGGGTTGATGGGGGGTGGGAGGGAGGGCAGGGTGGGTGATGGGTATTGAGGAGGGCACTTTTTGGGATGAGCACTGGGTGTTGTATGGAAACCAATTTGACAGTAAATTTCATATATTAAAAAATAAAAAAAATAAATAAAATAAAAAAAAAATAAAATAAAAACGTTAAAACTAGTTGAGGGAAGGGTAAAAATGTATAGCTTTAGTGTGCATTTGAACTTAAGCTTATAATGACTGCTATAGATGCAAGATGTTTTATAGAAACCTCACAATAACCACAAAGCAAACACCTACAACAGATACACAAAATAACAAAGATAAAAGAATCTAAACATACCACTACAGAAAATCATCAAATCACAAAGAGAAACATAAAACAATTAACAAAATGGAAACAGTAACTGCATACTTATTA
This sequence comes from Panthera onca, assembly GCF_046562875.1. NCBI lineage: Eukaryota > Metazoa > Chordata > Mammalia > Carnivora > Felidae > Panthera > Panthera onca. The sequence continues at coordinate 68,204,585 of NC_138348.1, forward strand.
ATAAATAGTTTAAATATAAAGATAAAATTCTTCAACAAAAAAACATACAGTGCCTGAATGGATGAAAAAACAAGACCCAATTATATGCTGCCTAGAAGAGACTCATTTCAGATGTGAGGACACACACAGACTAAAAGTGAAAGGATGGAAAAATACTCCATGAAATGGAATTCAAAAGAAAGCAGAGGTAGCAATACTTAGACAAAATAGACTTTAAGACAAAGACTGAAATAAGAGACAAAGTAGACCATTATATAATGATCAAAGAGTCAATCCAACAAAAGAACATAACATTTGTAAATAATTATGCAACCAATATAGAGGTACCTAAAAATATAAATATTAAGAGACATGAGGGAAAATTAGACAGCAATACAATAGCAGAAGGGGACTTCGATACCTCACTTTCAGCAATGGATAGATCATCCAGACAGAAAATCAATAAGGAAACACTGGACTTAAGCTATACATGAAACACATGGACTTATGGAATATTTACCCAAAAGCAGAATACATATTCTCAAGTGTACATCTCAACTCCATAAGACAGCATATATTAGGCCATAATTCTAGTGTTAATAAATTTAATAAAACTGTAATCAATCAAGCATCTTTTCTTACAAGCAAAAATGGTATGAAATTAGAAACCAATTACAAGAAAACAAAAATATATAAAAATACACAAAATATTGGAGATTACACAACATGGACAACCAATGTGTCAAAGAAGAAAACAAAGAGAAATAAAAACATACCATGAGACAAATGATAGAAATATAACATATCAAAACATAAGATGCTGCAAAAGCAGTTCTAACAGGGAGGTTAATAGCAATAAATGACTAAAAAAGAAACAAGAAAGATCTCAAATAAACAAACTTTACACATCAAGGATTTTGAAAAAGAACAAATTATCCAAAAGAGAGTAGAAGGGGGGTGACAATAACAAAGATAAAAGTGAAAATAAATGAAATCAAGACAAAAAAGACAAAAAATATCAATGAAGCTAAGATAAAATTGACAAGCTTTTAGCTAGACTCACCAAGAATAAAAGAGAGAGGATTCAAATAAATAAAATCATAAATGGAAGAAGAGACATAACAACTGATATCACACAAATACAAAGGATTATAAGAGAATACTGTCAACAACAATTAGCCAACAAATTAGACAAACTAGGAAATGGATAAATTCCTAAAAACATAGAGCCTACCAAGGCTGAATCATGAAGAAATAGAAAATCCAAACAGACTAATTTTTAGAAAGGAGATAAGTCAGTAAGCAAAAACCTCCCAATAAAGAAATATCCAGGACCAGATGACTTCCTTGCAGATTTCTACCAAACATTTAAAGAAGAATTAATATCAATTAATTCAAACTCTTCCCCAAAATAAAAGAGGTAATAATGCTTCCAAACACATTTTACAAGGCCAGCATTACCTAATACCAAAACCAGACAAAGACTCACAGGAAAGGAGAATTATAAGCTAATATCCCTGATGAACATAAGTACAAAAATTCTCAACAGAACATTATCAAACTGAATTCAATAATACATTAAAAGTATCATATACCATGATCAAATGGGATATATTCCAGGGATGCAAGGATGATTCAACATCCACATAGCAATCAATGTAATACATCACATTTACAAAATGAAGCATGAACATTATATGACCATCTCAGTAGATGAAGAAAAAAAAACATTTGACAAAATTCAACATCCATTCATGATAAAAACTCTCTTAACAAACTGGTTAGAGGGAACATACTTCAACATAATCAAGGGCCATATATGACAAGCCCATAGCTAACATCATACTCAACAGTAAAAAGCTGAAACTTTACCTCCAAGATCAGGAACAAGAAAAAGATACCTACTCTCACCATTTTTATTCAACATAGTACTGGAAGTTATAGCCAAGCACAATTAGGCAATATAAAGAAATAAAAGGCATCTATCTAGAAAAGGAAAACTGTTGCTATTTGCAGATGAATGATATTATATATAGAAAACCCTAAAAGCGAGTGGGAGAGAGCCAAAGCATAAGAGACTCTTAAAAATTGAGAACAAACTGCGGGTTGATGGGGGGTGGGAGGGAGGGGAGGGAGGGTGGGTGATGGGTATTGAGGAGGGCACCTTTTGGGATGAGCACTGGGTGTTGTATGGAAACCAATCTGACAATAAATTTCATATATTGAAAAAAAAAAGAAAACAGAAAACACAGAAAAGAAAAAAAAAGAAAACCCTAAAAGCTCCACCAAAAAAACAAACAAAAAAACTTAGAGCTAATCAACAAATTTAGTAAGGTTGCAGGATACAAAATCAATATACAAAAATCTATTCCATATCTATACATTAGTAACAAACTATTAGAAAAAGAAATTAAGAAAATAATCCTATTTACAATTGCACCAAAAATAATACAATACCTAGGAATAAATTTAACTAAAGAGGTGAAAGACCTGTACACTGAAAACTATAAGATACTGATGAAAGTATTTGAAAAAGAGAAAATAAATAGGAAGATATTCCATACTCATGGATTGGAAGAATTAATATTGTTAAAATGTTCATACTACCCAAAGCAATCAACAGATACAGTGTAATCCCTATCCAAATTCCAATGGCATTTTTCACAGAAATAGAAAAAACAATCCTAAAATTTGTCTAGAACCAAAAGGAAAAACAAAACAAAAAACAACAGCCAACCAAACAAAAAACCTATAAGCCAAAGAAAGCAATTTGGAGAAAGAAAAACAAAGCCGGGGGCAATGTGCTTCATGATTTCAAACTATATTACAAAGCTATTGGTCATCAAAAACAGTATGCTGTTGGCATAAAATTAGACACATTAATCAACGTAATAGAATAGAGAACTCTAAAATAAACACATGCATACATTTATGACAAAGGAGCCAAGAATATACACTGAGTGTGGGGGATAAGCTTGTGAATTCCCTGGGCTTATACCAATGGGTTCACAAGGCATAAAGAAATACAAAGCCATAAAATGCTCACATCCAAGTTTGGGTAAACTAGATTGGCATCCCAAGAATAGGGGGTGCAAAGGCACCCCGAGAATAGGGAGGCACAAAGGTGCCAGGAATAGGAAGGTGGAAAGGCCCCCCAAAATAGAGAGGGAGAGTTAAAGTCCTGAAATAGAAACAGTGCAAAGGTGCCCAATACATAGGTATATGAAACAAACAAGATTAGATGTTCAGGGTGGAAGCACCCCCAATTTAGTACTATGGCAGAAAAGCTGCTTTCACAGGAGGATAGGGCTAGGTTAGGTAAATTGGTGAATTGTACTATGGACTGCTGCGCTGCAGGCAAAGCAGCCTAGAGCGGAGATGGTTAACAAAAGAAAAGGTGCCTTGTCAACCCTGAGGTTATTTCCCCTATCTGTCTCATCCCCTAGGCTAGCTAAGATAAACAGAGGTGCTGCCTCACGTCCGCTGTAAACAACCCTCCTCCCGGCTGCCCAGCGCCCAGATTTTTTTTTGTATTAACCCAAACCCTTAACCACAAATATCCTCAAAACCCCCTTTCCCTCATGTCCACAAGTTAACGTTCACAGATTCATTGTCTCTTTGTGCATGTCCATCGCCATGTTTGTAAGCTTTCTGATCCTAATAAAAACAGGACAAGGACCCTTATACAGGACTCTTGTCTTTTCCCAGACATTAGTCATCTCTTGCTTTCAATACTGCATCCCACTCTTTTGCTAGACAAGAGAGAACTTTAGACCCAGAGTCTATGACAACTGAAGAAAGGATAGTCTCTTCAATAAGTGGTATTAGGAAAACTTCATAGCCACATGCAAGAGAATGAAACTAGACCACTATCTTCACTCACACCCCAAAAAATCAACTCAAAATGAATTAAAGTCGTGAATGCAAGACCTGAAACCATGAAACTCCTAGAAGAAAACATACATGGTAAGCTCCCTGACAACAGTCTTGGCAGTGATTTTTGGATTTGACACCAAAAGCAAAGGCAATAAATAAGGCAAAAAAAATAGATAAGTGGGACTATATCAAACTAAAAAGCATCTGCGCAGCAAAGGAAACCATCAACAAAATTAAAAGGCAACCTATAGAATAGGACAAAATATTTCCAAATTATATTTGGTTAGTATCCAAAATATATGAAGAACTCACACAACTCAGTAGCAAAAAAAATAAAAATTCTGATTAAAAAGTGGGCAGAAGAATTGAATAGACATTTTTCCAGAGAAGACATGCAGATGGCCAACAGGTACATGAAAAGGTGCTCAGCATCACTAGTCATTGGATAAATGCAAATCAAAACCACAATGAGTTTTGGATATAGAGGAAAAGGTTCAAAATGTAAATTGATACAGCCACTAAAGAAGACAGTATGGAAGTTCCTCAAAAAATTAAAAATAGGACTACCATATGATCCAGCACTCCCACTTCTGGATAATTATATATCCAAAGGAAATGAAAACAGGATATTGAAGAGATATATGTACCCCCCCCCCATGTTCACTGCAGCATTATTTACAATAACCAAGACAGAGAAACTATCTACGTTTCATCAATTAATGAATAAAGAAAATTCACACACACACACACACACACACACACACACACACAGGAATATAATTCAACCATGAGAAAGAAGTAAATCTTTCCATTTTCAACAACATGGATGGACCTGGAATGCATTATGCTAAGTGAGATATGATTCATCTCCTTGGTTCATCTCGTCCTCACCCTCCACATTCATACACACACTTGCCAGACAAAGAAAGACAAATTCTGCAGGTTATCACTTAATTGTGCAATCTAATTTTTTAAAAGCCAACTTCATAGAAATGGAGAGTAGAAAATTGACTTGCAGGGACTAGAGGGATGGAGGAAATAGGAAAATGTTGGAAAATGGTATAAACTTTCAAGTATAAAAAGAATAAGGTTGGAAAATCTAATGTATAACATGGTGACTACAGTTGATAACACTGTATTGTGTCATTGAAATTTGCTAAGACAGTACAACTTAAATGTCACAAAAAATTTTGAAAATCAATTAATTGATATAGATACATAGATATATCAACTAACTAGATAGGAGGAATCCTTTCACAGTGTATACATTAATCAAATCATTTAAATGTCTTTCAATTTTGTCAATTATACCTCAGTAAAGTTGGAAAAAAATAGAAGACATTTAATAAGTTCCCTCTTGGGGCACCTGGGTGGCTCAGGTCATGATCTCGTGGTTCGTGAGTTTAACCCCCACATCAGCTCTGTGCTAACAGCTCAGTGCCTGGAGTCTGCTTCAGATTCTGTGTCTCCCTCTCTCTGCCCCTTCCCCACTCACACTCCATGTGTGTGTCTCTCTCTCTCAAAAATAAATAAACATTAAGAAAATAATGAAATAATAAATAAATAAAAAGTTGCCTCTTACATGTGAGTCTGGGATAAAGAGAGGTGGTATAAGATGAAAACAAAGCTCAACAGAGTCAAGACTATATGGAGTCCAATACTAGTTAAGTATTTTGTTCTTCTCTTAAAATACAACTGTAAGACATTGAGCATTGTTTTTATTTTGCTTTTATTTTTAAGTGTGCATGTGTATGTGACTACACATATATACAAACAGTGGAAAAGGAATGGGGAATAAGATTTGCATGAAAAAGAAACCTCTGACTGCTGTGTGCAAAATGGATTAGAAGAGTACACACCAAGAACTATTTCTATAATTCAAGCAAAAGATGGAAATGTGTGTGAAAATAGTACATTGTCTTACATACAGTTTTTTCTTAGTTATAAAGTATTCATGATTATCAAATCAACTTATCTGAAACAAAAGTATTGGGATATTACATTGAAACATATTTCTGTTTTTTATGTAAAGTGAAATTTCCCAGAAAGAAAAATAGCCAATACCTGTCATCCACAGATGAGATAAAACAAAACAGACATTAAGCCATGGATGTCAATTCAATTTAAGTGTCTACATCCATCTAACTCTGTTTTGTTCTTGTCTGGTGACAACATTCTAAATGAATCATCATTAGATCTAACTAATGTCCTCTTAATAGGACTTTTAAAAAACACCATTAGGATAATTATTAAAAGTACTAATTTACCTCAATATCCACTAGTTAGGAGAACATTTTCCTTGGTTCATCTCCTCCTCACCCTCCACATTCATACACACACATGCCAAAAACTTCATTCAACCATCAGTAAACATGTACTATGTTTACTGTATTAATCACTGTACTATCACTGTACTAATATAAATGTGAAAAGGCCAAATCTCTGGGTCTTAAGGTGCTTATACTCTAGTGCTAAATTTTATCCAATTAAGCTCTATTTCAAGTTCAAAATAATACAAAAAGATATATAGGATCTATAACATTCAATAGACACAAAAGAGAACACAGTACATTTGGATAAGGGCACAAAATCAGTGAGTGAATAAATTAACATTCTTCCCCGTGCCAGAACAGAAAGGAAGAATACATATTTAGTCTTTCTTCCTTGATTAAGCCTCCATTGACTTGTTTTTCTTTTTTAATGTTCTCTAAAAGGCCAAATTATATTAAGATTTAGTAGTGAGAGTCAATGTGTTTGATTAGGATAAGTAAATGGAAAATAGAATTCAATCAGCAAAATTATTGGGATTTCACCCTACAAATTACAGAAATTTTTAATGCTATTTTAAAACAAATTACATAACCTTACTCTGCAATCAAGCAGAGTTGATTCTATTTCTCTCTTGTCATCTTCTGTTAGACTTGGACTATATCTAGGCTGTGATAATGATTTATTATAGTGCTTTAACTCATCACAAACCAGACTTCTCAAACCTAAATCTTATTACCATTTATGAATATATGATTCACAAACCTACAAACCCTACAAATTTCCACTATATGAGTGACAATCTAACAAACAGAATAGCTGTGTCATCATCACACAAAAACAAAAGTAATATTATAAAGCAAAAGTTCCACCTTCCTTTTTTTTTTTTCCTTCAGATACTTCTCTCATATTATTTCACTAACAAATAGTTTACCAGTCCTGTATGCCAAGTCCTAGTTGATTCTTGTAACATCATGTTTCTCTCTATTTCACTGAGGAGTGAACACATGAACAATTGATCCACAGTTGATCTTCATCTCCTCCTCCTCCTCCCCCTCCTTCCTCATCCCTTTCTTCTCCTTCTCCTTCTCCTCCTCCTCTTCCTCCTCTTCCTCCTCCTCTATCATTTTTAACACATCTATGTGCAAGGCACCATTAAACATTAAGATACATACTGTTAATATCCCCCTTCTAAAAGATGAGAAAACCAAGTCTTAGAGATTAAGAAGTTTACAAAACAGACATGCTGGTTTAGGGATTGCTGAAATTTACACAGCCAGTAAGTGGTGGAATAGGTGTTTAGTCAGGCCTGTCTGACCCCAGAGCCCAAGTTCTTGACTACATATTAATCACATATGCCCAGGCTTTCACCACGATAAAATGTCTAGATCTTCTGCCTACAGGATCTGCCATACTTAGAGAATTCATAGTCTGTTAATTTACCCCCTTTTTTCAAAATAAGATGTTGCTTTAAAATTTGATTAATCTAGGGGCAACTGGGTGGCTCATTCAGTTAAGTGTCTGACTGGCTCAGGTCATGATCTCATGGTTCATGAGTTCAGCCCTGTATCGAGCTCTTTGCTGACAGCTCAGAGCCTGAAGCCTGCTTCAGATTCTGTCTCCCTCTCTCTCTGCCCCTTGCCCATGCACACTCTGTCTCTGTCTCTCTCAAAAATAAATAAACATTTAAAAAATATTTAAAAATAATAATAAAATAATAAAATAAAATAAAATTTGATTAATCCAGGCTTACCAGTAGAGAGTGCATCTTACCCAAAACTCAGGCACGCTAAAACCAAGGGCATGTAAAAATTAAGCTGAGCAACAGAAAGAGACATTGCTAATTAAATTACAAACTAAAGACATTACAAACTAAAGTTTAAATATGCATTTAACAACTCTATTTAAAATAAAATAACTAATCCATAAAAAAAAACTAACCCACAGTTTTAGAAGATATAAAGAATATTGCTATCTATTGTCAGGGCACCTGGGTGGCTCAATCAGCTAAGTGCCTAACTTTGGCTCGGGTCATGATCTCAGTTCCTGAGTTCAAGCCTCAAATAGGACTCTCTGATGTCAGTGTAGAGCCTGCTTTGGATCTTTTGTCCCCCTCTCTCTCTGCCCCTCTCTTTCTCTTTCAAAAATAAATAAATAAATATTTTAAAAAATAATAATAATGCTACATATTGTGAAAGCACCTTAAGAATAATATGTAAAGCACCTATACCCAAAGATAAAAGCACTTTCTACAGGAAATTTAGAGGCTTCAAAATATGAAAATTGAATTGCATTGGAAAACAAGTAAAAGTATCCTAGGCATTCAGAGGAGAGAAAGAAAAACTTAGATGGATACAACAATATATGCCAAGGAAGATCAAAAGTAAGAATAATGGATCTCTTAGGGAACCACAGGCAAGACAACCTATGAGTGACAGTACTAATAAAATCAAACTGGAGACACAGTTGAGGACCAGATCATAGACATACAAAATACCATGCCAAGATTTTTATACTTCATTTAGGAATAAAGGGGATGCATTCAAAGCTTTTAGTGGGGAGTTAGCACATTTATGCTTTAAAAAGAGTATTCTGGCAAGGTTATGTAAGCATGGAGGAATCTTCAAAAATAAACATTTTCCTTAAAATAATGAAGGAAGAGTATAATAAAGTTAATTTTTTTAATTAATTAATATTTGGGCTGGAATGAGTATGAGGTGAATAATTATATTCAACACATGTGAAATGTTAAAAACTGAGACTAGTATGTTTGTAAATTCAGTATGATGTTCATTTTCCATAGCAGTTTATAGTTAAATAATATTTTAGACTCTAAACTAAATATTTGAAAAATATGCTACTGAGATAATGCCTCATTGGACAAGCTTACATATTTTTTAAAATTAAAGTCTAAAATAGCTTTATATTCAATTTGACATTGAAATTACAAAACAGTTCTTCAAACATTTACTGAGTGTTATGAATAAAAAGGTTGCTTCTAAACTGCCTGTCTTATTTATATCATAAGCAAATTATTTATTTTTTAACATTTATATCAATGATTTTATACAAAAATATCCCTCATGTAATTTTTGTTCATTAAATATTGCCAACTGACATATTCCATAACACTTCGCTCATTCCCTAGTGCTCATGAAAATATTTCACAAAATCAAAATAGCTCATAGTTGCTGCACACCAATTATGTGTCACACAGTGTGCTAAACACTTTAAAGTACTATCTCATTTAGTCCTCAGAGCAACACCATGAAATAAGTACTATAATTATCTTCCATTTTATAAGGCATAGAAGGTTAATGTAACCTGCAGAAGGACACATTAATGGGAAGTGTAAAGCCAGAATAAGAACCCAAGAAGACTAATTGGAAAACCCATGCTTTTAACCACTTGTTCCATGGAGTTAAATCATTTCAATGCAAAAGTTTACACCAAAGTGTATCTCCATCAAACGGTCAACATGTAGGTCCTAAGTGATCTTTAAAACACCTACGTAAGTCACTTAAAATCATCCATTCAACACTTATTTAATAAATTTTTGTGTCTCTATTACATGTTAAGTAGTATTCCAGGTACCAGGTGCACAGCAATGAACAAAACAGGCAAAATACTCACATTTACTGTTCTAATGGAAAAATACAGATAATAAACAAAAAATATACAATATCCAACAAATATGAAACCAATATATGAATATTTTGAGGAAAAATAGCTGTTTTGAAGAAAAATACAACATGCTCAGTACTGCAGGTATTTTTCTTAATAGGACACACACACTACCAAAATGGCAACTCAGCCAGACATGGTGTCAGAGTTACCACTCTGGTCAGATGCTCATTCTGAGCAAGAGTCTGGTTCCATATGCTAGCCCCCTTCTCCCAGCCTAATGACACCCTTTTCTCTCTTTCAAAAATCTTATTTCCATTTTCCTAACCCTTCCCCACTTTCAAATGAGGAGATGCCTGAAAACTGTGATTTATCTTTCATGACTAAGATCCAATCTCATTCTTTTGTGAAGTCTCCCTTGATCCATCCTTACTTCCTCCTCTGAACTATCTCTGCACCTTAGACATATTCCTATAATTGTATGCACTATACTATGTTATTTATTGGTTCACATCTCTATCCTCTACTAGACGGTAAGCGTATTCATCTTGTTACATCTACAATCCCTGGCCCTATCTCTAAGTAGGTACTCAGTTAAAAATGAAAGAATGACAAGCTTCATATTGCTGTGTATGGCTTAATAAAGTAAGCAGAATTAGCAGAACAGGCTGATAAAGAGACAGGAGTTCAATCATGGATGTCCTCATATGCTAGGCCAAGGATTAAATATTTTTATCCTACTGATAATAAACTGCATAAACAGAAAAAAGCTTTAGGTACTGGTATAACTGGGCCCATCTCTACCATATTATTTAAACACCAGAAACCTTAAATTTCTCCATCTGTTAACAAGGATAGCTAATCTTATAGATTTGACATGAGTATTAAAGGCAATGTTTATAATGCATCTAGCACAGTGCTTGGCACATACACAATAAGATGCTTAGTAAATAGTACCTATCATTATTATAAAAATGACATAAGGGCAGGAAGGACATGAATAAATCCATGTTTTAAACAGATCACTTTGTGAGGATATGAAGGATACGTTACCAGAGAAGAAACTAATAATTGGGATAATACCCAATAAGCTATTTTTAAATTCTCCTGAAGAAACCAGATGAATACCATAAAAAAAGAAGAAACAAATGAGGACATGGACCAAAACATGAAATGGATGAACATGAAAGTTATTTAGAAAAATAATTAATAATAATAATAATAATAATAATAATAATAAATATGGCTTAGTAACTAGTTAGATATGGAGACTATTGGGTAATGATGAAGAAGAGTTGGTAGAAATATCAATAGGTCAAAGATTTAGATATGTCATATACATGATGAGTTTTTTTTAATAATAAAAAGATACCTTTAAGAGCATGACAACAAAAACAGTAGCAGGGGGAAAGGTGAATGGTATGAGCCTGGAGAGAGGTTGACAGATCTCCTTAGAGATCAAAATATGGAAGGAGGTATTAGAAAGCAAGGGTTTGTACCTTCTTGCAAATTAGATGGGGAGGTAAAAAGACATACTAATGAAAGATACATGCCTATTAAAGATATTTCCATTAATAAAAAAGCTGGCAGAACTAATCAGCTCTGAAAGTCCAGATGATAAGTTCATGTGAAATATGTTTGATTTGATCATCTCTTAATGTCTTCAACTTAACTCCTCAAGAAAAAAAATCTCGCTTGATTTTTTTTTAATCTATAATGCTTTTTCTCCTTTTTCTTTTAGTTCATATTCAAGTGTATTTTTTTAGGCAATTTAAGCCACTTAGGTTTCATGTGGCTTGAAAATACACAAATAAATAGCATAATGAAAGGGAAAAAACCTAAATTATTAGTGATTTTTCCTTCTTTATATTTTATTAGCTCAAGTGACTGCCTACGGTACAGATGAAAAATCTTATTTTATGTTAAGGAGTCATAACAGTTTCGAAAAAAAAAGTCAAACAGAATTTTTTTAAAAATATATAAAAAAGTACAAATGAGTTTTATTATCATTGGTCAAAAATTGAGAATCTGTCCTAGGACTGAAACAGAAAACTACCTATGACTTAACTGGAAAACAATTTAGAGGAAAGGATTAAAACTTATATAATAAGTTCAGGATTAACAACTACTGATTTTGCACTTGAAAATTTCAAAGAACAAAAATGATAATTTCAATAAATCAAATAGCCTTATAGTTTATTAATAAATAATAGAAAAAATAATATTGTATGACCTTGAACAAATTACTAGACCTCTCTATACCTCAGTTTCCTCACCTGAAATTAAAGGAATTATCATTGTTGACCTTTAAGATTCCTTACAACTCGAACATTCTGTTAATCTGTAAGATGATAAATTATATCATATAGACAATTAAATGTTGTAAGAGTTCAGAGGATAAGCACTAGTCTCGACTGGAAACCATGCTATATCAGAAAGAGAAAGGGCATCAAGTAATAAAACTGATAGCTGAACAGTTAATATATGTCAGAACTATATTAAGTATTCTAGTCATGGTCTGATTTTTTTAATTAGCATATTTTCTTTTTTAGAACAGTTTTAGGTTTATAGAAAATGAGAAGAAAGTACAGAGAATTCCCATATACTCCCTCACTCCTCTCATTTATGATATTCACATATACACACATACTATGAACTTTCCATTATATTCATTGATCTGAATTTCAATGAACCAAATGGAAGTAAAACCTCCTTGGAGAAGACAAGACACTGTTTGACAGAATAGTCCTTTAGAGAATTCAAATGAAGACAGTTGGTTCTGAGGCTTCTTTGGAAAACAAAAAACAAAAAAACTTCTATCTAGGCAAAAGCTTATGAATGGTTATATAACAAGCAATTTAGCAAATACAAATTAGGTAATTGCAACGTACAATGCTCTATGCTGGTTGCTGTGGTGGACTGAATAATGGTCTTTCAAATATGCTCGTGCCCAAATAACCAGAACCTATACACCTTACCTTATATGTAAAAGGGACTTCACAGATGTGATTAAAGATTCTGAGATGGCAGATTATCCTGGATTACCTGATAGACCCAATGTAATCACAATAGTCCATATAAGAGGACCACAAAAAAGAATTAGAGTGAGAGAAGGCACAAGGGTGATGAAAGAAGAGACCGGAGTGATGCACTCTGAACTGAGATGGAGGAAGAAACTATAAGGCACAGAGATGGCCATTAGACGACAGAAAAGACAAGGAAATGGTTACTCTCCTCAGAGACTCCAGAAGGAACTACTTCTGCTGACACACTGACTTTAGCCCAGCAAAAATAATTCCAGATTTCTAACATTCAGCATTATAAGAAAATTAATCTGTGCTGTTTTAGGCCACTGTTTGTGTAATTTATTAAAGCAGCAATAGGAAATTAGTACAGTTGCAAAGCAAGAAACCCTTATATAAAGACCCTACTATGGACTAGGCACTAAGATAAGAAACTTCTCAAGGCATAGTTCTTGCTTACACAGAAACTAGGAACTAGTTTCTAAGCAGGAACAAAGCTTCAGTGAGTTTATTATTTCCTCATCAGTCGGGAAAATACTTCTACCTGAGACACAAAACATTTTCCGCTCCTTTGTTGACATAAGAATTTTATAAGCTTCAGACAATCTCAACATTCAGAGTGAAAAATCAGTGAACTCATTTGGTGGAGTCTTTTTGGTAGGTAATGCTTTTTAAGTATCAGATTGTTTCCAAAATCTTTCTAAGTCAAAATGCCTGGGGAAAAAGTGTCTGCATATAATTGGACTTAGATCAAAACTTGAATAAAATAAGCATTGCCAGATAAAGTGTTTTAAATTTAGGATACAAATAATATGATATATGTGGATAGTGATGTTCTTGATACAACATAAAAGATATTTGTAGGGGCGCCTGGGTGGCTCAGTCAGTTGGGTGTCCGACTTCAGCTCAGGTCATGATCTCACCATCCGTGAGTTCGAGCCCCACATCAGGCTTTCTGCTGATAGCTCAGAGCCTAGAGCCTGCTTTGGATTCTGTGTCTCGTTCTCTCCCTGCCCCTCCCCCCAATAGCACTCTGTGTCTCTCACTCAAAAATAAAATAAAAACACAAAAAAAATTTTTTAAAGATATTTGTTTGCTGAGTCCATCTGGATAAAAAGAAAACTTGCAGGCACTATGCAAAAATAGCAAATTTGAAAATACAAGCTAACAATAATGAAGACCTGTGGAGATTCTTAGTTGACTTTCTGTAATCTCTTCAATGGGAGAAACAATAGTGATGACCATACATTGTAACTTGTAAAGTGGCAAGTAATCCAGAGAGAAGGATCTTTGAGGCAAAAGAAATCAGTAGCCATAAATGTTTTCTGTTTCCTATAAACCAGTGGCAACCTGGACAACTATATGGAAGTACCACCGAATGAGGCAGGCCCAATACTGAGAACTTACATGTACTTCAGTTACATACATGAGATACTGTATTAAAACTTTCTGATTTAATTGTGGTATTCCTGTTAGATATATCAGGGAGCAGATGTGCTTCTTATTAGGTCTATTCTGCAAATATATTTTTAAACACACAAAAAGAATCACTCGTGTAAATATATTGGCTTAACAGCAAATTTTCATGCAACCCACTTAGAATGATCCATTCAATGTTTATCAACCCTACCAGAACATATGTTTCATAAGGGCAGGGACGTTGTCCATCTTACTCACCAATGAATTCCTAGAACCACACACAATGTCTCAAACATTGTAGGCTTCCAATAGGAGTATAAAATGTTATAACAACCATGTAAAACTGTTCGGAAACTTGTAAATTTAAACATACATCTACCTTATAACTAGGGAGTCTACTGGGTTTCTAGAGATGTGGGGCTTTCTGTTACAAAAAGAAAACAGTTTCAAAATAAAATAATGGAATAGAATAGAAAAATTAAAAAATAAAATAATAAAATAAAATACAGTCTCAAACTTACAGGGATGGCTGGTCACACTGCCTATAACTGAGCAATTCTGTTCTTTGAGACATACACAAGATAATTAAAGCATATGTCCATAAAATATGAACAATGTTCACAGCAGATTTATAATAGCAAGAAACTGGAAATGATCCAAATTTCCATCAATAGGAGAATGAACAAACAAATTGTGATTTATTCACACAATGAAAGAAATAAAAACTAATTTATGTACACTAACATATATAAACCTTAAAAACTGTACTGAGTTAAAGAAACTACGTGCAAATGAGTATTACTCTTTAATTTTATTATGTGAACATCAAGAACAAGCAAAATTAATCTCTGGTTATAAAAACCAAAACAATAATTGCCTTTAGATGGAGACAGTATTGACTAGAAGGTAAGAGAAAACATTCTGGAATAGTGAAAATATTCTGTTTTTGTATCTTGATGGTAGTAGTAGTACACACTTAATAAATGTACACACCTATATACCTTTCTCTGTCTCTCTTTTCCATTAAGAAAGGTATATAGGTGTATACATTTCTCAAAACTCATTGAACAATAATACACTTAACATCAATTTACCTTATATAAATTATATCTCAAAAAGTAAGTCACAGTTAAAACTGTAATTACAGGGGCACCTGGGAGGATCAGTCAGTTAAGCATCCAACTCTTGGTTTCAGCTCAAGTCATCTCATAGTTTGTGGGATCAAGCCCCACATTGGGTTCTGCACTGACAGCACAGAACCTGCTTGAGATTCTCTCTCCCTCTCCCTCTTCCTCTCTCTCAAAATAAATAAAAACTTTTAAAAAAATTGTAATCACAATATTAACAGAATAATAGAAAAAAATCCTTTGATTAAATAGATGCAGAGGAAGCAACTGAAAAAGTTCAACACCCATTTATTTTTTTTTTAATCTCTGAAACCTAGGAGTAGATTTCTGAAGCTGATAAATGACACCTACAAAGAATTTTTTAATTATGCACAATGTCCAAATGTTAAAAACATTTTATAGTGAAATCAGGAATGAGACAAAGGTCTCCACTATCTCTATCTGTCCAACATTGTAATGGATATCTCACTAGTGCATTAAAGCATAATAAGGAAATAAAGGTCATAGAGATTTTCAAAGAAATATATAAAATTGTCATTAGAGAAAAATTCTGACAAATTTATCTTCAAAATACAGTTGACCCTTGAACAACACAAGGGTTGAGGCACCAATTCCCCACACAGTCAAAAATCCACATATAACTTTTTGACTCTCTGAAAACTTAACTGCTAATAGCCTATTGTTGACTGGAAGCCTTACTGATAACATAAACAGTTGATTAACACATTTGTATGTTATACATATTATAGACTACATTTTTACAATAAAGTACACTACATTTTAAAAATGTTATTTTAAAAAAATCATAAGGAAGAGAAAATATATGTACAGTACTGTATTTATTTTAAAAATTTGGGGCATCTGGGTGGCTCAGTCAGATAAGAGTCCGACTCTCGGTTTTGGCTCAGGTCATGATCTCATGATTTCATAAGTTCAAGCCCCACATTGGGGTCTGTGATGACACTGTGGACCCTGCTTGGGATTCTCTCTCTCTCTCTCTCTGCCCCTCCCCCATTCATGCTGTGTCTGTCTCTCTCAAGATAAACTTAAAAAAATTTTTTTTAATCCATGTATAAGTGGACCTATATACTTCCAACTCATGTTCAAGGGTCAACAATATATGCAGAATCCTGACAGATCTCTACTTCCAAACAAAATAGAGTAACAGGGCCCATATTTACTCACTAACCTGAAACAACTAAAACTCTGGGCAAAAAAGAAATGGAACAACATCTTTTCAAGGCATTAGAAAAGGCAATAAAGAACAGTGATCCTTAAAACCAGAGATACAGACAAAATCTTAAAAGAGACAGAGGAAAAAAAGACACATTATACATAGGGGAACAAAAATTAAGAATGACAGCAGACTTCTCATCAGAAATAATGTGAAGTCAGAAGACAGTACACAACATCTTTGAAAACCTAAAAGAAAAAAATGTTAACCTAGAATTCAATACCCAAAAATATCTTTCAAAAATATAGTTGAAAAAAAGGACATACAAAGGCTGAAAGAATTCATCACCTACAGAACCACACAATAAGATATGTTAAAGGAAACCCAATAGCAGCTACATGTAAAGGGATGAAATTGGACTACTTTCTTATACCATACTCAAAAACAAACTCAAAATGGATTCAAGACCTAAATGTAAGACCTGAAACCATAAAACTACTAAAATAAAACATAAGCAGTAATTTCTTGGACATAAGCCTTACCAATAATTTTCTGGATTTGTCTCCTCAGGCAGGAAAACAAAAGCAAAAATAAATAAGTGGGATTATATCAAACTAAAAAATTTTTACACCAAGGACATCAGCAACAAAACAAAAAGGCAACCTACTGAATGGAAGAAAATATTTGCAAATAATACTTCAATAAAAGGTTAATATACAAAATACATAAAGAATTCATACAACCCAACACCAAAAAAAAAAAAAACCCAAATAATCCAGTTAAAAAATGGCCAGAGAACCTGAATAGACATTTTTCCAAAGAAGACATACAGATGACCAGCAGACATCTGAAAAGATTCTCAACATCACTCATCATCAGGAAAATGCAAATCAAAACCACAATGAGATATCACCTTATACCAGTCAGATGGCTAGTATCAAAAAGACAAGAAATAACAAGTGTTAGTGAGGATGTAGAGGAAGAGAACTCTTGTGGTAATGTAAATTGATGCAGACCCTATGGAAAACAGTATGGAGGTTTCTCAAAACATTAAAAATAGAAATACTATACAACACAAAAATTCCACTTTGGAGTATTTATCCAAAGAAAACAAAAAAACTAATTCAAAAAGATATTTGCACCCCTATGGTTGTTATAGCATTATACACAATAGCCAAGATATGTAACCCAAGACTTCATCCATAGATGGATGGATAAAGAACACACACACACACACACACACACACCACTGGAATATTACTCAGCCATGAATAAGAATGAAACCTCGCCATTTGAGACAACATGGATAGACCTAAAGGGTATTATGCTAAGTGAAATAAGTCAGACACAAAAGGACAAATGCTACATGATTTCATTTAGATATGGTATCTAAAAAAACAAAAAAATAAGAGAAATGAACATGCCAACAATAACAACAAAAAAAACAGAAATAGATTCACACATAAGAGAACAAATTGGTGGTTGCCAGAGGGAAGAGGGGAAGAGGGTAAAGGGATGGGCAAAATAGGACAAAGAGATAAAAATGTACAAGCTTCTCGTTGTAAGTCATGGGGATGAAACATACAGCATAGGGCATATAGTCAGTAATGTTAGAATAATTCTTTATGATGACAGATGGTAACTATACTTATTGCAGTGAGCATTTCATAATGTATATAATTGTCAAATCACTATGGTGTACACCTGAAACCAATATATTTATTGCATGTCAAATGCACTTCAATACGGAGGTCCAACAGGCAAAAGGAAAATGATACCATAGAAAAATATGGACCTACAGATAGAATGAATAGCACTAGCAATGGTGACTACATGAGTAAATATAAAAGAGTTATTTATTGTTCAAACTGTATGCCGAATCCAACTCTATCTCTCGACTTCCTGTGCTACCTACCACCCTAATCCAGACTACCATTTTATCTCCCATGGAGTTTTATAATAACTTCCTAAACTTTCTTTCCAATTCTATCTCTATGGTTCTACTTTATAATCTCAAAAGAGGAACCAGAGTGACTTATTCAAAACTTAAGTCTGATCATGTGACTTTTCTGTTACAATATCCCAGCAGTTTCCAGGTTTGTTTTTGTTTGTTTTTTTTTCAGGTAAAAACCAATGTCCTTTCAAAGATCTTTAAGACTCTAACTCAACTACCTGTCTGATCTCATCTCCTACCACACTCTCCTCCACATTCTCTAGCCACAGTGGCCTTTTTGTTGCCCCAAAAAAGACAATCACACTTCTGCCTTCAAGGTTTTTGTATTTGTTGTTTCCTATGCCTAGGAATAAGAAAGAAGCCCAAAATAAATACTAAACATCAAAAGCACAATATGTGAATACAATAATACTCAGCGATTCTAATTTAGGCCCATATAGTATTAGGAAGTAAATCACTTTTTAATAATATGATTAAAGCTGATAGGAGACAAACAAAATGTATATATTTTATCTATTTTTTATTCTGTAATTTTTCTGTCCTGTAATTGACACTGTCACACAAATAGAAATATATGGGCAAGAGTCTTAAATAGGGGTTTCATCAAGAATAGATATCCAAATGGACAACAAACATATGAAAAGGTAATAAACTTTATTCATTGTAAAGGAAATTCAAAACAAAATTCAATGAGATATAATCATACCCACATTAGAGTAACTATTATTAATAAGACTTGTAATGCTTTCAAGGGTGTGGACCAACTGGAATTCACATACATTGCTGACAATACTGTAAATTGGTACACTTTGGAAAAGAGTTTGTCATTTAATCCCACAGTTTAATTTATGCAAAACCCATAAACCAGCAATTTTACCCCAGAACTCCCCATGAATAATACTGCAACAGTAAATAATTCCCCAAATCCCAGCAGTTTCACAAACAAGTAACCTGTGCAACTTCATAGCGTCTTGAACTTAGAAGGCCACCATGCTTAGTTTAATGCTCTGTTGCAACTGTCTTGAAATTCTTAATAAATGTTAAACAAGGGACCCCACATCATCACTCTGCATGGTCCACACAAATTATGCATGTGGTCCTGTTTCTAGGCATAACATTAATAAAAATGTGTGCACGTGAGTACCAAGGGACACATACAAGGATATTCATAGCAAAAAAACTAGAAACAATTTACATTTTTAACAATAGACTGGATAAATTGTAGGACAATCATACCATGAAATACTACACAATAATGAAAATAAGAAATATAGCAGCTACACAAATTAGTCTCACGTGATGTGAAGAGAAACAAGCAATGCATGTTAGAATATCTTCTATAAGCTCCCATTTATTTGATATACACAAATAAGCAAAACTAATATATAGTCTTAAAAGTCAGGATGGTGGTTATTTAGGGAGAGAAAGGAAACAATAATTGTTGGGAGGATACGCAAGGGAGATTTCTGAGGTCTGGCAAAGTTCTATTAAACTTGATCAATGTTCAACATCTGGTAATGTCCTGTTAAACTTGACCTTTACCTCACCCTATATACAAAATCAATTTTTGTTCACCAAAAATTAAAAAAAAAAAAAAAGAAGAAGAGAAAGAAGGAAAAAAACTTAAATTGATTTTTGTGCATGGTGTGAGGTAGGGATCAAGCTTTTTTTTTTTTTTTTTTCATTATGCCAATCAATAAAGGAAGCACTATCAGTTGAAAAGAATACTCTTTGCCCAGGGTTCTGCAATGCCAAGTTTTGCCATAAATCAAGTCTTCACAGGTGTTCAGTTCTATTCCTAGGTTCTCTGTTCTATTCCACTAGTCTATTTACCTATCCTTGTACTAACACTATATGTCTTCATTAGTAGTTTTTAAATTAGTCTTCATACCCAGTAGAATAAGTTCTACAAATTTATCCTTTTTTCAAAGAATTGTGGTTTTACAGGCCCCTTGTATTTTTCATACATATTTTAGAGTCAACTTGCCAATTTCATACACACATACATGTGCACACCTTTGTTGAGAGGTAGTTTGCAAGTTGTCACATCTTTTCTTCCCACGTTGACAAATTTAGAAGCATATAGCTAGCTGGAGCTTCCCTCCATCTAGGTACTTGAGTGAAGTCAATGTAAAGAAGCACCCATGCTTCCACCCTCCAACACATCATAAACACGTGTTATGAGCAAAAAACCAAACCTTTGCTATTTAAAATTACTGGAATTTTGGCAATTTTTAATTGCCACAGCATTACCAGCTGATCTAGCTAGCATAAAAAATCTAATGACCATTACCATTACTATTGTCTACTTAAATCCATCAACAAAATATCTACATTTTTATCTTGCTCACCTGCCACAAGAATTGAATCACAGTGCATCTAATATTAATTTGATAGAGAAATAGTCCATTTTATTTTTCTAGAATGATTTTCAATCATTCAATTTTGATTCTAGAATTCAAAATTCCCTGTAGTTCCAGTATTCTTGACTTTGGTAAACAAGTCTACTCATGCTCTTCATACCTCTTACAATATTAATAACTATCATCATGTCCCCCCTTTACCTTTTCAATACTCTATTAAATTATCTTAATCTCAGGTGCACCTCTACATATAAAATCTTCCATTCCTTTAGGAAGGAATTAGGTCTAGCTTTAGGTCTAGCTTTTCCAGGGCCACACATGCAATTATGCATTTATGCTCCCAGACAAGGAGATGAGGTGGATTTTGTCTACTAGTCAAGTAATGCATCCTCACATGAGACTGGCAGGAGGACTATGATCCATTTTCTTTACATACATTTACCACCTTCTCTTTAAGCCAAGTACCCTAAGGGGTAGAGTTGTTCAGAGAGTGTGATTTTCTAATGGGTACATTCAATCCAGCAGAGTCCCTGAGTTTGCCTATCTTTAAAGTTGGCTTTGGTTCTGCTTTGTTTTAGCTACAATTCTCACACTTCCTTTTTGCAACCCAACGGTTCATTGCCAAGATGATTTTCCTGAGTCTATTTGCCTGAGGCTATGTGCCACATGCAGTAAAACTGCTCTGTCCCTCTGTTCATTACACAACTCTGATGCTCTGATACACTACCATTTTTAACCCATTCACTTGGACTCAGTTATATTACAATTTCCTAAATCCCTTCAGTGGAAAGGATTGGGGGGCAAGTCTCTTCAGAGACTTCCTTCCCTCCCTTACTGCCATGATATATAAATAAATTTTAAAAATTAGACCAAGATTTCCTAGAAATACAATAATTAAAATAACTCTTAAAATAAGGTGTTCTTTACTTAATATTCAGTAAAATAATTTATTAAAAACTACTGCAATTATTTTAAAGTGTCAAGAGCATGAAATCACATAGTCTTTTTAAATATAAGACGCATATATAATTTTCTTTACATTTATTTTTGAGAAACAGAGTGAGACAAAGCATGAGTGGGGGAGGGGCAGAGAGAGAAGGAGACACAAAATCTGAAGCAGGTTCCAGGCTCTGAGCAAGCAGTCAGCACACAGCCTGATGTGGGGCTCGAACCCACAAACTGTGAGATCATGACCTGAGCTGAAGTCAGACGCTCAACCGACTGAGCCACCCAGGCGCTCCAGAAACATATTTATACTTCATACTGGGGTGGCTGGGTGGCTCAATCAGTGAAACAAAGTTTGAAACTGTCTTAGAAAGAAAAGTAGGAGTGGGCATCTGTGAAAGCATGAAAGTACAATAAAGTGAGCCTGTTACTGAATCAGGTTTCATGGGGCCAGAGGAATAGGGCAAGACACACACTGAGAGACAAAATTAGAAAGGAAGACTTCTTCCTCCCCCTGGAGTTGATAACAGTAACATATTAATCTTTGAATGGATTATATTTAATGTCACAATAACCCTATGATGAAGATGCTAACATTTTCCCTATTTTATAGATGATAGATGATGGATGAATAAACTAAGGAACAGAAATGTTCATCAACTTTCCCAAAGCCACAAAGGTAGAATTTTGAAAGACCTGGCATAACAAACCCAGGAAATCTGATGCCAGAACCTGGGTATTTATCTACTGTGTTCCACCTACTGCATCCAGGAAGAGATCCAATAAAAGAAAGAAAACTGTTTTGATTTATTATAATTTGTACAGAATAAGAGGAGATTTTTGAATGTCATAATCTCTAACATTCCTAGGTTCTCACTTACATGGCCCTTTACGTTACACAGTATATGAAAGAAAAAGTGCTCCTAAGTATGTAATATAAACACAAGTTAAAAAACAAAGTAATGTTTAGTGTACTTTTCCACTGTTACTATTTCTTCAAAGATTGAAACACCTGAAAAGTGAAAGCCCTGAACGTTAGTGGCGTTATCAGAGTGTCCTGGAAGATTTTCCTACATTAGTTTCCCTGTCTTTATCCCACATGAGAAACAGGCAGGCTTCAGGCTTAGTGATTCTGCCACAAATCACCTGTTGCCATCCTCTATGCCGTCTTGTAGAAATTCTCATTCAGAAATACTATGTATTCATTTGTCTTTATATCCCATTCCTCCACATTTAAACAGAAACAGTTACAGGCTGAAGTTACATGAGCATCATAAACTAGACAATGATACCCATAAGGAATGGTCTACAGATGAAACAGATCATAATTTCCAGTGCAGTAATATTCAGATAGGCAGTACTGCCATACCCCAGCCCATTTCTTTTTAACCTGGCATGTCAATACCACTTTTGGATAAGAACACTCTTCCCATTTTAAAAAGCAAAAAGGTAAACATTCTTTTATATACCAATGACCCTATTATGGAGGGTCCTTAGCAGATAACTGACCCCAGTAATTAATTTCTGTCAGAAATAAAATACATCATTTTAATGTCCCACATCTCTTCCCAACTTTCTTTAAGCTAAAGGTTTCACAGGGAAAAATAAATCAATTCATTTTGTTATTTAGAATGTATATTTTATAACCAGGTTATCTTGGAATATATAAAAATAAATTGTATGGCACAACTTCAGAGATGCCCAAAGTGCCTTACTGTGATTTTACTTTTAACTGGCTGGGTGTGATTTTGGTTTCACTTGTTTTGGAGTAGAGGTTACAGCAAAGTTGTGATTCATGGCCAGAGATGGTAGGAGAAGGGGAGTAGATCATAGGGAGCTGTGTAGACTATGCTAAGGAATTTATACTTTTTTGTCTGCTTTGCAGTGTGGTACTATAGAGTGTTTAGCTGGGTTTTATAAGGGTAAAAATGGGAATCATTCCAGACACAGTAGATATTATAAACATTATAGTATCACACACATCACTGTTTTTACTTTTGTGAAAATCACATCAAGTACATAGAGGTTTGCTTTTAATAATATGTGTTGAGTAAACTGCATGAATGAAAAGAGATATTTTTTGAATTTTAAAAGTTTTAAAAGTTTGAATGTGGAAAAACTGAAACTTTCATACACTGATGGAAGGATTATGCAATGGTGAAACTATTTAGAAAACAATTTAGCAGCTCCTTAAAAAGTTAAACATAGACAGGGGGACCAGGGGGACCAGGGGACTCAGTCAGCTGAGCGTCCGACTTTGGCTCAGGTCATGATCTCACGGTTTGTGAGTTTGTTCAAGCCCCGGGTCGGGCTCTGTGCTGACAGCTCAGAGCCTGGAGCCTACTTTGGATCCTGTGTCTCCTTCTCTCTGCCCCTCTTCTGCTCACATTCTGTCTCTCTCTCTCTCTCTCTCTCAAAAATAAATAAACATTTTTAAAAAATTTTTAAATAAAAAGTTAAACATAGACTTACCATGTGAATCAGCTATTCCACTCCTAGGAATATACCCAAGAAAAAAGGAAACATAAGTTTCCACAAAAATTCTGTCTAAGAATGCTCATAGCATCATTAATCCATAATAGCCAAAATGTGGGAACTACCCAAATTTCCATCAACTGATGAATGGATAAATAAAATGTAGCATATCATCATCATCAAGTATTATTTGGCCATAAAATGAAATAAAGAACTGATACATGATACAACATGAGTAAACCTTGAAAACATTATCTTCAGTAAAAGAGGCCTGTCACAAAAGGCTACATATTATAAGGCTCCATCTAAATGAAATGTTCAGAATGGGCAAATCTATTAAGACAGAAAGTATATTAACAGTTTCCAGGGGCTGGGCTGAGAGGAAAGTGAGGAATGCATGCTAATGGGTATAGTAATTATTGGGGGGTTATAAAAATATTCTGGAATTAGATAGTGATGATGACCACACCTCTGTGAATATATTGAAATCACTGAATTGAACACTTTAAAAAGATTAATCTTAAAGCTGTTGTTACCCCAAAAATAATCATTAAAAAGAGTTTGATATGCCTATAGCACAGGGGTTATAAGTGAGAAAGCAAGAAAGATAGGTTGGGACTCTATTATAAAAAGAACAATTACTCTAATGTGCCATCCCAAGAAGTTTACTTCATCTTATGGTGGAAAGCAATGAAATAAATATTCACAACTAATTCAAAAAGATAAATTATTGAGACCACTGCTAATCTAAGTAGAAATGATGTAACTAATATTTATATATGTATGACTTTAAATTACAATGTGGGACTTTCATTTACATATTGGACTGTTTCTCTCATTCTTAATGATCTCACAGAATTTAGAACTAAAAAGTATACAGAAATAATTCAGACCAATTTCCTCATTTAACTGGACCTAGAAAATTAACTTACTTGTCCAATGTCATATTGCTAATGGGCATCACTGTTCATAAATATGTTTTATCCTTAACTAATATTTGTTATTATAATATATACCAATGGGTTATATGAAAATTGGATGAGTAAATGACTTAGAAAATATCCATCAAATTCTTTGAGATGGTTTATAAAACTACTACTGATTTGACATTTGCAATGAAACAATTAGTAGGGTAAGTATAAAAAATACGCATATTTGAATTCATAGAAAATGACTTTGAAGGATTAAAATCTGATCTATCAGATTTTCTCTATTTCTCTATTCACTAAAAAAGTGACCATGTCAGCCAAATTCGGCATTATGAATTCAGCACCCCTTTACTTCTATCCCTCCCATTGTTTTGTAATTATTCCATATCTCCTAATATTAGGCTTTTTGTTGAATTACTAATAAAATCCAAGAAATGCCTGAAAAATTTAATTCAGATGTAAATGGAATTATTTGGGTTGTTTCTGTCTCTGCTTTTAAAAAATCATAATATGAAACAGTGTGCTGTTACTGAAAGCCCCAGACTTCTCAGCTTGATACCTGAAGTAATTTAGGTGACCAAGGGAAAAAAATCTGTGACTGCTTTACAGCTAATTTATTTACAACAACCTCGGAATTGAGAAAGCCCACCCACACATGTATGCCCACAGAGAAAGAGAAATAAATTATATTCAAAACAGCAGCTATTTTTTATCCTGCTGGTGCTTTCATCTCATTTCTTTTTCCTTTCCATTCTCCTCATTTTAACTTCAATAAGATTTTAAATTTACTTCAGAGTGCAACCTAACTAGGAATTACACCAAAAGAAATGAGCCACCACCTCCATTGTTAAGCCATTTCCTGGAAATACATTCTGTTGAAGAACATCCCCACAGACAGACACGAAATTGTGTGTACAAACTGACTTGCAACCAAATGGAATGATACCTATGTATTTGATGAGTCAATGAACCATACAAGGTCCTATGAAGCTAAAATTGAATAAAATAAAAAATTTTAGTTTGTTGGAAAGGAAATTCATGAGTGAGACTTCATCTTTGAAAGTAAATACTCACATCTTCAATATCAGCTTTGTTTTCCTTTGTAAGTTTGCATAATATATGACAACATGTAAAGTTGGAGGAAAACTGACTTATTACCTCTGAGTTTCAGAGTAGTATTTAAAGTTCTCAAAGATCTATTTTAGATCTTAAATTCTATAATTCTATGATTCTTTATTCTTCCTTTCTGTGTCATAGCACAATCATTTGACATGACATTTCATAACCAAAAATGTCAAAGTAAATCATTTCAACACTGAATTATTGTTTTAAAGAGTAAAAGCCAGTACCAGCCCAAGGATATTTAGTAAGAAATGAAAACAGTCAAATTTATGTCAGAACATATAAGATATATGGTACATATGTGTTTGTGCATGTGTAAATTTAAATGTTTGCAAGAATATCCATCCAAATGTTACTATCTCTAGGTAATATGGCTGCTAAGTATAGCTATAAATGATTGACTCTCTTCCTATGCTTTTCTATATCTGAACATTTCACAACAAAAAAATATATTTTATAAGTATGGAAAAAAGTATTTCCCATCTAAAATATAAAAAAGACTAAAAAAAGAAGGTAGTATAAGGGAGTGTGTCATCTTTGGTGAGTATTTCCACTAACACCAAGATTTATGTTGTCCATGAGACAGAGACAGTCAATAATGTGGTTAAACTTGACAGTGTCTCTTGGATCAGCTAGACAGGTTAGGGATAAAGGGAAAAAGCAGATGAGTATCTGTCTGACCTTCTAAGTTCTGTCAGGTTGTCTGGCACACTGACAAATAAAGGAACAAAAGAAGTTCCTTAGAGTCATGTTTAGAGATGTAAGTGGATCAGCTAGATGGCCCATTGAGGTAGAATCAATCAAAGCTGGAACATATATGTGAAAGTCTTCCTACCAAGAGTGGCAACTGACTGGTTTGGACAAGGTAAAATCACATACCTAATATTCTGCATCATAAGAGGCCTCCTCCTATTTATGAAATAAATATAAACATTTATGAAAAGCTTCCTATTTATGAAAAAAAAAAAACTCCATCTTAGAGCTCAAGACAATGGCAAGAATGTTAATCACTGCTAAGTGCTATAAATGGAAAAGAGAAGTCTCCTGTCAGAAATCAAAACTCCAATCCTGCACAACCCAAGAGCAGCAAGAATCCCAAACCAAGAAATTTTTAAAAACTGGTCTCAAAACAATGGGACTCCTGAAGTTCCAAAAAAAAGTAAATACAAAGATCATCTCTGGGGATATTTCCACAACACATATGACTCATATGGAAAAATAAGAGTCCTGATAAAGATTAACTCATAAAGTTTACAAATCATATGAGAACAAGATTCACCAAAATGGAGAGTCAATTGACATAACAAATAGGTAAAATAGCACTTCCTCCCAAAAAGAGAAAAATTTAGATAACAGAACAATCTGAGATTTTTAAAATAATTTTTTGGAATTATTTTAAAAGGTAAAAGAATAAATAGAAACATACCCAGAAGATAAACCATAATAAAGAGTTGATGTCTTAAAAATGGAACACCTAAAAATAAAACATATTATCAAAATTTTAAAATCTCAATGTATAGAATAATGGGAAAATTAGATATAGGTGAAGAGAAAATCTTATTTGGGAAAATATACTTGAGAAACTTAACAAGAATGCAACACCATAGAGACACAGAAGATACAAATGAGAGAGAGTCATGAAGGATAGAATGAGAAAAGCAGTCACATGCCTATTTAAATAAAATTTCTGGAGCACCTGGGTGGCTCAGTTGGCTGAGTATCCAACTCTTGATTTTGGCTTAGGTCATGATCTCACAGTTCACTGGATCAAGCTCCATGTTGGATTCTGCACTGACAGCATTGAGCCTGCTTGGGATTCTCTCTCTCCCTCTCCCTCTGACTCTCTCTCAAAATAAATAAATAACCATTTAAAAAATAAATTTTAAAAAAAAGTTCCAAGAGAGGGTAAGAAAAATAAAATATTAAAAAGATAATAGCTAAGAATTTGCCATAAATGATTTTTAAAATGATCAGATTCAGGAAGAAATGAATCCCATGGAAAAATTTAAAAAGAACTCTACACCTAGATATATTATTGATAAACAGCAGATAGTCAAAGACCAAAAAAAAAAAAAAAAAAAAAAAAAAAAAGCTAACTGCAACCTCAGAGAAAAGAAGCATTGAATACAATAGAAAAACAATAAAATGGAGAGTAGCTTCATTATTATTTCATTTATTCATAAATATTTATGGAATGCCAGGCACTGTTCTAGGTGCTAGAGATACACCAGTGAACAAAACAAAACAAACAACTTCTTGCTTTCATGTAGCATATATCCTGGTAATAGGAACAGAATAATATTTACAAAGTACAAATATAAAATAAATATGAACTCAGAATTCTAAATTTACTTTTTGTTTCATTCATTAAATATTTATTAAGTACTTTGTACACATATAAAGAACTTTTTATGTGTCGGCCAGTATTTTTGGTGTTGGAATACGTCAATGAGCAAGTTGACAAAAACTCCTGGCTTCATGGAGCTTATATCCTGGGGATAAACAGTAAACATAAAAATATATACAATATATGATATATTAGACTATAATAAATGTTGTTTTTAAAAGTTAAGTAAAATAAGTGAAGTAGGGAGTGGAAATTAGGGATGAGGCTGGAGCAGGTTGTGATTTTAAATAGGTGAAAGATAAGCATGTAACTTGAGTAAAGGCTTGAAGGATTTGCAGCTAAACTAACTTTAAAGAATAAAATACATTTTTAAAAAATTAACATTGAAAGACTCATAATGAAAAATGCTAAATGGCATGTGAAGGAAACTATATGCAAAAAAGAATACATTATAAAAGACAGTGTTAAGGAAAAATATTCCTTTCATGTATGCATTAAACACTTACAAAAATTATCCAGATAATAAGTCACAATCAATTCAACAAATACTGAATACCAAGAGTTAGCGTACAGAATATAAAGCAATAAAATTGGAGATCAAAAAAGGGCAATATCCTTAATGAACACAGATGCAAAAATCTCAAACAAAATATTACCAAACCAGTTAAAGAATACATTAAAATGATCATTCACAAAGATCAAGTGGGACTTATTCTGGGGATTCAAAGATGGTTCAATATGAACAAATCCAAATAGCCAAAATAATCCTGAAAGGAAAAGAATAAAAAGCTGGAGGTTTCACAATTCCAGACTTCACGCTATATTACAAAGCTATAATCATCAAGACAGTATGGTACTGGCACAAAAACAGACACCTAGATCAATGGAACAAAATAGAGAACCCAGAAATGGGCCAACTAATCTTTGACAAAGCAGGAAAGAATATCCAGTGGAAAAAAGACAGTCTCCTCAGCAAATGGTGCTGGGAAAACTGGACAGTGACATGCAGAAGAATGAACCTGGACCACTTTCTTACACCATACACAAAAATAAACTCAAAATGGATGAAAGACCTAAACATAAGACAGGAAGCCATCAAAATCCTACAGGAGAAAACAGGCAACCTCTTTGACCTTGTCTGCATCAAATTCTTACTTGACATGTCTCCGGAGGCAAGGAAAACAAAAGTAAAAATGAACTACTGGTACCTCATCAAGATAAAAATCTTCTGCACAGTGAAGGAAACAATCAGCAAAACTTAAAGGCAACCTACAGAATGGGAGAAGATATTTGCAAGTGACATATCAGATAAAGAGTTAGTATCCAAAATCTATAAAGAACTTATCAAACTCAACACCCAAAAAAACAAATAATCCAGTGAAGAAATGGGCAAAATACCTGAAGAGACCGTTTTCCAAAGAAGACATCCAGATGACTAACAGACACATAAAAAATGTTTAACATCACTCAGCATTAGGGAAATACAAATCAAAACCACAATGAGATACCATCTCACACCTGTAAGAATGGCTAACCTTAAGAACTCAGGCAACAACAGATGTTGGTGAGGATTGCACTGCTGGTGGAAATGCAAAATGGTGCAGTCACTCTGGAAAACAGTATGGAGATGTCTCAAAAAATTAAAAATAGAACTACCCAACAACCCAGCAATTGCACTACTAGGTATTTATCCAAAGGATACAGGAGTGATGTTTTGAAGGGGCACATGCATGCCAATGTTCACAGGAGCACTATCAACAATAGCCAAAGTATGGAAAGAGTCCAAATGCCTATCGACAGATGAATGGATAAAGAAGATGTGGTATCTATATACACAATGGGGTATTACTCACCAATCAAAGAGAATGAAATCTTGTCATTTGCAACAACATGGATGCAACTAGAGTGTATTACGCTAAGCGAAATAAGTCAGTCAGAGAAAGACAAATATCATATGATTTCAGCCATATGAGGAATTTAAGATACAAAACAGATGAACATAAGGGAAGGGGAGCAAAAATAATATAAAAGCAGAGAGGGAGACAAACCATAAGAGACTCTTAAATACAGAGAACAAACTGATGGTTGCTGGTGAGGTACTGGGTGGGAGGGGGGATGGCCTAATGGGTGGTGGGCATTAAGGAGGGACTTGCTGGGATGAGCACTGGGTGTTATATGTAAATGATGAATCACTAGATTCTGTTTCTGAAATCATTACTATACTACATGTTAACTAACTTGCATTTAAATTTTAAAAAATTAAAATTAATAAAAATATATTCACAAATCAATCAACATGATATATTACATCCACAAAATGAAGGATACAAATCATATGATCACCTCAGTAGATGCAGAAAAAGCACGTGATAAAATTCAACATCGATTCATGATAAAAAACTCTCAACAAAGTAGGTTTAGAGGAAACATACCTAACATATTAAGGACCTTATATGAAACACCAACAGCTATCTTATTCAATGGTAAAAAATTGAGGTTTTTCCTCTAAGATCAGGAACAAGACAAGGATTTCCACTCTCACCACTTTTATTCAACATAGTACTGGAAGTCCTAGCCACAGCAAGCAAGAGAAAGAAATAGGTGGCATCCATATTGGTAAGGAAGAAGTTAAACTGTCACTCTATGCAGATGACATATTATACATACAAAATCCTAAAGACTCCAACAAAAAAATTATTAATAAGTGAATTCAGTAAAGGTGCAGCATATAAAATTAATACCCAGAAATCAGTACAGCATTTCTGTACACGAAGTAGCAGAAAGAGAAATTAAGAAATTAATTCCATTTACAATTGCACCAAAGGAATAAAATATCTAGGGATAAACTCAACCAAGGAGGTGAAAGACCTGTACTCTATACTATAAAACATGGATGAAAGAAATTGAAAACAACACAAACAAAACGAAAGATATTCCATGCTCATGGGTCGGAAGAAATAACACTGTTAAAATGGCCATACACCAAAAGTAATCTATATATTCAATACAATCTCTGTCAAAATATCAACAGCATTTTTCACAAAACTAGAACAAATAATCCTAAAATTTGTATGGAATCACAAAAGACCTTAAAAAGCCAATGTCATTTTGAGAAAGAACAACAAAGCTGGAGGTATCATAATTCCAGATTTCAAGATATACTACAAAGCCACAGTATAAGAGTATGATATTGGCACAAAAAGAGACACATAGAATAACAGAACAAAATAGACAGCTCAGAAATAAACCCATGTTTCTGGTGGCCAATTAGTCTTTGACAATGGAGGCAAGAACACACCATGGGGAAAAGAGTCCCTTCAATAAATGGTGCTGGGAGAAGTGGGCAACTACATGCAAGAGAATGAAACTGGACCACTTTTTAACACCATATACCAAAGTAAACTCAAAATGATTAAAGACCTAAATGTGAGGCCTGAAACCATAAAAATCCTAGAAAAGAACACAGACCGTAATTTCTCTGGCATCAACCATAGCAACTTTTTTCTAGATATGTCTCCTAAATAAGGGGAAACAAAAGAAAAAAATAAACTATTGGGACTATATCAAAATAAAAAGGTTTTACACAGCAAAGGAAAACATCAATAAAACAAAAAGGCAACCTACTGAATGGGAGAAGATATTTGCAAACGATCTATCTGAAAAGGGATTAATATCCAAAATACATAAAGAACTTATACACTTCAACACCAAAAAATTCAATTAAAAAATGGCAGAGGACCTAAATAGACATTTTTCCAAAGAAGATATATGATGGCAAACAAACACATGAAAAGATGCTCAACATCACTAATCAACAGGAAAATGCAAATCAAAACTTTAATGAGATATAACCTTACACCTGTCAGAATGGCAAAAATAAAAAAGGCAAGAAATAATAAGTGTTGATAAGGATGTGGAGAAAAAGGAACTTTCATGCACTGTCAGTGGGAATGTAAATTGGTACAGCCACCATGGAAAAGAGTATGCAGTTTCCTCAAAAATTAAACAGAAATACCGCATGATCCAAAAATTCCACTACTGGGTATTTACCCAAAGAAAATGAAAACATGATTTCAAAAAGACATGCACAGTCCTATGTTTACTGCAGCATTATATATAATAGCCAAGATATAAAAGCAACTTAAGGATCCACTGATATACAAATGGGTAAGATGTGGTACACACACACACACACACACACACACACACACTTGACTATTACAAAGCCATAAAAAAGGATGAGATTATGAAATCTGTGACAATATCAATGGACTGAGAATATATTATGCTAAGTCAGGCTGAGAAAGACAAAAACATATGATTTCACTCCTATGTTAGAATCTGAAAAATAAAGAAAATGAGTAAACAAAAAGCAGAATCAGATGTATAAATAAAGAAAACAAATGGATGCCAGAGGAAAGGGGGATAAGAGGATGGGCAAATGGATGAAGGGAAGTGGGAGATACAGGCTTCCAATTATGGAATGATAAAGTCATGAGAACAAAAGGCACAGCATAAGGAATATAGTCCATGATATTGTAATAGCATCGTAGAGTGACAGAGGGTAGCTATACTTGTGGTGAGTATAACATAACGTACAGAGAAGTTAGATCACTATATTGTACATCTGAAATAATGTAACATTGTGTGTCTATACTCGGTTTTTAAAAAAAGAATGATTCTCCCTCAAAGAGAAACAAAAAAAAAGAAACACAATTTAGAAATTACCTTAAAATTTTACATAAAAATTATATTACATAAAAATTACGCTGGGGACCTTGGGTGGCTCAGTCAGTAGAGCATATGACTCTTGATCTCAGAATCATGAATTCAAGTCTTTAAAAGTTCAAGTTCAATTTTTTTAAAAATTAAGTTAAGTTAAAAATTACACTGCTAAATAATTCATCATTTAAATTTCTATTTTATAGCATATACAGATACTTATAAATTAACATAATATGAAAATATGTGGGCTGCAGATAAAGTAAAACTTAACAGGGAAAGTTATAGTGAAAATGCAGGGGACACCAGGGTGGCTCAGTGACTTTGGCTCGGGTCATGATCTTGCAGGTTCCTTAGTTCAGCCCCGCATTGGGCTCTGTGCTGAAAGCTCAGACCCTGGAGCCTGCTTCAGATTCTGTGTCTTGCTCTGTCTCTGCCCCTCCTTCACTTGCACTTCCTCTCTCTCTCTCTCTCTCTCTCTCTCTCTCTCAAAAAATGAATAAATATTTTTAAAATGCATATATTAAATGGGGCGTCTGGGTGGCTCAGTCGGTTAAGCATCCGACTTCAGCTCAGTTCATGATCTCATGATTCATGAGTTCTAGCCCCATGTCAGGCTCTGTGCTGACAGCTCAGAGCCCAGACACTGCTTCAGATTCTGTGTCCCCTTTTCTCTCTGCCCCTTCCCTGCTCGTGCTTCCTCTCTCTCTCTCTCAAAAATAAACATTATAAAAATTGTTTTTAATGCCTATATTAGAGAAGAAAAAACACAGAAAACTATTAGCCAAGATTTCAACTCATGAACTTTTTAAAAGGGCAACAGATTAAACCTAAAGAAAGCAGATGAAAGGAAATAATAAAGATGTGAATCAAATTTAATAAAAGAGAAAGAATAATATAGAGCAGATTACCAAACACAAAAATTGTGTCTTTGTAAACAATAGTAAAGTTGTAAAACTTCTGACAATGAAGAGAGATTTAACAATCATAAGCAAATAGATATTTTTGAAGGGATATGCAAGTTATTCACAGGAAGGGACCAGAAGGGGGTCATAAAATATTTTTCTGTACTTTTTTTTAATATATGAACATATATTAATTTTTCTTTTTATACATTTTAACAGTGAATATTTGGGTAATAATATTAACAGCCATAGTGATTTCCTTTCAAATAATCTTCTGTAAAGTTAAAAGGATTCTAAAGATATTTGCAAATGACACATCGGACAAAGGGCTAGTATCCAAAATCTATAAAGAGCTCATCAAACTCCACACCCGAAAAACAAATAACCCAGTGAAGAAATGGGCAGAAAACATGAATAGACACTTCTCTAAAGAAGACATCCGGATGGCCAACAGGCACATGAAAAGATGTTCAACGTCGCTCCTTATCAGGGAAATACAAATCAAAACCACACTCAGATACCACCTCACGCCGGTCGGAGTGGCCAAAATGAAGAAATCAGGAGACTATAGATGCTGGAGAGGATGTGGAGAAATAGGAACCCTCTTGCACTGTTGGTGGGAATGCAAATTGGTGCAGCCGCTCTGGAAAGCAGTGTGGAGGTTCCTCAGAAAATTAAAAATAGACCTACCCTATGACCCAGCAATAGCACTGCTAGAAATTTATCCAAGGGATACAGGAGTACTGATGCATAGGGGCACTTGTACCCCAATGTTTATAGCGGCACTCTCAACAATAGCCAAATTATGGAAAGAGCCTAAATGTCCATCAACTGATGAATGGATAAAGAAATTGTGGTTTATATACACAATGGAATACTACGTGGCAATGAGAAAAAATGAAATATGGCCTTTTGTAGCAACGTGGATGGAACTGGAGAGTGTGATGCTAAGTGAAATAAGCCATACAGAGAAAGACAGATACCATATGGTTTCACTCTTATGTGGATCCTGAGAAACGTAACAGAAACCCATGGGGGAGGGGAAGGAAAAAAAAAAAGAGGTTAGAGTGGGAGAGAGCCAAAGCATAAGAGACTGTTAAAAACTGAGAACAAACTGAGGGTTGATGGGGGGTGGGAGGGAGGGCAGGGTGGGTGATGGGTATTGAGGAGCGCACCTTTTGGGATGAGCACTGGGTGTTGTATGGAAACCAATTTGACAGTAAATTTCATATATTAAAAAATAAAAAAAAATAAAAATAAATAAAATAAAAGGATTCTAGCACATGGATGCACCATAATTTACTCAATGATTCCCATTTATCATTGGACGTTTTAGTTCTAGTTCAATTTTTGCTACTAAAAATTGTACTATGACAAAAAAAATCATAAACAATTACTTAACTACCTTAAGTCAATAAATTTGAAAACATAGACAAAATGGACAATTTCCTTGAAAAATATAATTTACTTATATTGACAAATACACAACTTGAATAGACCTATAACCATTTCAGATACTGAATCAAAAATCACAAAGTCAACCTACAAAAAAAAGCACCATGTGCAAATGGTTTCACAGACAAGTTTTATCATCCTTCAGGCAACTAACAACTCCTTTCTTATGCAAAACATTCTAAAGAACAGAAAATGAGAAAGAGCTTCCCTAATTCTTTATGAAGCCAATGCAAACATGGTACCAAAACTGGACAAAACCAATATAAGAAAAGAAAATTACAGTCTAAACTTACTTATAAACGTAGACATCAAAATTCTAAATATGACATCAGCAAGCCAACTCCAGGATAGTATATTTTAAATTATATCAGAGAATTCCTATATAGTATATAGATCAATAATATTAGTAACTTCAACTTTTTCTATGTTAGGTATTTATGTAAGTTAACAAAAATTTTCAGCAAGCAATTATTAAAACTAACAATAAAAAGCTGTCACATAATTTTGTAAAATGTTGTTATTTGCTTAGAGGTAATGTTTACATGGAAATACAGTTTAAATGGGCATTATATGGATATCTAATACAGCGTTCTAGGAATCAAATAAGAGTCTCTGTACTGTGTGTTCACTATTATGTATACAAGAAATCTCTTTATGTAAAACCCAAGTAGACCTATTCCAGTTGAAATATGGATGGAGAGCCTAGTACCTCCCTGGTTTACCATCTTCCCCTCTCTGCCCACACTCACCCACTAACTCCAGGAGTCTGCAAAATTCACTTTGAAAACCATCAAAAAATGATCAAAACTACTTTTGAACAAGATTATATTGTATTTTCTTCCTAATTTATAACCTCTCTTGACATACCCAGGCATATTATCAGGGTTGGAATTATTGTTCTTCATAGTCAAGTTGGTTATCATTTTGAACATAATCTTCTAAGAATTTGAAAATTAATTTAATTTTACAAATATATCAGAAGGCCTTTTGATCTTAAAGCATTTCTTCAGACTAATAGGAGTTTAATTTACTTTTTATATAATTAATGTTCTTACTAAGATAGAATCATTTCTCTAAAATCTAAGATCCTAGGGGAATCTAGAGCACAGATGTGTTAGCAGATGTGATAAGTTGGACAGTTGATCAGATTTAACACTAGGAAATATTATAATCCCAGCCATGTGCACCAGGTAATCAGAATGACAGCAAAATAACAAAGGAATCCTCACAATATCGTAGAATATTCTGAATTTTTCTTTCAATGACTGATTTTAAAGCTTTGCTAAAGGGACAGCTGGGTGGCTCAGTCTGTTAAGTGTCCAACTTCCCCTCAGGTCATGGTCTCACGGTTCATGAGTTCAAGCCCCGCATCGGGCTCTGTGCTGACAGCTCAGAGCCTGCAGCCTGTTTCAGATTCTGTCTCCCCCTCTCTCCCTGCCCCTCCCCTGCTCATGTTTGCTCTCTCTCTCTCTCTCAAAAATAAAAATTAAAAAAAAAAAAGCTTTGCTACAAAGTTCATTGTCACTTAGAGTTATTACTAGATAAAAAAAAAATACATTTCATTATATGGTTAAATTTATGTGGTACCGATCCTCTGAAAAAACAAGTTTGATATGATAGAAATTCAAAACATGGGAAAACTACTTAAATAAATAACTATCATATAAAATGTTTTTTAAGCACTGAAGTTGCTGGCCATGTAGAAAACCAACATCAGCAAAAATGCAAGGTATCTCAAATCTCAAAGTCTCAACATCTTGGGAGGGGCCAAGATGGTGGAACGGCATGGAAGTTTTTTTGTGTGTGTCTCGCGTCCATGAAATACAGCCAGCCAACACTAAACCATCCTACACCCATAGAAAACTGATTGGAGGATTAACACAACAATCTGCACAACCTGAACCACAGAATTCAGCAGGTACGTGGAGCAGAGAGGTGAACTTGGGGAGAGAAAAGCCGGCGGCAGGCAGGAAGCCACCTTTGCAACTGGGGTGGGGGAGAATACAGGAAAAGCACCCGTCCACAAAAGCAGCTGGAGAGAAAGTGGAAAATCGGAAACAGCCACAGGGACTAAACTAAAAAGCGAGAAAGGAGAAAGGAGAGAGTTTAAATTCCATTAAGACTGTAAACAAGGGGAAGGCAAAGTCTGCTACTCCACGGCTCGATACCTGGCGGTGCTGTGGTGGGAAGGGCGAATCCCCAGGAACAGAGTGGGGTCCAGGAGGTTCTTGGGACACATGGGGAAAAGCAGGTCCACTGCTGGAAGGACATCTGGTAGAGACTGTTGAAGCCACCTAGTCCCAGAAGACCCCCAAAACGGCCACGTTTGCTGGTGCTGGAACAAGGTCATTAAGCGTGAAGGCTGGTGCCAGATGTGTGTTGTGATTTTCCATAATCCCTGAAATGCTACTGCTACACTATCTCGCGAACTTTTTCTGGGGTGGGCTGGCACCTGGTCGCAGTCTCAGGGCACCTGCAGCAGCAGGGTCCAGCAGGCATTCCTGGGTGCAGCCAGCATTCGGCCATTGCTTGGTGAGGCCCTCCCACAGAGGGGCGGAACAGGTCAAAGCTGCAGTCCTTCAGAAGTAAGGGGCCGGGGAAAACGGCTGCATCTGAGACAAAACTCAGGAGAGAGGTACTGCCTGGGGCTTGGTCACAGAAAGTGAAAAAGCAGGGAGTGGATGAAAGCTGAAGACAGAGGACTGATGCACGACTGCTGATCGGAGAGAACAGTTCCCATACTAGAGAGTGAGTAGCTGGGTGATGCCATATTTGCTGCTCCTGCACATGCACATACCCACCTACAAGCACTGCAACAATCTACCCCAGTAGGCTAGTGGCGCCATCTAGTGGAGAATGGAGCTGTTACACTGAGCCCCGCTCAATCGGGCCAGCCTTGCTCTTCGAACACAAGTCTTACAGCCTAGTTAGCTTATGGACTATAAAGAGCTACATAGTCTGACTTTTAGGGGAAAACGAAGTAATTTCAGTCCTATTTCAATCTGTTAGCAGGTCCATCTATTCAATTTTCTTTCTTTTTTTCTTTTTTTTTTCTCCTTTACACGATTCTTTCTCCTTACAGAAAGAGAAGAAATACATTTTTATTTTCAATTATTAAAAATATTTTTAATTTTTTACTATATTTCTTACTTTTGTGTAAATTTTTTCAAATTCTATGTTACTGCCATCATTCTATTTTAGTCTACTTCAGTGTATTTACCTTTTTAAATTTTCAAACGATTTCCTTGTTTTTCTTTTTTCTCTTCTTCATTTCTTTTCTTTTTCTTGAATGAAGAAAGTAAGTGAAAAATTTCATTTTTACTTTCAATTTCTATTAAAAGTATTTTTCTTTAAATTTTTACTATATTTTTTGCTTTTATGTAATTTTTTTCAAATTCTATTTTACTTCCATCATTTTATTTTAGTCTACTACAGTGTATAGACTTTTTCAAATTTTCAAACAATTTTTATTCTTTTTTCTCTTTTTTGTTTCTTTTCTTTTTCTTGAATACAGAAAGAGAAAATAATTCATTTCTGTTTTTAATTTTTATTAAAAATATTTCTCTTTAATTTTTTCCTACTATATTCTTCACTTTTGTGTAAATTTTTTCAAATTCTATTTTACTCCCATCATCTCATTTTAGCCTAGTTCAGTGTATTCATTTTTTCAAATTCTCAAACGATTTCCTTTATTTTTTTTCCACTTTTTTTTCTCTAATCTGTCAAACCACTTTCAACACCCAGGTCAAAACACACCTAAGATCTAGCATCATTTATTAGATTTTGTGTGTGTGTGTGTGTGTGTGTTTAATTTTTTAACTTTAATATTTTTTAAATTTAATTTTTTTAATTTTAATTTTTCTACCTCATTAATTCCTTTTCTCCCTTCAAAATGACAAAACAAAGGAATTCACCCTAAAAGAAAGAGCATGAAGAAACAACAGCCAGGGAATTAACCAACACAGATACAAGCAAGATGTCTGAACCAGAATTTAGAATCACGATAATAAGAATACTACCTGGAGTTGAAAATAGATTAGAATCCCTTTCTGCAGAGATAAAAGAAGTAAAAAATAGAATGAAATTAAAAATGTTATATAACTCAGCTGCAATCACACATAGATGCAGCCAGCGGTGGCAAGGATGCATGAGGCAGAACAAAGAATCAGCAATATAGAGGACTAACTTATAGAGAATAATGAAGCAGAAAAAAAGAGGGAGATTAAGGCAAAAGAGCACAATTTATGAATTAGAGAAATCAGTGACTCATTAAAAAGGAACAACATCAGAATCATAGGGGTCACAGAAGAGGAAGAGAGAGAAATAGGGGTAGAAAGTTATGTGAGCAAATCACAGCAGAAAATTTTCCTAACCTGGGGAAAGACACAGACATTAAAATCCGGAAAGCACAGAGGACCCCATTATATTCAACAAAAGCCGACCATCAACAAGGCATATCATACTCAAATTCACAAAATACTCAGGCAAGGAGAGAATCATGAAAGCAGCAAG
Organism: Panthera onca; assembly: GCF_046562875.1. Lineage (NCBI taxonomy): Eukaryota > Metazoa > Chordata > Mammalia > Carnivora > Felidae > Panthera > Panthera onca. The sequence continues at coordinate 68,244,804 of NC_138348.1, forward strand.
GAAGAAAAAGTCCCTAACCTACAAGGGAAGACAGATCAGATTTGCAGCAGACCTATCCACAGAAACTTGGCAGGCCAGAAAGGAGTGGCAGGATATATTCAATGTGCTGAAACAGAAAAATATGCAGCCAGGAATTCTTTATCCAGCAAGGCTGTCATTCAAAATAGAAGGAGAGATAAAAAATTTTCCCAGACAAAAAAAAAATTAAAGGAGTTTGTGACCACTAAACCAGCCCTGCAAGAAATTTTAAGGGGGACTCTCTGAGAGGAGAAAAGATGAAAATAAATAAATAAATAAATAAATAAATAAATTATATATATATATATATATATATATATATATATATATATATATATATATATAAAGCAACAAATATTACAAAGAACCAGAGAACATCACCAGAAACTCCAACTCTACAAGCATCATAATGGCAATAAATTCCTATCTTTCGGTACTCATTCTAAATGTCAATGGACTCAATGCTCCAATCAAAGATATAGGGTAACACAATGGATTTGAAAACAAGATCAATCTATATGCTGTTTACAAGAGACCCACTTTAGACCTAAAGACACCTACAGATTGAAAATAAGGGGATGGAGAACCATCTATCATGCTAATGGTCAACAAAAGAAAGCCAGAGTAGCCATACTTATATCAGACAACCTAGACTTTAAAATAAAAACTGTATCAAGAGATGCAGAAGGGCATTATATCATAATCAAGGGGTCTATCTACCAAGAAGACCTAACAATTGTCAACATTTATGCACCAAATGTGGAAGAACCCAAACATATAAATCAATTAATCACAAAAATAAAGAAACTCATCGATAGTAATACCATAATAGTAGGAGACTTCAACACCCACTCACAGCAATGGACAGATCATCTAATCAAAAAATCAACAAGAAAACAATGACTTTGAATGACACACTGGACCAGATGGACTTAACAGATATTTTCAAAACTTTTCATCCTAAAGCAGCAGAATATACATTCTTCTCCAGTGCACATGGAACGTTCTCCAGAATAGACCATATACTGGGACACAAATCAGCCCTAAGTAAGTACAAAAAGATCAAGATCATACCGTGCATATTTTCAGACCACAACGCTATGAAACTCGAAATCAACCACAAGAAAAAATTTGGAAAGGTAACAAATACTTGGAAACTGAAGAACATCCTACTAAAGAATGAATGGGCTAGCCAAGAAGTTAAAGAGGAAATTAAAAACTATATGGAAGCTGATTAAAATGATCACATCACAACCCAAAAACTCTGGGGCACAGCAAAGGCAGTCGTAAGAGAAGTATATAGCAATCCAGGCCTTCGTAAAGAAGGAAGAAAGATCTCAGATACACAACCAACCTTATGCCTTAAGGAGCTGGAAAAAGAACAGCAAATAAAACCCAAAACCAGCAGAAGACAGGAAATAATAAAGATTAGAGCAGAAATTAATGCTATTGAAACCAGAAAAAACATAGAACATATCAATGAAACCAGAAGATGGTTCTTTGAAAGAATTAACAAAATTGATAAACCACTAGCCAGTCTGATCAAAAAGAAAAAGGAAAAGACCCAAGTAAATAAAATCCAAAATGAAAGAGGAGAGATCACATCTAACAGAGCAGAAACAAAAACAATAATAAGAGAATATTATGAGCAATTATATGCCAATAAAATGGGCAATCTGGAAGAAATGGACAAATTCCTAGAAACATATACACTACCAAAACTGAAACGGGAAGAAACAGAAAACTTGAACAGACCCATAACCAGTAAGGAAATCGAATTAGTCATCAAAAATCTCCCAAAAAACAAGAGTCCAGGGTCAGATGGCTTTCCAGGAGAATTCTACCAAACATTTAAGGAAGAGTTAACACCTATTCTCTTGAAGCTGTTCCAAAAAATAAAAATGGAAGGAAAACTTCCAAACTCTTTCTATGAAGCCAGCATGACCTTCATTCCAAAACCAGACAGAGACCCCACTAAAAAGGAGAACTATAGACCAATTTTCCCTGATGAACATGGATGCAAAAATCCTCAACAAGATATTAACCAACCGGATCCAACAAATACATTTAAAAAATTATGCACCACGACCAAGCGGGATTTACACCTGGGAGGCAGGGCTGGTTCAATATCCACAAAACAATTAACGTGATTCATCACATCAATAAAAGAAAGGACAAGAACCATATTATACTCTCAATAGATGCAGAGAAAGCATTTGACAAGATATAGCATCCTTTCTTGATAAAAACCCTCAAGAAAGTAGGGATAGAAGGAGCATACCTCAAGATCATAAACGCCATACATGAATGGCCCAACGCTAATATCATCCTCAATGGGGAAAACTGAGAGCTTTCCCCCTAAGGTCAGGAACAAGACAGGGATGTCCACGCTCACCACTGTTCTTCGACATAGTATTGGAAGTCTTAGCCTCAGCAATCAGACAACACAAACAAATAAAAGGCATCCAAATCAGCCAGGAGGAGGTCAAACTTTCACTCTTCACAGATGACATGATACTCTATATGGAAAACCCAAAAGATTCCACCAAAAACCTGCTAGAATTTATTCATGAATTTAGCAAAGTTGCAGGATATAAAATCAACGCACAGAAATCAGTTGCATTCCTATACACCAACAATGAAGTGACAGAAAGAGAAATCAAGGAATCAATCCCATTTACAGTTGCACAAAAAACCATAAAATACCTAGGAATAAATCTAACCAAAGAGGTCAAAAATCTATACGCTGAAAACTATAGAAAGCTTATGAAAGAAACTGAAGAAGACACAAAAAAATGGAAAAGATCCATGCTCCTAGATAGTAAGAATAAATATTGTTACAATGTTGATACTACCCAAAGCAATCTATATATTCAATGCAATCCCTATCAAAATAACACCAGCATTCTTCACAGAGCTAGAAAAAATAATCCTAAAATTTGTATGGAACCAGAAAAGACCCCAAATAGCCAAAGCAATCTTGAAAAAGAAAACCAAAGCAGGAGGCATCACAATCCCAGACTTTAAGCTGGGATTCATCAAGACAGTATGGTACTGGCACAAGAACAGACACTCAGATCAATGGAAAAGAATAGAGAACCCAGAAATGGACCCACAAGCGTATGGCCAACTAACCTTTGACAAAGCAGCAAAGAATATCCAATGGAATAAAGACAGTCTCTTCAGCAAGCAGGGCTAGGAAAACTGCACAGCGACATGGAGAAGAATGAACCTGGACCACTTTCTTACACCATACACAAAAATAAACTCAAAATGGATGAAAGACCTAAATGTAAGACAGGAAGCAAAGCCATCAAAATCCTCAAGGAGAAAACAGGCAAAAACCTCTTTGATCTTGGCTGCAGCAACTTGTTACTCAACGCGTCTCCGGAGGCAAGGGAAACAAAAGCAAAAATGAACTACTGGGACCTCCTCAAAATAAAAAGCCTCTGCACAGCGAAGGAATCAGCAAAACTAAAAGGCAACCAACACAATGGGAGAAGATATTTGCAAATGACATATCAGTTAGCATCCAAAATCTATGAAGAACTTAACAAATTCAACACCCAAAAAACAAATAATCCAGTGAAGAAATAGGCAAAAGACATGAATAGACACTTCTTCAAGGAAGACATCCAGATGGCCAACTGACACATGAAAAATGCTCCATGTCACTCATCATCAGGGAAATACAAATCAAAACGACAATGAGATACCACCTCACACCTGTCACAATGGCTAACTCAGGTAACAACAGATGTTGGCGAGGATGTGGAGAAAGAGGATCTCTTTTGCATTGTTGGTGGCAATGCAAGCTGGTGCAGCCACTCTGGAAAACAGTATGGAGGTTCCTCAAAAGAATAAAAATAGAACTACCCTACGACCCAGGAATTGCACTACTAGGCATTTATCCAAGGGATACAGGTGTGCTGTTTCGAAGGGACACATGCTGTTTCAAAGGGACCCATGTTTATAGCAGCACTATCAACAATAGCCAAAGTATGGAAAGAGCCCAAATGTCCATCAATGGATGAATGGATAAAGAAGATTTGGTGTGTGTATATATATATATGTGTATGCACATATATACACACACATATATATATATATATATATATATATATATATATATATATACACATATATATACACACACACATATATATATACACACACATATATATATGAAGGAGTATTACTCAGCAATCAAAAAGAATGAAATCTTGCCATTTGCAACTACATGGATGGAACTGGAGGATATTATGCTAAGTGAAATTAGTCAGAGAAAGACAAAAATCATATGACTTCACTCATATGAGGACTTTAAGAGACAAAACAGATGAACATAAGGGAAGGGAAACAAAAATAATATAAAAACAGAGAGGGAGACAAAACAGAAGAGATTCATAAATATGGAGAACAAACTGAGGGTTACAGGAAGGGTTGTGGGAGGGGGGACGAGCTAAATGGGTAAGAGGCACTAAGGAATCCACTCCTGAAATCATTGTTGCACTATATGCTAACTAATTTGGATGTAAATTTTAAAAAATAAAAAATAAAACAAGTTAAAAAAAATCTCACCATCTTAAAAAGAATCCTATGTGGCAGTAGAAAGTTTTTTTTAATCAGCTCCAAAACTTGATATCAGAAGTAGAATGAACCAAAACCCATTTAAGAAACAAAAGGATAAAATATAGATAGGGTACTATGAGTTAGTAGTAACAAAGCCATGAGAGGATCAATGTACATAAAATAAATGGACCTGTTCTCATAAACATAGCACATGATGGCGCAAGTTTGCATATCAGAAAATGAATCTAAACGATATATACAGAAATTATTATATATGTGAAAGACAACTATATCAAGTGACTATATATACATATACACATATATATGTATTCATACATATATTTATTCATATAATCATATTGTTCCCAAACTCAAATTTGTCCTTTGATTAAATATGAATAGCTTCACTTTGCTCTTAAATAAAATATTCTCTTAATACTAGGTTTTTATAGTCTAAATTCTTATTACTATGTCAAAAAATAGCAACTAGTTTTTTAAACTAATTAACAAATTAACTGTTAAATTCTCATGTGGTTGGACTTTCTGTACTGTCAAATACTTATCTGTGTTTCCTAGAGACACCATTGGAAAAGCCTTCGAAATTTAAATTGCAGAATTAGTTGTCAAGATATAGAAAAGATTATAAAATAGTTTCTCATTCCTGAAGGAACTAAAATAGTTGTCTATTCCACCAAGTGCCAAGACAATTCAATAGGGAAAGGACAGTCTTTTCAACAAACGGGGTTGAGACTCTAGGAAATCCACAAGCAAAACAAAACCAAACAGCCTTAGATCCTTACTTCACATGATACACAAAATTTAACTCAAAATGGATGATAGACAAAATGTAAAAGCTAAAAAATTTAGTATAAAATGTATAGAAGAAAACAAAAAAGAAAATATTCATCATTTGGGGTTTAGAAAGAGTTTTTAGATATGATATCAAAGTACAAGCCTTAAAAAAACAAATTGCACAAGAAAAACTATAAGCCATTTTTAAATGGACATTATTCTAAAAGTTAAAGACAAGCTAAAGACTGGGGAAGCTATATGCAGTTAATATAGCCAAAGAAAAGAACTTGTGTTCAAAATATAAAATAATTCTTTAAACAATAAGACAGACAACCCAGTCGGTTAAGCATTCGACTTTGGCTCAGGTCATGATCTCACAGTTGATGAGTTCAAGCCCTGAGTCGGGCTCTGCACTGACAGCTCAGAGCCTGGAGCCTGCTTCGAATTTGTGTCTCCCTCTCCCTCTGCCCTTCCCTTGTGCTGTCTCTCTCTCTCAATAATAAATAAGCATTAAAAATTAAAAAAAAGAAAAGATGGTGACATAGGAGGCTCCTGAACTCACCTCCTCCCATGAGATCACTGAATCTACAGCTACACATGGAACAATTCCCTCTGACGAATATTCAGAAATTAGCTGAGTGACTACACATCTGGAAAATATGAAGAAAAAACCCACACTGATATGGGTCACCAGTACTTCGCTGAAAGGAGATTGTGTTCATGTCTGGCACCTTGACTTTCACAGCTGCTATCCAGGTGACATGCTCTTTGATTGCCTGATCCTGGTAGTGAGTGAAGCTTGAGTTCTAGCTCCCATAAGACCATAGCAAAGAATCACTTCTGAACTAGCTATCTTCTCTGCATTCAGTACAGAGAGCACAAACAGAAACACCCAGAAACACCCATCTCCCACTCTCCCCCTGAAAGAAGCCTATTAGCACACTTTAAAAGATGCTGCCTGAGGGCACCTGGGTGGCTCAGTGGGTTAAGTGTCTGACTTCGGCTCAGGTCACAATCTCACTGTTTGTGGGTTTGAGTCCCGCATCAGGTTCTGTGCTGACAGCTCAGAACCTGAAGTCTGCTTCAGATTCTGTGTCTCCCTCTCTCTTGGCTCCTCTCATGCTCACGCTCTCTCTCTCTCTCTCTCTCTCAAAAATAAATAAACATAAAAAAAAAAATTTTAAAGATGCTGCCTGAGGGTCAGGCTTCTTATTTAGCATGCATCCAGAGACAGACTAGATTCTCCCTAGAGACCTAGGGAGAGCCAGCAGACATCACTCTGCATTCTCTTTGTAGTCAGGTCCAAATTACCATTATCACCCTGGAAGGAGTTTGTTTACACATCAGATACCCTGGCTTTTGCAGCTGCTGGTCAGGGGACAAAAAGAAAAATGATTGCCAAGCTGTAGTGGACAGCAGGGATTGTGTTTGTGGATTCCTCAGGGCTGTAGAAAACAAAGAAACTGTTCTTAACCTACTATCCTCTTAGGATTCTCCTCAAAGGGAGCAAACAGAAATATCCATCTCCCAGTCTTTCCCTGAAAGAGATATACTTGAATACTTTAAAACCCACTGCCAGAGGGTATATATATCTCACGAGTAAATATGTAGTTAAATTCAGAACACTCTAATGTTGTAATGGTGGTGAGTAAACCATTGTAACTCTAATATGAAGGTTAAAAGACAAAATTGGTAAAAATATAACTACAGTAATTTGATAATGAATATACAAGATAAAAAATGTAAATTGTGACATCAAAAAAGATAAAATTAGTATGTGTTTGTAAAACTTCCCTACACTGGGGAAATAAATAAGACATCCAGATCCAGAAAGCCCACAGAGAATTCCAAATAAGATGAATCTGAAGAGACACACATGAAGACACATTATAATTAAACTGTCAAAAGTTAAAGACAAGGAGAGATTTGTAAAAGCAGCAAAAGAAAAACAACTTGCTAGGTACAAGGGAACCCCCCCTAAGAATACCAACAGATATTGCAGCACAAACTGCAAGCCAGAAGGAAGTGATGTGATATATCCAAAGTACTGGGAGAGGATGAAAAACACTGCCATTCAAGAATACTCTAGCCAGCAAAGTTGTCTGTCAGAATTGAAGGATAATGAGAGTTTTCAAGACAAGCAATAACTAAAGAATTTCATCACCACCAGACCAGCCTTACAAGAAATGTTAACGGGACTTCTTCAAGCTAAAATGAAATGATGCTAGTTAGTAACAGCAAAATACATGAAAGTATATATCTCACTGGAAAAGGTAAATATATAGTTAAATTCAGAACCACTCTAATGTCCTAATAGAGGTGAGTAAATCACTTATAACTCTAGTGTGAAGGTTAAAGAGACAAAACTGGTAAAAAAAAAAAAAATACATATATAACTACAATAATTTGTTAATGGATACAAAGGTAAAAAGATGTAAATTGTGACATCAAAAACACAAAACATGGGGGAGGAGAGTAAAAACTTAGAGTTTTAATATGTGTTTTGAAATTAAGTTATTATCAAGTTAAAACATACTTATATAAAGACAGTTTATATAAGCCTCATGGTAACCACAAAAGCAAAAATCTATACCTTAGGTACAGAAAAGGATTCTAAACATACCACAACAAGAAATCATCAAATTACAAAAGAAGAGATGAAGAGAAGAAAAAAATGAAGGAATTACAAAACAGCCAGAAAATAAACAAAATGGCAGTAGTCAGGACAAAGTTGCCAAGAGCATGCAAAGGGGAAAGGATAGTCTCTTCAATAAGTGGTGTTGAGAAAACTGGACAGCTACATACAAAAGAATGAAACTAGGCCCCTATTTTATGCCATACACAAAAAATCAACTCAAAATGAACTAAAGACTTAAGACCTGAAACTATAAAACTCCTAGATGACAACACAGGGGGTAACTTCCTTGACATCAGTCTTGGCAATGATTTGTGAATTTAACACCAAAAGCAAAGGCAACAAAAGCAAAAATAGACAAGTGGGACTATATTAAACTAAAAAGCAACTCCACAACAAAGGAAACCATCAACAAAATTAAAAGGCAACCTACAGAATGGGAGAAAATACTTTTAGACCATATATCTGATAAGAGGTTAATATCCAAAATATATAAAGAACTCACCCAACTAAAGAGGAAAAAGTGTTGGGGCGCCTGGGTGGCTCAGTCGGTTGAGTGTCCGACTTCAGCTCAGGTCATGATCTTGCGGTCTATGGGTTCAAGCCCCGCATTGGGCTCTGCGCTGACAGCTCACAGCCTGGAGCCTGCTTCCAATCCTGTGTCTCCCTCTCTCTCTATCCCTCCCTCACTCTCACTTTGCTTCACTCTGTCTCTCAAAAATAAATAAATGTAAAAAAAAATTAAAAAATAAAAAGGAAAAAATGGGTAGAGGAACTGAATAGACATTTCTCCAAAAAAGAAATACAGCTGGCAAGCAGCTATGTGAAAGATGTTTATCATCACTAATTATCAGGAAAATGCAGATGAAAACACAATGAGATATCACCTCACGTCTGCCAGAATGCCAAAGATCAAAAAGACAAGAGGTAAGTTTTGACAAAGATGTGGAACAGGGAACCCTTGTGCACTGGTAGATCGAATGTAAATTGGTGTAGCCAGTGTGGAAAACTATATGGAGGCTCCTCAAAAAGTTGAAATAGATCCACCACATGATCCAACTTTCCCACTTCTGGAAATGAAAATAGGATATCAACAAAATATCTGTACTCCCATGTTCATTGTAGTATTATTCATAGTAGACAAGAAATGAAAACAACTTAAGTGTTCCTCAATGAATGAATGAAGAAAGAAAGAATATTATTCAACCTTAAAAAGGAAGGAAATCCTGCCATTTGTGACAACATGGAGAAAACATGAAAACATGAGGGCACTATGCTAAGTGAAATAGGCCAACCAGAGAAAGATAAACACTGTATGGTATCACTTATATGTGGAATCTATTCTTTTTTAAATGGCTAGTAAGCATAATAAAAGATGCTCAGCATCACTGGTCACAGGAAATACAAATTAAAATGAAAATAAGATATCACTATACCCCTACTAAAATATCTAGCATCAAAAAGATACACAATACCAAGAGTTAGCAAGGATATGGAGAAACTGGAACCATCATACGTTCCTGATGGGAATGTGAAGCAGCATGACCAGTTTGAAAAATAATTTGGCAATGTTTTCAAAAGTTCAGTATAAACTTACCATATGACCTATCAATTTCACATCTATGAATCTACCCAAGAGAAAGGAATACATATGCCTACACCAAAACATTTATACAAATGTTGATAGCAACATGATTTATAATAGCCTAAACTGGAAACTATCCAAATGTCCGTCAAGTGGTGAATGGTTTTTTTTTTTTTTTTTAATGTGATATATCCATACTATGGAATACTATTTGGCAATAAAAAGGAATGAACATACTGATAGAGGCTACAACATGGATGAGCCAGTCAAAAACATTTGCTCAGTGAGACACAACATGTGAAAGATTACATATTGTAAGATTTAATTTATGTGAAATGTCCAGAAAAGGCAAATTTATAGAGACAGAAAGCAGTTCAGTTGTGGAAGGAAGATAGTAGTGAGGAAATTTTTACAGTGATGGGAATGTTCTAAAACTGGATTATGATGATGGGTTTCACAACTCTATAAATTTACTAAAAATTGTTGAATTATGCAATTATAAGAGATAAATTTTATGGTATGTAAATCAAACCTCCATAAAGCTGGTTTGTTTGTTTTTTTAAGCTCTGCAAACCTCCATCTTTTTCTTTGCTTTTGCTGACAGTGAGTGACAAAAATACTTTCAAAAGCCCTGAAATTCCTGCCAGTATTACAATGGGGAAACTATATACATAATTTTCAAATTAAGGATTAAGCTACTGTTCAACAGTTTTCAAGATTTCCCTTGGATTTGGCAGTTACCAATCTAAACTAACAGCGTAATGAAGGCAAGAAGCACAGTTGGCAATAAGTAATTATTTAAATGGATAGAGCATAAAAGGAAACTCTTGTCAAATCAACTCCATAAGAAATGTTAGCACATGTAGTTCTATACTGATAGACAGCATTGTATCTAACTTCACTATAATATAAATCCTGCCAATGTTCCAATCAGTCTCTGGTGCAGTCCTTTAATCTGTAATATTCTCATTGAGTTTCTCTCCTGAATAATTTTAAAATGATGCTTATAGTAATGATTTTATTGAACATTTACAATATGCCAGTCACTATGCTAAGTATTGTCATATTTAATATCTCATTTAATCCTTACAACAATCGTGTTACATATTGTTAGCTCCATTTTACGGATATGGAAATTGAGGCTCAGAGACACTGAGTGAAGGTAGGAAGTGACATATCTCTAAATTGATTTAGTAATCCATTTGCCTGACCACAGAACTATGTTTTCTACTCTAAAAAAGCAAAACACCTTTGCTTAAAAGAGGAACTTTATTACCTGAACATGCAAAGCTCCTGCTTACAAGCAAGAATACCCACTAATGCTAGCAAAATTATATTGTGAATTTTGAAGTCAAATACGAAACACAGTCACCAGCAGCAGCTGAAAACTTGATCCAGGCAATTTATAAATGACTTTGAATTATGTACAGCCAAGTAAACCTGAGACCAGGTTTAAGACCAAGGTTCAGTTTAGAGCTTAGAATTCCTGGATACCAGTGAGAAAGGAAATGTTTGCCATTTGTATTGACATTCTGTTTTTAGTCAGAGAATATGCCACACTATTCATAGATCTTATTTTAAATATCCTCAAAACTAACTCCATAAGTATTATGATCTTCAGTTTACAAATAAAAACTATAGGACATTGAGAGTTCAAGTAACTTGCCTCAAATCACACAGTTAATAAGCGGCAAAGCCAGGATCTAATCTAAAAGTCCACATTCTCTTCACTATACAATGCTCAAAGCCCATTCTTCTATTGCTCATTTTAGAACTGCTTTCCTTCAATCCAAAATGACCTCTTCTTATGCCTCCCATCAAACAATTAGAATTCTCCAAAGCTCTATCATATAATTGTCATGCATTCATTCATTTATTCATTCATTGTCATCCATTTAGCCCTTCTATTACCAGACAGAGCTAGGGGGAAAAAAAAAGGATGATTTAGATGAAACATTTTAAGGAAATGGCAGGATAGAAGTAGAGAGAGAGATTTGTGTAAAATAATTATAGTAAAATGCCATAAATAACCGCAAGGCACATTACCAACATGGAGAATGGAGTGCCTAAATTATTTCTCCTATTCTTTCTTACCTATAATGTCTTTGGGATGAAATATGTATTTCTTGCCTCATCTTTAAGGCCTTTAATTCCTCTGCTCACATTTATTTTCCCTCAATATTTATTGAGTACCTTTTGTGGGTATAAAAAGGCTACATAACATAATGGAAAGAGGATGAACTTGGAGTCACATAGGCAAGAGTTTCAATCTCTTCTCTGCCACTTACTAGCTATGTAAACTTGAGCAAGTAAGTAGCTTTACCTCCTTCAGCTTCACTGAGCTTTTAAAATCGATTTTATTGACGAATAATTTACATGAAATAACACGCTTCCATTTCAAGTGCACACTTTGCAGAATCCTGGCAAATGTCTACACTCATATAATCAACACAACAATCAAGACATAAAATATTTCCATCAATACAAAAGAGTTGCACAAAAATATTTACAGCAGCTTCTTCACAGTAGCCCCAAACTGGACCCCAAGTAACCATCAGTACGTGAATGGATTTTAAAAAGTTCCCTTTTGCCCCTTCCCAATCTGCCCTCTCACCTCACACTCCAAATCTCAGTGAACCACTATTACCTTTTCCTCAAAAAAATCAGAATTATAATAGAATTTCATAGAATTTCACACAAATAGAATCATGTAGTGTGTACTCTTTTGTATCTAGCCTATTAATAGTTCAGCATGTTTTTGAGATTATGTTGTTGGATGTAGTTTGTTCCTTTTTATTGTTAGATAGTATTCCATTATACAGATACAGCAAAATTTGTTTACCTATGCATCTACTGATGAACACTTGGAATCCAATTTGGGGTTACTATGAATAAAGCTGCTATAAAATTCATGCACAATGCTTCATGTGAACAAATATTTTCATTTCACTTGGGTAAAATATTCAGTGGAATGGCAGGTTTGAATAAGTATGAGTTTAATTTTGTACGAAACATAAACTGCCTTCCAAAGTGGTTGCACCATTTTACATTCCCACTAGAAATGTGTATGAGTTCCTGCCAAAACTTGTTATTGTGAGTCTTTTTAATTTTAAGCTAGCTTAAGTTGTGTAGTTGTATCTTTTTGTGGCTTTAATTTGCATTTCCCTAATGACTAAACATAGTGAGTATATTGTAATGTGGTTATTTGTCATTCAAATACATTATTTTGCAAAATGTCTGAAAGATCTTCTGTTCCTTTTTTTAGTGGGTGGGTAGTTTGTCTTCTCATTCTACAGTTAAGAGTTCTTTATAAACCGCAAATACTGCCCTCCATCAGATGTTTGTGTTGCAATATTTTCTCTCCATCTCTGGCTTCTCTTTTCGTTTTCTTGACCATAACTTTTGTAGGGCAGAAGTTTTCAACTTTGATAAGGATCTATCAATTGTTTCTCTTATACTTCCGGGGCTCTAAGAAATCTTTGTCTCCTTTATGATTAAAAGGAATTTCTCTTACGTTTTCTTCCAGAGGTTTTATATTTGTACTTCTTTTGTTTACGTCTGTGATCTATTTTGAGTTAATTTTTCTCTATGATGTGAAGTAAGCCCCAAATTCATTTTTTTCTATATAGCTACCCATTTGTTCTAACATTATTTGTTGAAAAGACTATCATTTCTCCTACTGAAGTGTTTTGGCACGTTTGTCAAAAATCAATTCACCTATATATTGTATCTATTTTTGGACACTCTTCTCTGCTCCATTGATATATATGACTATCCTTATGCCAGTAACACATTGTCTTGATTATGTTAACTTCATAATAGGTTATGTAATTAGGTATTGTAAATCTTCCAACTTGGATCTCCTTTTCCCAAATTGCTTGGCTATTCTAGGTTTTCTCATTTCTATATAAAGTTTAGAATTAGCTTGCCAATTTCTAAAAAATCTTGCTGAGATTTTTATTGAGATTACATTGAATTTATAGAACAGTTTGGGAAGAACTGACATTTTAACACTATTGAGTTTTCCAAGCAAGCAACATGTAATATCTTTCTGGTTATTCAAGTCTTATTTAATTTCTGACAGCTATATTTTATCTTGAAGAGATAACTGTACTCCCATTTTCACTGCAGTGTTATTCACAATAGCCAAGATATGAAAACAACCTACATGAACCTAATGGGTGAGTGAATCCAGAAAGTGTGTGTGTGTGTGTGTGTGTGTGTGCCCACACACACACACACACACACACACACACAATGGAATATTATTATTCATCCTTAAAAAAGAAGGATACTGCTGATAACACTACATGATATAATTGAAATTTGCTGAGAAAGTAGAACTACTCTCACCAGGAAAAAAGGGGGTGGGGGTAAATATGTAAGGTGATGGATATGTTAATTAAGTTAATAGAATATTTTCACAATGTATATCAAATCATCATTTTACACTTTAAATATTTTATAATATTATTTATCAGTTATACCTCAATAAAGCTGAGAAAAATAATTTTCAATCCTCCATCAGTAGCCACTTCCAACTAATTTACCATGTAAGGATACAATTAAATTTAAATTCTTTTGATTTAAGAAAGTGATTCCAGATCTATAATTTTCTGTATATAGATCTTCTTTTGATGGAAAATAAAATTCATAATTCTTTGTCCAAAAGAAAAAGTTCTTATACAACAAATTTGTTAAATTTATCCCAAAGGATTGTGTATTTTGATGCATAGTATTCTTTTGATGCACTATATTTCTTAACATCTAATTGTTCACTGCTAGTATATGAAATCCAATTAATTTTTGTATATTTTCTTATATCCTGTTATATTTCTAAATTCATTTATTAGTTTTATGAACATTTTTGTAGATTCCGTAGGACTTTCTACAAAACCAATATGTCTTCTATGAATAAGAGAGTTTTACTTCTTTCTTTACAATCTTCTTTTGTTTTTCTTCCTTTTGTACAATGGCTAGATTCTCCAGTACGATGAAGGATAGAAGTGGTGAGAGCAACTATCCTTGTTTTAGGGGAAAAGCTTACAATCTTTTATAATTAAGTATAATGTAAACTGGAGGTGGGGCAGGCAGGGCTGGAGATAAAATTCACATAAAATTCACCACCATAATCATTTTAAAGCATACAATTCCATTTTTAGTATATTCACAATGTTGAGCCACCATCATAATAACTATCTGATTCCACAACATTTTCATCATTCCCAAGAAAAAACCCATATTCTTTAAGCATTTACCATTCCTCTTTCTCCCAGTCCTTGGCAAACACTAATCTACTTTTTATCTCTATAGATTTGCCTCTGCAGACATTTCACATAACTGAAATCATATATGTAACCTTTGGTAACTAGCTTCTCTCCTTTAGCATAATGTTTTCAAGGTTCATCCATGTTATAGAAAATGATCAGTATTTCATTCCTTTTTATGGTTGAATAATATTCCATGTATGGATATACCACATTTTGTTTAATTCATTCATCAGTTAATTTGCTTATAAATAATAAATTATCAAAATAGGTCAGTCTCATAAATACGTAATAAATAATTATATATATTATAATAAATCAGTTAAGTTGCTTCTACTTTTTGGCTGTTACAATCATCATTGCTATGAACATTCTTCTACAAATTGCATAAATGTATCTTTTCAATCCTCTCAGGTATACACCATGAAGGAGAATTTGGGTGTTATATAATTGCACTGTATTTAATTTTTTGAGGAACCACCACACTGTTTTTCATAATAGCTACACCACTTTATATTCCCACCAGCAATGTATGAGGGTTCCAATTTCTCTGCATCCTCGTCAACCATCATTGTTTATTTGTTTTTATTATAGTCATCTTAATGGGTGTGAAGTGGAATCTCTCTGTGCTTTTTACAAAAATTTTTATTATTTAAATGTAGTTGATATACAATATTATATTAGTTTTAGGTGCACAACATAGTGATGACAATTCTATACATTACACAAAGTTCATCATAAGTGTAGGCTGTTACCATACAATGTTACTGCAATTATCACTGGCTATTTTCCCTATGCGTATTTTAATCTCCATGACTTATTCATTTTATAACTAGAAGTTTGTACCTCTTAATCCCCTTCATCTATTTCACCCACCCACCCCCATTCCCCTCTCCTATGGCAACCACTAATTTGTTCTCTGTATTTGAGTCTCTTTCTGTTTTTTGTTGGTTGGTTGGTTGGTTGGTTGGTTTTTTAGATTCCACATGTAAGTGAAATCATATGGTATTTGTCTTTCTCATTGTACTTTTGATTTGCATTTCCCTAGTGACGAATGATGTTGAGCATCTCTTCCTGTGCTTACTGAATGTGAATGGTTAGTTTTATGTGTCAACTGACTGGCTTTTAATTGAATATTATTTAATTAAATACCAATTAAATATTATTACATTTAAATATACCAATTAAATATTATTTCTGGGTATGTCTGTGAAGGTATTTCTGTGTGAAATTAGCATTTGAATCTGTGAACTCAATGAAATTTATTGCCCACCCCAGTGTGGGCAGACATCATCTAATCTGTTGAGGGCCTGAATAGAATAAAAAGCACAGGAAGGAGAAATTCACCTCTTTTTTTGGCTTGACTGATTGCACTGGGACACCTCATCTTCTCCTGCCCTTGGAGTAGGATTTACACCAACAGCTCCCCCAGTTCTCAGGCCTTTGAACTTGGATTAAATTATACCAATTGCTTTCTTGAGACTTCATCTTATAGACAACAGATCATGAGACTTTCAGCCTCCATAAGGCAATAAAATAATTTTTCATAATAAATCTCCTTTTTAATATATAAACATAAATGTAAATATAAAATATAAACATGAATATAAATATAAATATAAATATAAATATAAATATAAATATAAATATAAACAAATACGGGTTGGTTGGCTGAAACATGGGCCAAAAGGTGGCCCATCAGGAGCAAACTAAAAATGGCAGACATGTCTTGATTTAATGTAAAAGGGATTCAAAAGCTTAAGAAGATTGAAATGTTAGAGTGGATTAGTCATGTAAAATCTACTCATCCGCACTGGGAATGTTCAGAAGACATAGCTTTCACCAATACTGAGAGGAATCAATTGGTGACGGGAGCCCCTGCATCCTTAAAGAGCTCTATGATCACTCTTCTCTGTTGGCCAGACCTCACATTGGGCACTGTAGCCACTGAATCTGGGAAACCTAAATGCAGTGGGAATAACTGAATCCCCAGGTAGCAGGGATCAAGTGGCAGACTCAGCCACCACAGGCAAGGAGGACATGGGTACCATAATGGACAGCACAATTAAAAGCATTAATCAGAGTAGTCTGACTGCTGCAGATATATGGTGCTGGCCAACTGATCATGGTGTTCCTAAAAGTGATAAAGATAGGAAGCCTACTAAATTCTTACTTTATCTGTAAAAGCAAAAAAGTTCTAAGTGAGCAAAAGTCTAATCTGAATCATAAAAACAGAGAGTCATGGCCCTTCAATTAATTGCCTTAGAATGTCACTGTGGTACACTAGTCAGAGTAGGGGTAGGTCAGAGTAGGGGTGATCATTTTAAATATTATAATGAAGAAACTATGGAACTTAGGTTCTCTCCCCTCCCCAGGATTTGTTGTTTTCATTTGTTGTAGTTGTTTCTGTTAGGTTGTTTAGTGACTATATGAATTAATTTTGTAAAGTCCATATTCTTTGTCATGTGTGGCCTCTGCAGTCTCCATACCATTTGCTTAGTGGTCAGCTAATGACTGGACAGAGATTTCATTAATCACCAGAACCAAAATGTTCCCAGTCTTTGCAAAAGAGCTCTTGTATGCTGGGCCATATCTTTCACATTCAACCACACAGTTTAAAAATCTGCATTAGCCTTCAATTACTAATTCTGCGGAGCCTCAAGATCAACCAGAGGTTAGACCTTAGGGTCTACTCAGATCCTTCCTGTATATGTGCACAGTCATACACACACACACACACACACACACACACACACACACACACACACATGATTTTCTAGTTTCCCAGGAATATGTCAGAGCTTTTCAAAGCCCTTATTCTACTATCTCATTACCCAGGCTTTCCTCTGAAACTTATTGACTAGTCTACTGTTTGTACCAACTGTTAACCATTGTGTCCAATAGCAACAACTGAAACATTTGCCTGTAAACATTTTGACAGATGCTCCAGTATAGCCAATTTAGTACTGGGTAAGTTTGAGTAAGGTGAAATAAAAGTAAGCCTTTTGAGCCAGTATTCCAGGAAACCACTAGATGGGTCGAAATAAGTATATATTTTTTGCAAAAGAGGTATATTCTCTTCACTCCATTATATGTAGTGGGAATGCAGAACTTTATTTTCAAAGATATCACTGATTTGGAAACATGGGATATGACTAGGGTAGGTTTTTAAAAAGCCACATCACTGGGCTGCCTCGGTGGCTCAGTCATTAAGCATCTGACTTTGGCTCAGGTCATGGTCATGATCCCACAGTTCGTGAGTTTGAATCCCACATCAGGTGAACACAAGCCCCACTTCAGGTGAGCATGAGCCCAACTTCGGGGAAACACAAACCCTGCTTCGGGTGAGCCCTGCTTTTCTCTCTCTCTCTCTCTTTCTCTCTCTCACCCTCGCTCACTTGTGCCCTCTCTCTCTCTCAAAAAAAAATAAAAAGCCACATCACTGTAAGCTTTTGATTAATTTCTGGAGTTCTCAGAAAGTTGATTTCTGAAACGTTGTGCCAGTTTTTTTCACTTTTTATGGAGACATGAATTTTTAGAGTTCCTTAAGTCACCATTCTTCCAGCTATAGGTTTTTCCATAGATGTTTCTAGATCTACAGATTTTTCTGCTTGTTCTAACAATTACTGAAAATGATTTTAGAAATCTCTTACTGAAATAATTTGTCAACATTTCCTTTCCGTTTCTGATTCACAAATTCTGAAGCTCTTCTAACAGTTGCCTACCTATTTAAAGTTATGTTTCCTTGAATTGGCCCATTTATCATTATGAGATACCTCTGTTAACCCCAGGTAATATACCTTATCCTGATCCCTAAATTGCCTTAAATTGAAAGCCATTCTATCTTTCTTATGATTAGTGTCTAACACTTGTTTTTACTTTTAACCTGTGAATCTATATCTAAAGCGGACTTCTTATAGATAGCACATAGTAAAATTTTTCATTTTTTGCCTGGCTGGCAATCTGATTGTTTGCATTTAAATCTACCATCTTGCTATTTGTTTTGTTTGACCTGTTTTCTAAACCATCTTTTTACCTCTTTTTGATTCCCTAAGTACTTTTTAGAATTCTACTTTATCTCCACAGTTGGTTTATTAGCTATATCCCTTTGTTTTATTCTTTTAGTGATTGTCCTAAGTTTTATAATGAAGATCTTTACCATGGTCTACCTGCAAATGTTATTATGCCACTTCAGGCATAGTATAAGTCTTACAGTGGTATAATTCCATTTCCTTCCTTACTATTGTTATTATATATCCTACTAGATATTATAATTTTTGCTTTAGATAATTATCTTTTAAATTTTTGAAATAGGGGGTAAATTTTTTATTTTTGCCCACTCATTTAATATTTTAATTTTTTTAAATTTATTAGCACACATCCAAATTTCAATCTCCTATCACTTGTCTTCCTCTTAAAGAATTTTCCTTGACATTTCTTGTAGTACAAATCTGCCTATAATCAATTTTCCCAAAATATGTTTTGTCTGAAACATATCTTTATTTTGTCTTCATTTTTGAAGGATGCTTCTATTGGATAAAGAAGTCTAGGGTGACAGTTTTTTTCCTTTTATCAATTTTAAGATGTCATTGCACTGTCCTTCTGCTTACATAGTTCCTGACAAGATGTCTGTGTCTTTGTTTCTCTGGCTACTCTTAGGATTTTCTCTTTATCACTGTTTTCAGCAATTTAATTATAATGTGCCTTGGTGTGATTTTCCTTGTGTATATCCTGCTGTGGATTCAGTGAGCTTCTCAGATCTAGAGTTTTATAGCTTGCATCAAATCTGGAAAATGATAATAATTATTGAACATTGTTGTAAGAATTATCAATAAGTTACATAAATAGCTCAAAATAACACCTTGCATATAGTACTCAACAATGGAAATTATTCTGTGATCTGTGCCAGAAACACAGTGAAAAAACGAAAATAATAATAAAATCTTCCCTTTCAGAACTCAAAATGTATTAAATCTTTTTTCTTCAAAAAGTTCCACCTTGGGGCACTTGGGTGGCTCAGTTAGTTGAGCACCTGACTCTTGATTTTGGCTCAAGTCATGATCTCATGGTTCGTGAGATCAAACCCTGCATTGGGCTTTGTAGTGACAACACAGAGCCTGCTTGGGATTCTCTCTCTTGCTCTTTTATCTGCCCCTCCCCAACTTGCATTCATTCACTGTCTCAAAATAAATAAATATTTTTTAAAAGCCCACCTTTAAAAAAATTCCCACATTTTTGCCAGTTATAGTTTATTTATTCTCCTTCTTTTGTCTCAATTTCTATATTTTCCTCCTTGTTCCCTATGTATCTAGCTTTCTTTGCACAACCATGAAGTTATATTATACGCAAGTCCCTTTTCAAGAGTTCCTTTTGGGAAGCTCACTACAATTTTCTCTGCAAGAAACATGAGGAGAATGAAAGAAAGTGCCTCTAACTGAAACAAGCTTCTTAGAAATACACAAAATGCATATATACACACAATGTGAACATCTGTGAGCTGCCTCAATTCACTGCATGTGTTATGAGTCACATTCATCCACATCTAACATTACAACTTTCTTGTAGAGGCCGTTTTGAGACAAGAGGCTGGAGCAATGGAAACTTGATCAAGGAAAAAGGGTCCACAGTGACCACCTGGCTGAATACAGACAGGCCTGTCAGGCGACCCACTTCAAATTATCCATAGGCCGTAACAGACCAATGGGCTATTTACAACCAGGCACAATTACCAAAAACAGGAAAATTCTGTATGTCCCCATACCTCCTCACCTTCCTCCTTTAAATTCAGCTCCCACCCACTGCCTCACTGCAAACAGTCTCTCCTTTGCTGTCCTGCCCACTGCTCCCTTGCAGTGTGTTCAATAAACTTCTATCTCCTTTGTTCTACCTTGGCTGGATCCTTTCACCGCCTGCACCACTAGCCCGTCAGTCAGTTTGCCCCACACTTTAAGGGCTCCCATCCAATCAGGACAGACACCACATTTCTGATTTCAAACAGCCCTGCTTTTACCACTTCACTATAACTCACAAGCTCCAACCCTGACAACATCCACTTCCACAAGCAATCTTTAGACCATTTTCAACATACTGAGTGGCATGGTAAGAAAAAAAAAAAACTGTCTCTTATCTCAACACTCTACACTATTTAAATACTTCTGAACTCCAAGTACATAGGAGTTTCTCACACCAAGCAACTTTCCCATTCTCTGTGGACACCAACTGGGTGTCCTACAATTCAAATCCATTCTAACAATATCTGCCTAAAGTCAGCATCAGATCCCATCAGTGAAGGGCTCAGTGCCACAATGCCATCCATCCTGACTTCAGATCTTAATCCCCAGTCTAAATTGTCATCTGTGCTTCTGAGCAACCAGTTATAAATTAGAGATTTCTACAGCCCCTTCCTCAGGTTCAATAATTTTCTAGAACAGCTCACAGAACTCAGGAAAAGTTTACTTACTAGATTACTGGTTTATTATAAAAGGATACAACTCAGGAACAGTCACATCAAGAGATGCATAGAGAAAAATTTGGGGGAAAGAAAGAGGTCTCCCATGTCCTCTCCAGACACACTACCTTTCCAGTACCTCCATGTGTTCACCAATCCAGAAGCTCTTGGAACCACCTTAGGTTTTTTTTATGAAGGCTACTTTACATAGGCAAGGCTGATTAAATCATTAGCCGTTGGTGACTGAACTCTATCTCCAGTCCCTCTCTGCTCCTAGACTTCAAGGAGCAGGGATGAAAGACTCAACTTTCTAATCACTCCATTGCTTCCCTTGGCAACCAGCCCCCATCCTGAGGCTATCCAGGAGTCCAGCTACCTGTCATCTCATTAGCATACACAAAAACATTTTTGTAGATTCCAAGAATTTTAGAAACTGTGTCCCCAAAAAAGGGGGGGGGGGGCAGCAGAGACCAAATATATACATTTCTTACTATGTCACAGTGATATTTACATCATATTTCTTGACCTAGGCATTTAATCTTCACAGAATGACTAACAGTGCTGGGGAAAGTAGAAAATAATTCATGATGACTATGGTAGAATCAAGAGTGTAAGGCCCAGTGATGAATGTTAGGAAGCCACAATCCAGAAGTGTGGTGTGGTAGCTAGTAGACACTGGTAATGGTAAAAGATCAGCATCATTAGAACTCTTTTTCTGTGGGGAAATCTTGACTATGCTTTGTAATTTTTGGCTCCTGTCTATTCTCTGAGTCTGATTTCCAGCCTTCCTGCAGTTTTTATAAAGTATCTTACATCCTCTCAATAAATCCCTTTTCTACTTCAATTGCATGGCATTGGTCAGTCATTCTCAACCAAGAACTCTAAGTCCCAGGGTCATCTATTTCTAGACTTAATCTCTGTCACATTAGAAATGATCTTGATAAATCAATTCCAGAAGGTTTAAAAGTCAAGTATTGGTATATTAATTAATCAGGTAAATTCTTAAAATGATTAAATAAGCATGACCTCTTTTAAATTTGAAATTGAATCCCATAATGCTACTATTTATAGAAATTAGAACTCAGGCCAGTTAGAATAAATTTTTTACCTAGTAATTGACACTTTTAAGAAGTTAGGAAATAAATTATTTTAACTTTAAAAAGATAAAAGCCAGTAAAAAGCTGTGCTGTATCCAACTAAGTAACTGGTTTCTATATGAAACTTTAATGAAGATTTTTGTACAACATTTAGCAAGAAAATAATTTCAACATCAATTATGAACACTATCAGCCTCAGAGAATTTAATAAATATTTTCATAGTACTGTGCATATCACGACCTCTTGCTTCTCCCTCCAGTCTCATGGTTTTAAAAAACATTAATACTCTAAGTTTTCCCAGATTTAAGCTTCAATCCTTGATATCTCCCAGATTTCTATATCCAACTGTATATTTAACATATCCACATGGCTATTTCAAATTTCACACTTCCAAAACTAAATGCCTGATCTTCCACCCCTGCCCTAAATATGCTGCTTTACTAGACTTCCCCATCTCTGAAAATGGGAATGCAATATTTCCAGATGCTCAGGGTAAAAAAAAAAAAAAAAAAAAATTAGTCCTCTTTACTCTATTTTTCTCAATCCTGAAATCCAATCTATTAGTAAATCCCATTGGCTCTACCTTCAAAATCTAGAATCTAAGCACTTCTCACCACTCTCACTGCTGTCACACCCTAATCTAAACCACAATTGTCTCAGGGTGCCTGGATGGCTCAGTCGGTTAAGCATCCGACTCTTCATTTTGGATCACATCATGATCTCACAGTTCATGAGATGGAACCCCACATCAGGCTCTGTGAGAGGCCTGAGAAAATTGAAACTTAAAAGCTTAAGTTACAGGAAACTGAAACCTAACCAAGCTTAACCAGCTTGTTCCGCTTCTGTACAATTGCTTGGCGCGCCCATGTATTCCTGATCAATCATTGTTGCCTGGCACATCTGTATATTCCTGATCAACCATTGTTACTTGGCACATCCGTGTACTCCTGATCAATCATTGTCGCCTGGCACATCTGTGTATTCCTGATCAATCATTGTGATACCCGTACCCCCGGTTGTGGTCTGACCTAAAGGCAGGAACCAATCGAATACTGTTAAGTGTCCAACTTTAAACACCCACCAATTGCAGCTCTGTAACTGTGGAAAATTCCTGATTTCCCCATGACTTGTTTGTACCTGTCTATAAAAGGGGTGTAAAAACCTCTCTCAGGGCCTCTTGGCGTCACCGGCAACGGGGGCGCAGAGGTCCAGGTTCGAACCTGCAATAAATGACCCTTGCTGCTTAGCTTTGACTCTGGACTCTGGTGGTTCATTTTTGGGGGTCTCTTAGACTCTGGGCGTTTCATCTGCACTGATGGTACAGAGCCTGCTTTGGATTCTCTCTCTCTCCCTCTCTCTCTGCTGCTACCCAGCTCACACAGGTGCTCTCTCTCTCTCTCAAAATAAATAAACTTTTAAAAAAATAGATAAATAAACCATAATCATCTCTACCTGGAATATTACAATGAACTCCTAACTCATCTCTCCATTTTCTTCTTTGCATCCTTTCAGTCAATTTTAACAATGTGGAGTTGGTCATTCCAGACATAATTCAGACCATATTATTCTTCTCAAAACCACCAACAGTTTCCTAGATAATCCATAATAAAAATTAAAGTATTTATAATGACTAATAAATCCCTACATAATCTGTCCTCCTACCATAACCAAGCTCATTTCCTACTACTGTCTCTCAATCGAGTGATTGAGTCCATCACGCTGGATTCCTATTATTTCTGGAATAACCTACACATGCACTCTCCTTAGGACCTTTGCACTCGCTCTTTCCTCCACAAATAGCCACATAATTCAGCCCTTCAGCTCTCTCAAGTCTACTCAAATGTCTTCTTAGACAGGACCACACTAACTACTCTTAAAATATCAGTCCTTCTCCCCACTCCATGGTACTCTCTATTCCCCTTCCTTGCCTTATTCTTTTCCATATCATATGTTTGTATATTGCTGATACCCCTCCACTTAACTATAAACTCCATGACATATAAATTCCATATCTATCTTGTTCACTGATACATACCCAGCATCTTTATCAGTGTTTGACACATCATAGCTGCTCCATAAATATCTGTTAAATTAACATATAAATGAATTAAAAGCATAGGTAAATACATCATAAAGAATAGTTATATCAGTAAAAATACATTTTTAAGCAGTAGTTTTAAATTTCTCAAAACATCCGAGATGCAATCAAGAATTTCAAGAGAAAGTTTCAAGTATGTAAAAGAAAAAAGATATCTAAGAACACTTCTGCCTTAAACACTAGAAGTTAACTCATATTATTAACAGATCCGTATTTTTATTCTGTTAAATTTTCAAAGCACTGCATAGTATTATATATATATATATATATATATATATATATATATATATATATATATTTATATTATCAGCAATAACCTCAAAAAGGAACAGGACATGTAAACAAGTAAAATTTGCATGTTTAATAGGCCTACCAATTTTAAATGATGCTGTTTTGATCATTTCATAGCATCAAACACCAAGAGATTGCTTGGCAATGCAGTAGAATAATTAACCTAATGTACTTTCCTGACCTCATAAATCACATTCTTCAATGCCCCGAGCTCTTGGCACAAAGACCCTGAAAATAAATGCAAAATTCTCACTGTATTAACTATAAAATATTGCAAACACAAGAGCCCTTTATAAATGAATATATTTTTCAACATTGTTCATCTAAGATTCCAATGATTTTGATTTTATAGAAAAAGCAAAAACAAAAAAAGTATTAATGCAGTTACCTTGCCAAAATCTAAAAGTTGACCATCAGTAGTAAATTAGCTTTTCCCTCATTCACCAAATTATATTAGCTCCTATTATATTCCATGAACTCTATTAAGTGTTGGGATTAGAAAAATGAACAGGACAACAAAGTCCTTGCCCTCAAGATTACATTAAAGATGGGAGGAAAAGACCACAAATATATAGCACAAGAAAATACATATTAATAAGTACAATAAAGAAGAGTCAAATAGAGTAAGCAAAAACGAGCAATGGGTAAAGGGTGTCTATTTTGGACAGCGTGCCCTAGAGAGGTCTGAGGAGGTGACAAGTAGACAGGTACTTGAGTAAGTGAGAAAGTAGGCAAACATTTGCAGACAGAGAAAACAGCAAGTACAAATGCCTTGAAGTAGAAAGCCAGTTCAAGGAAAAGTTCAAGCCCAACAGTATTGGACAGGAGTGAGCAATGCTGACAGTGTTAATAAAACTAGTGGGAGAGGCAGGAGTCACATTACACTTAGGGTAATGAGAATTAAAATAAATTCTGATAATATCTACCCAGAGATAGCGTGGAATTCCACAGGTTAAGGGCTCAGTCCTACCAGACTGCTACTACCTGCCCCACCCAACCCACTTCAGAGCCAGTGGCAAGCCCAGGCTGTTACTTGTGCTCTTAACCCACCAACTACATATTGAAGGTTCACGTCCTTCTCACATTCCATTAATTTGCTAGAGAGACTTACAGAACTCAGAGAATCATTTCCCTTACGAGATCACAGGTTTATTATAAAAGGATATAATTCAGGAACAGACTAAAAAGATATATGAGGGCAAGGTATAGAGACAATATGCTGAGCTTCTATGCCCTATCCAGGAGCACCACTCCCCACAAATCTCCACAAGTTTCCCAACCTGGAAGATCTCCTAACCCTGTCCTTTTGGGTTTTCATGGGGGCTTCCTTACGTAGGCATGACTCATTAAATCATTGATCACTAGCAATGGAATTCAATCTCTAACTCCTCTTCCTTCTCCTAAAGTGGGGGAAGGGGAGTTGAAAGTTCCATTCCTCCAATCACAGAGTTGGCTCTCCTGTCAACAAGCTCCTCCCTCAGCCTTGAGTTACCTAATGGCTTTGCAAAAGTAATCTGATTAACATAACAAAAGACACCTTTATTGCTCTTATGGAAGGAAATTCTAAGGATTTTAGGCCCTGTGGGTTCAGAGCAAAGAATGAAGACCATACAAATGAGAAATATATATGACCAAACACATATTTCTTATAAATCACAATATCACAATAACCCAGACAACTACAATCTCTTTAGGGTGGAGAGAACAACAGCCTAATCTGGAGTAGCTTCAAGAGAAAATGGGAGATAAAGAAGTGTTGGGTACGAATATAAACAATTCTTATCATAAACTTTGCTCTTAAAGGGATTAGTGAAAAGCGAAAAGGCCTACATACAAAAACTGTTGCCTTATGTAGAAGAATGCATTCACTGCTAAATCATGGCCCAGAAGAAAAGGGGCCAGAAGAATAAATAACCCAACCTGTCTTTTCTCTCTTTCTTCTGATCTGTTAGTATCTTCCACTGGCCTAATGCAGACAGAAACCAGAAGACAAGGTGAAGGGAAGTGACAATGAAGAGAATAGATTTTGAAGATGACAATAGTAGCAAATACTTATTATGTATTTGATTGGCATTGATTGAAGTGCAATACATGTATTAGCTTATTTATCCTCATGACAACCCTACAAAATGGGCACTTTTATTATCACCCCCATGTTACAGATTGAAAAATTGGGACACAGAGTGGTTCTGAAACTTGTCCAGACCATACAAACAGAAAGTGGCAGAGGAACCAAGATATAAACACAACTATCCTCTTAACCCTTACTCCAAACTCTTCTTTTAAGAAGAGATGTTTACTGTGTTTCCCTCTCTCTCTGCCCCTCCCCTGCTTGCTCTCTCTTTCTCTCTCAAAAATAAATAATAAAACATTCAAACAAATCTTTTTCAAGAAAAGATGTTTATGTGCTAACAGGCATAATTTAATAGGAAGGTGAATTAATTGCAAAGAGACAAAGAATATTTACAGTAGCATATTCTTTAAGTAAATGAGGAAAACCAGGATAGAACTGTCATGAATCTGCTCCATTTGCCTTTCCAGATCATGTTTTTCCTTTTATTCACCCTGCTCTATTCCTAGGAGGCTGACCTCAACAAACTATGTCATCTGGCTCTATTGCCCTCTGGCTTCCAGTTCAAGTCCACTAATGGGAGGCACAAGCCGAAGATCAGGGTAGGGAGGAGAGAGGGGTTTGGATGTTTATTTCTCCAGCTCTCTCCTTTTGGGGCCACGGTTTGGCTCCTCTTCCGCTAAAGCCATAGTTTCTAACAGACAGCCCCTCCATTGGTTATAGCTCTCTGTGTTACAGTGATAGCTTGCTCTTCCTGCTCCTTCAGGTTCCCACTATTCTTTTTTTTTTTAATTTTTTTTATTTTTATTTTATGTTTATTTATTTCTGAGACAGAGAGAGACAGAGCATGAGAGGGGGAGGGGCAGAGAGAGAGGGAGACCCAGAATCGGAATCAGGCTCCAGGCTCCGAGCTGTCAGCACAGAGCCTGACGCGGGGCTCGAACTCACAAACTATGAGATCATGACCTGAGCCGAAGTCAGTCACTCAACCGACTGAGCCACCCAGGCACCCCAGGTTCCCACTATTCTTATTCCCCAAGTGTTTCCATCCCTGGATAGTTCCCATAACTCTGCCCAAATCTTTGTGTGTGTGTGTGTTTTTTTTTTTTACATGTTTATTTCTGAGAGAGAGAGAGAGAGAGAGAGAGAGAGAGCAGGGGAGGGGCAGAAAGTGAGGGAAACACAGAATCTGAAGCAGGCTCTAGGCTCTGAGCTGTCAGCACAGACCCCGACATGGGACTCAAACTCATGAACTGCAAGATCATAACCTGAGCCAAAGTTGGACACTCAACCAAGTGAGCCACTCAGGCACCCTGTCTTTGTAAACAGATCCTTCAATAAATTCTCTTTGAGAAAGCTTTCTGTTACCTTCTAGGACTCTTGACTTGATACTCTATCCAACAGGAGGATTTGGCCTTAGATAAAAAGAGGGACAGGTAATCCACTTTAATAAAAGGGAAGGCAGAATATATGGATACAGATATAGGTAGGTTAGTAGACTAACTGGTAAAAATATAAGGAAGTTCTCTTTTGACTGTTTTTATTGTCTCAGTAAAAAAAAATCAGACGATAATGTTGCAGAATGTGAAGTGTATTATATTTGAGGAGAAAGAGGCTATGAAATGTTCCCTACAAAAACAAGAAAGTGAACTGTCCAAGAAAAAAAAAGCTTTCTGGTCATAAATTTAAAGTGAAATCAGTTAACAAGATTGTGTATATTTCTTCAGCTACATTTGGCTGCATTGGTGCAGGCATGGAAGAGACAGAGATTGGGTTAACCACAGGTTGGATTTTGCCAGCAGATGGCAGGAATAACAAAGAAATTGAAGATGTATGCAAATGGTTAATTATAGCAATGAATCATGTATTCTAAGCTGGGTAAGGAGAGACATGAGGACTTATGGTAGCTACAGATCATGAAAATATATAGCACTGATCATTTAGCAGTGCTTATGGGATCAAAGAAAGATGATAAGGGAAATATAGAAATGAACAGGATCAAAAAAGGTGATGAGTGGTGGTCAGAGTGGAG
Source organism: Panthera onca (assembly GCF_046562875.1). NCBI lineage: Eukaryota > Metazoa > Chordata > Mammalia > Carnivora > Felidae > Panthera > Panthera onca. The sequence continues at coordinate 68,273,711 of NC_138348.1, forward strand.
ATTTTAGAGGGACATGGTTATTAAATAATGATAAGATGTAAAATAAAACATAAGAGTAAGTGGCTGACATGTGATAAAAGAAGAGATTATTGCTAAAAAGGAAATCAAAGAACTCATCCAAGGAATAGATTGTCCACAAAGCCAAAATAATGATAATATTTCAAATTTGAAAGTATAAAATTATCGCAGACTATTACTAAAGCAGTGCTCCATAGGGTTAATAAGGTTAAGACTAACAGAAAATTTAAAACTTGGTTTTCAGAGACCTGTTTCTTCTTAATCACCTATTGTTTCTTTTCAGACACCACTAAAAAATCCAATAGCGGTCTCCACAGAGACCTGGCCTGACAGAAATGAAAGCCACCAATATGGTTCCATCCTATGAACAAGCAAAACTCTGCATTCCTTACCAGAGATGACAAGTCTAAGATCCCATATACTTTATATCAGCTCTGAGCATGCCCACAGCCCCTCCCTTGGTCCTGAAAATGACCTCCTAATGGCAGGAGCCAAATTTTGCTTCATTTTAATGTTAAGTCTGCACCTCAAAATGAACATGGGATGACTGTTACATATATTTGCTCAGTTTGCATGTCCCATATTTCTTCATGAATAGTGATAAATTTCCCTGTCCTTTTCAATCCCTAGGATTACAAAAATTTGTTCTAATCTCCATCAGGGGAGACAAATTTGAGCCAGCCTCCTATGTCCTCGTATGACTATCTCTCAAATAAACTCTTTCTTTGCTTCATACAAGGAAATCCTTGTCTCAGTGATTGGCTCTGCTGTGTATCAGGCATTACTGTCTATTTTCTACAATGCTCATTCAATATGCAGAGTCACTATTCCTCTCCATAATTATCCATTTTTATAAATAAAGTCATTAGCTCACCTCCTTCCATGTTACAATTATAAATACTCAAACTTGAGAAATGGAAGTATCCTGCACCAAAATTGGTTTAGTACTTACAGAGAGCTGTTAAATATGTTTAATTTCCCAAATTTCCAGGGGCTCCCTTCTAGAGAGGTTTGTTTGTTTGTTTGTTTGTTTGTTTAATGTTCGTTTTTGAGAAAGAGAGACAGAATGCAAGCAGGGGACAGGCAGAGAGAGAGAGAGGCACAGAATCCAAAACAAGCTCCAGGCTCTGAGCTGTCAGCACAGAGCCCGATGTGGGACTTGAACTCACAAACTGTGAGATCATGACCTGAGCCAAAGTTGCTTAACCGACTGAGCCACCCAGGTGCCCCTCCCATTCTAGAAAGTTTTAAAAATTAGATTTTATGAGAAAAATGGCAGAAAAATGTAAACATGTATCCTGAAAATTTATAATGGAGCTCTGCACCTAAAATAATCAAGTTTTGTTCATGCACCAATTATCTCAATTGATGAAATCTAAAACTCACCTTCATATTTATAATTATTGTCCTATTTTGATCAGTTGAAGAGCTCTTAAACTCTTCTTCAAGAAACTTTTGCAGAAACTATTTCTAAAGCATGAAGCTTATTTCTGAAGAAATTATTAATTTTTAAGTGGCTTATTTTTATAACTCAAGGTTTTTGTGAAAGTATTGTTTAATATTCTGTATAATTTGTTTCTGTGAGCTTAATTAAAAGTGCCTTAAAATTCTAGGGATTCGTGATCAAGGCATTTGTAAGAAATGCCATGCCCAATGGAGTTTTGTGGTTCTAGGTACATTTGATGACTCAATTTGCATATATACATATAGCCTACAAAGAGAATGCTAATTTTATGGTTTCGTGAAGGTTTATTATTTTGACAGCAAACTGGAAAATGAATATAAAGTAGAACCCAGGGACGCAGAAACTAGAAATCAGGGAAATTTATGCTGCATAGTGTATCTGTAGGTTATTACTAGAATGTTTAGAATTCCTAATATAGTGTAAGAAGTTCCAAGGCTTCTGAGCAGCAAATAATGTAGGAGATAAGTGTTTTCTTAAGCAACTCTTAGGACCAATTCATGTAAACAAACTTAAGTAGATCAATGCACTTCATTTTACACCATGTCTATTTTTGCCAGAAACCAGAACTAACAGGATGAAAGGGAAGACTTTCCTATCATATTCTTGTCAAATAATTCCTTTCCCATTGCTCCTTCTTGTGATTAATCTTTTTCAACACTCAATCCCAAATTTGAAAAGAGTATGAAGTTAGAATCTACATTGAGAGCTATGTTCAATATAATGGAGTCTCGTGTAAAACATACACTACACCATGGATGTGCAAGCAAATTGTATAGATCTTTACTGTGTCCGTGGCTTATCCAGCTGCCTCAGAAACCCTAAATCCCTATAGTCTACCCATCATTCTGCTTATCTCTAAAATAATGCCCAGCTATATGTGAGTAAACAATTCTGGAGGGGGCATACAGTTTATCTGCCATCATAGCCATCATACTCTTGGGGGTAGAAATAGGTTGTATTCACTGGATTTAAATGCTGTTCTCTGCTCCTCTGGTCCTGAGGCAATGTCCCTGTCCATATGGTCTTTGAGCATACTGATGGCCGCTCATGCAGTCAGCTCATGACAAAGCTCCCAAGTGCTCAACCTGGCTGACAACACTTGCCTTGGGTTCTACTGGCACTATACTCCTACATTTCTCCCTAAGGACATATTACAATTTCCACCCAGCAAAGACATTGACCAGAACTTTCCTGAGATGCTGACCCAATGCCAGCAACTGCCTACCTTCAGATTTCCTATTATGTAGTAAAAAGTAAAACCCTACTTACATAAGCTTTCTACTCCTTTCAAATGAGTACATTTCTAACTTAAGCAAGAATCTAACATAGTACCAGGCATGCAGCAACACTCACTTATTCATCATTCATTTAATAAATATTTATTTAATGGCTAATATGTGTTAGGCACTAAGCTAATATAACAGATACAGCAATGAATAAGAGAGGCAAGATGGCTGCTCTTATCAAATCTACATTTTAGTGGAGAGACTCATGAAAAAAACACATAAACAAAATTTCTCATAGTGATCCACACAGTCACAAAAATAAAAAAAAGTAATGTGATAGGTATGACTTGGGGGTGGGGTGGAAATGGGAAGTGAGGTAGAAAGGCACTTTAGAGGCACTGAGACCTAAATAATGATATAAGCCAATAAGGCAAAGATTTAGGTAGAAATGTACTCCAAACAAAAGAAAAGCATGTGAAAACGTCATGAACAGCATTTAGGAACAGAGAGAAGGCCATGTGGCTGGAATGTAGTGAGTAGAGAAGAGATGAGATGAGACGTAGGCAGAGGAGATGGGGAACCTTACAGGTGAGAAGTTGGAATTTATAACGATAATAGATACGACTAGGAGGTTTTAATTAATAAACAGTATTTAAAAGTTTTTAATGGGTACCTGGCTGGCTCAGTTGGCAGAGCATGTGACTTTTGAACTCAAGGTCATGAGTTCAAGCCCCACACTGGGTGTAGAGATTACTTAAATAATAAATAATAAATAAATAAATAAATAAATAAATGTTTGTTTGTTTTTTTTTAAGAATAAACATTTTTAGGGGCACCTGGGTGGCTCAGTCGGTTAAGTGTCTGACTCTTGATTTCAGCTCAGGTCATGATCTCACAGTTCGTGAGTCCAAACTCCACATCGGGCTCTGTGCTGATAGCATGGAGCCTGCCTAGGATTCTCTCTCTCCCTCTCTCTCTGTCCCTCCCCTGGTTGCTCACTATCTCTTTCTCTCTCTCAAAAATAAATAAATAAATGTAAAAAATAATATATTTTTTAAAAGAATAAATATTTTTAAACAAACACAATACACTAACATGAATTTGACCAGTTAAGTAATTCCTTATGATTTTACTGGTTAATCCAAATAACTTTTATTTCAAACTACTTATCACTATAGTACTTGTTTAATGTCTGTCTCTCTTAGCAGATTACGTACTCTATGAAAATAGGTTCACATGTCTCTTGTCACTAAATTCTCAGAGCCTGATATAGTATCTCTTAGATAGCAGGGGTTCAAAATGTATTTTGTCAAATGAAAGAAATTTAATGACAGAATATTCCATATCAGACATGTGCTACACACTGAATTAGAATCAGTCCCTGCATTCAAGAAGCTCACAGCTTACATGAGGGAAACTAACATGTAATCAATTAACAGTAATACAATGTAATATCTGCTGCACCAGAAACATGAACAAATACAGAAACATAAGGAAGAAAGTGACTAATTCTGCTTAAAGGTAAGAAAAGTGTTAAGGAAATTTTTAACCAAGAAAGTAACAAATACTTATTTCCTTGAGATGAACCTTTACACTAAGAAAAAAACATCTACATCATGTTCTATTAATTTTTTTAGTTCTATAGTTCAAAAGATCATATGCTCTATTGAAAAAAATTAATATATTATTATCATAATATTTCAAGACATCTAGAAAGGCCTATTCCTAAAATAATCTTATAGAATTTTCTCTATGTTTTTATCATGCATATCAAATCCCTACATCTGAAAGTTAAATTCAAGGTTAAAATATTCATAATATTATTACAATAGCTTTGGGAAAACCTAGATGGGCAAACCTATAGTGTTCTGCTTTTTTGCCACCTGCCATAGATCAGTGACAGTGATCATTACCAAATTCTTATTTATTCTGTACTTAAGCAGAAATCACCCAAATCCTTTCATGTTCTCAAAGTTTTAGGGTTTCACTACCTTCCTCTGTAGAGAAGTCTCACATGCCATCAAAATAAATTAATTTTTCCTATTTCAGCTATAGCACAAATAAAATTGTTTCATTTAGAAACAACCAGCCTTATAAGCATCCAAAGTACATAAATTTTGTTAAATAGTGCCATCTGGTGACATAAATTCTCCAGCAAAGATACAGAGTCCAGAGCCAAGAATAGCATCCAACTCTTTTGATGGTATCTAATGTGAAGTGTCAAATTTAACTTAAGATATACTTGATTCCATGTGACATGAAACACACAACTAATCACACTCAGTATATGACAGTTTAACAAAGGGCTATAATAAGGATTGTTTGGGCCACATTTTACATTACCACTCCTGTTTGTCCAAGTTTACCTTCAAATTTAAATAAGCCTTTGGAAGAGACTTAAGTTTAATGTGATGCTTTATCTAATTCCTAGACATTTAAAAAACATAAATGTATTTATAAACATAAATAACATAAGAACCCTTGTTCTCGTCACATCTGTTTCCTCGCTCTCCTTCTGACCTCCATGAATCAGTATAATTTTCATCACCTCAAATACCAATTCCCTAAGAAAGCTTTCCCCGATTCCACTGCAAAGGTTAAGCCTCTTTTCATAGCACCCTCTCCTTGTCCTTTGTATCATTTACCATAATTGTAAACATAACTATGCAATTTTGTTTAAAGCTTGTCTCCCCAGTATATATCACAATGCCAAGCACAATGTTCAGTAAATATCTTTTGAATGAATGGATGGATGGAAAAAATGTCCTTTTCTATCCTCTTCTTACCCAAATCCTATCATCAAGACCCAGCTCAAGTTTACATTTTATATAAGAGCTTTCCTACCAACACCAATGTACCATGATCCCATGCTTCTCTAAACTCCTACAGCAGCTTGGCCTAGCCTTCAGAGTTTAGTCCTTGATTTATATCCTGTCTTGTACTTGTTTGTATATATGTGAATATTACCTTCCCAATTGACCTTAACCTCCTTAAGGGAAAGGATTTTGTCGTTAGTAATACCAATTGCATATGTCCATGTAAATTAAACACTTCATAAATACTTCATTAATTATTATTACTCAATTGCAATAACTGAAATACCTGTGTAAGCAGAAGTAGGCAGAAGAGTAGAACTTAAAGTATCTAGGAATCTAACCTGTACTGCTTTGACCAGTCAAGACTTATTTAAAGGTGTTGACATATAGCAATTTATATATTTTACTGGAGCACCTCATTAAATCTGTAACTGTCAGCAAGCACATACTAGTGAGCCTTGTGTGTGCAATAGCAACATCTCAGTGTAGCTTTGCTGTTCTCTATCCATAGCCTCATAGGTAGACACTACCATTAAGTATCCAAAAGAAAAAAAAAATCAGTTTCAGATATACTATTGTACTTTAAAAAGAAAATTAGATGCCATAATTATATTCATTAAGTTATAGGTTCTTAAGGTGCTCAAAATATATCCTAGAATAATAGCTCATTATATTTGTTACGGATCAAATCAAATCTTTGTAAAACCCAAGAATAAAGAAATGACACGGTCGTATCTTACCAAATGTATTAATAATATTCATGTGCTATATTACTTTCCTTGAGTGGCCAAATACCTAATCATTTTGAACATATGTTCTCAAAGTTTAGCATGCCTCAGAATCACCTGAAAGGCTTATTAAAACACTATTTACTGAGCACTACTTCCAGAGTTTCTGATTCAGTAGGTATGGAGTAAGGCCCAAGAATTTACAATGCTAACCAAGTTTCCAGGTGATGCTGATGCTGCTGATCCAAGAACCATGCTTTGAGAACCTCTGCTTTGGGGGATTAGAGCCAAGTTTTTCCAAATTCATATAACCATGTGGATTATATAATTACTGTAATAAAATTATAATCTGTATAATAATCTGTAATATTATATCTGTAATAAATCTGTAATAAATTATAATCTGTAATAAAAAAAATTCTTTGACTATCTTATGAGCAGGTGGCAAAAATTACACATTACAATGAATAATTAGGAGCAAAATAGCCAGGATGCTTTCACAAAGATGTTATTTTGAAAAAAAACATTATATTGGAATTACTATATTGGAAAAACACTACATTTTGTATTGAGTACTTGCCATCACTACATTTAAATAATCAACTATCTACATACCTAATGCCTCTTTTCCCTACTTGACCGTTCTCATTTATCCATAAGGGCAAGGACTATCCTCTCCTTTATAGTTTATTGTTGTATCCCCATTGCCTAGCACAATTTCTAATACATAACAGGAATTTTAAAAATAACTATTGAGTAAATGAATAAATAAAATTTATTGAAGGCCTTCTCTTATTAGAGTCAATATACTGGGGATACAAAGTATCCCCATATAACTTACATATAACTTCAACTCTCAAACTACTCACAGTCTACTAAGGGGACAGAAATATATTCAGTGTATTCATAAGGCAATATAATAAATGCTTTACAGTAATCTGAAAAAAAATGCTACAAGCCATAATAAAAGGGCTGGTTAAGGTTACTATCAAGTAGGGATATGACAGAAGGCTTCAACAAGGAGGTGATAAATCCCAAAATAGTAGTATATCTACTGTATATTCCAATATGCAGTATATCCCAACATGTAGTATATCTACTGTATTACCCCTATGAATCCATAAGGTTCTATGCTAAGATTTATGGACATGAAAAGTATTCTACTATAACACAAAATCTGACACGCAAGGGATAAGCACTTTTCTAAGATGTTGCTACTGGCAAGGTTTTAAGGAAAATAGCACTTTACTGTCCATTCTCTTCTAAATATTTCCCCAAAAGACCCCCTCACACACTGCAGTGAAATAAGAGGAAATAAAATCAGATCAAAAGGTTAATAAGATTTTAAAGGGGCTGAAACTCATTAAGTATATATGCATAGTTCTATCCATAATTGTATGAGTAATAAATAAAGAATAAAAAATTTTTCAATAAGGTATAAAAGCAAAGGACATTTGAGGTACATATCTGAGAATGAACTGACCCATTATATTATTAAAATGTTTCTTGCAAATAATTATAGTGGTAATGGAAATCTTTAAATATTCAAATAGCATCTGGAAGAGAAGTATCAAAATAATAAAAACATTTCCATATTGCTCCTTCATCACCTAAATGAAGAATAAATAACCTAATAGAGTAGCTGGAAAAACTGAATGTTTTAAACTAAATAAAAGATACCTAAATTAATTTGTAAAATATCACAGAAATCCAATTTACTTATATTCAAAATCTGTAGAGCTAATAATGTAATCATATAAAACTGTGATTATCATTGGACAAAACTTTTACCTTAGTTTTACCACAAGATGTCACCCTAAGCCCAACATCTAAATGTGCAGCTCCTAGCACATTGTTGTTTAAAGGATTTTTCTTTTTTCTACATTAATGAACACTAATTACTAACTTTTTTAAAGTTTAAGTGAGTTTTTCCACTATCAGTTATTGATAGATGGAAAATTAAAACAAAGTATACCGAAACTCAAGGAGGTAGAAAGTTAATCAAACAGTTGATCATTGTCTACATTTAGCATATATCCTGCTATTTACAATAAAAGGAATGTCTCTTACCATAGGATTTTATATTCTACTTTGACTTTATTTTAAAAATTTTTAAAGAATAAACATATTGCTTTCATAATCTGATAAAGTTATTATTTTATTAAAATTAAATTTATTAAAATTAAAAAACAACACCTTTGTCACCGCCTTCCACCACACACAGAACCCACTTGTAAAATGCTTTCATGCACTATAATAATGGCCAAAATTATGTAGACAGAATTCTGTACTCACAGATAATACCATCTAAGACATAGTAGCGTGTGGGATTTTTTTTTAAAGCATATGATGGAAGGACCACAAAAGGAGACTAGTATTCATTTTTGAAGTGATGCTTTTCATCTGTCGAGAGAAGGCTTGGTTTTCTGGTGATACGTAAACATTACAGTCCATCTTGAAATAATAATATTTTACTTCACTACACACTTGTGCTGGGTTTTCTGCATTATGATTCCTTTCTCTATTTAACTGAGATTCATGAAAGGTATTATTTCAATGTACCGGCTGTCTGACTTTCAGAAGAACAGGTGAAGCCACTATTTCCATCACTTGTAACAGAAAAAAAGAGGAGGGTAGGGTAGGAGGTAGCCAGTTCAAACAGAAAGTTACAGACCATCAACAATGCTCTATTTATCAATAACTCCCTACTTATCCTTTTATAATGATATAATCCCCTTCAGGATGCAGAGGGCTACCTGGTTTTTCTTCTTTTGAGTCCTTAAAGAAAATACACAGTGAAACACTCAAACATTCAATAATAATAAAATTAGTTATCAGTTATCAACCCATATAGAACTGAAATGAAAATTATGTTTTGTTGCATAATGTTGCTCCAATCTTTGCAGTCTGGTTTATCCCAAAATGACTTTTAAAGACTAGCCAAAGCAAATCTATCCATTCCAAGCTGAACACCAGGATTACTTATATAACAGCTTTTTACAGATTATTGTTGCCTTTCATTTTATTAGAGAAATTCAAACTATGCTATAGGCTTTTTGCCAAGATATTTATCACTCACCCAAAACAATGGCAAAACATAATTCTTTGTCATTCGTTTGCCCTTTTATTCCCCATATAATATTGTGATACCAAATGGCGACATTACCAAAGCATAGTAAAAGTATCTAAAGCATCTAACAATACTCTTCCTAAATCAAGTTCTCAAAAATTCAAATTCTCAAAACACTTGGCCAGAGTCAACTAAGCACATCATACAAATCTACTTAGAGATACTGCCATTCAGTTAATAACCTTTACTAGTTATCAACTAGATGAAACTATTAATTTTTAATTGAGAAATTTGTGGTTTAAAAATGTTCTCCAAAATACTATTCTCTAATGGCAGGATTAATTTAAATTCTGTAAGACTCCATTTAGAGTTGTTTTTATTGAATACCACTAAGATGATTATAGTTATTTGTGTCATTAATTCTTACCAGCCACAAAAAAATATTTTAAAGAAATTAATCCACAGGCAAAATAATCCTATAAAGCTTTCTACTTCTATTTTTATTCAATAGCTGAATTTTAGATTTTCAAAATTTAATGGTTTTTTAAATTACATTCACACCATAAGGCTGGGGTTTTTGTCCGTAAGGGTAGACAAAATAAAAACATACATAAAATGTTTTCAAAATTAATCCACATGGGTTTTACATCCATCACTTTTAGATTTTACATCCATCACTACCAGACCTGAAAAAATAATGGGAATATGTAGTAGACTCAGTTATTTCTGTAAAATGTACTGTTTAAGCATAGTAAAATACAGTATAATTGAGTGGATTTTTTTAATTGTTTAGTTAGTTGATTAAAGTTAGTTTTTGTTTGTTTATATCTTTTGCTAGTTTATTTTAACTATTAAAATATTATGCCAAGAATGAAAAGTTATCTGCATAAATGCAAAACATACACATATAAAGACACACATACATAAGCCACACAATCTTTAACACATTAGAGATTAAACTAAGATTGACATTATGTGGTTAAATTCATGACAAATTGACAAAAGTTCCAAAGCACTGAGATCTTCATCAATAGAATTTTAAATATGGATTAAAAACTTTCATAAGAGAAGCAAAAGATGAAAAGAGTATTTTAACTTTTGTTTTAAGAGAATAAAAGTACAACTAAGAGGCTGAGTAGAAATGACCCATTATGTTTCATGCTATATAGCCTGTTCCTTCTCTAGAGGGAGGTAGGTTCCTTCTCCAGCATTTGTTGTCAGTTTTTTGGCAACAAACCACTCAGGTTTCTTCCCGTGTAAACTTCCCTTCCTATACAAATCATTCTTTAAATATTTATATTTTTAATAACTACTCTATTTTTCCTACTTTTTAACAGTTTTTTTTTAGGTTAGCCTTAAATAAGGAAAAGAAAAAAAAAACAGAAAACACAAATCTTTTCCTCCACTATCATGGAAAATTATTCCAGTTTAAGTTTGGTTAACATTAGGTTCTTTGACCACGTTACTCAAACTATTAAGCCCAATTCTGACCATTATAATGATAACTTTTTAATACATACCTAGCAGAGCTTGGAATAAGCTGCTTCTAAAGATACCCATCACCTTTTTAACAGCATTTTTCAACTGCTGTTCCTCTGGTTTCCTTAATTTTTTGCAGTATTCTTCCAGTAATGATAAAGCTCGGTCAGTATCTGAAAAACATGATTTTAAAATTCTGTCTTATAGTCCTGGAAAAATAGGAACCTAATATATAACATGAAATGTACAAGTAATAAGAAGATGCATAACTTTTCATTATAAATTCCATATAATCAATAGATTCTCAAGAATATTTTTATTGATTTTTGCCCAATTCTTCTCATCAGAGCCAATTTAGGGTTGTAATTGATAAATGTAGTTTCAACATAAATGTTGGTTGATTTTTTTTGTTACATTAATAAGATAAAAATGAAACAACAAAGATGGCTTATGTTATAAACCTCCACTCACTCCTTCATCAATTTTGTGATTTCTTTGCTGAATCAAATAATTTTTTAGTAGTGGACAAATACTTCCTCAATGTCTATGCTAATCACAGTGTAACAGATAGAGACATAATATGCTTTTAACTTGCACTTGCGTTATTAACATTTTCTTTATCACTTTTTTAGCAGAACAATAAATCGAGCCCTGATTTGTAGCGTTTGCAATATCCGAGGTGTAAATATTCCCACCATGGCCAATTTCAAGATACCCACATGACTTAACTGAATGCAGACCCGGGAACTGATCACAGAGCTTTCCCACCATACAGATACAATAGATGCAAATAACCTCAAGAACATATGTAGTATCAAAATGTAGAAAAATATTAGGAAGTGATGAGTTTTGAGTATTTATTACTTTTATTTTTAACATAATTCATTTAATGTAAGTTTACATAACTTAATGTTCAGACGGCTGCATTTAAACCAGTTTACAAATGTGTTAAAAATGTAACAGTAGGCTCTTACAAACTGACGTGAGCCCATTCCAGCACACCAATGCTTCCAAGGTAGCACTATCTTCTGGCTTTTCCTCCTATATTATGGCTGCCCTTTGTTCGCTTTCTCTGGTTCCTTCTCATTCCTCAAGCCTCTAAACATCTGGAGACTCCTCTCTATTCTCATTCCATAGGTAACTTTAGCAAGTCTCCTGGCTTTAAATATTATCGGAACCCTTAAGACTCCCACGTTTATATTTATAGCTCAGGCATTTCCCCTTGAATTCCAGTCTCGTATTAAACTGTACACTCAACATCTCCATTTGGATGTCTAGTGAGCATCTCAAACTTAACTTGTCAAAACTGAACTCCAGATCTTATCTACCTTTACTGCTTCTCCTGCAGTTGTTCTCTCTCATCCTTCCAATTTTTCAGGCCAGAATCCTTGGAGTCATTTGTTGTTCTCCTTTTCTAATTCTCTACATATAATCCATCAGTGAATTCTGTTGGCTCTAACATCAAATACCACCACTATCATTTGCTCGTACTACCACCTGGTGCACCAATATCTACTACCCCCTGCATTATTGCAATAACCTCCTACCAACCTACATGCTACCACCTTTGCCTTCCTGCAGACTTTTCTGAACACAGCAGCCAGAAAGATCATAAGCCAGATAATGTCATCCCCAATTCAAATCTTCCAGTGATTCCCCATCTCACTTAGCTGAAGACTACCTCACTGATTTCAGCCATTACTCCTCTCCCCTTGCTCAGTCTACTCCAACCACAGTGGTCTCTGCTCATTCTCACATATACTAAGAACTCTCCTACCCCAGGGTCTCTATACCTACTATTCTGCCTAATTATTCTTCCTTCAGATATCCATAAAGCTTGTTCCTTCACTTCCATATCTCTGCTCCTATACCACCGTATCAGTGAGGTCTTCCCAAATTTTCCTCTATAACATAGCAAATCTTAAGTTTACTCCATTGAAAGAAGGGAGAATTTCAATAGGCAGTCATGAGTGGAGACGGATGTCATGTAATTAGTTTGTCACCTAAAAAGGTTATAAATAAAAATGAATGTTGATGCACAGGGAGCCCTCTCCAATTTTAAAACAAAGCATAAACATATGCTAGTACATTTGCACAGAATTTTGATTTTTTAAATGCTTTCATACTTTGCCCAATAAAATATTTTAACTCTTTGAGTCAAGAAGCAATATTTGAATGCACATTTTGACAACAGTTAAAAAATCAGCTGTTTCCCTGAAATGATAGTAGCTTATTGATCTCATACTCTAATTCATTCCTAACCACTAATGTAAGTAATCAACACTACCATAATTATAATATACCTTCCTCAGTACTTCTACTTATCTTTGGGCTCCAGATTTCAAGCTTTAGTCTTTTTCATCCCTTCATTTGTTAGGTAGTCTTTGAAAATGTACTTAAACCTAGGCATCTTTTTTTTTCCTTTTTTTTACAATTATATTTTTAAGCTCTTTTTTAGCTTTGTGTCATTTTTGTAGGTATTCTCTTACTCTGATCTTTTATTCTTGTGAATAAAACTCATTTAAAATGAATTTTGAATTTAATGATACATTAAAAAAAGGTATCAACAGCATTTCCATAATCACATCTATAAATATAATTTGTTAGATAAGAGGACTTCAACTAATTCATTCAACACATATTTACTGAATAACTACCCAGGGAAGACACTGTATTGATTCAAAGCAGCTAGATGTTCTCTAAACCAATAAAGCTTATTATGCTTCTCATCTCTGTATGAGAAAAAACCTGACACATAAAATAAGATGCTAGAATATAAGAAAAACAAATGGTCAAATATGGTCAAGTTTCCCTTAGACTTTTGCATGCCAGCATCTAGTGCTGGAATTATGGCTGCCCTTTTTTCTTCTTTTGGTTATCAGTAATGATCACCTTCTTGTGTCAATTCCATTATGCCCTTTAGCTCACTCTACTGAAATTCTTATTTCTGAATAATGACAGCATAATATCCAGGGTAACCTAAAACTAGATACCTGTGAAAAGATGAAAACAAAGCAAAAAAATAAAAAAGACAAGATGACAAGGATCCTGTTTTATGAGACAAAAACCCCTAGCCAGATGTTGACAAGTTGGATAAAGTAGAAAATTGAGATAATTATCCAATCAGCACTAATATTTTAATTGACATTCAAATAACCAGTTAGAAGTGGAGAATTTTTCACCTGAATTGCCAGTATAATGACCACAATTCTCTTCTCCTATTTTCTTCATTAAAAGAAATCTATCTTCATAGGACTCCACCATCTCCTGGAAGAATGAAAGTACATTTGGACTACCTGAAGGCAGACACAAGAAGAAATGGAGAGTGGGGAATAATTTTGCAAAATAAAAATTTTTGCAGGAAATATGCAATGCAATGCAATGCAAAGGACATAGTGACTGTTACATAATTGCAATTGTAGGTAATCATGTGTCAGCTAATTAAGGTTCAACTTCTTGGTTTAAGAATAGCATTTCCAGAAGTTATAAATAATTTGGGACAGGTAATTTAAATTTGAAACAGTGAATGGCAATAGTGCTAACAAATGAGCTTTTAAAAAAAAAAAATATGACACATAAAATTATTTGCCACAACTTAAAAATGGACAAATTACAGAATATATGGTGTTAAGAAAATTATGATGAAAGTATAGTAGGAGAAAAGGTGAACTTAATACACAAATCTTTAAGAGCAGAGCAGTTAGAATAATGAAATTCCTTTACGTAAATCTATACAAAATTTTTTATAGCTCAAAAAGAACTTCTACATGAATTTTATCTGATTCTCACCACTAAGAAGTCATATCAGGTCTAATATACAGGAAACTGAAATCCATAGTAGCTTGTCCAAGAGCACAGAGCTACTAAATAACATATTTGGAGCTTAATATTAAAGCTTTTGATTGCAAGTATAGTGTTCTCTCCACAATACTACCCTTAATCCTTCAGAATAGAATTGAGTAAATTGCTATAAAAAAAAAAAAAAAGAAAAGAACTTGGTCAATCAGACATAAATTGTTTGGGTGAATTTTAAAATCTAGTGTTAAATGTTGAATAACTAATTTTCACAAGCATGCAATTAACATAAAAATTGTTCATAACATAAATAAATAACATATAAATGGCCCTACCTTTAAAAGTCTGGTAGATCAAAATAATAAGTTCTTTCTTACTAGAATTAAGTTCCATTTTTGAGTATCTAGCTATGTTCCAGACACTGGAAACTCAATATTAAACAAAATGGGCAATATTCTGCACTTAGAGATTTTTGTCTGAAAGTAAAGATAATTAAATAGGAAATTCCAACAAAGTAAAAGATTAAAATAGAGTGTAATAATGCTATGATGAGGTACCAGGTGCCATGGGAGGAAAGAAGCTGATGCCAATAGAGACCATGTAAAATTTGTCCTTATACCCAAGGAGGAATAACAAGCCATGGAAGAACTTTTTTTTTAATGTTTATTCATTTATTTTGAGAGGGAGGGGTAGAGTGATAGGGAGAGAGAGAATCTGAAGCAGGCTCCATGTTCAGTGCAGAGCCCAACATGGGGCTCGATCTCACGATGCTGTGATCATGGCCTGAGCCAAAATCAAGAGTCAGATGCTTAACCAACTGAGCCACCCAGGTACCCCAACCCTGGACGATTTTTAAGTGAAGATGAGCATGACCATGTTTTAAAGCTTTAGAAAGAGCACTTTAACTACAGTGTGATAAATATCACTTAAAACAAGTAAGAACAACTAGGTTTTCTTTTTCTTATACCATTTTAAGTAAATACAGGCAACACTGCAGTAATAATTTTTTATTATTACTTATGACACATGTTTACTAGCAAATAAAAATATTTTATTAGGAAATATTTATATATGCTTAATTCTTATTATTGTTTTTTGTTATTTTATAAATTAAGGATATTCATATGAAAATAATAAAATGATAAATGCTAATAGAAAAGTCACCTTGTGCCAGGTCTTTAGAACGAAACTTTTTAGTATTAAAATTTACACTTCAGGGGAGCGTGGGTGGCTGACAGTTAAACATCTGACTCTTGATTTTGGCTCAGGTCATGATCTCACGGTTCGTCAGATTGAGCCCAGCATCGGGCTCTGCACAGGCTTTGGATTCTCTCCCCCTCTCTCTCTACCCCATCCCCACTCATGCACAGACCCATGCATGTTCTCTCTCTGTCTCTTAAAATAAATAAATAAATAAACTTAAAAAAATAAAATACAATTTACAATTCAAGGCGATACAACAAAGGTGTCATTTTATTACTAAGATTCTAGTTTTTGTTGAGCAATGCTAAGCATTCTGCATAGATCACCTTTTCAATATTCACAAGAATCCTAAGAAATACTAATATACATATTTTTCAAATGAAGATATGTCAAGTGAGAGAAATGAAATAACTTATTCAAGGCTACACAACCAGTAAGTACTGAAACCAGGATTCAAATCCTGATCTGGCTGGCACCAAAGCCAACTTTTAATATTATGCCACACTGATACCTAACTTACTAGGAAAAAATCATAGTGTTTCTTCTTTCTGTAATTGTTCTCAGTATAATTACTCCTCCTACCCACCCACCCCCCAAAAACTGTTTCAATATAATTCAACAAACACCTATTTATAGTATATTTCCCCTGTGGAAACAAAAAGATATTACATAAAGTAGTGAACTTTTTTTTAGTGTTTATTTATTTTTTGAGAGAGAGAAAGAGACAGAGCACGAGTGGGGGAGGGGCAGAGGCAAAGGGAGACACAGAATCCAAAGCAGGCTCCACGCTCTGAGCTGTCTGCACAAGAGCCCGATGCAGGGCTCAAACTCACAGACTGCAAGATCATGACCTGAGCCAAAGTCGAAGTCGGATGCTTAACTGACTGAGCCACCCAAGCGCCCCTAAAGTGGTGAATTTTTATTGCTACCTTTCAGATAGACATGTTTTCACATTTTCTATAGAACTGTTGAAGAGACCAATGTGGAAATTGCAAGGTTAAGTAGTAATAAACAGAAAGAAAAGACAATAGCAAATTTCACCTTCAGCTGAATATTGAAATATGCATCATTCCAGTTGCAGCAAACTAGAAAAAGACAATGAAAAAAGAAATAAAACTTGGAATTTGAATTATGGAAAAAATGCCTGGCCACATTTAGAGCAGATCTAAAGATTGTAATCATTTTGTAAATATTGGAAGGTTTATAAATTATTTTGGCATCAATGAAAGAGATAATACTCATAAGAAATATTGCCATAATCAATAAAGAAGCACAGTATGGCATTTCCTGTCTATAAGCAGATGTGTCCGTGCCATAACTGGGCAGACTTACTCCGAAGCTAACCAGGAAGCTGACAAAACGGGACTCTGACTCTGAACACAATTTTCCTCCTCCTTGAACCAAAAGGAAAAAAAAAGTATTCTGATGAAAAGCATTTGTGTAGCACTTTCCTCCTGACAAAACAATTTTTACATAGGCTATATATTTTTATTTGGCCATCATAATAATCCTAAGAGGTGAGTACAATTAACATAGTCGTTTTAAGATGAGGAATTTGAAGCTGTTTCTGTCAATTTTCTTTAGATAATTTAGCCAGCTAATGGTAAAGGCTGGATCCCTGGGCTCTTCTCCATTGTGCGATGATGTCTTTCATTTGTTACAAGAACACCACACTCATACAATGAAAAGAACATTGGATGAGCCTCTGGTCCTGATTCCATCACTAACTTTCTAAAATTGAAGTTCATATATGCTACCATATTTGATGCGGAAAAGAAACATTAAGCAGATAACTAGTTTTGCATTTTACTGCCTCAAGGGAGATATGTGCCAGGACAGAAAAAAGCAATTTTTAAGTTTTTCCAGTTTTGCTTTCCTAAAACCTAAGCACTCAAACTAAGACTTTGTTACAGAAAGAGAGAGAAAGACATCTTCTAGCACCTCTCCAGTCTAGAAGAAGATTTTCTCAGCTGAAGAAGAGAGGTCTTTGAATTCCAAGGCAGCAGGGATCTAGGCTCTGCTTCCTGAAAGCATTTCCTAGAAGGCAGAAAGAAGCCAGTGAGGAAGAGCATCATAATTGCACCTAGGTAAAGAGAAACACAGAAATTCGGGGATGGGGGTGGGGGAATCTATGTCTTGGAAGTAGCAAATCACTGCTAGACCAGAAAGGAACTATCTAGACACAACAACTCTTGTCATAGAGGTAAGCTATTGCATATGGGATGATCGATGACCAGATGATGTCACCATTCCAGGCAGAACTCTACCATGACCCCGGAGAAGTAGGAAAAACCTGAAAAATGATTGGAGTAATTGTATTCACCACTCAGTGACTAAGAGTCAAAAATAAAGTTGATCTATAGAAAATGAATGGATATTTCTTACAAAACTAAATTTATAGACTAAAGTCTATCTCAATGATGATCTGATCTTAAAGCCAGGTTTTCTGACTACTAGTACAGGTTTTTATCACAGTATCATTGCTATTGATGATGAGAAGGAAGAGGAGAAGGAGGAAGAGGTGGAGGAGGAGGAGGAGGAGGAGGAGGAGGAGGAGGAGGAGGAGGAGGAGGAGGAGAGACCTCATGGTGAAAAGTTCAATGCAAAGAAAATAAATAATGATCTGAAACAGTATCTTATAATCCCCCACATTGGTAAACCTCTACTGGTCTTTTGTGTGTCATCCTAAATGTCACCTATCCAGAAAGAATTCCCTGGTTTCTCTAGATGAGTTTGGGTATTCCTCATCGGTTTCCATGACGGTGTGTTAACCTCACCACACAACACTGAAATTGCCTGTTTCCACATCTATCTCCTTAATAAATTTTAATCATCATAAAGGCAGACACTGAATATAATTTCCCACTGGGAAACATGCACCTAGCACAGTGCCTGGTACATAGCAGGTGCTCAATATATCTTTGGTGAGTGGATAAGTGACAGAATAAATAAATGAAACTAAAGTTATTGTCTTGAATACATACACATTTAGCTTTTAAAAGAATTTATAGTCTATTATTCAAAAGTGATTTTAAATTGAACAGAACTTAATGATTTATTCCAAGTCTTATCACAGAGTCAATGATAAAGATTCCACAGCTCTCTAAGATTATAGGCCCCCTACAGAAACTTCAAAATCTTATCTAACAGAGTTAGGACCTCAGTGGCTAACAAGATGGTGTCATCAGAAGAAATGGGATACATAATCTTGCCATACTTGTCCATTATCTTTGAAAGTTTTAACTTAATTCATTTCTACAGAATTTTCTACTTTTTATGCATTGTTTCTCTTGGTCCAAAATACTAAAACGAATCAGGTCAGGTGATTGGTTTCATAATGTAGGTGATTTGGCCATTAATTCTTGAAATAGCTTTGAGAAACTTATTAAAATTGAACCTATGCAGAAAGCTTACTACTTGGAATTCAGAGTGACTGACTGGACTGAAGACAGTAGGTAAAACTCATGATCCTTTGCTGACAAAGCAACCTAAATTGAGGATACAGAGCCCTCGTGCCTTGACTGATAAAAATTCCTGAGCTGGAGAACAGGTCCTCTCCCCATAGTTTTAAAAAGTTTTTTATACATCTTAGCCTGATAGTAAGAAATATTTTATAATCACTGAAATGGTTACACAGTAAATATTAATAGGGGCATATAATGAGAATATATAAATAAATAAGGGGATTCTTATAGTTTAGTGAATATACTGTTATAAAAGAGTGAGTGAGTGATTGATTGGCAAAGGCATGAATGAATTGAATGCCTTAATTCCTTGTTTTAAAAATCTAATATTTTGTGTACATCTTCCTACTGACTAGACTCTTCTACTCAAAGAAGTAACCAGTGATAGGCCTAAAGGAGAGATAAAATATTCTATCATATAGAGAATACTTGGGCAGTTTCCCAAAAACCTAACAGTTCAAATATTTCAGGTATCAAGTCATTAGCATATCATTTTCACACTTTCCCAATATATAAGAATTGTAGAATAAATTCAATTAACAGATAACTTTAATACTATGCCTAACGTTTGCTTCATAACATAGTCTTAACCAGTAGTTGAATACAAACATTTCTCTCTCCAGAATTCTCTCTCTTTATGCCTCCTGAAATGATGAGTATCTTCCAACCTCAAGAATCTGTGGCTTCATGGTTTCCAGTAATTCTCAAAACCAAAGTCAAGGTGACCCTTTTGAGGAATTTTAAATCTAAAAAAATCTTTGGTAAACGATCATTTTACTTTTACTTACAGAAATTAGAAAAACTATCTTTTCCCATCCCTCTCTAGGAAGATTCAGTTCTTAACTCATTTGAGTTTTACTGATTGAGAAAAAGAAAAAAACATGAAGTTTGTGAAATGGAAAAAATATCTGGATATAACACTGGTATGGCAAATATGAAAGTTCAAACACAAAGTTAGTAAAAGGAATAAAATAGCCACTCAAGTACGATCAATTCAGGCACACATTTTCCCCTTTAGTGAATCTGAAAAAAAAAAAAAAAAATTCTAACAACTTGAGAAAAGTTAGAGACGGAAAGAGAATACATCCAAATAATGAAAGAAAAATATAAATTACTAAGATACTATGAGAAAGAAATTAAGCCACAAAGTACAAGAAACATAATGAAAGAAGAAAACTTCAAATGAGGAAGGAATGAACAGAAGAGTTTAAAGGGGTTCCTTCCCTAGGGAGAGGAAGAAAATAATAAAAACAAAATGACACCTTTAGAAAGTATAGACAACCAAAAGGAAAGATTGTGAACCCAGAAAACAACAATCTCAATTTCAGGGATGCCCAGGAGATACATGGAAGTATCAAGTCTTGCTTAGAATTCTAATTACACAACACTCTTCAGCTTCCTCTCAAAAGAACAATATCAAAACATATGAGTTATGAATATGATGGTATTTAACTTCCAGTTCCTGGTAAAAATAAGTTTATACACACTCTATTATACCACTGAGAATAGCTGTAAAAAAAGAATTTAAAGGAAATAAAATGTTATACAAATGAAAACTGTCAGATAGACTTTTATACCAATTTAAAAGAAGCCCAGAAGATAATAAGACAATTTTTTAAAAAATTTTTTATTCTTTATATATTTTTGGGAGAGAGACAGTGAGACAGAGTGTGAGTGGGGGAGGAACAGAGAGAGAGGGAGACACAAAATCTGAAGTGGGATCCAGGCTCTGAGCTGTCAGCACAGAGCCCAACACAGGGCTTCAACTCACAAACCGCAAGATCATGACCCGAGCCGAAGTCAGATGCTTAACCGACTGAGCCACCCAGGCACCCCAATAAGACAATTTTTTTAACACAGACATGGGGGGCACATGGTAGTTCATCAGTTATGCATGACATTCTTGACTTCAGCTCAGGTAGGTCATGATCTCACAGTTTGTGAGTTCAAGCCCCACATTGGACTCTATGCTAATAGCGTGGAGCCTGCTTAGGATTCTCTGTCTCCCTCTCTCTCTCTGCCCCTCGCCACTAGTGCTCTCTCTCTCTCAAAATAAACAAACTTTTAAAACATAAATTAAAAAATTAAAGCAACATAATGTATTTTTCTAAGTAGATCAGTTCATAAATGACATAATACATAGATTTTAGCATAATCCAAATACATTCTTGTCTTGCTAATTAGAACTTGTTGATTCCTTTAAAAAGTTGACCCTGGCACAAAAACAGACACTCAGATCAATGGAACAGAATAGAGAACCCAGAAATGGACCCACAAACATATGGCCAACTAATCTTTGACAAAGCAGCAAACAATATCCAGTGGAATAAACACAGTCTCTTCAGCAAGTGGCGCTGGGAAAACTGGACAGTGACATGCAGAAGAATGAACCTGGACCAATTTCTTACATCATACACAAAAATAAACTCAAAATGGATGAAAAACCTAAATGTAAAACAGGAAGCCATCAAAATCCTCGAGGAGAAAGCAGGAAAAACCTCTCTGATTTTGGCCGCAGCAACTTGTTACTCAACAAGTCTCCAGAGGCAAGGGAAACAAAAGCAAAAATGAACTATTGGGACTTCATCCAAATAAAAAGCTTCTGCACAGCGAAGGAAACATCAGCAAAACTAAAAGGCAACCAACACAATGGGAGAAGATATTTGCAAATGACATATCAGTTAGCATCAAAATCTATGAAGAACTTAACAAACTCACCCAAAAAACAAATAATCCAGTGAAGAAATAGGCAAAAGACATGAATAGACACTTCTTCAAAGAAGACATCCAGATGGCCAACCAACACATGAAAAAATGCTCCACATCACTCATCATCAGGGAAAAACAAGTCAAAACCACCATGAGATACCACCTCACACCTGTCAGAATGGCTAACATTAACAACACAGGCAACAACAGATGTTGGCAAGGATGCGGAGAAAGAGGATCTCTTTTGCACTGCTGTTGGGAATGCAAACTGGTGCAGCCACTCTGGAAAAACAGTATGGAGGTTCCTCAAAAAACTAAAAATAGAACTACCCTAAGATCCAGCAATTGCACTACTAGGCATTTATCCACAGGATACAGGTATGCTGTTTCGAAGGGGCATATGCACCTCCATGTTTGTAGCAGCACTATCAACAATAGGCAAAGTATGGAAAGACCCCAAATGTCCATCGATGGATGAATGGAAAAAGAAGATGTGGTTTATGTATGTATATATATATATATATATATATATATATATATATATATATATACACACACACATACACACACACACACACACACACACACACACAATGGAGTATTACTCAGCAATCAAAAAGAATGAAATCTTGCCATCTTGCCATTTGCAACTACGTGGATGGAACTAGAGGGTATTATGCTAAGCAAAATTAGTCAGAGAAAGACAAATATCATATGACTTCATTCATATGAGGCCTTTAAGACACAGAACAGATGAACACAAGGGAAAGGAAACAAAAATAATATATAAACAGGGAGGGGGGACAAAATATAAGAGACT
Organism: Panthera onca; assembly: GCF_046562875.1. Lineage (NCBI taxonomy): Eukaryota > Metazoa > Chordata > Mammalia > Carnivora > Felidae > Panthera > Panthera onca. The sequence goes on from NC_138348.1 coordinate 68,296,504, forward strand.
CTTAAATATGGAGAACAAACAGATGGTTACTAGAGGGGTTGTGGGAAGGGGGATGGGCTAAATGGGTAAGGGGCATTAAAGAATCTACTCTTGAAATCACTGTTGCACTATATGCTAACTAACTTGGATGTAAATTTAAAAAATAAAAACATTAAAATTAAAAAAAAAAGTTGACCCATTACCATCAATTCAGTATTAAAGAAGGAAGGAAGAGGAGAGAGAGAAAAAAGGAAGAAGAGGAAAAGAAAGAAGGAAGGAAATAAACATTAAACTATTTCTCATAAAGTATAATTTTCAATTATGTATCCGTAATTTCTGTAACTTCCATCAAAGGTAGGAACTTTTGAGAAACTCAGCCTATTGGACTTAGAAACCTTAAAATCAACCTGCTTACTGTTGGTGGGAATACAAACTGGTGCAGCAACTATGGAAAACAGTATGGAGATTCCTCAAAATATTGAAAATTGAAATACTATGTGATCCAGGAATTTCATTCTTGGATATATACCCAAAAAAACCAAAATGCTAATTTGAAAATAGTTTATTACAGCATATTTACAATAGCCCAGGTATGGAAGCAACCCAAGTATTCATCAACACATGAATGGATAGAGAAGATGTGGTACACACATACACACAGACACACACACACACACACTGGAATGAAAATCTTGCCACTTGTGACAACATGGATGGACCTACAGAGTGTTATGCTAAGTGAAATAAGTCAGAAAGAAAAAGGCAAATATCATATGGTTTCACTAATATCTGAAATCTAAAAACCAAAAACAATTGAATAAACAAACAAAAGACAGAAACGGAGCCATAAACACGGAGAACAAACAGATGGTTGCCAGGTTGGGTGACAGACAGGTAGGGGGGATGGGCAAAATGGGTGAAGGGGAGTAGGAAGTACAGGCTTCCAGTTAGGGAATGAATAAGTCATGAAGATAAAAGATACAGCACAGGGAACACAGTCAAAGGTATTATAATGGAGTTGTATGGTGACCGATGGGGCTACACTTGTGAGCAAAGTATAATGTGCAGACTTGCCACAACACTATGTTGCACATCTGAAACTAATGTAATGCTGTGTACCAATTATACATCAATAATATTTTTAAGACATCATTTTAAAAAAAGACACCTGCTTAGTTAAATTATACCTAGAACATCAAGTGCCTTTCTCCACCTCATTCCCAGATGCCTTTTTATCCCTTTCACTCTACCCTCCCTCTCTCCTTTCTCTCTTCCCCTCTTCTCCCCCCCCCCCACTACATATACACCTAGACAATGTGTTTAAATTCAATTATTAGTCTAAAATAAGGCAATCCAAAAGGGACAATGTCTAGAGAACAAGTGGTAGAGAGAGTAAAAACACAAAGTGAAGTAAGTCAAAGAGCCATGCCATTTATTGGCTACATTACCAAAACCATTCTTGTTCCAGACAAACCAACTGTGCCAGATCTGGACAGGTATGGCTCCAAAATCTCACAGAGAGTTTTGTTTCTCTTGGTGATATTAAGGGGGAGAGCAGAAGAAGAAAACAACCCCAGTCTTCAATCCAATGTACAAAGGAACATTTCTAGGTGTTTCAGACGTTTTATATATCATTGTCCATCTCTATAGAGACCAGTTGGCTAAAGTATCTCACTGATTATTGACTTTCCTCAATGCATCTTCCAAGTCCACAGGTAGGAGGATTAGACATTGTGCAGAGCCAGATTGCCTTAACCTCACCTGACCTTTACTTTCAGTGTGTAGCAACTCATAACTGGTCAGCACTTGGATCTATGCTAGCCCGATATAGTGGAGTCCAAGGGTGTCGAATAAATTTTGGTTCGAAACTCTCAAGAGGGGCCACTGGGTGGCTCAGTCGGTTAAGCATCCCACCCTTGGTTTCGGCTCAGGTTATGATCTCTCACATTTCATGGGTTCAAGACCAGCTTTGGGCTCCATGTTGTCAGTGTGGAGCCTGCTTGGGATTCTCTCTATTCCTCTTTCTCTGCCCCCCGCCCCCCACTCTCTCTCAAAATAAATAAATTTTTAAAATACCTCGAGAAAATTCTTTATAGTTGATCTGATCTTCCACGCTATGTCAAAACAACAACAACAACAACAACAACAACAACTGGTTTCATGAGGATCCTTGGGAACAAAGCTAACGTGGGGTAGATCTAGGTTAAAGTGAATCCCTTGGCCTAACCTAGAATAAACTATATTTTAGGAAACCACTGGATCTTGATCAATTCTGGAGAGGGAGCAGGGAGTCAGAGGTTTGCCTCATTTGGTAAACTTGTCAATTGTGTTCTTAGATGATACATACCCTCTGGAAAAGCACAGCAGTTACTGGAGTTGTGCTTCATCACAGAAGTGAATATTTACACTACAGGAAACCCAAGCATGAAATCTATTTTTAATCAGAAGATTGATAAATCCATAATTTTGTTCAGTATAAACAACTCTGTTATCTTTCACAACTAGGTAATTCACTTGATAAATATTAAATCCATGAGGAAGAGCTCCACTGTGCAAATTTTATTTTTAAAGATTGTTCAAAAGTAACCTTTAACAAGCTAAGAACACAGGCTAAAGAAAAGCTCAAATCTGTGGTATCAAATTTATGCTGATTATGAATGGTAATTTAGACAACCTGATTTATGAAATCACAAATGTCTGTAATTAAATACTATAGCCCTACTTCATTTTACTTTAGCAAAATAATATTAATGATGTACCACAGAGAAGACATTATTACAATAAATATTTCGCAAAGCCCAAGGAAAATTTTACTCTCAAATGGAAAACAGTTTAAATAGCAAACACCAGAACCAAAAAAAGGGAGAAACATATATTATATAGGAAGCTTCATTGCCCACCTTTCTTCTTGACTGGCATTCTTGGGTCTGTCCACTGCCACAGGATTCAAGATCTTTTCAGGTCTCAACTTGATCCAGCTGGACTGAGGCCAAGAGCCAGGTAACTGTTGCAAACCACTTCACTGTTCAATTTTGAAATCCAGGCTGTCTTCTCTTTCAATAAGGAAAAAAATGATGTATTTTTCCCCACAATTAAACTTTTGACACTGCCCACAGAGTTCAGAAAAAAATAACCTTGAGTTTTTCGATTTTTATAAAATATTTATTCTGTTAAAAAAAATTTGAGAAAATTATCGTAAGCATAGAAAGTGTTATTAAAACTCTTCTTCAGGCATCAACATTTTTGGAATTCAATGACTAATTCAATTAAGGCACAAACCGAATTTATACAGCTGTCTCATTACTCAATACATGATCGAATTCAGATGAACTGGTTGATGATAAAGATTCTCAATTCTTTAGAGAAAAATTTAATCTCCCCAACAAAAAATACTTTTAAAAACCTTTTTGACTCTGGTGTCTAAAAAGGTGGGTGAGTTTGAACAGTTTTCTGGGGTAGTACACAGACTGAAAGGCCCCCTTTTTATTTACTGGACCAGAAGTTCCAGATCTCACCCCCTCAGTAAGACAGGATCCAGCTTGCTGTCACTTTCATTTTTTTCTTCAGTGCTCTCCAAGCCCCTCAGGCTTAATCCTTAATGCCCCTCTGATTCTGATCCTCCCATGTATTAACCGAGAGGATTGAAAAGAAGGAAAGCAATCCCTTGGCATGGAGACATTAAAGTGACAGTGCTACTCAATGGGCACTTGATGCAGGATGAGTTGGCGAAGCAGATTTCTTCACACTGGAGTCATTCACATCATGCCATCTCTTCGCATCCAAGCAGCTCCCTATCCGGCGAGGAAAAACACTGAGACTGTTCGAGAGAAGTCAAACCTTCCCCCAAAGGTGTTTTCTGAGACGATGTAGTAGTATTAGGCATGTGAGCACAAGCTGTGCAAACGGTTCGCGATTTCCTAAATGAGAGTTCTGCTGCTTGGCTTCCACATCCACCCTTTCTATCTTTCTCCAAACTACCCACCTTCCTTTTGCAGAAAAGACAAGAAATCTCTCTGCTACCGCTGGCCACCCCTGCCCACACCCCGTTCTTATATAGAAGTGCACAGAAATGTCCTGCACCCTCCACGCGATGAAGTGTTTCCTCAGGCAGGAAAAACAGCAGCACTAGAAATTATATAACTCTCGAATTTGGCTTCTCTAAGACATGGAGACTGGAGGGTCGGGGGTTGCTGGTCTGGGAGATACTGCTGGGCACTGAACGTGCACAAAAGGGCGCCAGGCCTATTCGCAGCGTCCCCCAACCCCACCCCGAAACACCGGCTGGCAAAGGGGTCTTCTTGGGGAGTGGGGGGGGGGGTGTCTTTCTCTGGTCCCTTCCAAATGGGGTGAAAAGATGGAATATGAGGTAACACACCGCTGGGGGGATGAGGGGGGAGCGGGGAGGAGGCTGGTCGGGGCCGCTCTGGCGGCCGGTTGGGGGCTCTGGGGAGGAGGTGTCCGGGAAGCCTTAACACACGGACCAGGCCAGAGGGAAGAACTCCCTCTAGGAGCGAATGGGGCGGACAGCTCGGCCCCCGCTAACAGAGGTGCCCAGAAGAGGGGAAAGCGCGCGACATCCCTGCGCTCGGACCGCCTCACGCACCCCCTCAGCTTGAGGGAAGAGGGAGCTAGGCTAACACACAGCAGGATAAGGGAATGCAGGGCTGGCAGGAAGGCGGGACCATGGACGTCTGGACCTCCTCGAAGCCAATGAGAGGCCTTCATTTCTGGATGCCGTGCCCAATCACAGCCAGGATGGAGGGCGCGGCTTTTGACTGAGTTGGGGAGGGCCGGGGCTGCAGGCTAGAGGCGTGAGCCCGCACCACTTCCCGCTCGGGGCGGGCGTTCTGGGTCCCCGCCCACCGCTAGTCACGTGAGCCGCCAAAATGGCGGCGCTTGGGCGTGAGGCTGGGGCTGACCTGAGGGATGCAGGTGTGTTGCCGGTCAGAACTGGGGAAGCGTCCAAGGTAGGCGGAAACCCAGGGCGGTAGGAGTCGTGATTTCTGCAGCCTCAATATGTTAGCGGACTCTTCCGAAATTATGGGATTTGGAAATCTAAAGAGAAGAGCCTCCAAGTCCATGCAGAGCGCAATCAATGGAGCCCCCAGTTGCTATAGAAAGAGACGGAGATAAATTAGGAGACCTAAAGTCTAGTCCCGATTGCTTGATGTTTCCTTTCTCTGGCCTCCAGGCCTTTGTGCTGGCCTTTCCTTCAACTTGCAGTGCTTCCCTGTAACCATCCCTCCCCACCTCACCTTCTTCAGCTATTCGGTTAAATTTCGCTTACTCCGGGAAACCTTCCCACGCTTCCCCTGGCCAGGTTAAGTTTGGCTTTTCTTATGGTTTTGGTTTTGTTCCGTTTAGTTTCGTTTGTATGGCACACTAATTTCTGCCTTTAAATTACCTGCCTTTTTGTCCTCACGTTGGGCGGTTTGTGGGTTCTAGAAGATACATCTATCTCTTAATTATCCTGGGGTCTGGCAAATATCAGGTGCTGTGTAAATGATGAGTGAATATTAAAGTTCTGAAAGTCAGGCAAAATAATACACATAAAAGCACTACAAAACTGTAAAATACTTTCCAGACTATAAACCTCCATACATACACTCGTAATGGTATAATCATGGTGACCTTGGACTAGTCAATTTTTAGATAAAATGTTAGTTATAGCAGTCTTTACATTTCAGCACTTGGTAAAAGTCTATCAGAAAATTACCAGCCTATTTCTCTGCTTTAATAAACAGTGCCTTCCAAAGACTAGGCATTCAGTAAATATTTGTGCTCAATAAGTATCTGTCCTGTTTCAGGATTTTAGAATCATTATACTAGATGTCTGGGTTCCCTATAAACTGATAGTGTAGACTATCAGTAGGGTAGAAGCTTGGTTCAAAGCATTGCCTGAGAGTTTTCTTTGTGGGAAGTAAGGGACTTCAATGTCATCAATGAATTGAATGACAGAAAAATAAATACTTTATCCAAGATTTTTGGTAAATTACCACATTACTGATACCTGCCTTCATAGTACATTAGATGGCTTAGATATAGAATCTCCCTTAGATGTTACTATCTCTTCCATTTTCTATTTAGATGTCTGAAAGAGCCAAAAGATTAAATCTAGTCCCTGAGAAATTGTAATTTATAATTTTTTTCCCTGTCCTCCCAGATATTTTAAAGAAAAAGATAGTACTGGCTTGAGTCCAATTCTGCAGTGATAAAAGGAAAGAAACTTGCCCGTTATTACTTATTGTGTATTAACATACGAAAGTTCAAAGGAGCCCGTACTTTCACGATGTTGATGCCATGAATGAATTGACCTTTCATTAGTTAGAATTGGTACATATCACTTACTCAGCAAATGAGTATTACAGTGATGTTCAACAATTACAGCAATGTGTCCACTGACAACCAGTGGCAAAATCACTTGGTACTATTAAAATGCAGATTTCTGTGGGACGCCTGGGTAGCTCAGTTGTAAGCTTACAGTTAAGCATCCAACTCGATCTCAGCTAAGGTCTTGATCTCAAGGCTGCTTGAGTTCAAGGCCCGCATTGAGCTCCGCACTGGGCATGAAGTCTACTTTAAAAAAAAAAAAAAAAAGATAAAATAAAATGGAGATTTCTAGACTTAACCCTATTCCTGTTGAATCCAGATATCTCAGGAGGGAGCTCAAGACATTGCATTTAAAATGAACCCCCCATGTGATTCCTGTGTACCCTAAAGGTTGAGAATCACTGATTTATTATCTTCTGTGTTCATTATGCTTAATCCACTCTAATTCTCTTGCCCAGGACTCCTGAAATTTGAGATATAGTCTGTGTCCTTGACTATAAATATTAAAACAGAAGTTGGTATAAATTGTGAAGGGCCATGATTTTGTAATCTATTCATCGGCTAATCTGGAATCTCATAATACCAATGTGGCAACAGGTTTAACAAATGTCATTATTAAGACTTTTCAGAGACCTGAAAGTCTTAACCAGAGCAAAGCATTCAGGAAGGATCCTGTTTGAGGATCCGATTTTGTTTTGTTTTGTTTATCACTATTTTTTACTTTCTCTTAAGATGTTACTGGCCAAACCCTCATGGTCCCTTGACATTGGCAACTGTCTGTTCATATTTTACACTTGGGACACTGGAGCCTTCCAACCCTGAAGCTCAGTACCTTGGGTCCCAGCTCCCTCATGTGCCACATGTAGTTTCCAGCAAAGGCTGTGGCTTCTGCCCCAGGTGAGGGGGCTGGATATATAATTTCTGTAATCCACGGTATCCATGATCTACTACCTCTTTCTAGCCTGGAACAGTGTCCCTCTTTCTGATGTCTCTCTCACTATTCTCCAAGGCAGTCCCTGCTCTCTTCCATCTCCAGGAAACATAATCTCCAAAAGGAGGTCAGGCTTTCATGAGATAGTTGTCAACAAGTACCTACTGTTTCCTTCTAGCTTTGAAAAAGCTAGAAAAAGAACTACAGAGGACCTGGCTACCTTTGAGGAAAACTGTAAGGAAAACAAAAACTCAGTATCTCTGCAAGTTATCCTTCTACACTAGGTCTTAAGGCAAGTCAACCTTTCTGAACCTCATTTTTCTCATCTATAAAAGTATAAAATTAGAGATGATTATTATCCTGCCAGTTTCTCAAAAAGCCATTGTCTACTAAATAGTAGCTGCTAAATAGTGATTGAATCATGGACACTGTATGTGAAAGCAGATGACATTTTACTAGGGTCTAAATGTTTTTTAATTGGAATCTAAAATTTATAAAACTTATAATTAATATCATTAGCTATTATGATTCTGAAATTTTGTGTTTTCCAGGACATCAGAATGGCAACATACACACATGGTCAGCCCAGTGTTTCTCTAGGAGATGAAAAATTCAGAAGACCCATGGTCATCGAAATCATAGAAAAAAAAATGGAGTATCTTAGAAAAGAAAAGTAAGAGACACACCCAGACTGACAGTCAATAACTTTATTTGCAGATCTTCTGTATTACTGTTGTTTCTAAGTATCTAAGATCTATTAACTTTATTGAGTTGGTTATAAAAAAGCTTATAAAAAAAACTGAAGAGAAGTATGGACAGATGAAAATAGTGATTTGTTGTAATATTGAGACCGTGGATAATTTATTTTGCTTCTTAAAAATAAAATGACCAGGGGCACAAGGGTGGCTCAGCTGGTGAAGTGTCTCACTTTTGATCTCAGCTCAGGTTACGATCTCTTTGTGAGATCGAGTTGGGCTCACAAGCACTGTCTGCTTGAAATTCTGTCTCTCTCCCCCTCTCTCTGCCCTTCCCCCACTGGTGTTCTTTCTTTCTCTCTCAAAATAAACAAGAGTGAGAGCTAACAGAGGAGGGGCAGAGAGAGAGAGAGAGAGAGGGAGAGAGAGAATCCAAAGCAGGCTCTGTGCTATCAGCACGGGGCTCAAACCCACTAACCATGAGATCATTACCTGAGCTGAAACCAAGAGTTGGATGCTTAACTGACTGAGCCACCCAGGTGCCCTCAAAATGAATAAATAAACTTAAAAAAAAAAGTCCAGAATTATTGTTGAAATGTTATTTGTATAATAAACATTTTTAAATTAAAAGCAATTAGGAGAACACCATTTTGGGAGCTATTTATATTTAATTGATGTTCAATTGTAATTAAATTCAGTTTAGAATTAATTGACTCAGCACAGTGCTGAATTCAGCAAAAAAGGAATACAGATTCCATGGTGTACATATTATCTCACATTACCACTTAAACTTAGATTAACAGAGGACATTATCAAAGGACATTAATCTTAGACCTCAGACATTTATGAATTTAGGTATGATCGGAATAAATAAAACTAGACCTATCAAATCTCTTTGCATGAAGTTTTGGAAATCCTAGACAAATTATTTGAAATATATCTGGACTAATTAAGAAATAGTTATTTGCTAGAAGGACTAACCAAAATGTAAACAACTTTGTTCATATGACTTAAGAAATTAATCCTTTTAGCAAGAGCAGCATTCTTAGATATCTCATAAAATTTGGCTATACTAGAACATACTAATTTTTATTTGTGACCAGAATTTATCTCTTAAAAGAGTTCCATTTTAGAACCACACTAATTGATCTCAGAGAGAGAATTATCCCCTCATTAGAATGAAAGTTCTGTGAGAAGTGAGATTTGTTTTTTAATATTCTTTATCAGTGCCTCATCCTCAGCACAGAGAAAATGTCTCTTGCGTAGTAAGTATTCAAGAAATATTTGGTGTTGGTTATACCCAGGAAAGGATATATCCTTTAAGAGAATACTATATTATGCTGAATGTAATTTTTCTCTATGTTTTCCCTGTTAGGACTTTAAATGTGTATGGCACAGTGTTCTTTGGAACAGCAGCTAGTTTCTCTGGAATGTTGGCGAACTTCATTTTCAGACACTGCTTCAAGGTTAAACATGATGCTTTGAAGACATATGCATCAGTGACTACACTTCCGTTTTTGTCTACTGTAGTCGCTTATAAGTTCCTTGTAACAGATGCTTTGTATTTGGGTAAATTTAAATTCATTAATGTATAATGTGTTTATGTCTAAAATTACACATTAACACAAAATTTTGCTACCATTTATAATGATCACTTACACTTGTATATTCCTTTACAACTTACAGACTACCTTTACCTATATTGTCCTGTTTCCTCATCACAACAATCCTCCTGATGAGGCAGAACAAATAGTATTGTGTCCTTTTTACAGGTACACAACCAAAACTAAGACATGTTCACGTATGTTAGAAAGCAACATAATATAAAAAGCAGGCTTTGGCATTCTACACACATGATTTCAGATTCTACCCCCCACTGCTTAAGTTTTGTGACATTGGATAAGTCATTTAATATCTGAGACTCAATTGTCTTATCTATAAATTAGGACTACTAGTACTTACCTCACAGGACAGTTGTGATAATTAAAATACAGTATCTTAAATGCCTAATGAGATATCTGGCTTATTGTGTGGGCTTCTAATGTTATTTCCTACCTCCTCCCCTTACCTCAAGTTTCACAACTAGTAATTAATGGAACCTCTGAATCCTGTTTATCATGTCCCTACTTACATATCTCTTTCCCAGGGAAACCTCGGGTTCCCTCAGGGTAGGTTAGGTTTCTGGACACATTCTCTATTCATTTTACCTTCAAAGCATTGTACACACTTAAAAAATTATTTATTTAAATATTTGTCTAGTTCTTTTGTTCCTACTGGACTCACCTAAATGTTAGAGTTTGGGTCTCTTTTATGTAGCATTGTATCACTAACACATGCCTAACACATAGACAATAAAAATGCATTAACCTAGAATCCAGATGTCTGGGTCTGCTGTTTAATATTTCTCATTATGAAATTGCTTCTGAAGAAACCAAATTTATAAGAGATAACTCACCTTACATTAAGTGTAATAAAGGCATTTTTTAAACATGATGCTCTTAGCCTATCATGTGCCTTAGAGACTGAATTTCTATTGTTTTCACTATGATTGAGGACAGTACAGATAACTACTCTGTGAGGACACAAGACTGTCTTAATTGTTCTTATCCTGAGTTTTAAAAGGAGACTAAATTTCCTTTTGTTTTCCAGGCAATATAAGCCAGGAAAATTGTGTTCTGAGGAGTTCACTGGTTGGCATAGTATGTGGTGTTTTATATCCCACTGGTTTGGCTTTTTCTAAAACTGGACGCCTGGCAGTCAAGTAAGTCCATCTGTTCCTTTTCTTCCTTCCTTCCTTCCTTCCTTCCTTCCTTCCTTCCTTTTGTTTTTGTTTATTTGTTTAATGTTAAACTTTATCTTTAGCTGCCAATGACACATTTTAATCAAAATGTACTTTGTTACTTCAAATAGCTAGCTTTCAACCTTTTTGCTATCTACATGAAAGACCTTGGAATTGAAATTATCCACTTAAGAGAACCAATGAACTTTTCATAGAAAATACATGCAGAAGAAGTGCTTAATTATTTTTCCTTTTTAGGTATCATACTGTTCCATTGCCACCAAAAGGAAGGGTTTTACTTTACTGGTTGCTGCTTTGTCAAACAGAGGTAAAAGCAATGATGATTCCTCTGGTCTTTCAGACAGTCTTTGGAATATTTAATGGTCTACGGCATTATGCAATATTTGAAAGTACACTTGAGAAAACTGTACGTGATGATTAATCAAAGAGTGAATGAATACTAAATCAGCAGAATGGGATTTTTTTTATGATGAGGAATCCGGCATTGCTGAAGGAGTTAAAACTAACTCCAGACAGTTTGTTTCTGTTCCTCCTGCTTAGTCTATAGCAGGTACTCAATAAATATTCTGTAATTCACTATTTAAATGTTAGTTTCATCTTTCTTTCCTCCTGTGTGTGGGAATAGGTTTGAGATGACAAGGTCTGCTCTATACATATAGTCATTCATTCACCAGACATTTATTAGGCCCCTGTTATATCTCAGGCACTGGGTAATATATAATAAGAAATGGTCTTTAACCCAAAAGGAACTCACAATTAGAAGAGAAATTTAAAATGTGAACATATAGCAAGAGAAGGTTTAAGAGGTATACAAATAATTATGTGGGCACATTGAAGATATGGCTGTTAACTACTTGTCCAGAAGGGAAAGCTAAGGGGGGAAAGTGACATTTGACCTAAATTTTGAAGGAGAAGTGGAAACTTCATTAGGAAAGCAACACATAGAAATTAACACACAGTCTGCCCTAAACTCTGATTGTGTATACTTTCTAGCCTCTTACCATTAACACATGTGCTGTTTAAAGAACATTTGAGTGCCTATTATGTAATGTGCATTAATACACCAGGGGTTTAGAGATTTAGACCCTGCCCTCAAGAAGTTCAAAATCTAAAGAAAGAGATTACCAGATGTTTCTTTATGTCTTCTTGAGCATTCCTGAGCTACACATTTATCTTAGTTGAGAAAATAAATACTGATGAATAAAGCACAGACTGGAACCCCAAACCCCACAGTTCATTCTCCTTGGCTTAATCATATACATCTTGAGATAAGATGTGGTCATCTGAGGCCCCAAGCAACACAAAGCAGAAACGGAAGTCTTAACAAGGTGCTTTACGAAGCATAGATAACAAACTGGAATACATAACCCTCTTGCTAATGAAAATGATAAAAATAGCTAGTTTGCCGTCCAGCTTTGTATTCTCAGAATAATTCATGATACGTGAAACTGAGGAAAGGGCAGGTGATGGGGGAGGAGGGGAACCAAGTCAAACTGATAACTGGATCAATGGTATTCATATTTTAACTGTTTGAAAAATTACTATGCAAAGAGTACATGAATACCTTCCCATTGTAAAATATTTAAAAGACCCAGAAATAAATAAAGCAAGATGTCTTCCTTCATTCCCACATCCTATATCTACTCCATTCTCCAGAGGTAACCACCATCAAGTTAGCATGTCTCTTTCATTGCAGTATTCTTTTGTAACTTACATATTTTTTAAAATAATATTAACCATACATATTATAATGAAAATTAATTTTTACTTCACCATATGTCTTGGGGATTTTTCCAACTCTACATATAGGTCTAACATGTTCTTTTTAGTGACTGAGTAATATTCTTGGTGATTCCAGTATTCACATAGGTGATCCTTCCAACACCTTGGTCTCTCTACCGGACCACTTAACCTATGGTCATACTCTAGAGCTGTGCCATCCAATATAATAGTCACTAGCCACTTGTAGCTAGTGAGCATTTGAAATGTGACTAGTTTAAGTTAAGATGTGTTTTAAGTGTGGGGCACCTGGGACAGGTCAGTCAGTTAAGTGTGACTTTGGCTCAGGTCATAATCTCATGGCCTGTGAGTTCTAGCCCCACATCAGGCTCTGTACTGACAGCTCAGAGCCTGGAGCCTATTTCGGATTCTGTGTCTCTCTCTCTCTCTGCCCCTCCCCCCACTCACACTCTTGTCTCTCTCTCTCAAAAATAAATACACATTAAAAAAAATTTTTTAAAGCTGTGTTGTTAAGTGTAAAATACACAAGTTTTGAAGAATTACTATGTAAAAAACGAATTTAAATATCTCACCAAAATATGTCATACGTGAATCACATTATATTTTTATTGGACTATGGTGCTATAGCCTTAGTCCTAAATTATCAGTAAGTTCAAATTCTCTACATTCTCAATTTTAAAATCCCATCTTCTGATCACTACCTCCTGTCCTTCCAGTCCATTCACTTTCACACAACTCCAACATTACTTCAACCTCACCAGAATCTGTAATTCAGCATTCCTCCTCCTACCTTCTTACTATCCCTCATGCCCCTCACATCAGCCACATCTTTTTAAAGTTTGCCAATCTCAAAGCAAAAAATTAAATAAGAATGAATCTAGCTAAGGTTGATTTTTTTAGATAAAAATATTGGCCTCTTTTTTGAATTTTCTGTTCATGTCTTTGACCCACTTGATTTGAGGAAGCTCATCAAGCAAGTTTTATTTGTTCATCTGCTGAGGTAATAATCTGGGAAACACAGCAAGGTTGACTTATGTTCCCCTCCTCTGCCACCTGAAAGCTGAAGAGGTTGGTACCTTATTCCATGACTTCACTTTGCCTTTCCTACATCAGAAAAAACTGGGAAGTCTATTGATATTTTCCTCTGGTGTTGGAAAGCAGTGCTTGCCAAAGTGGCTGTAATGAGGCCTGAATGAAGAAATTAGGGAAATCTTGATCTGGGCATGAAGCCAAAGGTGAAGCTAGGTGAAAGGCAGCAAGGAACTAGAGGCAAGATAGGGCAGAGGTATTAAATACAACCTGGGGCTCATCTCTCAAGGTTCAAATCTTGGCTTTACTACTTACCAACAGGATGACTTTTAACAAGCTGTTTTGTCCCTCTGTACCTCCATTTCCTCATCTGTAAAATAAAGAATAAAGATTTTATTTACTTCATAGTGTTGTTGGGATTAAATGAGTTAATATCTGTAAACCAAAACAGTGGCCAACTCACAGGAAGTCTACATGTGTTACAGCCATTACTGTTATTGTTGCTATGACTCCATACCAATTATCACAGTCCTTTCCCTAGCTGTAATGAATGATTTTAGCATTTTTCTAGGAAATATTAGAAAAAAGCACAGCAAGGAAAATTCACAAGATATCTTTCATATAAATAAATATGTACTCATTTATTCAGCTAGTATTGATTCAAGACCTGGTGTATGAAAGACATTGTATCCCACACATTGGGCAAGTTATCTAAGCTTTCTGTTTCCTCTGAAAACATACTAATAACTGCTTTGCAGTGAGATTACAAAGATTAAAGTGCATGGAACCATACCATACCCCAGCATATACGTAGTGCTTAATAAATGTGTTTATATTGTCTGTTTTCCCTGCCAAGTATATAACAAAGACTAAGATGCAGTCCCTATTATGATAGCTTACCTTCTCTCCTGCCTTTTCTCCTCCATTTCCCCCAATTGCCTTAACCATGTAATTTCCGCCCCCCCACCCCCTGCGCTTTTGTATTGTATTGCATCACATTGCATTGTTTGCAGTGTATTGTATTGATTTTCTCCCTGCTTTTATCAATTACCACCTAAAATATGGGTGCCTGGATTGCCTGGCTCAGAGAGGCAATGGTACTTGCATTCAGTAGTCCCACAGGACTAGTAAACAAAGTTTACTTTGTTTACTATAGTAAACAAAGAAGTTCTTAGTAAGCTCAAATGTACCTCCTGTGGCAATACACCCCAGCCCAGAGCAGAGAAAGTAGGCAAAAACTCAGAACTACCACTTACTCCGTGGAAGTAGTCTAGCTACATATTTTCCCAGCTCTTGCCTATGGGGACCAGCCTCTAACTAGCCTACGTTTAGGTGCTGACTGCTTCCCTTTGAGACAATAATGGATTTTGGCACACCCTCAACTGATTGGGGCCACTAAGAACAAAAGATAACTTGGCCAACCACAAAGATTTCAGAGACAACCAGGAAAACAAGCCAGGCTAATTGATTTATCTCCTACATGAGACCATGGAAAGCCACATGTAAAAGAATAAAACCTATCTCATACCATATAATAAATCAACTCAAAAAAATAGACTTAAACTTAAGACCTGAAGCCCTGAAACTCTTAGAAGAAAACACAGGGAGTAAACTTCATGACATCAGTCTTGTCAATGATTTTTTTTTTATATATTATTTGGCACCATAAGCAAAGGCAACAAAAGCAAAAATAAACAAATGGGGCCATATCAAACTAAAAAGTTTCTGCACAACAAAGGAAACTACAAAAAAAAAGGCAACCTTCTGAATGGCAGAAAATATTTGCAAACCATATATCTGATAACGGGCTAATGTCCAAAGTATATAAGGAACTCATACAACTCAACAGCAAAAAGCAAACAATATGATTTTTAAAATGGGCAAAGGAACCTAATAGACGTTTTTTCCATAAAAGACATATAAATGGCCATCAAGTGCCCAAAAAGGTGTTCAAGATCACTAATCATCAGGAAAATGGAAGTCAAAATCACAATAACACCTCATACCTGTTAGAATGGCTATCATCAAAAAGACAAGAGATAAAAAGTGTTCGTGAATGAGGAAAAAAGGGAATTCTTGTGCAATGTTGGTGGGAATATAAATTGGTGCAGCCACTATGAAAAACAGTATGGAGTTTTCTCAAAAAATTAAAAATAGAGCTACTATATGATCCAGAAATTCCACTCCTGGTACATATATGCAAAACAAATGAAACATGATATCAAAGAGATACCTGTATTCCCATGTTTATTTCACCATTATTCACAATAGCCAAGATATGGAAACAACTTTTTTGTCCATCGATGGATGAATGGATAAAGAAGATGTGAGATATATATTCTATTGTGTTTATATACACTGTATATATTAAAATAATGTATAATATTGTATAGGATAATACATACAATTATAAGTGGATAACTATAATATTATAAATGAAAATAGTCATGTATAATATATAAATAACATTGTACTATATGTGTCTATATACATATATAGACTAATATTTTCCAGCCATTAGAAAGAAGGAAATCCTACTATATATAACAACATGGGTGGAACTTGAGGACATTATGTTAAGTGAAATAAGATGGAAAAAGAAAAATATTTCATGGTATCATGATGTCATTTATAAGTGAAATCTAAAAAAAAAAAAGTCATACTCATAGAACATAGAGTAGAAAAGTGGTTGCCAGGGGCTAGGGTGAGAAAATAGGGAGAGGTTTGTAAATGGATACAAACTTTTAGCTATAAGCAATAAGCTCTAAGATGAATTGGTCTGAAGATCTGATATAAAACATGGTGAATATAACTGATAAATACTGTACTGTATAATTGAAATTTACTAAAAGATTAGGACTTAAAAGTTCTCACAAACACAAAAGGATAATCATGTGAGGTGATGGATGTGTCAATTAAATTAGATGGGAGGAACAATATACACATGTATCAAGTTATCACAATGTATACTTTAAATATCTTACAACTTTACATGTTAATTATACCACAGAAAAACTGAAATTTTTTAAAGCCCCAGATTCAAGAAACTCAATGAACTCCAACTAAATGAAATTTCAGAAAAAATACCCACACACTACATCATAATCTAATAGCTTAAAACCAGTATGAAAAAGAAAATCTTTGTAGGAGTCAGAGAAAAACCAAAAGAGAGAAGGATGACAACAGACTTCTCACTGGCAACAGTGCTAGCCAGAAAAAAAGTAGAGCAAAACGTTTAAAATACTAACATTAAAAAAAAAAAAAAAAAGTCTGGGCACCTGGCTGGCTCAAATGGCGGAGCATGCGACACTTGGTCTCAGGGTCATGAGTTTGAACCCCATGTTGGGTGCAAAGATAACTTTAAAGAGTCAACCTAGAATCCTATAGCTGCAGAAATATTTTTCAAAAACTAAGGCTAAATAGGGAGGGTGACATCAGCAATATGGCAAAATAGAAAGCCACAGACCCTCTCCCATGAAGACATAGAACAAATTAAAGGACAAGGAACAAATTAAATCTCCAGAAACTATTCCTAACAAAACACAGACCAAGTACCTTTATAAGAAAATCCAGAAACTGTTACCCCAACACAGTGTGGCACAATTAGGAGGAAACTCCCTTCTCCCTGTTGAAAGGAGTGAAACATATCCATCATTCTGACTTTTAGGGGGCTGCCCAAGGGACGATTTTCTGTCTTTCCTGAATCCAAGTACTGACAGGAATAGTGTGCCAGGATAGGGATGGCTGAGAACAGACTATCAACATGCACCAGAGTCTTCATTACCACAGAAACAATAGGTAAAGCTCCAATACTGCAGCTTAATACAGCACCAAAGAGGCCACAGTATCACAAAGTGGCACCAGCAAGAGCACTTGAGACGAAATTGGCAAAGTTCCTCAAGCACAGAGAAGATGCATCCCCAGAAAAGGCTGGAGGAATCTCTAGAATATCTAGCTGGGCTGAGTAGAGAAAGTTTTTCCTACACAAAAGCAAAGCAAAAAACCTGGGGGCAATGAGTGATTCTTCAAATGCTGAAATCCCAACAAAAAATAACAACCCATACTACGAAAGAAGGAAAATGGCACATTTAAAGGAACAAATTAAATCTCCAGAAACTATTCCTAAAGAAACAGACATATACTAAGGATATGAGTATAAGGATATGAGATATAAGGATACTCAATAAATTAAAAGAGAGCATGGATAGACAACAAAATGAAATCGGGAAAAATTATGCATGAACAAAATGAGAATATCAACAAAGAGATAGAAACTATGAAGAAGAACCAAACAAAGTCTGGAAATTAGGTATACAATATCTGGATTGAAAAATTTACTAAAGGTACTCGATGTCAATCAGAAGAAAGAATCAATGAACTCAAAGACAAGACTTTTGAAATTATTGCAGCAGAGGAGCAAAAACAAAAAAAGAATGAAGAAAAATGAAGTGAACCTAAAGCACTTTTGGAACATCATCAAATGGAACCATATATGCATTATGTGAATCCCAGAATGAAAAGAAAGAGAAACTATTTGAAAAAATAATGGCCAAAACCTTCCCAACTCTGAGAAACAAATGGGCATACAAAGTCAAGAAGCTCAAGGAACCCCAATTAGGAAAAATCCAAAGGGATTTACAATGAGAGAAATTGTTGAAGGAGGTAATCAAGAAGATATGACCACCAGTTGACGTGCAAGCTGAACCCGGGCAACCGGAGGCTCATCTTGCGGCCACCCAAGACAAGCCTTGTATGTAAATTCCTTATTAAAACTTCCACCAACCAATCTGGAGTGGTCTGATTCTTGCTTTGGTCTCTACTTGCCCTTTATGTACAGAGGCAGTTTGCAAACCAACGGACATCATAATCAAACTGTCCAAAGTCAAAAACAGAGCATCTTAAAAGCAATGAGGGAAAAGCAACTTATTACATAGAAAAGAGCTACTATTAGATTTCTCAGTGGAAACTTTGCAGGCTAGAAGGGAATAAGATTACATATTCAAAGTACTGATATAAGAAAAAAATGGCAACCAAGAATATTATATCTGGAAAATCTGTCCATCAAAAACAAAGAAGAAATTAAGAATTTCCCAGATAAACAAAAGTTGAGGGAATTCATTACCACTAGATTTACCCCCATAAGATAGGCTAAAGGGACTCCTTCAATTCGAAGCAAAAGGACTATAAACAGTAACACAAAACCATACAAAAATATAAAACTCCCTGGTAAAGTTAAATATTTTAAAAAATATAGAATCTCGAAGTATGATAATGTAGGTATGTAAATCACTTTACAATATAGTATAGAATTTAAGAAAAAGCATAAAAAGCTGTAGGTTTATGTTAAGAAATATGCAATATAAAAAGATGTAACTATATCATCAGTAACATATAGTGTGAAAAGCAGAGATGTAAAAGAGTGGATTTTACACACAATTGAAGTGATTACCAGTTTAAAGTAGATTGTCATAACTTTAAAACGTTTCATGTTATTGCAGTGGTAATCACAAAGAAAATACCCATATAGTATACAGAAAGGGAAATGAAAATAGAATCAAAGTATGGAACATTCCTCCAAAGAGACAACATGTTAGGCCACAAAACAAGGCTTAAAAAGAAGATTCAAACCATTCAAAATATCTTCTCTAACCATGATGAAATGAAATTAGAAACAAATAAAAAAAAACAAGAAAATTCACAAATATGTGGAAACTTAACAATGAACTCTTTTTAAATTATTCAACATATATTATTCCATATATTAATATATGTAACACATTAATATATTCAACAGGCATAACTAAAATCTCTCAAATTATAGTTCAAATATATTCAATTTGCTTAGTATAAACCAAATCTCTCTTACTGTGTTTAGACTCGATTGACATCAGTGTCAGGAGAGGCAGACCACTATTGGCCCTCCTACATGTTCTCCTGCATGTTCTTGCTGAGCGTGTCAAACTGAAAACCCTATCTGTCCTTTGACTCTGCATCCTCTCTATAGGTAGTCACACAGGCAAATTAATAAGTCCACAACAGATGACCATTATACAACTCCCTTCATTT
The DNA here is from genome assembly GCF_046562875.1 of Panthera onca. Classification (NCBI taxonomy): domain Eukaryota; kingdom Metazoa; phylum Chordata; class Mammalia; order Carnivora; family Felidae; genus Panthera; species Panthera onca. Next base: position 68,316,074 of record NC_138348.1, read on the forward strand.
TTTTCTTCTTCACACATAAAAAAGTCTGTTTACTTAGTTTCTTTTTATAAATTATGAAGTTTTGTTTTTTAAAGAATTTATATTTTGGTTTCTTTTTTATTGAGATATAATTAACATATTAGTTTCAGGTGTACAACATAATGATTCAATATATGTGTATATTTCAAAACTATCACAATAAGCCTAATTAACATTCATCACCACACATAATTACAAATATCTTTTTCTTGTGATGAGAACTTTCAAGATTTACTGTCTCAGCAAATTTCAAAATTACAATACAGTGTTATTCACTGTGGTCACTATGCTGTACATTACACCCCCAGGACTTACTTATTTATAACTGAAAGTTTGTACCTTTTGACCACCTTCACCATTTCACGCATCCTTTATCCCCCACCTCTGGCAACCACCAATCTGTTAATCTGTATTTATGAGTTGGTTTTGTTGTTGTTGTTGTTGTTGTTGTTGTTGTTTGTTTGTTTTAAATGCCACATGTAACTGAGATCAATGGTATTTGTCTTTCTTTGTCTGACTTATTTCATTTAGTATAATGGACCTCAAAGTCCATCCATGTTGCCACAAATGGCAAGATTTCCTTCTTTTTATGGCTGAATACTATTCAATTGTGTGGATGTATATCACATTTTCTTTATCCATTCATCCATCAATAAACATATAGGTTGAGTCTATATCTTGGCTATTATCAAGTACTGCAATAAGCCTGGGAGTGCACATATCTTTTGGAGATAGTGTTTTTGTTTCCTTCAGATAAATACCCAGAAGTGAAATGATCAGATTATATGATAGTCATATTTTTTCCCAATTTTTTTGTTTTATTGGTGCCGATGCTCAGGCCTTGACCTTCTGTAGCACTCCTGCTGCTGCTGCTGCTGCTGCTGCTGCTGCTGCTGCTACTTGGTCTTCAGGTTCTCCCGGTGCCGGTTAAGTCACAGCACATGGTATGTGTCTTCTTGGACCACAGATCCAGGGACTTGTATTTCTTGCCCTCAAAGAATTTCCTGAGGTTCTCTTCCAAGTCTAGTTGATGATGGTGCTAGATTAACTTAAAAAAGAAGAAAGAAGACTCAAAGAGCTAAAATAGAAATGAAAGCAGGGATTTTACAACTTATGACCCCAAATTAACAAGGATCATAAGAGACTACTATCAATAGTCTCTACAATCAATAATTATATGCCAACAAATTGGATAACCTAGATGAAATGGACAAATTCCTAGGAACATCTAACCCATCAAGATTGAATCATGAAGAAATAAAAAATCTGAACAGACCTATAACTAGTAAGGAGACTGAAGCTGTGATTAAAAAGCTCCCAACAAAGAAAAGTTTATGAGCAAATGGCTTCACTGAAGAATTGTACCAAACATTTAAAGAATCAATACCAGTCCTCATCAAACTCTGCCTATGAGTTTAAGAGAAGGGAATACCTGCAAAGTCATTCTATGAAGCCAGTATTACAGCATTATCTTGATATTAAAACAAAAAAAGTTAAAGATCCGAGAAAGTTATAGAACAATATTCTTGGTTCATATTGATGAAAAGATCCTAAACAAAATATTGGCAAACTAAATTCAAAAGAACATCAAAAAGTACATATACAATGACCAAGTGGAAATTATACTTGGAAAACAAGGATGGTTCAATATAAAAATACCAATCAATGTAATATATCTCATTAACAAAATCAAGGACAAAACCACATGATCATCTCAATACAGAAAAATTAAATATCTCTTATGATAAAAGTTACTCAACAAATTAGAATAGAAGGAAACTACCCCAATGTAATAAAAGCCACATATGGAAAGCTCATAGCTAATATACTCAATGGTAGAAGACTGAAAGCTCCTTCACTAAGATGAAGAACAAAGCAAATATGTCCACTCTTGACAACACTATTCAATGTAGTACTTGAAGTTCTAGCAAAAGTAATTAGATAAGAAATTGGGGAAAAAAGTAAAATTATCTCTGTTCTCAAATGACATACTCTTATATGTAGAAAAACCTAAAAATCCCAGAAAAAAAAAAAAAACTATTACAACTAAAAACTATTTCAACAAATTTGCAGGATACAAAAGCAACACACAAAAATTAGTTGTCAATAACAATAACAATGCTCAATCCAAGAAAGAAATTAAGAAAATAAACCCAATTAATATACCATTGAAAAGGATAAAATACTTAAGAATACATTTATTCAGGGAGGTGAAAGACTCATGGACTCAAAACTACAAAACATTGCTACAAATATTAAAGAAGACAAAATACATGGAAAGACATCCTGTGCTTCTGGATTGGAAGACTCAGTATGGTTCAAATATCCATATGACCCAAATTGATCTACAGAGTCAATGCAATCCCTATCAAAATATCAATGGCATTTTTTTTTCAGAAATAGAAAAAAATATCTTAAAATTCATATGGAATATCAAGGTATCCTGACTAGCCAAAACATTCTTGAAAAAGGAGAACAAAGTTGGAGGCCTCACACTTCTTATGTCAAAACATAGTACAAAGCAACAGTAAGTAAGACGATGTGCTGTCATAAAGATAGATATATCAACCAATGGAACACAATAGATATTCCAGAAATAAATCTTTGCATATATGGGCAAATGATTATTGACAAGGCTGTCAAAACTATATAATGGGAAAAGGATGGTCTCCTCAAATAAATGGGGTTTGGAAAACTGGATATCCACATACATACATACATACATACATACATACATACAGTTGGATCTTTCCCATACTCCATATCCAAAACAAACTCAAAATGGATTAAAGACTAAAATGTGATTAAAGACCAAAAACTACACAACTCCTAGAAGTAAACATAGAAAAATGAACTTCAGTACATTGGATTTGGCAATAATTTCTTGGGTGTGACATCAAAAGCACAGGAAACAAAAAAAGCCTGTGCAAAACAAAATAAATCCAATTAATATATGACAAATGACTTCAACAGACATTTTCCTAAAGAATATACACAAATGGCCAATAAGCACACAAAAAGATGCTCAACATCACAAATCATCAGGGGCATGCAAAGTAAAACCACTATGAGATACCCTCTCACACTCATCAGGATGGCCACTATCAAAAGAACAAAAAATAAGTGCTGACAAGGAAATGGAAAAGTTGGAACATTTGTGCCATGCTGGTAGGAGTGTAAGATGGTGCAGCCATCATGGAAAACAGTATGGCAATTCCTCAAAAAAATAAAAATAGAAATACCACATGATCCAATAATCTCACTTCTGGGTGTGTATACAATAGCATTCAAAGCAGAGGCTTGAAATGATATTTGCACACCCATATTCTTTGTAGCATTACTCACAATAGCCAAGTGATGAAACAATCCAATGTTCATGATTGAATAAATGGATAAAGAAAATGTGGTACCTACATATACATACTTGGAATATTATTCATTCTTTTTCATTTTTTTGAGAGAGAGAGGGAGCAAGTGAGTGAGGGGCAGAGAGAGATGGGGAGAAAGAGAACCCCACAAGGGGCAGAGAAAGAGAGAGAGAGAGAGAGAGAGAGAGAGAGAGAAGTGGGGCACACCCAAGGTGAGGGGGCTTCAGTTCATCAGATGCAGGGCTCAAACTCACAGAACTGTGAGATCGTGACCTGAACCAAAGTCAGATGCTTAACTGATTGAGCCACCCAGGTGCTCCATAATATTATGCATTCTTTAAAAAGCAGTAAATCCTGTAACATGCTGCAAAATGGATGGAAATTTACTAAATAAAATAAGCCAGTCACAAAAGAACAAATAAAGTATGATTCCACTCATATGAAGTATCTAAAGTAGCTAAACCCAAAGAAACAGAAAGTAGAAAGGTGTTTACCAAAGGCTGAGAGGAGTGGAGAGGAGTAATTAGTATTAAGTGGGTATAGAGTTTCAATAGAGAAAAAATTATAGGGGCTCCTGGGTGGCTCCGTCAGTTAAGCATCTGACTTCAGCTCAGGTCATGGTCTCACAGTTCGTGGGTTCGAGCCTTGCATCAGGCTCTGTGCTGACAGCTCAGAGCCTGGAGCCTGCTTTACATTCTGTGTCTCCCTCTCTCTCTGCCTCTCCCCCACTCACACTCTGTCTCTCTCTCTCAAAAATAAAATAAAACCATTAAAAAATCTTAAAAAAAAAGAAAAAATATAGAGATCTGTTGCATAACACTGAATATACTTAACATTACTGAACCAAACATTTTTAAATGGTTAACATGGCAAATTTGATGTTATGTGTTTTTTACCACAATTTTAAAACTAAGGTTAAATACTTTTTAGAGTTGGAAAAATGTGAGAGAATTCACTACCAGAAGATTTGCATTCTAAGAAATGACAGTAGAAAGAAAATGATACCAAATGGAATATCTATAAAAAGAATGAAGGGGTATTAAGGAGGGCTCTTGTTGTGTTGAGCATTGGGTGTTATATGTAAGTGATGAATCACTAAATTCTACTCCTGAATCCAATATTACACTACATGTTAACTGGAATCTAAATAAAAATTTAAAAAAAATAAACTAACAGTTTTGATAAGGATATGCTTATCATAATTTGAATATCATACTTTGAAATGTAATATTTTGCTTCCAATTAATTATTACTATATGTGCAACTAATTACCAATAGTAATTCCCAATTTTTGTCTTCAAACATTTACATATTTTATAATAAAAAATAAAATTAAAAGGCTAAATAAATGAATAAAAATAAAATAAAATAAATAAATAAAAATAAATAAAAAGAATGAAGAGTACTACAGATGGAAAATATGTGGATAAAGGTAAATTTTCTTAGTTTTAAAAGTGTTTTCAGGGAAACCTGGGTGGCTCAGACCGTTGAGCCTTCAACTTCAGTTCAGGTCATGATCTCATGGCTTGTGAGTTCGAGCCCCGCATTGGGCTCTATGCTGACAGTTCAGAGCCTGAAACCTGCTTTGGATTCTGTGTCTCCCTCTCTGCACCACCCACCCCTGGCTTGTGTGCCACCCCTCCCCAGCTTATGTGTGTGCTCGCTCTCTCTCTCTCAAAAACAAATAAACATTTAAAAAAATGCTTTCAAAGACAAATGACCATTGAAATAAACAAAAAATAACCATGTATTGTGTTGTTTATAACATACTTAGAAGTAAATGTATGATAATAACAAAAAGACCAAGAGGAAATAAAGAAAAGTATACTGTTGTAACATTCTTTTATCATACATAAAATGGTATAATATTACTTGAAGATAGGTTGTGATAAGTCAAAGATGTTGCAGGTTTAATTGTGTCCCTCCAAAATATATTTGCAAGTTCTAATCCTCAGTACCTGTGAATGCATCCTTATTTGGAAACAGGGTCTTTGCAGATGTAATCAAGTTAAGATGAGGTATATTGGATTAGGGTGGGCCCTTAATGAATGACTAGCATTTTCATTAGACTAGAGAAATTTGGGTACATAGGCACACACAGAGGGGAAAAGACCCTGTGAAGGCACAAAGACACAGGGATAGATGCCATGTGAATACAGAAGAAATTGGAGCAATGCATTGACCGAGACATCAAGGTTTGCCAGCAAACACCAGAAGCGAGGAGAGAAGCATGGAACAAATTGTCCTTCAACACCTCCAGTAGGAACCAACCCTGCCAATACATTGATTTCAGACTTCTAGCCTCCAAAACAGTGAGCAAATAAATTTGTTGTTGTAAGCTGCCCAGTTTCTGGTACTTTCTTATAGTAGCCTGAGGAAACTAAAACAGGTGTATACAGTACTATACATGCTAAAGCAATCATTGCAATTTTTAAAAAGAACTGTAGGTAATAGGCCACTAAATGAATAAAATGTAATAAAAAATATTCAATTAGTCAAAACAAACAAACAAAAGCAGAAAGAAAAGGGGGATATAGAACAGATGGAAGAAATAGAAAACAGATTTCAAGGTGATATATTTTAAGCCCTGGGATATAAAAATCATATTAAATACAAATGGCCTAACCACCCCCCTTCATTAAAAGTCAGAAATTGTCAATTTAGATTTTAAAAATCCAATTATCTCCTGCCTATAAAGCCTGCATTAAGTACAAAGACACAAGTAGGTTAAAAAGCAAAAGGATGGGGAAAGCTATGTCATATTTATACTAATTTTAAAAAGTTACTGTAGTAGCTATATTAATATTAAACAAAGTGAATTACAAAGCAAACGATATCACCAAGTATTAAGAAGGTCATTTCATAGTTATACAGGGATCAATTTATCCTAAATATTTATTCATATAATGTGGAACTTCAAAACACATGAAGCAAGAACTGATAGAATTGAAAGGAACAATAGGAAAATTTCCATAATAGTTGGAGATTTCATTAACCTCTCAGTAATTGATAGAACAAGTTGGTAGCAATTCAGAAAGGATAAAAAGTCTTAAACAATGCTATCAACCAATTTGTGATAACTGATGTTTTAGAACACTTGGCACAACAACAGCAGCATATACATTATTTTCAATCAAACATGGAACATTTATCAACATGGACCAGAATCTGGGCTATAAATATCAATAAATTTTAAAGGATCCAAATCATACAAAGTATATTCTGTGACCACAATGGAATTGAATTAGAAATATTAACAGAAAGGTACATGGAGAATTGGAACTATTAGAAAACTAATAAACATACTTCTAAATAACTCATGGATCAAAGAAAAAAAGCAAAGAGAAATTAGAAAGTGTTTTGAACCAGGGGCTCCTGGCTGACTCAGTCGTTTAAGCATCCAACTTTGGCTCAGGTCATGATCTCATGGTTCAGTTCTTGAGTTCGAGCCCCACATCGGGCTCTGTGCTGATGCTCAGAGCCTGGAGCCTGCTTCAGATTCGGTGTCTCCTTCTCTGTCTTCCCCTCCCCACTCACACTCTATCTCTCTGTCTCTCTCTCAAAAATAAATAAACATTTAAAAAAATTAAAAAAAGAAAGTGTTTTGAACCAAATTGAAATGATAAACATTCCAAAATATGTAGGATACAGTTAAAGCAGTACTTGGAGGGAAATTCATAGCACTAAACACATATGTTGGGGGTGGGGGAAAGATCTCACTTCAAATGACCTCAGCTCCTTCCTAAAGAATTTGGAGATAAGCCCCCGATTCTTGATTTCAGCTCAGGTCATGATATCATGTTAGTGGGTTGGAGCCCCATTACAGGTTCTGTGCTGCTGGTGTGAGCCTGCTTAGGATTCTCTGTCCCTCTGTCCCTCCCCTGCTCCTCAAAATAAATAAATTAAAAAAAAAAGAAATTATAAATAGAGGAGCAACTAAATCCCAGGTAGGAAGAAGAAAATAAATAATATAGATCAAAGTACAAAACAATCAAATTGAAGACAAAAAAACAGCCCCCCCCCCCCAAAAAAAAAACCACAATGAAATTTAAAAAAGAAAAAACAATCTGGTTACTTGAGAAGATCAAACCAACCATTAGCCAGATTGACCACTCAAAAAAAGAGAAGACACAAATGACAGATATCAAGAGAAATGTGATCTCACTACCCATTCTACAGACTTAAAGGCTAATAAGAAAATATAGTAATCAATTTAAGCTAATAATTTGAGAATTTAGATGAAATGGACGTTTCTTCTTGTTGAAGAACTGATTTTTTAAATAAAATCTCAATTACTAAATTGCTTTTATTACTTCAGAATGGCATGCTGCAGATACTGTACAGCACGAATATTTATAGATTTTAAAATTAGCTTAAAACCGTTAAAAATTAAATTTGAATGAGTATAGAATGGAGACAAAGTAGTCACTTGCGCACGCACTCACGCGTGCGAACAGACGTTACGGTTAGCACCTTAAGCTGGTTTTCTCAAACTGTCTCTGCCTTTTACCTAGGAAACTTTCCAGGTGGGGAGTATACTGGCTTTTTGGCTTGGAATCTGAGGACCTGTTTTAATTTTCTGGTTTATTGACCAGCGACGATTTGACATTGGATAAATTCCTCCCAGCCACAGGAGTTTTGGGCGCTCTTCTCCTGCTCACCTCGCCAATGAAATTTTCCCTCTTTATTTTGAATACCTCTTTCTCCTTGATAAAGCTCAGTGATTTCCAAAGCAACCTTGACAAGCACTTTTATAGGATCCTCACAACTTTACAAAATAATCAAGGAGAGTATTATTTCCCCTCCTGTTTTATAGATGAAAAAAGAACCAATGGAGATGAGAACTGAGAGGTCTTCAGAGGCTTGGTCCAAGACTTTGGTTCTCAATTGTTCTGACTTATGAAGCCACTAGCTCTCTCACTCTCTAGTTTTTCTTTCACCATAACTCACCCAACCCTTTTTTTTTTTTTTATAAGCAGTCCTCAGCAGGGCACCAGAGATCCTCAGAAAAAAAAAAACAAAAAAAAAAAAAACAAACTCTCGCTTGCTCTTGAGGTGCTCAGACTGTGGTGGAACATTTAACCAGATCACAACGTAGCACGGGAACTTAAGATTCAAGGGAGAATAAAAAACCGATGGAGCCAAGAAATCTCAGCTTCTTTTTAACAGTACCTATAGCATGCCAAGGGCTGTGCAGTTTTCTATATACCCTATCTCAACACATGAGGTTGGCTCTATTGGCCAGGAACTGAAGTAATGTGTGCAAGGTAGGTTTTCAGTGAAAGGAGAAGCATTACGGTCACTCTGATACCGAAATTGCACAATTTCCACATACTCTGTCCTGGAAGGCGGAGGATAGGTTGTTAACAAGTACCCTCCGCGCTCGCCGAAAACCCACTCCTCACTCAGCGGCCCACCACTTCCCTCGGCTGAACTCCCCCAGCAGGAAGTTACTACTGCAGACAACCTCCGTGCTGGAAGCCCAATCAGCGCCCGCGACCCGGCGCCTGCCTGACCCGAGTCACGTGTCAGCCAAAGATGGCTGCGTTCAGGCTAGTTGAGCAAAGGTTGGCGTGAACCCCAGCGTGCCGAGGAGGGTTGTGACCAGAGCATAAGGTAATGGCATTCTGGGGAAAGGGTGCAGTAAATGCTCGGGTACCAAGAGAGGTACAGCGCGGTGATGTGCCGCTCACCTGCAGCGCGGGAATGAGATCCACTGACTGGGTCGGAAGAGGGAGGAGGGGAGACGACGCCTATCGTCTCTTCACTTTACATCCTAGAAGAAAAGACCTTATATTTAAATTAAGCTAATAGAAAAAAAAAAAAAAAAGTCTGCGTCTGAATTTAATCCTGGCTTTACTGCTAATAGCCAGGGTGACCCTGGCCTAACTTAATTTTCAGAGGCCCCACTTGGCCCTTTGCCTATCTAAGAGCTATCCTGAGGGATGTGAGATAGCTAAGGCAAAAGCTTTTAAAAATATTTGTAGGATTTAAAGGTGACATTGTCTTGGACTTGGATTCGTTATGTTTTTGTTTTTATTGTATTAAAAAATTTTTTGAAAGTAATCTTTACACCCAAAGTGGGGCTCAAACTCACGACCCCCGAAATCAAAAGAGTCGCATGCTCTTTGAACTGAGGACCCCCGAGATCAAGAGTCGCATGCTCTTCGGACTGAGCAGCCAGGCACCCCTGGATTTATTGTTAGTAACGCAGATACAAAGGCCTACTGCGGGCTGCTATGGCAGAACTTTTTTGAATTAAGGAAGACTTTTAATAGCCACATCTTAGAAAAAGCTAGTTCACAGAACTCGGAACCTCGTCAATATGCAGAGCATAAAATAGAAAACTAGTCCAGCAGCAGGCTGGACTTTCTAAGGAAACAATTTACTTCAGAACTATACATCGTACACTTTCTCAGTACATTTTTTAGATTTTTTTTATAATATCTATTTTAGAAGGAGAGACAGAGCGTGAGCGGGGGAGGGGCAGAGAGGGAGGGAGACAGAATCTGAAACAGGCTCCAGGCTCTGCGGTGTCAGCGCAGAGGGGTCTTGAACTCAGGAACATCGAGATCACGACCCGAGCTGAAGTCGGTGGCTTAACCGACTGAGCCAGCCAGGCGCCCAAAATTTCTCTGTATATACTGAATTTATATATCTATCCACACAACACACGTGCGCCTCCAGCACATAAACAGAATTATTCAAAGTTCCTGTAGGTCAGAGATGGTGTCTGTCATGGTACTATAACCAAGACCCTCAAAAAGTTTGTGTCCAGGAAACTAGATGTAAATTTCTAAGTTTATATTGTACTTATTAATTTTAAATCTAGGGATATGAACTTTCATTTCACTCAACATGTTCCAAATGAAGTCTTATATCTAACAGGTACCCAGCAATAAATCAGTGTTGTAAATTAATCTCGTAGCAAATGTATAACAAAAATCTAATTTCATAAAACTGTGTTGTATTTTGCTGTTATTTCTGAACTTTTGCTTTGAACTCTGCTACCTTGAAATCTTGTTTAATGAGCTAAATCTTCAGGCTAATACTCATAGTTCACCATCCCCCTACTCTACATTACTAGCTGGCCCTTTAGAGAAAGTGTGCAGATTTCTACTTTAGGGTATACCTGAAAGTGAAATTGATTATATGTTTCTTCTACCTACTAAACAATACCAAATTCTTTATTCTAAAGTGGTTGTATCCAAAGTGGGTACAGTGTACACTTTGACCAGTGGCACATGAGAGTTCCAGTTACCCAGCATTTTTGCCAGTAATTGAAATTGTGAGGTTTTAATTTAGCCAACCCAGGTACAGACTGATATCTCATGGTGGTTTTAATTTTTTATAATGAGCTTAAACATATTTTCATATCTATTGGCTGTTTGCTTCCCTCTTTGTGAAAGTACCTGTTCAAACCTTGTGCCAACTTTTCTATTGCGTTGCTTGCCTTTTTCTTGATATATGAACTTCTTTACATATTCTGGGTACTAACTGTTCCTCTGTCAGTTATATATTGCAGACATTTTCTCCCAGACTGGCTTATCTTTATAGTAGCTATTGATCAACCCAAGTTCTTAATTTTAATCAGTTAATATTGGCTTAATGTTAGTTTTAGGTGTTATGTTTAGTGCTGTTTACAAATTCAGAAATATTTTAAGGATTATAAAGCTATTCTGTATTTCCTAGAAGCTTTATGGGTTGCTTTTCGTGTTCTGATTCTATTTCACTTAGAATATATTTTTTGGTATGGTGTGTATGCATTGATTTTTCAGATTATGAATTCAAGCTATAGCTAATTTTTTAATTAAATATTTATGGTATTTATAAAGCTTTTTATAAGCCTTTTTGTTGTTTTTCTATAGATACATATTATTGAGAAATATTTTAATTTTTTAAGGCTCAAGATGAAAAATCATGAACCAGATGATACTGTCAAGGAAGACTTAATTTTCAATATCATAACCAGAAAAATTAACCACCTCCCAGAAGCAGAAAGGTAATTTAATTTAAATTTAATTAAAAAATATCTTTTACCAGGTGGATTTTCGTCATTCGTTCATTATCTCACATTTATTTGATTTGAATATAAACATATAATGTCAGAAGGAAACTGAGTTCATTTTCTTGCCTTACTGAGAAAACCCAAGACCAGGAGAGGTTAACTATTTTGCTTGAAGTTAAGGCTAGAATTCATGCCTTTGGACATATCTAATTATATGATAGTGCTCAGCAATTTTTCCATTTGGGTGAGAGTATAGTCAGATGTGAACATTTATAGACTCATCTAAATAATAGACCTTTAAGATGGCTTTTAAATGGTCTTCTTTGGGGGCGCCTGGGTGGCTCAGTCGGTTAAGCGTCCGACTTCGGCTCAGGTCATGATCTCACGGTCTGTGAGTTCAAGCCCCGCGTCGGGCTCTGTGCTGACAGCTCAGAGCCTGGAGCCTGTTTCAGATTCTGTGTCTCCCTCTCTCTCTGCCCCTCCCCTGTTCATGCTCCGTCTCTCTGTCTCAAAAATAAATAAACGTTAAAAAAAAAAAAAATTTTTTTTTTAAAAATTAAATTGTCTTGTCAGTTCATTTCTAGAACTATGTTTTACAGTCCAAGAGAGTGCCATGTGACACACATGACAAGAAATGCCAGAGAAATGAGATCATGGCTTAAAGATCTATATTATTAAATAGAAAAAGGCTATATAGGAAACAGAGTATCTCTGAAGACAGCACTGAATAGTGCATTTCTATAGCAAGAAGACCTCTCTGAATAGGTTCCATTTAAAGAGAAATTATGAGACCAAAAAGCATGAAGGGGAGCCAGCCTAGGGAGGAGAGAGACACAGTATCTCAGGCAGAGGGGATGGCATATGCCTAGGCCACAAGGTGGCAAAATGTTGATCATACCTGAGGAACCAGTGTTACTGAAAAACAGGGAAGTGGGCGTAAGATTGAAGGAACAGGAAGAGTTCTAAGCAGGGAATGATGTGATCCAGCTAACATTTCTAAAGAACGTTCCAGTTGCTTTGGGGAACTAGATTTAAGGTAGGAGAGAAATTTAAGACCAGTAAGAAAACTGGTATAGTAATGTTGGTAGGTGGTGATGGTAGGGGTGGGGTCATTGGACATGAAAAAGGTGGATTTGAAATACATTTTGGAGTAAATTCCAGATACATTCTTGAGTAAATTCCAGTCTTGCTGCTACTTAGCCCAACAAGAGAGAACCTATAGACCAAGGGCAGCAATAAGAACTTGGTGAGATTTCATAAGCTGTATATCCTACAGCTCTTCCCCCACCACACACACACACACACACACACACACACACACACACACACACACACACACACACACACACACACTGTACGTCCTTTTGTTGTTTTCCTGAGGGAGGTAACAGAACTTTTCAAGCAATAAAGGGCTTGTGTCCATGTTTCCAGCTCAGTAAGGTAGAGAGCCAGAAAGACTGACATAATAGGTGGTGGCAGCTTTGAAAAGAGCAGGCTATCTCACTGGGACTTTCACCAAATAAGAATGCAGAAACAGTGGGGAAGTAAGCTGGAACTGCATAGTAAGTAAGCTTTAATTTGGAAGTAAAAATTGCTCTCAGGCATTGGCACCTGAACAGGGCAGATGACAGTGTCTCCTTATCTTTAACTTATTTCATATTTTTCCCGTTCCTGTTTTCTTATCCTTGTTCTCTTAAGTTTGAATCCTCACCTGGTCTTGCATTATCATTAGATATGTTTAATAGGTATTTGAAAAGTCCTGAGGTGTATGAAACTTTAATATCAAAAACTTCACTTTCTGATCTACAAAATAATTTTATGTACCATATATTTCATTGCCACTTAATTGTGATCTTCTATTTCATGTGTTTCATTCATGTTGTCTAGTTGTTTTGTGTGTGTCTTGCTAAACAGTCATGAGTTTCTAGTAATATAGGCACTTTCTTGGAAAACTGACTTGCAAAGGAGCTGCTAGATAGTAACTGTTTTGTACTGAATTATTAACTAAAAAATGTGACTCTAAACCATAAGAAATTAAAATTTGGGAGGCCATAAACTTTGCTATTCAAAAATACAAAAATACATAGGTCTTTCACTTTCATGGGTTTTCTGTTATTGTTTGGTAGGTTCTCTAGGCTCTCCTCACTTTTTAAATATATCTTGTGTACCCTAAGTTTCTAAACTGCCTCTCGCTTATACTTCCATTACCATTTCAATAGACTTGTTTTATCTCATGCTCACATGTCTTTCATCCTCCAATAATAAACTATGAAAACACTGAAGGTAGAAGATAATTTTTTGTCTCCAGCATCAAGTCTGCTGCGTGTAATAGGTACTCAGTGATTGAATGACAAGCACTATTATGATTGCAGAGTGACAGGTAAGAAAAGTAATGCCTTATACAATGTAGGAAGCTCAATTAGGAATTCCTAGAAAAGCTTTTTAAGATGAGTGTTAACCACAGAAATTAGGGGGCATTGTGTGGGTCGTCTGGCTAAATAAATGATGAGAAATTTTTAGAGTTTGATGCCTGTGTTGTAGATGGCAAGGCAGGTGGTAGAAAAGTGGTAGGCTAAAGAGTTTGGAGTACTTTCAGTATCCAGCAATAAGTTTAGGTATTATTTTTTCCAAAACTAAAGAAAGCATAGAACATGCATTTTAAAATTCATACATACCTTAGCTAAAAACCAATTCTACCACTTACTAGCTCAAAACATCAATTTCTTCTTTATTTCAGTGGGTTGTTGTAAAGTACCTAACATAGGATATCCCTTAAATATTAGTACTCCTCCACCTCCCTATCCTGATTCTAATCCTTCCGGGTAAAGTGAAAGGAAACCTATTAATTTCACCTTAATGAATGCCTTTTAGGTGTCAGGTGCTACTGAAAACAAGACAAATATATCTTTGTATCCATTATCTTCAAGTTATTTACTTGAAGACTGGTGGGGAAGCCTGACATAGAAGTATTTGTAAGATAGATCCACCTTATCATCTGTTGTGCTAGAGTTAAGTATTGGGTATTGTGGGAGCCCAAAGAGGCATTCACAAGACCCTTCAGAAGCTCTTCCCGGTTACATTGTTGTGGGAAATTTCTATACTGTCTCATGCAAAATCACAAAGTCCATTCAGCAAGATCTAAATGTATCACTCTATCCTTAATTGTTGAACAAATTCAAAAGACCTTAGAATAAAAATCTATATATAAAACATTATTCTAAAAGGTTTTTGTTTTACGGAGCTCTAAGGGATAAATGTGGTATCCTGTTATTCCTATAATTCTGTCGTGTTTACACCAGAATTGTTGGACAGCACACACAAAAAAAGTTACTCTTTTTTTCTCACCATTCAGGAATCTATTTGAACATGGATCAGTTTATATTGGACTTAACGCTGCTCTCTGTGGTCTAATAGCAAATAGTCTTTTTCGACGCATCTTAAACGTGACACAGGCTCGTATAGCTGCTGGCTTACCAATGGCAGTGATCCCATTTTTGACTGCGCATGCATCTTACAAAGGTTTTGTAAATCTACCTTTGAATACAGGTAAATTCGATTTCACTATCACCAGAGTTTGCTTTGGTATATATTATTTGCACTTTACATTAATCCTTAAATATTAACACCAGGTTAATATATTTTAGTCGGTGCATGGATAAGACTGAAACTTGCTAGCCTGTGTAAAGTGGCAGTTCATATAACAAGTTAGTCTTCTATGCAAGTGAAATGCACACTCATAGCAGTTATAGTTTTCTTTAGCTAAGTTCTTTCCCACAATACTTAAAGAAATATGTGTAATTTTTTTTAAATGCTTCCTTAGTTTTATTTTTTCTTTTTTAACGTTTATTTATTTTTGAGACAGAGAGAGACAGAGCATGAACGGGGGAGGGTCAGAGAGAGAGGGAGACACAGAATCTGAAACAGGCTCCAGGCTCTTAGCTGTCAGCACAGAGCCCGACGTGGGGCTCGAACTCACATACCGTGAGATCATGACCTGATCCGAAGTCAGACGCTTAACCGACTGAGCCACCTAGGCACCCTGCTGCCTTAGTTTTCAAAAAAATTGTATAGAGGAAAAAAGGGGGGGAAAAACTGAAGGGAATAAGACCCTTTATAGATTAAATCTCCCAATGCACTAAATATATATACAAGAATTATAAATATATGGAGACTTCATTTCCTTTTGATTGTTTACCGTATGTGCTGAGTGCTTTCAGTATAAGCATACCTTGGAGATATTGCAGGTTAGCCAGACTACTGCAATAAAGTGAATGTTTTAGCAAAATCCAGAGAATTTTTTGGTTTCCCAGTGCATATAAATGTTTACAATATGCTATAGTCTGTTTAAAGTGTACAATAGCATTATGTCTAAAAAAACCAATGCATGTACTTTAAAAATATTGCTGTCATTTAAGCTTTGAACGAGTGGTAATCACTGGTTACAGATCACCATTCACCATAACAAATGTAACAATAATGAAAAAGTGTGAAATGTTATGAGAATTACCAAAATATGACACAGAGACATGAAGTGGGCAAATGCTGCTGGGAAAATGGTCCCTACAGACTTACGCAAAACAGAGTTGCCACAAACCTTCAATTAAAAAAAAAAAATGCATTACCTGCAAAGCATGATAAAATGAAGCACAATAAAACAAGGTATGCCTGTATGGCTAATCATGAAAATTTTTTGACTGATTTCAAATAAAAATATTATTACTGCAGGTGATGGTCAGATGGAAGGGAGATAGTCCACTTAAATTCTCTTAAGTGTTCCAAATTGGTTTAAACTGGATGAATATTTTGCATGAATCCCCATGATCACTGTGGAAAGAATTTTTAAGATCTAGGGAAACCTACCACCCAGTGAACCGAACAGACTAAAACTTAAGTTATTAATTTAGCTTTCTGTTTTTAAAATAGCTTATACTAATTTGGAAATGAATAAAGAATTTTATGAAAATAGTCAAGCTATATAATATAAAAACAGAAAATGAACTACAAATCATTTTTTAAAAATGAGTTACAAGTTTCCTGAAGACAGATTACCTCAGGTTTGCCAATACAAATGCAGAAAGCAGAAGCAGTGCAAACTGAGATTATTATATTCAAGTTCAAAACAAATTATTTTTCCTAAGATGGTTTCGTTATTCATGGCCATTTTAGGTTATCCATACATATACCTTCTAATATGCCTTGTAGATTTGTATTTGCTGCCTGAAAATTGAGTTCTTTGTGACACATTTAAGATAAGCTTGCATTTTTAAAATCATGTTTGCTTGACTATCATGACCTTCATTTTAGAACTGATTTATTTCCTAGGTGATTTGAATTGTGAAACCTGTACCATAACACGGGGTGGACTGGTTGGTCTTGTTTTTGGTGGTCTGTACCCTGTTTTCTTGGCTATACCTGTGAATGGTGGCCTAGCAGCCAGGTAGGATTCTTTTTTTTCCTCATAATCATTGAAAAACTTCAAAAATATATAAATGACTACTCAAGAATTTGAAAACAGCTCTAGAAATTGATGCCACTATACCTCTTGGGTATATAGGTTCGTAACCTTAATTTGTTTATTGAATGCCAGCTACAAAGCTGCAAACATTACTCTGCCAAGCATGAGAGCTCATTAAAGAAAAATTCCATCACAAAATGGCTAGCTATAAGCCAAATATTGCAGTTATTTTCTGATGAATTCATATCTAGCAATATAAGCTGTATGAGCCTTCAGAGGCAAAGTGGATAAAGGGTCAAAAAACCCAAAAGTATAGTTTTAAAGACTAATGACATCAAAGAGAATAACCGAATTACCTTAATCTTTACCTAAACTAGTTTTATCTTAAGACTTCTCGGATTAATAGATACTGTACCATTTGATACAACTGTCTTTTCTAGAGAATGTCTCAATGTTTCTTATAGGTATGAGTCAGCCCTGCTACCAGAAAAAGGAAACATCTTAACTTACTGGACTAGAATTTCTAAACCTGTCTTTAGAAAGATGTTATTTCCCATTTTGCTCCAGACCATGTTTGCAGCATACCTTGGATCTAGACAATATAAATTAGTTATAAAGGCTCTTCAGTTACCTGAACCTGGCCTAGAAATTCAGTGATTGTTAAACAACTTTGTACACAAAAATAAAACTGTAATGTATGAATAAATGTCTAGTGTATGAATAAACATACATTTGTTAATTTATCACGAGGTACGGTTCTGGGACCGAGAACATTAAGGCTACACAAGGCAACACAAGGCTGAATATCAGTAAGGGCCATCCCTTTAAACAAGAGTGTAACTTCTTTAATTTGCCCAATGTTCTCTTTCACTTCACTTGCTCCACTCCTTTACATTAAGCATATTTTGGTCCATAATACAGGAAAAATAGCCTTACAGCAGTTTTAACTGAAGGCCTCATAAAGAATCCAAGCTGGAATGAAAATGGGAGGCAGGGATGAGGATCAGTTCACTACAGCAAATGTTACTCACACTTCCGTTTTCCCAATTCACTCTTTCCATTGGTATTATTAATCCATAGAAGTTTAGAACATATTTAACGACCTTCCTCACAGAGGGATCAATTCTTACAGTCTTAAAGATGGTGGGCTCAGCTGGAGCTGATATGTTGATATTGCCAATACAGTGATAGAATGATAGAGTTAACTATTTAAAGAGTCATCTTAATTATCTCTGGATATCTATGTTCTTGGAAGATCAAGGCAAATCCTACCTCTGAAGATTCCATCTAGTATGGGATAACCCTTTGGGGTCACATACCCAGACTTTTTTTTTTTTTTTTTTTTTTTTTTTTTTTTTTTTTAGCTGTGTGGTGTAAATTGAGCAACTTAACCTCTCTGGTCCTCAGTTTCTTCAACAGTAACCTCACTCAAGATTGGTATTATATAATATATGGAAGTTGACTAACCCACCACCTGACATAAATAGTAGCACTTAAATAGAACACTCTTCCTATTGCTCCCGGTTTTGTTTTCTGAAATAGCCTCATCTAATATTCCTCATTTCCTAAGACAGATCATTTAAATTTTCTAAGTGACGTATTACATTCCTCTTCCTAAAACTTTTCATCTCATTTCTTTATTTTCTTAAGTGAAAGCATCTAAATCACCATGGTAACTAGCTACTATCCTTATGTGGCTGAGATGTAACTAGTGCAACTGGAAAACTGCATTTTTACCTTTAATTAAAGTTTTTAGCCACATGTGAGTAATGGCTACAGTACTGAACGGTGTGGATCTAGACTAACACTCCCTTATGAAACAAGCCAATCTTACCAAATAAAGTGTCCTCCTACAACATATTCACAAGCATCTTATTTATTCCTTTCAAATATAGTGATGTATCTGTTATATAATCTTATGCTACTTAATTACATGAAAGGAGAATTTAATTTAGCTTGTTACCTAGAAAATGCAGCCTCATGAGTGAAATAGGCTTTCAGGGTCTCCTCAAAGAAGAAAGCAGTACAGCTAAATATTTTTAAATTCAAACAAAATTAACAAAATTCAAAATTCATTTTAAATATTTTAGAAAGATGATGTTCAACAAGTACCTTAAAATGTATTCCCTAACAAATTTATATATAGAACGATCCCAATTACAAAGCGAAAGAAATCTATATTTTACTATGAATATTCTCTGGGTTAGAGAATTAGTGGTGATTTTTCTTTTTGTTTTTGGTTCCTTTCTGTATTTTCTCAGTTTTCTATAATGAATATGCTTTACTTAAAGCTCTCTGACCCTTGGGTGCCTGGGTGGCTCAGTTCGTTAGGCATCCAACTTCAGCTTAGGTCATAATCTCATGGTTCATGGGTTTGAAGCCCGCATCAGGCTCTGTGCTGACAGCTCAGAGCCTGGAACCTGCTTCAGATTCTGTGTTTCCCTCTTTCTCTGCTCCTCCCCCACTCATGCTCTGTCTCTCCCTCAAAAAATGAATAAACATTAAGAAAAAAATTTAAAGCTCTCTGGCCCAAAATTATATACTTTACATTCTGTCATTTTTATTTAAAGGAGAGTTCTACTCATCACAGCAAAAATTAAAACTCCTGACTTCAAAAATAAGAAATCCATATTACTAAATTAGACTCCTTAAAGAAAAAGAATGGCGCAATCAACCTGGATAATTCAAAAGCCTCTGACAACTAAACTGCTATCTCAGTACAAATTGTTTTCTTGTGCTGAAACACTTCTACCATAATACCATCTATAAATCCATACAAGAGTTTACAATGGTGTCTGTAACCAAAAAGAATTACTTCCTAACATCTCCGTCCTCTACCATATATATTTTTAGATCATCTTTCCAATTAGTAAAAATGGACAATATAAGCAAGAGACAATGTTATTTTACATCTGTTGCTACAAATCTACTTTACCAAAACTTGGATGGGGGCAGGTAAATGACATGTAAACTTGCTGTGGTCTTCCTTACAATTTAGGGAAATAGTCATTTGTAGCTAAGACCTTAAGAACACTACCCTTAGAGAGCTTTTAATAGTTCAGTTCAGTCATAGTAAACCAACTATTTAAGTCTGTCTTTTACAACTTACTTGGTGTAGTTATCTGGCTTTATGAAAGAGAGAAGGCTCATATTACATTGTAAACCCCAAACCATAGCACATTAAAAGCCAGACGGTCTAGGAAACTGACTGCAGTGGGTGTCCAAAGATATAGCATTTGGAGGCACAGTGTAAAGAAAAGTTGGGCCACCAATAAAAATCAAACTGCATATTATCCCAACGACGCAATTTTTCAAAATACCATTAGTGACTACATTTTTAAATCAGATTGAAAATTAAGCAAAATAATTTTCAGCAAAAAATAATCTGGGGTCAACGAAAATATAAAAATTATTAAAGTCGATTGTAAACTGGTTTCTTTTTAAAAATTGGGGGAAATGGCTCTAATTAAGAAATCTTGAATGTACAAATTGAGGAAGGTAAAAAAGTAGGAATAAAAACACTATTATCAGTAACCAAAGTAATGAAAAAGGCAAGTTCATGAGCAACAACATTCTATTAACCAACCTATATATTTTTTTAAAAATCAATTTTTCCCTGATACTGCATGATTTATATTCCTAAAGATGGTGACTTTCTGAATAAAATTTAAATCACCTCGTTTAATTTTTCTACATTTCAAAACTGAAAGTAAATGACCATTTTACTACAAACAGATCAGAGCTGAGAGCTATCTGGTATTGTAAGACAACGAGTGACTGCCAGACAGAGGATTGAGGTATTCAAGTTCAAATATATGAAAAATACTATGCCGGCCACACAAAACATTCTACAAGTTTCTAATGGAAGACCCTCCCCTTTCTGATCCCTAGCTTAGAGGGTTAACTACCTGGTTTCTGAAGAAAAAAGTACACAGTAAAATACAGAAATATAAACATTTGGGAGGGTCTCAACACTTTGTATTAATAAGAGTCTGGGGGAAAAAGTAAACACTTAAAAGTATTCCAGTACCTACTCAACTTTTAAGAATCATCAGATTATTTAACTTAAAACTCTGACTAAATTAGTGAGACCTTAAACTAGAACTTCAAAATGCTGAACTAGGTAATCATGTATTTTTAAAGGTAATTACTCATTATCAGTGAGTTATCCACTCTGTTCTATCAAAGGAGTAATTAATCATCACCAACTAGTGTTAATGCCAAATCTTTGGTTGTAGAAATACAACCAGTTATACTGTTGGAACTATAGGAATATCCATCAGTTGAGTATAAGCCACTACACATGCTCAATGTTGCCTGGCAACACAGGCACTGAATATACTTAGATTACAAGCAACAGTGGGTTTAATAAATTCTGTATAATATCATACAATAACTAAACTGTATAGTTATGATAACTCATTCTGGCTTTCTCCTACCCCTCCCACCTCTCTGATCTACACACTTCCCAATGAGTCAGTAAGATAAAATGACTCAGTCTAGACCAGACTGAGCTAAATAATGTATTAACATAATCCAATGAAATGAAATAAAACAATCCAGAGTTTTGAGTGTTTTTTCACACTTGTAATAAACTGGAAAAATGTTTCAATTAAGTAAAACAATCACATTCCGCATAAAAAAAAAAAAAACACTCCCATCATCCAGATTACTAAAGCCCTTACGTTACACTAGAGAAATTTTAATATATAACAGTAGAAACTACGATACCATTCGTTAGAAACCTCAAAATATTCAAGAAAGTGTCAAGTACTCAGAGAAAACTCAAGAAGCCAAAACCTCAGAATCCAAACATCCTATTACCCTGAATTGTAATTAACTACTCACATATTTAATCATAATCAATTTTTTCAGATACACAAGACAAATCAATGCATCTATTTAAAAAGACTACTCTTTATAGTTAAAGACTTTACATTAACTTTTATATTCTACTCAGCAAGGTCAGCCTATACTTCAGATTAGCTCTCAATTTCCAGGAAATAAATACAAACTCATGATATGCTTTGTGATCCCTGATGGCCTGTTTATGTAATTCTACTCCACTAAATGTAATTCTACAGAATGTGCTCTTGATTGTGTAAAGACTCTATTATTCCTTGATGAAATACTATAATTCTCTTCTCCAATGGTTACAATTTTTAAAAGGTATGCAAGAACTGATCACTCCCATGAAAGACAAAAGGGTATGATTTTGTTCCAAAATTAACTTAGTCTCATGTATTTCTATTAAGTCTTTCAAGGATTCCAGAGAATCTTTTCATATCTCCATTTCTGGAAAGTGAAATCTGGAAAGTGAAATCAGTACAGAAGTAATTTGGGAACTTGAATATGGCATTCATTTTTTTCAGCAGATGCCAAATTTTTGACCGACATGGCTCCCACAATTACTTTGTTACCATCAGTCCAGTCAGTTAACAGGTTGTAGGAAAAGATTCGTTTTTGCAGACACTGCTAAGCTGTTTAAAGAGAAGAGAGAGAGATTAATTTAGTGATTACAAAATGCACAAATATTTAAAATATTTTGAACACTTTTTGTCGGATTATATCAGAGGTGTGACGACATTTTAACAAATGTGGACTTTTTAGTTAGGACTGGTCAAGAAAGTGCAGAAACAGTAAGTCAATATGACAGAAATAGGAGGTCAATATGATGTGTTAGTTCAATTAATGTATGAATTCCTGTCACCATCAGAAGGCAAATATTAAAAAAAAACTACCTCTTTAATTCTGTATCATTTTGCCATAGAGGCAATTAGGGAAAAAAAAGTTTCCCAAATACTAAGTTGTTTTCAACCACTACAGTAAATAGAGCTAAACCTTAAAATTTCAAAACAATCCTTATTATATTCCAGAAATCTCCTTTATCCAACTACTAATCATTCAGAACACAATTTTCTAAAAATAGTAAGACAACAGTTTCATATTAATCATAACTTTTTTTAATTAACAAGTAGTGAATCGGACACTTTAAGATATTGTTTACTACATACTGAAATAAACAGATCTGTTGTAAATTCAGAAACCCAAACATTTACAGTAAAATGTGCTTACACATAAATATGATCAAATTTATTTAAAGCCCCTGTTAGGTCCTAAATACATGCAATACCATGTAAAAACAAGACCATGAAGTTGATGTAAAAAATGACAAAATCACTAAGTCACCAAAATTAGGGAAAAAAAAAAAAAAGGAGAATGAAATGGAAACTAAGAAAAAACAGTTAAAACGTAAGTAACCTAAATAAGCAGCTTTAAAAATAGGTGATACTAATCTCCATTCTCAAAAGTTCTTACTCAAGTATTTCCAAAAACTGCCATTTATAAAATGACATTCTAAAAATCTACACTTAGAATTTTCAAAGCATTCCAATTCAGAAAGCTCTGACTACTATTTCTCCCCAGCCCCAAACTTCAAATAATGCAGGACAAGCAATGACATTAGGAAGAAAATATTCCAAGGGAATGGTATTTTAGAAAAACACACTTACTGCTTCCAGAACCTTTTAAGACCCAAAGTCAGCATTAACAATAATCATTTTTCCTATTTTCATCCATTATTTTCCAATGTCATGTTAGAGATGAATAAATTCTTTGAGCCCATAACTGAAAGATCAACAAACCTGGTTTTATTATGACACCATATTTTTGTCATTGGTACTGCACAAAATTATATACAAAGAAATATATACAAAATGTTCAAGTATTAATTAAATTTCAATTCAAGGCTTCTGTTTCAAAAAGCTACATTTAACATATTCCATAGAGATAGCACAAATTAGTCATTTCAAATAATTTTTCCAACTACTTTTGGTTTGTGTGTGTGTGTATATATATATATATATATATATATAATTCAGTAGGCACTAAAAATCCATGCAGCTGCATTGTGAGGGGCTTGCTCCTGCACTTAGGTATAAGCAGGTTCATCACTCCAGGTTGTGAGTTTGGCTATTACCCATTCATGCTCAAGTGCAGTAGATGATTTTACAAAATATGCTGTAATGCACTGGAAACCAGAGACCAAGTTAGGTCTCAAATTGTGTTATCTAGCAACAAAACATTTACAGTTGTGCAAGAACAAGGATTCCATTTTTATAACCAAATAACAACAAAACATTTTATGTGTAAGATAACTTACATCTTTGGACTGCTGGAAAATACTTTTTAATTATGAACATTTTAAAATAAAAGACAGCAGAAGCCCTGATATTACCTCTTTTTCCTCATTTCTTATACTACCTTTTAAAATAAAGCAGGAAATGTGGCCAGCAGCTGGTCCCGTCTCTTCTGCCCCAACAGCTGTATCCACTTTAGCACAAAGAAAAACAAGGATGCTAAATATGTATATACTTTATCAAACAGTGATGTTTCACAAAGAATTTCTTAATGCCTCTTACACTGAAGGACACAGTAACTGAATCTATACAATCAGACAATGGATAATACAGTACTTCAAGGGAAGAATATGTCCCATCTTTGGAAAAAGTGTCAATCGTGTTCTTGAGTAGCCAGAACCACTCAACTTTAAAAATTATTTTTAAATAGGACAAAAACCTTTGAAATTAGGAGAGTAAGATTCTTTGTGAAGCCTCACTTTACACGTTTTCATTCACATTTCACAACCTTCAATATCTAATCATACATAAATTTAACCTAAAATTTTAATACAACAAAAGTAAAAATGTTTAACAATTTATTTATACTCAGTGATAAGGTAATCACTGTGCTGGTCCTCAAAGAAACATTTCATTAAC
Source organism: Panthera onca (assembly GCF_046562875.1). Taxonomy (NCBI): domain Eukaryota; kingdom Metazoa; phylum Chordata; class Mammalia; order Carnivora; family Felidae; genus Panthera; species Panthera onca. Next base: position 68,340,701 of record NC_138348.1, read on the forward strand.
CATTATTACTCCTCCTTCAATAACACAGATATGCATGTTAATTTCCAACCTCTCTAATGGTGAGATATTAAAATCTTTTACTCTGAATACTTTGTATTTCTACATCTCATTCTGAAAACTAAATGGCATTCCCAAATATTTAAGACATTTCTGTCATCTCCAGCAAAATAACTATCACATTTGTGCAAGCCCCAAATACTTATTGTCAGCCTCTAAAAAGTTGCTCTAACATTGGAATTCCAATTTGCACCTTGTACAACTCGGAACTTCCATTCAACTTCACCTGTTTCACTGTCTCCAAACTGTATCTCTATTAGCAGCTTTCAGTGTACAGTTGGAACCGATGTCATCCAAGGCCATGTCCACACTGGGGACAGAAGAGCTAGGTACACGCAAGTCTGAACAAGGGGACACATTAACAGCTATTTCAACCAGAAGAAGCATCTTAAATACATTATTGACCAGCACAAGTCTGTTTCCAGGGTGGACAGGGCCCAAATTAGATTTCCCCTCCCACCTTCCAAAAAAGAAAAAAGAAAAAAGAAAAAAAAAACCTCCACACACACACATTGAGATGTTGCCCATTAAAGTAGACTAAGCAGCAGAGCATGAGCGTTACGTGAAGAGATGGATCCTTACCAGGTTGTGAGGCGGGAACGACTGTTCTGTAACCCCTACAACGGAGCCTGGCAGGAAGGAAATCACCTAAAAAAGAAACTGTCAGAGAGATTTAATAGTCACATGTTATCATTAGGAGTTGGTTACAGTGTCACATTCATGCTTTTAGCTAAACACTTAAAGATTCAATATTACTGTTTTCCTCCTCTGAAATGTGTCCAGTGAAGATGTCCCACTAAGGTGTTTTACATGGTGTAAGGGAGTTGAAAGGGGTAAACGCGGATAAAGAGCAGATTACTTGACCCTACATTTTAAGAGAAGACGACGCCTTCCGGGCGCACGCCGAGCAGAACTCCACCGACACCTTATCCTTGTCCACATGAAGACACACTCCTCCCGCCGAGTCGTCCTCTTCCAGTAGGTCCTGCTGCTGCTTTCCCACGGGCAGAGCGTAGTCATGGTCACCGGCGGGCGAGTCTCTGAAGAGCGAGGTGGTCAGCCGCAGTCCCACGCCGCTCAGCCGGCTCAGCAAGCGAGCCAGTCCGGTCTCGTTGGCTAAGACGGCCCGTAGGTATCGACTCTCCTCCTGCAGTGCCTGCACGCGCTTGCCCAGCTCCCGATTCTCGGCCCGCAGCTCCTGGTTCTCGGCTGCCAGACCCCGGACTCGACTTTCCAGCCCCATCACGTACTCCTTCTTCTTCAGCCGATTGAGACGGGCAGCAGCCGCCGCCGCCTTCCGGGGACTCTTTGTCGCCGCCTGGTTGTTGTCGTTGCCGCTGCTGCCCGCGCCTCCTCCTGGGGACTTTCTCCGCCTCTTTTCGCCGCTGCCACTGTCACTGCCGCTGCTGCAGCCTCCGATGCCGTTTAAGAGCCTCTGCAGCAGGTCAGAAAAGCGCTGCATCTCGGCAGCCGCGGCCTCGTCGTCGTCGTCCCCTCTCCACAGGCCGCCGCTATCCGAGCCTCCGCCGGACGACGAGAGAGGCCCGGGCGAGCTGAGTCCGGGCTCCAGGTGCCAGTCCGGTTGCCGGGGGTCCAAAAGATCTGCCAGTTCCAGCCCGGAAAGAAAGTCCATGTCCTCCGTCTCCTCCCCGGGGACGCTGGCGATCGCCTCCTCCTCCATCTCCTCCGGCGAGGGCGCGCGCACGGCCACGCCGCCGCGGCCCCCACTCCCGGCCTCCAACTCGCCCTCGTCGCCGCGCGGCTGCTTGCGGCCGGGAGATCCGGCCGCCGCCGTCTCTTCCTCCTCCGCCGCCGCCGCTGCAGCCGCCGCCGCCCGGGTCAGGTCCGGGGGCAGCAAGCAGGTCGCGGCCGGCGCCGGACTCTCGCTGCGGGTTGGGGAGTCGCTGCCTGAGGCCGCCAGCAGTTTGGTCAGGCTATGCCTCATGGGGCCCAGCGGCGGGCCCACGTAGGCCCCGGCCCCTCAGACCGGGCCTCGCGGGCCCCCAAGGACCCCAGACCCCCAGCGCGGGGAGCCAGGGAGCTGGCCACAGCGAAATGAAGGGGAAGATCCGAGACGCCTCCCGCGCCACTTGACTGGTCGACCCCCCGCGCTGGGGCGGGGGGTGGGGGGGAAGGGATAGGAGATCGAAGCGGCGAGGCCCAACGATGACTCGACCGCGCCACCCAGACAACGGCCTGGCCGGAAGTCGGTTGATCTTACCTCAGCCCCTCCCACGGCGTTTCGCGCTCCACTGAGCTCTAGTATCGCGAGAGTTCAGTAAGGTCCGGAGTGGGAGTAATTTCAGCTTTCCAGTGATGTCATAGTAACAGCGGCAAAAATAACAAACCCCGAATTTATCAAGAAGTGGTCTACTCTCTCCGCCCTCACTTCTCAACCCTGCATATTCTAGCTTCCACTTCCAGTGAAACGACTCTCTCAGAAATGATCTTTTAAATACCAAATTTACGAAAAATCTTAAAGTTACCCTGCATGTCCATGGAATTTTAAGACTGGTGATAAAACACCGCTTGAATGAATCCTTTCCCCTTCTGTTGTAATACAAGATCATTTCATTCAAACACAGAGTGCTAGGGGAAAAAAGTAAATAAGTCATTTATATATAATTTAATTTCCAAGTTTTAATTATAATTTTATTAAAACGTCTAGGCCATTTCTATGCCTTTTCTAAACAACAAAAAATGGTCTTTTCCTTGTCTGTAATAAGATTGTAAACGCATTTTCTGTGTGTATTCTGTAGTTGGCGTATTGTGAGCATGTGTGGGTGTGCATATGCGCGCCAGTCTTTTTGTACTGTCGCTACCTCATGGTTTGAGCGATGGTTGTATTGCTGGTTGTGTTAAATAGAATGAATCGTGTGTGTGACTTTTTTCCTCTTTGTTTTATCTGGGAGTTGTTCATGAAACTGACAGATGTTTTTCCTAAAAAGGACTGTTGTTACCAGTTTTCAAAGACAATACTTTTCTGGTTTTTCCTGAATGAGCCCAATTTTGTTGCTGTTTTTCAGCTATCAGGGTAAAAAAGAGTACTCTTAAAATCCCTGTAGCCAAGTTGAACACCCTTGTTGTATTCTTTTCTCTGTTCATTGTGTTCACAATTTTATGAACGTACTTAGATGTATAGTTGTGATAACCACAGTTTTTGTTTGGTTTTTTTTATTTTATATTTTGTTTATTCTGGTCAATATTTTAGGATCACATATTCTTTGACATCAACTTTTCTTTAAATCATAAAAGAAATTCTAATTTAAAAATAGATATTGAAATGGACTACATTATCGACGCTAACTCTTCTCCTTATAACTCTAGGGTTTCAACTAAATTTCTGTCCAAGTTCTTTAGGAATTTTAAAGCTTTTTTCCCTTTCAAGGCTACATACACATTTACTTTTGTGACAATGCTGTGGTCTCCCTCCCTCAAGATAACAAGAAAGATACATCTCTATCAGGTAGAATATATAATTCCCTAAAATAGTTTTAACATAAGGTTCATTGATTCATTTTACAAATGATATCTGAAGCATATTTTTTTTAATTTAACCACAATATTATCTGTTACAATTTCTAATGGCTTGCCTAAGAAAATAGCCATTTAAGAAGAATACATTAGGAAGTGTAGATGCAAAATATGAAATCTAAGATAATGATTCCCAAAATCAGGTGAATGAAAATACTACTCAGGGAGCTAATGAATATGTAAATTACCCATAGACTGGTCTGTAGGTTTGTGTAACACAGGAAATCAAAATTCTGCCAAACACCTCTAGTGGCTCTAGTGATGATTGGACCATAATAATAGGGTCTCTCAATTTAATCCCCATAGAAAATTAAGGCGTCAGTCTCTTTCTTTAGAAGCTTTACTGCATAAGAAATTGTTTCACTAAAATAGTTGAATATTTTTTATAATCAGTTTTATATATTTTATCTTTGCATAATAAATAGATATATATCAATTTTTAAAGTTTCCAAATATTTCACAGAATATATGAAAGAATAATACAGTATCCACTCTAATTCAGCAATACTACCCAATATCCAGACTCAACAATTCAACAATTATCATTTGCCAAATGTGCTTTATCTGTTTATAAATGTTTGTAAAACATAAATTTTGGTGAATCATTCCAAAGTTGCAGAGAACACATATCACCCCAACATACTTAAGTATGTATCTCTAAGCATAAGAACGTTCTCTTTCATAATCATAATACTCTTATTAAGCCTTGAGAAGATTAACAATAATTTATTAAAATTATCTGTTGTCCATGCCATCTTCAAATTTCCTCATCTTTCCTGAAGATAATCTTTTATAGTGGATACTTTCTTTTGAGACAGGATCCAAACAAGGGTCACTTGTTACATTTGGCTATGTTTTTGAGAAGTTTTTTTCCCATTTCTCAAACTCGAATAATAATCCCTCCCATTTTTTAGCTTTTCTTACTATTGGCTTTTTGAAGAGAGAAGGTCATGTGTCTTAAAAAACACACCACATTCTGGATATGTCTGTTTCCTCATGGTGTATCTTGTTCTCTAACCCCACAAAGTATTTGAGATTTGAAGCACTCTACAAGTACATTAGAATACAGTGAAACAAAAAAATTCAAAAATTTTAAAAGCAAGGCCAATGAAGATATAGAGGAAATGGGAAGATAAGGAGTTCCAAAAGGGGGGAAAGTTTGATTGGAATAGGATAGACATAAAATCTTACAGTTACTCAAGTTGAGTTAACAATAGACTAAACTTCCCTGGCAAATCAAAAGGGAAAAATTTTCCTTCTTTGCCCACGAATTAACTTTATATGAATTCCTTTATCCACTTTTCAGATTTTAGGTCTTAAGAAACTTCTCTGAGGTTACTGAATAAGTACTGAATAAGTAGCAAATAGCCTTCAACAAATAGCTACTTTTTTATGGTTGTTTCTTACAGGGATAGAAAGCAAGTTCCAGGAACGATGGACACTAATAAATCCCAAATATCTAGAACAGTACCTGCCACAGCTTAGGTTTCAATCATATTTATTAAATGGGGTAATAAAAAAGGTCTCCAGTTTCATAAAGAAGGTCTCCAGTTCCAGCTGAAGGTATAACACAAAATTCAACCGTGCAATTCTGCAAAGAACAAAAATAAATATGAGCTATGGTATCTAGAAGAATAAAGAAAGAAAGAACATGTACGTCTTTCCTAACTTTCCCGTTGGGAAAGGTTTTGCTGCAGCAAAGCAGCAAACAGTGCAAGGTGCTTGCTATATGCTCTGGCCCCTCTTGGGTTACAGGCGCTTGTGTGGCTGGTAATCCCATTCAACTGAATTTTCTCCTTAGGCAAATCTCCTATATTCTCAAGATCATGGATTGATTTCTTATATTTTTCCCTAAATTGCAAGATTTTGGTTTAAATGCATGTATTTTAAGAGGCTCTCCAATCGGATTAAAAGTAGAAAACTGAAGGAGAATTTTTTACAATGTAGCCTCAGAAGACAAAAAAGCAACAAAGCAAGGGTAAACCTCCTAGAAAATGTGTCTTCTCCCCTTCACTATCACTCCCTTTTCTTCTATTCATTCTTCTCACTCTTTCTTTACAGATGTTTTGTGGGTTTTCTTTTTCTGGTTATAATGATTATTGCAAAAGATTCAGATGGTGTAGAAATGTATAAATGAGTAACAAGATATTACAACCTGTCCAACCTAACTACTCCAAAATAACTGTTACTAAAATTTGGGTATATCATAGTTTTTCTATGTACAGACACTTGTTTTGATTTTATTTCTTTGAACTCAACTGTTCTGGCATGAATATATTGTGGATATCTTTCAGACAACTAGTACAGACTCACACGCTTTTTTTAAATTTTTTTAATGTTTGTTTTTGAGAGAGAGGGGCAGATCGAGAGTGGGGAGGGACAGAGAGAGAGGGAGACACAGAATCAGAAGCAGACTCCAGGCTCTGAGCTGTCAGCACAGAGCCCCATGTGGGGCTCAAACTCATGAACTGTGAGATCATGACCTGAGCTGAACATGCTCAACCAACTGAGCCACCCAGGTGCCACCACCACCCCCCCCCCCCCCCGCCCCCGGCCACGTGCTTATTTCTGATGACTGTCTAGAATGCCATTACATGAACTTTCCAACTTATTCAACCAGTTTCTATAACACTTAGGTTGCATTGACTTTTTCACTATCATAAACCACATGATAATATTGTACAAATATCTTTGTTCACTTAGAGCGTTCTTAGGATAAATTCTTGAAAGCAGAATTTTTAGATACCATTTTTATACAGAGATCTTCATTACCTACAGAAAGGTATCTCTCACCAATGATGTGCAACAGTAGTTAGTCCTATGCACTCAAAGACAGTGGACTTGTTCTTTTTAAAATGGCCAATCCAAAAATAAAAAGTGGCATCTTTTGTGTCAATTTGTGTTTCTTTGATTATTAGAGGGCTGAATGTTTTTCACATGACCACTTGACGTGTAATGTGAACAACCTGTTCACCTCTGAGCTCATTTTTCTTTGCAGTGGGAAAAAGTATTTGTCTTTTTCCTTCTTGATTTATATGAATTCTTTGCATTACAAGGATAATGTACCTTTATTTCCTATATATGTCCCGATTTTGTTCCTCAGTTGAACATACATTTGGGGAGAGAAGAAGTGAAATTGCTTGTTTTGCTATAATTTTTAAATAGTCTATCAAAGTGTTCTTCATGGTTTCTGGCTTTGGTTTTAAGGCTAATAAGGCTTTATTAGCCTAAATAATACTTCTTAATTACTTCAATTCACATTTTACTAAAAGTTTTTCACAATATGATTATTTATTTCATCTAGTTACAAATGGAATTTGTTCTTGTATAAATTATGATATAGGAATATAATTCTTCAAAAAGTTATTTGCCACAATACAATTTATTGAACAATGCAGACTTGCTCCACAGATTTCCCAGCACACCTGCCACATATTAAATTCTTATGTATAGTTGGGTCTATCTCTGGTCTTTTTCTTCAGTTCCATTTGTCAGTATAACCATTCTGAGAGAAAAACCACTCAATTTTTTAAAATGCTTATTTATTTATTTTGAAATAGAGAGCATGAGTGGGAGAGAGGCAGAGAAAGGGGAAAGAGAGAATCCCAAGCAGGCTGTGTACTGTTAGCACAGAGCCCATCACAGGGTTCAATGAGATCATGACCTGAGCCAAAATCAAAAGTCAGATGCTTAACCAACTGAGTGACCCAGATGCCCTCAAATCACTGTTTTTTACAATGTTTTCTAATAACTCATAGGGCAAGTCCTTCTTTGCTGGTCTTACTTTCTCAGAATTTTCTATCTATATTTGAATATTTATTCTACCAGATAACTTTATAAAATTTTCCAAGTTCAAAAAGACCTGGAGTTTTCATGGAAATTGCATTAAATTTATTAATTTTTTCAAGTTATCTTATGTATTTTTTTTTTTTTGTCACTGGACTAGGTTATTTCTTCTTTTATATTTTCTAAATTGCTATGTGGGAAAGCTTTTGATCTTTTTTGTTAAATTTTTTACTGACTATCCCACTAGACTTTCTTAATAGTTTTTATTTTCAGCTTATTCATTCAAATTTTTCTAGTAGACAATTATATCATCTTATGGTATATAATGATAATTTTGCCTTCTCTTTTGCAATACATTTTTTTCATTATCTTGACTAATAATAAAATAGTGCTTCCACTTTGATGTTAAATAATACTGTTGATAAGCCAACTTCCTTGTCTTATTTCTGACTTTCACAGGAATGTCTCTGGTGTCTCACTGTTGATTTCAGATGGGTATTTTGATTAGGTTAAGCTAAAGTTCAGGAAACAGAAAGCAATCTGGCTATTTTAAGCAGAAAAGTTTGTAATACAGAGAATGTGTGCTTATAAAGTCATTGGAAGGACTGGAGGAATGGGCACTAGGCTGGGTGATCAAGAATGCCTCTCAGTACAATGTGGCCCAACAGGCCCAAAAGAGATCTCTGCCCTAATTGGGAAAGTGTTAAAATAAAAAACTGGAATTTGGCTCCAAGAGTACTACCACTGCCCAAACTCTCAACCCCATGTATTATCTATTGGGCCCAGCAAGTTCTTCAAACTCTAAAAACAACAATAAATAATAAATATTTGCTTATTGTTATGGCTTAAACCCACAATAAACATTTATTATCTCTTAAAGTTTCTGTTGGTCGGAAAATTTCAAGTGCTTTGGTCATGTAGTCTGGCTCTGGAATTCTCATCGAATTCAATCAGATTTTGGCTGAGAATGCAGTCATCTGCAGGCTTGACTGGAGCTAGAGATCCACCTCCAAGATGGCTGGGGGAAGCCTCTGTTCCCCTTCCATGTGGGCCTCTCCACAGGCTGTGTGAATGTCTATGCTACATGGTAGCTGGCTTCCCCCAGAGTGAATGATCCAAGACACCAAGGAAGCAGCAGCAATGTCTTTTATGACCTAGCCTCAGAAGTTACACACAATCACTTCTGTAGTATTCTACTGGTCACACGGTCAGACCTTATTCACTGTGAAAGGGGACTACACAAAAATGTGAATACTAGGAGACAAGAATCATTAGTGCTATCTTGGGGGCTGGCTACCATATCCCATAAAACTAGTGAATGCATATAGGAATGCTGTTGCAGAAAAAGCCCGTGTTTCTGAGAATATGCTTGGCAGCAACAATAGCCAAAGAAGGGAAAGGGCCCCTGCCTTATTTGCATCTTCCAAAAAATACTGCAGAGAAATCTGGCAAATATAGTTTGCTTTGTATTTTTTTTTTTTTGTTTGTTTCAGTTTCTCCACTTTTTGTAATTTAGGAAAAAGCACATTAAAAGAGGGACTGAAGTAGATGACGATTACCAGTCTCTTAAATCCTCTACAAAGACCGTGGCTTTGTGGTGCTTCAGCACCAATACATAACGTTTGTTGGATTTTCTATAGAGGAGGATTGGAGCAGAGGTGGCAGGGAATGCAGGTGAGTCAGGGTTGGGGTATTGCTGAGCGGATACAGCAGAAGGATAACAGTGCTACAGAGGCCAGAATGCTCATTTTAATCTAGTTTGCCTATTTACCCGCGAAGTATAATCTGTAAAGAGTAGTAAGACCATGAAAGGATATTATGGCTGAGTGTAAACTGAAGACTCCGGACTGGCAGTGTTTAGGCACTGTAGGATTTGTTTACAAGCACTGTGTATTTGCAGGGATTACGTGCAATTCCTAGTGTGCTCGCTGTATTTCCGTTCCTTTGTCCTCCTCCCAAGAAAGCATTTCTGACTGCAAGTGAATATTCTAGATTTGTCTGCTTTCTTGTGGTGCCATTTTACTTTTCCCATTAGACCCATACATCCTGCAAGTGGGAAATTGGTTTTCAGGGCTTAGTTCATTTAAGGTTCAACATTTATGGCCAGAATACTTCCTAGAAGACGCTACTCTTCATAATGCATCATATGGGAAGCACACAATGTTTAGCTTTCCTGTTTTTAGTGAAGCTAAGATGGATGGATGTTTTCAAATGGTGACACTCTCATTCCTGTTCCATTGTAAAATTCTCCATTAACCTTTCTCCTAATAGTTTCATCTAATGATGATCAGTGTTTGAAAAAATTATTTCACTAGGAGTTATAAAATAATGATTTTTAAAATTCTCTTATTCCTTTAGTTCTCAATTAATTTAATTTAATTTAATTCTCAATTCTGTTAGTTTGTCACATATGGGCCATTTTTTTTACCCTGAAATACAGAAAATTGGAAAAGCAGGATAAACAACCAATTAATTCCTTTTAATAGCCACTTTTCAGTTAATGACCACTGAGTTTTGTTGTTGTTTTCATTATTGTTATTGTTTGCCTTTTTTGGTGTATCATAATGAACTCATAGATTTTAAAATGTTCAGTGTGTTTCACTCAATTGCAGTTATTTTTGTTCTCAAATTACTCATCTTTAGCCACTGGGAACCTCTCCAGCCTGGCTCTCCTGTCTTTTTAAAGAGAGCTGTGTTAGTCTTTGACACTTTATTTGCTTTCTGACACAACTAACTGCCTCAAGTTCATTGTATACATTTCCAACTCTAGTTCTGGAATTAGCCATTTCTCCAACAATTCCTTCTGCATTTTAGTGGAAAATAGTTTTTGGAGGCCACAGATTGGGCCTGAGGGATATTCGTTACTACCAAATTGTCATTGAATTTAGGCTTCTCAGTTGACAGAGCTAGGGCATATGTTGTCTTTTTTTTTTTTTTTTTTTTTTTTTTTTGTGAGAGAGAGAGAGAGAGAGAGAGAGCACAAGCAGGGGAAGGGCAGAGAGAGAGGGAGACACAAAATCCAAACCAGGCTCCAGGTTCTGAGCTGTCAGCACAGAACCAGATGCAGGGCTCGAACCCACAAACCACAGGATCATGACCTGAGCCAAATTCAGACACTTAACTGATTGAGGCATCCAGGCACCCGAAGAACATGTGTATGTTTTTTAAAGAAAAACTGTCATAGATTTAGACTGATATTTTCAATTTGAATTTAACATTAACTGCTTTACTTTTTAATATCTTAGTTTATACATTGAAAGTCTTGTCCCTAACTTTGTCCCCACACTAACATAATTATCTTTCCTTTAGTGTCTCTCTCATTCTCTGTCTCATACACAAAACATATATACATATGTCATATATATGTGATATAGTTAAAAATAGTTTTAAAATATAATAGTTTTAGAATAACACCAATATTACAACCAGCCATAAAACTAATAAATGAAATGTACTAAGATTTTGTTGTGGTTCAATTTCTCCTTGGAATATTGTCTATTAAGGATATTCATTTAAGAAGCAGTTTTCTAGATTTGGATAATTCTTTTCTCTATATGATTACACCAATGTGAAGTTCAGGCCATCTTCTCTTCATATCTCTCACACACTGGAAGTTTTAGCTCTCTGGTTTCCTCTGCATCCAGTTAAGACCTAATCTGAGGTCCCCCAGTAAGTGACTGCACTTGAATCCAGGCAGTCTGATGCCAGTGCACTCGTACTGCACTAATACCTTGGTACTTCACTCACTGCACTAATACCTTGGTATTTTGCTGATCATAGATCTAGGTTTCCAAAGGACCTAGTAGAAGGATTTGAGTGGGGATGGTTGTGGGGGGAGGACTGAGCCAGATTATCAAGGCTCAGACCTCTGACAGTGACGGAGGTAAACACGGATGTGAGTAATGGGGTTAATCTGGCCACAGGGTCTCTTACTAGAACCTACTATGACTGCTTATTCTGCAGCCCTGGATGGTGTGGGTACTGGGAAAGGCACTTTCTTACCAGGAATATGAGGTATTATGAAGGCTGCCAAGCTACTGGATTCTCATGTTTTCCTCTTCTCTTCTCTTGGGCAATTCTTACACATTCAACAGGCTTTAGTTTAAATGCCACTTCTAGGAAAACCTGTCCTTAACCCCCTCGGTATTATGTTGCAAAGCTCTGCTGTGCACTCCAATGTCATCCTATCCTAGAGCATTTTCCTCACCCACTAGGAGGCAAATTCCGTGAGGATAAGGTCCCTGTCTTGCTCACATTGTGTCTCTGTACTTAGCACAGTACCTGGCCAACAAAAGGCTCTCAAATATTTGTTAAATTAATAGGGTGCATTAGATGAATAACTTACTCAACTGGAAAGGTCAGAACGGCTTGGCCTGCTCTACCTCTACCATCTTTTGTTTGTCTGTTAGGGCAAAACCAACACCAACATCCAAAGCCTAAAAAATTTAATATGAGAAAATAGGCTTTCTAAAATCTAAAATTCATATCTCAGGGCTCCTGAATGGCGCAGTCGGCTAAGCATCCAACTCTTGATTTGGGCTTAGGTCATGATCTCGCGGTTCGTGGGATCGAGCTGGCAGATGAGAGCCTGCTTGGGATTCTCCTTCTCCCTCGCTCTCTGCCCCTCCCCCACTTGCTCTCAGGCTTGCTCTCTCAAAAAAAATTCACGTCTCACACAGACATATGAAAATCCATGAGAAAAGTTAATACATTCAAATCTTTAAATTCAGGAGAGAAATAGTAAGCTTTAGGAGGCATTCAGAATAGAAAAAGAAATTGTCATTAGCCGTATGTTGTTGAACATTTGTGAAAGCAGCAGCTTTCAGCCGAATGGCCTGACCTAGATCTGTCAGGCCATATTTGGCTCTATATAAAATATGTCTTGTCTACTTAATTCTTGGAGAAAGAAAAATCTGCAGGCTTTTGAGTCACCTACACAGAAATAGAGCTTACTAAGAAGTTAAACAGTTATGTGCAAGATGCTTTGTTTTAATTTTATTGCCTTTTTGAATAGGTAATACACTCAGATGGTTTAAAATTCCAATGATATAAAATAGTGTACATGGAGTTTCTTTCTCAGTCCTATCCCTAACGATTCTGGTCCCCACAACCCTCCATACCACTAATAACCATTTTTTATTAGTATTTCTGATTTCCAATATTTATTTAAGCAGATGGGAGTAAATACGTTTGCATTTTTACTCCCCTCTTCACCTCCCTGTTTCTACAGAAGAGAGTATACTACAGATAGTATTCTGCACCCTGTTTGTTTTTTCCCTACATGTAACCTGATATTTTCATATCAGTACATAAAGAGCTTAATTCCCCCCCCCTTTTTTTTACACTTGCAATGTATTCCAAAAAATGAAGGGCCCACAGTCTAACCAGTGCCTTATTTATGGTATGTAGGCTGTTTCCAATCTTTTGCTCTTACAAACACTGCTGTAATGAACAATCTCAAACATGAAAGGGAAGATTATTTTAGACTAGTACAAATAAGAGTGGATTAGAGCATTAAATAGGCACAGTCTGGCAAATAGCTAAGACTAATCCCTTTGTAGAACTGAGGAGTGTGATTGATTGAGGTAGGGGGCTGCTGTGGTCAGTTGAATAAGTAACGAATGACCAGGGAGATCTGTCCAAGGGAAAATTTGGACAGAAAAAATTTGAAAGTTTTTTCAAGTGAGATAAACAGAAGGTTTGGAGAGAACAACATCAGGTAGGGAGATTCATCTGTACAGCCCTAGGCCTTTAAATTTAATTAGATGTTTTTAGCCTTTGGAAAATAACATCCAGCTTGTCCTCAGGAAGATGGACAAATGATTAGAAAAGCCTATTCTTGGCCATTTCCCCTAAATTCCAACTTTTTTTTAGGAGGCCAAGATAAAAAGAGACTCCCTGCAGATAAGGCTCTGTCAATCTAAGTAGATGTGGTACAGCAGGCATTGTTGATGGCCTATCCAACACCCATCGCCCTCCATCCATAGGTATCTGGGTCAACAAGGGCTGGATAGAACAGCAAGCACCTGGGCAGGTACTCCTTCAAACACCGTTCTTTAAATAACTGTTTAATATAGTGGAGCTGGGAAGAAACAGATTTAAAAAAAAAAATTTTTTTTAACGTTTATTATTATTGAGAGTCAGAGGGAGACAGAGCATGAGCAAGGGAGGGGCAGAGGCAGGGGGAGACACAGAATCCGAAGCAGGCTCCAGGCTCCAAGCTGTCAGCCGAGAGTCTGACACGGGGCTTGAACTCATGGACTGTGAGATCATGACCTGAGCTGAAGTCGTACGCTTGACTAAGCCACCCAGGTTCCCCAGGAAGAAACAGAGCTTCTATTAATACTTTACTGAAAACAAATTATCCTGAATTAATGTTCACTAATTGAAGTAGAGTCTGTATTTGTGAAAATATCAGCCCAGTCAGTTCACCTTTTCTGTAATCTGTCTCCTTTTCTAGCTCTCTTTTATGTTTGTTTGGTTTGGTTTTTAACTAGACAAGTTCTTAAAGGCACACTGAGGGGCTTTCAATATAGGTAACACAAAAGATCACACTATCGATGGGGCATCACTCATACATTATTTGGTTTTAGAATTTCTATTCTGCTTTCATTTTAGGGTTACTGCTTGTGGATGTTGCAGAAAAGTTTACTAGAGATGTAGGTCTGCCTTGGAAAGGAGTTGAGCTATTTTGTTTTTTAAAATTTACCCTCATGGGCATAGTTTGGAGGTGGCCACTTCACTTTTTTAATTTGTTCCAGTGATAAGCATCATTTTCTAGATCAGCATACCACAATGACTAATCTGGTTGCTCATCCCCGGATCTGGCTGTGGGTCACAGATTACACACAAGATAAGCACTGAGAGAGTGGAATGCAAAGTGGTGTGGAGCACAGAGGGGAAAAAACAATGCTTCTCTGTGGCTGGTTAGAAGGTAGTTTGTATAGTGGGAGAAAACATGGGGTTTTGAGCGAGAAAACAAGCCCAGCTACATAATTTGAAGAGCCCAGCACAAAAGGAGAATGTGGAGCCCCTTGTCACACAATGATCAAGCATCTCAAGGCAGGAACAGCAGAGTGTTAAACCAAGTGTGGAAGTCCATACAAGTGACATGCCATGAAGCTGGCCCTGCCAGATGGGGCTTATGTTCAAACCTCTCTCCTGCTCCAGCACCACCCCCCCTCCCCCGCAGCAAAACTCTTTGGCTTTGGGAAAGTCACCCTCCCTGAGTCTCACTTTTTTCATCTGTAAAATAGTGAATGAGTTGGTATGTGGCTGAAATGAAAACCACTTGATACATGATAAGTTCACATTCCTCTTTCCTATTCTGTATTGTGGGCTCCATATCGATGTGAAATGTTGGGGTTCGGGAGTGAATGGTCAAGAAAGAATTCTTGAGACATCTTCAGTGCAAAAAAGGTGGTTTAGTAAAGCACAGGGACAGGACTTGTGGTCAGAAAGAGCTACACTGGGATTGTGAGAAGTGACTGACTATATACTCTTAAGTAGGGAGAGGGTTAGGATAGTGTAAGTCTCTAAGGAATTTGCAAGCCAAGGTTTCCAGGACCTTGAGGGGGCTAGCCACTGTTAGGATAAGGTCATTTACTACTGTCTAGTAAAATCTTAATCATGAGACCCTTCAGATGTGTATCAATGAGCCATATGTTCAGAGGAGGATTGCTAACATATATCTTGGGGGAAGGGTTGGTGGTGGTAGTGTAGAGATAAAGGAAGTTTCCAAAGGGATTTTTATACAGAAAATATGCAGGATCCTGGAGGTCAGGCTATAATGTCAAACTAAGGTTGCCTTTTGCCCTTAGCCAAGTATTAAGATTGAGGCAGTTCAGTTCCTCCAGGAAGCTCATTCTGCCTGTCCCAAGTACTTGTCAATAGGCTGTAAGTTGTAAGGAATTTTAATTTTTTCCACATTTCTTTTACCTTTGGTTTCCACATCAGACTCTTCCATCAGTTTTCCAAGGCATCCATCTTTGACTTTCTCTTCTCATTACCCACTATCCTTTTAATATCTTTCAAAAGGGTATTAGAGTCAACGTCACCGGTCAATATCTAATAATTGATGACTCACAAAGTGCCGATTTCATATCATACAACCTAATACAAATGCCTTAGCATGACTTTGAAAAGTAATGTCCTCAGACCCTGGCACCTGAGGCCCTTCTTTTGTGCCCATGTTTTAGGGGACACACGCCCCTGTCCCCCTACCTTACCCACCCCTGCACTCTTCCAGACACACCCTTCCCTACCACAAAGGGAGTCCCCTCTGCTAAGTCCTCCAACAGACCACACTTCAGTATGGGAGCACCAGGATTCCCTCGTTTTCAAGACCCACCTTGCCTCTGCACAGAAGCTGCCTTCTCCACAAGCATTGAGCATAAAACTTTGGATGAGCTACACCACCACCCCAGAGCCTGCTGAGCCAAGTGGACCGACCTTGGACTCACTGAAAGACATTGGGGGTGTTGGTGGGAGAAAGGAAGGGGTGCTGGTGCACATGCGCACCAGGCCCCTTGCAAACCACAACCACCCAAACCTGGCTGGAAGAGGAAGGCTCTTCTGTGGCTATGTTTCTAGGCTTGCCCCCTCCTCCCTTTTCTCCCCCCCCCCCCAATATAAGGTGTCTGCCTGGCTTTCTAGGCTCCCAGTATTCTGTCCACAACCTACTCTTCCAGTTTTATCCGTAGACATGCTTCTCTGAACCTCTTCCCAACTATTTATGATGTCCCCAAATATCCTGCACATTTTTTAAAAACCTCTGTGGTTTTCTACATGCTGTCTCAAATCTTTTTCTCCACAGATGAAATTCTACTAGTTATTTAAGAACCAGCTTACATGTCAACTCTTGTGTTGGTTATCCCTGCCAATTAATCCTCTCTACCTTCCTGACCTTTAACCCCAGGCAGAGTTAGCTACTCTGTGTGTGTGTGTGTGTGTGTGTGTGTTTTACCCACTGTGATCTCATAACACCCCCTGTGAAAATACATCACACTATATATAACTACTTTGTTTTGTGTATATAATTGCTTTATGTGCCTAGACTAGACTGTGTGAGAGCTCTGCCAATGCAGAAAAGATATTTCTTCATGCTTATTCTAAGTGCCTAACCTCTGAATTTGGCACTCAGTGGACAGTCAAGAAATTGTTCAATGGGGTTCAATGGGGTATGTCATCAAAATCCCAGCTTCCACAGGGACCAAGTTGCCTTGAGAAAATTACTGAATCCCAGTTTTTTTCTTTTTTGAAATAGAAATAAACATAATTACCTTCTCAAAAGGCCCTATGGATTAAATAAAGCCAGCCATCCAAAGGGCTTCAGCACAATGACAAATAGTATGAGCTCAACAGTGACAACCATGATTAAACTAGCTCCTATATTCTGATCCTTGGTAATATGTAAGAAGTAAATAGTCCTTTCAGGCCATCAATGTGGTTTCTTGGAATTTGTATTTAATATCACAATCTTAGTAGGACTATGAGAAAATAGGTTTAAAAAACTGCCTGAGGTAAAGTAACACTGGAAAATTGCTTATTAAAAAGATTCCAAGGGGCGTCTGGATGGCTCAGTTAGTTAAGCATCTAATTCTCAGGTCATGCCTCAGGTCATGATCTCATGGTTTGTGAGATCTGAGCCCTGCATCAGGCTCTGAACTGACAGTGTGGAGCCTGCTTGTGATTCTCTCTCTCCCTCTCTCTCTGTCCCTCTCCTGCTCGCATGCTCTCTCTCAAAAAATAATTTTTTTAAGATAGCAAGTAATACTTTTTAATAAATCCAAATTATTAGGTAACTCTTGGGACTCTTGGCCCCTGTGAGGTAAGAAAAATACTATATTACTGTGGGAAACAGAACACCATAATGACCATAGGCCCATATTCATTCAGGGTCCAAGATCTCTGAGAAAACTGGAGATCATAAGGTTAAAAATAACCTGAAAGGACTTGAGTGAATTGCCCTTGGAAAATGTGGTCTGTTCTTTAGTATGCAGATAGGGATGTTTTGCTTAAAGAAAGCCAGATGTATATAACACAGTGCATTCACTCCCTTCTTTGTCTTTGCTTCTATGGTAAAGATTTTTATCGGAACATACATATCTGCAAGTCTGCTCTCATTCGCAAGTACGCAGTACATATGATAGATGAATCAGATGTACATTGTTGACATGCTTTGCTAAGCTTCTGTTGTTAATCATTGCTGATCTGTTTTTCCTGAAAACGTATATAAGAAGATCTACAATAAACCTCAGTGCCTTGGGCTGTTGGCTTGGGGTCTCCTGTGCCTTGCTATACTGTCCTCTCTTTTTCTCAGTTCCTCCGCCCCCTCCCAGGTCCACGGCCCTTTGAGGTCGACATATTACAATCTATTTTGAGGGATATTCATAATAATGTTTCTATATCAACTAAAAACAGGGATATAAGCACTAAGTATATTTTTATAACTACCTCTTTAAGAGTTTTCTATAAATATATATAATAACTATTATGTTTGTATGCATCTACATATTTAGGTATTCCTAAAACATGCTGTTAAGTATACATATATATATTTTGTTTAGATGTTTGGTTGTTTTTTGTGTTTTTTTTTTTTTTTTTTTTGAGAGAGAGCGCGAGAGAGAGCTGGGGAGGGGGAGAGGGAGAGGGAGAGGGAGAGGGAGAGGGAGAGGGAGAGGGAGAGGGAGAGGGAGAGAGAGAAGCCTAAACAGGCTTCACACCTAGCATGGAGCCCAATGCAGGGCTTGATCCCAAGACCAGGAGACCATGACCTGAGCTGAAATCATGAGTAAGACACTCAACCGAGCTACCCAAGTGCCCCTAGATGTTTTTTTTTTTTAAAGGAAAAGTTAATTGCAAGGAAATATGCTAATAGAAACAAAACAATCACTTTGCATTGCTTTATGTATTGTACCCAGTTTGCTCTGAATGTTACCTAAATTGGGGCCTTTTGTCTGTTAGCACATTATGTAATATTAAAGGAAACTACTGATATTTGCAACCTTGTACCTCTATATCCTGTTTTCATTAAGGGAAAAACCCAAGAAAATGGAATGTGATCTCAGCTTCCAGGAAAAATACAAACTGGTTGATTTCACTTATTTGAATCTTATTGCTCATATAGAATGACTGTAATAAAGTTTGCCTGCTTTGGTAAAGAACTTACTGATTTCAATCTTTGTTTTCCAAACTAGTGCAAGTAAAATAAAATCAAAAGGATACTGCTGTAAAGCAGATGAAGCAAGCAACTGTTTGGCCAGTTGCAAAATATGACACTTTTTTCTGCGAGCTCTCTATGCTATTATCATGCTATTAACTGTTACAGTTTATAACTTAAACTATGGGAGACTACAAGCCTACCTATCTCCAAGGGGGAACTATACTAAATTACTTTCACCATAGTACATTTCATTGCATTTCAGATTCCCTTAAGCCCATAGGAGCTGCTAATTTAAAATCTTAGGATATACGAAGATATCTGAGGTTGAGAATGAATAGGTTATGAGGAAGGTAGAGATAATGATAGCAAACTTTGGAGGATTTCAAAGGCACAGAAAGAAGTCAGGTAAATCTTGTGTATTCTAGGTGGTAGGACTGAAAATCAGTGTTAGCGTTACAATAGTAATAACCACAAGATCATAGTAAAGCAGCTTTTCTTCTTCCTATTGTGCTTAAAAGTATAATACACATAATGCTAAGGCACAAATATTTCATTTCTAAACTAGAGGAAAGAGGAAACAGAAGCTTCCTATGGGAAGAGATGGCGGAGTTTGGCGTTGAGTTCTCTCTCCTTGCTTAAAAGGCCCAGGCTGTGCTTTTTGAAGGCTTCAGACTGCAGCCTGAGTTCATCATAGGCCTTCTGGATCCCATCGATCCTGCGCTGAAGTTCTCGTACTCTCAAGTTACTGTCCACGGCCACGGCCTCCTGTTCAAACCTCTGTAGTGCATGCCTTCTGGCCACATCTGCTGTCTCCAGCTTCTCCTCAAGCTGGCGGATCTCCGCTTGCTTGCTCTGAAGCGCCCTGCCCCTTTCCATGGACAGCTGCAGCAGCTCATCTTTCTCGCGAGTGACCGTCTGCAGTCTGGCCTGCAGCTCCTGCTTCAGGCTGCCGTGAGCTTGCTCCGCCGCGGCCATCTGCTCCGCGATCTGCTGGTGCTGCTGCTGGAGGCTCTGCAGCTGGCTGTGCAGCTGCTCTGTCTCCTTGGCGTGGGCACAGGCCTGCCGGCTCTGCAGCTCCAGCAGCTCTTTCTCTCTGGCTTGTGCCTGGCGGGCATCCCGAGTACACCTCTGTTTCAGGGTCTCCAGCTCCTTGGAGAGGGCCTCGCTCCGGGCAGTGAGCTGGCGCACTTTGGCCTCCTGGTCCTTCAGAGCCTGGCTGAAGAGGCTGTCATTCTCCAGCCTCAGTTTCTCATTCTCCTCCCTGAGCTTGACGTTCTGACTCTTGTGTTCATCCTTGAAGCGGATCATCAACTCGTGGTTGGCTGCCAGGGTCATAAAGCGTTCCTCCAGCTTCTGGGCATGCTCGCTCACGGCCTTCAGCTTCTCAGCCTCCAGCATCCTCTTCTCCTCCAGCTCTGTGTTGAGCAGCTCCAGGATCTGGCAGCGCTCCAGGGCCTCATCTGACCTCCGCTTCAGGATGCAGATGAGCTGGGACTGCTCTTGGATGCGGGAGCAAAGCATCGCCTTCTCGCTCTTCTCCTCCTCGGACAGTCCCCGGAGATTCGCCAAGGCCTCCCTCAGACCGCCCAGTTCCTTAAACTCCATCTCCTCTTCCTGCTTTTCTGGTTTTTTGTCTTTCTTATCGAAGGGTTCTTCAGTATGTGGAGTGTCCATCCTGACAGCCTTTTCTTCCTGAGGCATAGGTGCTGCTCTTCTCCACTATCAGCTGACTACACAGCCTTTCGCCCTCAGATTCAAAAGCCTCGGAGTGTTGCTAGGGACTCCCAGCGCTCTCCAGCAGTTGCTTTTTCCAGTAAGCAGCCCCGTGATTGGTGGACAGGTCCTCAGAATGCCGTGAAGGAACAGGGAGATCTGAGGGACTGGAGAACCAATCTGTGCTTGCCTTTCTAACAAATCACAGCTCTCTGCTCCCAGCCCAGCATCTGGCCTATAATGTACAGAGAAGAGATGCCAGGCCCACTGGGTTTTCAGCCAGCATCAGGGTGCAAAACAAACAAACAAACCGCGACTCCACCTAATTTCTGGGAGGAGTAAATAAATCAAGCTGCCTGTGACATATTTTTCCTCCATCTCCCCCCTTCACTTGTCATGAGAATAAATTACTCTGTGGAAACACGTTTGCTCCTTAGAAATGTGTCATCTATAAATACAAAGTAGCAGTGGTGCTCTGGGAGCCAGGATCCTGAGTGGCTGTGAGTTGAACCTATAATGTTTAACACAGCTAACCCCAGTGAAATTTCTTTAGTTTCCCTTCCTATTGTCCCCGGCTGGGAATACATCTTATTAGATATTCAGCTTTCCCTGTTTCTACTCAATGGCAAAATAAGGTTATAGAAAGAAGCTTAATGAACAATATAGATGTGCTGAACATTAAAACTGAAAGATCCAGATGAGGCTTGCTATCATATACCAAAGTCAATTCCAGATTAAACAGTTAAATATAACAAGTAAATTAAAGTGTTCAAAATGGAAACAAAGGAAACACAGGTAAGAATAAAACCTTAAAATAAGAATAAAACCTGCAGAAAGGACTGTCTTAGTTTATTCATTATGTAAAAGAGGAGTAAGGAAAAGCTTAATTTGACTTTGCTGAACATCTCAAGTTACTTATAACTTTTTAAATTGTGAGCTCTGAGGTCTCTCCAGCCCCTGTTCCTTAGGACCTGCTTGACATTTTACTTCCTAGTCCATCCCAACTACTGATGTTCCCCTAACCAACCAGCTCTCTGGCCTTGTTTGTTTGTGTGGTGCATCCACTGGAGACTGTTCACAATTCTAATGGAAACTGTGAAAGCCTTATTGCACTCATGGCTCACCTGCCTGCCTCCCCCTATTAAGCCCTGAGATCATTAAGGGCAGGGGCTGTGACTGTTCCATCATTGATACTTGACAAGTGCCTGGCACCTTGGGGAGGCTTAGATAAATGTGTGGTGAATAGATGTTGAAGGCAAATTTCAAAAACCAGGAAAAATATCCACCATAAAGATGACAGATGATAAATTTATATTTTTATAGAGCCTGAACAAATAAATAAAGCATTAACATCTAAAAAGAGAAACAAATTCACAGATGAAGGGGGGAAAATGGGCAAGGATTGAACCCCCTCAGTGATCCAATAAGTTAAAGTTAGATACCATTTCATCCATCAATTTAGTCACAAGTTTCCCCCTATTTTAAGACTACCCAGGACTGGTGAGGGTATAGTGAAATAGGTACTCTCACACTATTGGTGAAAATCAGTTGACAGCACATATTGAGGACTAAAAACATTTTTATGCTTTTTAAACTAATGATTGCCCTTTTGGGGGAGAGTTTTGCTTAGGAAATAATCCAAAAGATAAAATTTTTCACTGCAGTGTGGTTTATAACAACTAAAAGTTGGAAACCTCAATGTCCAAAAAAGAGAAAATGTTAAGAAATTATATTTTCTTAGGAGATTATGCAGCTATTAAACATTATCATGCTTGTAGGTAATTTAATGGCATGGAAATTTTTATGCTAGAAATATAAGTGAAGAAAAAAAGATAAAAATCTTAAAATTCAGAATGATCCTAGTGACTATTGCTATGACCACTGTTTCTGGTGTTCGGACTTCATCTCTCAAGTCATGATGATCAGGAAAAAGCCTGAGTGTCATTGTAGATGTTGGATGGATTTTCAAATGCTTCAGATTTCACCAGAAGGAAAACAGATGAGAAATAATCTGATCTTTGGTCTGAGAGATCAGGGTTTCATGTCTGTAAAGGGAAAGCAATGTTGGAAGACTAGGAAATTTCCTGAACTGAAATTTTAATAACTACTTAAATTGTAGGATATTGAGGTTTTATGAAAGTGGATTCCAAAGACTTCACAAATATGAATTAGGGGCGCCTGGGTGACTCAGTCAGTTGAGTGTCTGACTTCGGCTCAGCTCATGATCTCATGGCTCATGAGTTTGAGCCCCACATCAGGCTCACTGCTCAAGTGCAGAGCCTGCTTCAGATCTTCTGTCCCTCTCTCTGGGCCCCTCCCACACTTGGTGCTCACGTGTGCTCTGTCTCTCTCAAAAATAAATATCAAAAAAAGTGAACTAAACTTATTTGTATTTCCCCCTCATTCCTCTTCTTTTCCTTAAATTTTAAGCTCATACACTGAAATGGAACTTACAAAGTTGAAACAAGTGACTAGAAAATTAGAACAGTCATCTTCATATAAAAAAAAGGGTCACAGATATATTGAATGTATTTGCTGATTACCACATATGGTTGTCTGATGTAGTAAAGTGAATTCACAGAATATATTTCCTAAGAAAAGAAAACACGACAGAAAAATACTCAGTGTTAACAGCAGTTGTTTCTTGAGGGATAAGCTTATGGATGCTTCCCCTACCCCCCTCCACCTTTCTATGCCCCTTACACATAGTGAATGCTTGGTGACATTTGTTGATTAAGTAGATTTTCCACATTAAAAATTGGTTACATTTCTATGTTAAAATTATTTTAAAAAACGAAGTCCATAGATAACTTGTCAAGTCTGAGAATCTCACAAGACCCTAATCAATATTCATTTACCTATTTACTGAACAAACAGCTACTAGGTATAGTGTGGTGCTAGAGGCTAAGTATACATTAATAAATTAGATACCATCTCTTTTCTGAGAGAACTTCCATTTAGTAATAATGACCCTGGGCTCCTCTCTGCCATGGTTGTTTTCCTTGCTCTACCATTTTTTCCCCCACCTACCTTTGATCCTGAAATTATCCAATATATTTCCTCCCCAGAAGTTCAAAGCCTAAAACTGGGCTGATGCTCTCCCTAGTGGTGACCAATGAGTCCCCTCCACTTGCCTGTAAGTCTTTTAATGTCTGGTTTTTTTTGAATCTACTATCTCCAGAGTTCTTCTATATAACCTGCACAGTACTAGGCACTTGTACATCTTCTCCCATTTAATTCTAACAATATTCTTGAAAGGTAGGCATTAGTATATACATTTTATAGTTTGCAGGGAACAAAGAAACGAAGGCACAGAGAGGTTGAACAAGTTACCCCATGTCACCCTGAGTGGTAGAGCCAGAATTCAAACCCTGATCATTTGGATACCAAAGGTGCTTCTACTGACCACTCTGGTGTTTTGCAGGTCAGGGATCTGAGAATAGGAGGAGGCAGGCAGTCCCAGTCCTAGATGGGGAGACACTAGGACCAATCACAGTGTTTCAGAGCTGGCTGGCTGCTGGGAGGTGGCTGAGCAGGCAACTGAAAGAAGGGCTGAGAAAGAGCTGGCCCCGTGAAGCGGCAGGAGCTGGAACAGGATCTGTACTTTCGACCTGGGAGCTGCGCCTCCACTCAGCTCGTGCCCCTCCTTGTGGTCAGAGCAGGATCAGGAAATAGAGCTAGACTACACATCTCGCTAAAAGACCTTGAGAGACCACAGGAAGGGGGTTCTAAGTTAGCCGCTCTTACTGGGCAGAAGTTTCTCACGTGTTTCAAGTGGATAGAGGTTCTAACATCTGTTCAGAGGAGACAAGCACACTAGTCATTTTCAGTGATGTTTCCTAGACACCTGTAGTAAGGTTTCACACTCCTGACCATCCAGACCCCGCCTAACCTACAGTGCTTGTTTTGAGAAAGGCAAGCAAGCTGGGTCTTAAGGAGGAGTCATGCTTTATATCCTAAAATGACCCAAAAAATGTCTCTGTGGAAAACTTTTCAAAAATAAATATTAACATATCTTCAATGCTTTTCAACTACTTCTTTAAAAGAAAAACTTCCACTTTCAACAACGTGGTCAAAGCATCTCACTCAGAGGAAATGATGTCCAGAGTTACAGTAAAGACTCGAGAAACATTAGCTTACCAATTCTTTAGCCTTGCTGGGAATTTAAGATTTTAGGACTTCTAACATGAAGTATCTCATTTAAAATAAGAAGTCTATTTAACTTGACAACACAATTAAATCATATCGTAATTTCTTCTAAGGGTTTTTACAAAATACTGTATGAAAATTATACATAGGAAGCAAAGTTTAACAATTTACATTCTAATTAAAACTTTGTTGCAAAACATGCCTGTGACCACTCTCATGCTAATTTCATATAGTAGAGTTACAGGAAAACCAGAATCTTATATATGCAAGGTTTTTGGTTTTTTCACATAGTCTATGACAAAATACAGGGTTGAGAGCTTGGGAGAAAATTAAGCCAAAAACTGAATTCCACCTATGAGCCAGGAGGTGGCACCAAAGCACATCTGAGACTTTGACATTGGGGGCAGGGTGGAAAGCAGTTTCAAAGGCAGAAAGAAATACATGCAATAAATTCAGTCTCAATTCCCTAACACGGAATTCCATATCATAATAGAGTTTATAGAGTATATCGTTTTCTTATGGTCAAATTCTTTATCATCACTGATATTCCTCCCCCCCCCCCCCCACTTCTGTCCCTCTTTTACAAAAACTATACATTTTCAGTTCCTGCAAGGGTTTTCAACCACCGAGAAGCAGGCCCTCCAAACCGTCGCACAAAATTGTGGTGTGAAACACACAACAGCAAACTAGAAAATGTTGCTCGTTAACACCACCCCATATTTAATATTTTTTGATAGCGTTTTCTCTGAAGCCTCAGTACCATTTGACTTTGCTAGCTTTCTCAAATATCTTCTTTGATGTTGAGGGCACAAATAAGTTAGACTGTTTATTATCATTTAAATCTCTTGGGCCTTGTAACCAAAGAAGCACATGCAGGTTGACTTGAACATGCTGTGTGGCATCCGTTAGTGGAAATAGGTAGCAGGTGAGAACTCTGTCCACACAGTCAGATTTTCAAGATCAGATTCCACCTGTTTAGTGGTTTTTAGTGGAGGAGCCAGTCGATGTTGAGTTCATTTTGAAATCTTGGCAATTAATAGCATTCTGAGAGGCAAGGTTGCTTCAATCCAAGTGTTGGGGGAATTCACCATCTTTTCCCAGAGAGCAACTTCCTCTGAAGTAGAGTCCATCCAATCCACTTCAGTGCCATAGCTTTTACCTGGTAGGGCGGGGGGGGGGGGGGGGGGGGAGGGGGCGGGGGGGCAGAGAAAGGAAGCTTTGCATTTAGAAAGGAATTGTTCATTGGAGGCGGCAAGGAAGGTCATTCCCTCATTATAATCACCAGTGGAATACAGCTAGGAAGCGTTTTAATATCATCAGGAGGGCAAATCTGGGGCTCAATCGAAGAAAGAGCTGTTTAGTCACCTGAGCTAGCTGATAATCTGTCAGGGACATAGTGGGGTAGTAGGGAAGAGTCCTGGCACTGGGATGGAGGTGACACTAGATAATCTCTAAGGAAGTGTGGTTTGGGGTTTTGTGTCTAAGAGACTCGACTTTGAATCTTGGCTCTGATGCTTATTAGCTGTTACTTCATTTCTTAGAACATCAGTTCCTCTGGAGATAACATAGTAACGACTCATAGAATTTCTGTGAGGATTAAATGAAATAATATAATCAAAGCACTCAGTACAGTGACTACTGCTCCACAAATGTTAATTGCTATCATTATTTAAAGCATCCTTTTTGTCATAAAAGGATATAAATATTTTTCAGGGAAGAGTAGTGATGAAGGATTTTCTGTATACCCCCACATACTGTAACTTAAGCTCTGTGTGGACAGACACTACATCCTGTTAGTCTTCATATCTAGAGCCCTTGGCATACAGCCTGACATTCCTTCATTCATTCATTTCATTACACTTAACAGAAATAGAATATCTGTTTTCATAAGGAAGAAGCAAAGCAACAAGCAGACAAACCTCTACTGTCTCCAGAAGCACTTGGCTCATAGAGAATTAAAAATGTAACAGACATTACCTGTTCCAAAGCCAATCCGAAGACCACCCAAAAACTGGTTGGTTAATTTGTAATGGTCCCAGACAGTAAGCTCTACACAGGCTTCTGTCAGATCTTCAGGCCTGAAACCATCATACACCATGGTGTGGTTGAAGACAGGGTTGGTGGTTTTCCCTACAGCTCTTGTCTTTTGGCGACTTTTCCTACTTGTATCTGGAAGGATGATACTACAAAAGAAATCATTGTGAAAGCATTTTACTAAGATGGTGAACATTTACACCTTAAGTGTACTTCAACACAGCTAGTGAAGACTGGCAGAAGGATATAGAAGAAGAAAAAGAGTGTAGAGAGGCAGTGGTGGTGGCGATGGTGATGGTGGCGGTGGGGATGATGGTGGTGGGGATGATGGTGGTGGTCATGGTGGTGGTGGTGATGGTAGTAGTGGTGGTGGTGGTGATGGTGATGGTGGTGGTTGTCGTGGTGGTGGTAGTGGTGGTGGTGGTCATGGTGGTCATGGCGATGATGATGGGGGTGGTGATGGTGATGATGATGGGGATGGTGATGGTGGTTGTGGTGGTCATGGTGGGGGTGGTCATGGTGGTGATGGTAGTGGCGGTGGTGTTGGAGAATATTATGGGGATGGTGGTAGTGGTCATGGTGGTGGTGAGGATGGTGGTGGTTGTCATGGTGGTGGTAGTGGTGGTGGTCATGGTGGTGATGGCGATGATGATGGGGATGGTGATGGTGGTTGTGGTGGTCATGGTGGGGGTGGTCATGGTGGTGATCGTAGTGGTGGTGGTGTTGGAGAATATTATGGGGATGGTGGTAGTGGTCATGGTGGTGGTGGGGATGGTGGTGGTTGTCATGGTGGTGGTAGTGGTGGTGGTGGTCATGGTGGTGATGGCGATGATGATGGGGATGGTGATGGTGGTTGTGGTGGTCATGGTGGGGGTGGTCATGGTGGTGATGGTAGTGGCAGTGGTGTTGGAGAATGTTATGGGGATGGTGGTAGTGGTCATGGTGGTGGTGGGGATGGTGGTGGTTGTTATGGTGGTGATGGCGATGATGATGGGGGTGGTGATGGTGGTTGTGGTGGTCATGGTGGGGGTGGTCATGGTGGTGGTGGCAGTGGTGGCAGCATCCTGCTGGAGGTACTCTTCATTACTCTTCATTACAGTGGACCAGACTTGCTTTGAATCCTGACTCTGCCATTTATTGGTTGTGTATTGTAGGAAAAGTCACTTAATCTCTCACTTGCTTCATCTTTAAAATGAGAATGGTGATACCTAATTCGTAAGGTTAATGTTATAATTACATATGAAGGAAACAACTTAGTTCAGTGCTTTCAATTAGTAAGTGCTTAACATGGTAGCAATTGCTTGAGGATTCCTTTATAATTTGGAAATATGATCTAGTCCTGATTATCTCTTTTCTGGTTTTTTTTTTTAATTTTTTTTTTAACATTTATTTATTTTTGAGACAGAGAGAGACAGAGCATGAACGGGGGAGGGTCAGAGAGAGGGAGACACAGAATCGGAAGCAGGCTCCAGGCTCTGAGCTGTCAGCACAGAGCCCGACGCGGGGCTCGAACCCACAGACTGTGAGATCATGACCTGAGCCGAAGTCGGCCGCTTAACTGACTGAGCCACCCAGGCGCCCCTATCTCTTTTCTGTTTTTAACCTACCATACCTCTTATAAATACAAGAAGGTCTGAAAGTTGTCTCAGAATGAGAGACTGCCCTGAGCTGAAAAATCTTACCAGCTGACATCTATGAATAATATATAGAGAGAAAGTCACAAATAATGTCATATAAACTTAAACAGCTACAACTGGTCTTCTGAAAGAATAGGTGTAGATAAAATCAGTCAGGGGGGCTAAGAGAGCACACTAATAGTTGTTTAGACACTGCTGACTTGATGCCAGGCATTTATATATATAACAGAGAAAAAAGTTTGCCACTTAAAAATTCAAATTAGGGGTTCATATCACAGGTCCTTCCAGAATGTGTTGCCATTGTCCTAAGTTATTTCATTCAAACCATGAATGATGAGTTTCAGCATCACAGGTATGGAGACTTGAAACCAACCAGCAAAGGCTGGGCTATGGCAGAGATGAGAGAGGCAGAGTTATCAATGCTGTTACCATTTAACAAAAGAATTTAGATGGTTGCCCCTTAGCAGAGGTAGATCGAGACATTCCTTCACCCAGATGTGCACTTCTCCAGTTGTAGGAAGCTTTTTACCTATAATTGAAAAAGGGCAGAAAAGAAAATTTCACTGCCATTCCTCTCTTGGCAATACTGCATCCAAAGATGCAGTCTGGAACAGTGATGCTAGCTAGAGCTTGATGATATGATCCTAATTGGCTAAATTTATACATTCTTAACTAAATCTTCCCTAGTCTGCCTGCACTGAGCTCAGATAACTCTATGCAAATAATTCATATTGATTCCAAGTGCAGAGTACTACATCATTATTTCTGGGTTTGGCTTGTTTCAAGATAAATTATAGAGATCAGGTATGTAAATCATCCATTTACAGTTATATTCAAAACACCTCAGTGAAATGCATATTCCTTTCAAATATTGTTAATGGGAGGCATTTGAAACATAATGAGTATAAAGTAACCAAAACAGGTACTGGCTAAGTACAGCCACTTTTCTTGTTAAATGTGGTTACACACTTTGTGACAATATTGCGTACACACATAAAAACTAGGGTTATGGCCAAGGAATTCTGAGAAGTTGGCTTACTCTTTAGCTTTTGGCTAGGCTGGGTGCACATGGACAGAGGACCACTACCATATTTTTCTGAATGGGTTAACCTAATTAACCAACAGGAATTTAATGAGCATTTATTATATGCTCAGCCCTATGCTAGTAATATCATTGGATGCAAGGAACATAAGAAATCTATGTCCTCGGGAAATGTTTACATTTAAAAAGAGTAATTCAAATAAAAACTATAAAAATGTAACACAGAATGAAATGCCAAGTTATAACTATAATGTTCTAGGTGATGATGTGCTCAACGAGGGTGAATGCATATAGCCAGGAAAAGCTTTATGGAGAAGATGGGGCTTCATCTAAGACTTGGATAGGTTGAGAGAGGCAGCCACTCCAGAGAAGAGAAACTACATGAACAAAAAATCAGACAAGGTGGAGCCCATCACAAAACATCCTCTCCTTTGCCCCCCGCTCCCACCAAGAAATGATAGTGGTGGAAAACAGACTGGCAGAATTTCTATGCATGTGGACCATAAATGATAGGATAGAAATTATATATTTTAAAAATCTGCCTTTTAGGAAGATCCAGAAGTAACAAAATGGTGGTTTGGCAGCCATATGGACCTAAAGATATCTTTTACTTGCCCTCCAATTCTTTTTTTTTTTTTTTTTAACCGAATTAGAATGTTTTTTCTAGTTCAATCACTGCCCTTACCATCCAAGATTTCTTTCATGCCACTGGTTTCACAGCCTGGTTACTGAAAGCAGTTGAGTTGCAACCTCTGATTTCAGTCATAACATTTATACAGATTCTTAAGGAGAAAAACTTGGGGAACTTGCTTAGGAAATAAATGGCAGGCATTCATTTCTTGCTAGTCTCTTGCTCCTTAACTGGGCTGGAGACCTGAGGCCCTAACATCAAGGATGCAATTAGGAATCTTGAGGAAAAAGCTTTCAGTCCTGCTGAGACCTTAAGAATGGGGAACCAATACACTCTTACTTCCTAAGGGCTCCATACGAATTTGTCTAATTCTTGCCTGTGAGGAACACCCAGGCTCCATTCTGAATACGGGAAAGGCCATCCACACTGTGCAGATACACCCAGTAAGTCTTGGGTAAGACTAGAAATCAGTGCTCTAGGTGATTTTGATGCAATATTTGGGAACCATTTCTTAAGCATAAGTGGTTTATTACGGAGATGCTAAACAATGATTTCTACTACTGATATTCATCACTTCCAGCTGAGATCATACCAACCCTCACACTGGGAACAATAAAAAAAAAAAAAAAAAAAAAAAAAAAAAAAACTTTTGGAGAGTGAGGTGATAATTCAAACAAGGATTGTAAACTAGAGAATTTTGGAAACTGAACATTTTTTTTTCCATGGAACCAGAAGGTAGAATGGTGGTTATCAGGGGCTGGGAGAAGGACATGGTGAGGCTGAAGTTTAAAGGGTACAGAGTTTCAGATATGCAAGATGAAAAAAGGTCTAGAGATCTGCTTTATAACAATGTGAATATGCTTAATCCTACAAAAGGTACACTGCAAAATGGTTAAGATGATAAATTTTATATTATGTGTTTTTACCACAATAAAGAATTATCAACTATAAATTGACTCATCTGGTCCATATAATTACTAAGTTAGTAATTTTGCCTAGGGTTTCACCTTTGAAAATATCACAGAGTTCAAAGAAATCCTTGGAGAGGGAAGGGATCGGGAAAGGACATAAATCTGTATGGAAAATCATTACATACCAGGAATTGGATCTGGAACATACTGGAGAGCTAACTTCATTTCACCTCTGTTTTCTGCTTCAAGGGCAACTGGTGCTGTCTGGAAAATGAAGGACACTGTCAGTAAGTGTGAGACACAAACTATTTTACTCTGTTGATATTGTGTTATAGGACAACAAATGCCCGTTTCTGTGAGTATGTATCACCCATGAGTGCCCTGAATTAACATTTCCATCAAAGCTAAACTCTTGCTTTTATATCTGGGAAAGCCATACTGTGTATCTTGGAAAGACTTGCTTGGTACCCAGAAAATATCTCAAGGCCTTTAGTCTCAGAGATAGTAAAGAAATCAGAATGGCTTTCTTGGAGAGAGAAGAAATGTTCTGGGATGCTTTGGTTTTTATAAAAGCACATAAATTTTGTTGGTCACCCAGTCAGACATAAAACTATTTATTTGAGTTACTCTTTCTTTGAGTAAGAAGAGTGTGGGGAAAGTCTGGGGGAAGAAAAGCCAAACATTACATTTCCAAAGCTGCATTAACCTGATCATTTCAGATCACATGGTTTGATGTCTTTAAGAATAACAAAGACTGGACAATAATTTTAAAATGTGTATCTATTATTTTCAAGTATAAGAGAGCTGGTTTCACTTTCAAATTCTGGTCCTTTAGAGCCTTATTGCCAAAACATAGCTATGCATCAGAAACCTAAAGGTTAGTTTAAAATGAAAAGCTTTTGACATCTTCTAAGGAATTCACACCCAGTGAGTCTTGGGTAAGACTAGAAATCAGTGTTCCAGGTGATTTTGATGCAATATTTGGGAACCATTTCTTAAGCATAAGTGGTTTAATATGGAGATGCTAAACAATGATTTCTACTATTGATATTCATCACTTCCAGCTGAGATCATACCAACCCTCACACTGGAAGCAATAAAAAAAAACTGGATTAAACAAATTTATTTGAAGGAATTAATGAATTATTATCACGACTCAAATGGAGAACATCTTTGAGTCTGACATTCATTGCTTTTCACTTTGAGGCATCAGCTGATTTTTAAGTAGTGCCAAACTAGAGCATAATAGAAAGGAATAGCCTTAGACATACTCTAGATCAGTGGTTGTCAAAGTATGGTCCCCAGGCAAGACGCTGTATCAGCAACCAGCCATGGCTAGAAACTTGGGCCCAGATGTTACTAAATCAGAAACCCTGAGAATAGGGCCCAGAAATCTGTATTATAAGTACTTCACGTGAATGGGATGCATGCTAAAATCTGATAACTACTTCCCTAGGCTTTCACTTGGAATCCCTGAAGGGCCATAGCCTAGGAATTTGAGCAAACAAAAACTACATGAGACCACATGAAAACTGAAACCCAGCTTCTAGTCAGTTTGTTCTCAGATTAAAGTGCTCTGTCCCCACTCTGTGTGTCAGAAACAAAAGTAAATCCTCTCAAAGTATCCCTAGAACTCTCATATACAATGCCTAGCTTACAATAATAAATGAACAGGCATACCAGGACAAAGGACCACATGACCAAACTAAGATAAAAAATTAGATAAAAGAGACATACAAATGTTTAGGATATTGGGTTTTCAGATATATATTTTAAATAACTTTGATTAATATGTTCATGAGGATAATGTTAAGATAGAGAATTTTAGGAGAGAAATGGTCTATGAAAAATCAAATGAAAATATAAATCTGAAAAATATAATGACTGAGAACCTGTAAGATGGGTGTTTTAGACATAGCAGATAAGAAAATTATAGAATGGAAAGACAAGTTAGCAAAAACTAGCCAGCCTGAATTCTGGAGAGGAGAAAAAAAAAAAGAACAGAAAATACATTTAAAGGGCATAAGAGACATATTGGACAGAGTGAAAAGACATAATGATCCCAAACAAGGGATAACCGTTATTAATTAAAATGCAGTTTATAGTAGCTTTCTCCTACATGCCAGGCACCAAACCAACCAACAAACCAAAAACGTCAGAACTTACCTTTCGCTTCAGAGGGTACCACTTCAGTTGTTTATTCTGTTTGTTGTCCCAGTCCCAAGTTTCCAAGTCAAGTTCTACTTCCCCTAGAAAACTATTGCGCTTAAATGTATCTCGATGCCAAACGGACAGGTTCAGCTTTTGTGTTTTTAAGATTTGCTTTTCGACTTTATACTGCAGATCAAAGAAGGAAATTAAAGTGGTGAATAATACTATTTTATGCCAAAGTTATGACACAGAGATAAAGAGAAAAGTCATCTGTACAGATCAGGTTTTCTCATCTGCTAGGTTTCAAGTCTCAAAGATATTGCAAAGTCATCTTATTCTAAGTGTCTTGTTTCAAAGCGCTAAATCCATCTTTCACAAAAGCTGATTTTCTTTCTGCTTCTGGAAAAGCAAACCACAGTTCAAATATCATAGCCAGTAATAGCTTTCTAAAAACGAAAGCCAATTATTCATTTTTTACTGGCTGTTTTTTTGTTCAAACTAGATATAACATAAGTCCAGTTCAGTCTCAAAATGCTAATGAAGTTTAATCCTGTGGTCTGTTTTCTACCTAAGGACAAGGTATTTTTTTTCTAATAGA
Source organism: Panthera onca (assembly GCF_046562875.1). Taxonomy (NCBI): domain Eukaryota; kingdom Metazoa; phylum Chordata; class Mammalia; order Carnivora; family Felidae; genus Panthera; species Panthera onca. Next base: position 68,374,108 of record NC_138348.1, read on the forward strand.
CTCTATTTTTTAGAGCAGTCGTAGATTTCTAGCAAAACTGAACAGAAAGTACAGAAAATTCCTATATACCACTTGCCCCTATTTACACACAACATCTCCCACTATAGATATCCTGCAATGACAAGGTACTTTTCAATTAAATTCCTTTTTCCTGATTCATATGGTTAAGTGGAAAATATCTGGCATCCTAACAGTTTTTCATCTAAGATGCAATCAATCCTAGATTGTATATAATCATGGGAGGGATAATAGTACTTCTGACCTAAAAATAATCTCTATTTGGTTTTATGATGTACTACTTGAATGTCCATTTTGGTTGTAGCAGGCTGGTCTTTCTCTGAATTTACTATTTAAATTAGGTGGCTTTTCCTGAGTATAGGGTTGAAGTAGTTGACCTAGAAACAGCTAGGGTATGGAGGTATATCACAGTCAGACTGTAATTAAAAACTGGTTACAGAAAATCTATAAAAAATTGACCCATGGATGACTGAAAATTAATCTAATTCTGCTTCTTTCCTCAGAGGATAATCAAATAGTTGGACAGCCTTTCAGAAAAAGGGAATGAATGACACTTCTTCTGTTTCCAGTTTCAAATTATCATGACTAAGACAACATTATACAGTCTGGGGTAGGGGGAAATATGGGTATTTGAGGCAGGTATACTTTCTATTCATCTGTCTATTCATCTATCCTTCCAATAAACATTTTTTGAGTACTTATCCAGACACTATATTGAGTCAACATGTGTTTAATACATACTAATCACTTTGCATATATTAATTCTTTTAATGTTCACACCTACTGAAGTAGGTAGGTACTCTTATTGTCTCCCTTTGGCAGATATGAAGCACAGACAGGTTCAGTCATTTGCCCAAACGCACACAGTTGATAAATGGCACAGAGTTGGACCTTGCCCTCCTGGAACTCACAGTTTAATGGGAAAGCAGACAATGAGGCTAGTAGTTCAAGTGCTGAGTGTTAACAAAGCCTAATATAGAACAAGGTGACTGAGGCAGCAGAACGCAAGGTGGCCTGATGGGTTAAGGACAGCCTCTCATAGGAAGAGGCATTTAAGGCTGTAGGAGGTAGTTAGGGATAGAATGTGGGAAAGAGCACTCTGGCCAGATGGAACAGGAAGTCCAGCAGTGTGAGAAAATGTAGTCAGTTCCTCCAAAGAACAGAAAGGAATCAGGGTGACCTGAACAAAGACTCTGAAATTGAAAAGAGGAGGCTGGAGCCTGGGTTGTGGAGGGACTGGTGACATGTTAAGAAGGATAGACTTGCCGCTAAGGGTAATGGGAATCCTAAAAGATTTTAAGCAGAGAAATAACATGATCAGAATTATGCTCTTGGTAAATCATTTTTACGATGCTCAATTCTGTCAGCTGTGTATCTTTGAGCAATTTCCTTTGTTTCTCTAAGCTTCACCTGCTTCATCTGTGAGGTGCAGGCAGTATCCTCCTGGTGGCCTATGTAGAGAATGCATGACAAAACGCAAACAACATTCAAGGTGTATGGTCTCATGCAAGGCAGTTTGTCAGAAAATGTTTATTCCTTCCCTTTTTCTCTCCCCGTGACTGACTTTACTTGTAGAGATACTACCCAAGAAGATGTGGCTATTTAGGGGCACCTGGGTGGCTCAGTTGGTTAAGTGCTGGACTTTGGTTCAGGTCATGATCTCAGTGAGTTGGAGCCCCGAGTTGGGCCCTGTGCTGACAGCTGAGAGCCTGGAGCCTGCTTCGGATTCTGTGTCTCCTGCTCTCTCTGCCCCTCCCCCACTCACACTCTGTCTCTTTGTCCCTCTCTCTCAAAAATAAACACACATTAAAAAAAATTTAGACAACATGGCTATTTACACATAATCACAGTGACACATCATCATTTAGGATTTTCCTAGACAGAGAGTTCATAGATACCCGCAGTATCTCATTATACACAGGATTCAAGGTCTTCTTCACTACAAGTGTTTTCTTCTTGCCCATTTTGCCCTTGTCTGGTAACAGATAGGCCTTTACATATCTAAAAAGAGAAGCGGAAAGACAAGAAGGTCAGAGAAAATAAAAGTCATGTTTCTATCTCTACTTGGAAAAATGCATTGGTAATTGACAGAAATAATTCATGACACTCAGAAAAGTGATAAGTAAATGAATGTTCTCACTAATGTCTTTTATACTTAAATGTTTAAACACATTGCAGCAGAATTGATCATTTTATAATTGTTTTAAAATTTTTTAAAGGATATTTCCTGAACTCCTTTTTTCTTTGGCCTTATCTGATATGGAGGGTGGTGGGGGACAGATCTCTAATGTAGTGCTTAATTTTACTGGCTTGTTTCCAATTAAGAAAAGACTGGTGCTTACAGAATTTTTTTAAAAAAGTTTTGTTACTGCCTTTTGAAAACAAAAATTACTCTTAGCACCAAACTAATCAAGCCACATTCAATGGGGGAAAAAAGTATACTGGACCCAATTGTTTTTATAATAAAAGCATGAAGGATTAGGCTTATGCCAGCAAAATAATTAAGAATCTGACTTCTGCATAAGGATAAGTGAGGAATGTACTCAATTTTTGCAAATAAACTGAAGTATCAATTAAGCCTCTGATTTAAAAGACGAGCTGGTAATTCCCCCTAAAGTTCTTCTGTAAAATAGAAGTTAAATTTAGAATCTACCTCAGTCTAGAATCTTAACTGTTCCTGCACCACTGAACATTCTGAAGTATGCCCCTACATGTCCCTAACTTTAGAGAAGTTTGAGAGTCATGGGAACAGATTAGGGTTTAAGCCCTTATTCCCAGTTTTGCTGCTGACTCTCTGAATTTATGTAAATAGGTCACTTATCTTTTCTGGCCTTAATTTCCTTATCTGTTAAAAGAATGAATGGGACAAGATGGCCTCAAAGGTCCCTTCCAACTTGAAATATTTTGTGCTTCTCTGACATTTTTATAGTTTAATAACTTTGGCACATGAATTTATAAAGTAAATAAAACAGCACTTCCCCCAAACTTTTCTTGTCAAACATTTCTTTTTGATGCAGTCACACACATATCCTCCCTTCAATTTCTTTCTTGGCCAGTTTCTGCAAGATTACGAATAACTAAGAGAAAACAGTTACTTCAAATTGTACTTACGGGTCTGAGCGCTGTTTTTTAACATCTGCTGCTGCTAAGTCTTTACACTGGGCCACAAAGACATGCAACTCCTTCAATGAGTCCACATAGTCGATTGCAAACTGAATATTTCCTTTCACTTCCAGATTGCCAAAGTCTCCACTGTAAACGCTCATCACACTGCCGCTCACCTGAAAGCATCCGAAACACACAGTGTTTGTTTCTATCTCTTTCACAAATCCAATACAAGGATCATGAATATAATCTTTGCTTGCCATTATTTCTCTAGTTTGCACTTAAGGCAATTAATAAAATATGGCATAAAGACAGGCCAACACAGACAACCTGACGTAATATATGGCACAACTAGTGTGTAAAAAAAAAAATGCCTCTAAAAGATACAGATGAAAAGTGAAATGCAAAGTTATTTAGATAATGGCTCATTTCAAAGCAGGGGGATTTTTATGGTGGGGGGCATTCAAAGTTCCATTTTTAGGCATGCTTAGTATTTAAGACATTAAAGAAAGAGGATGTGAGAAACCCCAGGCACACAAATCACAGTGACACATTGCTCTATCAAATTTCCAAGGCACTAAAAAGGAATTTTACTATGTTACTCATCCACTAAATCTAGGAAAATGCTTACTGGGCCATACGCCTTTAGAGGTCAGGAAGGGTAGAGAATGGATGATTGATGAAGGCAGTTGAAAGCCTTCCCAAGGCCATACATTTGATTGTTATCAGCAGAAATTCAATGTAAACAGATTTTTTTTTTAAAGTTTGAGAAATGGGAGGCTAGTAAGAATTTAAGTACAGCTTTGTCATTTGATTAGCATACCTGTTGAGATATGTGCATGTTTATGTATATCAGAGAACTATTTGGTAAGTGTATGTGGATATATTTACATATATATATTTCTACACACATACTACATGCACGATGACTGATCTCACTTTATAAAAGAAGTTCTAGGTAAAGTCAAATTTTCTAAAGCCAACCTGAATACACTTAAGTAGACTTCCTTTTAAAACCCTGTTCTAAATCCTTCTGTAAAGCAAAGAAATCCTATTCTTTTATGTGAATCAGTACCTTTATTCATCAGGTTTGCTAAAATAGAGATACAATTCTAAACCTGCAAAGAGAGTATAAAACATATCTAATATAAGCAGAACTTAACAATAGTTACCCCATTTGTTGCAGAGAAAAATGCAGCGGTTCATCTTGTTGGTAATTTAGGCTTATTTCTAAAGTACTTACATCCCAAAAAACATATTCATTTATAATGGATGTGAACTCTTTTTATGCTTAAAAAAAGAAAAACAAAGATTTAGCTAGCCAGAAGCTAATTGTGGGTTAGAGAAAAAGCTAGTGCCCTTGGAATCTGGGAATACAATGGGAGCCATTTTATAGTAAGAAGGAGCACGGCAGAGCAAGGTTCACAGAAGCAGAGAGATATTAACACGGAGCCTTTGTTTACATACAGAAGACAGGGACGTCATGCCAGAGGAGCTGCTAAGATTGGTTAAAGAGCTTGGGCTCTTCTTGTGTCTGCTGAGCTGGTAACTGCTTTCTGATGCTGTATCTGTTTCTCTGTCATCACTCTACAAAACATCATATAATATACACAAAATTTAAATTCAGGATGATGAAGATCAGAATCTCAATTTAGAAAAATATGCTATCTCGGTATCCCAGGGATCTGTCAACATTTCTGAAGGTCAAAAGACACTTGTGCTAATCACCAGGGAATGGGATTCAGGATGAAATGGGTGGTCTATCTTGGACCTCACCTAAGGAGGAGGGCAGTGCTTTGCTACCAAAATAACAAAGTGATTTTTTTTTTTTTTTCACCTACAAGGTGGGCCCATAGTGCTACAGAAGGCAGCATTACTGTGAGCTTTCTTGTTACTGTCTTAGTATATGTATTTAGGTTACTTGGGGAACTTTATTGATAGATATGAGAAGTTAACTTTACCCACACAATAAAAGGTCTAAGACTTACTATCAAAACATAAAATGTCGTGTGTAATTCCTCATTATTAACATAGCCTGTCTTCCCTAAAATTCAAATCTTTTACTTGAGACACTATTAAACTAGAAAAATAAATGCTAGTTTGATCTGTTTCAACTAGAACTTATATATATACATATTTAAGAATTCTAAACCACCTCTTATGTATTTTCATAGTGCTATTGTGCTTATCTTTTTATTGCTATAGGGAAGTATATATTAAATTACATTTATTAACATGTATTAAATTCTACCCACATTAGATTTTAACAATTTTTTAAAGTATTATTTTAAATATGTCCCAGGAAATATTTACCTGGGTCAAGAAAAAAAAAAGTGGCAATAATAAATTTTATTATATTCAGAGCTAAAGTTTATCAGACAGTACTTTTAAAAATTCATGATTCAGAATGTGTTCCTTTTGGGGTTAGAGAGTTTATGGAGCAGTTCAGTGGAGTTAGGGAAACATCTGTATGGAGTAGTTAGTTCATGCCAACATATTCTGGGGCCATGCAATTATGTATCAATATAACAGATGCCAATTCAAATGCAGAGTTAAGGAGTTAAAGAAAAACAAAATTTATGACTTATATGGATAAGAAAAAAATCCTCCCTCAAGGATTTAAAAAAAAACAACAAAACACCATACCTTTTAAATGTCTCCGTTGTCACACCCTCCCCCCACATGCTTACGGTCCATCTCCCTCTATTATCGCATGCACTATGGTCTACCTAGTATATCAGGTCACTAGTGAATTCATGAAGGATGGGATCCTGTCTTATTGACCTGGAACACCAATTTTCACATAGCATGTACTCAACAAATGTGACTGATGTTAAACTAAGCCTCAAAGGGCTAATGGACAAAGGCACACGGCCTGGTTTCATGTCCACTTCCTTTAACATTTAGTCCGACCCATGTGCTTTGAAAGACAAAATTATACAGCTTAATTTGGCATCTCTGATGCACAAACTCAAATGACTTGGACTCTCCTTTGTGTGGAGCTATGAGGCAGCACATTAAAAGTGAAGGAGGAGAATGAAAAACCAGAACTGGTATCACTTGCCTCTTCAGTTATTATATAGCTTATTCATATGACCAACCAAGACCAAAGCCTGTTTACAAAGGTATAAAACCACAGGAACTCCATGAGGTGCCTACCAGTGGCTTCCAACTAATGATTTAGTTTCAAAGAATGAGTGATTCTTTTCAAAGGAACTATAATGTGGGCTGTTATGCATATGCAGGGGTGAACATTTGCAGATACAGTTCATCTAAGGCCCAAGAATAGACAAAGGGAGGGCCAGGAGGTCAGGCAAGAGATATGTAATTTATATGCTGTCTAGAACTTTCCTCATATTTCATCTACTAAGAGAATGCTTGAGGATAAAGCTTTTTATTTTACCATCAAAAATCAGACCCGAACTGCAAATAGTAACAGTTAATGTTTACTGGGCATTCACTATGTGTCAGGCACGATGCCCTGTGTTTTCCCTCCATTATCTCACTGACTCCTCACAACCTAATCAGGTAGGTACTAGGAAACCAGACATAGGGAAAGTAAGAAACTTGCCCATAGTCACACAGCAAATTTGTAGCACAGCCAGAAGTAGGAGTGTCTGACTCCAAGCTCCTAACTACCTGGCTGCAAGAACATAGAATCTTTTATGGTTTTTTTTTTTGGGGGGGGGGCGGATTTTTAAGTTTCTATTTTAATTCTAGTTAACTTACAGTGTTATATTAGTTTCAGGTGTACAATATAGTGATTCAGTAATTCCATACAACCCAGTGCTCATCATGACATGTGCACTCCTTAATCCCTATCACCTCTTTAACCCATCCCCCAACCCAGAACATGGAATCTTAATTAAGTCAAAGGACCTAAGTTAAAGTCCTAGGTCTACTTTTTAGCAGCTGTTGGATTTGGGGAAAGTTATTTAACATCTCAGGCACTTTCCTGTTTTATGTACCTACCACATTTAGTTAGTGACAGTTAGATATCAGAATGAATATTAAGTGCCTGGTATTTACAAAGTATTCAGGGAATAGCAGATAATAGTCCTGTTCTGACCTGAGGCACTAGGCATAATGGCTAACCATGATAATCGGATATGGGCTCCAGTCCTGGTTCAACTCTTTTCTAGATGAGTGATGTTATTTACCTCTCATGGTGTTTCCTGACCTATAAAGTCTGGGGATAATGATGGTGCCCGCCTTCTAGGCTTGTTGGAGGAATAAATGAGATAATGTACACAAATTGTCTATGCCCAGGAGATATCCTTAAAGTCTGCTGTAAAATTGTCACTCTATTACTTTACCAAATGCTTTCAAGCTAGTCATGCTACCCAGACTAAGCTTTCACAAATCAACTCTACTGTAAACTAAAGAGTGGTTATTTCACACCAGCGTATTTCTGTAGGGGTTTCTTATTTTGTACCCACTTTGAAACAAAAGTCATATTCCAAAATCAACGCAATTTGACTTCACCACCAAAATGAGTTGCCGTTTGAGTCAAATGAGACATGTCATGCCTCGTTCCAGGATCAACAACACTGCCTTTATTGACAGGAAAGTTCATGGGTCAGTCCTACTGACCTCTTTGGTCTCTGCCACAGCTGAATAAAAACACACCAACCTTGGCAGAACAAACTCACCGATTTGGTTCCATTTTTCTGAAATTACAAAAGACAAACTTGCCTCATCTTGGAGAAATGCTGGAACAGACTTGCTCATCCTTTTGAGTTTGTCAGGGTGGGAAAACTGATTATCAGGTTGTGAAGGCACTGTGGAAACTAAACAGCAGCATTTCCATTCAAAATTATCCTTACAATTTTGGACAAACATAAAGCATAAGTTGAAAACACACTTTTCTTTCGTCTATGAATGAGATATTTTTATAAAAAGGTTAAAGGCACAGTAGTTCACATGCACAGGATCCTAAGATAAGCAACATGCAGTTTTCATAAATTATATAGAGAGAACTAGCAAGGAGATGAACCAATTGAAAATAAGAATTAATTTACAAACTGTTCATTTTTATTAATCTGGAGCTGGAGTTGAATTATATTTATTAAAACATAGAGACATTGTGAATCAGTTTTAACTTATTTTTCACATCAGAGATTTGAACCACACGATGTGTGATTTCTTGGTTCATCTCCTTGAGATGTATTTTTAAAACATGCTGCAGGCTGAAAAACTATTTCATTGGACAGCAAGGATCTCCGTACACAACTCAATCATAAAAGTGTCCTGGCTACTGAGCGTCTAAGAGAAGGCTTGTTTGTTCAGTGATTATGAGGATCACTTCTCTGATAGTGTTTCTCACTCAGAATTATGAAAGACTATGATTCCAAACTATTTTTTTAAACAAATTGTTTAGACTTATTATTTAGACACCTTAATTTAGATACCCTTTGATACAGTAAGTATATACGTGGAAGTCACAATGAGATGATGAATTTTATTCCTCATTTGTGTAATTCTAGTTAGAAACCTATTTCCTTCTTTAAGAATTAGTGTCTGGGGCACCTGGGTGGCTCAGGTGGTTAAGCATCCAATTCTTAATTTTGGCTCAGGTGATGATCTTGAAGTTTGTGAGTTCAAGCCCCCACATTGGACTCCATTCTGACAGTGAAGAGTCTGCTTGGGATTCTACCTGTCTCTCCCTCTCTCTCTGTCTGTCTCTCTCTCCCTCTCTCTCTCCCTGGCCCCTTCTCTCTCATGTGTGCTCTCTCAAAAAATAAACTAAAAAAAAAAAAAAAGAATTAGTGTCTAAGCTTTTCTTACAGTGAATCAGAGCTTGCATATTATATGAGTTAACATGTTTCAAGGCCCTTAGAATAGTGCCTGGCACATAGTATACTCTATATATAATTATTTGCTAAAAAAGTAAATATTGTCTGATAATCCTTAAATTACCTATTCGATGTGCTACAAATATACTGACTTGGTTTTAGCAGTGAAAGAGATACCAGGAAAATAGATAAAAATCAAATTATATTTCTATATATAACTCAAAAGGCTCAAATTCAGCCCTAAGCATTAGCTAAATTCATGTTTGGTTAAAAGAAATCTAATGAAGGAGAACTGAAAACTGAACTATATATATTAAATATTTTCTTATTCACATAGTTCTCATCTAGCCTTTGGCTCACAAATGTATCAAAACACATTTTACGGTGACTCATGAAATGATACCTTCTTTAATTGCTTCCCACTAAACAATAATATGTATGTGTGCATATTCAGGTGACTTACACTGAAGTGGTGTAAGACTAGGTCCCGTGAGGGCACAGCACAGCCCAATGAGTACACAAAACTTATGTAATACTGCTTCCCATTATTTGCAAAATCTACATCTGCTCCTCAAATGTAGTCAGTTTTACATTTATTAGGCTTTAGTTATTTATGTTTTGATCATGTATTTCATTTTGTTTTTTGGTAAGAATACAGTCTCCACTGGAGAAAAGCAATAGTCTCAGCCCAGACATTAAAGTCATCTTGGATAATATAAAATAAGAGAGAAATCAATACATCCAGAATTCAGCACATGACTAGCCTTCGTGGCTTGACCTAACTAAGCTGGGTCATGAATGAAGACACAGGTACATTGGCATATATGTCCATGTTACTGTTTTCACTCCTCCGCTAACTGTTGAACAAAATGTAACAATATAAAACAAGATGACCATACCTAAGTATCTTCAAGTTCAAAAGCAACTGGAGAAATCTCTTTACCCAACACCCCCAAGGGGCAGGAGTTTTGTTTCCTCTGCAGCAGCTGGACAGAGAACACGCACTAAGATCTGAAGCCTGGAGTGTCCTTTTGCCAGGTCATGTGCCAGAGCTCAACACCTTCCTCTCTGGCATGACCTTTTGAGCAAAGTTTCAGATTTCAGACTAGATGTCACTGCCTTCTAGCATCAGCACTTTGTTTCTCTATCGAATGGCTCCTTCAGTTAGCTGCTGTTCTCATTAAGACTTATTAGCACATCCAGACTGTTGGCAAACTGTCAATAAAAATCTTGTAGACTCCTGAGGGCAGACATGTGTATTATTGTCTTCATACCTCCAGCACCTAGCATTATGAAACTGACTGAAAGCGAGAAGCTTAGAAGACACACACGCATTATCTGCATCCTTTGCAAGGCCCCACAAACTCCCTTTGAATGTGCTATTTGTCCTTGAGACAGTAGTCAGAGTTTTAAGTACATCAATCTTAAAATTGAACAGAAAAGAGTACATCATTACTTTTGATTCGTGGTGGATATTAATTAGCTGATGGACATAAGCCACCACAAGTATACACTTACTTCTTAAAACTCAGATGTTCACTTGCTTTATATATTGAATATATACTGAGTCCAGTTTTGAACCCCAGAGCTTAAACCCTGGACATAATAAAATTTGCTTCCATAGATATGGAGAGAGGCATATACAACCATACCACATACTTGTAAAAGTACAATTCTTTCTTATGTCTAAATAACTCATAAATTGTGTCATGTCTACAGTCTTGTGTAAAGGCCACAAGAGATCTAATACTCAAGACCATATACTGCAACATAAAAGTCAAGTGATAAGACAAGGTTCCAACTTCATTTTAAGCCAAGACTCAAAGAGCAGAGAGATGTACAAAAGTATAACAATTCTCAGCAATAACATACATGTATATATTTATATATAAAATACACACACACACACACACACACACACACATATGTGTGTGTGTGTCTATATAAAAATTGTTTAAGTACATAACTCTTCCTCAGTGGAACCATGAATTAATCTTTCAACACTGACAGCAGTAAAATGTTTTTAATAAAACGCTTGCCAGAATGAAATAGTTTTATAAGCTGCAAGAGTTTAGTACCAATAATAAATACTGTGTTATTAATAGTGTTAGTTATTTCAGTATATTTAACACCATGTAAAGTGGCAACATTTAGTCATTTGTGAGAAAGATCCTGCTACTCACTTCCTTGTATGCATTCATTTGTATCTGGTTCCTGATCTGCTTTTTGATCTACTCAGAAGAGCAACATTGAGAATAAATACCATTTTAACAGAAGGATTAAAGAGACATGAAAGTAAAGCTTAAATGTCAGTTTCACAACAGAGACTGAAGAATACATCTGATGGGTTTTTAGCTTGCTTTCATCTGATCCCCAGAGTAACTCTGCATTAGCTGCTTTAGGGTCTCCGGTTCAACTAAAAATCCAACATCCAGCACAGGAGATGCTTGGCATCTTTTCTCTAATTCACTGAGCCACACATAGCTTGGGAAATGCAAAGAGCACTGCACTAGGAGCAATGAAGCCGAGATTCTAGCTGCCACCTCCCTCCACTGACCAACCAGCTATAGGATCTTAGAAAGGCACCTAATTTCTCTGAGCTTTTCTTATCAGTAAAGGACCATGAAAATCCCCGCCCCGCCTACCTCCATGAAGTTGTTGTAAACATAAAATGCCAAAGACAAAACTATGACATAAAAGTAAGGAATGACCTTTGAGGAGCTCTGATGCTGCATTTTATATGGAAAACTCAGTTAATACACATTTTTTGTATTATAGTAAAGGCAATTTAGAAAACACAATTCCAGTATACAAATGTAAACTATATATTTGCATAAATGCTGAGCTATAAAATATAAAGATCAGACTCATTTCCATCCCTTCCCCCCAAAGGCACTATTACCCTATGTATTTTATAACTGAACCTAGTAATAATCCATTGACAAAGTTCAAAATCTTCCTGCTCCTGAATATTCAGAACCAGTTAAATTTTACCTCAGTCTATATTTAGCTATTTAAATTACCCAAGGAGGATCCTGACTCTGGTTCTGGGACTCTTTCCTTTGAAGTTAAAGCTTTACCAGCTATGCCAGAGAGATCCAAATGCTGAGATGTGCGAATCCAATACAGGAATAACTTAACCCAGGAACCCACCCGATGCTTCCTGCCCTCGCAAGGAGTTTTGCAAGTCAGAGTAGCAAAAATCAGCTCATACCAATAGAAATACAATTTCCTATTTATAGAAACCCTCGCTTGCCAAGGGTCTCTGATGAGATCCTCACAAAGGTATCACCAGCAGAAGCCTTGAGAATACCAATAGTTAGTATTAAATGCACCGAGTCAGAACCATTTTATAATAACTTAGGCACCATTCATCACATAGTGGCAAATGACGTTCTTCTATTTATCCAACAGCTGCGTCCCGGTGACTGCCCAAACCGCCCCAGACAGACATGCAAATACGTAAAGATATTTACCATCTTCAGCACTACGTACTAATTCTTCTGGCAGATTATCTACTTTTGCTTGATCTGTTCAGGAGAAATTAACAAATGGTTAACACGGCTGACCCTTGGCGAGAGAGAACAATGAGACTGCCCCTGGAAGCCCCCGGAGTTGGAAGCAATTAGTCAAGATGCAGTGAGGGGTGCAACCAAGATGTCTTCCCCAAAATACTTTCTCTTTAGATTAGCTACTTGAACCAGTGCCATAGCGGGAGCTCCCATTTCAGCCCCGATGCAGCTTACATCAGCACACTGCTGCACACGGACTCCCAAGGGTTAGTGGGTTAGCTAAGAGCAAGCAATCGGCCAGAGGCAGAAGAAAACACAGGGCTGCAACAGCCTCTCTATTCTTCTGGAAAGGGTAAGATGCTAGCCATGACTAACACCTTCTCAAACCCATGGTCATTAACAAATATTTCTGTGCATGCATCATCACTTGTGTAAGCCTCTGGGAGCCTTGCTTGGGAAGTCAACTGAAGAGATGTAACTGGGGACCAGCTGCTAAGTGGAATCTTGGCAGGCTAGTGTGAGAGTGGGTATCGGTATTTGGAAGGGAGCGTGCAGGAATACCCGTCAGCTGATGGTGATTTTTTTTTTAACCCTACACATTCCTAAGTACTTTAAAGCTGCACCATGGAAATATCCCCATGCTTCACAGGCAAGAGGTTTGTCAAACTGGACAATTGTTGCTGAGTTTTTTGTTTTTGTTTTTGTTTTCAGGACCCATCGCCAACATCAGGAAGAACAATTAGAGCGGTCCAACAAAGGACTGGACTCCCTTTCTGTGGGAGCATTCAGGCGGATGTAGGGGGTTGGCCACCTGTTGAGGAGGCTTTATAGAAAATTCCTGCATGGTGGGGAGGAGTGTAAAATGGGTGACCTTCAAGGTCACTTCTAACCCCGAGATTCTAAGATCTCCAGTGGGGATAGAACTGCCTAAATTGGGAATACTGTCTTCAGAGTCCTGAGAATCTCTGATTTTCAGGAATTATTTAATGGATTTTTCCTTTTCCTTTTTAAATTCAGACTTTTTAGTTTCAATTGCAGGTGCCTAAAGCATATTCTAAACATGAGAATGGTCAACTTTCAATCATATGAGTTTGGCAGTGGTTAACTTTCATTCAATAAATTTTCTCATGACCCTCTGCACTCCCAGGGGTGCATCTTAGTTTAAAAACAATTAAAAACAAACCCCCTAGAAGTCATGATTTCTAAGTTCACTTGTGTGGCTCACAAGTCCCTATAGATATTATCCTTCATGTTAGTACTCAAGAAGTCCTTCACCAATTAAAGGAGCAGTTGGGGGGGGGGGGGGTTGGGCAGGAACAGTGTGCCTAAAGTATTGCAGGCCAGATAGTCTTTGGGCTTATAGTTCCAGTATCCAAAAGAAATATGTGAAAAGAAGGAATAAAAGAGGACAGTCCCTGAAGCTAGGGACTCATTCATCTCTATATCATGTAAAATTCATCAGACATCCATCACTGTCACATATAACATGGTCACTTCATAACTACTCTTGGTATTAGTCTGTTAATTCTGAATCACAGTTCTGTTGCAGGACACTAAGCAATTTACTTTACCTCTCTGAGCTTCATTTTCCTCATCTCTAAAATGGGAATAACAATTCATCCTCATAGGGTTGCTTATGCCAGTTAAATGAGATAATGCATGTGAAATGTTTAGCCAAGTCTTGGTACACAGTGCTTAGTAAATCTTAGCTATTACTATTAGAACCACTAGCTACCCCAATCTTTTAAAACTCACTGTACTTGAATAAACACTCAAACTTGGATTCTTCAATTCAAGGAAACCTAGTGTCTAGTAACCAAACCTCATGCGCTATTATAAAAGTTCCAGCCACTCTGCTCACTTTGGAAAGGTTATTCTCATCTGTTAATGCCCCCTTTAGGGGCTTCAGTGCACAACAAGCATGCAGTGAGGCCACAGAAGAGCACATAAGCATTTTTAAGCTCAGACTGGGGCATGAACAGTGGGGCAAATTTTCTCACTTGGTGAATCTGATGAAATGTCTTCTAGACTTTTGGAAGGCATTTTCCTAGTAGCACTCTTTTCCAAAGTTTTCAAGACAGGACTGGGTTCTTCTTCTGAACCTGTTACAAGACAAAATCGATGAACACTGCACAATACAAAAAACACCCAAACTCTTAAAAACCAGTGGAAATTGATATCATAGGTTGAAAGCAGGCATTATGTTATAAAGCCTCTATACTTGTATTCACTCTATGAAGCACTTCTAAAAAAAAAAGAAAAAAGAAAAGAAAAAAGAAAAGAAAAATTTCTCCACTCTTGGTATGTCCTTTAAAAACCATTTCCCTGGTCAAGAAATATTTGCAAGCATAAATCATAAAGAAACAAGATTACCACATAAATAGAAGAGTGATCTCTTAGTCGTCTACACCTCTATTTTAGGCACATGATTTGTTCTGTGCCAGACTTTGAATCTTTCCACTTCACTTCCAGCTTTTGAAGACAACCACAAAGTGGTTTTAGGAGCATTAAAATAATTAGCAGAAAACCATAGAAGGCAGGATTCAGATGTTTAACATCTGTGTATAATCAGGTACACAGATGGGCGAATTCCCCAGATGAAGAATGTAGGCTTTTTGGGTTTCATGAGGTAGTAAAGTTTCCAACAAAATGTTGGGAAATGACATGAAATAGTCAACTTTTTATGTAATTAAGTCAATTTAAAGTCGGGGGGGGGGGGGGGGGGAGGGGAGGTGGCTGTATCATGTACTAATACCTGTATTCATTTTTTAAAAAGGCATGTTAGGACCAAAAGAAAAAAAGAAAAAGGGCATAATCTCAAAATAAGAATAGTCCTTTAAATTAAATACATCTAATGTTATAAAAAAAATATCTCTAGATGTCTCTTAACTTTTTCATTTTGACAGTGAAAACTCCATCATGGATTAGCCCTGGTCTGAATATTGTCATTTATCACTGTTGTATCCTTAGTGCCTAGAACAGTGGCTGACAATAAGCACTTCAAAAATGTTTGCCAGGCACGCCTGGCTGGCTCAGTTGGAGAGCATGTGACTCTTGATATCAGGGTCGTGAGTTCAATTCCCACGTTGGATGCAGAGCCTACTTAAAAACAAAAAATGTTTGCTAAATCACTGCATGATTTCATTAACGGGCCAATGAACTTGAGAAGCACTTCTCCACACAGTACTTTCCTGAAACGCATCCCAGTTCTCCCCAGTGTTAACAGGCATTCTAGAACAAATGGACTCTAAGATGAATTAGGTATGAGATGCTCTGTGTTCAGATTTAAAGGTTTCTTACTACAGATCTTCTTATAGACTTTAATATGCTAATAATGTGCATAATTTCCCAGCATTTCCAAATGTATTTAATCATGGAAACTTTTTTTTTTTTTTTGGTAAGGAGCATACTGAGGTATTGGTTGATTAAGAGCTCTGCCACATGTCAAACATGTTAAGTTGCTCACCCAAATTGTGGTGCTACTGTAGCCAGGTTCCTCCCTCTCCCACCCTACCCCCATCTGTTTTCAAATAAAAATTTAGGTTAGGGGATATAAAATTACAACTGTACTAATTTATACCTCTTACTGGCTTATGAATTTTAAATATCTTCTCTAAGCTCTGGGTGGTTATTTAATATTATTTCATTTTTAGATAGGCTTTTTACTGTCTAATTGGTTATCCTGATATACTATAAACAAAGCTATATACATTAGGCAATAGTCTCCAAAGTAAGTACAAATTTACCCTCTTAGGGTCACTTCACCCTCGTCTCTAATGGGGTACTTTAGTAAAAGTCTACTTCAGCATGTTTAACATGCTGACTTATACTCTTGCAAATGTCTGGTTTCAGAGACTGGTATATCACTTTCCTTTGCTTACCAACAACCTTTGTTAAAGGGGCTCCAAGTTGATTAATTAGGATTAAAGGGGATACTTTGGTCAGTTTTCAAGAAGAGAAGACTACAGTTACTTGCAAAGGAAACCAAACCTCACAAGTCATCCACCCAGTAAGACTTACTCATTCTCATCGATGCTGAGGGGACTCAAAAATGACAAATTTTTAAAACTACTAGGAGGGTGACTGACACTAGCTGTTGTGCAACTTTGGTTAAAATGTCCCTCCCAAAGAGCATCCTTTATCATTTAATCACTATAATTGGGTAACTTCTCATTCCTATTTGTCTCTGGGTTTCTCTTCTAAAATGCCCATGTTGATCACAATAGCAAACAGAGACAAGCCCCGTGTCTTACAGCCTGGCTGAAACCACTACCCCCAAGTCCGCTCAGATGAATGTGGTAATCAATTAAGATCTTCATCCATTTGGCCAAAGTTGGAGTCAAAGAAATGCAGCAGGCCAGGCAATGCCTTCAGGTGGAATCAGGTGAAGTCATCTGACCAAAGTCATACTCTAGAGAAGGGAAAGATTCTGCAGATAACTGAACACAAGCGGAAAAGAGTGGCAACAAAACACCACAGTACTATGTATCTGATGGAAAGAAAGTTCCAACCTTGCACTTTGTTCCTGGTATTTAGCCCCTACTGTGGTAAAATATTCATCCTAAAAGGGAAACGTCTGTCCATTTGTGGCACTGTCTTGCCACAAATCTTACTAGAGACTTCTGTGTGGATTGCCCATTAAGAATGAAATTCTAATTATGTCCAGGAGGAAAACTAGCTAGGATGTTTTAGAAGTACTTTCTAAACCCAAAAAGTTCTTTAAAAAATACTTTTAAAACCTAAAAATTCTGTTGTGATTAATGAGAATAAAGTCAGATTCTGAAACACTGACTGTGGGTAAAACTGTCTCTATGTAACTGATTTGATTAAAGAATAAAAAGGAGGCTGGGTGGCTCAGTTGGTTAAGCATCTAACTTTGGCTCAGGTCATGATCTCATGATTTGTGAGTTCGAGCCCTGCACTGGGCTCTGAACTGACAGTGCTGAGCCAGCTTGGGATTCTCTCCCTCTCCTTCTCTCTCTCTTTGCACCCCCCTTCTCAAAATAAATAAATAAACTTGAAAAAAAAGAAGAATATAAAAGGAAATGTAGCTTTTCATTAAGAAAGGCTAGGTAGAGCTAAAGTGATATGAAGAATTTAGCACCATTTGGAATGTCAAATTAATCTCAATTGTAAAAACTGTATCATCTTTTACATCAGCATTCCACAAATCAATTCATTAACCAACAGGTTAAAAAAATCAGAATGCTCACTAGAGGTATTTCTCCAGCTTTCTGCATTGGAACCAATGTTTCCATCTGAAAAATCAGAGTCAGAGAAACCTTCTTTTTCTTCCTTTTTCTCTTCTCTCTTACATGGTGATGCCAGAATCAATTCAACTTTACTTGTTTTTGTAGGGTTTGCTTTGTCTGTCAGGAGAGAAATGGGTTGCCTATTTGTGGACACACTCATTGCTTTAGGAGCCTTTTCAAAGCCAGGTTCCTGAGAAGCCCCTTCTTGAACCCCTGCAACCTCACTTTCACTGTCCCTGTCCTCTGGGGCTATTATAGTTTCAGTGACCCCTATTTTATGTTCCGCAAAGAGCTGTGGGGTTCCAAAGATCTCAACCCCACTGTCAGAACCACAAAGATCTACTGATAAATCAGTCATAGCTTGGTGTCCGCCCAACACTTCATCACACTAGTTGACTTGAGATTTGAGAACATTATTCTTAAGCTTCCTTTCAGAGGCCTCTGAGGCTGTCCAGTAAAAATGGGGCACTGTCTTCAAGAAACTGGCCTGCTCTGACTGTGGACACTCCTTCTCGGGAGTTTCTTCCTTCACTGACAACTGGAGCAGGTAAGAAGGAGTTTCCGATGCTTCTCTAAAAAGTTTCTCAAAACCCATATCAAAAGCACTCTCAGTTATTGATGGCGCCTCAGACTTTTTTACTGTTTCTTTGATTTCCTCAGGATGGAATTCAGAAGCAGCTTGCCTGGGCACCTCAGTACTACCTGTTAGCTTTGATGGAGAAAGAGTCCCTGTATCACTTTCATTTTTTGAGGAGGGGCTTTCAACTGCTTCCTTCAGTAGTTTTTCTAAGCCAGCACTGAATTCTAGGAACTCTGATTTAGGTTGAATAACTGTTTCCTTCACAATTTCTGCCACTTCCTGGGATAACTTTTTGCCATACTGAGTAACAGTGCAATCAGATGAACAAAGGGTTTGTTCTGATGGAGATACTCGGGCAGCTAAGTAAGATCCAATTTTATGAGTTTTATCAGGAACTACGGTGAAGGGATAAAAATCCTTTCTGTCTGGAATTAAAATGTCCATTATAGCCCATGGTGTAGAATTCTGGGGGCTACCTGCTGCCTCAACTCCTTCAGGAAATTCTGCTTTTACTTCTCCAGGCACTACTCCCCTCCCAACTGGATAGCTCAACCAAGCTTCTCTAAGTAGCTTTTGTAATGTAGCATTTACATACTTCAAGGCAGGGTTAGGTGGAAGAATGACTTTTTCTATAGTCTCTGAAATTTCCCTTTGTGAAGGTAATGCCTTATCCTGGGGAGCGAGATGAGCATCCCTGGAATAAGGCATCTTTTGGGGAGAGTTGGCCACATCCCCAAAAGAATCCTTTCTGTATAGATGAGAAGGTCGACCCAATGAGTGAGAACTTTCTGCAGCCATCTGACACAAATCCTCCGTGTTTAGCTGGCACTCACCACTTTCAGCTTTCTGAAGGAGAGCTGCATTTCCCAAAGTTTCTTCCCCTTTTGGAAAAGGAGCTGTTATCTCTTTTTGATAGTCTGATGTGTTGTGACTCCATTCTATCCCTTTTTCATAAACTCTACTCTCTTCAGGCTCAGAGTTGATCCTAGTGGTAACAGGTTCTAACATGGTTGGTAAGGGAGAAGGTGAAGTCCCAGTTGCTTCCCTCAGGAGTTTGTCTAGACTAGCAGTCAAAGTGTTCGGTTTGACCTTTGGAGGAGCTACTGTTTTGTCTACATGCTCATTAATGATCTCCTCATGTCCTCTGTCTTCTCCCTCAGTATCAGCAAAATCTGTGTCATGAGGCCATGTTTTATTTCCAGAAATCTCTCGTTCAGGCACTTGTTTTTCATGAACTTTTCCAACAGAAGTTTGCACGGCTGGTGATGAAGCTTCTGAAAGTAACTTCTGTAAGTTGTCATTAAAAGTGTCTTTGTAGTCTTTAGACAAAACACTTGTTTTTACTATTGATTCTTGTATCTCTTGGTCTGAGTAATCCTTTTCTTCCTTGAACACTGGTGTAACAAACCATTCCGTATTCTTTTTCACATTTTCCTTTGGTGACTCATTTCCTGGCAACTGATGAGCAGACTTTCTGGATGGTCTCAATGGAAATGTGGTTTCGTCTGGTAACACCTGGAGTGTGCCCTTTGAATTTAATTTCTCAATTTCCTCTCTTGCTGGTAATTTTTTTTTACCTGGAAGTGTCCCTATTTCATGGATATTTTTTCCTGATGATTTAATGTCACTGAGTTCTTTGTGTTTCTGGCTATTAAAAGGCACCAAAGGTTTTTGGCTTACTATGGTAGTATTCTTCTCAACATTGTCTTGACTATTTGTATTGGCTCCTAAGTCCCAAAACTTTCTCAAATTCTCAAATTGAGAGTGATTATAGACCTGTTCCATATTGGGTTCATCCATTCTTTCTTTTAGGGACATAACTTTAAAGTTGGGATTTGATTCACCAATTAGGGATCTGTCTTTCTCCAAAGGAGTATATATTCCATTCGCAACATTTGAAGGATGTTGCCATGATGGTAAAGTAAGATCCCTTTTATAATGCCAGCTCTCAGCCTCTGGCAACATTTTTATAGGCTCATTTATCCTATTCTGAAAAGGAGACATTTCACCTGATTGGTCAACTGAAGGATAATTTTTGGATGGACCTGGTTTCTGAGGCCTGGTCTCTTTAGATTTATTCGAGGAATAAAAGCTGGAGAGATGGGCTATGTGGCCATTGTCATTTAGGACCACTTGTTTGCTAATGACTTGATTATATTCAGTCTGGCCTGTAGATAAATTGTCCATGGACTTCACAGGCTGATATGCTTTAGCAGAATGTCGC
Organism: Panthera onca; assembly: GCF_046562875.1. Classification (NCBI taxonomy): domain Eukaryota; kingdom Metazoa; phylum Chordata; class Mammalia; order Carnivora; family Felidae; genus Panthera; species Panthera onca. The sequence continues at coordinate 68,394,594 of NC_138348.1, forward strand.
CCTTGACTGCATGATGATGTGGGTTCTTTATGAGTTAATTTAGCAGCAGCTTTCTCACCTTCCCAAAAAGATATTCTGTCACTTACTCTTTTGTATTTCTCTCTTTGTACTTGGTTCTTGGGAGCCTCAACAGCATCCTGTAATTGGACTTCAGGCTTCTTCCAAGATTTGTCTTTGGCAATCCCACGTGGTGACTCAATATACTCTGGCTCTAAGGAAGCTTTCAGGATGTATGTTTCTTCTTCTTTGCTCTTTTTCTCTGTCTTCATGTTGTCTTTCAAACTTGGTTCTTTGACAAGTGTTGAAGAGTCAAAATTCACTTCTGAGTTTCCTCTACTTTTTTCAAAACCATGAAGCTTAGGCTCTTCTTCACCTAAGGTGCCAACAGCCTTAATGTTGCATGGAACTTGGTCTTCTGCATCAGGTCCTGTGACAGCACTGTAGGAATAGTTACTGGTTGGGGGAACTACCCGATTTCCTTCTCCCATGTTTTTCGAACCTTGGCTATAGTCCATAGTTTTACTCCCTTGATTTGGGTCATAGATTTCACATGATTGCAATATGCCTAGACCTTCCTTGCCTTGTTGGAACAAATTAATAGGTTTGGGTTTGATATTCACATTATTATTTTGGCAATTTCCAGAAGGTAGCATATTTCCCTTTCCCTGGAATGTCAAATCAGATTCCATAGGCGTCAGTTTAACTTTGGCAGATAATAGAGCCTTTGAACCATTTTCTTTTACACTGGTGTCATCTGTCACCAAGGTAGTAGCAACCTGTGATTCTGAGTCTATTTCTTCTTTGGGCTCTATTCCTTGGGGATGTTGGAGAGATGACTTATTGTCTTCTGAATGACAACTTCGATTAAACCAGTCTAGGACTTTAGATATGGAATCATCAGTTGTCTTCCTTATCTCAGTGGCAAATGGATCAGAGTGTGAGGACGTCATTGCTTTTAGGGCCTTGAGAAGAGGGGGCTTACCTTGCTGATGGTCTCTAGAACTGTGACCTGGCACCTGAGATGGCTCAGGCTCAACACAAGACAGTCCATCTGCAACACAGAAATGCTTTTCTAAATAAGAAAAGAGAATGCTTAAAGAATTATTATTCAATCACTCACATTATCTTTTGAAGAGGCACTTTGTATTTGCACTTTCCATACCACTAGCTGTTTATATCCGCACTTTTCAGGGGCTATAATATAAACAATCTTAATTAAGATATTATACTAGAGTTGCTCTATGACAGTAAAGGAAGGTAAATGTAGACCTCTGAAATATGGGATATAGACCCAATTGAGAAATTCCTCTGAAGTCTCTGATTTACACTGAAAATTCATATGGGGGCACCTGGCTGGCTTGGTCGGTGGAGCATGTGACTCTTGATCTTGTGGGGTTATGAGTTCAAGCCCCAGGTCAGGGGTAGAGCTAAATTAAAATAAAGTAAAAATTCATGTGAATTTAGTATTCTGATCTATGTTACATTAAAATTTTTTTCAACATTTATTTTTGAGAGAGAGAGAGAGAGAGAGAGAGAGAGAACAACAAAGCACGAGAAGAAGAAGGGCAGAGAGAGAAGGAGACACAGAACTCGAAGCAGGCTCCAGGCTCCAAGCTGTCAGCCCAGAGCCCAATGCAGGGCTTGAACCCACTAACCATGAGATCATGACCTGAGTCGAAGTTGGACGTTTAACCAACTGAGCCACCCAGGTGCCCCTATGTTACATTTTAAATATTTTCTTCTACTCTCAAATCTATGTATAAAACTGACACTCTAAGAAGATGCAACATGTTGATTTTGTGACTCCACCAATCCACTGGCATACTCATAAACATTAGAGGGGGCTTATACCCACGTTTGAGGAACATAGACCAGAATATTCAGGAGTTGGGAAAACAACTTTCTGGAGCTTCCGCCAGAGTATAAGAATGTTACAATGAAGATATTTGCATTCCTGGGCCTTACTCCTGCTACATTAAAGCAGAATCTCTGAAGAGGGGCCCAGGAATCTTTACTAACAGTTATCCCACTGATTGTTCTACATATTGGAGTTTGAGGACCATGATCTCAAGAGGCTCCTCTGTTATCTTCCATTTCCCTGATATAGTTTGTGATTTTTGTAGTTTCTATGAGCCAAATAAACTAAACTGAAGATGGAGAATGTGATCTCAACTTGTTCCCTGATGTTGGCTGACCAATGGCTAGGAAGCTAGAGAAGGATATTTAAGTTTATGCTAAGCTATCAAGAAAGCAGAGAGAATCCTGTCTGAGCCTTAATTATTGGGCACACAGTACACTTAGGTAAGGGAGCTCAGGTATTTCTCCCCTTTAGTTAAGACTTGGATGTTTCAGGAGCACCTGGGTAGCTCAGCTGGTTAAGCATCTGACTCCATCTCAGCTCAGCTCATGATCTCATGGTTTGTGGGATTGAGCCTGGTGTGGAGCCCTGCCTCTGGCTCTGCTCTGATAGCATAAAGCCTGCTTGGGATTCTCTCTCTCCCATTCTTTCTGTCCCTCCCCTGCTCATGCATGCACATGCTGGCTCGCTCTCTCTCTCAAAATAAATAAACATTAAAAAAAGAGACTCCAGTGTTTCAGCATTTCTCCCTCTTCCTTACAAATGCTAAGTTATGTAATACGTGTTCCTAAAAATTACATCAGCAGAATTTTTATGAAATCAGCTACATTTCAAATGCACTAGAGGACATCTCAATTAATAAAATTTTATCTTTAATTTTAATCATCAACTTTGGCTAAGTGTGAAAACAACAAAGTGTTACACAATAATTGGCACATGGTTGATATTGGTTTCCGTAACTACCCATTGTACTATTGAATATATGTCAATAATTGTGAAGTTCTTTTGAGAAATCTTTAAGAATTCTGTGTTAGTTTGTTTAACAGAAGACTATTTAATGATGGAGAAATGCTTATAATATGCTATACGGAAAAAAAGAAATCTGGCAGTATAAACATAATTTAAAATTATAGTCATGCTTGAAAATTTTTGAAAGGCTCTACAATTAAATGTTAGCAATACTGTGGTTGGGGCGCCTGGGTGGCTCAGTCAGTTAAGCGTCCGACTTCAGCTCAGGTCACGATCTCACGGTCCGTGAGTTCGAGCCCCGCGTCGGGCTCTGGGCCGATGGCTCAGAGCCTGGAGCCTGCTTCCGATTCTGTGTCTCCCTCTCTCTCTGCCCCTCCCCCGTTCATGCTCTGTCTCTCTCTGTCTCAAAAATAAATAAACGTTAAAAAAAAAAAAATTAAAAAAAAATGTTAGCAATACTGTGGTTAATGCTGGCTGATGACATCACAGATAATATTTGTTTCATTCTGTGTGCACTTCTTTTCAAATGTTTTACAACAAAACTATATTACTTTTATTTTTTATTAAAATTTTTTTTTAATGTTTACATATTTTTGAGAGAGAGAATGAGAGAGACAGAGCATGAGAGGCAGAGGGGCAGAGAGAAAGGGAGACACAGAAGCCTATGTAGGCTCCAGGCTCTGAGATGTCAGTGCAGAGCCTGACATAGGGCTTAACCCCACGAACTGTGAGATTATGACCTGAGCTGAAGTCATATGCTTAACTGACACAGCCACCCAGGAGCCCCAAAAGTATATTAGTTTTAAAATAAGAACAGTTATTTTAAATATTTGATGCCAGGTAATGTTTAATTTCCTCTGAGGAGTTCTTTTGTATTTTCCAGGTAGTAATGAATGTGATATTGACTGTCCTGAAGCTCAGAGCTAAAGTTAAACCCTTACAATTCACATACTTTGCATTTATCATTTTTGGGAGCCTGTTTTCTTTTTACGCTTCGTTATTTACTTGTATATATTTTTTTGGTAAGCAAGGCATTAATAAGTAAGTAGAACTTTGTATATAAGCTATAAGGCCAGGAGGCCCATCAATCAAAACAGGTGTAACTGATGATGCCTTCCTCCCAAATTTCCTGGTCAGCTGGGATTTAAAAATCAGAAAACACAAATAGTTAATACATAATTGTAGTTTGTGGGAAAGCAGGTGCAGTTTGAAAAACAGGAAAGGTTTACCAATTTTTTTCTGTGGATTATAGTAAATGAAAATATTATTAAAGAATTTTTTTCATCTTTTGAATAAATATTTAAGTAAACACCATACAATTATTTGCCAGTGTTTATGAAACTTTAGTAATTTTCTTTAGCATGAGGTGTTTTTATTGAAGAATCACCTGCTAATTTTTAATTAAAAAAATATTCCTTTGTGTTCAAATAACTAAAATGTCTGGGGTGCAGGGGGGTGATTGAAAGTGCTCTGCTCTTTAAGAAGAGGATTGATCTGAACAAGTATAAAACTGTAGGGCTGAGCAAAAGTGACTCAGAGTTAACTTAGTACTGACTAATAAGGAAGGAGGAGAGCAAGTGCATCAGACACATGGCTGCTGCTATTGTAAATTTTCTGGACTACAAAGACACCATCATAGGGCTGGATGAAGAATTACTGAAGATGGGAAAGAGTATACAACATGATTTTTTCCATTGTTCCTGTTTTATAAAACATAAGAATTATGAAGTAATCACATGGGTCTGGGAAAACAGTGTCTCATCTCCTGAGAGGTATAAGATTTTCAAGAGAGGGCTAGTTATCTAGATAGCAGGAAAAAGCAGTATTCCCTTCACCTCTCCGCTCACAGCAGCTTAAGGAGAAAGTTCCTTCTGCGCTTTTAACATCTAAGAACACATGGCTGGTGGCCCCAGGCAAGCCAAGGTCTGAGGCTTTTCATAGTAAGTACTAGAACTCTAAGTTCCCATCCTTCAGAGCTAACAAAGTGAAGGTTCTTCTGAGGTTAAAAATAAAGTCAGGGGCTCCTGGGTGGTTCAGTCAGTTAAGCGTCTGACTCAGGATTTCAACTCACATCATGATCCCAGGGTCTTGGCATTGAGCCCCACATCAGGCTCTGCATTGAGTATGCAACCTGGTTAAGATTTTCTCTCTTTCTGCTCCTTCCCTGTTCTCTCTCTTTCAAAAAAAAATATCAAAGTTTGATTAAATGGTAATTGATAAAATAACTGAATAATATATCCTGTACAAAGATATTAGCATATATTTAATTCTTACTCTATATACACACCTTGATTTAACTCAAAACATTATAATTTGTTTAGTTAAATTATTGGTAGCTAACAATTTTTAGTGAAAAGCATAATGGCCAGAAAGTGTGTGTGTGGTTTTTTTTAATGTTTGTTTATTTTTGAGAGAGAGAGAGAGCAAGCAAGCATGAGGGGAGAGGGGCAGAGACAGAGACAGACAGAGGATCAGAAGAGGGACCCATGCTCACATCAGAGAGCATAATGTGGGGCTCGAACTCACCATGAGATCATGACCTGAGCTGAAGTCCAATGCTTAACTGAGTCACACAGGTGTGCCTGGTTTTAGTTTGAGTTATCCCTTTATTTACTGGTGATTATACTACCTCCAAACCCATTAGAAGGTAGTATAATCATTCCCCAGTGGCACCTGCCTGAATTGTAGCTGAAATGTCTAAAAGGTAAAATGGGGCTTCTACAGGGCTGGGCTTGGTCATTCCAAACCCATTGGGTTGGTTTTTATAGCCTGGTAGTAACAACTCTTACCAGCAGGGCTTTTGGACAATTCTGATTTAAGCCTTGACAGTTCTGATGGTTTGGCTTTGTGTTCATTGATGGTAGGTGAATTCTCAATGGACTCTGGTCTTGTAGTTAAAACTTGTGAGGGAGAACGGTGCCCATTAATTGGAAAAGAACCAGAAGTCATTGGCTGACATGTTTCATTTTTTGATGCACTTGGGCTTGAGGCTGATTGATGTAAAGGCAAAGGCTTTCTATACTGGGGAGGTTTAGGGTCATTCCAAAACTCATCTACGTCCACTTTATCTTCTGCTCCAGTCTTCAATCTGTCAGATTCTAAAACACTAAATTCTCCTATGTCCCGGCCATGGCTTAGCCCAGGGCTCTGTGGGAGTTCATCCTTCACTGCACAGAATCTCACATGTTTTAATGGCTCCAGGGAGTTTGAAGAGTCGTCATCTTCCAACGAATGCTCCTTCTCAGAAATTCTCTCATGGATGGTTAGGCCAGGTGACACAATTTTGCTTTTGGGTTCAAAGTTCTGATGAAAACGAACCGTTTCAGAGTCTGTGCTGCTAGAACTGGAGTTGCGCTTCAGGATCCCTCTCGGAGCCCCCCTTGCACCCAGGGAGTCTGTCCTTTGTCTAGGAAAAGGCTGGTTATCATCTTGCTTTAACTCATGTGATTTGTGGAGCATTTTCCTGGCTTTGGGGATTGGAGCTTTGATCTGAGATCCATTCTCAGGGCCTGGAAATGTCTGCTTTGGTTTCTCTAAATTTTGGCTTGAAATATCTGGGATCGACGATTCTTCTTTTGACTCTGACAATTCACCTGAAAATTAAAACATGTTAGGTGATATACCAAATGGAGAATAACCCTAATTTAAAACACCTATCATGAATTTAATGTACATTTAGCAAAAAGAGTAAAATAAAATATTAAAGATAACAAAGTATTCGTGTAAGTGCAGACCTAATTAGAAAGCATTAAAAAATTCATTCATGAACTTCATTGAACTGTACATTTAAGATTACTGTGCTTTACATCCATACTTTGAGGTATTTTTATACTCAGTAAAAAAGTTTTTAGAAAAAATTTTTAAAATTCCTTAAGGAGGCTAAGGAAAAACACAGAAGTCACTTAAAAAATTCACATATGTTGGGGCGCATGGGTGGTTCAGTTAGTTGAGTGTCCGACTTCGGCTCAGGTCAGGATCTCGTGCTTTGTGAGTTCGGGCCCCACATTGGGCTCTGTGCTGACAAAGCCTGGAGCCTGCTTCGGATTCTGTGTCTCCCTCTCTGTCTCTACCCATCCTCTGCTTGCGCCCTCTCACTCTCAAAAATAAATCAACATTAAAAAAAATTTTTTTTTTTAATTCACGTATGGAAACTAGAAAAAGGAACTCAATGTTTTAAAAAGAAGATGTCAATTTTTTTAAAAAAGAAAATCTCTAAAACAAAAATTAGTTTTTTCCAAAAAGTTAAAAAAAAAAAAAATGGGTAGCACGTTCCAGTGCCTTTTTTTCTGTAAAATATTTTACGTAATATAATGTGTATCCAATGGAGGGGGGAAGTACACTAATATTAAAACAGGATAATTGATACTCCAACTCCACTATTTAATGTTAATTTTCTACCCCTTGTCCAATTTTTAATGCCTGAGGGCTCTTCTTATACTTGCTTTTGAAGAGACTGAACTGTCTAGTATTTCTTCTTAATGGTATGGAAGAACGGTAAAATTCTGTAAAAGGCAGACTTAAATCAATTAAGCCACAAACCTGATCAAATGCCTCCTGAGGGACTAGGCTGATAATTACAGATTAGAGGATCATAACATTGTCAAGTGGCCTTTTTTCCTTAAGGCAAAAACTCTTTTCATTTTACACAAAGAATGTCCTCACATGGTACACAGCCAACATGTGCTGTTAAATGAATGAATGAATGCCTCTGGTCAAAAAATTCCCCAGTTCACTGAGGGGGAACCTAAGGCCTGGAGGTCAAACAACAAGTGTGAGCTCCAAGACTGGAATGCGTGAACTTCCAGTTTCTAAAATTTCTGCTTCCTTCCCTCAGGCAGGAAACCAATGGGCACAGTAGAATAAGAAAATCATCAGGACTTTTCACTTTCTCTTGAAAGTTCTTTTAGTTAAAGGAACTCTGAGAATTTCCGTTGGTCCACAGATAACAAAGATACAAATATCTAGTCCATAAAAATAATATTTACCTTCTTTTGAAGTCTGAAAGAAACCAGCCTTTCCATTTTTTGACGGCTCACTTTTGGTTTGTTGAGATAAGTGATCTTCTGGCAACTTGGAGCTATTAAATGGGTTCTTCCTTTGCTGGGGAAAAATATTGTTTATTAAACTCATTTTAAACGTCATAGCAGCAACTCAGTGTTAACAAATGCTTATTAGTTCCAAAACTTGATAGTTTCATCCAGTAAACTCTGTCTGGCATGTTTGAAAAATTACTGTCCTGGTTAATGTGGCTGACACAGAATTACCAAATATGCCAGACCAGAATTAAACTGTATAAAATATACTCAATCCCAGAGTCCTACAAAGTTAGACCAGAACCAGGCATTCAAATCTAAACCTCACATTTTACAAAGGTGAGAAAACTTGGGCCTGGTCTAGGTTAGGGTAAAGCTGAGACTGATCAGGGCAGATTCCCCCAATGCTCTTTCTACATAAAAGACTCTCACTGTGCTAGATTAAAGCTGAACTAAATACAATTGTAACTTATCTTTCCTATAAAGATTTAAAAGACACTTATCAAGGTATTTGGAGTGCTTCATAATCACTATTATGATCATCAATTCCAATGACAGAAAGGGGAACAGTAAATAGAATTTTTTTATTAATATAAGACTGAATATGCTTATTGTCTTGACCTTCATAAATTGGCAATCCCCTCCCATAAGCAGAACTCTAACAGAGATTCAGGAAGCTATGAATAGGAACATGGACTGATATGGAACTAACAAGCTACTTTCCGTATGCTTAAAAGCAGCAATCCCCAACAGGGGATTTTTTTTTATTCTCTAGGGCAAGAAATCGGGGTCTTCAGCAATGTAGAAACATGGTATTCACCAACTTTTTCACCACAAGAGTGACTTCTTACATAAAATAGTAAAAATTATCTATATTTGATACAAAAAAGGACTACAAAATCCTCTTTATATCATGGTACTTTGATACAATGAGAAAAATGGCATTCCTGCCAAAAATGAGACTTTTGGAGTCTGAGCTCAATCTACCTTAGCCGGAGACACAGCTGACTTCCTTGTGTTTTCCTGGGACATATCAATCACGGTGGAAGCTGGATTTACCACGCTAGAACTGCAAAAGAAATAATAATTCAGAGAATAAACCCTCACCCTTTGAGGAAGCATAAATCATGCCTCTGAAGCTGAAAGCTATTAAGGCAGGACAGGAGAGGAAGTTTGTAAAACCAAACTGCCGGGAAGGGAGAGAGAGTTGGGGCCTAGATCATTAAGCAGCAAAGTGAAGGCAGAGGCAGAGCAGACACGAAAGACAGGCATGAGACAAGCAAAACCATCAGAAGCCTTGAGATTTTTATCATGGTACCAGACACACAGGAGGTTCACAATGTAAATTTGTAGAGATGAACCCATCTCAAAGTCAGAAGCTAAGGTCAGGTGCAGATGACAGGGAGCAACTTATCTCAAGGCGAGGGGATGTCATTGCTGAAAATAAAGCCCCAAAGAGTTTCAGGGCTTGGTTTCACAGAATGGCAGTGGTCACTCTAACTCAGGCAGGAAATAACTGAAGGAAAAACTCTGGTGAGACCAGTGACTTGACAGCCGATCGAAGAGATGCTGTGCAGGGAGGCCGGTACATTCAGGCAACTTGGTGAGGGCTCTCAACCTAACTCTCCTAACTCAGGCTGGGCAGTGAGTTCTTATTCAAATACAAAAGGGGTAAGGGCAAGCACAGCAGCCAAAAGATGGTGGCAGGTAGAAGCCTGGGGCTGGCTCAGAAGAGTGAAGAAGATTCTCTACCCAAGGGACAGGACAGCCCCAGGGTGAGAGCACGGTGAGAGTAAATGGAGAAAAGGGAGTTTAGCAGGGTTCCCTCCTGAACAACCACTCCCATGGCTATTAAGGAAGAAAGGAAAAAGAGAGTCAGAGTGGCCCCGGACAGACAAGAAGAAAACCATCTGTTCAGACTTCCTGCTCCAGTGGCCTTGCCTCAGGCATAAAAGGTGAAGTCACTACTGGCTGAAACCACTGTGCCCAGGTGGACTCCACCTGTCCTCTTAGTGACATCACAGACTCAAGAACTCGGAAAATACCTAAGAAGGCACCGGCTTTTCACCATGTAGCAAAGGAACTCGATGTTGGGGAAAGAGAGCAATTTTCCCCAAAGCCACAGAGCCCTGCCCAAGAATATGGTTACTCAAAACATGGGCTACTTGTTCCCACAGCTTCATTTCCTTTCTTTCCCTCTGCACTTCAATTGTTATTTTTTGCACAGACTTAGTCCCAGGAAAAGGATGAACTTTTGAGGAAGCCATTCTTCCTTTTGTTACTCTCTTCATTGTTCCAGAAAGGAATTGCGGCAGTTGAGGCAGATGTATATAAAATACATCTTGATTACATGGATGTGACAAAGAGGGGAAAAGGATGGGGAAGGGAAGGGCAAGGAACAAGAATGGGAATTTATAATGGAGCTAGAATTAAGGCTCATAGAAAAACACATTGCAGGAGGCTATTCTTACAACAGTGGGCACAAATTTCAATCAAGGTATCTATCAGCCAACATGAAAACAAGTACCTGGTCACTGAGAGAACTCACGGTGTCCATACAATAAAAATAGCCAATAGCTCAGGACTGGAAAGCACTATCTCTTGACTGTCATTTTAAGAAGCCCATGAATGACACAAGGAACCTTACAGCAGAGGCTAGGCTCAGTTTCTTAGAATGTTTTGTATCATCTCCTTATAAATAAAGCAGTCGTATAATCAGAGGACCTCAACCAAATGCTACTGGCTCCATGGATCACCCATTTTGTCCTGCCATCTTCTTCCCTCCTCTCCCACTCACCAAGACTGAAGGATAAGCAGAGTCTCAACTCTCTCCCCTCTCTGCTCCCCGGAAAACCAGTTCCTGTGCTTCATAGGCCCCAGTTCTGAGTGCCCATATTTCACATCATAAAACCAGACATGAAACTAGTCTCTCTCTTTCTAAACTCTATCAACCAATGTATGTCAGGTCCACTATGAAGTACCTCTTTGACCATCTTTATAAACCCCCTGCAATGCCTTGTACAGCACCTGATACACAACTTGTGAAAAACTGAAAAATGAAGATCACTGAGCCAGTGCCAGGCAGCAGATAGGTATCCGTGATTTTTTTCTTAAAAAACCCATGTTATTTGCCAAACAACAACAAGGCACATTATTTAAGTTTAAAATAAATGCCTTTGTTTCTATTAGTTCAGAAAACAAAAGAGGAAGAAATGACACATTCAGAGCACATGGGCAGACACTAAAGTACAGAGATACAGTATCACTGGGCCACTGTGTGTGTTGGGAGAGGGAAAATGACAAGGGGGTGGGACACGTGGTTAGGGACTGGGTTAGACTGCTTAGAAAAAATGAAAACAACAGTCTTGTGCCTCAAAGTCTGTAAAAATACAGCTCCTTCTCAGATTAAGCTCTGGCTTTACTTCTCTCAAGGAATACAGCAATGTTTTGCATTCCTGCCTTTTATTTGGCAATCATCTTATCCTCAGCTGATTTTTGCAACAACCCTTTGAGGTATGTATGCTTCTCCTCATTTTACTCATGAGAAAAACTAAGGCTTGGGAGGTTAAATAACCTTGATGTCACAAAATTAATAAATGAAGAGCTGGGGATTTGAGCCAGGTGTGTCTGACCCTGACCCAACAGACAATCACACGAATAATGGCGAGGCTACACTGCCTCTGATTTCTCACGTTAATAAAGTGGTGGTTTATAGCAAGAAGACTGAAGTCCAGGTGATCCTTCTTTCCCAGTGACTGTCACATCTGTCACTTCCTTTCTACCTTTACAGTCACATCCTTTATTTCTATCAACTTTATTAGCCTCACATCTGACCTCCTGATTCTAAAGTTCCACGAATCCATTCAGCATTCCGCCACTAAGCTGGGATGATCTCAAACCCAATTTTGATCATGTCACTCTTTTGCTCGTTCTCCTTCCCTGACTCCCCAAGGCCTATTGGAATGAAGTCTGTTTGAACTTGTCAGGAAGAAACTGGAGATGCTCCGCCATGTACCCAATATACTTTCCCACTCTTTCCTTCTATTGCCCCTTCATGCCAAAGAGTTCCATCTACTCATTATCCCCAAAACTCACTTGACTGTTGTCTCCACTTGGTCTATCCCCCCCGCCCTGCCCTCATGTGTTTGCTCAGCTCTCTGCCCAAATCCTTGCTGTCATCTCCAAGCCCAGTCCAAATCTCACCGCCTTGTGATACTGCTCCTGTATCAGCCCAGCTGGAAGTGGGTCTCCTTGTCTCAAATCCTTATATCACATTTCAGTGGTACTTTGGATTCGAAATTTGCTCTCTGCCTGGCACTATTTGTTATCACATGATCAGATATTCACACACACGGATGCATTATTTTTCCTAAGAGAATATAGACTCTTTATAGCCAGATACTGTGTCTTTGTTTCTTGGAATCCCTCCCCATGGCAGTAGACTGTGTCCTGCATATAAAAGATACTCAATACATTCCACAGGACTAGATTTTTAAACTGTAGCAAGCCAAATTCCACACCCCGTGCTTGTAATTCTTCCCTCAGGCACCCTTCAAAAACTACCTGCCATGCCAGAAGGAACACTTAGACAAAATGTGTTTACTTTTTAAAAGAATTATTAAAGTATTAGATTATGATATTGACATTAGGGTTAAAAGTATCTGCATTTTAATACAAGTCTTGGAAAACTTAACTAAAAAGAATAATAAGGTATCATACTGTTGCAGGGATGCTGGGGAAAGAGGTGCAGCTTTAAATCATACCACGTGGCCAGCTGGACACTCAACCTGTTTCTGTGTCTAGCCATAAAGTGCTCCCAAGCACATATAGTGACTTTTAAGAGTTTCTGAACCTTAACTGGCCTTTCCCTCTAAAAAAGTTAAAAATAACAGCAGACATCTTACACTAGTTCTTTGCAGCTTAAATATTAACAGTGTCGAATCAGAAGCAAATTCTGCGAGTGATTTTTTTCACATGTTGTTTCTGTTGTTCACCTCTCTCCCCCTTTGGGTGGCGAGTTTCTTGGAAGCTAATGCTGGGTCACGTCCCAAGTGCCCAACACTGTGCCAGCACATGTTACACTCAGTGAAGCTCAAACACATGGATAAACAAATGAAGAAATGGCTCAGGGATAAAGTGAGGGAAGTAAATTAGAAAATATGCTACACCAAGCCTTTCAAGTCAGCATTTTTTTTTAAGTAAAACATTACTTGTCTGATGCCACCATACTTCATGCTACAGAATTCTCTAACATGAATATTCTCAGCCAAGTGTAAGACACTCTGATGTCACAGTGAAACTATTTCTACCACAGGTGATTTGGGCAAATCCAAGATCCTATACGATTAAGAAAGATTGTTTTAAAGTGCTCAGTATAAGTGATTCTGGGGGGCAGGCCTCTAAGAAATGAAATGGTCACATCACTGCATATGCAATATATCCAAGGACAAAAGATCAAATGCATTGTCCTTAGAATGGCATCTCTACCTTGCTTTTGGGAGAAAGCTAGGTGCTTCACATTGAGCTTATTATTGGGGGAGGGGTTGAGGTAAGTGGCTAATTCTTCTGGGAGATTGAAACAGGGAGAGGAAGAGGGAGAAAGAGAGGGAGAGACTAAGAGATTGAGACACAAACAAAAGCCTTCCAGGGAAAAGAACATTAGTAGAAACAATAACATTATTTCAGAATTAAAGACATGGTTTTAATTTCTTGGTCCCAATTCAACAGAGGATAAGACAGAGATCGGTGGCAAAAGTATCACTGAAGCATAGGAAGTGAAGCTTAAAGATTAGCATTTTTGTTCATTATGATGACTCACAAGTAATCAGTGCTTTAACTCTACCAAAACCAAAGTGAGGTGAGGACGTACAGCTTCTCTTATAAGAAAACTCATTGTTTTCTCACCACTTCCTAGGGAAGTGCAGAAGCCATGGAAAGAAATACCACAGGGAAAGCTTCACCTTGTTCTCCCTGAACTCATTTTGGAGATATTCTCTAGGGATTTTTTTGATTAACAGACATTACAAACCTCTGCAGCAGCCAAGCTCCCTCCTACCTCCATGCCTTCTGGTACTCTACTGTGAATGCCCCCTCTTATAGTTGTCCAAATGTGAGAATACTCCTCACATTCTTGTCCATCTTTTATAATCACCAGAGCTCATGGTGATACTGCTGAGCTGAGAGATTCTCAGTAACGCAAAGCAATGAAGTCTGTAGGCTATCGATCATGTTCTTCATTTGTAGCTTAACTTTTCCCTTTCTCCTCTTTTCTACTCTATTCCTGAGTTCCAAACTACTTCATTCAATCATTCATTCATTCACTCATTTGTTCATTCGTTAACCCCTCATTCACCATTATTCTTTACCTCATAATTCATTACCTTATCAACTGTTTTCATTCAAGTGGTCAGTCTCTCACTCTCCGTCTATTCTCCATTCATTCATTCCTTCCTTCATTCATTCCACAAGACACTCTTTGGGCACTGTTGTATGTGTTAGGAATAGGGCAGTGAACCAAACAAAATATAGCAATAAACCAAAAGGCCTTTTCCTCATGCATTTGGAGGGTGGGGAAGGACAATACATACACACAAAAATAAATATGTAACCCAATGTCAGGTGGTGGTAAGTGTGCAGAAGGACAATAAGAGAAAAGTGCTGGAATTCATATATTCCCCAGATACTTATCACTACATGTTAGGTGCTTGGTACATGGTGGTGAATAATATCCATGTCCTCAACACTGAGAAAGAAATGCAGTGACGCTCAGCCCTGGGAAAAATCTGGATTTTTAAAAGTTCCTTGGGGAGTTCTGACATACAACTCACAGTTGAGAATATCTCATCAAGTAACCCACATATCTTTTATAGATTATTAGATATCCCTGTGTCATACAAACACCTGAAATTTCTTCTAATTTCATCTCTAAAACTGTCATACGTTTCCTCTTTTCTCCACTCCTTTGATTAGGTTCTTACCATCTCTCACCTAAACTTCTGTTACAGTGTTCTAATGGAATTGCCTAACCCCATCTTCCACAGTTATCAGAATGATCACTCTAAAAAGCAAACTTGATCAAAATGTCATTTGATGGCTCCTTGTGACTTAAAGGAAAAGTCCAGCTTTTTGGCCAACATGTAAGGCTCTTCACAATCTTGCTCTGGTCTCTTCCTACAGCATAACTGCCCATCACTCACAGAGCACATCTACTAGACCATTTTCAGGTCTCCAACACGCCAGGCCCTCATGTTATTCTCTGTGCCTATATTGTCATTCTCCCCATGTCTACCTAACATAATCCTTCTCATCTTTCAAGAACTGACTTACATATAACTCTCTCTAGAAGCTTCCCTGACAACCCCTCGCATTCACCCTGGACACGGGGCTACTCCTCTGTGCTCCCATAGCTTTTAATTACACTTATCATGTGACATCACAATTTATGGTTATACATGACAGCCCCTTTTGCAAACAATAAGTTCCCTAAGGACAGGGACCATATGTTGTTCATCTCTGAGGTCCTAGGTACTATCTTGCATACAATAAATATGGAATAATTACTGACTGACTAAATAAATGACTGAATGAAGAATAAATTAGAAACCCTATAAAATGACTTATTCTACTGGGTGCTAGCAAGACATTGAATCAGTGTTTCCAATCAGCTACATACAGTGATATTTAAACATTTTATTTCTAATAAATATCCTGAAAGTAAACCGAGCCAATATATGGATTAACTGTTCCATCCTAACCATTCATACCTGTTTCTCTTTCCTATTTTTGTACACATTTCACTGTCTTTCTTCTGGCCTTTCTGAACTCTTCTGCCTGTGGTTTAGGCTGGCCCATAGTACCCCCTGCTGATTTTGCTCCAGCAAAAGCAGTAACTGACCTCTGACGGAGGACATCTATTACTAGGGCTTGTTTGTATATAGTCAGAGTATACTACCACCTCTTTGATATGATGCCAGGGCACTGAGATGCCCACTGCCACTAACACAGTCCTCTCTGCACCTAACACTTTGCTTCCCTTGGTTGAAGGCTCTGATCCCCATCAGTCTGCATTCTGAAGGTAATTCTTTAATCTTTAGAAACCATTAGGGACTGGAAGTCTTCCCAGCAGAAAGTCTATACAGGGTGGGAGACAGACACGTGACAGACCTCTGAATCCTTTCATTGAAATGCCCTCATCTGCACTGCACACCACATGATAAGAACTACTTGGGCTGTGTGTTGGGATGCCACAAACATGCTCAGGTTCTTATTTCAATAAGGTGACCATTCAGAAAAGGCAAGAAGCTGAAAATTTCCATCCGTGCAGGGTTATTAAAAAGTCAATATTCCTTAGAGTGGAATGCATGCTAGATTCCTTCAAAGGAGAAAGGAGAGGCCATCGGGCAACTGAGGGATGTGGGATGGGGAAGGACGTGAGAAGAGGAACCAGAAGGGGAAAAGAAATGAGAAGGTTGGAATGCACTTGAGAAACTAGCATTTTCTTTAGTGTATTGGGCTGGTCCTGTGAGAGGCCACAGTGTTAATATAAGCTATCACAGAGACCAATCTTCAGACAGGCAGTCTTAAAGGAAGAGATTAGAGAGAGAAACTACAAGGCCAGTCCACTTGCAGCCTCCTTCAGACCAAAGCAGCACCAAAATGGGGACATCTAAGACTATCAGTGTTGCCCGGAGCACCCAACATTGTTTCACAGAACATGTCATCCCAAGTAACAAAGGAAGGTCTTCTCATCCCAAAACAGGTCTACCTCTATAGTCAAGAGATGTTATACCTCATTTATGGGCAGGGTCCTGACCCCCATGGGAAGAGCTTCTCACATCTTTATTTGTATACTCCCCACCTTGGTTCAGCCATGTCTTGTGGATTATTTGGGGATAGGGAGGACATGATGTGCTATCAAGGTGTGGTTCATGAACCAGTGTCAGTCTGAGAACTGCATGTCACTGGTTCGCAATGAGGGGAGTACAGAAATTGAGTGTATACATTTAGACTCATTTATAGCAATTTGCTAAGACATCCCAGAACTGTATCGGGGCTTTATACTTTGTATGACTTTGCTGTTTTCTGTATTTCATTTTTGTTATATTTTTATATAAGATTCCAATCTGTGATGACTAAGAAATACAGATTATTTTTTAAAAAACCAAAACACTGGTCTTTGACCACAGTTTGTGCCAATACTGCACAGTTAAAATTCAGCAACCAGCACTGGAACTGTGAGCATTTGGAGTTTTCCCTTTGCCACTTTAAAGAAAACCTCACTCTCTACTCCTTCATTCATCAAACCTCTCTCTACTTCCTTGTGTGACAGGTGCAAACAAAGATGAGTTCCGGAAGAATGCAGGTACCAGATGGCGCGTGAGTTCATGCCAGGCACCCACAGTGTTTCATTTCTTCCCAGGAAGGACCCCACAGAACTGTGCCCATACAAACAAGGAATCTTGCCACAGAACCTATTAGAAAAACTGCTTCAGAAACTGCAATATCTACTCACTGTTGCCTCACAACACTCCCGGACACCTGACTCCTGGCTAAGAAAATATTGACAGGTACTGAGTCATGCTATTGAAGTTCAATTCCACTAAAAGTACAGGCCCCAAAATACACTTAACACACCCAGTTCGCAAAGGTTAAAGTATAGGTGAGAAACACCGCAGGAACCCAATACTGAGTAAAGTACTAGCTTCTGACATGGGAAGGAAGAAGTAAACAACAGCTCCTTCCACAGTTCTGGATGATAACCACCCATGTCACGTCATGAGCAAAGCAGGCATACATTTTTATTCTGACATTTTTATTCTTGCCTTCTGAACCATACCTCATCTATGTTATAATAACATAATTATAAAGCCACTGGAAATTGCCAATTTTCTTTCTTCCTGTGAAATGCTAAGTGGTTCCCACATCTCATTTCATTTAATCTCATAATATCCTGGTGAGGCAGCTCTGCTCTGATTTACAGATGAAACCAGAAAGACTCGTCTGAGGCCACACAAGGAATGCAGAAAATAATGAAGATATGACTTGGGGAAGCTATATTAATAGCCTCAAATTGAGGAACAGGGGAGAAACACCCACCAGCCTGCATGGGGATCATGAAGAAAAGAAGCCAGGTAATGAGGGCAGCGGCGCCTTTGTCCCCCAGGCCCTTTGAGATGAAATGCGTTCTTGGGAGAAGGACAGGAAGTCTGACCCAGATAAAACTGTGCAGTAAGCTAAGTTGGTCTTCTGACACCCCCAAATCTCCTTTCCCCTTCTGTGGTACTTGAACCCTCCTCCCCTAGTTAGTCAGTGTTCTGATGTCCCCATCACCCATCAGATTGGCTCTTAGGAGCTGCTCTTAGCTCCTTAATGATGATTCTAAATAACTGTGTTCTCACTCCTGGAGTTTCTAATACTTAAGTTCTCATCTTTCCCTATGGAAGGAAATCCTTTATCTCATTAGGGGGATTGCTGGAAAATGGGAAGTCACCAAGGGGAAGTGGTAGGGGTCGATTCTCACTCAATGTATGTGAGAGTCCATACTTCCATTCACTAAATGCCCACTATGTGCTATTGACCATTTTAAGAATTCTACATTTACTAGCTAATTAAATTCTCAGTAATCCTGCTGGAAAATCATTATCATTCCATTTTTATAGTTGAGAAACCAAAGGCCCAAGAAGTTAAGTCACTTCTAACACAAGGTCACAAAATCAGTTAGTGACTACTTATTGTTTAACTTCTAGCCAACATGGTTTCTACATACAGAACATTACAAATCATCCCAGAGGGGAAACAGTCCAGCCTACAACCCATGGAACTGAGTCCTCTCCAACCGGGAGATGGATACTGGGTACCTTAATAGAATCAGTATTCCATTATTCATGTCATGTAACTTTACTCATATTTGGCTCTGAAATGCCTATTGATGCCTACATTATAGACCTTCTCCCTCATGTGTCAACTACATTAGAAATATCCCTGTTCCCTAGGTGCCTCAGACTTGGAAACTGACTCAGTGATTATCTTACAAGCAAATTTGTTGACTTCAGCCCTGTTGTAGACTCTGAATTGAATTGTCTTCACTGAGGAGGTACAGATACAATGCAACTGCCTTCCCACCAAAGGGTAATAACTATACCTCCAAGGGATGAACACCAATGGGAAGATCTTAAATACCTAAAAGCAAATCATCAAAAGGTTTCTGGCAATGTATCTCCACAGTCAGGTACTTCTTAGGAAGGATGCACAAATGTACATTTTTGACTGGCCAGATGGTAACAGGTATGGAAAACACCAAAAAAATAAAAAAAATCAAGACTGAAATATTGAGGACAATCTGCATCCTAAAGAGGCATTTACTGAGCACCTCCTATATACCAGGTATTCTACCTACGTTATCACTAATTCTCACTATAGTCTTTCCTGGTGTATGTATGTATATGTGTGTGTGTGTGTGTGTGTGTGTGTGTGTGTGTGTGTATATATATATATATATATATATATATATATATATATATACATATATATATATTATCTTTCCTATCTAGAGTTAAGAAAAGAGACTCAGAGAGGTTAAATGACTTGTCCATCATCAAATGGCTAATAAGTGGCATATTTAGGATTTGAATTCATGTCTGGTTTCCCAGAAACTTGAGCTTCTTCCATTGAACCAGGTTGTACAATTTGATCATAATTCACCTCTTCTCTGAAACGCTATATTTATTTTGAAGTACCTCTTCATTCTACTCTAAGGTGAAATCATTAACACAAATAAAAATCAGCTATTGTTGGTGCTAGAAGAAATCACCCACTTAACATTTTAATTTTATTTAACATTCATGTCTGTTAGAAATTCTCGAAGTTGAAAGAGTACTGCTCAGGCTTTGTCCACATCAGGTCCCCAAATTCTCTCATACATACTCCCATCAAAGTGCCTGTGAGAAGAGTCTGGTGTTTGCACTCATAGCACACCAGGCCATGAATCCCACATCCAGCGGCTCTCCCTGTGAGCTCTACCTTACCTTGGGCTTGCTGGTGCTACATCCTCTGGCTCTTCTAGAGCACCAGTTAGCTCTGGGGGAAGGATAGCATCTTTGTTGACATTATTCACCCAGCTTTCCTTTGCCTCATTTGCTCTGTCCTTACTCTGCTCAGCTGAAAGAGGAAACAATAAAGACAGGAAGGTTATCCCTCACCTCCATGACCTACAACTCTTATAGTAGCTCTTATCACTGAAGCTCAAACTTGAACCTCAGGCCTTTCCAGAGTGCCAAGGCAATCACTAATGAGTCTGAGTATCCAGGGTCAGAATTACATCTGCAAGTCAAGTCAGTAGAGTCTCATATTGTTAGCTTCCCTCAAGCAGAATCTCCTGAGAGCATGATTGTACATTTAAATGTGCAGGTAAATCCAGAGACCACTACAGCAAAATGCTGACCACCTCTAAGTGGATCTGACCTCAACTGGGGACAGGACTAAATATGTATGCCAGGGGAATTCTCTGGTCAGTGAGTCCTCATTGGAACAGAGACACCATCATTACCAAGCATTTACCAAACATCAACAGTGCCTGACTTGAGGTTGGGCTCTGGGACCCAAAGGGAAATAAACACTTATCATCTGGAATGTTCCTCTCCACTGCCTCTTCCTTCCCCCAGTCTCTACACATCCAAATTCTACATACTCCTCAATACCCAGCTCAGATGCCAAGGCCCCCCAAAAAACTCTGCGTTCCCTATTCAGGAAATAACTTCTTTTTGCCTCTGAACATCAGATCTCTTCACCAGCACCTCTCATAGCATCAACCAAGTACTAAATGCCAGACACAGTGCTGAGTTTTTTGCATGCATTTCCTTGTGTGGAAGGAGTTTTCTTTCCAAGTTCACAGGTTTGGAAATTGAGGATCAAAAAGTTCAGGAGACTTGCCTAAGACCACAGAGCCAATAAATGCCAGGAATGCTTATACATCAGAGTTAAGAAGATGAAGCAGGGGCGCCTGGGTGGCTCAGTCGGTTAAGCGTCCGACTTCAGCTCAGGTCACAATCTCGCGGTCCATGAGTTCGAGCCCTGCGTCGGGCTCGGGGCTGATGGCTCAGAGCCTGGAGCCTGCTTCTGATTCTGTGTCTCCCTCTCTCTCTGCCCCTCCCCCGTTCATGCTCTGTCTCTGTCTCAAAAATAAATAAACGTTAAAAAAAAAAAAAAGAAGATGAATCAATATAAGGGTTCCCAATTACCAAATAGTCACATTCCAGGGTGGTATTCCCTACAGAGTCTCTCTACACATAAGTCTAATTTCTTCAATTGCAAAACAGAATCCACAATAGTAACCTGTACCTATCAAGAGTTCTGAAGGCTGGGATGGTTTTGAAAATCAAGAGGGATGCAAGCAACACATGGCATATACTCAACAATAAGCCTTTATTTGCAAGGAGTATGACTCTGAGTCATAAAGAATGAAATCCCAGTGCGCCATTTGCCAATGATACAACCTTGGACAAGTAACTTCACTTCTCTGAACTTTACATGTCCCATATATAGAACGGGGATAATAATACCTACCTTACAATATTGCTGCTATAGTTACAAATATAGAGAGTAAATGCCTATCATGTATTATATGATCAAAAGGTGAGAGCTGTTTTCCTTATTGTGTACAGGTTAGATCTACACAGGGGCTATTCTCAGGGGTAAAAGTTTATACTGTCTAGTCTAGAGTGAAAGAGAAGGCACACTATAAATGTTTAATAAACCCAACAGAATTCTAAAGCCCTCAAAATACTGTCTTTACAGTCTCTTAAGTAATACACTTGGTTGATTAAGGAGGTATCAGATGTTAAAGTTGTTGAAAGAGATGCTAGTCTCTTTCTGTCACCCTACCCAAAGGAAAAGGTTTTGAATCTTTAGAGTTAAAAGCCAAAAGGAATGCAGGGGTAAATGCCCTATAAACCCCAACTGTTGGGGCGCCTGGGTGGCTCAATCAGTTAAGATTCTGACTCTTGATTTCAGCTCAGGTCATGATCTCACAGTTTGTGAGTTCAAGCCCCATGTGAGGCTCTGTGCTGACAGTGCAGAGCCTGCTTGGGATTCATTCTCTCTCTCTCTCTCTCTCTCTCTCTCTCTCTCCCTCCCTCCCTCCCTCCCTCCCTCCCTCCCTCCCTCCCTCTGCCCCTCCCTTGCATGTGCATACTCTCTCTCTCTCTCAAAATAAATAAAATAAACTTAAAAAAAAATAACCCCCAACTGTCTATAGTACCACAACTCAATACAGTCTCTAAAGGACTTCCCATGTTTTTCTACATTACCCTGGGTCACTTAGTCCTGCCTTCATCCATCTGAATTCAGGGCAAGAGGATTTTGAGCTGGGGGACTATACATTATGCAAAGCACACCTCTAAATGACATCCTTCAGCAGCTTCCAGTAAAGATTCTAACACCCTTCCCTTCTCTTGACAATGCCTTCCCCACAAATGCTGGCTCAAAATGTACTACCCAAATCAACTCACCTGCTACCTGGAGCTTCTTCTTTCTCATGGATGCTCTGATGATATCTGCACCATGAATTCTGTCTCTGTGCCTTTTTGCCTTGGCTTCATAAAACCACTGGCCACTCATATTCTTCAACTGTTGGTCATCCTTAATTTTTTCAGGCAAATGTCTACAAAAGGAAAAGAGCTTTACTTTGCTGAGAGCCCATGGTAAATAAATGAGTTTACTGTGACAGTGCATAAAGAAATTTGTAAACAGAAAGACAAATAAAGCTCTCAGTAATTTAGAAGACCCCACAAACCTCCTAGATGACTAAGAAATATATATTCCTCTTTGAATGA
This sequence comes from Panthera onca, assembly GCF_046562875.1. Classification (NCBI taxonomy): domain Eukaryota; kingdom Metazoa; phylum Chordata; class Mammalia; order Carnivora; family Felidae; genus Panthera; species Panthera onca. The sequence goes on from NC_138348.1 coordinate 68,417,282, forward strand.
AAAGTCAAGAAAGACAAGGCTTACACTTTTTAAAAATCAAAGACTTTATCCCTGACCTCCACATGATGTCTGGAATTTCTCAAGAATGGATTCACTTTTGGGCTGTGGTCTTCTGTGTCTACTGTTCAAATGCAAACACCCCAGGGAAAGATGATATATTAAGCATCTCTAAGCTTTGGTCCCTTTAGCTGTAAAAAGAGGTTAATCATACTAATCTACTTCATGGGATTGCTTTGAGGATTAAATTAGCTAATGCATATAAACTGCCCTTTGCAAATGCCTGGCACTTAATACCCAATGAATAAGTGGTGGTGTAGTTATCAGCTCATCAATCCTTTCCATTTCAGTGAAATGAGTTTTATCAGAGACTTTCTGTGGGGGAAGTGCATGATGTCTCTGGGTCTTAATGCTAGGGAAATGAATGCTGAAAAAGCAGGCAGGAGGCAGGCAAGATCAAATTTATGGTAGGAGGGGGACAGGGAGTAGAGGCAGAGGCACAGCCAATTGTGCAGCTACTGCTTTCAAGGGTTCCATGATCACCCATGCTCACTGAAAAGCTAAAGCCTATAGAACAAAACAAATGCAGCCCTAAAATCTTCCTAATTTACTCACTTAAAAAGACACTGTTCTACTTAACAAGTCTTTTTTTGTTCATCGTGATAAGTGTATTCTTTAATTCTCATCCCCTATTTCTCCCACCACCACCCCCCTCATCCCCTCTGGTGACCATCAGTTTGTTCTCTATTGTTAAGCATCTATTTCTAGGTCTCTTTTTTCTTTGCTCATTTGTTTGTAAATTCCACACATGAGTGAGATCACATGGTAGTTGTCTTCCCATGACTGACTTATTTCCTTTAGTATTACACTCTCTTGCTCTATCCCTGTTGTTGCAAACAAGATTTCTTTCTTTTTTTAGTGGCTGAATATATTCCATTGTAATACACACCACTTCTTCTTTATCCTTTGCCTATCAGTGGACACCTGGGTTGCTTCATAGTTTGGCTGTTATAAATAGGTTGTAATAAACATAGGGGTGCATATACCCCTTTGATTCAGTGTTTTTGTATTTTTTGGGTAAATACTTAGTAATGTGATTACTGGGTGGTAGGGTAGTTCCAGTTTTAATCTTTTGAGGAAATTCCATACTGTTTTCCACAGTGGCTGCACCAGTTTGCATTCCTACCATCAGTGCAAGAGGGTTCCCTTTTCTCCACATTTTCACCAATACTTGATGTGTCTTGTGTTTTAATTTTCACCATTCTGACAGGTGTGAGGTGATGACTCATTGTAGTTTTAATTTGCATTTGCCTAATGATGAGTGATGCTGAGATTGTTTTCATGTGTCTCCTGGCCATTTGGATGTCATCTTTGGAGAAGTGTCTGTTCATGTATTCTGCCCACTTTTTAGTTGAATTATCTGTTTTTGGTACTGAGTTGTATCAGTTCTTTATATATTTTGGATATCAACCCTTCATGTCATTACCAAATATTTTCTCTCATTCCACAGGTTGCTTTTTAGTTTCATTGTCTCCTTCACTGTGCAGAGCTTTTTATTTTAATGTAGTCCCAAAGTTTATTTTTGCTTTTAATTTTCTTGCCTTAGGAGACATATCTAGAAAAATGTTGCTAGGGCTAATGTCAGAGAGATTACTGCCTATGCTCTGTTCTAGGATTTTTTATTATTTCAGGTCTCACATTTAGGCCTTTTAATCCATTTTGAGTTTATTTGCATGTATGGTATAAAAACGAGGTCTGGTTTTGTTACTTTTCACATGGTTGTCCAGTTTCCCAATACCATTTGCTGAAGAGTCTTTTTCTCATTGGATATTCATTCTTCTTATGTTGAAGATTAACTAACCATATAATTGTGGGTTTATTTTTGGATTTCTTTAATATTCCAGTGATCTATGTGTCTATTTTTATGTCAGTACCATACTGTTTTAATGACTCCTGCTTTGTAATATAACTTGAAATCTGGAATTGTGATACCTCCAGTTTTGTTTTTCTTTTTCAAGATTGTTTTGGCTATTTGAGGTCTTTGGTGGTTCCATACAAATTTTAGGTTTGTTTTAGCTCTGTGAAAAAAATGCAGTTGGTGTTCTGGTAGGTATTGCATTAAATACGTAGATTGTTTTGGGTAGTATAGGCATTTTAACAATCTTTATTCTTCCAACCTATGAGCATGGAACATCTTTCCATTTCTTTGCATTGTCTTGAATTTCTTTCATCAGTGTTTCACACTTTACAGAGTACAGATCTTCCACCTGTTTGGTTAAGTTTATTCCTAGATATTTTATTGGTTTTGGTACAGTTGTAAACGGGATTCTCTTCTTTTTTTTTTTTTTTTCAATATATGAAGTTGGGATTCTCTTCTTAATTTCACTTTCTACTGCTTCATTGTTAGTGTATAGGAATTTGAAGGATTTCTGTACATTGATTTTGCATCCTGCAACTTTACTGAATTCATTTATCAGTTCTAGCAGTTTTTTGGGGGGATATTTAGGGTTTTCTAAATACAGTAACATATCATTTGCAAATAGTGAGAGTTTTACTTCTTCCTTGCCAATTTGGATGCCTTTTATTTCTTCATGTTGTCTAATTGCTGTAGTTAGTACTTCCAGTACTATGTTAAATAACAGTGCTGAGAGTCGAACAGGCTTGTCTTGTTCCTGACCTTAAGGCAAAAGTTCTCAGTTTTTCACCATTCAGTATATTGGCTATGAGTTTTTCATATATGGCCTTTATTATGTTGCAGTATGTTCCCTCTAAACCTACATTACAGAAAGTTTTTATCATGAATTGGTGTTCTACTTCGCCAAATGCTTTTTCTGCATCTATTGAAATCATTATATGGTTTTTATCCTTTCTCTGATTGATGTAATGTATCATGTTGATTGTTTTGTGAATATTGAACCACTCCTGCATCCTAGAAATAAATCCCACTTGATTGTGGTGTAAGATTTTTTTTTAATATAATTTACCATCAAGTTGGTTAACATACAGTGCATACAGTGTGCTCTTGGTTTGGGGGGTAGATTCCCATGATTCATTGTTCACATACAACAGCCAGTGCTCATCCCAACAAGTGCCCTCCTCAATGCCTATCACCCATTTTCCTCTCTCCCCCATGCCCGCCATCAACCCTCAGTTTGTGCTCTGTATTTAAGAGTCTCTTATGGTTTGCCTCCCTCCCTTTCTGTTTGTAACTATTTTCCCCCCTTCCCTTCCCCCATGGTCTTCTGTTAAGTTTTTCAAGTTCCACATATGAGTGGAACTGTCTGTCTTTCCCTGCCTGCCTTATTTCACTTAGCATAATACCCTCCACTTCCATCCACATTGCTGCAGATGGCAGGGTTTCATTCTTTTTCATTGCCAACTAGTATTCCATTTTATATATAAACCACATCTTCTTTATCTGTTCATCAGTTGATGGACATTTAGGCTCTTTACATAATTTGGCTATTGTTGAAATCACTGCTATAAACATTGGGATACACGTGCCCCTATGAATCAACACTCCTGTATCCTTTGGAGAAGTTCCTAGTAGTGCTATTGCTGGGTCATAGGGTAGTTCTTTTTTTAATTTTTGTATTGTTGGATTCAGTTTGCTAATATTTTTTTGAGATTTTTACATGTATATTCATGAGAGATATTGGCCTGTAGTTCTCTTTTTTTGTGGTGTTCTTATCTGGCCAGGGTGATACCGGCTTCATTGAATGAATTCGGAAGTTTCCCTTTCTCTTCTATTTTTTGGAATTGTTTGAGAAGAATAGGTATTAACTCTTCTTTAAGTGTTCAGGAGAATTTTCCTGTGAAGCTGTCTGGTCCTGGATTTTTGTTTTAGGGGATTTTTTTATTATGGATTCAATTTCATTGCTGGTAATTGGTCTGTTCAAATTTTCTATTTCTTCCTGCTTTAGTTTTGGTACGTTATTCATTTCTAGGAATTTATCCATATTTTCTAAGTTGTCCAATTTGTTGGCATATAGGTTTTCATAATATTTTGTTACAATTGTTTGTATTTCTGTGGTGTTGATTTTATTTGGGTCCTCTTTTAGAGGTTTATTAATTAGAGGTTTACCAATTTTGTTAATCTTTTCAAAGAACTAGCTCATAGTTTCACCTGTTCTATTGTTTTTTAGTTTCTATGCCATTTATTTCTGTTCTAATATTTGTTACTTCCTTCCTTTCGTTGGGTTTGGGTTTTATTTGTTCTTCTTTTTCTAGTCCCTTTAGGTGTAAGGTTAGGTTGTTTGAGATATTTCTTGCTTCTTGAGGTAGTCCTATATTGCTGTAAACTTCCCTCTTAGAACTACTTTTGCTGAATCTCAAAAATTTTGGACCATTATGTTTTCATTTTCATTTGTTTCTATACAATTTTTTATTTCTTCTTTGATTTCTTGGTTGACTCATTTATTGTTTAGTAGCATGCTATTTAACCTCCAAGTGTCTGTGCTCTTTCCAGATTTTTCTTGTGGTTGATTTCTAGTTTCATAGTGTTGAGGTCAGAAAAGATCCCAGAGTCAAGCCCCTATTTTTAAAGTTACAGGCCTTAAGTCCCACTGGTTGTAAGAAACCACATATTCAGGTCCTCTCAATTTCAAAGGCAAATATTATGGGAATTCATCCTCCATTTTATGGGTTCCCTGTGGGAAAGTCTGTTTTCTGCCCTTCTTTGTGCCACCAGCTTCCTCTGCACCATAGATGGCCCTAATCCACTTCACTCCCAAACTGGGCCTTCACTCTTCCTACCTTTTTCAATGTGGGCTCTTCTCCACCATTTAATTGTGGAGTTTGTTCTGTCAATCTTTGGGTTGTTTTGTGGGTTATTTATACCGATGTGAGTGTAATCTGGTTGTATCTGTGAGATGAGGTGGGCTTAGGGTCATCCTACTCTGCCGTCTTTCTAGCTGACCCTCTACCTGACAAGTCTTTTAACCTCTACATCTCTCCACCCATCTCGGTAAAATGAGAATCACAAACTCCAGAGTAGAGCAACAGAATAAAGAAGTATTAAAGCCTTAAGCAGACTTTGAACTTTTGGGAGGTAATGTGCTACATAAATCCAAGAGGGTTTATGATTGTCATTCAAGCTAATATGCACCCTTCCTAAGTAGCAAATCAAAATGTCTTAGCCAGAGAACGTTGTATGATGGCCACACCAAGGGGGTGGCAGCAGGGCTGTGTGTGAGGGTTGCACACTGGCATGCCCAGGAGTGGAGAAAACAGGAGGGATTCTAGCAAGTGCATGTCCTCTCTCCAAGGGTGCCTGGAGTGTCTTCCTCCCAAGAGTTCAACTCTCTGCTGGAAGTTTCTCTCCTCTCCCAGTTACCTAGGAAGAAGTGACCCCATCCCAAACATGTCCAGTTATGATAAAACATCACCAAACCCTGACAGAAACAGTCATCACTTTATGGTTTTGAATCACCAGGGAGGTCATGGTTCTTATCAAACATTTCTAATGGTTTCCAATTGTCTGATGCTTTTGACAAAGCAAACAATCCTCCATGGGCTACTGATGGAGCTTTTTTGGCTTCTCCTCCCAAAGGACCAAGTTTGAGTTCAATTCCAGAAGAGAGAAGTCCTTCTAGCATTCCATGATTACAAAGTGAGCCCCTAGGAGCAGGTCTTGTACTCTATATATCCTTATTTGGTATCTCTGGAAAACGGTGGGTATTTACTCAGTGCCTGTGGAGTGAAGGAATACCAAATGAGGCCCCTGACCACCTGGCTTCAGACTACCTTTTCAGATTCATTTTCCAGCATTTACCTCCAGACTCTACTCGCCAGTACTCTAGATTTCTTATTATTCCCCAAACTGCTCTTTCTGATCTCCATAAACATTACAAGCAGAAAGTCCTGGCAGAAAGATTACAAGGTTTAGACTCTCCCAAACAGGTCCAAATCCTTGTTCTAACCCTTCCTATATGTTACCTGGGCAGGTTACTGAACCCCTTGACACTACAGTCTCTTTGTAAAGAGAAGGAAAATAAGATCTACTCTGTAGGACTTCTAAGATGATTAAATGAGGTGTTTACCTGAAAGCACCTAACAGTGCCTAAATCTTGGTAAGAGGCCAATAAATGTGAAGTCTCTCAGGATATCTTTCCTCACTTCTCTTTGCAGTACATTGGTCCTTATCCTTCAGATCCAGCTCATGCACCACCTCACAGGGGAAGCCTTCCCTGATTGCCAAGACACATGTGAGCAGCTTGCCCTTCCCCCAGGCTCCCACAGCACTGACCACATCATGTTCCAATGATCTATTTGCACATCTGTCTCACCCACTACTCTGTGAACTCTGCAAACACCTTGTAGGTGAGGACTACATCTTAATCACCTTTGTAATGCGAGCACCTCGCACCAAGCCTGGCACAGAGCTGATACCCAACAACTGTGAATTGAGTGAATAAAGAACAAATAAATGCTCAGCAGCCACCCCAGTCTGAGTCAGGCAAGATATAAGAGAGATCCTGTCACTGCTGGGCTTAAGTGAACCATACCCAATACAACGACAGTGACAGGTATGGTTCACTTCCCCTGATGAGGCAGGACATCTCACTCTTGGGGGAATGGGAAAAAGCATGATGAAATATGGCATCAGCCATCATCTTGTTGAAAGAGACCACAAACCCTCATAGCATAACAACTCTCAACTCCTCTTCAGGTTATTTACTTACTTATTTTTGTTGTTCAGCTGAAACGTACTCTGTAGTCATCCTCGTGCAACTCTTACTCTGCTCCTGCCTGAATGACTGTCTGTAAGCCTTAATCATGCTAAACTTTCAGTGTGCAATGAACACACACCGTGTGAGTCAGGCTCACTCAAACACATTGGCCCCTGGAAAGGCTGGTAGCCATTACATTATAGAACGAGGGGTGAGTTTGTGGCTTAAGTGGCAAAAGAGTACGAAAATTTTCAAATTCATTAAGTGCCAATTATGTCTTTCCTAACATGATAATCACTGCTAGGTTTAATCAGTTTCCTTTTCTATCTTAGTCATTTGGAATATCCTATAGATGAATACATATATGTGACATTAAATCCCAAGTTTTACAAAGATGTAGGATCATTAAACAAAAATTCCACCATCTAGATAATGCTATTAAAATCTTCTCTATCAGCCGGGTTGATGTCTCATTTTTCATCAACTCTAATTGTACCAACAAAAATGGCATTTGATTCTCTAATTCGTATACCATTGAGTTGAAATGAGAAAAAGATAAATTTTTCAGCTCACAGTTTTCATTGCTTACCATCCTCTCCACACATGCACATTGTGCTTAGCAGAGAGCTGAGGATAGAGAAGATGCCCACTAAACCCTGCTGGGCTGGTGGGCAGAGATGAAGGTAGAAGAAAAGCACTCAGCCCATGAAGCACACTGTCCTGCTGGCCTTCCAGGCAGAATATGCCCCTTATGCCCCCCTCCTCTGGCTAATACATATAAAGCATGCATGTTGTACTGGGCCCCATGCTTGGCACTTAACATGCATCATCTATCATCTCATTTAATACTTACAATTTCACCATGATGTACAAAGAATTTAGTGAATTGTAAAAGACAGCCATCTTGCCTCCTCTGCGTGCTGAAGGCCATATCTATTCATTTGTTCATTCATTAATTCATTAATCCCCTATCATGTATTAGCCAGATGCTTGGAATTGTGCATAAAAAATTCAATCTACAGCCCTAAGCACCAGCCTCAACTTCTGTGTTGCAGAGTGTGAGCACTTCCAGAGGAAAGTTGGAAAAGCAGTGACACCCTCCAGTCCAGCCTCAGTATTACCCTCAGCCGATCCCCTGCTCCCCTTTGTATTCACACAACACACCCCAGCTTCCAGTGATTCATCATTAGGCAAAGGCTTACCTTCACAGGAGGGACCTTCATGATGTTATCTAGTCAACTGGACAAGAAACAGCAGTCTGTCCAGAGAGGCCCACTGGCCCACTCCCAGGCGCTTTTTTTTTTTTAACTCCTCAGTATATTCTGGACAAGGCAGTTAGACTATGTGATTTGAGAATAGTCTGAGGCCAGAGAGGTTAGAAGGTTTGCCCAAGGTCACACAGAGCCAGGACCAGAAGCCATCCAGACTCCTGGCCAACACTGTTTCTGCTACTCCATCCTACCTGAGAAAGCCAAACATGATTTTGCTAAGATGGTCATCACACTTCACTTTTTCTACAAGGGAATTCAACCTTTGATAGAGAATCTGAGAACTAACACATGCAAAAATGAAATAAATTGCAAATGCTCCATGCGGAAAATGAGAGGAAACATGTGTCCCTTGTGTCATGGACACATCATAAATCCACACAATCTGCTGAGGCAGCACAGCATGAGGGAAGGAAGCACAGGCTTTGCAGTTTGATGAGCAAGGCTTCAATCTTGCAGGCGCTTAACCTCTTCTACCTCATTTCCTCACTGTAAAGCAGGTTTAGCTATACTGCTATGTAGATGAAAGGGGAAAATGTAAGTGAAGCTCAGGGTACAATATAGTTCCTTAACAAATGTTGATTCCTTTCCCTTTTGCACTGACAGAAAATACCCCAGAGGTCCTGAAAAGCAGTTCTTTAATGCCAACTGCCTTCCCTTAAAAAACTAGGTCTTAGGGGAGCAGCTAAGAATCATAAGATGTGGTTGCGGTTGTGATGGTATCTATGGCAAGAACGTCCATCACCGTAGATGTGGTTATGTATGCACAGGGGTGGGGGTGTGGTGCTGGTGGGGTACAGACGCACATGGGCAATGGTTTCCTGCTGACAGTATGACGCAAAGCACAGGAAACACCACCTTTAAAGTGTCTCGTTTCCAAACCATAAAAGACTAAAATTACATATGTGTATGTGTGATGGTGTTCCTTAAAATGAAAAGGGAGTAGGGAGAGAAAAAGAATCCATCCTAAAGTCTGCTTCACTGCTGGTCTGTGAAATGGCTCTAGCTGGTAGTTAGGGAAGCATGCTGAGTATACATGCATGGTAATGACTGAGCCCAGCACTTGTGGCTGTAGGCAGAGAGGCAGCATGAAACACAGTTGTGGTGGCAACAGTCACCTGGAACTGTTATCTTGCAGCTGCATCCTGAGACATCACACTGGATATTCCCTTGGGTTCAAGTCCATGCTCTACCAGGTACAGGGATTTGAGAACTGAACACTTTCCCTGTGTGACACTCATCTTTCTCATCCATGAAATCATCCACAATGTCTTGAATGAGCTTGGAGGTAAACAATTTGAACCCCTGGATATATTAGGAAAGGCAAACAGATTTCAGTTTGAACGCAAAATCTCACAGCCATGCTGAAAAGGATTCTGAGGCATCATCTGGTCTTACTGGGCAACAGTGCTCCAGTCCGTTGCCTTTCTAATGATGTCTTGTCGGGGTTATTATTAGAATTATATAATTTATGTTTCTAAAGCCACATTCCAAGTAGGAGAAGGACAGAAACTGAAAATCATGTTAGGGAAACAAAGCTGAGATTTTTAATTTGCAATTGATAATCCATTAAATGGACAAAAGTCAATTCTTTGAGGGCTGGGACCATGTCTTCATGACCCTAAAATTCTCTTCATATCATTGTCCAGAGTAGTTCCTTATACTTAATAGATGCTCAACTAAATTTCACTGCATTAAATTATTGAGAGTTTTAGGAGCAATTTGCTCCTGAAGAGTCAGACTACCAAGCATAGAATTTTGACCTATTTTAGAGGTAAAAGCAGAGTGGGGAATAAGGGAATCGAAATGTATCCATCACTTCTCATGAGCTAAGAAGATTAAGAATTATTTTACTTAATCCCAACTCTAATCCCTTGAGTTTGGTATTATGGTCATTCCCAGTCTCTGGGTTAAGGCTCCAAAAGGTTAAATAACCTGTCCAATGAACTATTGTTGGTTAGTGGTAAGGAGAGGATTGAAACTCATGTCAGTTTTGACTCCAAGGTTAAGCAGGGGAGTTCTTCCCTATTCTTCTGAAAGAATAATGCCAACAATTTTGACCCCAATTGAACACGGATGCTTTATGAACATACTGAACTTCACTTCAAGCACTCCAGAGTATCTGATTATGGCTACAAATAATAATTCATAGATAGACAGTGCTTCACAAATTAACAAATGATTAACAAATGACAGTGCTTAACAAATTGCAAAGGGCAATAATACCAACATGGGATAGAGGGAATAGCACTGGACCAAAAGCTTTTCTTACCATAGCTTTGGCAATGACTAGCTGTGTGACCCTGGGCAAGTCACTTCCCCTCTCTGGGCTTTACCTTCTTTGTCTGTAAAGTAACCAATATGGACCAAAAAAGCCCCTTTTCAGAGCTGTCAGGCTATATGGAAGGCTGACAGAAGAGTCAAAGACAAACAGCTGGAGAATAGCAAAGGGGCTGAAAAGCAAAAGCCCATGGAATAGCATTTTCAGAGACCAGAGATCTAGTTCCACCAGCCCAGAAGCAGAACAGCCTCAGACCAATACCCACAAGTCCCTTTACCTCTAAATCAAAGAAGGGGCCACAGCATGATTCTCTTTACATGAAGCAGGCCAGGCCATGGGCTGGGCCTCTTTCAGTGTCTTCAGACTATTGGCCTCATGCTCACCTGCCACCCCCTGCCCCCCACCCCCACCCGGCTGTAAACCATCACTCCTCCCCAGGAGCAGAGTCCTAGAGCTATCTGTGGCCAAGTAAACATCAGGTGCTTGATGTCTAACTCAAAACTCCCCCAGAATGGTGGTGGTATACACGGCCTGACTGACACTTGATTTTTTGCCACCCCAAGACTTCTTCCTATCAGTTTAGAAAAGTGGCAGCTGCTGGGGCACCCTCAGAAATGGCGAATGGGAGGGGCATCTGCAAACTCACCACTACCAAGGGACTCATTGCATTGTTGCTGCAGCTGTAGACTGGCTGGTACCAGAGGATATGCTCATACCCCTTACCAAGCCCAGCTCCAGACAGAACTTTGCATGTTTTGAGGATTTTTCCATCAGCCACTGCAGATGTCTATGAAACACCTCCACTCCACTCACACAGAAACACACAACTATGCAGAAGACTCAGCAGCCTGCAATCCCAGGGGCCAAGAACATTTAGAGTCAAAGGTGTTCAGCGATCTGGTTTTCACAGTCCCCATATCCTGACGTAGGAAGAGGGGCCCAGTGCAGCCTTTGCTCCAGTGCTTTCTTTCCAAGTCTCTCTGTCTTGTCTTCTGAGAGGATAAAGGAATTCCCACTATGCTTTAAGAATCAGCTAATATTGGTGCCTCGGATTCTGTGTCTCCCTCTCTCTCTACCCCTCCCCTGCTCATGCACTGCCTCTGTCTCAAAAATAAACAAACATTTCAAAAAATATTTTAAAAAGAATCAGCTAATATTGGGGTACCTGGGTGGCTCAGTCGGTTAAGTGTCTGACTTTGGCTCAGGTCATGATCTCATGGTTCGTGAGTTCAAGCCCTGCATCGGGCTCTGGGCTGACAGCTCAGAGCCTAGAGCCTGCTTCAGATTTGGTGTCTCCCTCTCTCTCTGCCCCTCCCCTGCTCGCTCGCTCACTCTCTCCCTCTCTGTCTCTCAAAAATAGATAAGGATTTAAAAAAAAAAACAGAATCAGCTAATATTTTCTCTGTGCTGCCCTCACTCCTTATTTTCAAAATGGGTTTAACAGTCCTACCTTGCCAAATCTCAGGGTTGTTGTGAAGAAACATAGGATACCATTCATGAAGGGGCTTTATAAACTGTAATGCGTAAAGGATCAGTGCTACCAAAAGGCTCTGAGGGCAGATTGGTGTAAATCCCCTGCCCGCCCCCCCCATAAAATGCTCACAGCACCTCACTTGCTGAGAATGGAGAAAAGCGCCCCTTCCAGGTGCACAGAGCACTACAGGTGACTTGTGGGGAGGCACATGCCAGGTAAAGAACCCCATTCTCACACTCCAGTATCTGTTACCATCATAGCTCTGTGCCCTTCCTACCTCAAGGCAAAACAGCTGCCCTCTTAACCACAGCCAGGTGCCAGGATGGCCTGTCTGCAATTGTCTTCTCAGGGAGGGGAGGAGGAGTTAGTGCATGAGTACCTAAACACCAGAACGTGACTCTCAATCCTGACACCTATGGGTTGTATGAGCTTGAGCAAGTCACCCAACCCGTGCCAACTTCCTCACACATCAAGTAGGCATAGTTGTATCCCACCGTGACCCACTGCCAACTGCAAAAGAATGTTTGGGCTCAGAAAAATGCCCTTTGCAATCTGTTCATCACTGTCATTTGTGAGTCATTTGTGAAGCACTGTCTGTCTGTGAGATATTACTATGAATAGCCATAATCAGATACTCTGGAGTGCTTGTAGTGAATTTCAGCATGTTCACAAAGCATACACATTCAGTTAGGGTCAAAATATCGTTCAAATAAATCCATTATTCATGATCCTGTGTCCCAGGAAATAAGAACATGGCTTATGCTCCTTTTGGGTAACTCCTGGGACAGTGATTATGCAGTTAATACTATTAACTTACACTCGGGAAGCCTTTCCCTGTCTTCAAAGCCCAAGGTTACACAGGTGACAGATGGCTCGCGCTGGGCTCAAGCCCACATCTTTGACATCCTGGTCTCATGCTCCATCTACCCCGCAGGTGAGTGGAAAGCAGTAGGAATGGTTACGTGGAACATTTGGGTTCCTTTCAGCAAGAATAGTGTGTCAAAGTTGCCATTCCTTCTTGTGAGACACAAATGAAAAACTGGCTCAGTGAGAGCCAATTTCAACTGCTGCTGAAACCAATTCAAACATTTCTGAAGGTATGCAGAAATGTGAGCTACTTCTCAATTTATTTTCTTTTAAAAATCTTAGGAATTAAAAAAAATTCTAATTTTGTCCATGATTCCTTTTTTTTTTTAAAAAGTGGCTATAAATATGCACACATTCAAATATACAGATGCAGATGTATGTACATGTTTGTATATACTTCATTTTAAATTCAATATTTAATAAATTAAAGGGGTTTAGTTTATTAAGACTATTTCTGGCAAAAGTCCTAAGGAATTAGGAATTAAGAGACACTAAGAAGGAAAAAAGTCCCATCCTGGAAGTAAACCTAAAATTGGAACCTGTAAGTTCAGGCTCCAAGTCAGAACTACCACTTATGCCTGAGAAAAAGAGGTGTCCCATCTTCTGACAGACTGTGCCTCCTTCCCCCATGCCCGAGGACCCCCTGGCCTCTTACCTGACTCTCTCCTCTTCCACTCTCTTCAGAGCAGCGTCCCGCTGCAGAACCTTCATGATGGCTTCTTGCTCCTCCTCGGTCAGGAAGCTCAAGTCAATCATTTTGAGACGCATACACAAAGATAATAGCAACAAATCCGGCTTACAATTCTCAAAGCAAAACAACTATGACTGTAGTTCAAATGATTAAAAGACGCAAAAATTAAGTGAAATAATATCTTGTTCAGTTCTGCAACAAAAGTCTTGTGTTGGCTCAGCTAAAGTTTTAGGTGACTGATTGCAAAATCCTCCGCACCCTCTTCAGCGAGGAAGTGGTGGCCTGTGGGACAAGGTGGAGAAGAGGCTCTCAGAAGGATGATGAATTCCTTGCCAGACAGGTCACTTGTTCCTACGGTGGCATTCCTACTCACACTCACACTCTGGACCAGTTTTAGACACAACTGATTCTCCTTCCGTCCAGATCATCGACTTGAGGAGAGGCAGCAAGATCCGAGCATCACCTACCTGGGGAATCATGAGACAGTAAACACCAGACAGTGAGAGGCAGTTCCTACAAGCATTGCTCATTATTACAAGATTTAAAACATGCCTGGGGAAAGAAAATGACCATGTGAGATGGTCTCTGAGATCAGGGAAACCAGTTCTGCCAGCTTCCTGAGCAAATGGGTCATGAAACATGCTTCAACTCAATTCCAGACTGCCAAGATGGAGAGCACACAAAATGCCGATCGACATTTGACAACTGACTGAGCAAAGGAATGGTTGCCAAAAGGAGCTGGTTCTCTCTCTACAAACTCATGGGATGCTAGGCTAAAAAGTCACGCTCAAGGTCCATAAGACCAGGAAGACGTGATCAACTGTCAAGTGATTATGGATAAGAAACTAGACGTAAAAATTCACAAATGCTCACATCTTCATGAGTAGGAATGTTGCACCAGAATATATCTGTGCTCTGTACTGACAGGTAGTGAGCTAGTATCAGGTTAAGATACTTCGCGCAAGAGTGGAAATTGTTATTCTTCACCCAGTTCCACCTCTAACTTTGCTGAGTCTAGAGCAACTCACCAAGCTTGTCTCTCTTCATTTCTGAGGAGAAAGTACATGTGATGTGTGTGTACATAAACTGGGGAAAGGGAGATGCAGAATTTCAACCTCCACCCCCCCATCCAAAATGAGAATTTTAAGTAGGACTCTGGGTAAGAATCCTATTTTCTTTGAGGCAATTCAAACCCATGTGCAATGGGAAGGTGACACGAAGAATTCCATAGCTGTCTGGGATTTCAGAAGCCACCTACTTCAGGATTGGGGCCCTTTAACAAACACCGTGCTATACATACGGTAGACACTGAAAACCAGGTGTTCAGTAAGTTTTAAAGCAGTCTCACTGAAGAATAAAATACAGTGTGTACACGGCTGAGTACTTTTTATGAGTAAGTTCTTTGCTTTGGCAAAATAGAACTGCTGAGAAGCGCCCCTTCTGCCACTTTAGCAAGCGAGCTCTCACTCGGCGACTCAGATTTCTTCTCATCTGCGCTGACTTGCCCATAGGACAGCCCTCAGAGGTTGTAAAGACTAAGTGAAACGTGAACAGAAAACAGCACATATCTTGCATCCTCTACCAAAAATAGCTACTGAAAATACATTCTAGCTTCCTTTCTGAGTTCACACTTTTGTTCTATCCCTCTGAATAAGAGTGTCCTTGATTATATAGTTTCCTTTTCTCTTTTGTATTATGTTTCCTTCCCAACTTCCCCATGAGGTGTGGACTTCATGGACACATACTCTGATGACCTTTGTTTTAAATTCCTGTAGCTCTCTTCATATTGCCCACAGTGACTACTCAAAAATAAACATTAAGACACTACTTTCTTCTCTCTTTTTAAAATTTGCACTCATTTGTACAGGTTAGAGCCTACTTGTTCATCTTGGAGACTACTCATCCTTCAGGGTGAAAGTTACCAGTTCCAGGAAGCCTTCCCTAATTTCCATAGCTAGAGTTAAAAGTAGACTCACTTATGGCTCCTAACTCTTCACTCCCTCCCTGAAATAGCCATGCAACCATGTTGCCATTAGAGTAAGCAGAGTATTCATCCCTACCTTCCTATTGTTGGGCTTGACCTGTGACTTTGGTCCATGGAATGTTACAAATGACATACAAGCCTGACTGTAGATGCTCATGTGGTTTGGCTTGGCTTCTTACAGTCCTGCCATGGGCTACAAGAAGAGCTGCCACAGGTAAGCTACTGCCCTTTCAGTCTGGGTCCCAGAAAAGGAGGTATTGGGACAAACTAGAACCTGACCCACCTGAAGTAAGGCCACCCCAGCTGACCTGGCGATATGGGAAGAAATAAATATTTGTTGTTGGAAGCCACTCAAGTGTGGCGTTGTTCTAGAACACTTCTGTAGCAGGAGCCTAACTAATACAAAACTTTCTTCTCCATATATACACTTTCACTGTTGTAACTATGTGTCTTCCTTCAGTCGTTCCCATTTGACTGTGAGTCTCTGAATGTGAATAAGTAAATGAATGAACCTAATCCAAAAAATACAAGTTTGCCATGGGATGGCTATCCTTTCACGCAGAATAGCTTCTTTCATGCATAGGAACTTCCTTAGATCTCACAGGCTAGCAAGGAAATGAATTTAGGCCACATTCTGAGAACCATGAACACTGCCATATGGTTCGATGAGAGACTGTTTTTAAATCAATAAGTGGGGGACAGGAAGAGGACAAAGGAGAAAAACAACTCAGGTTGTCCAGCAGTGGTAATTGGCAGCGTTGCTAAAGGAGGAAATGCTGGTTTCCACACCTTCATGTACAAGCTAACCAGTGCTTCTATGTAAGAGCTTCTAAGGGTTAAAGGTTTTTCCTAAGAATGGGCTGTTAGTGAGACAAAGAGCAAAGTCTTCATTTCACAGACAAAGGAGTGAAGGGCTGGAACCTTCGACTCCTAACTGGGTAAGACGGCATTAAAGCTCTTGGATGGCAATCAAGACTCTTCAATGCCAGGTGCTTTCTCAATTCCCAGTATTCTGGATGGTCTCTACCATGGGAGCTAATCAAGCATTTAATTCATTCATTCAACAAACACTTATTGAGAGCCTATTATGTGTCTGGCACTAAATAGAGCAATAAACAAAAGAGACAAAAACTTCGTGTCCCATGGACTTACATGGCACTTAGAGGAGACAACGATAAAACGAAAAAGGCCTAGATAATTAAATTATGTAACAAGGTGATAGCAGAGAAGGGAAGGGGGGAGCTGGAGTTTTAAAGACAGTGATTAAGGTTGGTCTTGCTGAGAAGATGGCATCTGAACAAAAACTTGACAGAGGCGAGGAAACAAGCCACGCTGGTAGCAGAGGCTCCTGAGGTGGGAGTGTGTCTGGAGTGTTCAGAGAACAAGGAAGCTGGTGCCAGGACACCAGAGTGTGCCAAGAGGAGGACAGGATGGGGAAGGTCAGAAAGGAAACATATCGGACTGTATTCGGCTTTGCATTAGCACTGTATGACTTCTGGCTTTCACTCTGAGATGGAGCAGCACTGAGGAAAGGCAGAAAGAAGGAGAAGCAAGTATTTACGGGGTACCCGTAAACACCTGGCACTTGACATATATCATCTCATTGGATCCCCACAAAGATCTGAGGCTGGTGGTTTGGGATCTGTGTGTTTAGATGAGGAGAGTAAGGCTCAGAGAGGTGTTGGCCACCAAGCCTGTGTGTGGTGGGGCTGGTAGCTGTCAACAGCTTTATCAGATTAAGCTGCCCCGATACTGAACTCTCCCTTAATTCTCCCAGCCACAGATTCTTCAAACTGGGAAGCAGAACAAAACTCTTCTGTCTGAATGTGGACTCTCATTCTCTGCTTAAGCATAAAAAAAATCACTGGCCCTCAGCTGGCAGTCAGCAATGGGGGCAACTTCAGTGCAATGGGGGCAAATTGGGAGGGATGAAATCCAACAACAGGGATTCCCTATGTGTTCACACATAGTAGCTCCCAGGGTGAGGCATAAAGTCTTCCTTAGCTTCGGCCTCCCTCCCACCCACCCTCGTCATTCTGCCGAGTGACTTTTCTAAGTCACATGTGACTAAGCCATATGGCCAGGTTTAAAACCCTTTACAACTTCCCATTGCCCCTGGGCTAATGCTCAAACTCCCCACTGTGGCCTGTGGGCCCCACATGAACTAGCACCAGCTTTCTTCCTTAGGCTATTGCCACACAACTTTTGCCCCCTTTGAATATGCTGTTCCTTCCTCCTGGAATACCTTTCCTGAGCTAATACATTTGCGTCTCAAGTTAGATGTCACTTATTGCACAGAAGCCTTCCCTAACCTCTCAAGGCCAGGTTAGGCATCCCTCTTGTGGGCTACAATAGCACCTGACTTCCTGAGTCAGGATATCTATCACACCATCTGGAATCCCTATCCGCTCATGTTTTTCCTCCACTAGTTTATGAGCAAGGCCTGGGCATCTGAGTGCTTTGTGTCCCTAGCACCTGCCACTGTTCCTTGCATCCACAAGGCACTCACATACTCAACACATGAATACAAATGGAAGAGGACTGAGTTGCCCCCTTCTTCCTTGACATGAAGCTGGCTCTAGGGCCATATTGAAAAACCAGTCCATATTATTCACAGCTTTCAAGCTCTAGGTCTTTCACATGACTGTGTGGTTTAAATAAATTACATGACTTCCCCAGGTCTCAGTTTTCTCATCTATGTGATGGGCATATTTATTCTTACTTTCCCTTTCTTATGGAGATTACTGTGAAGCTCTCATAAAAATGCAGGACACCATTGAGAACAAATAAGGAGTGAGCAAGAGTAAGAGCAGCAGCAAAAAAAAATAAATAAATATATAAACATTAAAAGAAAAAAAAAAAAGAGCAGCAACATGAAAGGGAAATTTACAGGCTCTAAATGCAGACTGGGCTTAATTCAAGTTTTTCATGTGTCAGCCCTGTTATGCCACATCTACAAAAGCCACTACTCCTTGTCAAGTGTCCAAAGTTAAGCTAGAGAGGGAAACCAAGACCCCAAACAGTTGGTTCTTGCTGGTAATCACAGCAAGAAGAAGAGTTAGACTTATAGCCCTAATCCCAATCATTCTGCCTGACCAAACCCAGGTTAAAGCCTGATTATCAACGGCATTTGTTCTCCAACCGCACTCTGCTGCAAAGGCAGACACATACACCATCTCTTCCTTCCCCAGATGACTGTTGTTGCACCAAAGCCTGCAGACCCCAAGGAAGGGGAGGAAACCTCAAGTAAGTAGTGACTCTCACATGATGAGGTTTTCAGATGAGAAGCAAATTGTTCTGACAGTCCTGTGACATCAAGAATGAAGACTTGAAAGAAAAATTTGGGAGGCAGAAGGAGAGTAGGAATCAATACGGTGGGGTTAGGAAAAATAGCGCTGGACAGCCCTGATCAATTAAGGGACTCACCCCCAGCAGTGACAAACCATTATACATAAAACCAAATGTTTTGTAAACTTCCTAGATCATAGTGGCATCAAGGAATAAATGGAATAATCCACAGATGGTTCAGAAGATGCCTAGGAATGAACAAGTGAAGTGGGACAATTAGAGAACACTTGATCACCTCCCACCCACTGCAACAATCTCCCCCCTGCATACCAAACTGGTGTCATCAGACCTGCAGGCCACCCCACCAGGGCACCACGCATGCCCAAAGCCCTAATTCCCCTACGGGGTTGCTCCACTTTTCAGGCTTAGTTTGAACTATAGTTGAACTTGCCCCTAATTTTTACCCTTTGCCTCCAATTTCCCCTGGCCCCCTCAGCTCACTCTCCCTTTCACACAGCAATTTATATATTTTTAAGTTTATTTATTTATTTTGAGAGAGAGAAAGGGAGCAGGTAAGCAGGGGAGGGATAGAGGTAGAGAGGGAGAGAGGGAGGGAGAGAGGGAGGGAGGGAGGGAGGGAGGGAGGGAGGGAGAGAGAGAGAGAGAGAGAGAAAGGGAGAGAGAATCCCAAGCAGGCACAGAGCCTGACACGAGGCTCGAACTCAGGAACTGTGAGATCATCACTTGAGCAAAAGTCGGATGCCTAACCGACTGAGCCACTCAGGCACACTTCAACTCAAATTTTTTGAGTAGTAACCTTGAACCAGTCATAAGACATTGAATTATGCTTTCCCCTCAAGAAGTCAAATTTAGGCAACATATTAAGTTGAGTAATTTGCGTCTTTTCAATAGAGTGATAAAAGCCCTGACCACGCAGAAACAAGAAAATATTCATGTAGCATTGTTTCTGGACAGTGCTGTGGACAAAATTTGCTTTTTATATAAACACATCTCTATGTAAGTCTATAACAAAACATTCTGATTGAGTTTAAACACATAAAGGTAGGTTCTTTTAGTAAGTTTCTGGTTCCTGGGATCTCCACCATCCTAAGAGGCTCATGGCCATGTTATAAACACTACCTGTTGACACAGGTGCCTTTTTCCCTCTACCCTGTGCTTGTGCTCCTTTCCATGTCTGTCCATAAAACAGATCCAAAGGGCCCAATCATTTTCCTATTCCTATGAGTTGTGCATAGAGGAACATGTCCTGCTTTGAGGGTCAATGCACATTGCTCATAGGGACAAAGAAGGAAACAGAATGTACAGAAGGAGGAACGCATAGTAAAACCAAATGGGACTGGGAATCAGGAAACCTGGGGTCTAGTTTCAGCTTTGTCCCTGACTAGCTATGTGATATCTCTGAAAATAAGGGGGTGGTGACATAGAGAAAGATGAAAAACAGTGGCTTTAGAATCTTCCAGGCCTGGGTTCAAATCACCTTCTGGTTAAGTGACTATAGACAAATTATTTAACTCCTTGAGCAAAATGTTATCTGCACAATGCAGAAAATACCTGCCTTGCTAGGTGGGCAGAGAGATCCAGTGGGATCATGTAGGTAAAGCAAGATCATGAAAAGCTTAGACAACATCATGTGAGGAACAGTCGAGAAGGAAGGAAGCTCATCTTCCCCTCAACAAAGGAGACTCAGGGAGAAACATGTTTTCCTTTTAAGTTGCTGTTTGAGGGGCACCTGGGTGGCTCAGTTGGTTGAGTGTCTGACTCTTGATTTCAGCTCAGGTCACGATCTCATGGTGGTGGGATCGAGACCCAAGCCAGACTCCATACTGAGCGTGAAGCCTGCTTGGGATATTTATTCTCTCTCTGTCTCTCTCTCGCTCCTCCTCCCCTACTTACACACATGTGAGCTTTCTCTCTTTCTCAAAAATGAACACTTTTTAAAAATATGAGTTGAATGAATAAATAAAATTAATAAATGACATGACCCTATAAATAAGTGAACAAAAAAAGGATAAAGATGGAATAAGAAAGAATATGTTAGTTTGTTATCTAATCATAGGTTTATTTTTTCTTAGAGGAACAACTGAAAAATTAAAACTAACAAGCACCTTCAAGACACAAAACTTTCACCTTCATGAGGATTATTCCAAAGGTAGAAGCCATTTTGCTACTCCATTCTCCTCCTCCAGTCCCAGGCTCATGTGACTGACAGCTCATATTTCCCATGACTAATGTGGTGACCTCAAATTAAGAATGAAGGAGATAGGGGCGCCTGGGTGGCTCAGTCGGTTAAGCACCTGACTTCGGCTCAGGTTATAATCTTGTGGTTCATGAGTTTGAGCCCACCATCGGGCTCTGTGCTGACAGCTCAGAGCCTGGAGCCTGCTTTGGATCCTGTGTTTCCCTCTCTCTCTGCCCCCACCCCTCACTCATGCTCTGTCCTCTTTCTAAAATAAATAAACATTTAAAAAAATTTTTTAAAAAAAGAATGAAGGAGATAGAAGGAAAGACTTCTTATATGTGACATTCCCCCCTACCCTTTAATCTCACGTTCAGACCTAATGATAATGTGCCATTCCTAGGCAAGTTTGGACTTATGGTACCCATAGGAACAAAATATTTTCATCCAGCCCCAATTGAGGACAAGATCCTGGGCTATGTGAGGAAGGCAATATCACACACAACTAACCTTCAGGCAAGTACTATGTGAAGAATGAATAAAGGAGGCACAAACCAAGTATGGGGGTCCCAGGGATTTAGGAAGCAAATAACATGAGGTGAACCTTGAAGGCTGAATTAGAGATGGGAACAGGAATTCTGGGCCAGTGTACTGAGCTGTGAAACCATGAAGGGATTCAAAAAGAAGGCTGGTAACCAGAGTATAGGGTACGAATGGGGAAACAGTACCCAGGGTCAGACCACACAGGGCCTGAAATGCCAAAGAAGGGAAATTTGAAACTGAATTTTTCACATTTTCCAGTCTTGATAAATGTGCCAGAACCACTCTTTTAATCTGTATTTTCTTGGCATATCAGGATTCCAAAAGATGAAAACAGTGAAGAAAGAAAGGAGCTGGGGAAATGGGGAGCTGAAATTCATTTTAAATTTTATACTTGGGCCAAAAACTGAAATATTAAAAAAAAAGGATGACAATCAACAAAAGGGATGATTTGCCATTGACAATGTATCAACAAGGAGCTTTAAGACACAGTAGAACAAGTTTCACTTGACATTGCACAGACCATGGGTTTTTGTTGACTACCCAGCTTGGAAAGCACCAGGACCCTTGTCTAAGTTCAAAATGCCAGAGAGAAACTTCCTTTCCCTTTGTAATGGCAGTATCCACCACAGGCCAGATAACAGTTTAGGAAGAGGAATCTGTATGTTCCAAAAGTTCTATAGTACACTCAGTCCCTGCCCTCTGAGAGTTTATATTCTGGAAAGGAGGACAGATGTTGAACAAGTCCAAGAATTCCTACAAAGCAGAAGAGCAGGATGCTTTAAAACTCTTAACCAGGGCACTTATTAAGGAAGAAATACAATCTCTGTCAACTTTAAGCTCTATAGTCACAACTAAATTGGGAGTTCTATCATTTTAATTAAATTCATCATTGCTTATATCTAAAATTTTTTTAATGTTTATTTATTTTTGACAGAGAGAGACAGAGCATGAGCAGGGGAAGGGCAGAGAGAGAGGGAGACACAGAATCCAAAGCAGGCCCCAGGCTCTGAGCTGTCAGCACAGAGCCCGACACAGGGCTCAAACCCACACACCACGAGATCATGACCTGAGCCGAAGTCAGACGCTCAACCAACTGAGCCACCCAGGCGCCCCATCATTGCTTGTATCTAAATGTGGCTGCTGAGTAGCAGATTCCCAGACTTTGCTCAAGACCTACTGAATCAAAATTTTCAGGGCTGGGGCCCAGGAATCTGCATTTTCTAAAATGTTTCCACATGATGCCAGATGTTTGGCCAGGTCTGGGAATCACAGCTATGAAGGATTCCCGATGGATTAGAAACAGATGGTGACTGGTTAAAGAGCAAAGCGATTAGTCAAAGTTAAACATGTTCATATGTACATCAATTGTTTTCCAGCTGTAACAAAAGCAAGTCCAACAAAGGGAGTAATAGCGGAATCATAGTCATAACTAGTTTTTTGTGCAGATGAGGAAGCTGAGATGCAACTGACTAAGGTCACCTAGAACAATTGCCTAAGGACACACAGCTCCCTACTGTGAGAGCTGGGTTGCCCAGAAGAGGCCTTCTTTATCTTCCAGGACATGTGCATCTTCAACCTAAATAAGAATTTCCAAATGAACTACTACGTGGATTGAACTGCATTTCAGAACACCCCTGAAGCCAGCACATTGACAACAGCAGGCATTACAGGTGAGTTCTAGATTTAATTCTTTTCTAGGTTTCAAATTCAGAGGAAGGGAGTGCAGCAACCAGGTGATTTATTAACCAGCTGGAATTAAACCAGGATCCTAAAGTTAACTGAACTGTAGCAAATCACCAACTCAGACTTTAAAAAGACTACATAAAGCCCCACTTGTGTACAATCATGTACATTCCTCCTTGGGAATGAGGGACCCTTTCCAACCATACTACTCAGGGGTTTCCAAACCTGGCTGCACATCAGCATCGACCTGAAAAGCTTTAAAAAAAATATTAGCCATGTCCAGGTCTCTTCCTCCTCCAACCTCCGTAACACTGATGTAACTTGTCCGGGGTCAGACCCTGGCTGCCCAGGTGATTGTAATGTGCAGCCAGTGATGAGACCCTTGAACTAACTGGTCCTCTTTTCTCTCTGGCCCCTGCTCAAATCTAAGACCTCAGGGTGAGGCAAGCAAGATGCCCAAGGCACAAAATTCAAGGAGGCAAGGTTGTGTGAGCACAGCACTCTGCCCCTGAAGCCCCCCAACAGTGAGGCCTCCTTATCAGTGAGGCACCTAGGGCACAAAATGTAAGAAGACCCTCATTTTCACTCAGGGTGCCACAAATCCAGTGTCAGTACTTATATAACCTTGTGTCCATAGATTCTGTGCCCTGGGGGCCTCATCTCCCTCACCCCAGTCCCAGAATCTGTCCAAATCCCTCTGCTCAGGCCATTAATTATCCCATCAAAGATACATAAAGGTCCCACTATGTGCAAAGTCTTCCTTGCTCCTTTCCATCTCTATAGAGACACTCATTTAAAAACTGATACAGTTGAATAATGCCTACCACATCCATTTACTAGGGTGTTGTGATGGAATGGAAAACACTGGTTTGTGCATCAAAAAATGACTGGAAGGGTATTGATCTTTATTCATTCCTTGGAAGCTCCCTGAGGATTCTGTATATTGTTCGACCCATACCATGCGGGCAGCAAGACGAACCTTCCAGGGTCACTGTGAGGATGTCATTAGACTGTAAGTTAAGTGGTCTGGGACACAGTAAGTGATCCATAAATACCTGTTGGCAATAAATCTCCACATTTGACCAACTCAATCACCTTTCCATGCTACCTTGAGGTCAGAGTGTTATCGCTGCTGTTTTTCTCTTTTCCTCATTAGACTGTCGCCCATCTTCTAACCTCCCACCCCATTTTAAGGAGTCAAATTCTTGGTTTCCACAAGCCATACCCCCCTGGACTTTGAGTAGATAAAAAAAATCTTCTAAATTTGGTATGGGGGTTTGGCAATAGAGAAAGAAGGTGGGAGGATCTCATTTTCAAATTACCAAAAATTCTTCTAAATCTTCTCATCTTAGGCCTGGACTTCAGCTTTGAAAAATCAAAAGTCAGGAGTCTGATATCTTGGTCTCTGGGTCTACACCAACATCCCTCATCTAATTCTGCTTCCTCTGATGGTGGGCAAAGAGGCGCTTAGGCATCCTTGGGCCTCAGCACCTAGCATGGTGCCTGGCACACAACAGGTGCCTCATTTATTGAATAAAGGAAAGAAAAAAAAGGGATTAGAAGGAAAAATCAAGACAGCAGCATAGTGAAAAAGCCTAGAAAAGTCACAAGAGTGGGGCAGAAAAACTGTGACAAGTTATCTTCCATGAATGTATTTATTAACTCTCTGTGGTTGGCAAAATCATGGTCCTCCAAAGATGTTCACATCCTACTTCCTGGAACTTATGAATATGGTACATGGAAAAGAGACTTCATGGATGGTTTAAGTGAAGGATCTTATGGTAGGGAGATTATCCTGAATTATCTAAGTAGGCCCAGAGAAATTACAAGGTCCTTGTGAGGAGGAAGCAGGATGGTCAGAAGGAAAGAGAGCAGCTGTGAGAATGAAGACAGGTTGGAGTGATATACTTTGAGAGTGGAGGAAGGGGCCATGAGCCAAGAAACAAAAAAGCAGCCTCTGAGAGCCAGAAAAGGCAAGGAAACAGAGTCTCCCCTAGAGCCTCCAGCAGGAACTCCACTCTGCCAACTCCTTGATTTTTGCCCTGGAAGACCCATTTCAGACTTCTGACCTCCAGTCTGTCTTATTGACTATAATACAATAAATTTGTGTTGTTTCAATCCACTAAATTTGTGGTGATTTGTTACAGCGGTAACAGAGAACTGACACATAGTGTGAGGACAGATGGTGTCCTTATTCATCTCTGAATCCCCAGTTTGTTGCCTGAGACTCTGTTGACTGTGTTCATCATCATAAACAACACTCTGGCGACACTTTCCTCCCCAGGCCCTCCAGCCAACCAACTGCCAGGTACAGGTGACTGAACCTACGCAATCTCCCTCTGGATCAACCCTTTCTCTCCTTCTCTACCACTCACTGAGAAGGCTGTCATGGTCTCTTGAACATGGCTCCTCTCCTTCCTGGTTCTCCCTCACTTCCGTCTATCATACACAATCTAGCTAGATTCATAGTCCAGAGCCCCACTCTAAGCATGCCATACCTCGATTTAAAAACTTTCCTCAGCTCTTCCCTGATGGCAGAGTAAGTCAACATTCCTTCTCATTCCCAGCTCCCTATCAACCTAATTTCACATGGAGCTTTTCCTACCTCATGAATTCCAGCCAAAGCACTTCTCAATAGCACCATGACACCATCATCATCAGACCTCTGTTTCTGCTGTTCTCTCCACCCAGAATGTCATTCCCTTCTATCTGCACACATGCAAACCTTACCCCTCATCCAAGTCCCACCCTCAATGACAGACACCTCCTCCATGAAGCTGCTTCTGCAGCTCCCTTCCACCTCACAAATACCCCTTCCACAAGCTGGTGATAAGGTACTTCTTTCACTGAGCCCTCATGGCACTTACGTGTACATCTCTCTCTGAAGTTGGAAAGAGCATAGGCTCTAGAGTCAGATAGACCTAGGTACAATGTGACCCTCTTGTGCAAGGTACTTAATTTCTCTGAACCTCAGGTTTCTCATCTGTAAAATGGACATCATATCTATCTCACTGGGTCATTGGGAAGATTAAAATTCATATTTAGGTGCCCAGAACAATAAGTATGCAATAATTACATCAACATTATAGTAATTTATACACATGTCAAATTCCTACTTCTAGATTCTTTTTAAAATGTTTTAATGTTTTTATTTTTGAAAGAGAGAGACAGACAGAGCATGAA
The DNA here is from genome assembly GCF_046562875.1 of Panthera onca. Lineage (NCBI taxonomy): Eukaryota > Metazoa > Chordata > Mammalia > Carnivora > Felidae > Panthera > Panthera onca. Next base: position 68,443,409 of record NC_138348.1, read on the forward strand.
CAGGGGTCAGAAGGAAAGGTCAGAAGGGGAGGAGCAGAGATAGAGGGAGACACAGAATCTGAAGCAGTCTCCAGGCTCCAAGCTGTCAGCACAGAGCCCAACGTCGGGCTCGAACTCACAAACTGCAAGATCATGACCTGAGCTGAAGTTGGGCATTCAACCGACTGAGCCACCCAGGTGTCCCCCTACTTCTAGACTCTTTAATGGAAGGATGTATGTCCACTTCATTTTCGTAGCCACATAGTATCTTGCATGTAGCAGTGAAAAAACTTAAATACTGAGTAAGTCAACAAAGTGTTAGGAGCATCTCTGCAGTCTTCCTGTTCCATAGATACTAAGGATGGCCTCATTTTTTCTCCATTTTAAAGGAAACCAGTACACTGGTTCTCTTTCTGGTCATCAGTGTTAGCCTTTTAAGACAGCAACTTTGGCAACTTTGCAAGACCCACTCTCTTTAGTTAATGCCTCTAAACCACTATTCACCCCCAACTAACAATACTCAATGAGCATTGTTTTCACTAGCATAAGTTATATATTGTTATTCTAATGTCCTTGAATTCTAGCTCAGAAAACAACTGTTGTTCCAGAGCTAGTGGGACAGTGTTCACTTTTACTCCATCATGTTTAGGTATCTCAAGCTGGAGATTCTCCTTCATTCCTCAGTTAGGTATGTAACAGAATCACGTTCCTTTAAAGGTATTCCTTAAACCACTTTTGTGGAGGGGAAACTTGGCCCTTTATTTCTCAGCCTAGTTGGCAGCATCATGAAGGGGAAAGAACATGAGATTTAAAGTCATTTAATATCTGATTTGAAATCTAGTTACCTGCTTAATAGCTCGGTGACCATGAACATAGCACTTACCTGAGTCTGAGTTTCCTGTCTCTAAAATTGAGAATAACCACTGCCCATCTCCCTCACTGAATCACTACAGGGGGCCAATGATACCATATATGGAAAGACATTTTATCAACTGCAAAATGCTATACGATCATATTTATCCATTCACTGTCTAACACAGCATGAACTCTACCAGATACCCAGGAGACTAGATAAGAGGAAAGATGCATAGTACATTCTAGAAGAAATGAAGAATGCTTTCATATAGACACTTCACCTGCCCAGACAGTAGCATTTTAACTGTAGATGTCAAATAACCGCAGGCAAGCTCCCCTCACAGGAATCTTTTTTTTTTTTTTTTTCCAACGTTTTTTTATTTATTTTTGGGACAGAGAGAGACAGAGCATGAACGGGGGAGGGACAGAGAAAGAGGGAGACACAGAATCGGAAACAGGCTCCAGGCTCTGAGCCATCAGCCCAGAGCCTGACGCGGGGCTCGAACTCACGGACCGTGAGATCGTGACCTGGCTGAAGTCGGACGCTTAACCGACTGCGCCACCCAGGCGCCCCCCCTCACAGGAATCTTAAGGAACATCTGTCTTGACATCTATGAAGTGTTTGGAGGTGATATTACTGAATGAAAGGTGCTATTTAGTGTAACTATCATGTAATTAGCACCACCTCTGCCCAGGCATCATGCCAGACTCTTTACATATATGACATCCCTAAATCTTCAAAATCCAACAATCCTTCAAGGTACTTGCTGTAATCCCAAAGGACCTTAGCTGTGATTGACAATGTGTGTGAGACGACCAACCTCATCTAAGACAGCACTTAACATTAAAAACGACAGCAACTATCCTAATCCCAGTTTAGTTTTCCCCAACCCTAGTCCCTTTATTTATTTTCCAGGACAGCCTACTCAGACCCAGTACAATGCCTCACAAAAGGGTAAAAGCTCTAATGAGCAAATCTCATGAAAAATTCAGCTGGTCTTTTGGAGAAAAACAGCTGGAGCTGACCTTAGGAATTCCACTAATTCCCCCTACCACACAGCCTAAAAATAGCCAAAGAGCATTTCTAGCTAGTGATGGCCTTTCCTTTAAAGGACATAATATGCAAAAAGGCATGCTGGGGTCATTAGCCCAAACCATGCAGTCCCCATGATAAATCCTTGGCCAAACGTTCCTATGAGAATCTGCTTCACAAGGTCAACATTGAAATTTCATTGCGAAGGCTCCCTCTGCCCTACTCCCCAGGCACCACTGAGTCTGTTTAAAGATGAACACTATCAGCCACTAACTACCTCTGTGGCCATGAGTAAGACACTCCCCCTTCCTTGGCATCAGTTTCCTATTTTGTGAAATCAAATGGTAGACTGATCTCTAAGGTCTTCTCCTAGCATAAGACCTGGGCCCCTTCAGTGTTACATGGGCCCCTACAGATCTGCCCCCTACTTCCTCTCCATTTTCCCCTACCCCATGCCTTGATGTTCCTTAAATTTACCTCTGATGCTTCCATGTCTTCAGACAATAATGCTCTTTCCCAGCTTCATAAACTCCTACTCATCTTTCAAGTCAGAGTCCAGTGTCAGCTTCTGGGGGAAAGTGAGTCTAGCTCCTTCTTCAGAAGCTGGGTTAGTATCTTGGCCTCTGTGGTCTTGCTGAACTCTGCATGATATAGCAATTGTCTGTTTATTTATCTAGCTCCCTTATAAGACTAAGTGCCTCTGGAAAATAGACATTCTATGTCCATCTCCTCCATATTCCCACTATCCAACCCTGTGCCAGCCATTCGATGTTTGTGGATTCTGTACCAAATTCCACCAAAGTACCACATGGTTTTACAGTGTTATTCCAAAAGACCAGAAATTGTGTTTTTTTTCTTTTTACTGTATCACATTCTATTTTTATTTTATTTAAATCCAAGATAGTTAACATATAATTTAATAATGATTTCAGGAGTAGAATTTAGTATTTCATCACTTACATAGAACACCCAGTGCTCATCCCAACAAATGCCCTCCTTAATGCCCATCACCCATTTAGCCCATCCCCCCACCCAACACCCCTCCAAACCCTAAGTTTGTTCTCTATATTTAAGAGTTTCTTATGGTTTGCCTCCTCCTCTATCTTATTTTCAGAAACTGGGTTTTTTAAAGTATTGTTTTCTCTATTCAAAAAGCAAGAAAATAAACTATTACCAAACCTTTGCCTTATTAGGAAAAAATATATACAGCTGTTTGGAATTGTAACATAATCTTTGCAGAGCTTAAAAATATACATTACATTTTCCCTGAGAAACCTCTCTTTTAACCAGCTGAACCACATTTTTTTTAAAGGAGATTCAAATTTAGAAATGATGTGCAACTTGGTGGGTTTTGGTTTTGGTGGTTTTTTTTTTTTTTTTTTTTTTTTTTTTTTTTTTTTTTTTGTACCAAGAGGAAGGAAAATTTCCAAAAGGGATATATTATATACTAATCTTTCCGAAAATTCTCAGCCAAACCCTGGAAAATCAGATGAAAAGCAGCAAGAAAGAATGTGATCTTGTATAGAAAAGTAAAATGTCTTATTAACTACTAATAACATTAAAAGGCATGCATATGTGCCTGTATTATAGAAGATTTAAAAACTAAGTTAATACTATTAAGAGGTAGGAGTTGGGCTTGATGGAAGAGTAGAAGAAATAGACATTTTATCTTCCTTCAATACCTCCTTCCATCTTTATACACATGATATGTACAGCATAAGGAAACCAGCAAAGTAGGCGACTTTACCTGTGTTTTCCAGACGAGGAAAGTGAATTTCATGGAGGTTAAGGGATCTGCCTGTACCCATATTGCCTGTAAGCCACACAGGGATTTGAACCCAGGTCTGCCAAGTTTGAGTTATGTCCAACACACAGGAAGAGCTCTGGTAAAGGTGAAGAAAGGAAGGGCAAGGGCCCTGAGAAGGAGCCCAAGGATGCAAAGAAGAGCTGAGGTTTCCCTCAAACCCCGGTACACACAAAGCACTGAGCTTTGCAGTACACAATGCTGTTAACCTTGTTGTGTAAAGCAACCAGTTACAAAGGGACTTTTTATTCTTTATGTGATCCCAATTTAGCAGCACATATAGAGAGCAGGCAGGGAGTGTGATGTGGCAGCACCAGCAAATCTATTTTCCTAAAGCCTCATGAACAACGCAAAGTTTTGTACTGATCAGGGAAAGAGCTTTACAGTATTAGCCAAAGACAAAAGATGATACACTTTGTTAACTGAGGTCAGCCTGTGTCCTGCCTGGAGGAGCAGCCAAAGACAAGGGTTCTGGTCCCTGTTCTGCCACAAATGACTGAAACCCTTTGGTGTCTCTCACCTCTCTGAGGGCCCTCACCTGTAAAATGAGGCATGTGCTCTCTGATCACTCAGATATCTTCCAATTGTATAATTTTTTTCCTCATGGGCATAAAAGCAAACAGCCAGAAGGAATTTCAACACCACTACCAAGCTAGCTGAAGGAGAAGGAGATGCAGAGGAAACTGACTGGAGGAAAAAAAGTGATTCTGCTGCCCAGTGCAAATGCCTTTTAAAAACTAAACATTTTCGGGCCACCTGGGTGGCTCAGTTGGCTAAGGGTCTGACTTTGGCTCAGGTCATGATCTTGCAGTTCATGAGTTCAAGCCCCACATCAGGCTCTGTGCTGATAGCTTGGAACCTGCAGCCTGCTTCTGATTCTGTGTCTCCCTCTCTCTCTGCTCCTCCCCTGCTCATGCTCTATCTCTCTCAAAAATAAACAAACATTAACAAAAAATTTTTTTAAAGAAACTAAACATTTAAAAATAAGATAGAGCTATACTGAGGGAGAGGATGTTAATTAGGAAAATAAGATACAAAAACTGACAGAAGTCCTCCATCACTTCTTCCTGTCCCTCCCTCTTTCCTTCCTTTCTCACTGAAAGTGTCCCCTGCTTGGGACTAGGCTAGGTACCACCAACACAACTGTTAGGTAGTTAAGACCTGGTTCGTGCTGTCAAGAAGATTTTGGCTCACAGCAATAACAACAGCTCCCATTTGTACCATATTGGGAGTTTACACTATACTCTGGCATACACACTCTTCACAACAACCTTGGCAGTGAGGGAGGGCAGGTGGGAGTAAGCATCATCATAATCCTCCTTTTATTGATGTGAAAACTGAGGTTCAGCAAGGTCAAGTGGTTTGTCCAATGTCACATAGCTGCTAAGTGACAGACCTTGGAAGAGAATACATTTGCAAAAGGGGAAAATGACTACAGACAAAGGGGGCATACTTCAGCATCAATTATGTGAGAAGTGGGGAGGTGAAGAGATCAGAACAAGGACTGGGAAGAAGTGAGACTTGAGATGACCTTTGAACATGAAGTAAGATTTAGACAATTCACACCCTACACACACTGAATTCAATGCAGAAGACAGCACAGTACTACTTTAGAGGGTGGAGTGCAGAAAAACCTAAGGATGTCTATACTTAAACACACACAGAAGCACACTGTCTTTCATTTAAGAAGTGGTCATTCTTTAGCCGTCATCAGTAATCAGCATGTGTGTGCTCTGAGTATTTTCCCCAGCAGCAGAAATGTGTGGCTCTGAGCCTTTTCCTTTGGCACTCACAGTGGGTATCAGGGAGAGGGTCACATGATGTTAGGGATATGTGATCTGTACCCACTGAGCTAGGGTGAAAATTCCTGACCTTGGCACTCTTGATCCTTACTGTAGCTACCTGAGCTAACTGGCCTTCTCAGTCAAGTATTCTTCTCTGTGGGTGTGACTAATCACATGGTTGTACAGCAAGCCTGCCTTCCCTGCATTCATTGCTCCCAAGGCTCAAGAATGTAATTAATGATCAACCTGGACCCATTCCTATGTGGGAAGGGAAGAAAGAAAATGTCTGGGAAAGATTTCAAGGTGATGATAGAGTCTCAAAATTACAGAAGTGCTTAATAAAGCAGGCCCAGGCTCTGTACATCATGCAGAAGGAGATGTAAGCCAAAAAAGCAGAACTGGGGAGACTTTGGAATCAGGCTGAAGGTGCTTGAGAGACAGGAGGAGGCCTTTGGCACAATGAAGGATGAGATTCAAGTTAAACTACAGACCTGTAGGTGGGGAATTCAGGTGACAGGAGTCCTAAGGTTTATTCTAGCAGAATTCCAGGTCTTGCTAGTGAGACTTCAGTCAGCCTCCAGAATTCTGGTTCCATTTTTTTTTCCTAATCAGGTTACATTTCAAACAATACCAATTTCATCAAGGGTTCTGAGATGAAATTCACAGGGTACAGGGTATAATGAGATTTATCAATCTTGTCTCACCCCCAGCCCCAAGTAACTGACAAGCATTAGGGATGAGGTGAAAGCAGGGACTATCTGATGACAGTACCCAGGAAGTGGTTTTGGAAGCTAGACTCAAAGCTGTAGGTGACTTTTTCCACCACAGGGAATTTAAACCTTCTCATCCATCACATCAGAACCCAGTACTATTTGCAGAATAAATACAATGGCCAAAATGAGCTACCAAGTTAGAGAGAAGAACCTTTTCCAGCATATTTCCAGCTTTTCTGGCATCTTGAGGGGCTCATCAGAAGGCAACAAAGCCTTCCATAGACATCCACTGATGGAGATTTGAAGACTTGTCCTTAAGCAAGTGCCTAACAATGACGAAGTGAAGCAGAACAAGATAGACACTCATGCACTCTATCTGTCTAAAGTACAGAAGATAGATGTATACACATATACATGCAGGGATATATGTAATATATGTAAATTCTTAGTTCCCAGTCATTTGCAACCAATTTATGAAATCCTGAGAACTTTTCACTCTACTGTTACATAGAGAAAGCTAAGCAGGGTGGTTGCTAACTGACTACAAAACCAGAATTCTGGTGCCCAAGTAATGGGCAAAATCAGGCACCCTCCCCCCTCAAAGATGTCCTAATAAGGCTGGTTTTTGTTCAGATATAGCTGTTTATTGGAAGGAGGTAGCAGGATTAGATGCAAAGTCACTGCTATTGCTGTTGTTTCTATTCAGATTCACCATGCTGGAAGGCTTCCAGAACCATCACACCAAATCCTCAGTCCCACACTGTAAGGAAGGTGCAACTATCACTCCTTACTGTACAGAAGATGAACTGGGCTCAGAGAAGTGGAGTAACTTTACCCTGTCTGTCTTAAATACTATGTCATATTTGTGTATATGTGTATACTAAAGATATCAATTACAAACTGAGATAACAGAATTTGAAGTTTTCATTTCAAAAATTAAAAACAGATGGGTCAGGTAATATTTGTGCAATCTCATTATTCTTTCCTTTTTTTTTTTTTTTTGCCCTAGCAGAGGTAAATCTTAAATAGTCAAGCTATAATAGAAAACTGAAAATATTTAGGTAAAACACTTTATCCATAACTTTGATTTCAGAAGAAGATAAAGACTCATGAATTTTTAATCAACAAAGGTTGACTAGTAAAAACCACCTAAAACATGCCATGTGAGAGAGATTCACCAGGCGGCGCATCACACTGCAGAGAGGGGCTGTGATCATGGAAAACCTGTGTTGGGGAAAAAAAACATCCTGGGACTCAGGCAAGGTCAATTTTACTCCCAGTTCAGTTTCTCCCTAGCTATGTGATGTTGGGCAAATCACTTGACCTTCAAGAGCTTTGTTCTCCTTAAGGACCCCTGCCAGCAATAAAACACTTATATTCATATTGGTGAAAGAGAAAAATTCAGGCCACAGCAAAATTTGGTTACAGTGGACCATGTCCATTTGGCTACAGGGAATGGCCCTGTAATTCATGAGTGCTACTTTCATTTCACCTCAAAGCCTGGATAATTCCATCCCAACCTTGCTGGACCAAGTTAACATAGTCCCTCCTTCAGTAGTGCTCACGCTCCTCTAAATCGTGTGATATTTTACAACCAAATTAAGTATCCCTCATTCCTGACAGTAAACAGCAAACTTGGAGTAATTATTTATTATTAATCACAGCAATATCAAAGGTTTACATAGCACTTATTATATATGCTAAGCACTGTTCTAAGTGCTTTATATCATTAACTCAGTGATTTCTCAAAACAACATGACAAGCATTTTATAGCTAAGGAAATAGGCTTAGGAGAAATGAAGTAATTAATAAGTGGCAGTGCAGAACTCTACAAAGACATCCAACTCGAGGGTCCACACTCTGGACTTCCACACCACCCTGCCTCTCTTGGACAGTGGTGTCACAAAGCACAGAGTCATTCTCCACATGGCCTCAATGTTAGCTTTTTAAGTCTCTGGCTCTTCCTACTTCTTTTTCTCTAACCCTCCCAGACTCTCTGGCTTGGCCCATTTTCTAATATCTGGCAGATTCAGCCCACAGATTTCTTCAGAACAAACAGCCCAAGTTGATGAGGCCCCAGGAGCTTCCAGCCTCCTGATGGGTGCTATTCAGCCAAAAGAGACATGTGTCCCTGGGCAAACTTCTTAGTATGGCCTGAGACAATGTCCTACAACCAACCCTCACAGAGTAACTGAAATTCATCTTTCTTAAGCCCAGGGAGAACTCTGACCCAGCCAGAGGAGAAAAGAAACATTTCCCCAAGAAAAGCATTTGGTGGACTCAGATAAATTGAGTTTAAGCTTTTGTAAAAGTTTAATGGCATAGATGGTGCAACACAATGGTCTGAAAATAGAGCTTGGGCTTTTATGAGCTGCTTAACCACTGAACTTGAGATTCCTTATGCCTTATTCTTCCATTAGGAAGGCCAAAGCCACTAAGAGGAAAAAGAGTGTGGTGAACCTCACGAAAGTATTGAAAAAAGGAATAAGTAAATCAACTTATGAAGAAATGTGAAGAAAGAATCTTCTCTAAAAATATGATATTCTCTGCCTTGCTAATTCTTTTTTCATCTTACATACAAGAGAAGAGGGAAAAAAGTGGAAGAAAAACTAATCAGCCTGCGATGATTTTCACTTCTAATTCTGGGCCCATAATTACATTATTCTTCCAAAATAATGGCTTTCAAATGCCATTGTTATCTACAAGTGAAACAAATGATATCATCATGGGACTTAACTCTATTGCATGTTAATTTTATTAAATTTATGCATATCAGAAGCCTACAAAATTATCAGACTTCAACATTCATTTAAAAAAAAAAGAATTATACCAAAAAAAAAAAAAAAAACATCATCTTAACTCTTAGTTTTAATTTATTTTTACAATCCCACAGAGCAGGTAAGGAAGACAATGTTTCCATCCCTAGATTTATAAACTAGTTTCCATCAGCCCTGGGAATGACAAGTTATTCCCACCACAGCCTCCTGCCAGCTGCAACATGCAACATTTGCATGTATTTAACGTAGTACCTTCTTATTTGCTTGTTACTACTTATTTGAACCAATCAGTCAGAAGTCAAGGTACATTGGGAAGAAGCGGGAGGTGAAAAAAGGGCCATTTAGGCCAAGAGAAATCCCACACCCACGCCACAATGAAGTCACTGTCTAGTCCCCTGACACAGTGGAAAGCACAAGTGCCCCTGAAAGCTGGAAGACAAAACATCAAGCAGGTCTACTCTGTGGGACTCAGTTTCACCTGAGGATAGAGGTTTCTTGTAATTCTAAACAAAATGAAAGAAAACAAAATACATTTACTAAATGTAAGAGTCGACAGAATAGAGTTTCAGTATGAGCTCAAGCAAACAACACAGCCTATTTGAGAGCAACTAGAAATAAAAACCTTCTTTGAGGATGGAAAACAGAAGGAAAAGTGGGATTTCATTTCTTCCCTAGGCATTATCTGGCAAATGTTGAATATCTTCCTAGGAGTAAAAATGTGTGTGAGCAGGGGAGAGGGACAGAGGGAGAGAGAGAATCTCCAGCAGGCTCCATGCTCAGCACAGAGCATGACACAGGACTTGATCCCATGACCCTGGGCATGACCTGAGCCCAAATCAAGAGTTGGAAGCTGGGGGTGCTTGGCTGGGGGTGTCTGTTTAGCATCTGACTCTTGATTTTGGTTCAGATCATGAGTTCAAGCCCAGAGTAGGGCTCTGCACTGTCAGCATGGAGCCTGCTTGGGATTCTCTCTTTCTGCTCCTCCCCTGTGCGCACGCGCTCTCTCTCTCTCTCTCTCTCTCTCTCTCTCTCTCTCTCTCACACACACACACACACACACAATAAATAAATAAACTTTTAAAAAATGGTTTAAAATAGTGTTGGACGCTTAACTGACTGAACCACCCAGGTGACTCCCTTGTCTTTTTATAAAAGGAAAAGCAGATCTTTAAACTATTTTTGCAAAAACTTCTTTTATTCTTCTGTTTCCAAAACAATACAAAAGAATGATTTTTAAGATTTTAAATGAGATTTTTCATCATTATGAAAAGTTACAAAAAGTCTGAATTGGTTCAGGAGAATTAAAGAGAGTACGATGTTTAAATTTTAATTTGTGAGGTCTATCAGAGGCTTAAATGAGGTCCAGACTTCTAGTTTTTCTCCAAAGAGGTCATATACTAAGAGCTGTAGGCCACTGAAGTCCAAAAGCCAAAGGTAATTTTCATTTATCTATTTCTTAGAAGAAAATAAGTAGTACAATGCCTAGCTCAAAAAATAGCTGTTGAATAAGTGCTAAATGAAGAAATAAAATAGCCCCAAATAAGGCCTACCATTGTACCCAACTAAACTACATAAATAGCAAGAAAAAAATCCTGTTCATATCAGCTTGGTTTGTAATAGCCAGAAATCAGAAATAACCCTGATGCCCTTAAACAGGTGAATAGTTAAACTGTGGTATATCCATATTATGGGATACCACTAAGTGGTTAAAAGGAACAAATTACAGCTACATACAACAACTTGGGTGAATCTCAAGGAAATTAAGCCAATCCCCAAAGATTATACACTGTATTGTTCCATCTGTTCTTGAAATGGCAAAATTATAGAAATGGAGAACAGGAGCACCTGGACAGCTCAGTTGGTAAAGCACCCAACTCTTGTTTTCAGCTTAGGTCACCATCTCACGATTTGCGAGTTCAAGCCCTGCATTAGACTCCACATTGGCACTGTGAAGCCTGCTTGGGATTCTGTCTCTCTTTTCCTCTCTCTGCCCTTCTTGCATGCTCTCTCTCTCTCAAAATAAATAAAAAACATAAAAAATATTGTTAAAAATATTAGAAATGGCGAACAGATTAGTGGTGGCCAGGGGTTAGGGATGAGGATAGGGGAGGTTATATGGTTATAAAAGAAGAATGGGAGCAATCCCTATGGGGATGGAACTGAGAAGTCTCTAGGTGATAGTGTTGGCTACCTGTGATAAAATTGCATAGAATTTAATTACATACGCGGGCACACGAACACACATGATATTGACGTCAATATCGTAGTGGTGATTACTGTACTATAGTTATACATGATGTTACTACCATTGAGGGCAACTGGGTTAAGGGTACACAGACCTCTCTATATTATCTCTTATAATAGCATGAGATTCTACGATTATCTCAAACTAAAAAGTTTAATTTGTTTTTTAATTTTTTTTCTTTTTTAACGTTTATTTATTTTTGAGACAGAGAGAGACAGAGCATGAACAGGGGAGGGGCAGAAAGAGGGGGAGACACAGAATCTGAAACAGGCTGCAGGTTCTGAGCAGTTAGCACAGAGCCCGACGCGGGGCTCAAACTCACGGACCATGAGATCATGACCTGAGCCGAAGTCGGACGCTTAACCGACCAAGCCGCCCAGGCGCCCCTAAAAAGTTTAATTTTAAAAAATTACCTTGAATCAATCTCTCCTCTGCCACCATCAGCACCACTAATTTGAGACTGTGTGTGTGTGTGTGTGTGTGTGTGTGTGTGTGTGTGTGTGTAGTTAACACATTAAACCTTTCCTAACCACCTACATAGATCTCTCCCACTTCTAAACTCACAATGTACCAGGGCACCTGGGTGGCTCAGTCAGTTAAACATCAAGTCTTGATTTCAGCTCAGGTAATGATCTCACAGTTTGAGTTCAAGACCCACATCGGTCTCTGCACTAACAGTATGGAGCCTGCTTAGGATTCTCTCTGTCCCTCTCTCTTTGCCCCTCCCCAACTCATGCTCCCTCCCTCCCTCTCTCTCAAAATAAATAAACTTAAAAAAGAAAATGAACTCACAATGCACCAATTGATTTAATCATACAATCAAATTCCTGTTCTTACATTAAGGACAACTATTTTAGGACTCTTCTCTCTTCACCTAGGGTAAAAGCACCTGAGATAGAGCCCATTTCTTAAACTTTTTTAATACTCTCTCAGTGCCTAGCACAATGCTGAGCCTAGAGTATAGACTGAATAAAGTGTTTTCAATTAATTAATTAATTTACTTATTTATTTTAAAGTAGGCTCCATGCTCAGCATGGAGCCCAACACAGAGCTTGAACTCACAACCCTGAGATCAAGACCTGAGCTGAGATCAAAAGTTGGATGCTTAACCTACTCAGCCGCCCAAGCACCCCTGAATAAAAGTGGTCTTAATAAACAAATAAGTGAATCAGGGCACCTGGGTGGCTCAGTCGGTTGGGTGTCCAACTTCAGCTCGGGCCTGATCTCGCAGTTTGTGAGTTCAAGCCCTGTGTCGGGCTCTGTGCTGACGGCTGGGAGCCTGGAGCCTGCTTCGGATTCTATGTCTCCCTCCCCTCCTCATGCTCTGTCTCTCTCTGTCTCTCAAAAATAAATAAACGTTAAGAAAAATTTAAAAAGTAAATAAATAAGTGAATAAAAGAATGTATGCATTTTCTACCGCCCACAGCAGGGCTGGATAAACCAGAAATTCACAATGCTTTTGCTCCAATTTTCAGAACTTCAGAGGTCAGCAACAGCTGTGCCCACTGCCTTACAGGCCTACTGCAAAATTAAAGGTCATCTGCAGCTGAGCCTACAGTAGCAGCAAGCACATACAGAGATTCAGTCAGACAGCTACACTGATCATTTGCTGTATGATCTTGTGGTAGTTAATTTCTCTGAACCTCAGTTTTCCCATTAGCAAAATGAAGAATAATACATATTTTTGCATGCAGCTTTGTAAATGAGACATGGTGTACATAAATACCCCAGCTCAATGCCACCTATGTAGAAGCTCAAGAAATGTTTATATCCTTCCACAGATACTTCCAGACACTGGTGTTAATTTCATAGTTCAAAATGGTAGCCAATTCTTAGTAAATTTATGCCTTTTTAAACAAATAAGCAGTGTTTCCTTCATGTAGCACCTTTCCTCTAAAGATCAGACTTTGCTTCCATTTACAATGGCAAAAGTAATATGGACAAAGTAAGTGGAGATAGAGGATGGAGTAAATGGGAAGAGGCCAGTTTGAGCGGAAGATGATCAGGGTATATATGGGTAGCTGTTAGGACAGTGTATTCCCAGTACCTTTTCTGGTAAATCACGACAGAAGGCTTGTTTTGGGCTGGCTCCCCTCCCCCATAGTTCCTTGCAGTGGTCCTGCCCAAAGGCAGCATAGGCAGTAGGGAAAGACACCCACAATGTCTACTGACCCCAAGAATGGTAGGCTGGTCGTCCTGAAGGGAAGCAGGACCCTATGGGAGGACCTATGTTTATCTTCTCTGCTACAGAAGTATTTGTTTTTAGGGTAAGTCTAATGCTTCCTTCTCAGGGCTGGGAGTGCCTTAGTCCATTCTTACACTGAGGGTGATAACTCTTCCCCTAAGTATGCAGCTGTCTGAAAACATATTTGCTATGGATGTGTCACTGGGTCATGAGGAGTTCTCTGAGAAATACTTCACACATGGGTGTCTCCATGACCAGGCAGTAGAGATATTTGCTGATACATGAGGCAGAGATGGACAAACACTGGATATGGTTCCAGGGTCCAGGTTTTAAAAGAATTTACTAACTCAGTTTGTCAGTCAACAGCATTTTGAGCCTTGACTATACACACCTGGTCTCTGGTAGAAGCTGAGTAGAATCATGCATGACTGTGACAGAAAAGGTGATTTTCCTTTATGGAACTCATATCTAATTCTGCATATTCACCCATGTTTGCTTTACTTATACCATAATGATTTGTGTGAGACAATAGCACATTTTATCAACACAAAAATCTTAAAAATAGAACATCATTCCAAGCATATTCTCTGTAACTAACAGAAACATAATATACAAAGAATATAAAAATATATATATAAAAGTATGCCCATCTTAAACAATGAAGTATGACATATCCCACAGATTTCAGAAAAGATGACTGCACCATTCAGAGGGATTATAAGGTTTTAAAGCTTTATAAGTTTTATTATTTTATTTATGTATACAATGAATAATACCCTTCCTACATAATTATTATCTACCAGACACGATACTAAGCCCTTCAAAGAATCATCTCATTTAACCTTTAGAATAAAAAATGATATACCTGACATTTTTCCTATTTTGCAGATGAGGAAACTTGAGCTTACAAAGACCAAGGATATCAAACCAGAATCATCTGATTCAGAACCACTATTCTTGATCACCACAATAAGCTACCTATTATATGCTTGCTTGTTTTAGAGAGAAGGCCAAGGTTATTATTGCTATTATTGAACTAAGAAAGTATACAGGATTGCTCCTTCAAACATATTTAGGTTGCACCTCACAAACTATCCATAAGCAAATATTTTGAACCATGGAAATGGCAATTTCACTCGGTTCAACCCAATGTAATATGAAGACACAGAATGACATATGCCTATCCCCAGCATAGCCCCTAACAGGACTTTGGACAAATCATTTAACATTTGTAGTCTTCACTTGCTTGACCACATAAAATGAAGAGGTTGAACTGAATGTGTCTTTAGTTTCTTTCAGCTCTATAATTACAAGGGAAGAAGGGGGGGAAGCACAGTAATTCATTCGTCCGACAATTCTTCATTAAGTGACTATTATCTGTCTAATAGTGTGCTTTCTCTTTCTTTCTAAATTCACTTGCATTGCCAGGACAGCCTCCCAGCAACTTCCTCTGATCCCTGGGTCCCACATGTTAGAGAGAAAGAACAGCTTGAAGATCCTCGCTAGTCTGCTAGTTAGGCGAACTGGGGTGTGCCCTATGGTGCTGGTAGCTCCTGCCCCAACACAATTCCACCATGGACGAGAAAACCAAGGGACCCAAAAATCACTAGGATAAAGAGATGAGGTATAGTGTGGAAGAAGAAATGGGACATGGGAACAAATGTGTATCTTCCAAGGCAAAGAACTCTCAGTAAATATTCTGGCTCACAGTGATTTCCAGAAAAATATTCCACTCCTTTCTGGACTTCACTTGCCCCTCTTCAAGAAGTCAGAAACACACACTTTTGATTAAGACAAAAACAAACAAACAAAAAACTCCAGAAAGGCTGTCAACTGCCTCCACTGCTCTGTGAGCTAGCTGATTCTGAACTATTCCAGAAGAGTGGGTTTGAGGGAGTTCTGTTGGTAGAGCTATCCAGCTTTGCTGCATAGGGCACTTAATAAGCACCTAGTCCCAACCTTTGCAATGACTGAGGATTGGGAGTAAAGGGTTACAGGAAACACCCACTGCAAGCCTGAAGACTGATTCAATACCTGGCTGTGCTCCTCTGCCTCAGTTTCCTCATCTGTAGAATAAAGACTAGGATAAATGACCTTGACACATCTTTCCTATTCTAAAGGTTGACCAGCCCTTTATCTATGTTTTTACCATCCAATCTGCCATCTGTTCCTTTTGCACTGTCCACTGTGGACACAGAAAACAACTGTTTTCCACCACGCCTACAATAGGTCTTCAAATACATACTTGAATACTCTCATGAGTGCCCACTTCATTTCCTCTCCTCTGGCCTAAATCAAAGTTCTGAATGAAGTGGGGCTAGCAAGATACTGAACCTAACTCATGTTGGGTCATGTGCCGGAACTTAAAGCTCATAAGGAAGAGAATACATGCAGCTAATAGCTGTTTGCTTTCTCAACTTCTTGCAACTGAAAAAGACCCATAACTCTCAACCTCATTCCCTGGGAGTTCTACCACCTGTTATAGGAATACAAAAGCTGCAAAAGAAGGGGATTAATAACATTGGCATGCTGACAGTCTAGCTAAGATCGACTGTTCACACAGTATGTAACAGTGAACTGTCTATAGGACAGATTACTATTATGTGATATATTTAGGTGTATACCCAGTAAGACAAAAAGGAAGCCAGATGAACAAGGTCAGATGAGGGATATAGTCTGCTTCAGGGAAAGCCTATTGTTCTGTAGATTGAACTCTTCGAATCACTGAAAAAGATATAACTTACCAGGGAAACCATGATACCAACCCAGCCTTTAGTGGGGAGTGGTTTTCAAATTAGGGGTGACCCTGGGCACTACCAATATAGCCCTCAAACCCACTCTTCTGGAATAGTTCAGAATCAACTGTCTCACAGAGCGGTGCAGGCAGCTGACAGCCAGCTGACCTTTGCCTTTCTGTATTCTATTCCAAGTCAGGGCTGTTCATTTCTCTTAACCTGCTGCTTAACTTTCTAGTCCATTTAGTGCAGACCATCTTTAAATGGGGCTACTTTGAAATGTGTCACTTTAAGTACCTTAAAGTCCCCAGAGGAATTTTTTTCCTCTTTAAATATTTTTTAGAAACAATAAACCAAAGAGTCAAAATGATTTCACAAGAAAAGTTATCATAAAAGCAAATTGTTTGTTGCTAAACTGCATCCCCACCACCACTCAGATTCTTAGTTTCAGAGTTTTATTACCTCTCCTCTTCATTATAAAATATAAATACTTATAAGGAAGGAGGTAATGTGAGAATTGTTATTAATCAATGTCTATGTTTTGGAGATGAGCCATTTTCTTTTGAGACTGAATTAAAAATCTCCAATAGACAGACATGGAAAAAAGTTTCAGCCACCTCAAATTTTGGTAACATCCCTGAAATGTAAACTGATTTATCCCTAACTAGTGTTTTATAAACTTGTCCTTAAAAAGGGAATGTTCTCAACACTTTCTGTCATGGAAATTGTTCCAACAGGCAAATAAATAGGCATTTCCATGGTTAAGGCCTCACAGCTGTCACATTACTTAGTTCTGCATAAATGAAAAATCCTAGTACCAAAAAAAGGCTGGAGAGTCTGTCGCTGGAAGCCAACAATTGTATTTTCACATTGTTTTAGTCAGTATGCTCCCTCAATGCAAATATAAACCCTGCAAAATATTTAATTAAAAATAACTATGTCGTCTAAAAAACAAGTCCAGCACAACTGGAAGCATGTCAAAATGAGAACTTAATGCTCTGCCATCTTTAATTGACGATGCCATATAATTCATTAGAGAAAAGGGCTCACAATTCCTCAATCCCCATGGTCCAATGACTCAAAAGTACAGATTTAAACTCTAAAGGGCAATAGAACAAGCAGTAAAACCTCCTACTTTCTCAAGGTCACAGAATAGACTGTCATAGCCCAAAACTCACAAGAATCCAAATTCCCAACTAGGCATCATGTATCTCCTTGAACTGGTTCCCTATTGAGGGACCTTGAGTTTAAGAAGTCTTCTCTGATTACATGGACTTGATTTCTACTATTTGCCTGATATTAGAGGAAAGAAAAAATCATTATATTATGGCAGGGGGGGTACAAGACTCAAACATGAATTCTCATTTCTTTCTGATAAAAATGTAAACAATTTTTTAAGATTTACATAGAAGTAAAAGAAAAGCAGAATTTCCAGAAACTGCTCCAGGAACTCATGGAAAATGGAGCCCTTCACCTGTACTTTCCTTTCAGTAAATAAAACCAAGAGATACCAAGAAATAAAATGCCTTTAAAAAGGCCTAGTTTCCCTCTAATGATTTTTGACAAGAGTGCCAAGATCATTCCATGGGAAAAGGACAGTCTTTTCAAAAATTGGCCCTAGGAAAACAACATATCCACATGCAAAAGAATAAAGTTGGGCCCTTACCTAACACCATATAAAAAATTAACTCAAAATGAATCAAAGGTCTAAATGTAAGATCTAAAACTAAAAAACTCTTAGAAGAAAATTCAGAGAAAAAAGCTTCATAACATTGGATTTAGCAATGATCTCTTGGCCATGACACGAAAGAACAGGCAACAAAAGAAAAAAATAGACTGGACTTCATAAAAATAAAAATTTTGTACATCAAAAGACACTATCAACAGAGTAAAAAGGCAACCCACAGAATGGGAGAAAATATTGAAAATCATATATCTGAGAAGGAATCAATATCCAGGATATGTAGATAACTCCTAAAATTCAAAAACAACAAACTCCAGTTCAAAGTGGGCAAAGGACTTGAAAAGACATTTCTCCAAAGAAGACATACAAATGGCCAATAAGCACATGAAAAGATACACAACATCACTAATCACTTGAGAAAGTTTAAATTAAAACTACAAGACACCACCTCACATCCATTTAACTGGCTACTATCAAAAAAAAAAAAAAAACAAACAAAAAAACCGCCAAGAAATAACAAAGTATTGGTTGATAAGGATGTAGAGAAACTGAAATCCTTGTTTACCATTGGTGGGAAACTAAAAGGGTAGAGGTGCTGAGAAGCACAGTACAGCCATTCCTCAGAAAATTAAAAACTGAATTACCCCATGATCCAGTAGTCCCATTTCTAAGTATATATCCAAAAGAACTGAAAGGAGGGTGTCAAAGATATATTTGTACCCACACTCATAACATTATTCACGATAGCTAACACATGAAAACTACCCAAGTGTCCACTGATGGATGAATGAACAAGCAGAATGTGGTATATCCATACAACTGAATATTGCTGAACCTTAAAAAGGAAGAAAATGCTGGTCTATGTTACAACATAGATGAACTTAAGGATATTATGCTAAGTGAAAAAAGTCAGTCACAAGAAGAGAAATACTTTATGATTCCACTTACATTACATACTTAGTCAAATCATAGAGCCAGAAAGCAGAATAGTGGTTGCCAGGGGCTAGGGATAGGAGAGAATAGGAAATTATTATTTACTGGATATAGAGTTTCAGTGAAAATGTAACTGAACAAAGGTGGGTTCACTCCTTGGTAAGTCACAGAAACCACACCAGGTCAGGTATTAACACAAAGAAAAAAACTTGGTTTGCAGCTAACTGTGACTCAGAGAGAGAGAGAGAGAGTAAGAGAGAAAGAATGGGTTAGGATGAATATTTAGATAGGGAAGCCTTGTCATTGTATGTAGAGGCAGGCAAATGATGGTACATGTGCCTTAAGGAAAACCTGTCTATACACATATTGTATGTTATATAAATGAGACTGAGGCTCCTTTGTGGGCAGAGATTTTAGTATTATAATGAGGTACAGGTAATTGCCTGCCATTCTAGGGGTCATGCCTCAGGAGTCAGGGGTTAAACTCAAAAGGTCTGTGTGGTCTGGGCAGAGGTCTTGTCAGGACAGTCGCCATCACCTGAGGGGTGGTGTCCAGGATCATTAGCCTAAGATAAAGGTAAGCTGGAAAGAAGAGCTTGGGGTTGGGAGCAAGGGGGTGGGGGAGGATGTAAGACAAAGGTTAGTGAGTACAAACAGGTGGGCAGTAAAGGTCAGGTCTTGGGGTCTAGCTGGTGACCTGGGGAGAGCTGGTGTCTGGAAATGGATGACGGTGATGGTTGCACAACCCTGTGAATGTGATGCCACTGTACACTTACGAAAGGTTACAATGATAAATTTTATGTGTATTTTACCAAAATTTAAAAAATGCAGGAAATGCCTGGGTTCCTATTTCCTTATATTACCCCTAAGGACAGGTTAAGTGGCCTGTTTCTTACTCACATTTAAGTTCCAGAATTACCACTTACTATGTGATCTTGGGCAAATGACTTAGCCTTTCTGTATTTCAGCTTCTTCTTTGGTAAAACATCTACTTAAAAATGTGATGTGAGGATTAGATGATTTTCCATGGGTAAAGCACTTAGTCTAGCACAGTAAACCCTACGTATTAGTTGTTATTACTATCACCACCACTCAATCTATTCTCCATAATCCAAATAAAATTTTACCCATCCAAGAAGAAACAATTTGCATTTCATTCTCTGAAAGATGATGGATGGCTTGGCCCCAGGTTCAGCACCTGATCTAAAAGTAATTGAATATTCTCTTCCTCATCCAGAACACACTAATGGGAATTAGGGTCCAAGTTACTGTGTTCTTTGGGCAACAAAAGAGTTAAGATACTTATGTCCAATTGCTTTCATCCAGCAAATGTTAACCAACCATGTACCTAGTGTATGCAGAGCATTGTACCAGGTGCTGAATTTATTTGCTCATGGTCAGTACTTTCCATGGCAGACTCTGGAACCCAAGTCCTTGTTTCCTTACTGAAGTGTGCTGGTCATCTGAAAGAAATGTTATATGAAAGCATTTCCCAGGATGAAATTAACAAGAATACAAGAGAGTACCCCAACTGTCCATTTCTATTTTCCTCCCTATAGTTTTATTAAAAAAAGAGGAAGAAGAAGAAGAAGAAGAAGAAGAAGAAGAAGAAGAAGAACAACAACAACAACAACAACAACAACAACCCTCCACTTATTTCAGATTTAATAAAGCAAACTGTTCTCAGATAAGTTTTGGCCCAAAATCTGTTAAGAAGGGAAAAGTCAGGCAAACTTGCTTTGAAATTGGCAAAACAACAGAGCAGACCATCCCCTCTTTCCCGGGGAAGGCACGTGAAAAGAATCAGAAAGGCCACTAACTGCCATGCATGGAGACCCACCAGGACTGGGAAAGGTGCACTGACATACAGAGCATGCACACGAAAGCTACCCTCACCAAAGAAATCTTCTCTAAAACTTCCAGTCGGGAAGCTAACTAACACTTCTCAAAACTTAACATTTACGGAGGTAAGATTTAGATAAGATTTAGTCACTTGTGAAAGAGCTGATATGTGTTCAGGCAGGACAGAGGTAAACAAAACAAAAAGCACTGCTTTGGGAGTAAGACCTGGGCTTGAACTCCAGGGTTACCACTTCTCAGCTCTGTGACTCTGGGAAAATATTAACTTCTCTGTTTCATTTCCTTATCTATATTATATGGCCTAAAATTCCTGCCTTTGAGGGTCTTTGTGAGGATTAAAGGAAATGATTCATACCACACACCTAGCTGATGTCTGACACAATGGAAACTCAGCATGATGGATGCTCTGTCCACTTTTTATTTTCAGGCAGGAAAAATGGCCCAAGGAACTCAACTCTTGATATGGAAGAATAATGACAATGGATCCCAGGCAAATATTGTCCTTAATTTTTCTAAGAGCCTAGCCCTGATAACTGGTATTTTTAGAACTCTTGACAGTACATGAGATGCTATAAAAAAAAATCCAACCAAATCTTCCCCAATAGCTCTTTCTCACCCAAATTTTATAGTTGGCAATCAAGAAGACTTCAGCTTTATTCTGCAGAGCACCATATACATTCACAAGGCCCTGTACATATAGTCTTAAGAATTGGGCTCCTCCTCCTATGTAAAAACCAATAATCTCTCTGAGTCTTTCATGTCTCTGAAGTCTTGGTTTAAAAAAAAAAAAGGATTGGCTCTGCATTTGTGGCATTTCATAGAGTTGGGGGATCCCCAAGACCAGCCCTAGGTTTTGATATTTTACTAGGAGGACTCATAAGGCTGTGGTCATACTCACAGCTATGATTTATTACTCTGAAAGGATACAAGGCATAACCAGCAAAGAAAAAAGGTAGGTGGAATGAAGTCTGGGAAAAACCAAGCATAAGCTTCAAAGAGTCCTCTCCCGAAGAGTTACCCAAGACACACAAGTTCTGACAACATGTGTGAAATGTTACCAACCAGGGAAGTTCATTAGAGATTCGATGCCCAGGATTTTTATTAGAGACTGGTCGGGTAGACACCCCCTGCCTAGCATGGAACCAAATTCCAGACTCCTGGATGGAAAGCAGGTGCTCAGCATACACAGTGCTATTTGCGCAAACTATTTAGGTACCGTGAGCTGCTCTCAATTTAGAGTGCTGCCAATCCTTCTGAAATCCAAGTTCCCAGACACCAGTAAAGGACCAGCTTTGCAAGCAGGGCTTTCTAGGGATAAGCAGTCTCAGCCTTGCTTTATGAATTCTTTCCTGTACACAACAGAACAAATACCCAAAAATCTAATTAATACCTGCCCACTGACCACTAAATTTTCAGAGCCAATTGATGTATTAAAATTCTAAAACAAAGAAAACAAACAAACAAACCTTAGTCGGGGCACCTGGGTGGCTCAGTCAGTTGAGCATCCAACTTCAGCTCAGGTCATGATCTCACAGTTAATGGGTTCGAGCCCCATGTCAGGCTTTGCTCTGACGGCATGAAGCCTGCTTTGGATTCTCTTTCTCTCTCTGCCCCTCCTCCACTCACTGTCTCTCTTTCTCTCTCTCAAAAATAAACAAACATTAAAAATAATTTCTTAAAAAACACAGTGAATATAATTCAGTGCTTCAAAATATATTCATTCAGCACATTTGTACTGTGTCAGCCTGCTGTGCTGTGGCATTAAGGAAATAACAAGACCCTTAGTCCCTGCCCTTTAAGAACTTTCAGACCAATACGGAAGATAAGAAGAGTACATAAAGAGAGATAATACAAGTTGGTATGCAATGCTGGCCATAAAATAGGTATAAATTGGCCCAGGTAGAGAAAGGGGAGCAAACTTCCTGCTCTGATGAACCAGGAAGATTCTGGTGAGAATCACCAGAGCTGCAGTTTTAAGGACAGGTAGGATTTGAGAGTAAGTGACCGGCCAAGAAGAGCTCAAGGAGGGGAATAAAACTATCACTCCAGGCACAGGAAGCTACATGAACAAAGCACAGAGCCTGATACAAGGAAAGGAGAATATGATTTGAATAGAAGACAGGGTTCAGGGAAGGAGGTAATAGAAGATAAGAATTAAAAACAGAGGCTAGTATCACATCAGTGAAAGTCTCAAATGTCAGACTGAGATTGTCCTTTATGCAGTGGGTGATGGGAAGCGTGTGTGTGTGTGTGTGTGTGTGTGTGTGTGTGTTTACTTTTTAGAGCATGCTACTTTAGCATGAATGAAGGAGAGGAGTGACCATAAGCCAAATGGCCAGGACTTTCTCAGTCAACTTCACAAGAGCCAAAGAAGGCTGGCAGTAGCAGAGGAGGTGAAATATAAGTATCATTTGGGAAGAACATTGGAAAGGAAGGAGTAACAATGTTCCTCAGGAAATGCATGAATCTAACAAGACTCAAAGTTCTTAAACAGAGTTAATTGGGGGATTCATGCACCAAACCAAGAATGCCTAGGAAGGCAGGCAGGTTAAAGGTAAAAACTGATAGCATGGTAGAAAATTCAGTAGACATGTCTAGAACTCTGATGGAGATGAGGAACAAGTGCTCAGGAGAGAGGCCATGGTTGGAACTATAAACATGGCAGTTACCAACTTAGAGACTCAACTGATTGCTGAACTCAGCAAGGGAAAGAATGCAGTGAAAAATCAGAGAGAAAAAAGCAGATGACATTGTACTTGTCAAGTGAAAAGATAAAGACCAGTCACGTTGGAAAAACAAAACAGCAGGGTGTCACAAAGCTAGGGAAAGAATTTTAGGAAAGAGGGAGCTGTCAACCTAGTTAGCTACTGCAAGGAGTTGAGGCAGAGTGGTGCAGAGAAAAGGGGAATAGGCTTGGTAACTGATATGTCACTTATGACCTTTGCCAATCAAAGACAGGGTGGGACAGAAAACCATCCACAGGAAACTGTGTGAGCCAAGGCCTCTTGTCACTATGGGGAAAAAAAGGTGAGATGAAGTTCTAGAGGCTAGGGAGAGTAGTATAAAAGATAAAGAAAGTAGTATAAAGAGGGGACCCATCCTTTAATGGGTCTCCCAAAAGGAGAGATGGTTGTAGAGACATGGTGTCTGGACAACAATGACACTGACTGAGGTGCTAGGAATGGCAGCCTGCTCCTTCTCTTTCAGGGGACAGAAATGGGGAGAAGCTCAGGGACAATCAAAGGTGTTCTTCACATTCCAAAAGGATAGTGATGATTGTGCAAAACAGCCGGCTTCCTCAGCCAGCCATGGTGGATAATGGCAGAATGAAGGAGGAAACGAAGGTCCTTCCAATGGAACACTGGTTTGAAAATAGTGGAGTCCCCATTTTCAGTAACAGATGTGTGAACAGAAGAACCTGTCAGAGGCAAATGGTTCGATTCCCTCCAGAATTAACTATTTGCAGGACACTTGAGGGAAAGTGATCCTCCCACTCTTAGAAGCTTACCAGCCAGGTGTCCACCAACAAGCACAATATTTTTTCCCCAGACACACAGACCCACTGTAACAGGCATTTTGGAAAAGCCAAATACTATACATGGCAAGTGCACAGCTATGCATTCCTTTGCCTTCAGCCTACAGAACTTGGCTCTTGAGCTTGCCACAGAGTTAGCACTATAAACACATACATACACACACACGGAGAAGTTATCTTTAGACAGACTACTTCAGTTCAAATCCTAACTCCACCACTTATTAGCTTTATGATCTGAGACATCACTTAATCTCTGTGTTTTCTCATCTGTGAAATGGCCTTAATAATAGAATGGATAAAGAAGATGTGGCTTATATACACAGTGGAATACTACTTGGCAATGAGAAAGAATGAAATCATGCCATCTGCAGCAATGTGGATGGAACTGGAAGGTATTTTGCTGAGTGAAATAAGTTATCCAGAGGACAGACATCATATGTTTTCACTCATATGTGGAACTTGATAAACGTAAATTTAACAAAAGACCATGGGGGGAGGGAAGGGGAAAAAAATAGTTACAAACAGAGAGGGAGAGGGGCAAACCATAAGAGACTCTTAAATACAGAGAACAAACTGAGGTTGCGTGGGGGGGTGGGGGAGAGGGGAAAATGGGTGATGGGGATTGAGGAGGGCACTTGTCGGGATGAGCACTGAGTGTTGTATGCAAGCAATGAACCATGGGAATCTACCCCAAAAACCAAGAGCACACTTTACACCAATTTGTTAGCCAATTTGACAATAAAATATATTTTAAAAAATAATAAACCATTTCAAGTTTAGGTTTAAAAAAAATAATAGTATCTACCTAATAAAGTTGTAGTAAGGGTTAAGTGAGCTAATCTGTGTAAGTGTTCAATAATTTTTCACTATTCTCTTATTTGAGTCTCAGTATTATTCCAAGAGGTAAAGCCAGGTAATCATTATCATCTCCATTATTACTAATAAGGAAACTGAGGCCCAGAGAGGAAATACTTGACCAATCATCACACAGAACAGGACACAAGGCAGGATCTTTAAAAAGTCCAGTCTCGGATACACAGAGTTCTCCATGATTGGCCCACTGCCTACCTCTCTCTGGCCCCAGATCCTGCCAGTCCTGCTTTGAACATGAAATTGTGTGATGAGCAATTTCCCTATTCATCCCTCAGTCTCTTCTCAAGAGCTCCCTCTTCCAGAAAGCCCTTGGCACTTGATCCCCCTTCCCCTCACTACCCGACTTCCTTCCCCTGTGCTCACATCTTACTCTTAACATCATACTGCACAGTGATCACAGAGGTCTGCTTTTCTCACTGAATTCTTTTTTTTTTTTAATTTGAGAGAGAGATAGAGAGAGAGAAAGAAAGCAAGGGAGGGGCAGAGGGAGAGAGAATCTTAAGCAGGCTCCATGCTCCAAGCCCCAACATGGGGCTTGATCCCACAAGTCTGGAATCATGACCTGAGCCAGAAATCAAGATTCAGCTGCTTAACCAACTAAGCCAACCAGACACCCCTTCTCCACTGAATTCTGAGCCAAAACAGTTTCTGGCACATAATAAACACACGGTAAGTGTTTATTGAATGAACTTCCCCTTTTATCAACATATGTTCACTATTTAATAACAGTTTTAAAAAAAGGAAAAATAAAAATCAACCAATCAGAGTGTATTTAAATATTAAACTAAACTTAAAACACTTGGTCACTGTAACTCAAAATAGTGAAACACACACATACACCCTTCAGAGACCCGACCACTCCCACCCACAGTTCATCAGCCCTTGTGCCTTTGGTCTCAAGAGACCAAAGCTAGATCTATCAAAGGACTCAGCCCAGGTTTGATTAACCCAGTGAGAAGGAACTGGAGCTCAGCACATAGAGAAAGACAGGTTCAAAGATCTCATACTCTAAACCTCCAAGATGAGAAGCCTTTAGGAGTTTTAGGTGTACATAATCCTCCCTGCACACCACATGTCAGCCCAAGACTTGATTTCAGTTCCCGAATACTCAGAGAGTGATCCTGGGGAAAGGCTATCAGAGAAGGAGAAAGCATCCACTCTACCTTCACTTCCTCACACGCCAAGCAAACACTGGTGCTCAGTTGTCCCCAGCAGAATCTCGTAAGTGGAACCACATCTCCTCACACCTTCAGTTCCCAGCCACCACCCAGTTCACGTGAGAAAGCAAGTGTCTTCTTTACATCTAGGTACCTCTAGTAACCAAGGCAAATCTCTCTGGAGGCTTTCCCTGAGGAACTCTGGATATGTATCTAGTTTTCCCCCTGGTCTGGATAAAGCAGACAGCACTCAGGAAAACATAAACACAGACCTAGAAACACAAAAACACATGTGAGTGTACTTGTGTTTGACTCTGACTACTTAAGGAAAAACGTCACCCAGTTTCTTGCAATTTGCCCATAAATGATAGTTTTGTGGCCCAGGCCTCCCTGATCCTCCTCTGAGGAAATTCAGGGACTGCTAACCACAGCAGCACATGCCGAGCACAAGAAATTCAACAAATCACCACCCAAATTCTGCACACATTGGGTGTCAACTACTCCCAGGATCTTAAACTCAGTGCTGGAGATATATATGTATAACATCTTAACATCTTTCTGGATCTAAGCCTCAATGATTTGCCAAAAGCATACCTTGTCCTTTACTGAAAAATGGTAAATATGCTTAGCTCCAAAGCAGGGCATATTCATCTTTTTGGAACAATATGGCTCCACGTGGTCCAGTCCACAAATTAGTATATGAAGTCTCCATTTTCCTATACACATGTACCTTCACGTAGAAGTCTTGAGTTTGATAGCAGCACCATCTCTCCAAGTACTTTTTACAAAAAAGTTTCAAAACATACTATTTTATGTTACCCGTAAGTCCTAAGAAGTATGTCTTCAAACAAATCCATATTCCATAACTTGAGCAGCGTTAACAACTTCCATAATTTAGGCTGTTTGTCCTAAAGAGAAACCCAGCTATTTCGCTCACAATATTGAGAAACTTCCATTAGTTCCTTGTAGCCTCCAAGGTAAATGGCAAGTTTTGGTGTGGGGCTTGAAACCGCAAGCTGTGAGATCATGACCTGAGCCAAAGTCAGATGTTCAACTGACTGAGCCACCCAGGCACCCCAGTAAAGGGCAACTTTTTAGCCTGGTTTCGCCATTGGGCTTCAGCCCACCACATTAGCACCTCCAGCCACAACTTATCTACCCTATATGACAACACCATGATCTCTCCTTTGGTATCCCATGCCCTTCCTGCCTCTATGCCACTGAACATGAAAATCCTTGAACCTGTTCTCTCTATCCCATTCCCTTCTCAATCTAGCAAACTCCTACTGGGCTATGGTTCCACCTCATTTTTCACCTTTCAAATTTCCCAGGCAGTGCGCTCCGCAGTCTCACAATAAGCTGTATGTATTTCCACCAGAACATTTACAGTGAATTGTAAGTACTCTTTACCATGGTTGCCCCTATTATGGGCATTTTCTTGTCCTTTTTTTAATCCTTAGAATCCAATTATCAACTTAATGATTAGATAAAAACCCCATAAAATAGTGGGGCAGAGATCATCAACCCCTGTTTTCTATAGGTGGAAACTGAAGCATCAGTGAAATTAAGTGATTTGATAAGAGTAGAGCTGAGTAATGGCAAATCTTGTACAATGGGAACTCTCAAGAACCAACAGAGGAATCCAAGAGGAAAGGAGGAAGAGAAGAGAGGGGCAAGGAAACGGACACTGAACAGTGACTCTGCAAGACACAATGTTGGGCACTTTAATATATTCATTATGTTATTTATTCCTTAGAGCCACTTTGTGTGAGATGGAAGATGAATGCAGTTTTTTCCAGAAAAGAAAGTTGAGATCCAGAGGTTGGTTACTTGTTCAATTACACAATTAATAAATGGATCCAAGGTATAAACTCAATATTGTCAGACTCCAAAGCCAAGTTTATTCCTCTACAGGGAACATGGGCTTCCAGACCCACACCTGTCCATGGACACAATCCAGAAACACCTTCCTTACTATAGCCCCCCCTTATCACCTTGCCAGCCGCTGTGCTTCACAAAATTCTGACTTGTGACTTTCCACCTATGACTGCACCTCACAACCATCTGTTACTAACCATCAGATAGCAAAGTATCCCCAGGATTCTAGCAAGAACACAGTGACTGTATTTGCATAAAGGTGGTATGATGTTATTTCAAAAACGCTTGAGTGTGTATGCCATCAGAGTAAAAATGTGTCATATTTAAGTGGTGTGAGTAGGGTAACTGGTACAAAGAATTCTTTAATAAACCTCTACAACATGTACAATATGAAGACCAACTTTGTTCTACTCAAATTCTTCATATATTCTTTCTAATTTCTCAAGTGACACCCCAAAATAAAAAGTATTGGGATCTTCCAGAAATTAAGCATAAGGAAACAATTACTTGCCAGCTCTCTAGATCATATTTCAGCTACTCTGATTCCAGGTCATCCTGCTTCTTAGATACCAAGTAAGTACCTGACTCCTTAGGCTGTGGTGTGCTGGGAAAACCAGATTTTTCTCCTGTAAGGCTTATATCAAGTCCATAATTACTATTTCTTTTTTTTTTAGTATAATTTATTGTCAAATTATCTTCCATACAACACCCAGTGTTCATCCCAACAAGTGCCCTCCTCAATACCCATCATCCATTTTCCCCTCTCCCTCACCTCTTATCAACCCTCAGTTTGTTCTCTGTATTTAAGGGTCTCTTATGGTTTGCCTCCCTCCCTCTCTGTAACTTTTTTTTCCCCTTCCCATCCCCTATGGTCTTCTGTTAAGTTTCTCAAGATCCACATACCATCATTACTATTTCTATGGTAACATAAATGTTCCAGGTTTTCTAGAACAATCCCAGTTTCAAATATAATAATCTGTTATGAGCCTCAAGCCAAGAAATATGTTTCAACAAAGGATTCAGTAAATGTGGATATACTATGATTCTTCTAGAGAAGCCCCAGAAAGACTCAGTACTGGCTAGGGGACAGAGCACAGGCTTTTAAGTCAAGGTAAGCAACCTGAGTTCGAATGTTTGTTTTGCCATTCACTGTTGTTGACCTTGGGCAATGTACTTAACTTCTTTGTGCTTCCATTTCCTCATCAGTAAAATGGGTAATTATCATGTAGTTCAGAGTTGTCCTTCCAATTAGAGGAGCAATGACCTAGCAAGGGACTGACACATAGTATGTACTCAATAGATAGTAGGCATTCTTTTTTATCACCATATTCCTGTTATTATTCATAACATCCCTAAAAGGAACGGAAAAGAAAGATAGAATTTGGCATTCTAAGCAAAAGATGATAAATGATGTGACTTACCTAATGTAACCAGAGCTACAACTTTACTTCCTAAGACACAACACTTCAGTTACTATATTACAGTACTGTCTTGATACTGAAATGAGGCATTAAGTTGCTGACTCCTCATTTTTTAAGTCTCACCCCCAGATATTTCCTGTAATACTTAAACTTAATTATTGCTATTTCTAGGCAATAAAATTTCCTGAATATCATGCAACAAGTTCATTTTCAAGTATTATCTTGTATGGTCAGAAGGTTTGTCAAGCAGGGCACCTGGGTGGCTCAGTCAATTGAGCTTCTGACTCTTGATTTCAGATCAGGTCATGATCCCAGGGTTGTGGTATCAAGCTCTGCATAGGTCTCCCTGCTGAGTGTGGAACCTGCTTGAGATTCTGATATTCTCTCTCTCTCTCTACCCCTCTCCACCACTTGGGCTCTCTCCCTCAAAAAAAGAAAAAAAAATTGGCAAGCTATGCATCCTCATTCTGTATCTAGAACTGTTTCTAGTGTCTTGCTTCCATGAATAATAGAGTGGAACATGCTTAGTGTGTGAATGTGACTTTCTCGTACTTTACAGACAAATAAAAGGGTTAGTTTTGATTGGAAAGACTATCCTCTGATGATCCAAAGCATGGGCTCTAGAGTCAGACTGCCTGGGTTCAAATCCCTGTCCCTTCTTTCATCAGCTATGTTATCTGGGTAACTTATTTGTGTGTCTTAATTTCATCATCATCAAATGGGAAAAATAATAGTACTCAAAATAGACTACTGTGAGGATTAAATAAATGGATGTAGGTACAGTGTTTAGAACAGTGCCTGGTACATGGTAACTGCTCAATAAAGGTCAGATATCATCACCATTCACTTGCCTCATAGGGTTTTAAAAAAGCAACCAGATATAATCAAATATGTTATATTAGCAACAAAGAACATACCAGATCAGATCAAATACTTTTGAAATAACTAATGAAGATGAAGCCCACCTAACCAATTGCTTTCCTCAGGCATTATCAATGCAGGAGATCCATAGCATTTGCAGCCTGAATGCATATGGCTTCAACAATTCATAAGGCATCTTAAATACATGTCACATAGAAACTGTAGTTAAATGAAAAATGGCACCAGATAGGTATGAGGTGGTGAGTCCTTGGCTGATGAGTCTTTGGCTAACCAGCCAGCAACAGCATCTCAATCTGCTTTTGCTGTTTTTTATTAAATATGTGACCTAATTTAATCCTCTGAGCAACTTGTGAGGCAGGTATGATCATCCCCATTTTAGACACACTGAAGACATGATATGCCATGCTGATAGTTGACTTGGGGTACCAAAAGTCTCAGAATGCATACCATGAACATGCCCCAAGATGGTAAACCTGAAACAACACTAGAATCCACTTTAAAAAGAATGAAAGAATTAAACTGAAAACCCAGACCCCTTACTTCTAAAACTCAATGACTAATCTAAAACAAGCAATGGTAAAGAATATTCCCTAATGAATCTAATATGCCATAATTCAGTCTTCCTCCCAATGTAGATTGCTGGCAGAAGGGGCGGGAGTGGTTGAGGCACTTGGCTTGGCCTGGGATCAAGCCCTTGCCTTCAGCCTCACAGACCAATGTTTTAATCAGCTGACTCAGCAAGTGGCAGGAGAGCCCAGGCGCCTGTGGCCGTGAGTAATGGTGGCACAAAACACATCTGTCTAATCAGAAGCTGATGGCACCAGTTCCGTCAAGACTTATGATGAAACAGTGCTTCTGCATGGGGGAAAAAAAATGTTTATTCACCCGGAAGTTGAGCAATGCCTGTCTTTCTCCCTCTGACTTGGAATGCAAATTTGTGGACTATTTACAGGTCTTATACCCCCAGTCCTCAAATATTTCTTGGTGCTTTTACAGAAAGACTTATCTAGAAATAATGAACCAAATCCTTTTTTTATCAGTACCTATGAAGAGTCTAGAAAGTATGGCATTAGGCAATGTTTTCATTTTGGCCTTTTTAAAAAAATGTCTATCATCATTATGCAGGATAATGCACAGGAAAGTGTTTCCATAGGTTGTAAGTACACATTTCACATATATAAACACGTCACTGCAACCACCTGAAGGTCACTGTACTACATTTCAGCAAAAATTTCCTTTCAACAGAATCATTCATTCTTCATTTTTTCATTTATTAATTCATTAAAAATACTTTACTGAGTTCCCGTCGGGGGTTGGGCAATGTAGATGCAAAATTAAACCAAAAGTCCAAGTCCTTGGGGACTTCGTCTTTTCCCAAATTGGTCTTTTAATCTCCATTGTATTCTAACCACAACTGGTACTCTCTGCTCTCTCCTGTCCCTCTCCCTCTCCCTCCTTATCTCTCCCACCTTCCTTCTCCCCTTCCCTTCCTCCCTGCCTCTCCCTCTTCTAGAGTTCGAACCACTCAAGAGTGCTTCTCCCACATTCTGCAAAAGCCATAGTACAGGCAAAGTTCCCAATGGGCACTAAGGAAAAATACTGTATTTAGTAATTTCGAAAGCCAGTACATAGTGACACACATATCCCTATTACCATAAGTAACCTACTTTTACTATACTTCTATCAACCAACCTTCCCAAAAGTTACCAAAAGTAGTTCTCCCTCCCAACAATCTAAAAAGGTTCTAGTTAAGAGTAACACATAGACAAGCAAAAATAATTCTTATTTCAATGATGTACGGATCATGTGTTGTGCATAAAGGTATCCAGCTGGGAAGCCCCATAGGAAATCATGAGGGGCACCAAAAACTGGAACATTCTCCCACACCTGATTTATCTGTATGGTAATTCTCTACCAAAGTTCCATTTGGGCAGACATAGATGAAAAAACGGCCAGAATCATAGATTTTTAAGACTTGAAGGTACCTCATCTGGTCCTATTCCCTCACTTTATTAAAAAAAAACAAAAACAAAAAACAAAACAAAACAAAAAGCTCAAGATGAGGATATGACTAAGATTACACAGCTTGTCTTTGGGGCAGGAATAGAAGCCAAGACACCTGCCTCCCAATCCCAATGCAGGGCCCATTCCTCTCTTCAGAACTGAGTTGAGTGCATGCCTGTGAGCAGCCCTTGAGGCAGTGGCTTCTAGCATTCAGCCATGCACCGCCCCCCCTCCCCCCCACACATTGCCTTTCCAGTTACTCTCTCTGCTTCTCCCTTGTACACCTCTGCCCTCTTAAGGCAGCTACAGATGGCCCTGGAACTCTCTGACTCTCTCTGCCAATGAACAGCTCTCTTGAATGGCAAGCCCACTTTTATTCTGTGAAATGGGACTATTTTCTGCCCTTTCCTTCAGTTCAGAATTGTGATGAAAAGTAATGAGATGTTAGCCATCAAGGAATCTTCTATTCTTTGAAGAAAACTTAGAGTGGGGATCCAAAAGAGCATTTGCTTTGTAATTAAGTCCTGCTAATGTTAAGCCCAAGAGTTAGATTCCAGCTTTTTATAAAGACTGACAATTCTTTTGATCTTTCTACATTTAAACCTCCTTTTAAAAATAGCATAAACACCTGCATGCAAATTTAAGTAACAATACCTGACACCTGGTCCTCATTAGTGACTCTGGTAGGCAAAGGTACAGTAGGTGTCATTATCCCCAATCTAAGGAAGGGAAAACCAGTTCAGAGAAGCTACCTGTCTTGCCCAAAGTCACACAGGTAATAAAATTCAATGCTGGAGGGGCACCTGGGTGGCTCCATCATTTCAGTGTCTGACTCTTCACAGTTTGAGCCCCACATTGGGCTCTGCAGTGGCAGCGAGAAGCCTACTTGGGATTCTCGGTCTCCCTCTCTCTCTGCTCCTCCCCTGCGCTCTCTCTCTCTCTCTCTCTCTCTCTCTCTCAAAAATAAATAATATTTTAAAAATGCAATTCTGGAGCAATGATCTTATCTGAGGCTCCTCCGTGTGCAGTTTAGCTTCAGAATTCTCTGGTCAC
Organism: Panthera onca; assembly: GCF_046562875.1. Classification (NCBI taxonomy): domain Eukaryota; kingdom Metazoa; phylum Chordata; class Mammalia; order Carnivora; family Felidae; genus Panthera; species Panthera onca. The sequence goes on from NC_138348.1 coordinate 68,476,799, forward strand.
ATTTTCACTTCAACAACACAGAGGAGCTACCTTTTCTGTCACATTTAAGACACGTGAGTCATTTCACAAGAAACACAGCTGGACCCTGTGACTGCAGCAGCAGCCCCAAAGGTAGGCATTTCCCTCTGCTGGGAACTGACACCGGGGAATTATGGGAAGGTGAACTTCACAAACAGGATTAACCTTTACGATGATTTTAATTATTCAAAATTAATTCTCTGTATCCTTTCAAAAACAATCTGAGATGACTCCTAGCTCTAAGGATGATTGAGTCAAAAGTAAGGGTTATATTAATACATTTGTTCATTTTTTGTTTTCAGCTTACTACGCTTTTTTTATCCTCTCTTTTTAGGTTTATTTTTGGTAGTAATCTCTACACCCAACATGGGGCTCGAACTCATGATCCTAAGATCAAGAGTCACATGCTCTTCCAACTGAGCCAGCCAGGCACCCCTTCATTTGTTCTTTTTTTTATTTTTATTTCTAATGTGCTCATATAGACACAGAGAAGAAGATTTGGAAGGCTATAAAACCCAAGTTTTGCATTAGTTATTTCTGAGTATAAAGGTATTATTACTATTAATGTTAATCTGTAGTTTTTCTTTTTCTACAATGAATATATATATATATACACACATATATATGTATATATATATATATATATATATATATATATTACCTTTGGTAATAGGAAAACAAACAATAAGGATCTTCCTTCTACATATAATCGATAAAGAGCTGAACTCACAGAACAGGGAATAGAATGGTGGTTGTCAGAGACTTGGGAGAGGGAGAAATGGGGAGAGGTTGGTCAAAGGGTACAAACTTCCAATTCTAAGATGAAGAAGTTTTGAGAATCTAATATACAATATGGTGACTATAGTATTATATACTTGAAAGTTGCTAAGAGAATAAATCTCAAATGTTCTCACTACAAAAATATAGTAGCAATGTATACACATATGAAATCATCATGGACTTATACAATGTTATATGTCAATTATATCTTAATAAAGCTGGTGGGGGGGTCAAACAATAAAGATTGTTTTTATTTTTAAAACATGTTCTTCATTCTGATAAATAGGAAAGGGGCTATCTCCACAAGGAGTTGGGAAGCTCTATTACTGTAAACCAAGTGCATGAAAAATGCAAATGGTACCCTATGCTGCCACACCAGAATGCTTGCCATTTGGGTACTTCTCCATTTGGGTACTCTCAGCACCCAAGAATATAAAATAATGTACCAAGACACCAATTTTACACAAATATTTTGAGGAAAAAATTTGTTTTATATATTGAAACCAAATTCAACATATGAAATCAAATTTAAAAATCGCATAATTTCATAAGACAATTTTCAAGCTTGTTGGGGTCAATCTGAACCATACCCCAACCCCTAGGAGCACTTGCCAGTTCGTTATTGGAGATTCTCCTATGAAGAAGTTTGGGAAGCCCTATGGCAAATAGCACCATCTTATTTCCCTCCCTTTTTAAGACAGACTAAGTGATTTCTCCTGTTAAAAAAAAAAAACATCACGTTTTCCCTCATCTATAACCTTTAAAATTTCAAATAAAGCAGGTGGCAGAAAACATATTACCAGGCAAATCTAGAAGCCCACAGGGGCACAGCCCAGAGGCGAGAACTGCCTGGCCTGGCATCCTGGGTTCTGAGCATGGTGAGCCCTAGGCTGCCCCACTTCTGCAGGACAGCAGACCACTCTGCACAAGGTACTAATTCATTCATTCCACAAATGTTTATTGAGCAAAACCTGAGAAAGGCCTCTTAGGGGACAGTGGGATCATTCACAAGCCAACGGTCAGGTCTAACGGATCAGACGTGGACAATCAATCTTTCATTAGACCTCAAACCACCTCTAGGATAAAGCAAACAGGGTCCCTGCCCCATTCACTCACTAGCAGCTGGGTGGGATCAGGCAGGCATTCTGGAACAGCACTGCTGCTTTGAGAAAGGCTTAGGCAGTCACTTATTCCCAGCAGAATGACCAAAACTGCACCATAAGTGGCATAACTCTTTTTTTTTTTTTAACATTTATTCATTTTTTGAGAGACAGAGTGTGAGCAGGGGAGGGGCAAAGAGACAGGGAGACACAGAATCTGAAGCAGGCTCCAACTCTGAGCTGTCAGCGGAGAGCCCACAACCTGGAATCCACAAACCTGTGAGATAATGACCTGAGCTGAAGTCAGCTGCTTAACTGACTGAGCCACCCAGGCACCCCTATAACTCTTCTAAAATGCTTTGAACAGTGTCTGGCACATGTGAGAACTCAGTAATACCATTTTTGCTGTTACTAGGCCAACTTGCAAGGGCAAGTTTTTCTACCAAAAAAGGTAGAAAGAACATAGGTTTTAGAATCAGAGAAACTAGATTTGCATTCCAATTATTTTGTTTACTAGCTATGCGACTAAAGGAAGTGATCTTTCTAACCCTCAGTGTCTCATTGGTAAAATGGGTTAACTGACAGTACAGGATCCCTCATGTGGCTTTGTGAGAACCAAAGACACATTATACACAAAGAAGAGTGGCCCCTAAGTGCCGAATAAAGACAGTCGATAATGCCACTGCCATGCCTCCTTCCTTCCTCACCATTCTTGACAGGTCCTGGCATCTGACTTCACCCAGGCACCACACTAAGGAACAAAACAACTATAGGGAGGGGAGAGAACACCTGGAGACTTTCCACAGAAACACATCAAAATCCTCAACTCCTTTCAACCATCCCTCTGTTTGGCTGCCGTAACCAACTGGCTGCCCAACCAACTAGATCCCCTATTCCCTCACTGGGAATGGCTGCCAAGAAGAGGCCAGGAAGCTGGACAGCAGTTTGAATCCATCCCACCTTCCAGTGTCTGTCTGTCTGTCTGTCTGTAGCCCACTGGGCTTCCTCTGCACGTCCCTACCAGGCTCTATGGGTCAGGAGGCTGCCAGCGGATTCATAGTCTGTCCTTATCCAGACTTCCATCCCTACCCAGCGCCCAAAGCTCTGGAGGCTGCTGGTCACAAACCAGCACTAAATGAAAAGTCAAAGGGGATTTATAAAAGCAGGAAGGAGGAAAGGGAAGAGGAGGCAGGATGGGTGCAGAGAGAGAGGCCCACTTCGTACAAGCTGATGAAGCCCTATGTCCCAGCCGCTGAAGCAGTGGTTTTCCTCTCTGAAAGATGATAAATCCCATTCCTGTGATTTGTAACTCAAGACGGGACAAGGTCTGGGCGTAGGGAGATAATTCCAAAACAAACTGCTTGTTTTGCAAGTAAACCTCATCGGCTCCCAAACCCTCCTTCCCAACACCCCACCTGTAGATAGGTCCTATCGCCCTTACTTCACCTGAGCAATCTGGAGGCAGTTACTCTGCAACCAGATCCCGCTAACAGCCAGCCCGAACGAAGCCCAGGGTCGGTCCTCAAAAGCCTCAGGAAACGCGACAGCCCAGCAGAACCCCCGCCTACCCGGCACGTCGGCTTCCTGAAGACTCGGCCCCCTGGGCAGCGGAGCTGGCTCTTAAGTAGGTGCGGATTTGAAGGGAGCTTGCCGCTCGCCAAAACGCGGCTCACGCTTTAGAACTCCGAAGACTACAAAGCATCAGTCAACACCAACAACTCCCTCATTTAAGAGGAGGAAAGAGAGACCCAGAGAAGGAACGAAAGTTGCCCGAGATAACACCCCGAGTGGGCAGAGAAAAAAAAACCGCTGCTCTGGTCGCCGCGGGGCAGGGAGAGCGTCTCGCCGCCTCCCGCGTCCTCGAGTCCACAGACGTGCAAACCCTGAATCCCCGGGTGCTGCGCGTTACCTTCCTCGGGACCCGGCGCTCGGAGCCTCCTCTCCCGCGAAGGCGCGCCTGCAGCTCTATCCCCGCACTCGCGGGGCAGTCCAGGTGTCGCCCCGCGGCTGTCAGCGCAAGGAGGCCGGTGCAAGCTCCCCCCTGCAGGCGGCAGGCGGGCGCGCAGGGGCGGCTCCCAGGAGCGCCGACCAATGGCGTTCCGCCCGCTCCCCGCCCCGCCCCCGGCACGCCTCACCCGCCTGCTCCCCTGCCCTTCTCCCACTTCCCTCCGCCCCTCCCGGTTTTTCTCTTCCCCTTGGCCCTCCCGCCCAGACCTCCGCCAAAGCACCTTGCCCCGAAGCAACTTCTTCACTGTGCAAATAAGGAGTGCAATTATTTTGTGACCACTGTGCGTTAGGTGTCCCTGGAGCCGGAGAACGTGGCTCTCAAGGAACCAGTCCACTCAGAGAGAGGAGTTAGCCACCGCGCCGGGAAAGCGGACGGGATCAAGATGCTTTAACCGCTCCGGACGTCAGTTTTCTAACGTGTAAATTAGATAAAAATACCTCACAGGCAATTGAGAGGATTAAGTGAAGTGATGCTTGAAAAGTATCCAATAATACCTGGATAAGTTGTGAGCGTGATGTGTACAGACTGAGCTCCCCCCGCCCCCAGCGCCCTGGATGGTGCTGGAAGGCAGGGTATCACGGCCAATTAAAAAAAGGTTACCAATGATGGGGAGAGCCCAGGCAAACTTCTGAAAGAGGTAAACCTTAAGGCCTTCTCCATTCTCCTCATCTCCCCCATTTGTGCTGTCCATCCAACTGAGGGTGGCCCAGGTCTGCCTTTGGTTCTTTCAAAAACGTTCTCTCCAACTTGCAAATGCTGATCCCCACGGACCTCATTCAGTGCTGGGTGCTGGGCTGCTAACCTGGCCCAGGAATCCTTGTGCTGTGTTAATTTGTGTATTCTGGCTTTCACCCAAGCTTTGAGTCTCATGTGTCCGTATGGTGGGTGGGCACTAGGGGATGCAAAAGAGGAAAAACCACTCCTCTTGCCCTTGAAGAGACAAACATGCAAATAATTTCAGTTTAGTGTCATAACAGCTAGAATAGATGTGCAAAGTGTTACAGAGTCACGAACACTGGGAGAAGAGGGCAATACAAGTTTAAATACAGATGTGACCAAGTCTTGAAGGAGGGCTATAACTTAGGTCAGACAGAAGGGGAAGAGAACAGTGGCTGCAGAGAAGCAGGCAGACATGCAGATAGATGCCTGTCATTTGTTGCACAGGGTATGTTGACAGTGAGACAGAGATGAAACTAAAGAGGTAGAAGCGGGAAGAGCAGCCAGGCCTGCCTTGCTGAGGGAAGCAGACTGTGTCCTGTTGGTGAGGGCTGCCGGTGAATGATTTTAAGCAGCGGAGTGGTCTGATCTCATTTGTCTGGTGTCTTGCTTCCAGTGTTTGTGTGTGCCTTCATAATCCCCTTCCTGTCCCTCTTCAACCTGGAAGGCAGGCACTGGATCTTCCTCACCTGTGAGTGCCCTGCATGCTTGGTACAAAGCTTTGAAGGAACTCAATGCTCACTATTCCCGGTGTCACTCCTCCCAGAGGAAAAAAATAGCAACATCTGCTAGGAAAGGTCTAAGGATTCTCTGAGGTTAAAAGCTAGAGCCCTGATGTTAAGTGGCCAAAGTTCAAACACTGGCCCCACCACTTTCTAACAGGACCTTCAGCCAGTTACATAACCTTTCTGTGCCTCACTTTGCTCATTTGTAGAAGAGATGATAATAATGCTCCTCACTAAGGCTACTTGAAGCTTATAATGAGAAAATGCGTGTGTATAAGCATAGTGGCTTGCACAGAGGAAGTATTGAATAAATCTTAGTTAACATGATTATATCAAGTCAGCAGAGGCTTGTTCCTCATAACCTATAAGATTTTGCCATTCTTCAAAATAGTTTTCATGTAAGTGACAAATTTCACAAATATTCTCTGTTGATATTAAGGGGAAAAACAAGGGTATAGGGATAATGCAGGGTTGGAGTACAGACTGGTGTGTGTCCCAGCTCTACCACTGGACTCTACAACTGGCTGTTGAACTATCCAGTTGACTTTGGACAAGTCACTTAACTTCTTTAGGTCTCTGTTCCTGTTCTACAAGAGAAATACAGTTGACCCTTTCATAATATGGGTTTGAACTGCATGGGTTCACTTATATGTGAATTTTTTTAATATAAATACAATACAGTACTGTAAATGTATTTTCTCTTCCTTACAATTTTCTCAATATTTTCTTTTTTTTTGGCTTACTTTACTGTATGAATACAGTATATACTACATATACAAAATGTGTGTTAATTGACCATTTATGTTATTGGTAAGGCTCTGAGTAGGCTATTAGTTCAGTTTGAGGGGAATCAAAAGTTATAGATTTTTGACTGTGTGAAGGAGGGGTGGTGAGGATAGGTACCTCTAATCCCTGAGTTGTTCAAGGGTCAACTGTGGTCATATTACCTGTCCCATGTAAGGGAGATGCTGCAAAATACATAGCACATTGCGTGGCCCAAGGTAAGATTTCAAAAACTGTAGTAAGAAGAAAGGTCTTATACATTTGGGAAAGGGAAAAGTCATCTAATAGTAATGCACTGGAAGGGGAAAATGTAATCCCAGGAAAAAAAATCTAAGTGGAAAAGTTGATTCTGGATCTGTGAAAACTGGAACAGGAGTAGACGTCAGCTTAGAAACCTACAGGTGGAACCCTGGCCTGGAAGAGTTTTCTAGTTGGGAATGGGTTGTTGAAATCTGGAACCCCCTTCTGGTCAATTTTTGCAACTCTATGGAGCTGCAATGAAATGGAGTATTGTTTGCCAGGGTGTGTATGGTCTCTGAGCTGTCCTCCCGGAATGGTGGAATGCCATAAAGCTGGTGCTTTCAAATGAGAATCTGGGATGTAGCCTCTAACACCACCCATGGGTCACAGACACATGGCCAAGTTGTTTAGTTTTACCAGCTAGTTAGTAAGTGAATATTTATTTGTGGGATAGTGGGTGTGAATCCTTTATGCTTGAAATATGTCCCATCTATCTCAGAACCAAGGAATCCTTCTCATGCATTAGGGCCTGGGACAAATGTCCCAAGATTCTTCCTTCTTAGGTTGAATGAATTAATCCTTTGGACCTCTGGAAGGCCCATGGCATATTCCTCAAGCCTTTTCTTGGCATTGATTTCATTGTCTTTATAGTTAGTTGTCACAGGACTTGCAACTCCACACCTGTTTTAAAGCCTACCCAGTCAAGGGACACCCCTTTTCTCTTTGCATTTTTTCTCACTACCTCCATCATTCCTCTCACACCATCTCTACTTCAAATGCCTTGCACACTATAGGTACTCAATAAATGCTTATTAAATCGCATTGCAGGCAGGTCTCACAGAGTAGATACATTACAGAGAGCAGCACTGTTGCCACCATGGAAAAGTTAAAAAAAAACAAAAACAAAACTTCCTGTGCAGACATGACTTTGCCTTTAAGCTATGTGGATTTATAACTTCTTACCCACCAAAAATTGAAGATATTGCTGAAATGCTGTACAATTACATCTAGTATGGTAATGTGGTTAGATGATGTATAGCAGTAGGTATCAAATGTACAGCATTTAGAACACAATTGCGTCATGGTGCTGGGTCACCAAAGTAGGAATTTGGTTTTCTAAATAATTTGCAAAAACTGAATATCTTTTTAACTTTTGGAAGTATAAAACTCTGGCCTTGAATCAAATCGTATTAGCAATCTCTCCACAGTCTTTAATAATGCCTTGCCTTTCTACTGGGCTTTGTATTTTTCAAAGCTCTTCCACTTTAATTATCTTGTTTGATCTTCACATCAACCCTATGATGTAGGAAGGGCAGCTATTATTAGTATCTGCATTTTACAGATGAAGATAGGAAGGGCTTGAGAAGACCAGGCCCTAAACCCAGGCCAAATGGCAAACTAGTGACAAAGTCAAGGATCTACTATACCAGCGAGAGTTCTGATATTCATGAAAATTGGGCATCATTATTTATGACCTTTATGGGCAGTAATCTCACGCAGACATGTCTTAATTTATATTCATGTGTATATACTCTCGCACAGACTTCCTTTTATAAAGAAGAACCTTTGTAGTGACCATCTCCCTCAGATATGTAATAATTATAATTTATTTCTTCAGTGGCTTTCATCCGTGTCTATCAACATGCATTCCAACACTAATATTCTTTTTTTTTTTAATTTTTTTTTTATTACGTTTCTTTATTTTTGAAAGGCAGAGAGAGACAGAGCATGAGTGGAGGAGGGGCAGAGAGAGATGGAGACACAGAATCCGAAGCAGGCTCCAGGCTCTGAGCTGTCAGCCCAGAGTCCGACGCAGGGTTCGAACCCACGAACCATAAGATCATGACCTGAGCCAAAGTCGGATACTCAACCTACTGAGCCACCCAGGCGCCCCTCAACACTAATATTCTTTTAAAAAAGACCTCTAGGTTTACTCAGTCAGTATTTTAGGACAAATTTTCTTATTTTAATGTTTAAAGAAAGAACAAATGTTACTTCAAAAAAACATAAGACCTCTGTTTATATGAGATTCCTAGAATGGTCCAATACAAAGAGACAGAAGAGTGTTTAGCAGGAACTGGGGGAGGGGGTGCTGGAGTTAGTGGGTAGTTACTGGGTACAGAGTTTCACTGTGGGATGTTGAAAAATTCCTGGAGATGGATGATGGTGATGGCTGCAGAACAGCTACTTAATGACACAGAACTGCATATTTAGAAATGCATAAATATTTATTTTAAAAATTAAGCAAATTTTATGTTATGAATATTTTATAACAATAAAACACTAGAAGAGGGGCACCTGGGTGGCTCAGACGGCTAAGCGTCCGACTTCAGCTTGGGTCATGATCTCACAGGTCGTGAGTTCGGGCCCCGCACTGGGCTCTGTGCTGATAGCTCAGAGCCTGGAGCCTGCTTCAGATTCAGGGTCTCCCTCTCTCTCTGCCCCTCCCCCACCCATGCTCTGTCTCTGTCTCTCAAAAATAAATAAATGTTAAAAAAAATTTTAAAAGAGTAGAAGACCACCTAGTTTTATTAATATGAGATTCCCTGTAGTAGAAGGCTACTTATAACGTAATTCATGACCTTTTTTGTTTCACCTTGTCTTTTTGAAATTTACTTCATCTTCACACCTTTGCTGTGGCAGAAAAGATACTGATCTGTAGGGAGTCATACCAACCTTTTGTAAAAAAATCCAAAATGGGTTGGGGCGCCTGGGTGGCTCAGTCGGTTAAGTGTCTGACTTCTGCTCAGGTCATGATCTCACGGTTTGTGGGTTCGGGCCCCACGTCGGGCTCTGTGCTGACAGCTCAGAGCCTGGAGCCTGCTTCAGATTCTGTGTCTTGCTCTACCTCTGCCCATTCCCTGCTCACACTCTGTCTCTTTCTCAAAAATAAACAAACATTTAAAAAGTTTTTTAAAAAATCCAAAATGGGGTTGAGATAGGGGGTGATAAGGTAAATCCTAGTAGAGTACTAGAGCTCCTATTAACCAAGTGCCTCTTACCTGCCAGTATTGACTACATGCTTTTTCCTATTATTTCATGTAATTGTGAGAGCAGCTATGGGTAACAGATGAGAAACTGAGTTACATGAAGGTTAGGTTACTTGCCCAGGGCCACACAACCAAACATCTTCCCAAAGGGCTGACAAAACTCTGGAGCTGACTTCCCAGGAGGTAGTAGAATCTCCCTTCAAGTTGCAGTGATCTGGGTTATGCAGTTGGACTAAAGCAGGAAAATTTCCTCAAGTATTCCTTCAAATTCTACTTCCTCTGTGCTGTAATTACTGTTGCCTTCTCTCTACAGAATCATTGTGTCCTATGTGACTAGACCTGTGCTGTCCAAAATGGTAGCCACTAGCCATATGTGGCTATTGAACACTAGAAATGTGGCTAGTCTAGGGGCGCCTGCCCGGGTAGCTCAGTCAGTTAAGCATCTGACTCTTGGTTTGGGCCCAGGTCACAATCTCACCATCATGAGATTGAGCCCCACATCGGGCTCTGCACTAGGCATGGAGCCTGCTTAAGATTCTCTCTCTCCCTCTCCCTATGCCCTTCCCCGGCACATGCATGCACGCTGTCTCGTTTTCTCAAAAAAAAAAAAAAGTACTGAAAAAAATGCTTAAGAGAAATGTGGCTAGTCTGGATTGAGATGTACTCTGAGTGTAAAACACCCACTTAAAAAAAAAAGTAAAATATCTCATCAACAATTTTTGTATTGATTGCATGTTGAAAGATAATATTTTGGACATACTGAATTAAGTACAGTATATTATCAAAATTAGTTTTATCTAGGGGTACCTGGGAGGTTGATTATCCAACTTTGGCTCAGGTCATGATCTCCTTCCAGGGTTCAAGCCTTACGTTGGGCTTTGTGCTGACAGCTCAGAGCCTGCTTCAGATTCTCTGTCTCCCTCCCTCTTGGCCCCTCCACAGCTCACACTCTCTTTGTCTCAAAAATAAATAAACATTTTTTAAAAATGTTTTAATTAGGGGAGCCTGGGTGGTTCAGTCAGTTGAGCAACCGACTTCAGCTCAGGTCATGATCTCACAGTCTGTGAGTTTGAGCCCTGTGTCGGACTCTGTACTGACAGCTCAGAGCCTGGAGCCTGCTTTGGATTCTGATTCTCTCTCTCTCTCTGCCCCTCCTCCGCTCATGCTCTGTCTCTCTTTCTCAAAAATAAATAAACATTAAACAAAATTTTTTAATTTTAAAAATGTTTTAATTAGTTTCATCTGTTTCTTTTTACTTTTTTCAGTGCAGCTACTAGAAAATTTTAAATTAAATATGTAGCTCTCATTATTCTACTGGATAAGTCTGTTCAAGGTTGCCTGGGTCACTTTCTCTACCTCACTTTCCCCCTTGAAAGAAGGGGCATATTACTTTTGAGTTATTACATACAGAATAGGAGACACATATTGATAGAACTTACCTTTCTGTTCATTACTTTGTTTTCAAAGCACAATAATTACAAAATGTTGTCATTACTACTGCCTGGCATTTTTATCCCCTATTCCTTTTCAAGTACAGACGAATCTTGATTAATTATACACTTCAAGAATGGAATGTCTGGTAAAAATAAAACACAATCTTGTTCTATCCCTTGTTTATTCAGTTATTCATTCATGTATTCATTTCATATTACAAATATTTATTGAATGACACATTATGTACATGATATACGGCTATGAGAAATTCAGAGATGAGCCAGATAATGTCTGCTGTTGATGCTCTTTCAAAAAGATATTAGTTTATTTCCTGGTTTTTAATAGTGAACATCTCAGGCAGCATGATATAATGAAAAAGCCCTGGCCCAGGGGACATAAGACCCAAGATCTAGTCCTGCTTTTATGAGTTATGTGAAATGAGCAGGTCTGTTTAGATCTAACTCATCTACAAAATTAAAAAGGATAAAACTATCCACTTTGCCAATTGCAAAAATAAAATTATAGAAATGATAATCTACAAATTGTTATTTCTTATTTATTAAAAGACATTGTAGTAGAAGTCAGAATATTTGGCTTCTCTTCTGGACCCAACTAACAAAATGCTCTGTGGCTTTAACCTCTCAGGACTTGGTGTCCTTACCTCTAAAATTAAGAGGTAAGGGGCACCTGGCTGGCTCAGTCGGAAAAGCATGTGACTCTTGATCTCAGGGTCATGAGTTCAAGTCCCACATTGGGTGCAGAGATTACTAAAAAATGGTAAATAATCTTAAAAAATAAAGTTATGAGATTAGACTGCATATATTGCAAGATCTCTTCCAGCCCAAAATTTCAGGTTTTAGGAGTTTATGACTTTTAAAGTAATCATTCCCTGCAGATCAGCATTTCAATTTACTAGAGTCATAATTATATCAGTTTTCTAGCCATAGATCTTAAAAGACCTGAATGTATGAAACAGAAGCTTCTCTGGAAATTGTGCTTATTTACTTGCAGAAGAATCTCTGCATTAGCTTATTTTACAGGGCATTTTACCATCTGCATCTTCTTTATTATTATTTTTTTAATATTTCTTTAGTTTTGAGAGACAGAGAACATGAGTGGGGGAGGAGCAGAGAGAGAGGGAGACAGAGAATCTGAATCAGGCTCCAGGCTCCAAGCTGTCAGCACAGAGCCCGACATGGGGCTCCAACTCACGGACAGTGAGATCATGACCTGAGCCAAAGTTGGATGCTTAACCAACTGAGCCACCCAGGCTCCCCTGCCCTCCGCATCTTTAAAAACCAAACAGAAGAGAAAAAATTGTAAAGAAATAAAAACAACAATTTCCGTTATCTATTGGTATGTAGCAAACCACTCTAAAACAGTGGTTAAAACAACAATTTCTTATTTTTCATGATTCTCTGGGTTGGGTGGTTCTGCTGCTACTCACTCACTGATGACGGTTTCTTATGCTGCTGCATTCAGCTGAGTGCTCAGCTGAGGCTGGAACATCGAAGGTGGCAGTTCATTCTCCAGGGCTGCCCTCCACATGGCCTCTCCTCATTCAGTAATCTAAGCCCAAACTTCTTACATGGCAGCTGAAGCCCCATTACAAGAGGCAAGCCCCAATGTGTAAATATTTGCATCAAGCTGGCTAACCATCCTTTGCCCAAAGCAAGTTTTGTGGCTAAGTCCAGAGTCAACATGGGGGAGCCTGAGGATCCTAGAAGCATGCTTCATTGAGGACCACCAGTGTGATAGTCTAGCACCACCACTTCCATCCAACTGAGTTCTAACTAACAGAGATCTTACTCCTGTTTCTCGTATGCATGCATATATCATTCCATTCTTTACTTATGTGCTTTGTGCATACTTCCCTTTCTGAATATGTCACGCTCCACTTTTTTTTTATTTATTTACTTTGAGAGAGACAGTGCGCGAACAGGGGAGGGGCAGAGAAAGAAGGAAAGAGAATGAATCCAAAGCAGGCTCTGCACTGTCAGCATGGAGTGCCATGCTGGGCTGGAACTCATGAACCATGACATCATGACCAAAATCAAGAGCCAGACACTTAACTGAGTGAGCCACCCAGATGCCCCTATCATACTCCACATTAATTACCAGTTTATATTTCAATTTTCCATCACCGAAATCGAATACGTGTGAATAAGGGAAGAGAAAGCATCTTAGCCCTTTCTGAATGTTGAGCATCTATCACAGCTCCACATAGGAGGCATTTAATCAGTAACAGACTTGAATGACACAGACCTAAAATCTTTGGAACTTCACCCAGTGCCAAAGGTAGAGCATCTCATTTCAGACTACACCAGGGCAAGGATTCTTAACCTAGGCTCCTTATTTCCACTAACTTCTATCTGCAATTTATCATCTCTTTCAATTACAAATGTAAGCAACAACCACAGTAGTGTTATCGGTAGGTGAGTGAGTTTACCACCAATGGAAACCCCAAGTTTCATATCACAATACAGATGACTTGTTGTAAATACTGTAAATATTACAATTTTTACAATATTTTTTAAAATAATTTGAACAATCCATTTTAATATAATTAGTTTTCTTTGGAGTCCTAGGTATTTTATTTTATTCAATTTAGAAATATTTTCTGAGGAGTACAGGGTCTTCACCATGCTGCCCAGGCCACCTGTTACAAAGAAAAGGTGAAGAACCCCTAACCAGACATTTAATAGTCAGACAATGGGAGATATTTCATACCCTTAGGAAGACCCCCTCTTCCTCACCTCTAGAGCCATATCAACATTACCTTATTCAAAAAGCATATTCTCAAACTCTACCATATACCTTCTAAATCAGAAAATCTGGGGGTGGAGCCCAGTAATCTGTTTCTACAAGCCTGGTAGGTAATTCTGACGCAGGCTAGAATTTGAGAACCATTGAACCAGGGAAAACAGGAGTGAACTGACATTGAACCATATACAAGGGTAGCTGGAGACCATTTAATGAATCAATGAGTATAGATAAATATTGACATATATCTCCTACTTCCTCAGCACTGGGGAAAGGACTATAGGAAAATGCTTTATATATTCATTTCAGGGATTATAGTGTAGATATACAGATATATTTTAAAAACTTTAGTCTCTACATTTAAGATTAGTACACTTTATGTATATTACATGTCAATTTTAAAAATAGCTACACAGAAGTGTGTAATACATAATCCCCACCTTTGAGGAACTTTCCATTCATTTTAGGAGTCTATTTATTCAATCATTTCTTGAGGACCAGATAGTGTGCTAGATGGTTATGGATATAACAGTGAAATGAGCCAGGCATGAAATCTGTCCTCATGAAGTATACATTCTAGTGGAAGAATCAGAAAAATAAAACAGTGGTAATGTCCATCATAATTATGAATAATATGTAGCACCAAATAATTACCATATTTCATTGATCCTAAGACAAACTTTTTTACAGCTTAATCTTCCTGAAATAAGGATGTGTCTTACATTCTGTGGGTGCCAGTTTTATTAGAAGCGTTTTTCTAACAGTACGTAAAATAATGGTGCATCTTCAGTTGATGGCTTCATAGATTTTGTTAAATTTGATAAATTCTAAACTATTGAGTATCACATGAGTTCAGGGATATGGAGATCTATAAGCATTCCAAGAGTCAAAAGGCCTTCAAGGGTAGGGTGATACCTGAACCAGGTTGAAGAAAAAGTAGGATTTTTAAGAGGGGAAGAAGAACAGGAGCATCTAGAGGTGAAACACCCAAAGGGAAGGAGAAACTGACTGAGAGGCACAGGCCTGGGTGGGACAGAGCAGGAGGTGTTAGGAACCAAGGGAGCTGAGTGACTAATAACTTGAAATCAGATTATAAAAGCCTTAGAAAATTTAGCAAATGATGCAGTTAAAAAATAAGGAGCAATGAAAGATCTCTGAGCAGAAGAATGAAAGGTTAAGTCCAAACTGATATTTGGAATGGACTCAGCATCAGGGGATTATATATATATATCTATCTATCTATATATCTATCTATCTATATATATATATATCATACATTTATTTATTTATGTATTTATTTATTTCCAATTTTTGGTCACCACTGTTTGAGAAGGAAGGAGACATACTGACTTAGTACTCAGAGGCTATGAGCTCCTGGAACAGCCATGGCAAATACAATAGTACTATATATACATGAGCACGTGGCAGAGACGAATGAACCAACACCCACCCACTCCCCCAGACCTGGTGGGAGAGCACACCCACTGAGTGTTATTGCTTTCCAGTTGCCAGACCCGAATGACTGTGCTAGATCACAATAGGCACCAGAGCCAGGCATGCCGGCACTGGGCTGCTGACCATTGCCCCCTCCCCACTTGGGCCTCATGGAGAGAGCCCACTGTTCAAAGACTCGTCTTCTTTTTGAACAAGTCTCACTGTCACCCCAAATTCATCATTTAATCCTCACCACATCCATGTGAGGTAGGTGTTACCATTCTCATTTTACAAGTAAGGAAACCGGGGACTGGAGGTGAAGCGATTTGCCCAATGTCACAGTTAGTAAATAGCAGAATTGAGATTCACACCCTCTTCTGTCTCCTCTCAAAGTCTGCTCTTTGAACTTGTATTCTCTATGAGTCTCAGCCCTAATCAGACTGCCAGATCAATGGTTTCCTTTTGAGCCCCCCCCCACATCCCTCCCCCCCAGTTACAGAGTCTGGAATTAGCACTAAGATAGCCCGGGTTTGGTGTGCACCCATGTGTCCACCAAATTAGGCTTGTCCTTAACCCTTTATTAGGGACATGCCTGCATTTCTGTAAGACCGGAACTTACCTAAACTCTTTGCTTTGCACTTTACTCTGCCACACAGAGAGCCCACCCTGAATCCCTGACTCCTTCACCTTCTCCTGCCAGTCTCTTCTTCCCAATTGTGGTCCTGATCCAAACTAGATAAATTCTGCACCCCCAACTTCGTTGGCCTGCCTGGTTCTGAGCAATACCCCTATGTGAAAATTGCTGCTGCTATGCCCCAATCCCTGAGATTCAAGTTGTCAGTTGGTCAGTGGGTGTCTAAGGCTCCAACCTAGAAACTAGAGCTAGGCTCAGATTGAGGTAGAGCTGGCCCATAGCTTGGGATGTAGAGGTAAGAAGGAATCTAGGGAGAGAAAGTAGGAAGGAAGGCAAGGAGCAGAACCAATACCCAGGCCCAAAAGCATCAATTCAAAGGAACCAGGCAGAGAGGGGCAACCAGCCAAAAGGGAAGAAGGCTATAACCAGAGCCAACATTAAGGAGCAAGTGGGTGGAGAAGGGAGGACAGAGGTGAAAGAGGCGCTAACTTCCCAAGCACTTGAATGTAGGGCAGGTCTTCTTACAGGATCTGTAAGTACAGCGAGATCGGGCAGGGTCACTAAGCTGGTCCAGACCTGGAACTGACTTCCTTCTGGCTCTAAGCCCTTGAGAACTATCAGGGATTGCTGGCTGGGTGCTCTGATCGCCATCCAGTCCAACCCCAGCATCCTCCCTCGCTCCACCCACATTCATTCATTTACTTATTCAATTAACAAACATTTAAGCTCCATGCAGGTGGAAATGTTGTCTATCTTCTTCATCACTTTTTAAAGTTTATTTAGTTTGAGAGAGAGAGAAAGAGAGAGAGTGTGCATGTGCTTGTGCACACACACATGCCTGAGCACAAGTAGGGGAGGGGCAGAGAAAGAGAGAAAGAATCCGTAGCAGGCTCAAAGCCCAGTGAGGAGCCTATTCAGAGCTCAGTCTCACGACTGTGAGATCACGACTTGAGCCAAAATCACGAGGCAGATACCTAACCGACTGAGCCACCCAGAAACCCCTCCTCTTCAACATTTGAAGGCCTAAAATCCAGAACAATTTTTGGCACACAGTAAGCACTAGATACATGTTAGTCGAATGATTGAATAACTGCTGAATGATCAGAAAATATGTAGTGTCCTAGAGTATACTCCAAATTGTGGCAGTAACCTTAAGTAGAATTCCAAGCACATGTTGTCTGCTGGTATTCACCAATAAGAAAATAGGCTATAAGCTGTCAGCATGTATAGTTTTTAATCAGACATATCCTATACTAAGATCATTTAAAATTTTCTGACAAGAAATGGCATGCAGATTTTAGAGAAGGTAAAAATACACTTAAGTCAGGTTTTAGAACATTAAAATTTTATTTTTTCTTTTTATTAAATTTCCAAACTAATCTTTGGTCAATATTATCAATACTACTAAGCATTTGCCAGTGGTTTCAAAAGAATTTGCAACAAAGAATGCCTGAACATTGCCAATAATTACACAGTCAACATCATAGGTAAAAAATGATGGCATTTGATCACAAAATTTCCTTTGGAGTCCCCAAAGGAAAATATTGATGCAAAGGTTTGAGATTTTACTTTGGATTACTTCTTAGGGCACTAGATCAAGTAACACTCAAAAGTTTTCAAGATGCATGTAAACTCTTCATGCTGACTACAGGATGCTGTGGTTAGTTAGGCTGAAGCTCTCTGTCTGCCATCTGAATACTCAGAGTAAAC
This sequence comes from Panthera onca, assembly GCF_046562875.1. Taxonomy (NCBI): domain Eukaryota; kingdom Metazoa; phylum Chordata; class Mammalia; order Carnivora; family Felidae; genus Panthera; species Panthera onca. The sequence goes on from NC_138348.1 coordinate 68,494,135, forward strand.
AAAAAAGGACTCTGGGACTTGCACAGAAACCATGGTAAACCCTGAGGGGGATTTGAACTTTGAATTAAAGGAAACCACAAGCTACCACACTGTTGACCGTGAACATGTTTACATTTTGTATGACTGGGGGCAAGGGCAGATGGAGTTTGGATGACTTACAGAGATGCTGCCTGAGGTGTGGTTAAAGTTGTCTCACAGTGTCGGGAAGAGGACCCAGCTACACGCAGTCAGAGGGTCAGAAGGTCCATGACAAACTTGAGCTTGGGTCGGGCAGGAATTGCCATCCGCTGGGTATGTGGGTGGAGGGAAGGAATACTTAAAACAAGTAACAGATGTCACTTAAAATGATATAGGGCCTACAGAAGATTGCCTAAAGTCTGGTTTATGATTATCAAAAGTGTCAGTCTAAGCATGGAATGGTTTACAAAATTCTGGTAGAGATTTTTCACCTAAAGTCATAGTGTCTTGGGGTAGAATGGATTACATTGAGTAACAGTGAAAACGTTGCTTTGGTCAGTGAAAACTGTCAATGACACATTTCAATTCCTAATTCTTGCTAAATTCTGCCACTCTAAGTAAGATGAAACAGTTGAAGCAATAGCAAATACTTCCCTTCCCTCTGCACTGGGTAATTACATGGGAGTAAATGAGCCAATAAGAAGTAAGCTCCTTGCTTAAAGTTGGCCCTAAGAAGGGCAGGTGGGGAGGGAGTGGGGAACCCTAGGAGAAATCAAAGCTATGATGACAGGCCAGGACTTCTGTGGTCTATGTAACATCCATCCTATGCAGATAACTCCCCAGACTCTACCCCACTCTTTATGCTGTCCCCAGAGCCTCAGCAGAGCCTGGCAGAGCAGAGACTGTGTTTGGGATGAGTCAAATCATGAGCTCTACTAGCTGCCACATCCATCCCTAGGGAAAGGATGCCTGGCCCATTAGGAATACCGCCCTGGGCTTAAGAGGTTGGAGAATGAAGTTTGCATAAATTAGTGCCACTTCCTTCTTTCTCCACTGTGCCTATTATGTAGCTTATTTACTTTAGGAAGTGCCTGATGCCTGGTATGAAACTTCAAAGAATCATGAGGGGTGAGCTATAGAGGAAAGGAAACATTCTAGTTCCTAGAAGCTATTTTGCAACATGGAATGATGTTTTGTTTCCAGGCAACTGGACTATCTGTAGCAGAATCCCAACTAGGAGATGGACAGGTAAGGAGGGACTGGAAAGAGCTGGATACAGGATCACTAGCCGAGCTGGAGGAGGAAGTAGGGAGGGACGGGAAGGGGTTGGAGCAGGGCTCAGCTTAAGTAAGCCAGAATGCCAAAAACTAAAGTGTTAGGCAAGGAAACTGAAGCAGAGGCCCAGCTGTATGGATTCTGGCAACATAAGAGCATTAAGGAAGAGATGCTTGAGATATCCCAGAAAGTATGAAGGCTCAGAGCCAGAGATGTGAGCTGGAATCCGGGCTGTCATTTCCCATCAGCACAACTTTGACAAGCTTCTTAACTTCTTTAAGGCTCAGTTTCCTCATGTAGAATACAGAAATAATACTAATCCAATAGGGATGTTGTGAGAATTAAGCTTTATAAAGTATATAGGTCCCAAATATATAGGCTTAAAAAAATTTTTTTTTAATGTTTTATTTATTTTTGAAGAAGAGAGAGACAGAGCATGAGCGGGGGAAGAGCAGAGAGAGAGCGAGACACAAAATCCAAAGAAGGCTCCAGGCTCTGAGCTGTCAGCACAGAGCCCAACACGGGGCTTGAACCCACAAACTGTGAGACCTGAGCCAAAGTCAGATGCTCAACTGACTGAGTCACCCAAGTGCCCCTCAAACATATAGGCTTCTAAACTATTAGTTTGTCAGCTCCTTGAAAGCAAAGAAGGGATCTTATCAGTGCAGCAATGACCATGAAGACAGAGAAAGCGTTTAATACATGTTTGCTAATAAATGGGGAAAAAATTGCATTATAGACCCTATCTCCAGGTGAAGTTGAAGTTGATAGTCTACACAGTCTCATGTTACTACTCAAAGTGAAGTTCATGAACCATTAACATGATTTGGGAACTTCTTAAGAGATGCAGGATCCCACCCCACCCCAGACCCAAATATCAGAATATGTCCTGATCCCCAGGTGATCTGTCTGCATGTTAAACTTCGAGAAGCACTGCTCAGTCACGATTGACTGAATGAGGAGGCCTGAGTCTCCTGGTGGACGGCTTCTGGTGGCTCTATCTGGGAGGGGACGGGAATGGCAGGAGCTCTCAGGGAATATCCAAACTGATTCCTTAAATTGTGACCATGGTCTCTCAGGGTATGAGCAGATGGCCAGGCTGCTCTGCATCAGAGGAGCTGGGACCCCAATCTGGCCAGGCAGGGATAGCATACTGATTCCATAGATGTGTGAGCAAAGGATGAGTTTCAGAGCCTCAGCCTGGACTCAAAGGCAATATCTACAGGCAAGGAGGCAAGAAGCCAAGCCCAGGGGACTCGGGTGAGGGTGAATGAGAAGCTAAAATGAGTTATGCTGCTCTGGAGCACCAAAGTCTAGAGAATAAGAGTTTGGAAGAAAAAGAAAGCAGACGATTCAACCAGTACTTATGGTGCCATTTATGAGTAAGACAGGGAGTGAGTTCTCATTTTAAGAGAGGTTGGTCCTCATTCTCAGGCTCACATTCTTTCCCGTGTAGGTAGATGTGTCTTTATAGCTGTGTGGGTGTAGTCTGAGGGGGACTCAGCATTACAACGCACTTGTTCCTTGTGAAGCCAGATAAAAGGCTTGCTGGAAGGTTCCTCTGTCCTGCTGACATAAAGAGACATCAGTCAAGCTGGGAAAGTGGAAATTTCAGGGATTGTTTTTGAAAGTTCTGTAAAAAAAAAATGAACAGGAAGTCCCAGAACTTTTGCCCACACCATAATCCTATATTTTCAGTAAAGAATGGGCCACTCCTCTAGAGGCAATATGTCCACACCCCTAGGAACCCAGATAGCATTCTCTCAGGGGGCACAGCACAGGTGCCAGAGCTGGAGGGGACTTGGTAGTTTTCAATCATTTTTAAGTCATGGAACTCTATTTCCTAACACTGTTGGACGCTCAACACTTGAACTGGATATTAGTGAATCTACTCTTACTGAAGAGAAACTGAGGACCAGAGCCATTCCCTTCCACCCCCTACACTCCAAGGCCCTCTGAGGCTCCTAGGTAGAACCCCCTTGTTTCCCAAAGGCAGTTTGAGAAGGATTTCTCTATACCAGTCCCACTGATGAATGAGGAAGATGAGGCCCATGCAGACAAGATCTTCCTTGACCTGGCACAGGCTCATCTCACTACCCAAGTGACTCCCTACAGTTTGGCCATTGTGGACTTTCTTCAGTCTTCAGAACATTCCATGTTCTCTCTTCTGGGCCTTTCTACATGCTATTCTCTCTGCTTGAAACACTCTGCTCCTCTCCATGCCTCCTTGTCTTCCCACCCCACTCCTGCCTGCTGGACTCCTCAGTAACCTCTGGATCTCAACAAAGGCCTATTTGCTCTGTTCAAAGGCCTATTTGCAACTGAGGCACAGTTGCCAGCTCAAAGGTGTGAGATTGCTGACTGCCCCTCCACCCAAATATGGGGTGATTGTGAGCAAATCCTTCTCCAGTCCACGTTGATTCCTTCTCAGGGAGTTCTGACTGATGTACAACAATGTGAGGTGAAGATCCAAGTAATGGGGAAAATGTGAAGGAAATGCAAAGTGAGACACACTTAGAAGATGTTGGTAGGTCCATGTGACAGCAGCCTTCAAAGTGGTCATACAGAGTTATTGGCAGATATTTGTTTCTTATAATGACAGTTTTCAGAGATCATCCTGACCTGCTACCCTGAGAGTTTGGAAGACAAGAGGTCTTCAATATGACTACCTTCTAACCCCAGTAACTATATTTGACATTACTAGTAGATAATCTTGCAAAAGTTCCACAAGAAATTATTGAAGACTTCACCAATGACAAAATACAGACACAAAACATGCTACCTGGTATATCTCAGGCATTTCTGTGGTGGATGCATGAATCTCTCCTGAAACACCCATCTGACAATCAATCAATCAATCAATCAATAAACAAACAAACAAACAAACAAATAAATCTGAAGTAATGTTGCACTAAAATTGTTCTATACATGCAAGGAGCTACAAATGCTAAGTCAACATATTCCAAAATTGGCTCACCCCATTAGTATGTGGGCAGTAAATTGTTAAAAAAAAAAAACTAATTATCTTTTTAGATAGTATTACCCCAAACATTATTTTTACAAGCTTTGTAGAGTAAGTCAACAGGTTAAGTCAAGTCTCTGCTTAAGCTTCATTTTATTTAAAGTGACACTTCCTGGTAAACAGGTTTTAATTAAAAAGGAAAATTACATTTGCATCCCTGGAAGATAAAGGAGAAACTACAGACTATTTCACTATCTACACTCTCTGTTTCTACTTATCTTTGGCACCAGTTACAAAGGAAAACTACCTGGAAGGATAATTTCTCCCACAAAAATCCCTTCCGATTAGACAGGACTTAGCAACTTATAAAGTATATTCATATACGTGATTTCATTTGATCCTGTCAACGGCCCTGAATGGCACATATAACAAGAATTAGAGTTAACTTCATATCATAAATGAGGATGCCATGGGTGCTACGTGACTTGCTCATGGTCACCCTGATGGTAGGCAATCAGCCAGGCTTTGAATACAAGGCCTGTGATCACAGCTCTATCTCAGAGCTGTCATCATCAGGTAAACTGTGGTTAAGTCGGCCTGATGTCTTAGATCATATTATAGAGGGCCCGGGAAGGGTCTTCAAGTTGCTGTGGTTCTCAAACTATACCTCTTAGAACCCCAAAGGTCCCTAGTGATGCTTAGGAAGCCACCATAGGGAACATGAGAAGACCGGATACTGGGCTAATATCCCAATCAAGGATCTCTGTTTTCATGTCTCATATACTGATGTTTCAAGTAAAATTTCTTTGGAAGAAAGTATTCCACTGCTTAGAAAAAAAAATTTGAAACTCCAATATACTAGTCCAAACTTGTCATTTTGCATATTGGAAAAGACCCATAAAGATCACATAATTTGTCCATTTTCACACCCAACTTAGATTGAAAACCACACCCAGTCGATGACCCTGTGATTGGGATAAGAGTTAAGTCTCTCAGTACAGTGTTTTGTCTCCATCTGAAGTTCCCCAACCTGAGTGTGTATCAGGATCGCCTACAGGGCTTGTCACAGATTTCTGGGTCCCATGTCCAGAGGTTCTGACTTAATAGGGTTGGGGTGGAGCCTGGGAATTTGCATTCTCAACAGATTCCAGATGACACTAATGCTGCCGGACCACCAGTCTACAGAGTACAAAACAACTGAAAAGTCTATTGAATTGACCAGCAAATTGTGCATTTCCTCAATTTTATTTCACTCTGGAAAAGCAGTAAAGGAAAATTTCTCCTTCAGAATTTATAAACCCATTGCTTTAACCATGTCAGTATACATTCCTCAACACCTAGTGTTGATATGCTATCACATCAAGATCCCAAACCCTCCATGTAGCAGATAACACTGAAGTCCCAGTTCATACTCCCTCATCCAACCTCTGAGTTCACTGGCATCTACAGTGGGCAGTTTTCATGCACACAGCCAGCTTTCTATCTCAATGGATGGCATATCGTTGGTGTCTCTGAGGACTTTCTTTAGCCAACAAGAGCTTGCTTACTCCGTGTGTGTGTGTGTGTGTGTGTGTGTGTGTGTGTGTGTGTGTAATTAATGTCCCCGTTTTCCAGGGCACCCTTCAAACAATGAAGACATGAATCTGCAGATAAACACTCCAGGTTCCCTATCTCTCGGTGGGATCATTTTTATAAGTTTATTTATTTTGAGAAGCGGGGGAGGGGTGTAGGCAGAAAGAGGGAGAGAGAGAAACCCAAGCAAGCTCCCACCATCAGTGCAGAGACTGACATGGGGCTCACTCTCATGAACCATGAGATCATGACCTGAGCTGAAATCAAGAGTCTGACGCTTAACTGTCTGAGCCACCCAGGTGCCCCTCGATGGAATAATTTTGAAGCTTGTTCAAATGACTCCTCAGAGGGTCCCCAGTGAGATTGTGCCCCAGTTTCACACAGCAGTAACTCACTTATTCATCACCCTTTGTTGGCATTTCTCCCTTTCTATCCACCTTCCCCACTCCCTCACTTGTGCTTCCTGAGATCACTTCCTAAATAAACTACCTGCATTCCATGTTCTTGTTTCAGGGTCTGCTTTTGGGAAAAAACAAACCAAGACACTCTATCTCATAAGTTGTTCACCAAATTCACAGAAGCATCACTTCCCAGCTGACTCACACCTGTTCTTGCTCACCTTTCATATCTCTGCCTTGGGGTTTTATCCACAGGTCTTCCAATAACACCATTAACACCAACTTAGGGTGCACAAGATGGGTGTTAAATAAGTGAAACAACAATTGTTGCTGCCCTAACAGCAGCAGAAATAGAGACTGTTGAATGTGTGAATATGATTCACTGACTGTACACTTAAGTAGTCACTCTTCAAAAAGAGGCCCAAGTTCATCAGTCATATTTGTGAAGGATGCCAGCTTTAAAAAAAATTGGCATTGGGGCACCTGAGTGGTTCAGTTGGTTAAGTGTCCGACTTCGACCTAGGTCATGATTTCACTATTCCCAAGTTCGAGCCCCACGTCAGGCTCTGTACTGACAGCTCAGAGCCTGAAGCCTGCTTCAGATTCTGTGTCTCCCTCTGTCTCTCTGCCCCTCCCCGACTCACACTCTGTCTCTCAAAAATAAATAAACATTATGCATATTTTTCAGGGCATCACTATAAATATAAATATTTTTAAAACTATCAATTCTGAAATGGAGAGAAGTTTCCTTTTGTACTGTTAAAGCAAGATTAACTTTCAGCTAATATTTACATTTGAGGAGTGGAGTTTCAGCAGTGAAGGCATTGACGTTTGTCAAACTGTCATGCAAATCTCAATGAAAAAGAAAAAAAAAGAACTATGTGAGAAGCAATTAAATTGTCCTCAAATTGAAGCCAAAGAATAGATACAGATCCTTTGGTTAAAAAAACAATTAAATGAATCAAACTTCATCCTAAATAATAGAGCTATTACATGTATTTCATTCCACTTGTTATTGATGGCTTAATTTTTTTCTTTTTTGAAAAAATAGTCTTATTGCGGGATAACTGACATATAATGAACTGTACATATTTAAAGTGTACAACGTAATAAATTTTGACATATATATGCACCCAGGAAACCACCATGTGCACTTATTTTTTAAAGCAATATTCTCAAGTTTAAGTCTATATTATTTTAAAATCCAATTTCTGGAATAATGCATTAATTATCATATTGATGCAGTGATTCCTTGTGGGCTAAAAGTTCTTTAAATTACTCCCTATTTCAAATGGCTATATATGAGTATGCTCAAAAAACTGGTTGGCCCAATTCCCAAGAACTTAGACATAGCTGGCAAATAATAATAAAAGCTACCACTCATTAAGGATCTGTCATTGCCAGGGTCTATTTTGTAGCTCTTTAAATATATCAGTTGTAACCCTCACAACAATTCCATGAGGTAAATGTTACTAATGCTATTTTACAAGTGAGCAACTGAGACTTAGAGACATTTAAGGGGTATGACATGACAGATCTGGGAACTATATTCCCTCCATTATATAATATTCCCAAAAATGTTTATTAGCTTTTTATAAAGTTTATTTATTTTGAGAGTGAGAGCACAAGCATGAGCAGGGGAGTAGCAGAGAGAGGGAGAGAGAGAATCCCAAGCAGACTCCACCCTGACAGCATGGAGCCTGATGCAGGACTCAATTCCATGACTGTGAGATAATGACCTAAGCTGAAATTTAGACTCAGATGTTTAACCGACTGAGCCACTCGGGTGTCCCTTATTTCTTATTTATTGAACAAATATGCCCTGGACCCTAAGTTAATGTTGAAGATACAGCAGTGAAAGTAATTGATACGAAATTTCTTCAGTGATGAAGAAATTTACTATTTCAATGAAATACAGTTGCACAAATAATTGATTACAATTGCTATTAATGCCTACGGGAGAAGTACAAGGTGCTGTAAGAGCATGAAAGGGGACCTGATCTAGTTTGGGGGTAGGCAGTCAGAGGAGGCATTCATAAGGAAGTAATCTTTAAGCTAAGACCCAACAAATTAGTGGATCTATAATTTTTTAAGTAGGAGAGGTGACATAATCAGATTTGCAAGACTATTTAAGGGAAAGCCACTTACCTGGTAGCAGGCAGTACAGGAGGAAAAATGTCTTCCTTGAGAATTGCAAACTGCAAGCTCAACCCTCGGGCAGGGTTGGAACCAGAATCTACATGCCTATGTAACACAAGAAAACCTCATCACACCTAAATATTGTTCAGAGTGGTTCTTGGTTAGTTAATGCTCTCAGGCATTTAGGTTAGTAAAAGCAAACTTGCAGGGACAAAAACCAACTTTCAGAAAGTTCACACATAATAAGGTTTCCATGGACATGAACTCACAATCAAAACACCATGAAACAAGCTGCCATGAGCAAGTGTTAGCATAAACAATAAAGTATACCAGAATTAGAACTGCAAAGACTGCAGATATTAGAATTATCAGATTGAGAATATAAAATAAGTTTGTTTGATACATTTAAAGAAATAAGAATATCAAAAGTACAATTAAGAAGCAAGATATTTTTAAACTGATCAAATATATTTGAAAAAGAACAACACAGAACAACTTAAAATTTTATGTGTAGATAGATAGCATTAACCCTTTATCTCTTAAATATATTGCACGTATTTTCCTCCAGGTTTGTTGTTTCTGTTTTAACTGAATTTGTGGTGATACTTGCCACTCATTCCTGAATTTTTTATTCTTTGGAGGTTAAATCTGTGTATCATTTGCCTTTAAGGCTTTTGCAGTTTGTCTCTTGCTTAGAAGGGCTTTTTGTACTTCAAGGTTATTTGAAGAATCTTTATTTTTTTAATGTTTATTAATTCACTTTAATCTGTATTTTATATTAACACAAGAGTCAAATGTTGTTTTTAATAGACTGCATTTGGAAATTCCAGCACTGTTTATTAAATAGAACTTTCTTTCTAACTAATTTGAAATAACACTTTTAACATAAATTAATTTCTTGTTCTAGTCAATAAGAATTTAGTTCTCTTAAAACTTCTGACCTCACTTACTCCCTCCCCCATCGTCCAAATTTTGGGATAAATCATCAGTTGACTACTTATATAACAAAAAAGCATGCAAATATTATACACTGATGAAGAAGGTAATTACTACAATTATGTTTCCTTTCTTGAACTTTTTTTTTTCCAGGAGTTAACTATCCACCTTGTTATTTTGAGTTGCACAGTTTCCTATGAATCTATTCAAATGCTTGATTGGACCTGTCAAACACCTATTATTTTCCAGACACTAAAATATATCAAATAATCTTTTTGCTCCACTTTTTTTTCCCCCCTGACAATATCCCCCTCAAACTCTCAAGTTTTCCTACTCCATATGGGCTAATTACTTTCTAGGCCCACAGCACAGCTGTCAGCTAGAATTTCCTTTAGTGCTTTCCTACGCTAGATCCTTCAAATGTCAGTATGTGGAGGTGTTTTCTCTTTAGAGAAACAGCCTCCAGTTTCCTGCCTGGGGGGACATATGCCTGATGGCTCTTTGGAAGAAGGGTCTTTGTGGGAGTAGATCTGAGAAAGAAGGCTGAGGGTACCTCTGTTTATTACTTGAATTTTCCCAGAATCAGCATGTTTCAGTCTCCTGCCATTAACCCAACCCCACCACACCCCTATATGTCTTGTGTCCCTGAGTCTGTCTGGGTCTCTCTGGTTCATTGTCTCCAGAGAACATACTTCCTATCACCTGTGGAGGGTAGTTTCCCTGACTTCAAGGGATAGGGAAGACGCTTTGGCTTTAATATCTGCATAAAAACTTCAACCAATCCTTGCACCTCACTCACCTTTGGTGTACCTGGTACCACCTCAAGTTCTGCATCCTCTATGGGCTCTCAATAGTAGCCTCCTCTGCTGTCAGTTACATTTTGCTCCTCCACTCATTTTCCACCTTTCAAAATTTGCTCACATCTCCTTTCTAATTTTATCAGTCTTTGTGGATTTACACTCCCTCCAACTCTACCCCGCCCCACCTCTTCCTATTTAGTCATGTTTCAGTAGGAGGAGACAAACTCAACTATGTTTAACTAGAAGTCTCTCAACCTCACAGTGCCATATATGTATGTATAGATAGCACTATGAGGTATATAAAACCCCATCCTCAATGAAACAATCACTGATCTGCTTTCCATCACAATAGATTCATTTGCATTTTCGAGAGTTTTGTGTAAGTACAATCATACATATGTATTCTTATTTGTCTGGATTCATCTCTGGATAGATTTGACCTTTATTCAATTCTTAAAAACCAGCTTTATTGAGGCATAATTTACATACAAAGTCACTAATTTTATTTACTTTTATTTAATGCTTATTTTTGAGAGAGAGAGAGAGAGAGCGCGCAGGGGAGGGGCAGAGAGAGAGGGGACTCAGAATCTGAAGCAAGCTCCAGGCTCTGAGCTGTCAGCACAGAGCCCTACATGAGGCTTGAACCCACAAACTGCGAGATCATCACCTGAGCTGAAGTCAGACACTTAACTGACTGACCCACCCAGGTGTCCCCAAAGTCATCAATTTTAAATATAGAGCTTGAGAAGTTTTGATACATGAATATCATCATGTAATCACCACTACAGTCAAGATGCAGAACATGTGAAAAGGAATATTTAAATATTTGCTTAAACTTAAGCAAAATTTTAAGGGAAACAATTTCTTAGTTTCAGAGAAAGTCATGTGCTGTATGCACACAACATTCAGGCATCATTCCATGGACACAAAAATCAGTGCCATTTTACCTCCCTTTTCAAGTTACACAGTTGTGAGAACTTGCACTCTTGATTATTTATAGGGAACCTTTGTGATGACTTATAACTTTTTTTTTTTTTTTTACAAATACCCCTTTGGTGTCTTAGGAAATAACTTCAAAGATTAACAGAAGAGGTCTTGTAAGGGAGTTCGATTAAAACCTAAACTGTATTTGCATACTGTATATACTTTGATTCATTCACTGCTGTGATTCATCTGTCTCCAACCAGGCTACTGGCCCCATAAGAAAGTGTCACACAGCTCACAAGTTTCTGTTCAGCCATGTTGTCTCAGTGCTCTTTGCTCCTATCTTGTGTCCCAGCCTCCAGTCTCTCCCCATTCCACTCCCACCTAGGTATCACTGTTCATTAATATTTCTGAAGTCTTACTTTTATGGCAGGGCACCTTCCACACTTCCCAGTGCTCACAGGAGTAGGTCTGAGTTCCGTAATGCTGCCTTCAACTTCGTGTGCTCCACCTTATTTATGTTCAAACTGTGGGGAGCTGGGAGCCATTTCCAGAGAGTCATGTGGCTGAGCCCGGTTGTTGTTGTGCAGGGTGGGCTGTGTGTGTTTTATCCTTTCCAAACCCAGCACAACATGTGGAATGGCCTGGGTCTAGAAAAAAGGTGTTAGGATTTGTTGCAAAAGAATAAAAATTTACACCTTAAGCTTTATTTAAAAATCACAGTAAAGCTTTTAATTAGCTACTGTAAAGAGAGTTCAGTAATTTATGTGAATATAGAGATTTAGGTGTCACAATAACTTAGAGGTTTTATGCTCCATGTGTAATTTATTTGTCAGATACAGAGCATGACATGCCTTACTTACTTTCTGGTTTGTTTTTTTTTTAAGATTTTTTTTTTTTAAGTTTATTTTTTTGAGCGAGAGAGAGACCAGGGGAGGGGAAGAAAGAGAAGGAGAAAGAATCCCAAGCAGGCTCCACACTGCCAGCGCAGAGCCCGACATGGGGCTTGAACTCACGAACCATGAGATCATGAGCCAAGCCAAAACCAAGAGCCGGACACTTAACTGACTGAGCCACCCAGGTGCCCCCTGGGTTACTTTCTGAAAAGCATCATCATTTATTTATTTATCCAAACATTCATTAAATATCTCTTGAGCAACTATTACTTGTCAAGCTCTGTGCTAGGCATTGCCAATACATTTGTGAAGCAGAGAGATCTTGTCTATAGCCTTACAGAGCTAGCACATTGGCTGAATGAGTCATGATAAGGATAAGCAGAGCTACGGATGGAAAGTAAACTGGGGGCTGTGGAGGCCACTACTGCCCTGCTCACATCCCCTCAGCACCCACTGGGCAAGCCAAAGGCTTCTTCCTGCAAGAGACTCTCAGGCTGAGTAAGGCTTCTCTGGCCCACAGCAGGCAGGAGCATGCTCGGCCCTAGTATGGTGCAGGCCGTCAGTGCCAAGGAATCAGTGCCCTCAGGAGCGGTCCTCAACCCATGGTAAATAAGACTTGAGAGTTAACTACGCAGCTCCCTCACCCTCTGGGTGTTCTATACTATCTAAGCCTGGGCTGCCATAACAAAATGCCATAGACTGCGTGGCTTAGACAACAGAAATGTATTTTCTCACAGTTCTGGAGGCTGGATGGCTGAGATCAGGGTGCCAGCATGGGTGGTTTCTGGTGAAACCTCTCTTCCTGGCTTGTGGATGACCACTTTATCACTGCGTGTTCACGTGACCTCTTCTTTGTGTGCTCTCTCACGAAGAGAAAGAAAGACCTCAGGGGAGCTCCTTGGTGTTACTTCTTAGAAATACGCTAATGCTACTGCATCAAGGCCCCACCCTTATGATCTCATTATAGGCCCTCCTTAATTTTTAATTATCTCCTTATTGTCCCTATCTCCAAATATAGGCATATTGAGGATGAAGGCTTCAACATATGGATTTGGGGGAACACAATTCAGGCTATGGTGTATACTGTCTCCCAGAGTTCCCCAGTGAGACTGAGCCCCAGTCACCCATCTCCCATGAATCCATTCATTAAGGCACTCTGAATAGCCTTCTTTTTCTTCCTTCCCCATTCCTCTATCTTCCTACCACAGCTTCCTGAGATTACCCCCCACATAAACCACTTGCACTCAAATCCTAGTCTCAGGATTTGTTTTGGGGGGAACCCCACCAATGACTGGAGCATATATCAGGGAACCAGACTTATGCCTAGTGGGCCTGGATCTTAGAAAGTCTTACCAGCTGTGCCAGGTGGGAAGCCATTTAAAGTCTTAAGCCAAAGGAACGAATCTCTGGTAGCATGTGGAGAAAAGATTCAAAGACGTAAGAAGCTGATACAGGGCAACTAACAGGGAAGCTATTTCTTCAGTCAAGTCAGAAGAAGATTGTGATCAGTACTAGGGAGGAAGCAGTGAAGACAGAGCCTGACATGATGCCTAGTCCATAGTAACTGCTCAACAAATATTTTTGGATGAAAATTAATGAATAGGTTCAATGTACCAAATCACTAGATAGACTGTCAGAACTTGAAGACTCGTTTCATTTGGGATTTGAGGAAAAGGAAAGAGTCAAATCTTCAGGCTTGAACAGCTAGGTGAATGCTGACGCTATTTACTCAATATGGATCATAGCTTTGAGGATCAGCAAGTTGGAGGGGTAAGAGATAATGGGTTTGGGGCATGATGTGCCTGTGAGACATCTAATTGATGCTGAGTAGGCAGCTGGGTACACAGGTTTGGAGCTGGGTTAGAGATGCATATTTGGGTCCCACCAGATATAGCTGCAAACTGCGTGGAGCAAGCCCTCTCCAACCACATGGGAAATGTGACCCAGAAGAGCTCCACGTTTTCCTATTTTCTGGAATTCTCTCTAAAATAACATTTCAGAAGGAATATGAGGGAGAACTAATATCCATTGAGAACCTACTATAGGCCAAGAATTGCACTAGGTGTTTAATCTTCAGAACAGCCCTGAGAGGTATGAAATATTATCTCCATTTACAGACGAGGAAATTAAGGTACAGAAAGGAGGTCATTTATCCAAGTTCACAGCTGGTCAGCAGCTTCAGAAAAACTCTAGACTGTCCTAGTCCAAATTTCATGTTTAAAATAAGAATCAACAAAACATGGTTCTGTATCCTATGACTCTTAGTCTCACCAGACTTCACAATGTGCAATTCCCAAAGTCAGGTGCATTCAGTAGTAGAGTCTTTCGATTCCAGGGACCAAAGGTTATTCTCTCTGCAGCCCTCTGTTCAGCTCCTCATCCCTCATTTGAACAACTCTCTTTCCAAGTGGTCCCCCTGCTGGTGACCCTACTGTGGTAAAGCCCCAACTGAAGTCTCTCAATTTCTGTCTCCGCAGATTTGCTTTCTCTGGACATATCATTTAAATGGAAGCATATAATGTGGTCTTTTGCAATGATGTTCTCAGCCAGTGTGCTGAATAAAAAGTAAAATATTTAGTATTTCCTCAACACCATATGTAACATAGAGAGTAACCCAAAACCTCATTATTTTTTTTAATTTTTTTTAATGTTCATTCATTTTTGAAAGACAGAGAGAGACAGACCACAAGCAGGGGTGGGGCAGAGAAAGAGGGGGACACAGACTCTGAAGCAGGCTCCAGGCTCTGAGCTGTCAGCACAGAGCCCAACGTGGGGCTCGAACTCATGAACTGCAAGATCATGATTTGAGCCAAAGTCAGATGCTCAACCAACTGAGCCACCCAGGTGCCCCTTTTTATTTAAAAATATAGCACACCATCTTGGATTTGCTAATACTGATACACAGTAGTGCAAACATTTTTTTAATAGATCTGCATTAAACTTATACATTTATTTGGAAAGATTAATACTGATATTATTCAATGTTATATATTTTCTATTCCTGGTATGATCCAGTCTGTTAAGTCAAAAGTTTTGAGAACTTTAAGAAAACTATTATTTAGGTTTTTAACACATACTATCTGTATCAAACTCTTTTTCTGGTGATATTTTTATATGGCACATTTTCCCACAGTCTATTCTCTCTCTCTTTTTTTTTAATGTTTATTTATTTATTTTGAGAGAGTGTGAGAGAGGCACAGAGATAGGGGCAGAGAGAGAAAGAGAGAAAGAGAGTGAGAGCAAGAGTGAGAGAGAGAGGATCCCAAGCAGGCTCCATGATGTCAGTGCAGAGCCTGATGTGATCATGATATGAGCCAAAATAAAAAGTCAGACACTTAAGTGACTGAGCCACCCAGGTGCCCCCACAGTCTATTCTAAATCATTGTTTCTAACAGACAGGGAAGCTATTGAATTGCATATTCAAATTTTGGAAAACAGTATGGAGGTTCTTCAAAAGATTAAAAATAGAACTACCACATAATCTAGCAATCCCATTTTGGAATATTTACCCAACAGAATTGAAATCAGGATGTCAAAGAGGTTATCTACACTCCCATGTTCACTCCAGCATCATCCATAATAACCAAAATATTGAAACAACCTAAATGTCCCTTGATGGATGAATAGAGAAAGAAAACATGGTATAGGGGTGCCTGGGTGGCTCAGTCAGTTAAGCGTCCGACTTCGGCTCAGGTCATGATCTTGCGGTCCGTGAGTTCAAGCCCCGCGTCGGGCTCTGCTGACAGCTCAGAGCCTGGAGCCTGTTTCAGATTCTGTGTCTCCCTCTCTCTGACCCTCCCCCATTCATGCTCTGTCTCTCTCTGTCTCAAAAATAAATAAACGTTAAAAAAAATTTTTTTAAATAATAATAAATATTAAAAAAATTAAATTAAAAAAAAGAAAACATGGTATATTCATACAATGGAATATTATTTAGCTTTAGAAAAAGAAAAAAATCCTGCCACTTGCAACAATAGCCTGCAGGACATTATGCTAAGTGAAATAAATCAGACACAGAAGGATAAATACTGCATGAATACACTTATATGAGGGATCTAAAATAGTCAAACTCATAGAAGCAGAGAGTAGATTGGTGGTTGCCAAGGGCTTTGGAGAGGGAAAATGGGTAATTGCGGTTCAAAAGGTATAAAGTGTCAGTTATGTCAGATGCATAAATTGGAGAGATCTGCTACTAAATACAGCACCTATGGTTAACAATATACACTTAAAATTTTGTGAGAGAGTAGATCTTAGGTTGTGTTTCTTACCACAGTAAAAAAAAAAAAAAAATCAACTGAAAACAATTATACAAACACAGTTCTTAAAAGATGGAAGTCAGAATCCATACTGCCTCATTCTCCAGATGTGAGGTAGTGTCGCTCCCTATGTTCTAATTCTTTTAATATGTTTGTTGGAGGCAAAGTTTCATAGACTACTTCCTGGTGTGGGGGTGAGCATCTCACCTGAGTCATAGAAGGTTCCAGAGATTGGGCAAGATTGAGCCAGAGAGATGAGGTCATTCTTTTTGCCAATCATTGCAATGTTGCAAAAGGCAGAGGTAGTGTCTTGGACAAGAAACTAGACCTAAGTGAGAGGCCCTTAGGCAGAAGAAAGAAGTATGATCAGTGGAGTTCATCCTGGACCATGTCCCCTTCTTGACCTCTCCCAACCCCTTCCCACTGTAGCCAGAGTGAACTTTTGTCACCATGAAAGATGGTTCAGAGGACCTGTGACTACTGGCTAGCTCCTCTCCTTTCTCTGGGAACCTATTCTCTAAGCATTTGTAAATTTCTTTCAGCTCCAAAAAACACATCATTTTCATCTTTACCTCTAGGCCTTTGCCCATACCCATCACTCTGTTCCAGCCCCCTTCACATCCAACCCTCCAAACTGACTAATGCCTGCTCATTGTCAAGTCTCTGTTTAGACCTCATTAGGAATTTTTTCCTGACCCTCAAGACTGGGTTAGGTTTTCCCTTTTCAGGGGCTTTTACCCCTATTCCACAGACCAGCCGAATGTGTTGTGATTGACTATTAACTTGTCTACTCCTCACTCCCCCTAGACTGAAAGCTTCTTCAGGCAGGGACAGAATCTGCCCAACATCTGACCTCATGAGATACCCTAACTTAGAACTTCCCAATCAACTTGCTCCCAAACTCCTGATCCATAGGCACTGTGAGATAATAAGTGATTGCTGTTGTCCTGAACCATTAAATTTTGGAGTAATTTGTTATATGGTAATGGATAACTAATACACTATCAAAATTTAGAAGCTTTAAACAATCGTATCCCAGATTCTGCAGGATAGCAACTGATGACCTCCTGGTGCTTGTGGCATCAACTATGGCACAACTCAGCATTACTCAGCTGGTGGATGGGCCGATTGGGAGGATCCAAGACAGCTTCACTCACATCTTGGGCACTTTTTGGGCTAGAAAGTAGTCTCCGTTGGAATAGATTACCACAGAGCCTACACTTGGCCTCTCCAGAATGGCTGTCTCCAAGTAGATGAACTTTACATGGCAGTTGGCTTCCCTCAGAACAAGTATCCCCAAAGAACCCAGAAGAAGCTGTACTTTTTATGACCTAGCCCTGGAAATAACATACAGTCATTTCTACTATATTCTCTTGGTTGAAGCAGTCATAAGACCACCTAGATTCAAGAAGTGACTCCACCTCTTGATGGGAGGAATATCAAAGAATTTATAGCTATTCTTTTAAAAATAAATTAATTATTAAGGTATAATTTATATGCAATAAAATGCACCAATTTAAATATGCAATTTGGCAAGTTTTAACACATGACTATGTATTACCCTGTAACTACCATCACCATCAAGCTACAGAACATTTCCTTCATCCCAAAGTTCCCTTCTGCCTCCTTGCAGTCAATCCCTTTACCCTTCCCTCCTAGTGCCAGGCAACCACTAATCTGCTTTCAGGCTCTTCTAGAATTTTGTGTGACACCATATATGGTTTTTTACAGTTGGCTTTTCACTTAGCTAAATTCTTTTGAGACCCATCATGTTGTTTGTTGCATGAATCAATAGTTCATTTATTTTTTATTGCTAAGTAGTTTCTGTTGTATGTCTATATATGTTTTGTTTTAGCAGTTACCTGTGGATGGACATCTGGGTTGTTTCCAGATTTAGATTATTATGATAAAGCTGTTATGAACATTCATTTTCATTTCTCTTGAATAAATATCTAGGAGTGGGGTTGCTGGGTCATACTGGAGATAGATGTTTCAACTTTATAAAAGACCACTCAATTGCTTTCCAAAATGGTTGTGCCATCTTATTTTCCCAGCAAGAATATATGAAAGTTCTAATTGCTCCCCACCCTTGCTAACACATGGGATTGTCAGTCTTTTTAAGTTTAGCGATTCTATTGGGTGTGTAGCAGTATCTCATTGGGGTTTTAATTTGCATTTCTCTGATGACTAATGATGTTGAGCATATTTTCATGTACTAATTGGTCACTGATATATCTTCTTTTGTGGAGTGTCTATTCAAATCTTTTGGCATTTGTAACTGGTTATTTTCTCACTACTGAGCTTTAGAAGTTGTTTACAAATTACAGATACCAGCCTTTTGTCAGGTCTATGTATTAAAATACTCTCCTCCTCAGGGCACCTGGGTGGCTCAGTCAGCTGGGCGTCTGACTTCGGCTCAGGTCATGATCTCATGGTTCTTGAGTTCAAGTTCTGCGTTGGGTTCTTTGCTAACAGCTCAGGGCCTGGAGCCTGCTTCAGATTCTGTGTCTCCCTCTCTCCCTGCCCCTCCCCCACTCGCACTCTGTCTCTCTCTCTCTCTCTCTCAAAAGTAAACATTAAAACATTTTTGTAAAGAAATATTTTCCTCCAGACTGGCTTGCCTTTTCATCTTCTTCAAACTGACTAAAGAGCAGAATTTTTTAATTTTGATGAAGTCCAAATTATTATTTTCTTTTTTTTTAATTCATGCTCTTGGTGTCCTATAAAAGAAATCTTTGCCTACTCAAGATCACAAAGATTTTTCTCCTATGTTTTACTCCAGAAGTTTTATAGTTTTAGCTTTTATGTTCAGATCTATGATTCACTTTGCGTTAATTTTTTCAAGGTGCATAGTCAGGTCAAGACTCATTTTTTTCCCAAACATATGCAATAGTTACAGTAGCCTTTGTTGAAAATACTATCCTTGCCTCTTTTATTTAGCTTGCCACTTCTGTCTGAAGCAACTACCTATATGTGTGTGTATGTATATATATAAAATAAAATATATAGTCAAATATATGTAAATATATGTATATATATTTTTGTGTATCTATTTCTGGATATTTTTGTCACGTTCTATTGATCTGTACATTTACCTATGTAGTCATATTTTAAAACTGCCAAACGCATAGCAACTCACTGTAGCTGAACTGGTCTCATGACATCAGACACCAAAGCCCTTAGGCATGGTCCATATTACCTGGCTCAGGCTCCTGGGAGATGGCATGCTGGCTCCTGCTTACCATTCTGGGCTCCTCTCCCTCAGAGAGAATGAAGAGATCATAAAAAATTAGTAAGGAGGAGGAGGTATGTGGGGAAAAAAAGAGATGTGATCTCTTTTTGCCAGAGTTCTGGTCATTCAAGTTAAACTCGGTGTGAAGAAATGAAGATATGAGGAGAGATTGCAGAGCTATGTCTCTGGCCTAAAAGAAAAAGTTAGGACCCATATAAATTAGATGGGAAACAATCCCATTTTACAATATTGAAACATGCCAATGGATGTTGCATCACAACACAATACCCTCTATGGGTTTGTTACAGTGTCTGCATAAAGGTAATGTAAGCCTTTCCTCTCAAGAGAATATTTTACTTCATGACTTTTTTTTAAGTTTATTTATTTATTATTGAGACAGAGACAGCGTGAGTGGGGGAGGGGCAGAGAGAGATTGAGAGAAAGAGAGAATCCCAAACAGGCTGCACACTCTCAGCACCGAACCTAACGTGAGGCTCGAACTCACGAAACCGTGACATCATGACCTGAACAGAAACCAAGAGTCAGAGGCTTAACTGACTGAGCCACCCAGGCACCCCGACTTTTTTTTTTTTTTTTTTTTTTGGCAAAACACCTATTTAATTATCTCATATTTGTCAGGAACAAAATTTTTGAATAAGAAGTTATCAGGGTTTTTCTGTTTCTGAAAAGTAACCTTATTTTCAGTAAACTTTCTGATTTACTAAAAGTTTTAACTGGTTTACAAAGTCAATATGTTAATCACTAGCTCAGGCGTCTAAAAATTATTGTGAGATTTAATATGAATGCATTTAGTTGATTGCTGTAGGGTCTGTTTGCAGAGGTAGCGATCCTCAGTAAAAGTGGGTGAAAATTTTGAAAAAGTATAAAATGTTTAGCAACTGTGCATACCAAACAGGTTCTCTGGCATTTTGCCAAATCAGACAACGTATCTGGCTCTTTCTACCACAGAAACTCTCCTACCTGTATTTCTACATCACTCAACATGGCAGAGCTAACAGAAAACCAAAGTCAAATGAGGAAACTTGGCAAATGATTATCTGGCTTCACTGTTTGACCACTAACTGGCAAATACCATAACAAAAACTGCCCAGGAGATAAATGAGGGGATAAGAGTACATTTTTGACCCTGGATCCAGGCTCTCATGGAAGAAGCAGGTCTAAGATTTATAGGAACTGATTTGGGAATGAGTTCAACGTACTGAATAATCACAAAACTGTTTTTCCATTTAACAAAAATAATCCCCACACTTCAAAAATTTTGGTGGTAGCTTTTTTTTTTTCTCCTGCAACAGCACTCTATTTAATATTTTTACCCCATAATCCCACCTGTTGGTATTCTAGTTAAGACCAAGTCCTTTAAAACCTTTATCAGATTTGTAGATCCCAGCAACCTGCTGGCATTTAACAAATACACAACACTGATGGAAATAAAGGAAGGTCCAAATGAGGTAAAACACATAAATTGTCTCAAACTGGTTATTTTTTGAATGACTTTTTACTGATGAGAAAAACTCTCTCAGCCAAAAGCTAATATGCGTATTAACTGCTTCAATTCCCTTCTTTTAAGAAGTTCTGAATTTGTTATTAATATAACACAGCACTAGTTAGAAAACGTATGATAAACTAGTTTTTAAAAATCGAATTCAAGAATGCCAAACAGGGTGACTAATTAAGAGTGGAGATTCCAGGGAGCGCCTCACTTCCGTCTCCCCAGGACAGAGGGATAGATAACTGAGTCAGAGGTTAGTGGCCTAAGTAGGTGGTGCCAGGGCGTAAGAAATTGTTGTCTTGAGGCAGAGGATGAGGAAAAATGCAGAAGAGGAAAGGGGAACCTTAAAGGATGTAGGTGTGTGGTGATATTCTTTTCTCAAATGAGGACAGAGCTGCAAAAAGTATCAGGAGGGGCAAAGACGAACCTGCGTTGGTTTCTCGAGGTTTAGGAGCAAAAAAAGTAAAGCGAGAAGCAAAAGAGGCAGGATCTTTCAGATCTTTCAGGATCTTTCAGAGCTGGACATTATCATACAAGCACTTAATCCAGGGCGTTGCAATTCTGTCTGGAGCCAAACCCGAAGGAACTTTTACACAAAACAAGAGCAGAGAGAAGACAAGCCTTGGTCGCTGAAGGGCAGAGTGCGGCAGAAGCCCTCCATGCGCATACAACCCTTTCCCCATCCCGTGAGCTGCTAGGAAACCCAGAGCGGTCTGTGCCTCAGTTTACAGCGGAAGAAACAGACACACAGACCCACGTGACCCGCTCACGGTCACAGAGCAGAGCCGGCTGTCACGTCTCCACACAACTCCCCACTTACCGGTTTGCCACTCCAGGGAGGCAAGGAGGGAGTTGTGTGTTTCACGGAATCAACAGGGGAGTCGTGGCGGTCAAAATCACGCGGGGAGAAGGCGGGAGGACGCGATCTCGGCTGCGAAGGCGGCCGTGCGTGCCCTTCGCCTGGACTCTTCCCCGTGCGGCCACCAGGTGGCGCGCCCGGCCCGCGGGTCGCGGCGGCGCGTGGCGGAGTGGCGGGGGGGGAAGCCCTCGCGAGCCCATCGCCTAGGAAACGGAGGGCTAGGCTACAGCCGGGGAGTGGGTGGGCCTGGTCCGCGGGCAGGACGCGAGTGCTACCTGCGGGCCGACTGCAGTGCATCCGCGCCTAGAAGTGGTCGAGGGAAGGTAGGGAGACTGGCTGGACTCCTCGCTCGACCCCTGACTCCTTCCAGTCTGGCACTTAAGACTTTACATCTCCGTCCCACCCCCACCAGGCCTGGGGCTTGCTCTACGCCCAAGCGGGCCTGGGGTCGCTCCCTCCTGGCGTCCTCCACCAAACCCTGCTCCTGGACCTTTGGAAACCGCCGGGAGGGGTTCTCATAGGCCCGCCCCTCTTCAGGAAGGAGACAGTG
Organism: Panthera onca; assembly: GCF_046562875.1. Taxonomy (NCBI): domain Eukaryota; kingdom Metazoa; phylum Chordata; class Mammalia; order Carnivora; family Felidae; genus Panthera; species Panthera onca. Next base: position 68,516,402 of record NC_138348.1, read on the forward strand.
AGGGAGATTTTTTGAACTGATCAAAATATTAACCTCTCTTCGCCTTGCAGTAGAACCCCCGGTGACTTGCTGATTTGCCCGCCCTTCGAGATCTGTTCCTGAGGGCAGGATCTGAATGTGATTCAGGTTTGTGACCTTAATGGTGCCCTCACAGCCTCTAGCACATAGGTGTTCAGTAAACTAATCCTTCCATTTGTGTGGAGCTTTATCGCTTGACAGTATTCCCAAAGCATTTGAGCCTCATTGATAACCCGGACAGGAGGTAGGAAAGATGGAAGAGAACTCAGGGTCAGAGGGGATTAGAGACTCAAGGTTATAAAACTCACTAGTGGAGGAGCCAGAACTAGACTCAAGTCTTGCTTTGCTTAGTACTCTTCTCACCGAATTCCTGGTCTTGTGAATGCGTTTTGAGTGAGGACTCACACCTCCCTGCAACCTTCTCAGAGCCATCATGGAGCCCTCCCACGAAGGCTCTAAGTGTTGCTGATGACCTCCCCCCCCCCCCCGCCCCCACTCTCCTCCACAGTCCATAGATTGGCTTTAGCTCCTCGCCGTGGATCCTGCAACATCCTGTTCACAGGATGCTAGGTTTCTTTCTTTTATTAATGTTAGATTTGTACAGTACTTTCTTCTTCACTCCCCTTCTTGCTCCATGATTAATTCTCTGCTGGGCAAGAGAGAGTTGAGGAGGTGGTTGGGTAGTGTGAGATGTCCCATTGAAGGAAAAAAAAAAAAAAAAATATATATATATATATATATATATATGTATACACATATATATATGTATATATATGTATATATGTATACATATATATATTTCTGTTATGTATATATATACATACATATATATATACATATATATATGTATGTATATATATACATATATGCATATATATATACATACATATATATATATATATATATATATATTTCTGTTAAGGCAGAGAAGGAAAACAATAAACCTGGGTATTTATCACTGTGTGTGTGATAATTGCTTATGGATTTCCTTACTGCCACCCCAAGACCTGGCCCCAGTAGATCTCTTTGTATTCACCACTGCTCTCTGAAAATGGAAGCCCTTTGGTTCTCCTCCACCATCAGAGTTTGAAAATACTACATGTATTTCCATTATCCTCACAACATTCTTTTCATAATTATGTCTCTTTTATTTTGACATTTCTAAGCTTGAAGGACAGCAGGAGTTGGGGAAAAAATGTAGTAGTTCTGGTTGCTAGAGAAATTAGTATAATATAATGCTTCTCAAACTATTTGTTATTAGCAAATCTGGATCAGAAGATAGACCAATTCAGAAGCTAAGTGTAATTTGGGAACTGCAGTTCAGAAATGTCCCACTGACCAAAGGATTTGTATGGGTGAAAAAAATACATGGTAATATAATGTACATCACCAATTAGGCATGTGAAAGTTGAAAGTGTTATTTATCCAGATATTTTTAAATATCTTGATTTGAATATTTGGTTGTTTAACATATCTCCAAACTGGCTGTGTTTTACATTTTAAAGCTGTTTTGGGCTGTGTATACATAATCTATACAAAAAAAGGACTGAATTTGTTTTAAGCTAACTTTTAGGTGATATTCTCACTACTAAAAGGCTTTAAATGAATTCAGTGCTTTTTAACATACACTGAAGAGCATTTCTTTTTTTAAATGTTTATTTATTGATTTATTTTGAGAGAGACAGAGAGCACAAGTGGGAGAGAGGCAGAGAGAGAAGGAGAGAGAATCCCAAGCGATGTGGGGCTCAATCCCACAAACCATGAGATCATGACCCAAACTGAAATCCAGAGTCAAATGCTCAACCGGCTTAGCCAGCCAGGCACCCCTACACTGAAAAGCATTTCTAAAACATTTAAATATTGTATTAACAATATGTTCTAGCATAAGTGAGAATTTGAATTTAAAAGTGATTTACTTTCTAAATTCAGGGTATATACAACATTACGAGAAAATAAATAGGGCCATGGATAAAGAAAGTGAGTATATTGGGGCGCCTGGGTGGCGCAGTCGGTTAAGCGTCCGACTTCAGCCAGGTCACGATCTCGCGGTCCGTGAGTTCGAGCCCGGCGTCAGGCTCTGGGCTGATGGCTCGGAGCCTGGAGCCTGTTTCCGATTCTGTGTCTCCCTCTCTGTCTGCCCCTCCCCCGTTCATGCTCGGTCTCTCTCTGTCCCAAAAATAAAAAAAAAAAAAAAAAAAAAAAAACGTTGGAAAAAAAAAAAAAAAAAAGAAAGTGAGTATACATTATTTTCAGGTCATTCAAATTAGACATTTATTGAGCATCTACTTTGTGTCCAACAAGGTATGTTCCAACATATATTTTGAAAATATATTTTGAAAATATATATTCCAAATATATGTTCCAACATATATTTTGAAAACCCAAAGATGGTTTGTTGAAGTGGTTAGTTGTTATTCAGTATTAAAGGTATTATATTTTGTTGCAAATGAGCATATAACACCATGAATGCTTTCAAATATATATTGCAATTAACACTATAATGGGATACTACTACATTATTATTATTTATTAGACATACACATTTAGAACTAGTTAATGGCAGAGCCAGTACTAGATAGACTTCGAGACTTCCCACACCCATATAGAGATCTTTTCACTAAATCATGCCCTCAATCTCTGATGAAATCTTATTCAGAACTTTTACCGTTACTAATGCTGTTAAGTAAATATCTTCCATTTTAATCTACATAACAAACATCAGAATCCATTTCAAATGTCAAAAAAGCTATTAGAGCAGAGCTGCCATCCCTCTCAGCCTCCACAAAATTTGGAAAGAGTCATTAGGAGGCTTCTGGATATTCATGGCTCCACAAAGTCATGAAAAAAGTCATTAGGAGCTTTCTCAGTATTGAGCCAGGATCCTGAGAATGCACTCTTTGGTTTTTTGGGGGGGTAATTTTGCAGAGTCAAGTAAAGCATTATGGGATAACAGTACATTTGAATAAGATGGCTATTCTATGTCCATTTTTTCTAAACAGACTTCTTCCTTTCCACTGAGAAGCATTTGGGGATTATGTTTTGAAAAATTTTCTGACAGAAAGTGATTATGGAGTAGGCTCTGAAAAGGCTGGAGACCTGAGTCTTTCAAACCTAGCCTCCTCGCTTGCCATCGCTCCATGGCATATGTTATGGAATGCCCAAAGAGCATTGGGAAAGAACAAACAGATAGTACAAAAGGTCATACTGTGAGCAAAGATCTCCAGAGCATTCATTGCCTGCACAATCTTGCTAGCCTTTTAAAGTTGTTCATTATTTTTCTTAAAGTCCTACTAGAGTATGCTTCTTTCTTCCTATCTGAGTAGAGACTTGCCTCTTCCATATGTTATAATTAAGGACCAGGTAACGTGCCATGCACAGAGCAGGCACCAGATAGATGTTTGCAGTTACTGACACACAGATTAGGTGTCCATCTGTCAAGAATTATTCTTCATAAAACCTCCTGGAAGATAACCTACATTACTGTGTGAATATTTTTCTAGGGTCCTCACCCTTTGCTGAGATAGAAGTCCTCTAGGTGGACAGGAACTGTAAATCCTTGTAAATGTTTATGAAAATCCCCATTGTTTGTAGGACATTATCAAATGTAGAAGGACATTCTGAAGTAATGTCATTAGCTCATTGCAAAAATGCATCTATTAAGAGGCCAATCCTCTGCTTACTGATTTTCTGGAAAGTATGTAAAACAACAAATCTTAAAATAGTTTATGGATAAATAATTTGTGCTAATGGATCCACATTTTCACTCATAGTTTGTTAAAGTGCTTTGCCATGAGTTGCAGTTAGGTAACTAATAATACTTTAGTCAGAGAGCTGAAAACTTAAGAGCCAGGTAACTGAGGTAATGAGCAAGATGAGGTCATTTTTCCTCCAGCACCAGATGGGTATTATAGATGGAAACTCTAACACTTGATCTCCTCCATATGACTCAGAAGGAAAATTAGAGATCAATGTTAACATTTGTTTTAACTTTTAAATAAAATATTTATAGTAAAACAATCACTGTTAAGTAGTAAGTTATTGTTGCAAAATGATAACTGCATGTTACCTCTTTGCGCAATAGTCAAGTTAAAATTTCTAATTCTAAAATAGAAAATAATATAAAAATTCAACTCTGCATCTAAACAAAAAAAAAAAGCAATTTTTACTCAACTTACAAGTTTCTGTGAACTGTGATGGGAGAATGGCACATTTTATTGTGTAGTTTATGAAATTATTCTCAATACTTTCATATCTGAGAAGATACCACTTAATATATTACTCTGTGTTAATGTGTTAAATCTTTTTGTTGACAGCTGTGTGCTTTTCAGTTGGAAAGTATTATATAGTATGTTTGCATTCACATATACTCGAATCTGTTAGAATGTAGAGATGAGCACACTGGCTGGAAAAGAAAAGTCTCAGACACAAAGACTGAGCCTCACTGGAGGTCTAGGTGTGAAAACAGCATGTCTAGGAAAAAGTGTTTCATTTCAGAGACATTTTCCACTGTGGATCTCAGTGATCTATGTAGATTGCCGAGTCAGTGACCCAAGTCAATGATGAAGGTTGACAATAGCAAACCGCATGGATTAGTTTTTCCACACATCATTATACTTGGAATTGGGTAGACATCCTCTGCTTTAGTTACCCAGAGTTTGAAAAAGCCTGATCTGGAGCTTTAACTAAAAGGGCATAATACTTAACTAAGCTCTTTCTGTATGTCACCCACTATGCTAGGTGCTTTAAATAATGGCTTATTTAATCCTTATAACAGCTTTTAGAGTATGATTTTTGCTCTTAACTTATAGATGATGAAACTGAAGCTCAGAAAGATTAAGTCACCTACCCAAGGTCACATAGATAATAGGTGGTGGATATAGGATTAAAACATGTCTGCCTGATTTATCCATCCAGTTTTTCCTTTGACAAGGACTTACTGTGCATCTACTTGTGCTAGGTGGGGAATACAGTAATGCACAAGAATTACATCATCCCCACTCTCATGGACTTCCCAGCCATCTAAATAAATAATTACAAAGGTTAAATTCTTTCTACCATACCCAACTACTACTACTTTGATTGAAGCTTAGGCACTTATTTTTTTTAATTAATGGAAATTAGAAGATAAAAATCTGTTAAGATTATAATCTGAAAAGAAGCACTTTAGTACCTATACAAAATCCATCAAGTATTCCTGTTCACTATAAAAATCTGTGAACAGTGGACCTGATTTTTCACTCTTAAAATATATTATTTTTGAGAATTTTTTATTATTAGATAAAAAACAATCGATAGCTGATGAGCAGTGACTGCTAAATATTACATTATTATTATTACTTTGCATTTGTAAACCTTTTAGCCATTTAAAAAAACATTGGAATATGTGCTTTTATTTGCTCTAACAACCCTAGCCATACCTAATTCTTTTGGATTCTCGTTTCTTTGGATTCTAGCTCACAGAAAATTGTGCTTTTTTGTTTTGTCTTAATTAAAAAAAATTAACAGACATTGCCTGAGCTGTTATTATATGCAGTAACACTGTGGAGAAATAAAATGACTGGAAAAGTATAGTCCTTGTTCTTAGAAAAGCTTGATAGGGACAAGAGATGTAGATGGATAACATAAGGGGGTGAGTGTCTTAGAAAGTTTGGGTAGGAAAGGGCACCCGGGTGGCTCCGTTGGTTGAGCAGCTGACTCTTGATTTCGATTCACATCACGATCTCACAGTTCAGTTCCTGGGATGAAGCCCCACTGCAGGCTCCACACTGACACCAGGGAGCGTGCTTGGGATTCTTTTTACCCCTCCCCTTCCCCTTCCCTCTCCCCCTCCCCCTCCCCCACTGCACATGTGAGCATGTGCGCTCAAATCTCTCGCAAAATAAACTTTAAAAAAAGAAAAGAAAATGTTTTGGAATGGGGAAATGCTGTACCTGGTCCAAACATGGAACTTACTAGACTCAAGAATCCATTGATTCACTGATGTCCCAGCACTGTGGTGGATGATAGGTCTGATAGGTTTCCTAGCCTGAATGGAAAAACAGTTTTAAATTAAGTGCTGGCAGTTCCTTATCTTGAGTAAACACAAGTAGAGGGGCAAAGACAGAATTTATTTGCTTTTCCTACTTCTTTTCTAAACAGGCATACCTCTTACTAACGAAGCAACACAATGGACAACACAGCGAAAGCAAATAAAAAGGATATTCAAAATGAGCCACCCAAAGAAATCCAGTTGCCTACCAGTGAAGCACTTCTAGACTATCAGTAAGCTTAGATTATGAAATCCAAACATCCCCATATGCAAATGGAAATCATTGTTAAAATTCATATAACTCCAAACGGACAGTAATGCACTCAAAAGTTGTCAAGAGAGCCAGACTAGAGGTAGATTGGAAGCATAATTGAACTCTTGTGCTATGTGCAGACTTTTTTTTTAAGTTTTGAAACTTTGACTATAATATATTCCAAGTAGTAGCTGTGAAACCACATTCATTAATGTGGTTTTGGATCTCTCTTTCCCTCCATTGTATTATTGGTCACTCTCCCACATACTGTGTACACTTTGTATATAACAGCTGGCTGGCTTACCTCTTAAAATACAACAGAGAATAGTTAGTGTCATCTCCAGTGGCTACAGATCAAATCCGAAAGATAGAATTATTTTTAATAACAATATTTCTTAATGTCTCACTCCCAGGAGCTGAAGATAAAACTAAAGGTAATGCCTATTCTATATTTATGTTTTCATAGATAGTAAACTGCTGGAGAGATTTTGAACCTCAGCTTTTGACACAGCGTAGGTGTCTTAATGTGTAATTCTTAAGGAGTGAATGAATTCATTTCATTCTTTTACACACAAGAATGTACTTCATAACCCTCAACAAGGTAGGTTTAGAAGGAACATACCTCAACATAATAAAGGCCATATATGAAAGCCACACAGCTAACATCACAGTCAGTGGCAAAAAACTGAGAACTTTTTCAGGAAGGTCAGGAACAAGGTCAGGAACATGACAAGGATGTACACTCTTCCCACTTTTATTCAACATAGTCCTAGCCACAGCAGTCAGCTAAGAAAAACAAATAAAATGTATCCACAATGGTAATGAAGGAAGAAGTAAAACTCTATTTGCAGATGACATGATACTATATATAGAAAACCCTGAAGACCCCACCAAAAAACTACTAGAACTGATTGATTTATTCAGTAAGGTCACAAGTTACAAAATAAGTATACAGAAATTGATTGCATTTCTATGCACTAATAATGAAGTTGCAGAAGAAAAACTTAGCAAAAAAATCCCATTACAACTGCACCAAAAAGAATAAAATAGCTAGGAATAAACTGAACCAAGGAGGTAAAAGACCTGTACTCTGAAAACTATAAAACACTGATGAAAGAAATTAAAGATGACACTAACAAATGGAAAGATATTCCGTGCTCATGGATCAGAAGAACAGATATTGTTAAAATGTCCATACTACCTAAAGCAATCCACACATTTAATGCAATCCCTATCAAAATACCAACAGCATTTTTCACAGAACTAGAACAGATAATCCTTAAATTTGCATGGAACCACAAACAACCCTGAATAGCCAAAGAAATCTTGAAAAGGAAGAACAAAACTGGAGGTATCACAATCCCAGATTTCAAGATATACTACAAAGCTGTAGTAATCAAAATAGTATGGTACTGGCACAAAAATAGATACATAGATCAACAGAGTATACGTGTGTGTGTGTGTATGTGTGTATGTGTGTATATATATATATATATACACACACACAATGGAATATTATTCAGCATTATTATTCAACATATACAATGGAGTATTATTCAGCCATAAAAAAGAATAAAATCTTGCCATTTGCAACAACATGGATGGATCTACAGAGTACAATCCTAAGTGAAATGTTAAAGAAAGACAAATACCATATGATTTCACTTATATGTGGAATTTAAGAAACAAAACAAATGAACAAAGAGAAAAAAAAGAGAGAGACAAGCCAAAAACACGCTCTTAACTATAGAGAACAAATTGATGGTTACCAGAGGGGGGTTGGTAGGGGTATGGGTGAAATAGGTGATGGGGATTAAGAGTACACTTAACATGATGAGCACTGAGTAATGTACAGAATTGTTGAATTGGTATATTGTACATGTGAAACTAATATAACATTGTATGTTAACTATACTGGAATTAAAATTTTTAAAAAAGCATGTACTTCATTCATGCATTTACTGAACAAGTACTTGAATATTTACCAAGTCCAAGGCAAGTGCTAAAGGACAACAACAAAGAGAAAACCTGGTTCCTGCCCTGATGAGACATGGGAGACAGACATTAGACAACTAATTCAAGCTTTTTTTACAAAATTGCATAGCTGCAATTAAGACAGTATGAAAGAAAAGTGTAAGGTCCTGTGTAACAGTTTAACTAAAGGTTTAAACTATGGTCAGAGGTGTCAGGAAAAGCTTGTTGAGGAAGTGACGTTGGAGCTGATCTCTGGAAGAGGAATAGGTATTATGGAGAGATAAAGTAAAAGAGAGAAAAGCTTATGGAAGAAACGCTGGAGAGAGGGAGAGGTTTCACAGCCCAGGAACTGAGAGAAGGCAGAGTGAGGGAGAAAGGGTAAGACTGAACTGATGATGTATGCAAGGGTCAGATAAACCGAGTCCAGTGGAATATTTGGGAGTCAGTATGAGAAACTATTTATTGGAGAGGAACAAGACTGAAAGTGGGGAGCCTGGAATGCTGGTGACTAGCCTGTGACACTGGGCTTCAAGAGATTTGTTTTTAACAACATTCAGATAAAATCTACCTCCTTCTTGAGAAACTCCAAATCTATCTGTCTGTTCTTTTTAGAGGGCAGTTGACTGAAAGGGTCAGAACACTGAGAAACCCAAGAAGGGACTTGTGACAAAGCTCCCTTTTATTTTTTACTTGAGATAACATTTAACCAGAAACTACCCACACTCATTTGTCAACCTAACTGAAAACTTCCCTCATCTCATCTTCGGAGAGGTGGACAAAAAGGCTCTAGGAATACAACCTGCTCTCTAATTTGCTGCCATGGTTTACAGTGATGACATCCAAATACAACCGTTTCTCTTGTAGGTCAATCAGAGGCCAGTCTTTAACAGAGGTTTACAAAAAGACAAACATTTAAAAATTCTCATGATCTAGCACAAGATATAAACTGAACATCTCATGCTTTTGTTCTCTGCTTTGTTAAGACTAAATAAACAATCTCATGGACTGAAACAGTCGAGGCCTGACTGTACCATACTCTGCTAGTGACACTTGACTCATTCCAGGTGTTCCCAGGTGACAGAACTTTTGTCACATGACAAATTGGCCAAAACACCCACCTCACCATCTGAGAAAGGATTGTCCAAGGGTCCCCTGGAAGTATCTTCCTTCTCTCTTACACAATCTCATTTTAGAACAAAGAGCTGGGAGCACGTAGTAGGTAATCAATGACTTCTGAACAACTGAACATTTTTTTAAACCTATCCCAAGAAAATAAGGTCATGAACCTCTATGATTGTGAAGAGCTGAGACTGTCAATGCCAAATCTATAAAGTGACACCATTTCTAGGTAATGGTGGTTTTTATTTTTTCCTTTGTACTTGTTTTTCCCCCAGTTTTCTACAATGTGTGAATAGACCCAGAAATAGGTATAGATATTATTATAGGTTAAAAAATAGATAAAAGTATAAAATTTTTAAATTCAGATTTATCTATTTTACTTCTGAGAATTTTCAATGAAATTGCATGGAGGGAGAAAGTTGACACATTAATAACACTTTAATAATACAGTGAGGTAAGGGGGAAGGTGACACCTTGTATTACTAACCATTTCATGTCACTGTGCTTCAGAATAATGTGTATCCTTTCCAAACGGCTTTAATATCTATTATCTCATTAGTTTATCCAACTTGCTTCAGCATTTAGTGTGACATGTGGGCTACTATGGCATCTGAGAAAGTTATAAAAAGGAAAAAGTATATAGAGAAGAGTGAAGCTTGAACTCCCACAGTGGCTAAGAGTGTTGAGTTCTGAAGTTCAGTTTCATCTTCATGAGACCTAAGGAGGTTGAAGTAAATTCCAAGGAAGTACTCAGCTAACTTAGACCTATGACTACCATGTGAGCCACAAATCTTTTGGGCATCTCAGAATCTCCCCCAGGCCTGCCGGTGCCATTTAGATCTTTCTGAACAACTCACTGCAGAAGGAACAAAAGACAGAGCCCTAGGTCATTTGCCCCTAACTGCTCTGAGCAGAGGGGTGGTTGGCTGAAGTGTAAGGTTGCCAGATATAGCAAATAAAATTACCGGATGCGCAATTAAATTTGAATTTAAAATGAATATGAAATAATTTTTTTTAATGTAAGTTTGTGCCATGCAGCAGCTGGGGTTGGGGCAGGATGTAGTCTCTGGACCCATCTTTGTATACTCAGTCATCAGCAGGGAAGGCTCTCAGCTGAAGCCATTAGTAAGTCTATTAACTAGACCATCCAAAGACTCTCTCAACCAATGTAGACTACATATTTGAGATTCATTTGCCTGCTTCACCCATACTGAGAGTTAGGTTGCTATATTTGTAATTGCAGAAATTGCCTAATGTGTGAACATTTGCATAGCCTTTTTTCAAATAATTCTCATAATATTTTTTTTATTTTTCCCCTTAAAATGGGAGGTAGAGAAGGCGTTCCTTCAAAATTTTTGCATACCTAAGCTTTAGGTGAGAAGTAAAAAGATGGTTTATACCTACCTATAGACTTATTTATTATTATTGTGTGGAAACCACCCTTCCATTTAGCCTGTTATTTCCCCCATAACAATGGGTAAATAATATGATTGTGTGTTTACTTCTTTATTGTCTAATAAAATGTAAGCTCCTTGAGGGCAAGAATCACAGAGGTCTTGTTCAACACTATCTCCATAATGCCATAAACAATACTGGGCACAAAGCAGCAGCTCATTAAATCTTGTTATTTGTGAATGCATGAAAGGGAACAATGATCAATTTAAATTGTATAATTTTTGAACTGAAAAACTATAGAGCTCATCCCCTTCAATTCTTTTACCTACAGAAGAGTAAGGCAAGGCCTAACTAGGTGAAGAGTCCTTGGGCAGTTAGTGGAGAAGCAGGCCTGAAATCCAAGTTTCATAGTATCCAAACAGAGTACTTTTGCCACTAAAATGGATTGCTTGTTTTGTTTTTATGTTGCATTTTCTCATTATTGGGAAAGAAGGAGTCTTATTTTCCTCTCTACCAAACATGCAATATCACAAATATAAATGGTATTTTGGAGGAAGGGCTGAGGATATAAGATTCACTTCAACGAAATTTACTAAGCACTTACTCTATGCTAGAAACATTCACATACAATTTCTTATTTTAATCCTTATAGGATTAGGGCTAGGTATTGTTGTCACCACTGATAGCTTGGAAACTGATGCTCAGAGAAGTGACTTGCCTGAGATCATGTAGGTAAGAAGGGACAGGGACCAGATTGAAAACAAGAGTTGCTCAATCTTTAACAGTGTCTCTGTTCACTACACCACAGAGGTGCTATATATTTGTTTTGTTTTGTTTTGTTTTGTTTTGTTTTGTTTTGTTTTAATTGAGGCAAGGTATTTACATGAAGTTGTTTCCATTGTGTTACTTTGGTTTCATTTAAAGTTACAAGATGTACTGGGTAGTAGAGATATACTTAGCACTTCAAATATTTATCACATAGCCCACATCAAAGTCTTCCTGCACCTTTCTGTCTCTCCTTCGTATCTGACAGATGCTCAACAAATACTTGTTGGGTATTAAAGAAATGTGTTTGTGTCAGGAAAGCTTTTATTATTTATAGAAGAGATGGCGTGCTAAGGAACTTGAACCAAAGATATACCTAGTATATCTTTCTCTTTCAAGAAGATGTGCCTGCACTTATAAAGCCTTTGTTTTGTCATTTTTGTTTGAAATATTTAGATTTCTAGAAAGCATGTTTTCTGTATGCCCTTCTTTAGGTTCCCTTTAAGCTTAATTATTTATAGATAGTTATAAAGTATAAAAATTATGAAGTACAAATGGGGATTGATTTAAGAAAAAGAACTTGAAGTTATCTCTCCAATATATATTTTAGTGAGGAAAATATACTCAGAAACACGCACGCACACACACACACACACACACACACACACACAAATCACTTAAAAAGTTTTCTGATCCCTAAATGGGTTTTTATAATGTATCTAATACTTTATTTCAATTCAAATAATTTAGTTTAAAATTTTAAATTTGCCCCATTAATTTTCCAAGATAAATAATTGTAAAACATCTTATCTTTGTTTATTATCAGCTGTCAAATAAAGGAAAATGCAGTAGAACGGTTTATGGCTCAAATAAAGAGACTTAGAGAAAAGAACCAAAAGTATCATGAAAGAGTGAGTATAACATTTAAAGCTTATATCTAGTTATTAAACATTTACACAAATGCTTTAAAAATTGTGAATTATGATGACATGTACTCTAGGAAAGTATCTTCTTTAGTGCTTGGAATTGATTAATTTACAATCTAAGTTTTTTGTACATGTAAGGCAAAAGGGTACTGTTGTTCCTATTATATCAATTACAGTGTCGAAGGAAGTCAGCTTGAGCTGTGTTATTTAGACATGATGACATTGAGTCTTGTGTTAAAAATTTTAAGGCTCTGAAACCACATTTATCATTTAATTTCTTATTTAGCCAAATGATAAAACATTGGGTCTCTGTTTTTAATTTCTATATCTTTTTGCTCTTAGATTTTCAGAGTGTGCATATGTAAATATTATTTGAAAAGTATAATCTCAGTTGTTAAAATGACTGATGTTTAAGATGATATGTTGTATTTATAAAATCAGATTGAAATGAATATCAAAGTCATGCTGTATATGACTAAGTGATAATTAACACAAGTTTTCCCTTAAGGGGATAAGGAAACGCTGAGACTGTTCTCTACTAAAACATTTATATGGACTCTAAAGCTTCCACAGTTAACTGTTTTATTTGGCTTTTGTCTAAAATGACTATATCTACAAGTTTTAATGAAGTCTGGGGTCAGAGACCTAAGATTGCATCCTGACTGTACAACTTAAGGCTGGTAGCATTTTGGCCAAAACTGATGTGAGCCCCAGTTTCCCTCCTATAACATGGGATTCCTGTCTTCCAAATAGGGCTAATTTGGTCATTCATTCAGCAATATTTTGGGGACTAGATATGGTGGTGATATAACTGTGACCCTGACATTGTCGTGATTCTCAACGATCAGTTACTAAAGTCTGTTGATCAGAAACTCAGGTCTGTGGGTGAAAATGGAAAGGGGACGTTTGGTCTAGGTGCTTGGATGCAGGTTCCACATGATGAGATCCACAGCACATTAGATGAGTGAACTGCCATCAAGGACCAATGCACACCACCCAGTGGTCAGCACTGGGACTTCCATTTGGTTGTGGAAATGACATTAGGACTGAGGGATCACTTTCCCATAGCCCCTCATTTGAAGCCAGAAACAAAATTCTTATTTTCATGACTATGGGATAGGCCTATGTCTTCTTCTGGGATCATGTGGACCCAGCAGTGACGAACATGGAGAGGCAGACTAGTTCCAGCTATGTATCTATTTCTTTCCATTTATGCCGCTACTGCCACAGTTGAGGCTGCCACCAGCTCTTACCCATCCTTCTTCTATTCAGTACATTTTCCACAGTGCAACATTTTGAATACCGTAAACCTTTCAGTGCTTAAAACCCTACAGTGGCTTTCTATGGTACAGAAAATTAATCCATGCTCCTTACTAAAGTCTTTGAGGCCCTACAAGATCTGACCTCTGTTCACCTCTCCAACCTTGTCTCCAGTTGTTCCACCCTTTGCTCACCACTGCTTCTTTTAAATCTTGGAAAACCCAGTCTTGCTCGTTATTGTACCTTTCTTCAGGCTGTTTCATCCTCCAGAATGCTCTTCTCTTGGCAAGCTCCTTTTTGTTCCCCCAAACTAAGCTGGAATGCTCCATACAAATGTATCTCCATTATTAAATTGAAAGCTCTTTAGGGAGCAGAATCAAATCTTACTTACCTTTGTTTCTCCGGAAGGGCCCAGCATGAGTCGGTGTTCGATAAATATTTGTTGAGTTGATTCACACTAACACCAGTGAAGGAAACATTTTTGAGGTCACAGATATTTACTTGCTAAATTAAATATGACTCATTAACAAGACCTACTTTTTCTCTTCCATTAGGTCAAACTCAGAAATCCTTCCTCCCCATCATATCCTCCTTTGTGTGAATTTTGTTTGGACTGTCACTTCATTGATTATCTTTCTTTCTCTCTGTATGCTCCACTCATGTCATTAGACATTTCATAGTTCACTCTGTCCACTTCCTTACCTCCATTTCATCCTTTCACTCGTGCTATTCCACCACACCTGCTAGGACAGAAGTTATTAATGACCAATTAGCCGGGTCCAATGGCCTCTTTTTAGTCTTTAATTTATTTCTCGTGCCTTCATCATCAGCCCTGTCATCTTGAAACTCTCTTTTCCTTTGGCTGCCAGCACATCCTTTAATATTCCCCCATATTCTCCAACCATTTCTTGTTTTTCATTCACTGCTCTTTTCCCGGAACCATCCCTTAATTAGGTATTTTCCAGGGTTCTGATCTCCACTCTTCTCTTTAAATCTAAAGGCCTTACTTAACACTATGGCTTCAAATGCCATCTGTCTGGTGATAATTCTCATATGTATATGTGGCAAATTTTCTTAATACTTATCCACTAAAAACAACTAAAATGAGCATATGTAAAAACTGGTGAAATCCAAATTAAATTCTCTAATTTACTTAATACCATTGTACAAATGTCAACTTCTCCATTTTCAGGTGCTGTGGTTATATAAGATGTCATCATTGGGGAAAGCAGGGTGTAGTAAGGCGAAGCTCTGTGTACTATTCTGGCAACTTCTTGTTCTTGCAAATCTTAAAAAGTTAAAAAGGCAGAGCCCATGAGATGGCCTTATAGCAAAACAAAATCAGTTCTTTCTTTGTAGTTTATTTATTTAATCTACGTTATTCTATTTTTATGGTGTGATAATGGTTTGCTTTGTAGGATAAATGTCTTTTTTTAAACACATTGGTGAATATAGCTAACTAAATTGTATTTCATATATCACTCAAAATAATTTTTCAGATATAGTGAATTTTGTAACATGTTATCAGACACATGTCCCATCCATTTGTAATTCACTATGGGATTTGGGAAGTTTAATACGGATGCTATTAAATTTATATATAATGCCAAATATGATTTAGTCATGTTTATGTAATTTTTGAATACAGTTTTAGGACATATGATAATATTTTAATTTATAAATGAAAATATCATATGTTTTAAAAGGATAGTCATTGTGTTAAAAATTTGATCTAAGAGGACTGGATTCACTTTGACAAGTATTGTGCTAAGTATGGAAAGTAAAAGGAAAATTTGTTGACTCATTACACACTATTCTTTTATGAATTATATGTAGTGGTTTTTAAATGATCACTGTCTTTGGGTATTTTTTGCCTATTTTTCAGCTGGAATTGATTTTGAGGCAATTATTGCCTTACTATAATTACCTAACATAAATAAAATCAGATAAAGATTTATTTAGTATTCGGACTATACTTGATAAAGGAATTTTCCATTTCTACAAAAATAAGTGGAAAAGTCCATATTTAGAAAAAATATTAGGAATGCAATAGTTTGGCAAGGGATATTTCCATTGCTATTATTCAAGTTTCTACAAATATTTCATTTTCAGATAACTCATGTCGAGCCAAAGTAATTCAATTTATTTATAAGAAAAGCAAAACATGAATCAATTTCATTTAAGAAAATGGAGTTATTTGAGAACTTATTAAAGAGCAATAAATTGTTTATCAGTGGCTAATATTGATTGATCTTCATTTTTTAAATTAAACTTTTTTGAAATAATTACAGATTAGCATGCAGTTATAAAAAAATAATACAGAGAGATCCTGTATACCGATACCTGGTTTCCTATAACATATTACAGAACTATAGTACAATATCACAAGTAGGATATTAACATTAACAATATTGACATTGATACAGTCAAGGCATAGGACATTTCCATTAACACAGGTGTCTCTCATATTATCCTAATATAGCTACTCACTCATTCCCAATTCTGCCCCTTCATTAGCTCCTGGCAACCATTAACCTGTTCTCCATATTTATAATTTTGTTATTTTAAGAATGTTATATAAATGGAATCATATAGTAAGTAATCTTTGGAGATTGGCTCTTTTCATTCAGCAGAATTCTTTGGAGATTCAGTTTGCTGCATGTATAATTAGTTGGTTCCTTTTATTCATTTTTATTTCATGATATGAATATATCACAATTTATTCAACCATTTACCTTTTGAAAGACATGTGAGTTGTTTCCAGTATTTGGCTATGATAAATACAGTTTTGTAAGCATTGTATCAATGTGAATATAAGCTTTCATTTCTCTGAGATAAATGCCTAAGAGCCTAGTTGCTGAGTTGTATGATAGGCAAATGTTTAGTTTTATAAGAAATTGGCATCCTTTTTTAGCAGAGTAGCTGTACCATTTTACAAAGGAGTCAACTTTCAAGAGGAAGAGAGAAAAGAGGGATAAGGGGGGGAATAGGAGAGCAGAGAAGGAGAGAGTTTGAGAGAGGAGGGGGAGAGCAGATTTAGAAAAAGTTTTTAAAGCTGAGATCTGACAGCATGTAAGGCTCTGGTCCAGATGTGGCATCCTGCCTTGGCTGTTTGGTCATATGAAAAAATTAAAATCCTCTTTATGCTTATGCTAGTTGCAGTTAAATTATTACCTTTGCAACCAAAGTGTCCTTTTTCTGAGTCTGTTGTCCCCATGAAGCTGGAACTCTGACCATGGACACCTCGCCTTACATCTTTTAACCTCAAAATGGAGACCAAAAAACATGTTTCCATCAGTTTCAGTGAAAGTATTTCCAGGGAAGGACTCTGAGCATATGCTTGCTTGAGACAGCATGCTCAACCTGGACAAATCCAGTGGCCAGGAGAAGGTGCCACTGTATTTTGTGTATAGTGTTCACTGATGTACTCCTAGTGTCTAGAAGACCTCCTGGCACATGGTAGATGCTCCATAAATACTGACTAAATGAATGACAATCGCTGGAGAAGAATGGTATTAGTGGGAGATTGAAGAAATTGGCCTCCAAGGTCTAACTTTAATGTTCACTGATCCTATAATAGAGTGATAGACTAGGAAATTAATAACACAATTTTTTAAAATGTAACTTTCTATCCAATAGTTACTATGTTGATGGGTTTAATTTTATTTTGAGTCTTCCATATTCCATAAGCTTTTAGAGATATTGTATAAACTTACTTCATTAAATGTTTTTTTCTCATTTTACAAGCCTCAGTGTGACTCTGTTTTGAGGCAAATCAATGTAAATATTTGAGCAGATGCTGTTACCTACTGTTGATTGTCATGACAGAACAGACGCTTGAAGGATGAACAGACTTGGCACATACGGAACCTACTGAAGGAGCTGAGTGAAGAGAAGTTGGAGAAATTACCAGTTGTAACAAGAGAAGATGTTGAAGAAGCAATGAAGGAAAAATGGAAGTTTGAAAGAGACCAGGAAGAAAACTTAAAAGGTGGCTTAGGAACTTGGAAAATTATAAAGCTGCATCAAATTATTTCTTGAATGTGTTAATGCTTTTGTCTCCTAATATGTTCAAAATGCTACGAACATGTTTCAGATGAGATCATTAACACCACAAGCACACACACGTGTGGGTAAATGGACAGGAGAGGGAAATAACAAGTGGGCAGAGCTACTGAAGCCAAGTGAGAAGGAGGAAGGGCACTGATCAAAAACAAAGACAGAAGAAAACCACCTGGGTCTTGACACTAGATAACATCCTGTTAGCAACCACCCTGAAGTCCTCACAGTGGGGATTTGTTCTTTCTTGGGGAAATTCTCTTGTTTGGCAGTTTCTTTGACTTCAACTTCAGTTCAGACTTGGGAACAAGGTGAATATTACCATAAAGCTTCCCCCCACACCAGTATTGCTAAAGGAGCAAACACTCCCATTTAGGTGAAGAGAGGGATTAGAGTTGACCAGGGGGAAGGTTGGCGGACATGGATAGAAATGATGCTAGGTGTAGAAGATGAAAGACCCAGGATTTACTCTTGTCATGGGCTTAGGAAATACCGTGGTCCTGTGGGGAAGTCATACATAGCTTTGACACATGCATTAAAAAGAGATTTTCAGGGCGTCTGCGTGGCTCAGTGGGTGGAGCAATTGACTCTTGATTTCAGCTCAGGTTGTGATCTCACAGTCATGAGACTGAACCCTGAGTCAGGCTCCACACCAAGCATGGCACCTGCTTAGAATTCTCTCCTCTGCTCCTCCCCAACTTGTGCACTCACACTCTCTCTCAAAAAAAAAAAACTGTTTTTCATTCCTTTATCCTCAACTTGCTGCTAAGATTTCCAGAACCACTTTTGCCAGGACCTCTATAAGTATCATCTTAGCTAGGAAGCTGGAAAACTTGGGAAAAGACATTGAGTGTTCTCAGGAAGCAGTACTAGAAGCTGGGAGGCAAAACAAGGACTTGCTTCCCTGAATGTGTCCCAAGTATTTCAGAGAGCCCACTTACCCAAGCACTTGACAAAGAGCAAGCACACCATCTGTAATTATTTTTGGTTTTGAATGAAATAGTTAACAACACAAAAAAACGGCAATCAGAAAACTTCATTTTTAGGGGTCTCCACAACTGTTCCCATAAGCCTGTTCTGACCCATCTTCTTATGGGCAATGATGATGTCATGAGGTGGTAGATACTGTATTTCTCAGGGCTCCTTTCCAGGAGAGTTCTACTTATGCTTGGAAGGAGTACTTTAATAAGTCCCTTGAGGTGGGAGTGAGACCACAAAGGATACTCAAATGCGCTCATGAAACTGCCTTCGCAGGGAAATGAGCCCAGCTAGCAGAGGTGTGCCTGTTTATGGTTTGGGCTGAGTGATGGAACGTGTGTGTCATACGAGACTGGTGCCGAGCTGGGTGACCAGGCAGAGAGGAGGAGTGCTGGGCATGGGAGGTGATCCAAGAAAGAAAAGAGCCCACAGGTGCCAAAGGAGAGAGAGGAAAGTGAGAGGGCAGGTGGCTCTGAAAAGGCTTTCTGATGCAGTTCTGTCAGGTACCGGGTAGTCGCTTACAGGCAAGCCAGTTTGGGATGGCAGAATCTCAGACCCAGCCAGACCTACAGAGTTAGAATCTGCATTGTGACAGACCCTAGAGGATCCCTATGCATAGGAAGGTTTGAGAAGGACTGAGGTAACCCCTTTTTTTTTTCCAACTTAGGACTCTTTAGTTTCCAGGATAAAAATTTAACCCAAACTATAGCCTAAGCTTAAGGAGGATGTTAATTTTTTCATAAAATCAAACAGAAAAGGCAGATTGCTACTGACCTGGACCCACCAGAGCCTCACATGCTGTTAGAGTTCAGTTTTTTTTTTTTTAATCTATCTCCTCTGCTTCTCCCTCTTTCTTCCTCCATTGTCCTCCTCCTCTACCTCTTATCCTTCTCCTCTCTCTGTCTTCCCCCTGAAAGATGGCTCCTTTAACTGAGGCTATTGTCCCCAGGAGGCTGGAACTCTGACAATAGACCCTTCTCACCTTACATCCTTTTAACCTCAAAATGGAGACAAAAGAGACATGTTTTCCACCAGTTTCAGTAGAAGGACTCTGAGCATGTGCCTTGCTTGAGACACATGCTCAACCCTGGACAAATCCTTATGTCCAAGAGAAGGGACCACTGTAATTGGCCTACTGATTTGACTAGGGGTAGGAGAAGGGAAGGGAGATAGGTTCTTGGAAAGTATAACAATAGCCGCTACATCCACCTCTTTTCCAGAATCTTCAGTGACATTAACCAGCCTTCCCCTCAAAGGCTGAATGTGGCCCAGGGCTGAGATAGCAGCAATCTTTTTTTTTTTCCAATATATGAAGTTTATTGTCAAATTGGCTTCCATACAACACCCAGTGCTCATCCCAAAAGGTGCCCTCCTCAATACCCATCACCCACTCTCCCCTCCCTCCCACCCCCCATCAACCCTCAGTTTGTTCTCAGTTTTTAAGAGTCTCTTATGCTTTGGCTCTCTTCCACTGTAACCTCTTTTTTTTTTCATTCCCCTCCCCCCATGGGTTTCTGTTAAGTTTCTCGGGATCCACATAAGAGTGAACACATATGGTATCTGTCTTTGTATGGCTTATTTCACTTAGCATAACACTCTTCAGTTCCATCCATGTTGCTACAAAAGGCCATATTTCATTCTTTCTCATTGCCACATAGTACTCCATTGTGTATATAAACCACAATTTCTTTATCCATTCATCAGTTGATGGACATTTAGGCTCTTTCCATAATTTGGCTATTGTTGAGAGTGCTGGAGATAGCAGCAATCTAAACAAATAAGAGGACAGATCATCGGATAGGTTATAACAGTATTAATTGTTTAATGGCAACAAGTGCCATTTATTAAGGGATTTAAAAATATCTTATTTACATATTTGGAAAAAGACATGTCTGGAGTCCTTCTGGCCCTCTGTACTGAAGAACATCCCTCTGGCCTGAATGGAGTGTCTCAGTCATTCCATAAACATTTATTGAGCACCAACTAATTGCCAGACTCTGTGCCAAGTGCTGGATTTACACACATGAATAAGATGTGGTCTTGCCTTCAGGGAGCTCTCAAACCAGATGGTGTGTGGCATTGAGACAAATAGCCATTCACTTCACCGTACCTTGTTCTTTTCATGCTTCCATTTCCAAAATATTTAGAAGCATGAGACCCCGCCTAAAGATTGAGTAACATATCACGTTTAGTAAGTGCATCAGGGTGAACTAAAAGTTTATACAGTTGAGATAGCTCAATTGCACATACTGTCCTAGTGAGTTTATCTTTCATTCTGAAGGCCTTAGTAAGTAGGGGCAGGAGAAGACATGGTATCATTTGGTATGATATGGTATCATCTGGTATGATATGGTATCATTTCACACAAGGGAAGCCCAAACAATGAACTTTAGATAATGGAACCAGCCAACTTACTTACAAAAATGGTTGCCAAGGACAGCACAAGGATACAAGTTGAGGTCACTTTGCCCAGAGGCATAATGGTCAGAAAAATCACAATTTATTAATAAAAAGTATATGCAACATAATCTTGTACAAAAAAGGACTCTTATCAAGCTATCATGGGAATAATTTAAGCTTATGGGTTCCTAGGCATATAGGTTGTCTATTATAGCTGTCAGTCACGGCCTAAAACCACACATCTACTTTATAATTGGAAGTTTAATTTTACTTAGATTATGAATTATGAGGGATAAACAACAGTTCGAATAGTTTAGATTTCCTTTAATTGGAGTTAAAAGTTTGTATTTATGAATTAACAGCATTGTAGTATCAGACCTTAACTTCATAAAATCTGATTGCAACATATAATGGTTGCAAGAACAAAAGAAATGACATGGTATCTTTATTTTCTTTCAACAGATATGCACATGCAAATAAATAATGCTGAGAAACGATTTCTTGAGAAACTCAGTGAGAAGGAATACTGGGAAGAGTACAAGAACGCAGGGAGTGAACAACATGCTAAACTCATTATCTCCTTACAAAATGACATCAATACAGTTAAAGAGAATACAGAGAAAATGTCAGGTCAGTTGAGACAAAGCTAGTTTAAATTCAGTAGAAAATCTTCGGAGAGCAGCCCTGTGGTAGAAGGAAAAAAATGCACACTCCCTGGATCATTCTTTACTTTCTGCTATCAGCACAAGTAGCTATGAACCTAAGGGTGAAGGTGGAAAGAGAAGGTGGAGAAACTCTCCCAGGACTACCAGTGAAACTGAGAAGGATGGAGGGGTGGGTGCCGGGGCAGTGGAGAATCCCTGAGACCAGATGTCTTAGAGAAAGAAGCTTCGTTCAGCGGATGGTG
This sequence comes from Panthera onca, assembly GCF_046562875.1. NCBI lineage: Eukaryota > Metazoa > Chordata > Mammalia > Carnivora > Felidae > Panthera > Panthera onca. The sequence goes on from NC_138348.1 coordinate 68,538,484, forward strand.
TCTGTATGCTCCCACACGTAGGTCTGGGGCAATTCTATCGGGGTGGAGGCAGGGGGGTCCTGGGACAGGGTTACATTAGAAAAGGAATTTAGCTGAGACAAGCTTAAAACAGCTTAACCAAGCTATAAAACCAGAATCATTGTAGAGAAATGCCCAAGTAAATGCTAGGTTATGGTCAGAAAGAACTGAAGAACAAACATGAGATGGGAAATGGGAAGAACAAAAATGAGAAGGTATGGAGAAGGATGGCATCAGGTGAGATGAAACTTACCAGGACTAAATCTGGGAACCATGAGGCTACGTGTCTGTCCCTGTGGCTAGCATAGTGGCTTAAAAAAAAACAAAAAATCAGAGACCCAGAGACAGAGAAGTCATGGGATAGAATAAATGGAGTAATCTGATGACCCAAAAGACCACTGTGGCTGGATGACAATTCTGAACCCAGCTGGTGATGGTGCCCTGTGTTGGGGAGGTGTTCCTGTGGCATAATTTCCATCCCCACCTCTGGGGCCCTCTTGGGATGTTCCACATCTAGACCAATTTTTCTGTAAAGTTCTCAGCTCAGGGCTTCTGCACCACGATGGTAGTATAAATTTGGCCCAAATCAGACTGGACTTGGAGTTCTAATCTTTCAAAAGGTTCTCCTCCTCAGAAGAAAAGTAGAGCATAAAAGGGACACCTTCCTACCCCTGTACATCCTCCAGTCACTCAGATACTCTCTGTAGATAAAACCACAATTACCAATTTCTCATATAGCCTCCATCAGAAATATTTTATATCAAAATATACAAAGCATGCTACAAATACAATATATGAACATTCTTATAGATCAGTACATATTAGGATGTCTTCATTCTTCCAGTGGCTACTTTGTTTTGTTCTGCTACAATTTTTTTTTTTTTTTACCAGTCCCCTACTCACAAGCATTTAGGCTATTTCCTGTATTTTACTATTACAAATAATGCTGCAAAGAATATTCTTATATTTATATAATTTCATTTTTGGGTATCTCTAGGGAGGAATGGCTGGCCCAAAGAGCCTGTTTATTGATTTATTTTTTATTTTGATAGGAAAGGCTCTCTGTAGATCTTGTACCAAGTTTATTTCCCCCATATGGATGAAGATGCCTATGTTCACACATCTTCAACAGCAGGGATGTTAGCTAACTTTTTTTGTTGTTTGTCAGTCTTAAAAATAGAAAATGGTATCTTCTTGTGGTTTTAATTTCCACTTCTCTTATTATAAGTGATAGTGAGTATCTTTCATAAGGTCAGGATATGTATTGAATTTCCTTTTCTGTGGATCATCTGTTTGTATCCCTTGCCCATTTTTCTACTGTGTGATGGAGCTCTTTCCCTTTTAAGGAAATTAGCTCTTTAACTGTGATATAAAATACAAGTATCTTCCTTATTTGTCACTAGTTTTCTGTTTGTGGGGTATATTATGAAGACATTTTGTAGTTTTGGAGTGCCCAAGTTCAGTTTTTATTTTAAGATATCTGAGATTATAAATAGTCTAATATTTCTTCTATTAGCCATATTTATGGCTTCATTTTAATATTTAAATCTTTGGGTTTTTTGTGTGTATCTATGAGGTGGGAAACCAACTTTATGTTTTGCCAGATGTTTTTCCAGTTGTCCTAACATCACTTCTCAGATAACTCATTTTAACCTTACTGATTTGAAATGCTGATTTTATCATACTTTAATTTCCCATGTGTATTTGGGTCTCTCTTATCTTTCTATTCTGTTCCATTGATCTATGTATTTGTGTACCAGTATCATACTTTTAAAATAGTTATTGTTGTGGCATGTTTAAAATTTTTTAAGTTTTTTCCCCAACATTTCTTTATTTTATATTTTTAAATTAGGAAGAGTCATCTTCTCAGATAAACTTATTATGTTGATCAGAAATTTGGATGATTTCTTTCGGTTGAAAATTGTCATGCTGTTGAATCCAACTTTGGGATGATGGTAATGACATTTATACATTGAATAACTTCCTGGTTGAACCTTGGTCTGTAGCCAACTTTACGTGTCATGGGAAGTAGTTGTTATGGGCTTGTTTTACTTGTCATTGAATTTAGGCATTTCTCCCAACCATGCAGTTAGCAGCAGCAACTCTGCCTGGGGGCTATTAAAATATTGGGGCCATTAATTGGACAATAAATATGAGCAGAACACTTGCATCTATTTTTCTGGAGCTTTACTATTATAGTGCCCTTTTTCTCCCCCACTGCCTCTCTTCTTCCACGATTTTTCTGGAATTTTTCTCCCACAACCGTGATCATGGACTTTGTGTTAGTTAGACTGGGTTTACTAGCAAGGAACAGGTATTTTAGGGACGGGGCGGGCGGAGTTACTGAAGGAGGATATTAAAATAAAATTCTTTAGTCTCAGTTAAACTGGAGTGACAATATAACAGACACCACATCAGAGTAAACTGAGATACCACTGTGCAAATGAGGCAGAAAACTGGTTTCATACCTTCAACCACTGAATTCCAGTCTATAAAAGGAGTCGGATAAGTCAAACAAAGATTGTTGGAAATTAGGGGACAGTGTTTAGAAAGAGACCTTGGTGTGCTTTACGTCCTACATTGTCCCCCAAATGGGCAGGTGAAGGGTAATTCCTCCTTCATCTCAAATCAAGTCGGAGGGTCTTCAAGGGAATTCCTCTGATTATTCAGTATGTGTCTCCTGAAGTTTGGGAGGCATGGAGGTCTAGTTTATGACCCACCCCTGAGAAGTCTAAGGAATAAGGGACTAACTAATCATTCTGTCAGCAGAGCAAATATGAGGAGGCTGCTGTCCTGAGCTAGGGCTGTGTCTTAGTCCATTCAGGCTGCTGTGACAAAGTGCATTGAATGTGTGGTTTATAAACAACAGAAATGTATTTATCACAGTCCTGGAGGCTGGAAAGTTCAAGACCAAGGTGCCAGCAAATTTGGTGTCTGGAGAAAATCCACTGCCTGGTCCATAGGCAGCCATCTTTGGTGGAAGGGGCAAGAGAGCTCTCTGGAGTCTCTTTTGTAAGGGCACTAATCCCACTCACGAGGGTTCCACCCTCTTGACCTAATGACTTCCCAAAGACCCCATCTCCAAATGCCATCACACTAAGGGTTAGGTTTCAACATATGAATTTTGGGGGACACAAATATTCAGTCTGCAAGAGGCTACAATTTCAAGAATTTGTTATGGCAAAGCACGAAAGAGTTTTTCTTGTGATTATGCTATGAGGGAGGGCTAGTACGCTGTCCAGTTAGATCTTGGTGATGATGTTCCAACAGAGGAATTAGAGGCCAGCATGTAAGGGAGGAAGGAATATATTGAGAGCCAGAGGCCAAAGGAAAAGTTGTTAGCCAGCCATTAAGGACAGTACATCACCCGCATCAAGGGAACTCAGGTGAAATAACTAGCAATGGGGAAGGTGGTCCTCTGAAGAACCTATAAGAACACCTCCATGAAAAAGACATCAACCTTAAGCATCAGCTAGGACCAGAAAGTGCAACATTAACTTGAGACAGTATCTGTCAAGTGAGAGCTTTCTTGTCCCTTTCCATGCTTCCCTTCATCCCTAAGGGAAGAGGAAGCTCAAATCAGAGGATATAGTTGTGCATCTAAGCTGGAAGGAAATAGCCAGAGTTTTGAATAAAATTTAAAGTTGTGTTTATTACAAAAGACTGGATATATAAATTACCAATTGAGAACCTCTTATCATTACAAAGGAAGCAGAAAAATCAGAAATTTGCCACATATCTTGTTGAGAGAATTACTAGCTTCACAGTATGAATTTTAAAGGGAAGAGAAAAAACTGAGGTTGCTTGATGTCCCATGGTCATGTTTATTGAATATAACACTTATAATGAGGAATAGAAAGTGTGAAGATGGAAACAGAAGCCTATCAGATAAGTGGTGGCTATAGGGATGGCTCCTCTCTACATTTATCTCTCACGGACTGTCTCCTTCAGATGTTCCTCTGCTTTGCTTTGCTCTGTCCTGTCCCCATTCTCTTCTTGCTTCCCAAAGACCAGGTCTTGCAGTTTTCTCCATCTCCTTCCCTATAGCCTAAGACCCCTGAGATTCTGAAGAGCTGGAGTGATCACCTACCTAATCAGAGATGAGCAAAGACCTTTGTCCATGCCTCCTCGTGGGTAATGAGTCAGCCCCAGCACAAACCATTCTGTGGTCAGCTATCCAACACTGCCTTATTCAGTATGTCCCTGAGCTCTAGAAGGAAGCGGGAGGAAGCACCTAGAGCTTCTTCCCTGAACTTTAACTGGGAAATGTTGGTATAGTGGGTATAGGAAACATGGTCACTAATGTATCCAGGACAAGGCTCTGACTCTCAATAAAAGGATGAAGCCCAGCAATACAGAAAGCGTGGGGTTATTAAGAGTCATTAGATATCAGAGCCACAGAGCATTTTTACTTTTGCCCTTCACCAGACATACAGGACAGGAATCTCTAAAATTTCTTTGTACGCTAATAGTGAGTTAAAAGATTTGGGTTCAAATACATTTACAAAAAAGTAGCATTACTTCTTTGAACATTAATTTCTTCATCTGTAAAATGGGAGTCCCCTGGTGATCTTCAAGAGAGAGTACAAGAGAGGCCACCACCACAGGAGGGGGGGTGGTCAGTAGGGTGAAGTTGTGTGACACCGACACGTGTGAAAAGTGGACAACAGACCCCCAGAGAGCTGTGGAGGAGCAAACCAACTCAGAGCAGATACAACAGGGAAGGTAGAACAATGCAAAGCCAGCTTCAGCCAGGGGGGCTTTGAGCTTGGCTTCTGAGAAGTGGCCACAGAGACAGGAATCTGAGCAGTCCAGAGTTTAAAGCACAAAGCCATAGTCGCCCATGCTCAAACTTTTATGAGGAGACATTTATATACTCATAGCTTCTTTGGCTGTATTCACAAATGTGTGGTTAATAACTATTTCTCAAAACATCTTGTGAATCACAAAAGAGAGCAATGAGACTTTTACATGCTCCCTTGTGCTTGTTACTCTGCTTTTAAGAAGATAAAAAGTCCACTGAATTCTATATGGAACTTGGAACAGAGCTGGATATTTTTGTTGCTGTTTTAGTGTTAATATGGCAATAGAAAGAGGTATAACTTTAGTCAGAGCATATCTGATCATCTGTTTTTTATGATTTACAGCAAAGAATTAATATTTAATGTTATCAAGCTCCCAGTTTTACGGTTTCTTCAGATGCTAAGAATGAAAAATCCACTATAACTAAACTCCTGATCCATAGCAACTTTTAGATTGCTTGTTGTGTTTTGTTGGGTAGAAATTTCAAATAAATATCCAGCCTTAGTCTAGTGGACTAGGTACTGAATTGAAAACAATTTCTATCAGAGATGAGATTGGAATGATTAAAATATTCAAGTGATTACCCCAGATAAGAGTAAGAAAAATACAGGCTATATAGATGAGTACATGTGCGTTGGAATAATGAAGAGTTTCATTTTCTTATTCTCCAGATGTCAAGTTAGACTAGTCCCCAAAACGCAACTCTTGTGTTTGTTAACTGCTGCCTCAGTCAGACACTCCTGTTCCAATTCTGTTAGAGGCAGAAACTGACCCGCCCCCTTTCTGGCCACTGGGCAACCTGGGAGAGCTCCCCCTTCTCACCCTCCCCTCCCCACCACAGTCACAACTGAAGGCCATCGTTTGCTGCTGCCCTACCTAGTGGTGAAGCCTCAGATCACTGCCCGCCAAAGACTTGCACATTTAACTTTCTTCAACATATTCTTCATTATCTGTTGTGTCCCAGAGACTGCAGGAGAAGAAAGGTATGGAAGAGGAATTTTTACTCTGGTCCCCTTTCCAGAACCTCAGCTCCAACCTACTAAAAGACCAGATCTGCAGATCTCCTTCCCTGTAGCCTAAGACCCCTGAGAGTTCTGCTTTGACGGACTTGCTCTGGGGAGAAAATGTTCCCTTTGAAACAGTGTCCTAAATGGCAGTTAGGTTCCACAGCACCACTCCTACAAAAGTATTGTTTAGTTACAGAATAAGTTAAATGGGTTTCTGTGGACCAGTACAGAAATCTAGCAAATACTTATCCTTCAGATGTTATAAATAAAATACAACTAATGGCGACTTATAACATAGATGCTATCATCAGGTACAACTGACTTTGATTATTCTCAGATTTGTGTAGTGTGGTTCCCTCCTGTTGCACATTGCTGACTACCTCACCTCATTCAGTCTTTACCTCCTCAAAACTTTCTCTGAAATGGAGAATTTTAGTTCTGCTTCATCACACATATCACCACCCAAAATATTATTTATTTGGTTGGTTACTTACGGTCAGGCTTCCGTACTGGAATGTACCTGTCATAAGGGCAGGTGATTTGTTTCTTATTCAGCAGTGTTCCCAGCGCCTTAAGTAGTGTCCTGCATATCAGAACACATTGCTGCTGGTTTGTTGAATAGAAGATTAACAAACTGGACTCATTATGCACCTTTCTTCCTCCCCACTCTCTACAGAGACCTTAATGTCACTACTTCACTTTCCTTAAACAGAAGTGTTGATATGATCGCTAGGCATCTTTCAAGGCCTAAGATTTTATGATCCTTTGCTCTCTCCTTTCTGACTATGACACAAGAACTTTTGGAAAGAATAAAGAATCCTGCATTTCTTCATATCTCTCCTCCTTTCTTGCTCTGAGCCCAACTCAGACCCAGGGGCTGACTTCCACAGCCCCTCCACACCTCTCCCTTCTTCTGGCTCTGTCTTTCCTGCCCACAGAGACACATGCCTAGAATACTGGAAATTTAGTTAGATGAAGTCAGAGTACAGGATGTTTCTTGTGCAGATAATCAGATCTTCTTTATGTTTCCATTGTGCAGTCAGAAGTGTGTGATATGAAAGGTAGATGGCTGCACACATACTAAAGTATTGGGAATTCTCCCTTTGGAGAGACAATTCTTCGAAAATACAAATATTCTTGGAAGAGATATCATCTTAAACCAATTCACATTAAGGTGTTAGTAAATTATTGGAGCATTTCTTCTAATTGAAGGTACTAGATGCTTCAGTAAAAATGTACCCTGAAAATTCAGGGGGGAAAATATGTAGAAAGGAGGGGGAAGATCATGGAAGATAACATTTATGAACACCATAGTTTTACCTAGGATTAGTCTTTTTTAAAATTTTTTTAATATTTATCCATTTTTTGAGAGAGAGAGAGTGAGAGAGACAGAGCGCAGTGGGGGAGGGCCAGACAGAAAGGGAGACGCAGAATCTGAAGCAGGCCACAGGCTCTGAGCTGTCAGCACAGAGCCTGACATGGGGCTCTAACTCACGGACAGCAAGGTCATGACCTGAGCCAAAGTTGGACACTTAACCAACAGAGCCACCCAAGCACCCCTTTCCTAGGATTAATCTTGTTGAGACTTCTAATTTTCTTTTTAAAGAACACTATAAAGTCACTCTGGAAGATGCTAGAAAAAGAATAATCAGAGAAACTTTGTTGCAACTGGATCAAAAGAAGGAATGGGCCACGCAGGTATATTTCAATTTTCTTAAAAACAAAAGTTCTTCCCCTACTTTTTTCTCACGGTATATAACAATGATTAAGATCTTGAGTTCTAAAGTTAGTTTAGTTTAAATCACAGCTGTACCACTTACTGGGAATATAAACTAAATGTATTACTTGACTTTTCTGGGCTTCAGTTTCCTAATTTTTATATATATATATATATATATATATATATATATACATATATATATATAAAGATTGGCAATGATATTTACCTTTAAAGAATAGTATGAGGATTAAATGAGATTTTTTTTTTAAATTTTAGAGTGGGGGGAAGGCGGGGGGGGAGGAATCTTTTTTTATATATATTTGTTCATTTTTTGAGAGAAAGCATGCCCATGCATGTGAGTGAGTGAGTGAGGGAGGGGTTGGGGAGGAGACAGAGAATCTGAAGTGGACTCTGCACTGATAGCCAGGAGCCCCATGTGGATCATGATCTGAGCCAAAGTTGGATGCTTAACTGACTGAGCCACCCAGGCACTGAGAGAGAGAGAGAGAGAGAGAGAGAGAGAGAGAATCTAAAGCAGGCTCCATGCTTAGTGTAGAGCCAGGCATGGAGCCTGGCACAGCACTCGATTCTACTATCCTGGGATCATTGACCTGAGCCAAAATCAAGTCAGATGCTCAACTAACTGAGCCACCCAGATTGAGCCACCCGGGTGCCCCTAAATGAGATGATTTAAGTAGCATAGTGACTCATAAAAAATAAAAAAATAAAAAAGAGCTCAGTAAATTGTTACTCAGTTATTTTTAAGTAATAATAATGACTACAACAAATTATCAAATAAAAGTTTTGGATGTATTATAGAATGAAATATGATTTGTCTAAAAAGTACTTTCATATATATCCAAACCTAAGAAAGTACTCCACATTGCTAGAGGTTTAAAGATTTGGGACATAAAAAAATGTTTGAGATATGGTTTCCAATATTATATGTTTTCTAATCCTTTTGTTTTTCACAAAACATCTGAATCTTTTCTTTTCACTGTTCTTCCCCTGTCCCCAGACTACCTTCTCAGTTAGTGAGGTCCCCACTGGGATTGTCTCTTCATCAAGAATATCTCTTCTTCAGAAACATAAGCACTGGTCTTCTCTAAAGTTCCTCATTGAATTTCAGTTGCTTTGGTTTGTTGCTTACGTGTTAGTTTAGTTGTTCTTTCAGTTACCATCCCATTGCATGATTTTTACAGATCTATGCAAATATAGAGGATTATGGAGAACTTGCCAATAGTTTACTGCCCATAAAATTCAGCCCCTTTGTGACAGAATATGATTAAATGGTGAAATCAACATTAAAATGATCTGAACATAGTTAAGATGATTAAAAATGCATCTGTAAATCAAATATCTTTCAAATATACATATTCAATATATAATGAAGACTGTTCCAGATACTGTTCTGAGCCTTTTATATTTATGTCTCTCAATAATCCTATAAGGCAGGGACTTGCTAATGAGAAGGCTGAAGCACAGAGAAATTTTGTGACTTTCCCAGAGCAAGTGGCAGAATCGAGAGATTCAATTTAAGGTGTCTTCTTCAGATCACTGCTCTTAATCGTTACACTATACATTTTCTTTTCTCTACATAATTCACACACATAAATGAAATTTCCCCATTTTTATCTGGCTGTTTTAGCATACATTTAACTTCTGATAATCCACTGTTGTACAACCTCGGCTGCAATGTGGGAGTCACCTGAGAAATTGGTTAACTCAGTCAGTGCCTGGGTCCTGTGCACAGAGATGCTCATGTAATTGACCTACAATGTTGCATTGGCTTCTGGATTTTTCAAACTGTCCAGGAGATTCTAGCGTATGGCCAAAGTTGAAAACCTCTGCTCCACTTTTGGTAAATGAAGCCATTAGCCATCTAACTTCAGTTATGAGCTATGTCCTGCTTTTGTTCAAATGAAATTCTGTGTTCCAGGAAACCTTAGAATTATCAGTTGTAGCTGGAGTATAAAAGTTCCTAGCTCCTGGGGAATACAGGTCCACTCTTAGTTTAATTAGTGTGATTTAAATAAAAAAATTATTGCAAACCTTCCAACACTAAAGACTTAGATAAATTTATTCTTAACATAGTTTTAAATTATTCCTGTGAATGCTTATGATCTATAGGAGTTTTCCTAATTTCTCTTCTTTAGGTTGTGCCCTTCAGTCACTGAATATGGAATTTATAACATGGTATCCATATAAAAGTACCTCACAGATAAATACAATCTTTCATCCACTATAAAGTTCGAGTGAAACTATAAATATACAAGTAATTGAAAATGAATTTACATTTTGTGAACCTACTGACAAAGTAATACTTTTCCTGTTTTCTTCATCTAAAATAACTTTCTCCAGAAGACTGTCTAGCTACAGCCTGCTACCCTGAAACTATTTGCTATTAAGTTTGTAAATATGTATATTGTTATTACTGACATACAGAAATATCTCAAATTAAAAAGGTAGTAATAGAATCTATTCATGCTTTTTGCTATATGTTGGATTACGACTGTGACCATAAACTTGAAGAATAGTTGATCACTGCAGTTCAGCCACCTTAATTATGGAGCAGATCACTTCTTTTTTTTAACATTTATTTTTGAGAGAGAGAGAGAGAGAGACACACACACGGTGCGAATGGGGGAGGGGCAGAGAGAGAGGGAGACACGAAATCCGAAGCAGGTTCCAGGCTCTGAGCTGTCAGCACAGAACCGGATGCAGGGCTTGAACCCACAAACCTCAAGATCATGACCTGAGCCAAAGCCGGATGCCCAGCTGACTGAGCCACCTAGGCGTCCCATAGGAGCAGATTACTTAATGATTGATTTCACCATGGCAATCAGGTTCATTCACAATAGAAGCCAAATTGAATGGATAACTGCTATCGAGTTCTCTAAATCACCTGTATTAGGCAGTGCAAATCAGCAAAAATAATACAATAGGAGAATAAAGAACAACTGAAGCAAAAGTTCTTAGGTATGTTTCCAAAGTAATTGCAAAACATAAGTTAAAATGAATGATCAGCTAAGGTGATGTTGAACCACCATGTTACAATTCTTCCTGAATACAGAAACTTTCTTTTAGAATGCCATAAGGTTCATTGACAAAGGCAGCTACCGAGAGATCCGGGAGAATGACTGGCTAAAAAGAGAGGTGAGTGGAATTTTAAAAGCAATTTCTTCTTTCTCGTTTTTTTGAACTGAAAATGACTTTCATTTATGAGCTAAAGGCATGGGAAAACCACAGATTTGTGGCTAGCTGAGGTAAAATAAAATTCAAGTGGAATCCTAATCTTATTATAAGCTGTTACTCAATGAGTACCATCAACAATTTCATTAATAATCAGAAGTCATTTTTTGACATCATAATTAATGCAATATACTCAAATGTTTGAAGTTTCTCATGCCCTAAATTGATCTGGTCTTTCTCAAGACGCTACTTCCTTCTGGGTGGTGGGAGGAAGGCTAAAGGATCATTCTAACCTCATTCTCTGCTGTTTTTAATTGCCCCTTTGGGATGCAAAGGATGCCCCTTTGCATAAAGGTTCAGTTGTTTGAATTTCCTTACTTCCCCCTGCACTTCTCGAAGATGGACCCTGTTGTATAAGAAGGTGGGGTTACATGCCCTCTTGTGGGGCGTATTATTAAAGAGGGTTCAGATCTATGAGATTTCCTTTGGACCTTTGGTCCCTCTGCCTTTCATCTGTAGAGGACATGCATCTGTCTCCTCCCTGCACTAGTGACTTCTGAATGGACTGCTCTAGCCTTTTGGACATTGTGTTGCAGCCAACACCAAACCCACAATTACAGCCATTTGCCAATGATCAAGATGCCCCTGCCCACTGCAGTCTCTATATCCTATCCTAGCTTGGTCCTTAGACTGTCTTCACACCTCCCTCTGGAAAGCATGCAGAAACCAGTGGACCCAGCATGCTGCCTTAGACTCAACTATCTACTTGTCTCCCTATACCAGTGCTACAATATTGCTCTTGCTGAATGTGATCATGTGAGGACTTATAGACCTTCTTTGTTATGAGGCACTGTCCTGTTTTCCTTACATTGTACATACTAGTCCCTCTGCCTTATCTTCTTACCTTCTCAGCCTCCTCTGCCTGGAAAACTCCGACTCTTTCTTTAGACACAGACCTTGATGACTAATTTCTTTCTGAATCATTTTGTATTTCCCCCAGAAAGTCTTGAGTACTTTTTCCTCAGTGCTCTCTTGTTTCATTGTAACTCTTGCTAAAATATGTTGAAATTGTCTGTTTATGCATCTATCTCCTCATTGCACAGAGCAGGCTATGCTTTTTCAACTATATGTCCATGAAAACTAATACATAATCTATGTTCACTAAATAGTTATTGAATGAAAGAATGTCTATGAGTATAGATATACTCATTGGAGCAATGAATCAAGTACATGGCTTAGATCTTGGGTGAAGATGTGAGAGCATGTTATTGGATATAACAGGTAGATAATCTTTGGTCTAGATGTTACAAGGGTGCTACAGAAAATGTGCAAAACTCACTACTTTGAAATTGCCTTTACATTCAAACAAGGAGTCACCCAAACTGTGCTTAGATACCATCTATGAAAGAAAACTCAGTATCTTTTGAAAGAATTCACTTCAACTACACACAGCTCTTGTTGGCAAGTTATATGTATGTCATTCTCAAATCACTAACATGTGATTTCTTCAGCATTATACCTTAGCTCTATACCTATATTTTTATTTGCCTACGAAATATTTCCACATGGATGTCCCAAAGGTACTCAACATACCTAAAGCAGAACTCATTAAATTTCTCCTTAAATTTTCACTTCTTGCATTTCCTTTTTCACCATCTGCTCAGACACTTGAAGTAAAACTGTCACTGTCACCTTCTTTTCTTTTTTCCCTGCCTCCTATTTGGCTGAACAGTATTGGTGAGTCTAGGAAACAAGGAATTTAAAAATTAATGTGCTTTCTATAATGTTGACAATTATCTTTAAGTTGCCTTCATAAAGTCATGGTCAATAGGAGTCCATACTACTTCCAAAATGAATCAAGAGGAATCCCCAGTTTTGAAAAATGAATATTGATTTTAAAAAACTCACAGTGAAGGGCTTAATCAGCTCAGGGTCGGACTCTTGACCTCAGCTCAGGTCTTGATCTCAGGGTCATGAGATCAAGCCCTGCTTTGGGGTCCATGCTGGGTGTGAAGCCTACTTAAAAAAAACAATAATAATAATAATAATAATAACATAATAACAAAATAAGTTAAATTAAAAAATTTAAAAACTCAAGGTGAGCTTAACAGTTAAAGAGTATTAGGGAAGAGTTTAGTTTTGATACTTTTATTGAATACAATAGTATAATCCTAATTATAGTAATTTCACAATTCAAACCTTAAATCCTATAAGATGTCATAGATATTAGGTTCAGAGAAAATGATGGCAAACATTTATATTTGACTGATAAGAAAGGCTTTTTTGGTGTTTTGAGCCTTCCTACTAAAGCCACAAATTACATTTTGTTTTGTTTTCTTCTCAGAATTCAGTAGAAATAAAAGACACAAAAAATGTCAAATCTAATTAAATCATGAACAAAAGAGCTTAGTAATAAAGGACAAATCATTTTAAGGAAATTTAGTAGATTTAATTTCTCCTTATTTCAATAAATATTTATTTTAGCATTATTAAATTTACTCCCAAAATTAATTAAAACCATCTCTGGTTATAAGTATTATCATAAGAATTGAAAATTGCCTGGAAATGGAATAATGTATGTCAATTAATTTCTTTGAGGAAGGTTTAGAATGAGTAACAAGGGATATTTAATAATGGAACTCCTGAAAATATTTCTCCATATAACCATCTTTCAACAATAACCAAACAGTTAGATCTGTGGGAAGGATATGAAATGTCCCCTGCATGACTTCCATTATCTGGTTTTATTTAGTATGCATATTAAGGAAATGAAGAAAAACTGAAATTAACAAATGACTTAGACTAACTCAACAAATGGAAAGCAAATAAAACTAGACAAAGAAAGGGATTCAAAGAGGTTAGTAATCAGAGTTTCAAGGGTGAGGAGGCATAAAGCTAACTGGGAACTTGCAGGGGAAAATTTCAAGAACATGCATTTAATTCAGGATCCTAGGTCTCTGACTTATAATAGTTTTAACTAAATTCTTTCTCAATTTCTTGGATATTTGAGGATGGGGAAGATGAGGAAGGAAAAGCGGTCTTCTACTTCTTCATTTTCAGTTTCTTACCCTAGAAATCTAAAGGTACTTTTCATCTCCCTAACATTTCAAAAGGCTGGAAAGGAGACATTAATTGCTGAGAACCTTAGTTAGTAGTCCAAAGGGGTACGTGATGCCACAAGACATCCTTAGCTTGAGAGGTCGGACCCCAAGGGGCCCTCATTCCAAGCTTTGGAAGAAGACCAAAAACTGTGTGTGCTGCCTCCCAAGCATGCCAAGTCCTTGGGTCAAACATTTCCAAATGTTCTATCAATTCCTTCTGTTTACAACCTCTAAATATAATTTCTTCTCATCCTTTGACATTTGAAAATTATTAACTTTTCTTTAAGGCATTCAAGCCTGTAATTGAACTGTTTATCTCCCAACACATGAGATCCTAAAGCACCAGCCCCTTGCTTTCTAATTTAGTATTATGGACTCAAACGGTTTTGCTAAATTGTTTAAGGCAGGTAAAAAATATATGCTTTTCTTTTGAACTCCAAGCCACCAGCAATATTTGAGCTTTTTTTTTTTTTTTAAGATTTTATCTTTAAGTAATCTACACACCCAACGTGGGGCTCGAACTCACAACACTGAGATCAAGAGTTGCACGCCTTACCAACTGAGCCAGCCAGGCACCCCTATTTGAGCCTTTTCTATGGTACCAGTGTTGTTTTATGTTACAAATATTTGTGTATTTGTTCACTGCATTGTAAACTTCTTTGAAGGAAGAAGCTATGCCTTATTCACTTTTGTGTCCCTCTGTCTCGCACAGAATCTTGCCCATAGTAGGAATTCAAGCATGTAATACATGACTTATGTGATAGAGATAGGAATGTGGTAATATACGGAATGTTTCCCAAATCAAAAATACAATAAATATATTTAATTACAAATCAAAAATGTTAGCTATCTAAGTACTCTTGGCAACTCCTAACAAGAAATACTGAATCTAAACCCCTGAACCTTTTTTGTTTCATCATATTCTTCTGAAATACTTTTTCCAGTTTATTTTCTATTATTCTTACCAGTCTATTGCTTTCTCTTTTGTACTGTTGCTTCTAATTTTGCTATCGTCCTGACCTCTTTCTGTGAGCATCTCTCAGGGCAGCACCTGTATAGCTCATACTATATGAGGCAGGGAGAAAGGTGAGTTGGGAGTTCTGTCTAGTAACATTCTGTGTATTTTTCCCACTATCAAGCCTTCTTTAGACAAAAGTTATCAAAATACACTTCTTAAAGACTGATGGGGATTCTGTCAATAGAAGCAGCATGTTCATATTTAAGTTAGCCACATTTCTTTACTAAACGTCAAACCTGCTATGTCTGTCAATGACCTTCCATCACCTGCAAAAAAAAAACTAGTGCTTTATGATGCTAAGTGAAATAAGTCAGTCAGAGAAAGACAGATATCATATGTTTTCACTCATATGTGGAACTTGAGAAACTTAACAGAAGACCATGGGGGAAGGGAAGGGGAAAAAAATAGTTACAAACAGAGAAGGAGGAAGACAAACCATAAGAGACTCTTAAATACAGAGAACAAACTGAGGGTTGATGCAGGGGGTGCAGGGGAGAGGGGAAATGGGTGATAGGGATTGAGGAGGGCACTTGTTGGGATGAGCACTGGGTATTGTATGTAAGCAATGAATCACAGGAATCTACCCCCCAAATCAAGAGTACACTGTATACACTGTATGTTAGCCAACTTGACAATAAATTATATTAAAAAAAAAAGAAAAACTAGACCCGTTAGCATTATTTGGCTCTTCCCTAATTGTCCAATTTCTCTCCTACTTCTCCCCGCTTCCACTTTGTAGCTATCTACACCAAAATGATTGTGCCTAACATGTGGTTCCTTCTGCCTAGAATGTACCCTCTTTTGTTGCCTAGAGAATCCCTACTTGGCCTTCAAGATCCAGATTAGATGTCATCTCCTCTATTAATTCCCCTCTATCCCCTACACTAGACATAGGGTGAACCTCCCACCGTACCTGGACAGCTTCCGTTATGGTTTGATCACACTGCTTTCTGTTTTTATCACCATCTTCCCCCACTTACATGGATAAGTTAATTAGTCTTATTTTTGTTTATCTATACCTCCAGCTCATAGATAAGTCCAGTGATGTTTTTGAAGGGTAGGAAAGGACAACTCCTACCATTCACTAATAACTGCCTTGCCAAAAAAGTACTGCACATAATCTAGAAAAGAGACCCACCTATTCCTTCTTAGAGAGGAAGGACAAAACAAACCCAGTAATCAATAATACAGGATAGATCTTCCCCTTAGGCAAATGGATTTTTAAGAGTTGAATTTCTTATAGAAGACTAGATAGAAGTAAGTCAACAAGTACCAACATTCATTCTCTTCTTCTGAAAACAGATTGCAAATCACAGGAGGGAAATTGAAGAATTAGAAAATACTATTCATAAACTGGAAGAAGAAAACTTGGTGCTTATTGATCAACTATTCAACTGTAGACTTGTGGATCTCAAAATACCCAGGTGAAAGTCATTAGCATATCTAGAAAGTAGTTTGTCAATGTTTGTATCTGTAAAAAAGTTATTTTTATTTATTTTTTAATGTTTATTTTATTTTTGAGAGAGAGACAGAGTGCAAGCAGGGGAGGGGCAGAGAGAGAGAGAGGGAGACACAGAACCTGAAGCAGGCTCCAGGCTCTGAGCTGTCAGCATAGAGCCTGCTGTGGGTCTCGAACCCATGAACCATGGTTCACCCATGAACCATGAGATCATGAGCTGAGCCAAAGCCATACATTTAACCAACTGAACCACCCAGGCACCCCCAAAAGTTATTATTTTTAAAAGATGATTTAATATTTGATGCTCCAGCAAGATGACAATTGTTGAAAAGAAAAGAACTCACAAAACAGCCATGATGAAGGTGTAATATTATAATCGACCATTGGTACAGTACAAACTGTGGCTTGCTTTTTCTAGCAATGCACTATAGTCATAATAGCAAACACTTAACATGAATATCACAACTGCTGACCTTCAAAAGCCTCCACGTCAGCAGGGAAGAGAGGCATAAAAATCAAAGCATACCTGTGAAGCAGAAGAAGTATGAGGTGTGGAGTTAGCACAACGAGGAAGTGATCAACTTTGTGGTAACTTCCTGGAGGTCTTCTGGGCTTCTAGTTACCTTGTGGACTGTACAATTGTTTCCTTTAGTAGTTAATGGAAGAGTCAAACTATCTTGTAGGCAGAGAAAATATTCCTGCACAAGAGAAACCAAATGTGTATTTTAGGTTCTTTTCCTTGCCTGACAAAAGAATTCTTAATACACCAGCCTTGAGGAAAACTAGGGCCCTGGAATATGGATTAAAACTCAAAGTAGTGATTATAATTTGGGCAGGTAGTCAGAAACAAGAAATAATCTAAATAGTAGCATGAGAAGGGAAAGAATCACACAAATGTAGGGAGTATATGTGTTCGATGGGAAACAAATGTCTACGTCTAGGAATTAAAGCAGAGAAATTCAACGTGGTAGAAGGACCATGAAAAAATTTCTACCCAAATGGTTCCTGTGGCTTGTGTGGCATGGAAAAATACCATTTGTGACATAATCAGGTATTTTTTGTTTGCAAACTTCCTGATGTGTGGATACAGGTAAGTTGTGGGGGGTTTTGTTTGCTGGGCTAAGTGATGGGCATCAGGATACAAGATTGGAGAAACTGGGAGATAGGGCAGTTGTGCTGCAGGCTGAAAGCTGGGCAGGGCAGGGTAGAAAAAGGGGCCCTCTGCTCCCTTCCACAATGTCTGTGTGATGCCCTGCAGAGGTAGACACCAATGCAGATGAGGCAGGCAGTCAGGCCGAATGAATTGGCTGTTTCCTGGACGCTTGAATTCCCAGTCTCTTGAGCTGATGCTCTTGAGGGGTCCTCTGGGGAGCGGCCTCACTGTGCCCCATAATAGGCACACCCACTTGCCAGTTGTCTTCTGTCTGATCAGGTCTCCAGCTCCACTCTCCTGTCCTGCCTGCTGCTGCTGCCTTTTTAGCAGTCAGGTCTAATCTCCGCAGCCAGTGCTGGCTCTGTGGCTTAACAAACACTGCTGTACCTGCCATCCACTGTCGTCTTTCCCTTAGGAAGGAGCTACCCTCCAAACAGATGACTCCACTTGCTGCTTTGATCAGCTCAGTCTGGCATATCTGATTTGGTGCTGCCATGGATGTGAATTACTAGTTACAACAAAGAGGAATTCCTTCACTGGCCAGAGAGAACTTGGCAGTGACAGGCAGGGAGAGGAGAAACTTTTAATGGAGATTCTCATTAAGTTGTTTGCCATGTCCTATGCAATTTAACCCTATCCAATTTAACCCCTAACCCCACAAAAATCTTCAGTAGAACTGGCAACGTTCATCAGTGCCTTGTGGGTTGATTTTCTTTAGTGAGAGATATGAGTGTTTTGTCTTGCCTTAGAGTTGGGAGAGATGAATTCAAAATCTGACCAAGCAAAAAGAAACAGCATGGGTGACATTTATAAGAACTGGGTTAGGTACCCTGGTATATGCTTCCAAGGATGGTTTTCCTTCATAACCAGCATTTATCACACTCACGATTACTTATTTAATGTCTGCTTCCTTGCTAGATTGTAAATTGTCTGAGGCAAGTGTTTAGGACATTTTACTGCATAAAGGAACAGAAATGTGTAAACACTTCATTTCTGTTACACTACTTTTCCAGAAGGGTAACTCCAAGCATATTCAGCAGCTTTTACTGTAACCCATTTTCAAGTCAAAGAAATATAACACATATTGCATATTTTATGGCAACTTCCATTTTCACCTATTTGTTGAGAACTCAGTCCTATATAATACTAGAAGGGGGTGAGAAATAGACACAAACTGTACCCAGAGGAAATAGAAAAAGTTGTTTTCCTATTTGGCTGAAAAATGAGGTATTCTAGCTAATAGAGTTACTACCTTTCCCATCCAATGCTCCCCAGACATTTTCCTTTCACAACTCACAAAGAACATCACAGTATTTGTTTAACACATGACAGGAGGTAAATGTCCACCAGAGGTGACTTCCCAGGGACTCCAGTGCCACAGAACTAGACTAAGTGCACCAATACCTATATAATAGCATTCTTTAAATATTTTCTATATCATCAAGTGTTGCCCTATGATGGTATAAAAATGACAATAAATTAATGATTGAGAAAGAATCCAGATTTATGAAGTTTATGACATTTAGTAAGATCATAATTATTCAAAAGGGTAAAACCACTTGGGCACCTGGGTGGCTCTGTCGGTTAAGCGACTGACTTCTGCTCAGGTCATGATCTCACGGTTAGTGAGTTCGGGCCCTGCATCAGGCTATCTGCATCCCCCCCTTCCCGTCCCCCATTCACACACTCTCACGTGTGTGTTCTCTCTAAAAAATAAGTAAACATTTTTTTTTAGGGGTACCTGGGTGGCTCTGTCGGTTGAACGTCAGACTTCAGCCTAGGTCATGATCTCGCCATTCCCGAGTTTGAGCCCTGCATAGTACTTTGTGCTGATAGGCTGGAGTATGTTTCAGATTCTTTCTCCCTCTTTCTCTCTCTGCCCCTCCCCAACTTGTGCTCTGTCTCTATCTCTCAAAAATAAATAAACATTAAAAATAAGTAAACATTTTTTTTAAAAAAGAAGTTTTATAAACATAAATATTGTATGTAGTTACATTATTTGCTTGAAACTTAAGCATTTTGAAGAACGCTTTACTCATGTTCTTTAAATAATTGACAACCTGTAATCCGGGGGCTTCACCCTGACTGCTGAGCTGCTAAGCATGAGGGGTGGTTTGACTATTGACAAGAGTGCAATTCATGCTGTCTTCGGGAAAACTTCATGGAAAAGTTATATGGAGCTTTCCAGACATCGTATTTTCTGGTTGCAAGTTCAGTGGGTGCTGAAAAGCAGAGAACAGGATTAAACACATGCCCAGAGAGCTTCAATAGCAGACGTACAGCTCCCCAGGCTTGGAGCTGCAACATGGCACTCGGCGACAGCCAGCACCTCGATGTCATCTGGGATTCTTGCTGCTTGTTGTCCTTCTCTTTCCCTCTCCATCTTAAAACCACTCATTCAGGCCACGGCTGTTGCTCACCTGGACTACTACAACAGCACCCTAACTGGTGCCAAGCTCACTTTCATTTCCAGAACATTAAGTGTGTCATTCCCTTATCACACAATGCCCTTCCTCACCCCAAACTCTTCCCTGGCAAATAGCCCCTGGTTCTTCAAGACTCCACTCAGGTCCCATCTCCTCCTGGAAACCTTCCCTTACCTCCTAAAAGCTCAACCAGGTGCACCTTCTCTCTGTGCCATAGCACTTCTCACACTACCCCCATCACCCATCAGGGTACAGAATGTCACCCTAAAGTACTGTAAGTCCATCAGCCACCCCCTTGGGCCTCATGCTTCTCCAGGGGAGAAACTGTCTCAATTTTCATCTGTGTGTCTCCAGAACCTAGCAGAGACACAGACACCAGTGACCAGATGGTACAATGTTTGTTGACAGACTGCTTTTCTCATTTGTTCTTTTTAGGCAACTGTATCTTACTCAAGCTGCTGGACAGACAGTGACACCTGAAATGCCTTTGGAGTTGCCAGAAACACTTAAAGGTATTATTTCATCGTAATGGTGACAGGTTGTTTTTTTAAAATAACTACTTATTGAGCATCTATGACAGGTACCTCGTACCCAAGAGCTATTCAGGGAATAGGTATGTGCCAGTTTCTCCATATTTCTCTTCTCCTTGCAACACTTGTCCTAACCCACCTCCTTTCTCTAGTCCTGTTTTCAAATTCAAGTCACCACGTTTCACGTGGTGTATGTAATTCAGTATTACATAAATACTGGTGGAGAGGGATGGAGTGCTGTCTATACCGGTGTATTTCTGGGTTCTAATTTAGCCAACCAACCAAAATAACAACACACACGAGTTACCATATGATTACCAAAACCTGTCAGCTAAGAGAATGGAATAAACTTGGAGGTTCTAAAAATGGGGCTCACTCTCACATTAATATATAGACTCTACATTCCTCAAAGATCTTTCAAATTAAAAATGTGACAAGTGTATATTGCATTTTCATTTTTATCTGTCCCAAAATAACCAATCTCTTTGTATTTATCCCAGAAGAGTCAAAATTGCAATCTGTAGAAGTAAAAAGTGGAAACACGATGAGCTCCTCAGCTGAGAGCTATGCTTTATGTGTCACTCGTGAGGATGGGACCAGGTACAGCAAGGACCTGAAGACAGATGAGGAAAGCGACTCATGCACAGGGTTTGGGGCCTCTGATATGAAATACTTACTGTATGAGGATGATCAGGATTTCAAGGTAAGATTGATGCAAAAAAAATTCTGACTGCTAAGAGAATGCTGTTTTATTAATTAATGGAGAAAATTAACCTATAATACGGATATTGAAAATTTCTGTTTGCAGTTATTAGTAAAATTGGCCCACCATTCACATCTCTCATTAGACACAATTTTCACTCCTACCCATGTGCAAGCAGGGGAGGGACAGAGAGAGAAAGAGACAGAGAATCCTAAGCAGGCTCCACGCTGTCAGCACGGAACCCAATGTGGGGCTCAAACCCACAAACCGTGAGATCATGACCTGAATAGAAATCAAGAGTCAGATGCTCAATGGACTGAGCCATCAGTAAATTAGATTTCTGTTTGTTGGTATCTTAAATTACAGTTAGTTTGGCAGAATATGGTAAGCTTTCTTATACAGTGGCCACTGGTCCTGTGAAAAGTGAAAATTCACGGAGAATTTTCTCAATATTAGAATATTTATAGTCAAAGTAACCTTTGCCAATCCTTCCCATTGTTCTTGAATAATATAGAAAACTCTGCTGTGTTTATATCCTGGCCAGCAGAGGGCTACATATATACAGCTAACATTTTCTTTTACCAATTAAAGACCTTGAGAGAATATATCTCCCCATTCTAATTGGTGCCCCTCATCCAACTCCCTGAAAGACAAGCCTGTCAGCCTTGCTGCCTGCCCTTTGGGAGGTCTTGCCTTACATTCTCTACTGGGTATATAAGTGTATTTAGTGGTTTTTTGTTTACAGTGGTTCTCATATTTCACTTGTTATTCAGTCAGTTAAAAGGACAATGAAATGTCAGATAAAGGCCAACTATAATAAAGGAAACCTAACTATTGTTTTTAATGTTTATTTATTTTTGAGAGAGAAAGCAAGTGGGGGAGGGACAGAGAGAGAGGGAGACAGAGAATCCCAAGCAGACTCTGAGCTATCAGCGCAAAGCCCAATGCAGGGCTCAAACTCACGAACCACGAGATCATGACCTAAACTGAAGTCAGACACTCAACTACTGAGCCACCCAGATGCCCCAAGGAAACCAAACTATTAAGACTGGTAATTTGTTGGGGCACCTGGGTGATTCAGTCGGTAAAGTGCCTGCCTCTTGGTTTTGGCTCAAGTCATGACCTCACAGTTCCTGACTTTGAACCCCGTATCAATCTGCCCTGCAAGCATGGAGCATGCTTGGGATTTCGCTCTCCCTCTCCCTCTCCCTCTACCCCTCCCCATTCTTGCTTTCTCTCTCTCTCTCTCAAAACAAACAAACAAACAAACAAACAAACAAACAAAAGACTGGTAACTTGTTGAATAACCTCTCATATTCTCTTCTATATCTGTTTATCATAGGATTACGTCAACTTGGGTCCCCTCCAAGTGAAGCTCATGAGTGTGGAGAGCAAGAAGATGCCCATTCATTTTCAAGAGACGGAAATTCCAGTCAAATTCTATGAAGATGTCAAGAGCCCAGAAAGCTATATCACATACAAAATGATGAAGTCTTTTCTCTAAGACTAAAAGCTACAAAGTAAAAATAACAACTTTTCCTTATAAATTTTCATTGGGAACTGAAGTATATCACTTGCCCATTTTATTTACACTTTGGTCCATTATTAAACCAGTTGTTATTTTTAAAGGTCATAATGATATTTAAAATCAAAGTTCTAAGTATTCAGTTGTTCATTTATCTGCATGGCATGAGTGACAAAAATGAAAGTACACTTTATATTTCCATATCCAAGTATTCAGAAGCATGATAATGGGCCCTAGATGGTTTCCAAGTTTCCTTACCACTTAAAAATCTTCTGATAAATCTATCATTCCAATATGAAATATTTCAATCAGAAATTTTCTAAGACAAATTTAGAGGTTTGCATAGCACTGACTACAAATCTTTCTCTCTGAGGGTGCCAGTCCACAATTCAAGACTATTCTTCTTTCATCTAACACTATTTATAATAAATACAAAACACTTCGGAAACAAATAAACTTGAAGGTGATAATTATTGTATAAAAATATTCCACCACGGAGCACCTGGGTGGTTCAGCTGGTTAAGTGTCTGACTCTTTATCTCAGCTGAGGTCATGATCTCAAGGAGCCTGCTTGGGATTCTCTCTTTGCCTCTCTCTCTCTGCCTCTCTCCCACTCGTGCACACTTATTTATTCAAAATAAATAAACTTAAAAAAAAATTCCACCAACAGTGAGATCCCTCTCCTCTCAGCTCTATTAAGTCTAAACTGTTGAGTCCCTGTTCAAGACCATTACCACTTCCCTCTTACGGGTGCCGCAAGCCAAGGACTGTGACCATGCCTGAAGTTGACATCGACACTCCATTTTAAAGCTACCTTTACTTATAAGGCTTTTACAAGGAACATGTTTTAAATATAAGGCCAAAGATAGAGAAAGAAAATCAGCAAAGCCAAACGCTGGTTTTTTGAAGGGCTCATTGAAATTGATAACCCCTAGTATGACTAATCAGAAAAGAAAACAAGAAACAAATGAAAAAGGAAACATTGCTACAATGTTACTGACACTATGAAAAATATCATGAGAGGAAATTAAGGGAAAAAAACTTTTCCCAATAAAATTGACAACTTCGATGAAATGGAAATGGTTTCTTAAAAAACATTTCTGAAAAACAGAAAGAAATAAAAATTCTGAATAGCCCTCGATCTATAAAAAATATCTAATCTGTACTTAAAATTTTCCCAAGAGGAAAATTGCAAACCTAGATGGCTTGCTTTACTGGTGAATTTTTCCAAATATTTCAAAGAGATTTAATAGCAAACATACACAAACTCTTTCAGAGAACAGAGAAAAAAGAAACACATCCAAATCATTCTATGAGGCCAATATAATTCTAACACCAAAACCTGGCAAGACATTACAAGAAAAGAGAATTACAGACCAATCTCTCTCATGAATATAGATGTGAAATCCCTGACAAAATATCAGCTTATTGCATCTAGTAATACATATTTCATGATTAAAGAATGCAAGGTTGGTTTAACATTCAGAAATTAGAGTGTAAACACAAATAGAACCAGTGGATTATATCAATGTCAATATCCTGCTTTTGATATTGTACTATACTTTTGAAAAATGATACTATTGAAGGAAACTGGGTAAAGAGTACACATGATCTATTCATTTTTTTTTTTAAGTTTTAATTATTTATTTATTAATTTATTTAGAGAGAGAGTGAGCAGGGAAGAGGCAGAGAGAGAGGAAGAGAGAGAGAATCCCAAGAAGGCTCTGTGCTGTTAGTGCAGAGCCTGATGTGGGGCTCAACCCCACAAACCATGAGATCATGACCTGAGCCAAAATCAAGTGTCAGACGTTCAACTGACTGAGCCACCCAGCACCCCATATCATTTTGTACAATTGTGAATTTGTGAATTTATGTCTTAAAATTTTTAAATCAAGGGTATAAAGAACAAAAAAATAAAATAAAAATCAAGGATATAATGAATGGAGCATAGGAGGTAATTCATATGATCATCTCAATAGGTATAGCATTTGATAAAATTCAATACTGTGAAAAAAATCATAATAGTATGATAAAATTCTCAGCAAACCAGGAATATCTAAAAAATACTATAGCTAATTTTAATAGTGAAATATTAAATATTTTCCCACTGAGGTCAGGAACAAGACACACATGTTCACTCTCATACTTCTATTCAGCAGTGTTTAACACAAGTGGAGGTTGGAACCAGTTCAATAAAGGCAAGAAAAAGAAATTAAAAGCATAGAGATTAGAAAGGAAGAAGAAAACTATCTTACTTATAGATATCAGGTTTCTGTAAGTAGATAATCCAAAGTAATCTACAAATTAGTAGAATTTATAAGTGAATTTAGCAAAGTCACAGGGTACAAGGTCAATAAAGATCCATTATATTTCTTTAAACCAGCAGCAAACAATTGGGAAAAAGTCAAATCATTTATAATGACATCAAAAACATCAAAATAAATATGTCTAATGAAATATGAGCAAAATTCTATGCTGAAGACTGTGCAACATTGTTGAGAGAAATTCAAGACTTACATAAATGGGGTATAGAGACATATACAATCATAATGCATTGGGAGATTCAAAAGATTCAATTGGAAGATTCTTAACAGAGTTAAGATGTGAGTTCTTCCTATACCTGTAGACTCAGTGAAATCTCAATAAAAATTCCAGCTGATTTTTTTTTCTTAGAAATTACTAGTTTCTAACATTATTATGGAAATCTGTAGCATAGGCAATAGACCTATGATAGCCAAAACAATCTTTAAGAAAAACAACAAAATTGGAGAACTTATTATCAAATTGCAAGAGTTTTTTTTTTTTTTAAGTTTATTTATTTATTTTGAGAGAGAGAGTGAGAAAGAGAAAGTGCAGGCAGGGGAGGGGCAGGGAGAGAGGGAGAAAATCCCAAGCAGGCTCCCTGCTGGCAGCACCAAGGCTGACACAGGGCTCAAACTCACGAACCATGAGATCATGCATGACCTGAGCTGAAATCAAGAGTCAGATGCTCAATAGACTGAGCCACCCAGGTGCCCCAAATTGTAAGTCTTTTAACATTTCAGTAATTAAGACAGTGTGGTATTGGGCCAAGGATAAAGAAAAAGTACAATGGAACAGAATAAAGAATCCAGAAACCAACCCACAAAATCACTTAAATTCTGACAAACATGCCATTATAATTTGGGAGAAAGGAGTT
This sequence comes from Panthera onca, assembly GCF_046562875.1. Classification (NCBI taxonomy): domain Eukaryota; kingdom Metazoa; phylum Chordata; class Mammalia; order Carnivora; family Felidae; genus Panthera; species Panthera onca. Next base: position 68,564,317 of record NC_138348.1, read on the forward strand.
CTTTTCAATAAAAAAATGATGCTCAGGCAACTGTATATCTATATGGGGAAAAAATGAACCTTGACACCTACATCATACCATACCCAAAAATCAATTCAAAGTGAATGAGAGACCTAAATATGGAAGGTAAAACAATTCAAGTAGGAAATAGAGTATCTTCATGTTCCCCTTTATACACCCAACAGATCCAATAATTAAGCCTATGCTTGAATTAAAATCTATACCTGGTAGGTGGGTAAATGTGGATTTGGCAGTGTTCCAAAAGTCCCCTTCCCCAAGCCTACTGCTTCCTATGCTACCTACCTCTTTGGGAGGAAAAAGGGACATAAAAATCACCAATCATAAATTGACAAATTGAATTTCATGAAAATTAAGATCTCTTTTCATGAAAAGATACCATGAAGAGTCAAAAGGCAAGCCACATACTGGGAAAATATATTTTCTATACATATATCTAACAAAGAAATGTCTAAAATATATAAAGAACTTTTACAAATCAGTTGGAAAAAAGACAACCATTTTAGGAAAAAATGGGCAAACGATTTAAATTGGTATTTAACAAAAGAGTATATCCTAATGACTAATAAACATAAAAAGAAGATTGGTATTATTAGTCATCAGGAAAAAGCAAATTAAAACGATTAGATACAACTATACACCCACTAGAATGGCCAAAATTAAAAGTTAAAAATAGCAAACATTGACAAGGATACAGAGCACTTGAACTATCATATAATTGTTGATGGGATTATAAATTGGCACAAACACTTTGGAATATGTTTGGCAGTATTTTATTAAAGCCGAACATATATATTTGTCATGATCCACCACTTCCACTCTTGGCTTAATATGGAATAGAAATGAGTGCTTATGGGGCATCTGGGTGACTTAGTCTGTTGATAATCTGACTTCAGCTCAGGTTATGACCAAGGTTATGGGAAGGAGCCAGTGTCAGTTTCCACGCTGAGCATGGAGGCTTGCTTAAGATTCTTTCTCTCTCTCTCCCTCTGCTCCTCTCCTCTGCTCAAGTGCTCTCTGTCTCTCTCTCTCTGTCTCTCTCTCTCTCTCTATCTCTCTGAAACAAAAACATTTTTAAGAAATTAAAAAAAAAAAGAAATGAGTGCTTCTGTTTACCAGAAGATATGGATAAGAATATTACCAGCAGCTTTACTGATAGTAACCAAAAATTAGAAACAACCCTAATGACTATCAGCAGAATGTGTAAATAGTGACTGATACATGTGTATCAATATATATCAACCTATATACAGGCACATAGTGGAATAGTATACAGCAATGAAAAGGAATAAACAACTACCAAATGTAGCCACATAGATCAATCCTATACACATAAAATTGAGTAAAAGAAGGCAGACACAAAAGAGAACATATGTTATGATTCCATTTATGCAAAACAGGACAAGCACACTAACCTTAATGACAGAAGTCAGGATTGTGGCTACTTTTGTGATAGGGAATGCCTAGGATGCTATAGGAAGGAGTTTTCTGGTAATCCTGATCTGAGCGAGTGGCAGTTAACATGGATGGTTCACTTTACAAACATTAAGCAGGACACTTAAGATTTGTGTACTTGACTGATATAATACTTTAAAGTTATCTCTCTGATGGGAATTGAGGAGGGCACTTGGGATGAGCACTAGGTGTTATATGTAAGCGATGAATCATGGGAATCTACCCCTAAAACCAAGAGCACACTGTATACACTCTATGTTAGCTAACTTGACAATATTTTTTTAAAAAGTTACCCCTCCCTCCCCAAATATCCCTAAAATACCCACCTTCCAATCAGTTCCATAAAGTAACAGAATGGAAAGGCCATGCTTATGTCTTGCAGTGTGAACGGAAGCAACAGTGTTTCCTGACTGGAAGGCAGAATGCTTTGTTAGGATGGTCTTTCAAAGGTCAACAGAAACAGAAATGCCCTTGGAAAAGTTAGTAACAATATGGAGTGGATTTGACAATTTTCTTTTTAAGAAAGAAGGGTAAACTTTTTATAGATAAGACTTATCTTTACTTTTCTCTGATAGAGGGGGAAAACTTACTGCCTTTCTCCTGGGACAAATCAAAGAGCTTCCAGTAAACTGACAAAGAAAGGCTATGTGACAGCTTGTTGGTTTCAGTAGGTCAGCAGAAATTGACATTGTTTTTCTATCACTCTTGGAAAGTTCAGACCATGAGATTATGGAAACAAGCCAGGCATAACATGGTAGGACTCCAGCATTAATTTATTAGTTGTGGCAATTTTTACTTTACAATGTGAATTTGAATCGGAAGAAAATATCAAATGGCTAAAAGTCTTGTTTGCTGCCAAGAAGATGCCAGAGTAGAAAAGGCATCCTTTGGAAAAGGAAAGGGAAGAATGTTCTTTCCTTCTGTTAGTATCATTTCTTGAGTTTAGAATTTGCAGAATAGCACTATCTCTAAAAAAAAAAAAAAATCTGCAGGCTTTTTTTTTTTTTTTTTTTTAACAACTCAAACTGTGAAACAGTATAGGTGTGATAACTTTCTTAGATGACAACATTCCAGAGCAAATCTCAAAAACGTTGCCTACCACAGCGAACTTCCTACAAGTGTCCCTCATTCAATGAAGTGTTTATTAAACAAGTCCCTCCAGCCACGCACTGTGTGTAAGGCATTCGGGAGGCAAAATGAAATTGTCTCTTTCTTCAAGATGCTAATGGGTGCTGAGAACTGCTTTCGCTCTTCATACTAGCAGCAAAGGAGGAAGCAAGAGTGGTGAGAGAAGACAGGACAAGATACTCTAGATGTGGTGGGTGGTTGTATTTAACTTACAATATTCTATTTTTAGCACCATTAATAATAACTTTGGAAAAGAAATTTAAGATGAGTTTAGGAGGATCTTATGCTTTTTAAGTGGTTTCAGTTTTCAGAATAACCAAGCATGTGAGTTTTATATGTTGCTATTCAAGATTTGAGGGGCAGAAGGATAGAGACTGGTGGTCAGCAGCTTTAGCTTCAGGCTGGGAAATTGCTTTTTTGGGGCTAGAGATTAGATAAATCTGGAGAAATTAAGGAGGTGTAGAGATGAGGTAGAGTGTGGGAGAAAACATTTTGTGGAGTCAGGCCAGCTACCTTGAATCTTGAGCAGTCACTTAACTTATTTTAAGCCTGGTTTCTGCAACTTCATTACATGGACCTAATTCTCCTATGGCAGGATTATTTTAAGGATTAGAAAGAGTACATGTAACCTGCACATACTAGACATGCAGGATATGGCAGTTGAAATAATGACTGGCACTTAACGGTAATCACTGGCAGTGAGGCCCAAGAAGTCTTTGCAGAGCATTCACTGCAAAGGCATAGAGAGTGCCTGGGTCCCATCCACCGGATGCTGTGAAGCGCTGACCTGTCTCTGATGGTAGCTGTATGAAGGGGTTCATTCTGTCCTGGGTGGCTGGGGACAGGGACTCAGCTGCCACCTGGTGTGAGGGCTCCAAGAGGCCATACCCAGCCTCTGCCAATCAACACCTGGCAGTAGGGACCAGTAGTAAACCCATTTCCAAAATTTTCATGAGTGTGGGGGAGGCAGGGCATGGCACTGTGGGCCAGCGGTTAACATTTTTGTTTCTTTTTGAATCTTCCAGCCAGACACTAGAGCCATTCAGGGAACAAGGAGGCCAGGGGATTTTTGTGGCAATAAAGGGCTGTTTGTTAAAGGCCCGCTTGATCCTTCCTTGTTTTACTAGAGCTCAACACAACAGTTTCTCTGTATTTTTCTTGGAGTAAAACTGGCTTTTGCACTAACTGCAAGGAAATGTGCTCTCAAAGCAACAGAGGCTTTCTAAATATTAGTGACTTTAACTCGGTTAAGTATTTCCATTTCCTATTCCTGGGACTTTATGAGGCTCAAGTTCCCTGAAAGGCTGCTTTTTTGGACTGTGACTCGGTTGGTTATGTTTTAAGTCATTCTGTTCTTAGGATCTGAGTGTTAAAAACCTTCAAGATGCTTTTAAAGAAGCATAAAGAAATGTTTTCAGATTTCCAGCAGAGTGAATGAGTTTGAAAGGGACTGCAGATTCAGATACCCTCACAGATTCTTAGTAAAATGTTTTGTCAGCATTTCCTTCCTTAAGCTGGGTGCTCAACTCACTGACCTCCTGCCTTCTTGGGTTAGGGCCATCTTTTTGTATAGTCTCAGCTATAAAAATATGCTAGGCCTTGCAACATTTCCCTCCTAAGAGGAATGAAAATAAACTATGCTGGATTCGCCTCTGTATGACTAACTGAGGCCAGCGAAGCATTTTTACCTTAAAGCCCTCACTCCAAATCCAAGTGCTCTGGCCTCATTTGAGGTTCTGGCACAAGTGTGCCAAGCACTTTGGATCTTTGATGTTCTTTGTTCTTTGTTATGTTTCACTTTTGCATCAGTTTCTTCTAGCCACTTCAAAAAGTGACTTCTGTGACTTTGGTGCTATTTATGTAAAACTGTCAATATGGAATCCTGCTGTGCCTGAAATTTGGTGTGAAGGTACACATTTTCAACATGTCTTGTAACACACACTGAGCATGAGCAGTTTGGATTCACTTTTTAATTTTTAAGCATTTGACACTTTTTCTATTTAATTTCTTTGAAATAACTCAATTGTAAAACTATATATATATATATATATATATATATATATATGTATTAGTATATCTCAGATCTAAACTTACAATATGTGACATGGGAGGGATTTAAAGTCACTGATCAGAAAAAGGCTCAAGAAATTAGCAATTCTTTTAATGAAAATGAAACGATCGTGATAGTAGCTTCTAGTACTCCTTTGTCCCCCTTACGCTATAATAATGCATTGATTTAGCTATGTTGGCTGAATACATGGTCACCTAAATTAAAGATTATTTCCCAGCCTCCCTTGCAGCCACATGACAAAGTTCTGGCCAATGGAATGTGAGAAATTGTGCACAATTCTTCTCCCTTTCTCCCTACTTTCTCTATCCTGCTGCTTGGGGTGGGGTTATGCTGCTCAGCCACAGAGAACTATGAGATGGAAGGAGCTCCTTAAGCACTATGGAACAGCAAGTAGGCACCTATCAATCTGATGAGCAAAGCTGCCATGCCAGCTCAGACTTTTATGTGAGAAAATAAACTTGTCTTCTTTGAATCATCGTATGAATTTTGTTACACACAAGCCAAATCTAATACTAATACAGAGACTAGCATGAATATTTACCAAACAAGAAGTCAATGTTTCCAATAGTAAAACAGTCTCTTCCACTAAATAAGACTTGGGTAAGTATTTATTCTCTGTTAAAAAGAAAAAAAAGGAGGGGAGCTCAAATGACTTTAGAAAGTATTCTGCTTTATCTGAGGCATCTAAAGCTGCTGACCTAAGTATACTTAGATGTGTGGGGGCTGGCTATTTTCAAAAGTGTGTTCTGTCACACCAGACTCAGGAATTACTGCCGCTACTTCAGAATCAAGGACTCCTGCTTATGTGAGGACGTGTGGAGTTAGAGGTTCAGGGTTCTGCTTTGGAATCACGTCATGAGACCTCCAGCAGAGCACTGGGCTAACATCAGCACAATGCAAACAGGGCAGGGTGAACAAGTCCAAAGAGTGACATTTAAAAAGGCTCTTTAGTAATAACTAACAATGGCAAACACCTAAATGCTCTTATTATTGCACTTTACATATATTACATATATTTACATATATATGCACATATACATATATTATATGCACTTTACATATATTATGTATATTATATATTAACCTAATTGATCCTTCTTATAATCCTATGTAGTGGGTCCAGAATTATTCTCACTTTACAGATGAAGAAATAGGCAGAGGGAAATTTAATAAATTTCCCAAAGTCCCCCAGCTAGTAAGGGACAGAGTCAGGATCTGAACACAGATGTTTTGCCTCCAGAATCTAGGCTCTTGACCACAAGCTATTCTGTATTTCAAGAAGTGTACTGAAACTTTATTACATGCAAAGATGTCCTAAATGCCTCCATTTTTAATTCATTAATTACAAACAGCAGTCATATGGGGTAGGCGTTATTATGCCATTTTACAGATGGAGAAATTGAGGCATGGGCAATTATATAAATTGCTCAAACTAGGAGTTAAACCCCCAGCATGGCTGCAGACTCCACACTTACCATCTATGGAGCAACTGTCTCATCAAGCAGCAGGTGCCTCACTCAATGACAGAAATACTCTCTGAAGGGAAGAATGCTCTTCAAAGACAAATATTATGCAAATTGTCTTCTGTATATGTTCATATTCCAGGCTATCCATTTGCTTTTCTTTCATCACTTACCCCATCTCCTCTCCAGTCTGATAACCACTCAGCATTTCCCTTCCTCCCATTGATTTTGCAACCTATCTCATAATGCTACATTTTTTTCATCTTTGAGATATAATTGACAACATTTTAAAATATTTAAAGTACATGATGTGATGATTTAATATATATATATGTTCTTTGTGAAGGGATTCCTCCCATAGAGTTATATACACATCCAACACCTCACATACTTACCTTTTTGGGGGGTGGTGGGGGGAGAGCATTTAAGTTCATTCTCTCAGCAAATCTCTTTTATATGACACAGTGTTATCAACTATATCACCATGTTATACATTAGATCCTCACACCTTATTCTTTTTATAACTTAAACTTTGCACCTTTTTACCAACCTCTCTCCCTATTTCCCCCACCCTCCAATTTTCTGTTTCTATTATTTTGACTTTTTTTTTCTTTTTTCAGAATCCACATATAAGTGAGACCAGGCAGTGTTAGTTTTTGTCTGGCTTATTTCACTTGGCATAATCCCTCCAGGTTCATCCAGGTTGTCATAAATGACAATAATTTCCCTCATTTTTAAGAATAAGTAATCAATATTCCAGTGTGTGTGTGTGTTTATGTATATGTATATATATCTTACAATTTTTTAAATCAATCCATCTGCTGATGGACACTTAGGTTATCTCCGTACCTTGGCTATAGTGAATAATACTTCAGTGAACATGAGAGTAAGGTATCACTTCAAGATCATGATTTTGTTCCCTGCAGATATATACCCAGAAGTGGGATTGCTGGATCCTACTTCTATTTTTAATTTCTTGAAGAAATCCCATCCTGTTTTCCGTCGTGGCTGTACTAGTTTACATTCCCACCAACAGCACACAGAGTTCCCTCCTCCACATCTTCACCAGCATGTTATGATTTCCTGTCTTTTTGAAAATAATCTTCAGCTCTGTTCTTTTCCTGGCCTTTACTATATATCCCTTAATAATGGAGATAATCTCTGGGATTTATCCCTGAACTTGCCCTTATTCCACACTCACACAGTTGTTTCTTTGATAATCTCAATCCCCCTTCCCCAGATATATGGTGCTGATAAAAACAGCTTGTTAAAAGTCCACCTTCTCTTTACTCCAGATCCCTTAATACTGGGATTTTTATGGAGGCTTCTAATGAGTGGCTTGGTTTTTCTAGTGACCAGCCTTCATCCTCTGAAGGCATCCAGGAGCCAAGAGTTGCCTCATTAGAGCAAGACACCCCTGGCACCCAAGAAATTCCAAGAGATTTAGTAATTTTGTGTCAGGAACCAGGGTCAAAGGCCATTTAAAACAAGAGATGCTCCTAGGACTAACACTTAAATTATAAGAGTTTTAGGAACTCTGTGCCAGGAGTAGGGAACAGAGACTTATATTTTCTATAATTTCCTATTATCCTATTGTATTGTTGCTTTTAAGCCAGAATGACACCAGTTTAACCTTTGTAAGATTAAGTGAACCGTCATTCTTTCATTTCTACTTCGGAGCCACTATGTGACGTAAATTCTATCACAAATTATTAAGGTCCACATATGAGTGTAATGGTTGTAAAAGATCAGCTCCGAGCAACAGGTGTTATGAACACCAAACAATGGGCACAGCCATCTTTATTGGGCTTCGTGTCATCTCTGTTTTTCCCCCCCTCCTACCACAGTGCCTCTGCCTGCCTTTTCCAGGCCCTTGGAACCTCCTTCAAGCAATTACATGGAAGCGAAAAGCTTTTCAATTCCTACCCTACTTCAGGACAAAAGTGACCAGAGAAATACAGATTTCATTTTGTGCCTTTTAACATGACCCCTAAGTTAGCTGGCAGTGCCGTGTGGTGTGCCTGATGCTTCCATGTAAAGAGTTCCAGAAAGGCCAAGGAAATCAACTGGAAGTTCTGCATTAGTGCAGACAGCATGGAGTCCAGGTGCAGGTGGGGAGTGGGGATATCTACTTTGTTGATACTTTCTTCCCTACAGTCCCAGTCGAGGGGCAAGGGCATGATAACCCTGTGCTTGTTTAAATGGGAGTATAAGACAGCTGACAAGTACCCAGTCTCAAGGGAGACAGGCAGGGTGCCTGAGTGTGGAAGGCTCAGACTGAGCTAAGGTTAGCTCCCCAGGCGATTCTCACACGGCTATTTTTATTTCAAAACCAACCTTAAAATAATTTTTGGGGGAAGCCTGGGTGGCTTAGTCTGTTGGTTGAGCATTGGATTCCTGATTTCGGCTCAGGTCATGATCCCCAGGGTCATGGGATTGAGCCCTGCCTCGGGCTCCATGCTGAATGTGGAGCCTGCTTAAGAATCTCTCTCCCAGGAAGATCTCTTATGCACTGCTGGTGGGAATGCCAACTGTGGAGGAGCTGTGGAGGATAAGCTTAGGAATCCCCAGGGCTTACACCAATGGATTAACAAGGCATAAAGAAGTACAAAGCCATAGGTTGCTCACAGGTGAGTTTGGGTAAACAAGATTAGGTAAGGATAGAGAGAGGGGGCTTAAGCCCCCAGAATAGAGAGGGAGAGGCAAAGGCCCCAAAATAGGGAGGTGCCCAGGCACCAATATAGAACATAGGTATAGGAAATAAACAAGATTAGATATTCAGAGTGGAAGCACCCCCAATTTAGTACTATAGCAGAAAGCTGCTTTCAACAGGAAGAAAGGACTAAGTTAGGTAAACAGGTAAATAGGTCTATAGACCTCTGCGCTGCAGGTGAAGCAGCCCAGAGGAGAGATGGTTAACAAAAGAAAAGGTGCTTTGTCAACCCTGAGGTGATTTCCCCAGTCTCATCCCTTAGGCTAAGATAAACAGAGGTGCTGCCTCACGTCCCCTGCAAACAACCTTCCGCCAGGCTGCCCGCCGTCAGGATTTTGCTTTCTATTAACCCAAACCCCTAACCCCAAATATCTTGAAGACCCCCTTTCCCTCACGTCCACAAGTTAATGTTCAGAGATTTATTGTCTCTTTGTGCACATCCACCGCCATGTTTGTAAGCCTTCTGATCCTAATAAAAACAGGCAAGGACCCTTATTCGGGGCTCTTGTCTTTTCCTGGACATTTAGCCATCTCCTGCTTTTCATCCTGAGTCCTACTCTCTTGCCAGACAAGAGAGAACTTTAGACCCAGAGTCTATGACAGTGAAGCCATTCTGGAAAACATTATGGAGGTTCCTCAAAAAAATTAAAAATAGAACTATCCTACAACCCAGCAATGGCACTACTAGGTATTTATCCAAGGGATACAGGTGTGCGGTTTCGAAGGGGCACACGCACCCCAATGTTTATAGCAGCACTATCAACAATAGCCAAAGTATGGAAAGAGCCCAAATGTCCATCGACAGATGAATGGATAAAGAAGATGTGGTATATATATATATATATATATATATATATATATATATATATATACACACACACACACACACACACACACACACAATGGAGTATTACTCGGCAGTGAATGAATGAAATCTTGCCATTGGCAGCTACATGGATGGAACTAGAAAGTATTATGCTAAGTGAAATTAGAGAAAGACAAATATCATGACTTCACTCATGAGGAATTTAAGACAGAAAACAGATGAACATAAGGGAAGGGAAGCAAAAAGAATATAAAAACAGGAAGGGGGACAAAACCCAAGAGACTCTTAAATATAGAAAACAGACAGAGGGTTCCTGGAAGGGTGATGGGCTAAATGGGTAAGGGACATTAAGGAATCTACTCCTGAAATCATTGTTGCACTATATGCTAACTTGGACGTAAATTTAAAAATTTTGGAAAAAATACACTAAATGTGATGAGCACTGAGTAATGTATTCGTTTGTTGAATCATTATGTTGTGCACCTGAAACTACTATAACACTGTATGCTAACTATATTTCCATAAAAATAAAAGGATTGTAAAATATGTATTTGTAGCTGAAAAAAAAAAAACACTCCATCTCCCCTTCTGCCCCTGCCCCACTCGTGCATGCACGTGCACACTCAAAAAAATTACATTTCGTAGCAGATAACTATTCTATAGTTTTTGTGTGTTTTTAAGTAGGCTCCAAGTCAAATGTGGGGCTTGAACTCATGACCCTGAGATTAAGAGTCACTTGGTTTACCACTGGGCCAGCCAGGTGCCCCATGGAAGAGCTCTTCAAAAAATTTTTTAATGTTTTTATTATTTTTGAGAGACCAAGTGTGAGCAGGGGAGGGGCAGAGAGAGAGGGAGACACAGAATGTGAAGCAGGCTCCAGGCTCGGAGCTGTCAGCACAGAGCCTGACGCAGAGCTTGAACTTGTGAACAGTGATATCATGACCCGAGCCGAAGTTGGACACTTAAACGAGAAGCCACCCAGGCGCCCCTGGAAGAGGTATTTTAAATAAGAACCTATTGGAAAACAAAGCTTCTATAAAATTTTCCCTTTTTTTTCTCCTGTCTGCCTACCATCAGTGTAACCTACTATCCTGCCTCAAGAGAGTTGTACCTGCTCCCTCCCCCATACCACAGAAAGAACTTTACACAACTTTTGACAATGTGAGTAATTTCATATATGGCTTAAGAACTCAACTTGTATGCTTCAATAACAAATGGGACATTCACTAAATGCTTACATGAAAATTAGACTACAAATACTAGCTGAAGACTTAGAAAACATTTCTAATTGGTGGCACACCGAAATAGATGATGATACTGCAGCTCTCCATTCAGAGCCCAGACAGCAGAATTCCAAGCTAGTCAGACCCATGGAAGGTAGCAAGTATGGCTGAACAAAGAACTAAGCTACTTGGGGAGGCCACTGATGGAAGCTGTGAAGCCATCTTTTCTCCAAGAGTAAGTTCATCTGGCTGTGTGCTGTGACCTCTCCATACAGTCTGTGACCCAGCCACTGCTGAACACATGGAGCCACACTCATCCCGAGTACTAAGTACATCAGTACTCTGAACCTCAGACTTTGAAAATGTTTGGTGATGATGATGAATAAATTATTCAGTTGAAGGAGAAACTTATCCCATAAAGGCCTATTTTTCAGGGGTCATGTTTTGTTGGTTTGTGGAGAAGTAAAAAATTCCTAGTGTAACATAGGTCTTTTCCTAAATATGGACTCTCACAGTCACTGGTTAAGAAAAAGACAGCTTTAAAAAAATGAGTCTGGGTGGCTCAGTTAAGCCACCTGATCTCGGTTCAGGTCATGATCTCGTGGGTTGTGAGATCTAGCCCTACACTGGGCTCCGCACTGACAGTGTGGAGCCTGCTTGGGATTCTCTCTCTCCTTTCTCTCTCTGCCCCTCCCCTGTTCATACTCTTGCTCTCTCTCAAAATAATACACTTTATTTTTTTTTAAAGATTTTTTTAAAGTTTATTTACCCATTTTGAGAGTGAAAGAAACAGCAGGAGTTGGGGAAGGGCAGAGACAGAGGGAAACAGAGCATCCCAAGCAGGTTCTGCACTGTCAGCACGGAGCCCAATGTGGAGCTTGAACTCACAAAACCATGAGATCATGACCTGAGTCGAAACCAAGAGTTGGATGCTTAACCAACTAAGCCATGCAGCAGGTACCCCTAAATAAATTAAAAAGTAAAAAAAAAAAAAAAAAAAATTAAATTAAGAAATGCTGAATGATAATAACAAGATGTTAAGCCAAAAGCAAAAGACTAATTTTGAAAATGATTTGGGACGAGTATAGCTGCCCTCCGTAGCTAATAATCTAACTTCACTCTGCAGCCTCCACCAACTTGGTATTTGGGAACTAAGATGGTTTGGGCATGTACAGGTTTATAACCTAATAATATAGTTATGCATTCAACATCTAAGTTACCTCACTTGTTACATTGTGATTAAAGTTAATATGATCATATATTTTGTATATTTCCTAGTCAATAATGTCTGGGCATCAGAGCAGGAAGCAGGAAATGTGCTTTTCAGAGAGGAAGTCCGTGTGGAAATGAAGAGTAGTCATCGGTCTACACTGCACAGGGATACAAATCTTTGTTTAGTTTATACACCTGAATTAACAACAGCAGGTCATAAAAAGGACAATGGACCATGAAACTAAAGACCAGACTCCTCTATTAGCTTATCAACCTGATCAAGTTCCTTTTCTAATTCCTGATTTCAATTTGTAAAATGGGTAAAATATGGATAATACCTATCCAACAAGCCCAGAAGTTTTTTCAGCAATAGGATGAAAATATTTACAAAGCACCCTCATAAACATACAAAACACTACTGCTGCTGTAATTATAAAAGGAACAAGCCATAGACCTGAAATATGAACATCCACTCAACATAAGACAAATCAAAATCTGTGAGAATGTTAAGGAAGTTAACTACAAAAGTACAATTTCCCAGTTTATATGAAAATGGTTTAATGATAGTGAAACTTAAAAACTAGTAAAGTTAACAAAGTATATTGGCTACAGATGAATTTTTTCCAACCATGGCAAATACTATGCAGATAATTATCAACACAAAGCCTTTAATCCCTCTCTCATGTACTCTGAATCCTACTTACTCTTCAATATGAAACACGATACAGTCAGAGGTTTCCTTGGCACAATAAACACATGCATTAATATGCCAAACATCAAGCATTTTCTCCCTTAAACTTACCTGACTGAAGGCATCTGATCAAAAGACATAAACAATTTTAGTAAGTAGTTTAGATTATCAATGAGTCTAAAAAGTGACACAAAAGTACAAAGAAAAATCCTTAAGGAAATTAAGTTAAAACAAATAAAATTTACATTTTATTAAATCAGCAAATATAATCACCTGGGTATATTTTTATTAGCAAAAAATGATACTGATGATAAGGAAAAAGGAAAAAAATGCACCTCAGACCAGAATACCATAACAAAAATTTTGTGGAAGCTGCATTTTATTTGAAAATCCACCCATTTTTGCTAACATACATTTTAATATTGTAAACAAAAATAGAATCTGCAGAGACAATGCAACAAGTATGCTTAAACTCATGTACAGAATTGCTTTCCTACAACGAACTGTCCTTCTTAAGGCCCCTCTCAACCGAAACGTTAAGATGTATTTACACAAAGCACCGATCAACAGTGCAGTTTAATTCTTCGTTAACTAAACTCTTGGCTAGACATTAACTTTAAAGATACTATTTCCCCTTATTTAAAAGGTACATGATCATAACATGGCATGAGCCAAATAAAAGGTTTCAAGGATTTTGTCCCCTTCCCTCCCCCCATAACACCTCCTAGAGTTTTACTGAAAAGAAGGAAAGTCTTGAAGTGAAAGCAATTCCTCACATTCATTTTGGAAAGGCCCTAATGTCAAATGGAAAATAATGACATGCCAAGCACAAAGCAGTAAAGTTCCTTCCCAATGCACTAATGCTGAATTTAAAATGTAGTGCTTTTCCTAGTCAGTGAACTGTTCCCTTGCAAAATCCTAGGCACAGAATTGACTATAAGGATTAATGCATTTATAATGCTTCCCTAAATCCCATAGAGACTGAGAATTCTGAAGCGATTCAGACCTATGGACTTGCCTTAAAATATTTAGTGCTCTGTATGTCAGCTGAAAAGCATTCGGAATCAGATTCATTCTTATGGATAAAAATCAAACATACTGTTTACATCCATACTCATTTTCATAAAGAGGTCTGATACAATATTAATGTTACGTAAATTGATAATCATAAATAAATACAAATACTTAAGGAATGTCTACTGCAAACTGAATATATAATTTTTTAAAAGAAAAGTTAATTTTAGTTACTGTTTCTGTGTCTGTGAGGACTGGAGAAAAGAAAGATACTGCATAATTAAGAATTATGATTTTGATCCCCCCAAAAGAGTCCTGTTGCATTACAGGAAAGGACACAGCTCTTCTCTCCAGGCAGCTTTTCCAAATACAAATTTCACACTTTCCAAATAAGGGCTTTTTTCTTGGTAGGTTACTGATTATGGGTATTAATAAGAGTTGAAAGAACTGAAGGGTTAGTCACCAAAAAGATCTTAGTCTGAAATCATGGCAATTCTCGGCTTTATAAACTGTATTGATACGTTCTCCTATATACTAGTCCCAATTTCCTTCATGGGCCTTCACTGGGTTACTGTAGCATTCTAATGGAAGAAGAGAGTTTAAGAGACAGCAGTTTGGATTTTGCTCGAAGTAAGTATTTGCTGCTTGAGCACTTGTCTTTTTGGAGTAATTCCATTCTCTTCCATCTAGTTACATAAACTGTATCTGGAAAAAAAAAAAAAAGAGTGTAAGTTGATTCACTGCATTCTAGGAAGTCTTCTCACAAATAAAAATGCTTTGTGGCTTTTACCATTCAACTGGCCCAGAAATGTTTATAGCATGTTTATCACAATGCTGATCACCAAACTAAGTCAGTATTATCAGCTTATCATGTGTCAAAACTCAATATGTAAAGACTAACTATAGGGACTTCAAATAGATTTTTCTAATTATTAAAAACCAAGAGATGGGGAAGAAAGAATATGAACGAGCAACTTTTCAATAACAAGTTCAGAACATCTCTCCATAAACACAAATATTCTATGTGAAAAATCTCATTTAGAAAAGCAAAGTGTGAATTATTATTTACAAATGATGTCATAAAATTAGAGATAATTGAGGGAACTGTAATATGCTTACTAAATCATTTCTTTACTAACATAAATCAAAATCTCAAAGATCTACACAGGAAAAGATTTCAAATAGGGCATCACTATTTGCTCAGATACTTCACTCATGAATTCCCTTAAACTGTTCCTCCAAAGACATTACTGAAGTAGATGTGCTAATAAACTTGTCAAATCAGAAGAATACAAACTCTCAAAGATCTAGAAGCTATATACCTACACACTGGGGGTTAGAGCACCAAGAAGAACAAATTACACCGTCTTCCAACAAAAAGAGGCAGTGTGAATCAAACACAGAATCCTTCTATCAAAAAGGACAGAAGTGTTCCCTTGCCCTTAATTTAAAAATAAAACAAAAGTCTGTTTTGGGAAAATGTTACTATTTTTAAATGAAAAGGCACACATAAACATAACACTTTAAGAAACTGTTAAAATGAATTCTTCACAACTAACATTCAAGGACATTATATTAAAACTAGAGATGCTCCTAATCAAGCTCTAATCCAGTGTGTAAAATTATGTTTTCTATGCAAATCTTTTAAGACTGACGAAAATACCCAGTTTTTAAGGGTGGTATTTGATCTCATCCATCTGCTGTGGGCAGTGGATGCTCACATGTAAACATGAAAGATGGTTCTTTGATTTCACACCTTCTAATTATGTTAAAGGTATTTTCCAAAATTGTTTGTCCTTATGTCCTATTTTGATCTATTTTTATTCTTCACCTAAAGAACAGAGAAGGAGGAGGAAAAGAGAGAACCTAGAGTCCTTTAAAGAAACAAAGGAGAAGAGTGAATTGTGTTTAACACTTGATAAATTTTTAAAGTATATAAGTCCCCATCTCCCCCAACAAGCAGCAATAATACCTAAAGTGATTTATAAGAAATCCTCCAAAGAGAGCTCTGCAAAAGGGTCCTTTCCTGAAGCTCTGTGAGGACTGTGACTGGAGGGGCTGGATGCTGCCGACAGCTGGGGGAAAAGAAGACAGAGAGAGGGAAAGAAAAAAAGATCTCTGAATGACAGAACATGAAAGCAGAAAATGTAATGAAAGAAGAAGTGGTTTTTGTTTTGTCATCTTTAATAAATATAAAGGCAGCCTTTAGAGAAAATGGAATTATTAAAACAAAAGTTTCAATCACATGTCAATTTAAAGGGTATCCAAATGGCATGTGTTTTTCAGAAAACAAATTGTTTCTGAAATTCCAGAGGAATAAAGTATCTTATTCAAAAAGGTCGATAAAAGCTGACCCACAGTTAAGACTTCTATTGGGGGTGCAGGGGAGAGAAGAAGTGCTTGTGATTTTTTACTTTTTTAATTGAGGGAAGATGGCTTCGTGTATCCAGGCTATCTGTCAAAAGCTGTGCAAAGTCCAACCTCAGTCCAAACCAAATGCATCTAGCTGCCAATAGTCTTTCCTTCCTTCCTCCTAAGAGGTGGAAGGTCACACTTTTTTCACATGGGAGTTGTCTCCTGCCTGTTTCTCTGGATATGCTGTAGTTGATACATATACTAAGAGGTGAAAGTGATCTTTGAGGTCACCTAGTCTAACTGCCCACATAATACCTTGAATATAGGGAATACTTCATATCTTTGATTCTGTTTTCTACTTTATTACATTTGTTTGATTCTTGGAATTAGCTGCTATCATTTAATTTGAGGCAAATCGTTTATTAAACTCAATAACATATCTTTAGTATTCCTTCAAAGAAAGACAGTTCCTGAAGAACAAAGATGTTCATTTCCTTATGTCACCAAACCTACCTTGAGTATTTCAAACCAAACCCGAGCCATTTTAGTTTGGAGTAAACTTTTTTATGGTTTTTTTTTTTTTTTTTAATGTTTATTTATTTTTGAGACAGAGAGAGAGCATGAGTGGTTGAGGGGCAGAGAGAGAGGGAGACACAGAATCTGAAGCAGACTCCAGGCTCTGAGCTGTCATGGGGCTGGAACCCAAGAACCGTGAGATCATGATCTGAGCCAAAGTCGACATTAAACCGACTAAGCCACCTAGGTGCCCCTAGTTTGGAGTAAACTTTAATTTTTTTTTTTTTTTCCTCTCCCCCTGCAAAAGAATGCAAAGGCATGCAAGCACGGGGCTATTATGAAATGAGTCGTCCTTTTAGGGATGTTCAATTGAGTACTAAATCAAAGATGATCAAGTGGGAATGGTTTCAATTCATACTTCCAACATTCAAATTCTATAACAGATTTCAAGCCTCATAATCTGTCTTTGCTAGTTGAAGGTGATCTCATTTCTACCTTTAATTTTTTTTTTAAGAAAAGCACTATAGAAAATGGATAGCCAATGACTTTCAGCAAATATTACATCACAAGTACATGCAATTTGTTATTGTAGATGCCAAAGTCAATTTAAAAGTTGAAAAATCATCCTCAGTTATTTTAGTGGTTGAGTCATTTTCCTGATCCATACTTTGTTCTCAGAAATAAATGTTCTAAGACAATGGAAAGAGACAATGGAAAGATGATGGAATTACACAAGCAGCTACAGACGGGAGGATGGAGCAGCTCTCTGGGTTTGGGGATTCAAATAACATCCAGGTAGAGACAGATTAAGGTGCAGCTTAATTGAAAAGACGTCTCCTCCCCACTTCAATTTTGTTATTATTTTTAATGTTTATTTTTGAGAGAGACAGAGACAGAGACAGAGCATGAGCTGGGGAGGGGCAGAGAGAGAGAGAGAGAGAGAGAGAGACAGAATCTGAAGCAGGCTCCAAGCTCTGAGCTGTTAACAGAGCCCAACGTGGGGCTCGAACTCACGAGCCTGAGATGAGCGACTGCGCCACCCAGGCGCCCCTCCTACTCCCCACTTCAGAGCAATCATGGATGACCATTCAGAAACAAGAATGATTATATGCAAAGTGATCATCAGTCACTGAGCTGGATAGAGTCTAAGATTAACTGGGTTTCTCTCCAAAACAGATTCTTTCACTTGAAGTTAGAAATAAAAACAACAAAAATCCCTGCTTATTGTGGATAGACTGCATCCAAAATATGAAGTCTCCTATGAGAGCCCACAGTAAAATGTCTTCTTAAATCACATGTTTTATGAGGATAGCAGGCAGTCTGAAAACCTGCCAGTCCTAGAGGGAAATGCCCCTTCTATTCTTCTCAATGTGGAGCATACTGATAGGGAGAAGTCCCACAGGCTTACAAATAATGTTTAAGAAGATCAGTATCTTTGGAGGGGGAAAGTGCCAGTTTCTAATACTACTATTAGTCTCTTAAATTGGTAAATTTAACACGTTTATCTTACATTTATAAATATGTAGCTAAATTAAAACATGAGAAAACAAGATCTAATACCCCTGTAGTAAGTTTCAAATCATCAATGCTCATCCCAAGCATATGAAATGATGGCCCAAATTGGTTTGGCTGACTGGAGAGTGCTAAGGGAGGGGCCATGAAGCAGCCCTGGACCACCTGTACCCACCTCTTCCTGGCACCTGTACCAAAGCACAGACACACGATGCACTGGTGAGAAGTAGCCAGTTCTGAGTAGTAAATAAGGATAAAAAAGTAAAGGAAATATGCTGTAATAGCCCAATTACTGCTCAAGGAAAGGAGGAAGAACAAAAGAGCAAGACAGGGCAACAGGATCTGGTGGGAGCACCTGCAAGTAAAAGAGCTGACCCTCCTTTACTTAAGTGAGTAAATCAGAGCCTATGTAGGGCTCTAGTACTAAAATACAACTAATTTAAGAAAAAGAAAAAAATCCAACTATCTTCATTAACTGTAAAATCACCAACTTTTAAAAGTCAGCAAAAAACAAACTGTAGGTGACCATTCCAATTAAGTCCTATTACAAATATGCCATCACAAAAAGACAAAACATAGCCAATTACCCATTTATTTCAAGTAATATTCTCTATACCAATTCCCACAGACCTATAAAAAATTAGCATACCTATCACAGTTTGTTCAAATTAAACTGACCTATACCACAAAGGAATATGCCCTTTAAAGAAAGTAGTCATTTACCGTGAGTCTAATACAGACATATTACTTACTCTTCCTTTCTCATTTTATAGGAAAATAAAATACTGAGAAGCAGTCAAAGGGCAGCACATAAACAGAAGCACTAAGATTTACAAGTAACTGATGATGGTAACTCTTAGCTGAAATTCTTCTACCCCTTCCCTCCACCCTAATCAACCTTTAAAAAATAATGTTGACATGAAAACAAAAATTCTAATGTTACCAAAAACTTTTGCTTTTATCTACAGAGCAAAGATTTTTTTGGTTGTAGGTGTGTTTCGTATAATAAAGGCAGAGTACAGAAAACATAAGTTATCTTTAATAAATGGCAAACACACTTAAAAGGTTTTTTTTTTAAACAAAGAATTCTACTGCTACACCAAATGTCATAAAACAAAAATGGTTACTCCCTCATTAGACTCCTGTCCAACAGCAAAGAAAGAAAATTTCAGGTTAGAACAAGAAAATAACAGCAGTCTCAGAGAGAGACTAGTCCAAGTGAAAGCTTTGGAGAGAATGAAGAATTGATATTTAAGGATAAACTTCTGACATATCATTGGCTGTGCTTAAAATTCTTAGAGAAGAAGCAACTTTGCCGCATCTTTTCTTTCCATACGAATTCTGCAGTCACCCCAAAGCCTGGGTAGCAAATAGCAATGCTGTAGAGATTCACTTTGTCTTTGGTGGAGAAGTGAAGTCAACATCTTAAGAGAAAAATGGGTATTACTTCCTTTGTCCAGGATGACAGAGTTTCGAAGAAGGATGGCATTGAATCTAATCCTGGCTTTTTTATAAAATGGAGTTTAGACTATCTAGACCTGATATGCGTGTCTCCCTTTAAGACTATCTTGAGAATTAAAATATACATAAAGCAACCAGTATGTTGCCTGGCATATATTAGTAGCTCAAATACTAATTACACCTACAATCAAATGCTCTTCTATTCTTAAATAAGAGCCCAACTCTTAATCTATGTTGCTCATATTCTTCCACTGTGTTCTCAACACTCTGTGTTTCTCTTCTAATCGTTCTTATTGTACCATCAACCAGTCATTTGTTTGTCCATATTATACTCACCTTAAACGGAGAAAATATACTTTACCTGATTCTTGTTCAGAAACTAGCAACCATTTACACATAGTAAGCATTCTATAACATGTTAAATTAAAATGCTTTTTGGTGATAAAACATGCTGTGTATAAAAATAAAAATGATCTACAAAATAGGACATTAGAAATAAAACCTAGAACTTCTCTCTTAATTTTTACCTATTTAACACTTCTATTTTTGTATATTGCTGTAGGAACATATAATTTATAAATATACATACACTATGGGTTACATGCTTAAAAAAAATATTTTCCCGATAATGCTGTACAATCAAAACACTCAGAGGCAGAAATACCAGTTATAAAACTGAACACAGAGTTACAGAACATCAGGACAGGAAGTTGTTTTTGGATAATATGAACATATGAATATGAACAGAACATGGCCAGGACACTAGTGGTGCAATTGGATCCAGTTGCATAGGAACATAAGTATACAGTGTTGCATTCTGGTATTTTATATTAAAGATAAAGCTATTCCTCCTTTGTCCCTGTGAAGTGTGGCTAAAAGGATTTCTTTACTGTGGAAGGTAGAGGGCCTGCCCTGTAGGTTTACTCTAGTACCTCTGATAACTGCTTCTTGGGTTTGTGCTCAACATAACCCCATCTTGGGTTTCTGCCCATCAGTAATATCACAAAGTTATGCCACCATTATTCCTGTCACCCTCAAAGCACTACTCACCTTGAGGGCATCGGACTACTGCTAGAGTCTATAATAATTTACAACTGTTAATACGGAAGCAATAAGTTATTCCAAAATGGCATCTAACGTCATCTCATTAGAATTAGGGCAACCTACATTGACCAATAGTTAAAGAAAACCAAACTGGAGAAAGGGAAATAGATTACAAGATTTCCTAAACTCTGGGAGAAAATATTAACTGACCTAGCTAAAAATAAACATCCTCTGTATATCATAAGTGCTTCCTAGAGTAAGAGAAGTCCTTTTAAAGTCCTACTTAATGGGTGGGCATCACAGAACACTGGCTCAACTTAGTTGAAATAAGTGCTCACTGCTGATTCCTACTAGATTTCAACTTCTTACTCCTCAAAAACCAAGGAAAATGAAAAGCTAAGGTTTATGTCAACTGGTGCCAGAAGACAAAATAATGAAATGTGCCTATAATGTACTACTTATTTGCCATTTATTGGAAATGCAGCACTTCAGCTTGGCTAAAAAAGTTTTTCCAAACTGTCTTCCATATATGAGCTTGCTTTTGCCTGATTTATATACTGAGTTTCCACTAAAAATTTAAATATTGAATATATATTGAATTCAATATATACTGAATTTCCACAAAAAAGTTTACCCCTCCCCCAAAACAGAGTAGTTTGTTTATTTGGTCCAAAAAAATATTTCAATTATTATAAACTAAAGTTTTATACTTCTGGGTAACACTATCTTCCATAAATGGTGAGCCAATTAAGGTGCTTCTGATACAGTCCTGAAGAATGATGTATCTTGGTTCTTAAGAACGATGTCCACAGTACACTGTGCATGTGGACAATCCATGCCCTAAAGCACGCTGTGCTCAGCCCGACTTCCCCATCTCACCACCGTGGCCTATGCCTGCGTATTTACATCTGATGTTGTCAGAAAATAGTGAGTCGTAATTAAGGTTTCAAAGTAATGAAGTATGAATTATTTACAATCAAGATTACTTGTAATGCATGGAAAGAAATATAAACTGTATTAGAATTAGAATAAATTAAATTAGAATATGGAAATAGAGACAAGCACTGAACATGAAGCAACCTTATAAAATTTCCTTCTAAAAACAAAAAAGTTCCTTATAATAATCAACAAAGAAAAACAACAAACCTCCACATCCCTAAGTCAATTTCAAATATTTTTATCTGATTCTTATGGCAAACATAAAGTACACAAGGTAAAATTACCATTTTACAGATAAGGAAACTGAGGTCCATGCAAGTTACTTAGGCAACTTGCCCTGAAATACCGTTAGTGAGAAGGTGACACTATTGAATTGTGTCCTCCCACAAAAACATGAAGACCTAAACCCCAGGACCTATCTCTGAATGTGACCTTAGGGAAACAGCGTCTCTGCGGATGTCATCAAGTTAAGATGAAGTCGTTAAAATGGGCCCTAATACAATGACTGGTGTCTTTATAAGAGGGAAATGCCACATGCAGACAGACACAGGAGGACGCCACGTGACAGAGGCAGAGACTGAAGTGCCAACCAAAAAGTGACTGGGGCTACATCTTTCCCTCTGAAAAGAAGAAAGGAAGGATCTTACTCTGGAGGATTTGGAAGGAGCATGTCCCTGCTGACACCCTGTTTTCAGATTTCTAGCCTCCTGAACTGTGAGAATACACTTCTGTTTTAAGCCATCAAGTTTGTGGTCCACCTTGTTACAGGCAGTCCAAGGACACTTAACAGTAGACTCAAAAGCAGATCTGCTGACACCAAGGCAGGTGCTTTGATTCCTCTCTAAAATCTGCTATCCCAATTAATTTCAACTTAGCTAGAATTTATGGCTATATTTAACATACAGGGAAAAATTATAGTGAGAGTAGAGAAATAATTTTTTAAAAGGGACTTCTCTAGTAAATGTTAAACAGTCAATAAACTGTTGTGTTTTCATCTATACAGTGCTGTATATGGTCACTGATGTTCATCACGAAGATTTTGTAGAACTTTACAGTCATTCAAGATTTTAAGAATATGTTCTGGTTTCAAGACAAGAAATTAGATCTCCACTTTTTACAAAGAAAGTCCTCAGCAAAAACCCAGTAAGAAGGTCTTACTCTACAGGTTGTCTTAATATCTTCAATTGTCAGCAGATGGGACTCCTCAAATTTTTGACTGATTCACGTGTGCCCTGGGGACTACAGAACCACTCTCACCTATGGTGCTAAATCCCAATTCCCAAAATAAATTTCCTTACAGTCTACCAGGCAAGAATAAATGAGCATAACACACTGCTGACAAGGCAAAAGGCCTTTTTCACAGAAATCCAGCTGGACAGATCAGCTGACAGAAGAGGCACTGCCAACACCCACAATTAATGCACCAGGAAAGTTTAAAAAAAAAAAAAGAAAGAAATAAAGAAAAAAAGAGAAAGAAACTAAGCCCCAATAACAAAAAGAGTCACTAATTCTGACACACAAGAAAGTCATTAAAAAGGCAATTTTTTGTAAAACTTGAATTATTCCTATATCTAACAATGTTCCTATTTAGAAGGGTAAAAGGCACTCACAACAAGCCTTTGTTTCCTTTCAGACACTTAACTGATGTCAGACTTATTTAAAATTGGCCAAACTGGCCATTACAAACAAAACACAGCATCCATTTTGCATCTTTAGCCATATCCTCCATAAACAAAACTGGCAAGCCTCCATTTAAAAAACAAACAAAAATACAACAATACCAATCAAAACCAATAAAACTCTTAAAAGCTATTTTAAAAATTAAATACCCAAGTGTAACATTCTGTTTTTCATATTGCTTTTGAGAAAATACATTGGTATGGAATCAGAGTGAGTTTCTCATACAAGGAAGTGATAAGAACATAACTAACACAACATTCACTCCCACCTCCCCCTGCCCCGCCCCGCCTTTAGGATCTTCAACAACATCTAAACTGCCTGATATTCAATAAAAGAGTGTTATTTTACATCATAATGACTTTCAAAAGAAAACTGAAACTAACTAGATTAACTGTCTCCATGCTTCTAATAGAATAGCTGCATATTGCAATGCAGGATAAGTTTAACAAACTACTGGTCAGCAATGGACATTTCCATGTATACACCAGTATACATGGTATCAGTAAGTATTAGTAAGATTTACATAAAACACCATTAAGAGAAGGTGTAAGAGTCCCATTCTACTCTAGTTAACAAAAAGGCACACTTGTAACAAGCCATTAAATAGTGAATAAAACTGAGAGGAAGCACAGAAGAGAAAAAAAAAAAATCACTAACCACAGGGAGCTGGTATTTTCCATGTAGTCAAACATCTAGGAAGATGCACTAATGTAGAACACATATATATTTTTTTAAGCTACAGTGTTGGGCATGAAACAGAACATAATCCCCATCTTTTTAAGCAACTAACAGTTACACAAAACTATCTAAAAAATACAAAATAAGCCTGCACAAAAAAATGAGATGAGAACAGGGTAAGTGTATAGAAAGTCATAATTTCACTACTATAGTGAATACTACAGTGTAGTCTATTAAAGACAATATACTAAAGAACAGAATAGTCTAGTCTGAGCTAACAGCCATCCGGAAGGTATTAGCTAACAGGCACTAATGCAGCACTTATAACCTAGATATAATGTAGGACACAGAACATATTGTTTGGAATGGCTCATTAAATGTAATAAGATGAACATATCTAGGAGGGCTGAGATACTCTCAAAAATATTAACTTTATTTAGAATAATCACAAGACCAGAAGATACAAGTAACGTTCTGGGTGAGTAACAGGACTCAAAAAGGCACTTCAAGGAGCAGGGAAAGATTTTTGGCACTAGGTGTAGAACTGGGAGTTGATTAAAAGGTTCTATTTTAATGGGATTTCATTTTACATTTAAATTACCATTTCATTTACCACGTACAAAGATGGTGTTGGTCTTCAAGTAAGTAGGAATCCAATTGAAAAAAGGGGCGGAGGAAATAATGAGAGAACTAAAAGGTAATTCATTAAGAAAAATTATTCTGGGGGGGGCACCTGGATGGCACAGTCGTTTAAGGGTCCAACTTCGGCTCACGTCACAATCTGTTAGTTCGAGCCCCATGTCAGGCTCTGTGCTGACAGCTCAGAGTCTGGAGCCTGCTTCAGATTCATTCTCTCTCTCTCTCTCTCTGCCCCTCCCCCACTCGTGCTCCGTCTCTCAAAAATGAATAAACGTTAAAAAAATTTAAAAATGTAACTATCTGGTTACAGCTAGCATTTGAATGGACAAAATTAATTCAAGGGACTACCTAAGAACAATTAAAAACTAAAACATGAAAAATACTCACCTACTTCAAACATAAATAGTTTAATTGTTTTAATTATTAAAAACAGTCAATCATAGGGGAGCCACAGTGGCTCGTGGCTCATGAGTTTGAGCACTGTGTTGGGCTCTATGCTGACAGTGCAGAGTCTGGAGCCTGTTTCAGATTCTGTCTCCCTCTCTCTCTGCCCCTTCCCTACTTGGGCGCTCACTTGAGCGTGCTCTCGCTCGCTCTCTCAGAAATAATAAATAAATAAACTTAAAAAAAATCAATCACAAAATTAAAAGTATCTTCATTCCTTAGGTGACAGTTGTCAAATATTTTAGGTTACAATAACCATTAGCTAACAAATTAAACCAATCTTAAACATTGCTCTAAATTATTACAGTGGTCATAAGTAAGTAAAAAGAGAGGTCAATGAGGAACAAGTAAGTTACACAACAGAAAAGGAAAGTTTTTCAACCAGATTCACTTGTTTGACAATGTTCAAAACTATTACGAGTCAGGTACTATTCTAAGAACTAGGGACACAGAAGTAAACAAGCCACATAGAAGCCTGCCTCTAGGAGGCTTACAATCTACTACAGGAGTCTCTTGTTACACTGGATGGATGGATGGATGGACGGACGGACGGATGGATGGATGGATGGATGGATGATGGATGGACAGATGGGACAGATGGGACAGATGAACAGATGTTAGATAGTGGTAAGTTCTATAAAGAAAAATAATACAGGATAAGGAAAAGAACTTTAGATCTCAGAAGTACTGAAAGGGCATGAGAGATGACTAAAGAATTAGTGAAGAATGAACACTGGGACATGTATGGAATTGTTGAGTCACTACACTATATACCTGAAACTAATATAACACTATGTGTTAACTAACTAGAATTAAAATAAAAACTTAAAGAATAAATAAAGAATTAATCTACTTTATGACAGATAAAGGCCTTGTGGCAAAGATAGTAAGTAGCAGCAGAAAACTGGATACTTACGGAGAACTATAAAGGCATGGGAATTGAAGAACCTGAATATTCTGTTTACTCACTATTACTGTTACAAATATGGAGACTTTGTGAGGCAGCTGTTAAGCCAGAAGGAAAGCTAAGGGATGTTCATATGTTGTTATATTTAGATTCACTTCCTTATTTTTAAATATGGAGATAAGACGCTAAAAATACTGCCATATCAGATTACTGGAGTATTTATAAAATAGATTAAATTACAAGGCAAGATACACAGGGAAACTACTGCAAAAGAAACCTGAGATTAAGGGTCCCTGCAGAAGACAAGAAGGGTGGATCTAATGACAGCAGAGGAACAATTAGTAGGGCTTTGTGATGAGACACCTGGAGAACAAAGGGAGAAAAGGAATTAAAAGTAACATTAAAAGATTTAGGATTCTGCCGTTCAACTGATTCAAACTGACTGAAGCTTTTTTGAGTCACTTCATTGCCACCTGATTTGTTTTCCTGGTTATCCATTTGCTTCCTTTATGTGCTTTCTTTAATCTATAATATTCAAAGTTAAGTACTCACATCAAATTTGATTTCTTAACTGGAAGAAATCAGTTAATTATTATCAGCAATAATAGAGCATTATTGCTCTAATGTTTTCATTTCTTTTCTCTTTTGACATAATTTGATTAGGAAAAGGTAGTTCTGCCACTGTCTCTCTTCATGACATGAAAATTATAGCATGTTTTTTGATGTTTCATGTTTGCATATTTTGGTGTTATGTGGATTTTAGAAGGCAACAGTATATAAAACCTGGATTAAGAGCAGATGCTAGGGAGTCAGCACTTTTTATAAAGGTAGATTTTTACTATGATTTTTTTAACCATATATTTTTTTAAAAAAGCAAAATTCATACAAAATGTTTCAGGAAGGTTGAAAGCATTCCCTACAACTATAGATGTTCTTGACATTTATAGTAGTTATATCCTGAAATGTGTAAATGTAGTTTATAATCCAGCAGGAAACTCAAAAGATTGGCAGAGTGGTTCAGTGCTACATGCTAGTAGAATAGCCATATGGACTCAGTCCCATTAGTACAGAGGCAGAGTGATACAAATGAGCACTGCACCAGAAATGAGGGATTCCTGGGGATAGTTGCATTTCACCATTTACTTGGCTGAAGAACGTTTCCAAGTCTCAGCTTTCTCTATCGGAAAAATAGGATGGTTGGCCCATCCACCTTAAGTATTATGTTGAGAAGAGGGTGAAACAGTAAGTGCCTGCAAACAGTCTGGCGTTATCCAAGCTTAAGTTTATGAAGTATTATGTTTCCGAGACAGGAGCCTGCAAGATAAGACCCAGACTGGGGATACAGGGTTTAGTCACACATCAGGGAAAAATTACTGTAGTCAGTAGTTCCTGGTAAATGTATAGCTCTGGACTGTAGCTTTTTCTCTTAAATACATTTCAGGTGCTAATCACTTAGTCCAATCAGCAAAAAAAATAAAAGTAATTTTTAAAAATAAATGATACTGGGGCCCCTGGGCAGCTCAGTTGGTTAAGCATCCAACAACTTTGGCTCAGGTCATGATCTCACAGTTCATGAGTTCAAGCCCTGCGTCGGGCTCTGTGCTGACAGCTCAGAACCTGCTTCAGATTCTATGTCTGCCCCTCTCTCTCTCTGTCCTTCCTCCCTGTGTGCTTGCTCTCTCAAAAGTAAATAAACATTAAAAAAAAGTTTTTAATTAAATAAATGATACATATCTGAAGTTAAAAGTATAGATAACAAAGAAAAAACTGAAAAAGAAAAAAAACAGAAAAACAAAATGACATGAGGAAGACATATAATCTCAAGAAAACATCTACACCAACAGTTAGGGAAATCATCAACATTTTAAAAGATTATCAAAATCTAATATATTTCTTTCTTTAGCAAGTTAAGTCAGTACTTAGGCCTACTACTGGTAAAAGAAGGGAAAGAAAGGTATACATATCCATAATCCATCTTATAAAAACAAATACATACGAAATAAGTGACTTATAAAAAAGTTATGGCTGCATCAAGTACCCTTACTCCCAGCAACCTTCATGGTAAATACTCTGATAAACAAACAGGAAGATCACTTTAACATGGAAAAAAGAGGCAAGAGGGTAAATACATGAATTGCAAAGAACATGGATTTTACCTTTTAATCAGAACGAAATTCACTACCCATTCCAAGTTACTGGTACTCCCTAAGATGCTAACTTATGAAATGAGTTAAATTCTTCAAAAGGGCTGAAAAACAAAAGGATCGATCCCCTTGTGATAGAAAAAAAATTCTATCACTTCCTGAGTGTCTCATCCACTAGTATGCCAGAAAGAAGGGACTAACAAATTTCATAGCTCTCCTACCCATAATGAGGAGAAACTTTCAAAAAACAAAACAAAACAAAAAATCCAGATTCCTCTAATGCTAACAAAAATGGGATGAAAAACAAACAGTATTTGGGGTGAAATTTCAGGACCTGGGAGAGGGTCTACGAAACATCTGAAAAGTCTCTCCTTCAAAGAAATTAGGTCAGCATGGCATTTCAAGTTTTTGTTTGTTTCTTTGTTTGCCTTCCTCCCCACAACCCCCCCACCCCCACCCCCACCAGTTTGTGTTTAAATACAATCCTCAGTGGCAGGAAGTTATCTAATAAAAAAAAATAACATTCACATCTTTTTGTAGACGTGTCTTGTGGTACAAACATCTCAAGGGCAACGTCTTTCGTGTAGCACCATTCAAACCAAGGGAGCTCAGTTTCTAGGGTTCACAAAGGAGAGCAAGCCAGAATCATGAACAGAAAGTAGGTTCCTTAATCTCAGAAAAACCACCCTCTGGATTGACCAACTACAAATTATCAAGAATTTTTCATCTTTAATGTTTGTAATCTGCTTGTGCTTTCCTTCCAAATAATATTCTTAAAAGCTCTTAGATGATAAAGAGGCAAACAAGACAACATTCACCATCAATGGGGAAAAAACACTAATAGCCTGTTTCTCAAGTTGTATAAGAGGAATTCTTAGTATTATATTCTTTCTACATCAAGCACATTAAAAGTTACATATGGCACATTAATACCTGTGCTCCTGATACAGGACCAAAGGGGTTTGGTGGTCTCATGACAGGCTGGCTATATATTAAGGTTGGTTGGGTCATTACAGGTACACTTCCCATTTGAGGAGGCTAAAAAAATAGAAAAATATTAAGTTAAATGATGTTGACGGACATCTTCCTTAAGTAGTACACAAGAAGGATGTCAATAATGAAAAATACTAGTACTTTTGCTTTAACTCAAAGGAAAAATTCTTGTAAATACAGCTACAAATTCTTAAGAGCTTTTTTTAAGTCTTTAATGTACTCACTTCTAAAGTCTGTTTTTTTTTTTTTAAAAAAGCTTAAATTTAAGAAAAACATAAATCTTACTACAGTATGACAGAGAAAGCAATTCAAACCAATCCAAAATTTCCAAATTTGTCAGTTTTAGACACAGGAAAACTTAAAAAACTGTAAAATAGTGAAGCTATTTCAAAGTAAACTGCCTTTGTATATTAGATCAAGTTCTTACATCATTATGCAAGTAATCACAAGTGAATAGAGTTGTTTCTTTGAAGAGGTTTACTCTCTATGGCTCTTTAACTTTATTTCTGCTACTGTTAGGGAGAACCAAGAAGAGGTTTAAACCAAGAAGAGGTTTAAATAACACATGAAGAGCTTAGTTCATTCTATAACTGAAAACAGAATCACAACCAACCATCTGTTTTTTTAAAAATCACCACTCCATGGTATAAAATCAGCATAAGTAAGTGACCAAACAGAACATACACAGACCACTATGTTATTTTGGTTAAAATGCCATACTCTGAAGTCTTATCTTTCCATAAGTTCTATTTAACCTTTCAACTAAATTCCTATTTATAGCAAGAGCTTCACTTTAACCTGTGAGATTTTGTGCACACTCCTTTCTTCTATAGTAACCACCCATCCAAAAGCTGTGAAACTTCTTCATATGTGGGAAACAAGCTACTTCCAGAAGATGTAAATAAAGAAGTAGCACAGAGTCCGCAGTAACAATACCAAGGAAGGTGGTGCTGTCTCCTACTGGTAACAGTACCTCAAACATGTAGGGGGGGTGGGGGGTGGGGTTGAAGCCACTACCTCCATTTCTTATCTAAGTGAGTGTATATATTAAGAAAGCTAGGAGAGTAAAGGCACTGTAGAATGTGGATTGTAGGCAGCTTAAAGGTTTAAAGGACTATTTCTGTATGGTAGCAATCACTGTCAAAGGAAAGTTTCTCTGGCCTTTACTGGACTGAATTTGCCCCGATACAATTCAACAAATGTAATTCCTGCCCTTCCCCTACAGTATTAAGGTTTTTATAAGACTTCAATGGTATCAATGTAAGGTCACACAAATGGTTGGAGTTAAAATTAATGTTTAAAAGAGTTTGTAATGAAGTAGAAAATGCTTAGCAAAGTTATGAGGGAAAAAATAAGCTAAGTAATACTGGGAAAATTCATAAACAGTATCAGCTGTATAATGACTATTCTAGAAATATTTATGAAACCAATGCTGTAAGATTCTGTGTTAGGCACTAAGAGTATGTGTGGCACTAAGTGCTTTTTTTAGTTAAGTTTGAATAAATGCATGTTAAACATGAATTAATCTATTTTCAAAATGTGTCTAGAAAGATACTTACGATTCCATATCCTATCATGCCTGTTGGTGTAGTAGCAGGATAGGCCATTACAGGGGGTGCCTGACATGGTGAAGAAAAAATAAACAAGGATGTATATAACTTATGTGTGTCAACTGAGTACATGGAATTAATAGCTTGTGGTTCCACTAAAAAGAATTGCTAAGACAGCTGTGATTAAATGTGACACTTGTGATCATTAATAACTGTGTCAATTAATGCTCAATGAAAAAGAGTGTCTTGAAATTAGCAGAAAAGCAGAATTATTAGAAAGAAAAAAATACCATGTAAACTTAGATACAACAGTGATCTAAAATTTCTATGAGCTTTTTACAGCTTTAAAAATCTTCAGATTTTAAAAAATATTCAAGATTCTAAAAGTTAAAGTCCATCACTATCAGTAGCATAAAAAATATTTACCTAGAAAAAGTTGTATTACTGAATGTTTTCCTAGGTACTTCATTTTTTGAGCAAGAAAAAATAATTTTTAAAGATCCCCAATCAAATAACCTGATCTTCCAAAAAATTAGTTTCTAAAGACCTCATTTACTCTTTTCAAAGAGCCCCAAAGATTTCAAAACACTACTGAATAGGACTATTTCTATGACGCACACAGTTCTTAACATGGAGTACGTACATTAGCATTCCTTCTAATCTACCCTATAAATTACTTAAACTATCTTCTGCAAAGCACCAATTTGGAGGAGCAATACATTTTTAAATCTGTTTATGCTTTAATGCTTAAAAAAGCCACCTAGCCCTAGGATGTTTAAGTTCCCTTTCTCCTCCTACTTTAACTCATGCTCTGTAAATATACAATCTGAGCACAGAAATCATTTTAGATATATTTGCTGTCTTAACAACATTCCCTGTGTGTATCTTATAATGAAAACTGAAACTGAATACAGGAGAAAGACCAATAACACTGCTGAAACATAAAAAATAACTGAAATTTTATGGCAATTTGAACATATGCATGGAGAAGTTAAATGAAGCATAACTAAAGTGAACAGTTAAAAGTTGAGTATTTGAGTAAGCATGTAGGACTTATTGGTCTCTCCCTACTTAAAAACCGAGAGCTGCAAGAGCAGTAGACAAACTGCCAAGTACAGCAGAAGCCTGTAAGATTTCATGCAATTGTTATTGTCAACATTACCACAATCAACATTTCCCTTCATTCAGAAATCATCAAGTGCATAGTGGCAGCACAGATACACACACAGACACCCAGCCATCTGGCAGCAAATGGCAGAATATTAAGCAAGAAAAAAAAATCTGTATTTCCCATGCCACCATCAGAATCAATTCGGCAACACATCCATGAAATCAGTAGATGCTAGGAAGAATTTTTGGCACATTGAAAATCTGAATGTGAAAACAAGTAATAGCTAGAAGGTTATGAGATTCGGCTACAGCAGTGGTTAATAGCATGCCAATTTATTGCAAAAAGGCTAGTTTTTGGTCACTTACGTATTGTGGAAAATGCATGCCATTCTGTTTTTCCCAGGAAGAACAATTACATAATGCAATAACACTGGATTAGAACAAGTACTTACACAACAGAAAATACACAGAGCATTTTAGTTCACATGTACATTCACTAACTACCTAAAATCTCTTGTATTTCCAAAATCTAATGGAAGAACACCTAAACTAAAACACTATCAAGGTTACTAGGAAAATTTAGTCTCCAGCATAATCCCCTTACATACCTAATAGTTTACTATTACAAGTATCATAAAACATAAATGCAAAATTCATTGCAGCCCATGAACAGGGTTGCATGTCTACCATAGAAAAAAAGCAAGCAGTAATTAAAAGTAATTAAAACCATATCTATTAATAAAATACCAATGAATTTTTTAATTAAAAAATGTTCAAAAACCTTGACAGTGTTTATGGATTAATAAAAAGGTTAGAAATGTAAAGACATGTCATAAGCAGCAGTTTATCTAAGTTGTGAATCACATCACCAGCCCTATATGTTAGTCATTAAAAGGAAACTCTATGAAATACATACATACAAATTTTAACATTTTAACAAAATTCTTAAGAGATGACACACATTGACACAATACCATAAATATCATCAACTTACATACAAATTCCAAATGGCTAAATGCCTATTCCATTCTGGTAGTCAATCTTAAGTCAAGTGCTGTCTACAAACTTCTAATATTTCATATAGTCTAATACTAATTTTATAACAAAATATTCATTGTATTTTCGTATCAGCATTTGGATTTATATTAGGTCTCATGTATTATCAATGTACAATTCACACCTGAGGCTACAAAACCCACTAAACTAACCTCTTGTCATCCCCTGGTCAGTGAGGTATGTTATAGTGTGGATAAACACTGGAATGGATTTAAACTAAAATCTGCTTTCTAGAGGCTTTGTACTTAAAAAAAAAAACAAAAAAACTGCATAACTTTATTCCTATAATTGGGATGATACCTATTCAAACTTCCCAAGAATGTACTGTTAACAGATTCAAGATAGTGAGTGAATACGTATGTGTAAAAACCTAACAAGCTACTTAACTGCAAGGATATATTAGTAGTAATGGCAGTGAACCTTATCAATGAAAAACTGTTGCCTTAAAAAGGTAGCTAAATTTCCTTGTTATTTTCCAATTAAGAAGATGGATTGGATGGAATGGATTTCAGCTAAAATCTGCTTTACAGATGCTTTGTACTTAAAGTACTTTGTACTTAAAAAAAAATTGAACAACTTTATTCTTATAATTGGAATGGTATCAATTCAAACTTCCCCAAGAATGTACTAGTAACAGATTCAAGACAGTGAGTGTATATGTATGTGTAAAAACTTAACAAGCTACTTAAATGCAAGGATTTATTAGTAGTAATGGCAGTGAACCCTCTCAATAAAAAACTGAAAAATTGTTGCCTTAAAAAAGGTAGCTAGGGGCGCCTGGGTGGCTCAGTAGGTTAAGTGTCCGACTTCAGCTCAGGTCACGATCTCGCGGTCAGTGAGTTCGAGCCCCGCGTCGGGCTCTGGGCTGATGGCTCAGAGCCTGGAGGGTGCTTCCGATTCTGTGTCTCCCTCTCTCTCTGCCCCTCCCCTGTTCATGCTCTGTCTCTCTCTGTCTCAAAAATAAATAAACGTTAAAAAAAAAAAAAATTAAAAAAAAAAATTAAAAAAAAAAAAAGGTAGCTAAATTTCATTGTTATTTTCCAATTAATTTTCCAATTAAGAAGACTAGAGCTGGGGCGCCTGGGTGGCTCAGTCAGTTAAGGGGCTGACTTCGGCTCAGGTCATGATCTCGCGGTCCATGAGTTCGAGCCCCGCATCAGGCTCTGTGCTGATAGCTCAGAGCCTGGAGCCTGCTTCTGTTTCTGTGTCTCCCTCTCTCTCTGCCCCTCCCCCATTTGTGCTCTGTCTCTCTGCCTTTCAAAAATGAATAAATGTTAAAAAAAAAAAAAAAGAAGACTAGAGCTAACAAAACTTTTTGGGTATTGTCACAAATTTTATCAGCACACTATTTTTAGCTCAGCCCTAGTAATTTTAACATATGATCAACCCCAGGAGAAACAGGGTAGTGCTCTAGAAGGGATTTAATAACAAGTGGCTGTAACAGGGGTAATGGTGGTCTCTAAAAACATCAGGAAGGCTACAATGTGTAATCAAAATGCTTCTATTCACAGTTATAAGAAAGCATGTTTTAAATTTTTCTATGAGAAAAATTTTCTATGAGAAAAAATTGGTTTTCTCTGATGCAGGAAAACTTATTGCACTGATGAAAACAGCAGCTGACCAAGGATGGGGGGGGACAGCCACAAAGCTAACTCTGGTACAACCATACTTTATAGTGATTAAAAATATGTGGGGTGCCTGGGTGGTTCAGTCGTTAATGATCTGTATTCGGCTCAGGTCATGATCTCACGGTTCATGACCTCAAGCCCCGCCTTAGGTGAATTTGAGCCACTGCTTCAGGGTAAAAAACAACCAAAAACCAAAAACCAAAAACCAAAAAACACATGAGCCCCTGCCTTGGGTGAGCCCTGCTCCTTCCCCCCGCCTCTCTCTCCCGCCTCTCGCTCACTTGCGCCCTCCTTTCTCTCTCAAAAAAATTAGTAGGACTTCTTCAGTACTAGATGGTAACTACTTAGCATATACAATTAATCCTCATTTTTCACAGATTCTGTATTTACAAACCTGCCTACTTGCTAACATTTATTTGTGATCCCCAAAGCAACATTTGAGGTCACTGACAGACATGCATAGAGTCGTGAAAAATCTGTTGCCCAACGCCTTTGTTCCCACCTAAAGGTGACCAAGGTGAGGTTCTGCCTCCGAGGGTGGGGAACAGGGCAGGGTACTGCAAGCAGCTCTGACTCTGGCTATGGCTTGAGTCTCAAGTCTGGCACTTGTCAGTGCAGCAGCCTCAAGTAAGTAAGTCACCTAACACTTATGAACTGCATTTTCTTTTTTGTAAAATAAATTTAAAAAAATAGCATCTACTAGAATGAGTTTGATTAGGATTTAAAACTATAATATTTGTAAGGATTGTGTATGTGTTAATTCTCCTTATTTGCTGCACTTATGTTGTTAAAGTAACACAACACAAAATCAATGATTGGTAAACCATTACTAGAGGAAATAGGTATGTATGTGCGTGTGAACCTAGCAATGGTCAGTGCTCAGGGGATTTTAAGAATATAATTACAGCAAATAAGGAAAACCAACTGTATGAACTATTTGACAATATTAACAAAAACCAAGCAATGTATAGTTTCTTTACCAATGGTGAGATCAAAAAAATACTAAAGATTTTATATTCTAGATAAATAATAGATTTGAGACCAGCAGTAGAGGGTAATGTTTAAAAGCATTAATCATTAACTGCTCTGAGGTTAGACTGCCCGGGTTCTAAAAATTCACCCAATCACTTAAGAACTCTGGGAGCCTAGGCATATTATGTAACAACACTGTGTCTCCATTTCCTCATCTGAACACTGGGGACAGTAATAGTTACTACCACGTAAGGTTAATTTGAGGATTATACAAAACAAAGCCACATATTATTTATTGAATGATGCCTGCAACAGAGGAACCTTTAAATATATGTTAGCTACTAAAATGTACTCGGAAAAGATAGTCAAACAGATTCCTTTAAAAACAAAACAAGAACAAGTTTCTTATATTTCTAAAACTGAATAAACAATCTTTCCATTTATAGTGATCACTTTAAAAACATTTTCATGTCACACATTCACCTAAATTATTCTCGTTACTGTGAGCTTTTTCAACTCACCATTGTTGCAGCATTCCAAGCAGTTGTTGGTGCAACCTTTGGTTGCCAGTTAGATCCTCCAGTTAGCTTCTTTTCACCTGGCTGACTCCAATTTACATCACTTTAAATAAACATAAGTGAGAACATTAAATGTCTGTAATTATAAACGTTCTTTCCTATACATTGAGATTGAACAAAAAGATGTAGGTTTGGCATCTCTACACATACTTTGGAGATGAAAGCCAAATCAACTTTTAAATGGTACATGAGAAAATAACACAAATAAACACTCACTTCTTAGTGGTTCCATTTCCAATGCCAAGATCTATGACAGGAGAAAAAGAAAGCATTTAAAAACCAGACTCATTTTTATTACAGCTTATTTTAAAGTAGATTAAAAGAATCCAAAGAATACTTACTGCCCACAAGGTTTGCTAAGGATGAATCCAAGTCATCAGATACTAACTTGTTAGGTGGAAGTTTGGCAACAGGAAGACTCTGGTTCTGAGAAGCCACTGTTGGTTTGAGAAGTCCACCTAGTTCATCAAAGCCTTAAAGTTACAAACAGACGAAATAGGATATGTAAGGGACTTTATGGTGCTACAGCTTTCTAAAGGAGATCTTTGCCTTTTCTACTCGTTTGTTTGTTGGAAAAGTCCACCAGAACATTGGACATTAATAAATGTCCTTAAATGAAAAAAGGGAGAAATGCGTCATTTGATTCATGAACTGATTGAAAAGGCAAATTTGCTTTGATAGAAATCATGTCTTACTTCATGACAAAACTGTATTAAGGTTATAAGGATGAAGAAAGAGGCGCCTGGCTGGCTCAGTCAGTTAAGTGTCCGAATTCAGCTCAGGTCATGATCTCACAGTTCGTGGGTTCAAGCTCCACATCAGGCTCTGTGCTGACAGCTCAGAGCCTGAAGTCTGCTTCGGGTTCTGTGTCTCTCTCTCTCTCTGCTCCTCCTCTGCTTGTTCTCTCTCTCTCTCTCTCAAATACAAATAACAAACATAATAAATAATAAAAAAAGAGAGATGAAGAAAGAAGGATTCAGGTAAACAATTTTTATTCCAAAGTGGTGAAAGAGGAGGGAATAGAATGTAATTCTCCCCCTCGCTTGGAAAATTTTCTGAAGACTCACATACACCTGAAGAAATATAGATAAAAATACATCCCTGTAACTTTGAAAAGTTTTTCTTCTAAGAAATATCTCCTAGACCTCTTTACATTCTTCAGCGTGGAGAATGTAAGGTATCTGTAAACCAGTATGTTACAAGCAAGTGAAAATGAACTGCTTGATCATCACTTTTCTTCTATTTAAAACCAGCTAACCTAAATTACACTGAAGAAACCGCTAATGCCCCAATTGGATGAAAACATCTAGTAAACAAGAACACTGCTTAGAAATGTAAATAAAATAAAATTCCTTAAGGTTCTCTACCAAAGTGAGAAGAGAAGGTAAAGCAAATCCAAACAAACACACTAAAGAACACAATAATAGCGGGATCTAGGGGGCGCCCGGGTGGCTCAGTCCATTAAGCATGAGACTTGATTTCAGCTCAGGTTATGATTTCATAATTCAGGAGTTCAAGCCCTGTAGTGAGATTCTCTGCTCTATCAGCACAGAGCCTGCTTCGG
The DNA here is from genome assembly GCF_046562875.1 of Panthera onca. Taxonomy (NCBI): domain Eukaryota; kingdom Metazoa; phylum Chordata; class Mammalia; order Carnivora; family Felidae; genus Panthera; species Panthera onca. The sequence continues at coordinate 68,601,901 of NC_138348.1, forward strand.
ATTCTCTCTCCCTCTCTCTCTGCCCCTCCCATGCTTGCTGGTTCTCGTTCTCTCTCTCTCTCAAAATAAATAAAGCAAGCAAACACACACACACACACACACACACACACACACACACACACACACACACACACAGCATGATCTAGAAATAACAGAGAATTTGAAAAAGAAAGTCACCAAAAATGGTGGTTTACAAACTATGAACAGTTGAGCTCTACTTCCTTTATCCTTCATCTCAGAAAGACAAACTCAAAAGGAAAAAGTCAAATGCATCAAAAAATATAATTATAAAACAACTAGTACGTAGAAAAAAAATCTTAGTTCATACATATTCTTTATAAGCCTGCTTCCTATTTATACATACAACTAATTATATATAAAATTAAAAACACCTCAATGTTTCTTTAAATGGTATGAACTTAATTACTAACCAAAATCAAAGGTCATCGCGTAGTAAGAATAGTCAATTTTATGGAACTCTTATTAATCTGTACAAACTTCGAATTAACAAGATATTATATGAAAACAAATGGAAACCTGGCTCTACAAATTTACAGAAGTTCTTTTAAGACAAATGAACAAGCATACTATAAAAAGAATCATCCTTAAAATAACAAAAAGCCCCCACAGATCTGATCCATTCTAGCTGTTTATACATGGACTATCTCAACCAGTCAAGGTACCACAGGTTTTCTTTTCCTTGTTTTCAAAAAAGCCAATTTCATTTCAGTAAAGGTAAAAATTGTAATGATTACAAAGCACAACACTCTACATATAGTCACTAACAACTTAACAGTCTAATCTGAGCAAGATTCATTTAGGTCTGGGAGAGAAAATCTTCCCAGTGTCAAACTGCCACTAAGAAAAGGGTAACAGTTAAAAATCTCTTGAAGTTCTCTACTAGTGGTTGAAAAAGAGAAACAACTTCATTGGCTATCCCAATTTAATCTATTTACACCTGTTCAGAGGAGTATTATTATCTGTCCTTACACAGAGTCTATATGAGAACATTATAGTTATGTTAGTAAAACAATTTTTTCTGGGGTGCCTGCGTGGCTCAGTCAGATAAGCATCAGACTCCTGATTTCAGTTCAGGTCATGATCTCATGGTTCATGAGTTCAAGCCTTGCATCAGGACCCATGCTGACAATGAGGAGCCTGACTGGGATTCTCTCCCTCTCTCTTTGCCCCTCTCCCACTGACACGCGCACTCTCAAAGTAAATAAATTACTTAAAAAACAAATGTTTCTTACCCCCAGAATCTACAATAACGTTGGTAGATTTATTTCCAAACACAGATTCAAAGTCAACATTAAGGCCAGCTGAAGGATGTGGCTGTGCAACCGGAGATGGAGTGAATCCTAAGAAAAACCAAAATGGAAAAAGTTCAATTCTTCACTAAATCTACATTTATAGCTCTTAATAATGATGACAGTTGAATGGAAAAAGCAATAAATTCCATCAACAAAAAACAAGGCCAACCCTTCAAGCAAAATGTTTCTTAATATTACATTTTTTTGTGGTGATGACATTTTCTGTAACAAAATCATCCTACTGACAAAGAAAACTAACAAAAGAACAACTGAAGTTGAACCACTATTTTGTTTCATTACAAAAAAACCTTTGCTTATCTTTTTACCTTAATTTTGTATGCTGATGATCTTTAAAAAACTAAACACATCTAAAATTCCAGGATTTTGCATGAAGCAAAAAAAAAACAAAAAACAAAAAACACAACGTTAAGTGATCATTTGGTAATGAGCTAAGCCTTCTATGGTGCTTAAAAAATACATGAATCTACTTAGTATACCCAGGAGTCTTCCCCTCCCTCTACCTACTCACCTTCCTTCCTTCAATGGTTAATCAAATGTAATACAGTTTAAGTTCATTTGAGAGGTAAAAAGATTCTGAAAGTTACAACTCACTAATCCTTACATCCCTCTTGTGTCTAGGTGCTTTCTGAGTATCAAAAACAATAAAAGAGACCATGTTCAACTCCTGACCACCTTCTAACTTCAAGTTGCTACTTCAAGAGTGAAGTGGCCAACTATACAATTAAACACGCTAATTTACCTAATGCAAATCTGAAATACCAGAACATAAATAGGAAACCTTCTTTCCTGTCTGTTACACTGATGCTGGTGGTACTAAGATAACACCCAGCTCATATCTCTGAAACAGGCTATCCTCAGGTAACAAATGAAGATTTTCAAAAAATTGTGAAAGGTTGTATTTTTGTGAGGCGAGGTTCTGAATTTCTAGGGTTTGAAAAGAAGAATTAAAATCATCTAAAAATAGTTGGGCTGCCACATGATTTGGGGAGTATATTCCCAGCAAAAAACAGTCTAGCATCTAGCAAGGATTACAAAAAAGGAATTCTTTTACTTTGTGGAAGGCTATCATAAATGGCTCCTAAGTTCTCTTCAATTCTAAATTCTATAAAGTCAAAATGTGTGTACACATATACGTACATATATATTATATACAGACATTATATATAAACATTATATATGTGTGTGTATATATATATATACACACACATATATATATGTGTGTGTATATATATATATAAATTAGTATTAGAAGATTATCAAATATATCATTAGGGAAAGGTTAACCTATTTAGTCCTCAACACGGCCTCTCTTCCCTCCCTCAACTTTCTGCTAAAGGACTTTCCGTCTGTCAGAATCTCACTTTGAATTCTTAAAATGTATACCATCAGGATATAAAGTACAATGATAATTGTACTAAAAAGACTGATTTTTAAGAAAACTGTAAAAAGTAGGATAAGACTTGGTGAAAAGTCCACGAAAGTCCTCAAAGACAAAGAAGCTAGAACAATGACTTATCAATGACTCACAGAGCTGATACACATCAATACTACTACTTTAAAAGTAGCATTTTATTGCTAGCATAAGTATTCCATAGGGCACAAATTTTTAAAAATGTACTTATTCCATAATTACTTAACATTTAAACTACTCTTAAAGACACTGGTCATATAATGAGAACACAAATACAATCAAAATACAAAATAATTTAGTATATAAATCTGGCCATTAATCAAAAGGTTCCCAGATTTCTAGACTTACCAATTTAACAGCATTTTAAAGCGTACAAGCTGTTTAAGAATTTTACCATGGGCTCACTGCTTCTTCTCATAACTCCTTACAACTAAGAACTGATTTTATCTACTCAAGAAAGACAAAAATCTACCATATTTACTTATGTGCCCATCTGTGAGAAGTATACATATTGTTCTTTAAATCACTGTGGAAACAGTATCTTGGCTTTATTTCCAAACTTTAGAAAATACATGGAATAATAATTTATAACTAGGATAGCATATCAAATTCCTATTTTTTCCTGTTATTTTGTCTTAGCTTTGTAGAATTTGGTGATTATCAGAGATAAGCCTATCCTTTATATTAATCCATTCATTACTATGTGTAAAGACAGGAACCATTTCCTGAGGTCCCTAAGGGCATCAATCTGTGTAATTACAATACTATTATTACCTAAAAGTAGAAAAGGTTTGAAAGGATATTAAGTAATCCAGAGCTAGTACTTCAAATTTAAAGTCTCTAGGTATACATAAGCGAAAAGTAAAATGACTATTTTTAATAAATTGTAATAGCTGACAGGCTACCAGGGAAGAAAGCAACATATTTCACAGTAATAATCTTTTAAGTAAGGAATGTATATAAAACATGTTGAAGGTAAGAGTTCTGCATTATCATTTCAATGAACATTATCAACTTAATGGCCTTTTATCCCAAGTCACTTTTGGGGAGACTGTTAGGATTTAATTTTTAAAAGTTACTTAAAGATAAAAAAACTAGGATCACCATTTCAAAAGGAAAATTTAGGGACAAAAAAAAAAGATAAACAGGCTCTCTGAGTTAAGGTTAACTGTATGAAACAATCATGATATTGAACTCCCTACTCTTTCATTTCACCAAGGCCCAGTGAAAAACTCTGCCACTGACCGGCACTAATTCATAGTTTAACATTTAGAAACCACTGCCCTACATGGCAAATCTCAGAAGAACAATAATAAATTAACTGAAAGTACAGGATGAACAAGCTTTGGGGACAAAAAGGCATTCCAAACACCTTCCAGAAAAATTTACTGTTTTGTTAACAGATTTTGGTGGTAGTTCCAAAATAAATTAGACCTCATACTTTTTGTGAAAGTAACTTCTATTTATTAAACCCTATTAAACACTATCCAAAAGCTTTATAAACAGTATTATTATTTAAATCTCACAACAACCCCATAAATAGTTATTATTATTCTCATTTTTACGGATGAGGAAACAAGGAGATTAAACAATTTACTCAAGACCAATGATTTAATAAGTGGCAAAACCAAGACTTAAACCCCAAATTGTCTGATTCCAAAATCTTTTAGGTGTTTTCAGTTTATCCCAAATATTTCATATTATATAAACTAGTTAGTAGAAAATTTTATTATTACAGCTATAATATTTATTCATCAGGACTATTAAAATTGTATGACCTTCTTGAGCTTTTCATAGCAAATGCTGGGCCTAAAAAGTGAAGAACCCATGGTAATTTTAAAACCTGAAAGCAATGAAAGAAGTGTTAAGACTGTATCTGATAATTAAATAATAATGTGGGTAAAAAGTCCATTGCAAATATTAAGGGAGCTGCATACACAAGATGGTTTTAATAGTTTCAATGATAACTCTATGTACCAGGCATAGTGCCAGATGTTATATTGTCATATATGTAAACTTCATGGCAATCCTATCACCCATTATTATCCTATTTTTCCTTGGCTTAGAAATGTTAAATACTTGTTTCAAATCATACACGTAAGGAAGTAAACTGGAATTCAAAAAGGAACTCAAACGTAAATTCACTGGATTCTAAACACATACTTTCCATCAAATGTCCTCATAAATTTCATTTTTATTTATTTAATTTTTTTAAGTAGGCTCTACACCCAGCATGGAGCCGAACGCAGGGTTCAAACTCAGGACCCTTAGATCAAGACCTGAGCCGAGATCAAGAGTTAGATGCTAAACCGAATGAGCCACCCAGGCGCTTCATAAATTCCATTTTTAAATCCTTTAATCATGTCCAACTCTGCCAGTTGTTTAGTTGTGTTAAACATACTTTTTAATACCAACTGACCTAAGGTAATCAATTCCTATGCAAAAAAAAAAAAAAAAAAAAAAAAAAATCAGCTGGATTTTGAGGTTTCATCACTACTGCACTGGCCTAGAATATGTCTGCAAAGACAGAAATGAGTATCAAGTTGGCCATGCCTCTCTGGAAACTGTTTCCCATTTCTACTGTCTTGCATAGTGCTAGAAAAGCACACTTGTTTCCAACAGAACCTCCCCACACCTGTGCCACAACTGATCGAGTCGAAATTACTTAGTGTTTGTTCTATCACTAACATCTATACAAAGGGCTTTAAATTCCATAAGCTTGTAATATTAAAATGTTATAAATTCCTCTGAAAATGTGAACCTTTTGAGTATGGGCTAAAGTAGGAAGATGACAAAGTATCCATTCACAAAACAATCCTGTGTTTAATCAAGGAAAACAAAATTAGGCAAAAAAGCTGTTATTCAAAAGTATTTTTTTCTTACAAAATTAAAAAAACAAACCTCATTTTAAGGCAAACAACAACAGAAACTCCCTCCTGCATAAACAGATGATCTTAAGAGATACCATTACCTACCTCCAAATAAACCAGCTACAGCAGAAGACTCGTGGCACATAAGGGTAGAATCAGGATAAGCCTGAGTGCCACAAAAAGAATCTGACAAGGCATACATGGGGGAAAAAAGAACAGGAAAAGGAAAAAAAAAAAAAAAAAAGAGAGAGAGAGAGAGAGAGAGAGAGAGAGAAATGAGGAGGAACAGTTAAGAGTAGAATGGAGTAATTAAAAACACACAAAACAAAAACAAAAACAAAAACAGGAGAGTCCAAGCTCTTAGTGTTCTTTAAATTACAACCTACTTAAAAAAAAAAAAAAAAAAAAAAAGCGCCTGTCTCCATTATGAGTGTTATATTTAAAATATATCCACAACAAAATTTTGAAATAACCAACACTGCATTTCCTTAGAGAAATAAAAAGCAGTTGGCTTTTGTCAATATTAACATGTCTTCTTTTAATGGAGTAAGTAGGCCTGAACAAGGTCACAGACATGGGATGGCTAGGATCACAATCCACTCTTCTGGACTTATAATTGCTTTAATAAGGACTAGATAGTACAGCGAGCATCACATCACCAGATCAGTATCCTCCTCTGGAAGGGTTAGAGGGTGTCTAGGTAGCTATTCTGTGATTTTTCTGGGTCATTCTTAATCCTATAAAGCAGAAGCTGGCAAATTACAGCCAGTGGCCTATTTTTATATGGCTGTGTGAGCTAAAAATGGTTTTTACATTTTTAAAGGGTTGTTTTTAAAAATGAAAGAAAACAAAAGAAGAATATACAACAGGGATTTTACGTATCTTGTAAAGCCTGAAATTATTTACTATCTGCCCCTTTACACAAAAAGTTTACTGACCACTGTTCTAGAGCAGTACTATCCTACAGAACTTTCTAATAACAGAAATGTTTTATAAATCTGCTCTGTCCAATATGGGAGCCACCAGTCACATGTGCCACTGAACAACAGAAATGTGGCTAATACAGCTAAGGAAGTAAAATTTTAACTTTAACATTTAATTTCAATTAATTAGAGCTTAAATGACATGTAGCTAGTGGCTAATTGGACAATATATCTCTGGGAATGACATATTTTGGGTGGTCCTTTCATGCTCTTAATACTCTAAGAAAACTTAGAATTTTTATTACACAAATGTACTTCTCAGGAACTTTTAATATGGATTAAAAGCCTTCTTATTAAAAAGCCTCTTCTTAGGATAGGCATTAATCAGCAAACTAGGTGCAGGTCTTTGTAAATAAAAATTTATTGGAACACAACCAAGCAACATGTTTACGTACTGTCTATGGCTACTTTCATGCTATAAAGCCAAAGCTGGTAGCTACAACAGAGACTATGTGGTTCGTGAGCCGAAAATATTTACAATCTGACCCTTTAAGAAAAAGTGTGCTGATCCTTGTTCTATACTAATGCCTAACAGTCTAAACCACATGTGTGGTTTTTATTTTGCCATTCTGTAGTCATTTTTACAAAAGGTAAGTACTTATTTTTTGCTTATGAAAAAATCTTGGCAGATTTGTTTGTTTGTTTTTTAAAGTATACTTGATACTTTAGTCCGCACATCCATAAGGGAAAGGGCAATGTAGAGCAAAGCTAAAGGTCTCCTGCTTCGAGCTTTTGCTCCTACTAGCTGGGTTGTCTTAGTGTATTAACTTTTCTGGGGACTCAGGCGATCCATCCAGAAAATGACAGTAATTATCTTACCAATATGAGAGTTGAAACTTGACCAAACATTCTCTGGAGGTCTTTGTAAGCCCTAAACCACCAATTCTATCATTTTATCTTCAAATGCACCAACTCACCTTGGCGTACATGGCCATCAAACTTTACTTTCTGTGCTTTCTGGTCTTCCTCTTGCCCAAACCCATGGGCTCCAACTTAAGAAACATTTGGAAAATGACATTTCTAGTATATTCCTTTTGTTACAGACTTTCCTTGGATAGCTTTTATACATTTTTACTCTTCTATTTCAATGTGAAATAGCAATGGCCTTTAGCACTTAAGCTTACTGACCTCCATTCTACCCCTCTTCAGTGAATAGAAGATTGACGGCCTGAAACATATGCACTGCTCTGACTTAAATGATGGAAATGATAGCCCCAAAGCAAAGATACCTTTCATACCCCAAATTAAAGCAACTGACTTAAAAAGACACAAGAAACCATATTTACTAAATATATACCAGTTCACATTCAGTAAGCATAAAGAAAATACAAAGTTATTAGAAAACCTGATTCAAAGGATAACTCCAGTAACCCTTTATTACCAGGCAAATAAGGTACTATATTTCACAAATTTTGTAAAGAGTAACAGAATGTGAAATTTGGTTTCAACCATTTTTTATTTAATTTGTAATGAATTACAATGACATACAGGAATTACTGTAATTAATTATTATAATTTGGAGCTATAAGACTAGTTATATATAACTAGGGTACCTGCCTTGGAACTCTCTCAAATCTCCAACTATTGTTTTCTCGTCACCTCCCTTCTGCCCCATTAGCTATATAGAACAGAATGTTCAGAATATGGCCACATGATCTCTTTAGGGTACACAGATAACTTTCTACATGCTGCTTTAAACAAAGATTTAGGGGCGCCTGGGTGGCTCAGTCGGTTAAGCGTCTGACTTCGGCTCAGGTCACGATCTCAAAGTCTGTGAGTTCGAGCCCCGTGTCGGGCTCTGGGCTGATGGCTCAGAGCCTGGAGCCTGCTTCCGATTCTGTGTCTCCCTCTCTCTCTGCCCCTCCCCCATTCATGCTCTGTCTCTCTCTGTCTCAAAAATAAATAAAAACGTTAATAAATAAATAAATAATTAATTTTTTTAAAAAAAACCAAGATTTAAATTTACATCACTTTAAGCTGTTTCTCTGAATTGAATAAAAGCAATTTCACCAACTTTTAAGGAGCGTTTATCATCTTTTTGGAGGTTCAAAAACATTAATTTCAGGTTAGTGTATATTCAAAAACTTACATTTTCCTGCATTAACTCTAGAATGAAATTCTACCATTTTATGGATTTTTATACCACAATTAAATGCAATTTAGTCAAGTTGTTTTTCATTTTCTACTTGTCATTTATCTCCAAGCTAACGATGAAGTGAAACCCTTAAGAATGGGACAGGGTGCCTGGGTGGCTGACTCGGTTAAACTAACTCTAGATTTCAGCTCAGGTCATGATATCAGGGTTTGTGAGCTGGGGCCCTATATGGCGATGACAGTGCGGAGCTGTCTTGGGATTCTCTCTCTCTCTCTCTCTCTCTCTCTCTCTCTGCCCCTCTCCTGCTCATGTGCGCCCATGTGCTCTCTCTCTAAATAAACTTAAAAAAACACAAAAGAATGAGACATACAGTATGTATTTATTTGAGACAATCTAAAATAGTACTATTCACAGTATTAAAAAAAAAAAAAAAAAGAGATAGCTACTAAGAGTGATTAACTACCCTCTCTCCCAAACACAGAGGGGGAAAAACAGAAGCATGCATAAACATGTTGGTAACTTTTAAGAGATGTTACCCTATAACCAACTCTTCGAATTAATAAAATGTGGCAAATGATGTTAGACAGCTTGAGCATCACACTAATATGATAGATAACAAAACACTAAAAAAAGCACAACTTCAAAGGAAATTTTCTTTCCTAAAAACTTGGATTAAATAAAATTAGGGATACTAGTGTTAATTTAAAAATCTCACTACATTAATGCTATTTATTTTATTTTAAAATTTGATATTAAAATCCAAAATTATTGCAGTGCCTTAAAAATAATTGATGAATACGTAAAAAATACTTAGGCAGTATAAACATTAATTGGAAAGAAAGGTTAAATTGTACTTTACCAACAAACATTTCATGAGTAGGTGTCCTAGTAGTAAAAGTGGATACATCTGAAGAAATGGGAAGGTGAACATCACCACTACTTTTTGTGAGGAAAGGATTTAAGCTTGGAATGGCATCATCAACAGCATCTACAGTAGCAGAGAAAGGATCTGTGCAGTCCAAGTGCATTACAGCAAAATGAAGAAAGGAAGTAAATTAATTAGTATTGCAATTAGTCAAAAGATGCAAAGTGAAAAGTAGTAGCTATATTATTGTTTATTAATCTCAGTGCAAAATACCTAATCATCAACATCAAGATGGAAGAACTACATTTAATTATTTTAAAATGAATCCTCAGAAGAAAACATTTATGTATCCAATTAACATTGGTAGCATACTAAGGATAGATCTGCTTTCCAACATCAGGAAGCAAATAGATAGTTAAAAAAAGAGAAAGAAACAAAATGCATCTATAAAAGAGCCACCCACCCTGGACCATGTTCCCTGCCCTAGGTGGGAATGCATTGGTTTTCATGGCATAGCTATGTTTACTCAAATAACAGACATAAACAATCAATATGTGTGTGGTATTGAGTAAAATTTCAAAAACAAAGAGAATCAGGGGTCAAGGGGTATTTCTAACAGGTGGAGGTAACTCGTGTATAGGTTCAGAGGTAAGAAATTAAAAAATACAGATGAAAAGGTCTAATGATTTAGAAAAAGGAAAGGAATTTTAGAAAAATGAAGAACAGAGGCATGAGTGGTGGCCATGTAGTAAACTGGGAACTGCTCTGAAGGTCCAGTTAAGGATTCTAAAGCCAAATCATTAAGCCTTTAAACAATTTGCTGAAGGGACGCCTGGGTGGCTCAGTCGGTTGTTAAATGTCTGACTCTTGATTTTGGCTCAGGTCATGGTCTCACGGTTTCTAGGATGGAGGCCTGCGTGGAGCTCTGCACTGACAGTGCAGAGTCTCCTTGGGATTCGCTGTCTCCCTCTCTCCACACCTCCCCCATCTGCACTCTCTCTCAAAATAAATAAACTTAAAAAATAAATAAATAAATGATTTGCTGAAAAATAACAAAAGTATTGTTCCATTAGAATAGTACAAAATATATATTATTACCAAATCCTACCCTAAAGTTATTTTTAGATCAGATAATTACTTTACCTATACCTCATTCAAGATAATCATCATTCTAATGATTGAAAGCCACTCATCCTACCTTAAGTAAACAAGGAGAGAAAAAACAAAAAGCAGCAGAAATACTTTTAACCTGTACTTCCTGTACTTTTAACCAGCAGCCTGTTCTTGCCTATCCTCGTCTAGTTTGTGATCCTCACTTAACAATGTAGTAAGCACTATATTTTACCCTAAGACTGACAGAGTAAGACAGCAAAGGGCTTAAGGACCAGCTCATTCACTATAAGCATACTTTCCCTAAAGTCAATAAATTCAAATCCTACAACTGGTTAAAAAAGAATACCAAGAAAATATTGAGATCAGTGGCTTGTACAGAATCTTTTTATGAAACTTTGATTTTTGTATTATTTTTTTGTATTTTGTATAATTATTTTCTAGGAATTAATCATTTTTACAGAACATCAATTCACACCCCAAAATAAAGTCCTACAAATGTATCAAAATTCATCGATGTAGTGTTCAAACTCATATGATCATGTTTAACATCTTTCCCACCCCTCCACTCCTGAATAAATGGAACAATGGATAGAAGAATCCAAAAAAGTAACTGAGAATTAAGAAGTAGAAAACAGATACAAGAAATGGGTTTTCTATACCAAAATAAAAATGTAATGATAACCAATCTAACTCCTTCCTGAGTAAGAAAGGAGATGCATTATGTTTACAGTTGATCAATTTGCTGTAAGTACTATTTTAAAATACTGAATAGTGGTATGGAGTTTTTGAAGTATATCATACATTGTTAGACTCAAAACATCTCTCTAGTTTTCCATGCCTTTGGCTATGAGAGAAGTCTTTCAAAAAAACACATTTTTCTATTACCAATCTATTGGTTTATGAGAAAAGACATGTTTGGGAAAAGTTGTTACTTATCTGCTACTCTAATGAATGCTTAAGTCTTACCTAAGTACTTATTATCAATAATCTTCTATTATATGAAACATCCTAGAGAAGAATATACAGAACCATGTAAAAATGCCGTATTTAGGTCAATCAGACAATAAGAAAAAAACAGTTCTTAATCTACTGACAAAACACGAGGTAATCTAGATGATGTTAATCTGTTAGTGAACACTATACTATCAATAATAAAAACAGGGCGCCTGGGTGGCTCAGTCGGTTAAGCATCCGACTTCAGCTCAGGTCATGATCTCACAGTTCTTGGGTTCAAGCCTCACGTAGGGCTCTATGCTGACAGCTGAGAGCCTGGAGCCTGTGTCAGATTCTGTGTCTCCCTCTCTCTCTGCCCCTCCCCTGTTCATGCTCTGTCTCTGTCTCAAGAATAAATAAACATCAAAAAAAATTTTTTTTAATAATAAAAACAAGTTCATTAAGATAAAAAAAACAATAATGTTTCAGCTATCCCAACTTAAACTTTATTTACCAGACTGGCAACTACTATAAATCCCCTAAACTTTTAAGAATAGTTTTTATCATCATTCATTTGACGGTTTAATTTTGTTACAACATTCAAAAACTAATCCAAAAAGCTGAGGATCAAAATAGTGTTGAGGTCCTAAATACTGGATACCTACATTTACACAAAGACAAATGAGTTTTTCATATAGTGTTGTGTGTTTTGTGTCAGCTGTGAGTAAAGCAAATTAAACTTCAGAAAGGATAATTCTTTTTTGCCTGAATTAAACTTTGAAATCTTGCTTAAAATATACATCAGTGCATTGAACTGACAATATTGTATATTTTTAGATATGCTGTGACACTAAATTTTAAAGGTGATATAAACTTAAATATTCTCACCTATTAGTATTAAACACCAAGTGCTTGTTGAGACTCCAAACCATTTCTTGAAAAATCAAAGGCTCATTAATATATGCAATGAGGGGAACAGAAGAGCTTGTGTTCTCTCATGTTCATTTTTTAGGTGGAATCTTAAATGCCTTTTATATAAACATGCAAACCTTACTTTAACTCTTTAACTCTACATTCCTAACTTATCTGTGGTGCTTGGGATAAGAACTAAGTTAATACCAATTCTGTTTTAAAAATACCAAATTTGTTATTTAAAACCATTTTTAGCAAATGAAAGCAAGAGAAACATAGAATAAGATCCTATCTTTGTTTTGCCACATGGTATAAAAGCAGCATGATGTAAAATGTCACATTATTTCAAATGTTTAGGTAAATGGTTAATTTCAAAAAAAAAAATCTTTAACACTCTACTGTTATGATCAAAACATTTTATATACAGTTTAAGATTTATTTATCTTAGTCTAACTTTAATTTTAAAAATACAGTAAAAAATCTTAATCCGAATGTCCTCGATATAAAAAATACACTGAATTAAAAAGTATTGAAAGTCTTCACTTAAAACACTCTTCAGCTATCCAATTAGGCAGAAGCCAAAACTCTAAAATTATCACCAGCTCAGAAACCAAGTATCTTTATATGAAAGTCAAGACTAGATAGAATTCTTAAATTGAGAGGCTCATAGTAAAAATCACTGTCCTTTCCTCATATGTAATAAGCTTTTGGAAAAATAACAGTCAATTGCTATGGCCTCTGTTCCCACTGTACTTGATTTGTATTTTTAATACTTTTAACAGTCTCACTTGTACACAGAAAGCCTAATGTTAAAATATGAAGGAAATTTTGATGGAAATAATACAAAGAGTAAAATAACCTAAAACAGAAAACTAAAACTTGACTACATGTATTCCAACATACTGTTTTCAAAAACTGCTATGAAATAATTTCTTTTGGCAGGACATAAAACAATTCTTAGAGGCTGAAATTACTTGAAATTATTCTCCCACAATAATCATCTACCCACCTTCATGTAAGAGTTCAATAATCCCAAGCAGAAACTTGAACTTTTCATTATTAGAATTAACTATCCAAACAAAACAACTTCACAGTTCAGTTTCTTTGAAGTGTCCTATCAGTTCTCAATAAGCCTACTGTAAAATTTCTCACCTATTTTGAAAAACAACGTTCAGCCTTAACTTCGGAAAAAACAACTACACTGTTTTTTATAAAAGCAGGGGAGGGTGAAGCAAGTTAAAATTGTTTAAATGGACATGTCAATTCTATTAAACTTTTCTAAAACAATTCACAGTAAGCGGAAAATACGTGTGTAATTTTGCCGATTAAAAATCCTAAAATTAGGACTTATCATTGGGATATTAAGGAATTACTTTCAGATAAATAGTTCTAAAGTATTTATTGACTTTAAACTAGCTTACCATTTTTAGAAATTACTTCTTAATCATAAGATTTAGCTAAATTAAACTAATCTTCTAAGTTAGTTTTTTAATCAAGTCATGGCTCACAAAATTAGTGTAGAAATCTAGTGTTCTAGTGTTTCACTATTCCTGTTCCCTGCTGTATCTTGAACCAGAAAGAAGCTGTCCAGAAAAGAAAGAAAACATCCACTCATTCAAAAAACATTAAAAATCAAAGCATCTAGGCATTGATAATACAGCACTGAACAAAATATTTAAAAAGCCCTGCATTCACAGAGATTATGTTCTATTAAACTAAATAGAGCCTTAAGAATTAACTATAAAAAATAATGAAACAAAAAAGTTAAGACTCCAATCATCAAAATATAGATGAAAAGTCTAGTTCACGTTAACATAAAAACTCACAACAATTAATTTATCTTGCTATGAGAGGTAAACTGATCAATTCAGATTTTACATGAGCAATGAAAATTTTAAGGTAGCTTGCCATTCTCTATAGTTCTGTAGACAGCATCCTCTCAGAATATCTCCCCTTTCTGTCCCAAATAATTTTTGAGTGTCTGTAAAATAATACATATATGCAAACAAAAGCACCAAAACCAAGCAAATGGAATCACTTGAAAACATATTATATGTCTAAGCAAACCTGCTTAAAAACTGACAGGGACTAGGCTCAATCCTTCAAAGATGCCAGGTCAATGATCACGATACAGTCACCTTAAGATCAAAGAACTACTCCAGGGCAGCAAACATTCCTATTGCTATTAGGGGAAAATTCTTTGAATACCAAAGTCTTAATGATCTAAATTAAAAGCTGTAAATACAAGTAGCATAAAGTTTGTCATAACATTCCCAGTCAGAACACAGTTTATTGAGTAGTAACAGTGTATGCGTTTTATTAGAATCTTATCATACATTTACATAGCACGAGTTTTCTTCCCCCATTAGTCATTTTATTTTCTATACCAAAAGCACAATAACCCTTATGCATTTTCTGATTATGGAATAGATATTCAACATTGAAAGAATGATTTCATACTTCAATATACATTGGGTCTTTCCTTTTCACCTTCATTAAAACCTCATTTCATAATTTAATTGAACAGAAATTCTAAAATTACATTTACAAATACATGAATGTCTTCAAGGAACAAAATTACCTTACTGCCATTTTAAATATGTTTAAAGTTCACACGTATCAAATGTAACCAAAAAGTACACAAATGAGTGAAACACTACAGAATGCAGATGGGAAAGGCTTACATAACAAATAAAGTAGAATTCATTAATGCTTACCTCCCCATGTACTTGCTACCTGAGAAGTAGATGGCATAGGAAGTACAGATGGGTGAAAAGTTGGCTGTTGTAAATCAAGCAGATCATTTGGTAGCTTTGATGTGCTAGAAAATATTTTGAAAAGATTATTTATTTATTTATTTATTAGGTAAACCTTGCTGTATCGGCCACTCCCTTCTGTCCCAGTAAATAAAAACATTAAAAGTAAGAAAAGGCCCCAGTAATGTAAACCTCAAGAGGAGGAACAGTTTCAGCAAGGTAACAGTTGCATACCTTTAATATATACAACAGCATATCTATATTTATAGTAGCATATTTCTACGGAAGTCTGGAAAAAATATTCAAGTACCATATCTTAAATTTATATAGGATTCAAATAATTATACTGTACCCCTTTTGGAATGTATCAGTGACTATCCTGGGAAAATACTGATTTCCTTACGGAAATGTACCTAAACAACATGATTCTGAAATATGAAACATTATGGCAATTTTAATTTTTTTAAGGAAATTTGTTTTCTTACTTTTAATCTTCAAAGAACTTCCATTATATTTGTAATACTAATCCCTCTAACAAAGCAAATTACCTGTTAATCTCACTTGCCCTGCTTCAATATCCAAACATATCAATAATACAGGAAAAAATTATACATGCATATATGATATAAACTTATAACAGAGCCACCCCATTACACAACTACAGGGGGCATTATTTACATGATATGTATGACTTTTATGTGATAAAGGAATAACAACTAAAAAAAGATACCAGAGGAGTGCCTGGGTGGCTCAGTCAGTTAAGAAGCCAACTCCCGAATTAGGCTCAGGTCACGATCTCATGGTTTATGGGTTTGAGCCCACGTCAGGCTCTGCACTGATGGCACAGAGCCTGCTTGGGATTCTCCGTCTCCCTCGCTCTCTGCCCCTCCCCAACTTGTACTCTCTCAAAAATAAACATTAAAAAAAAAATCACAGAGTTTCCATGAATTGAAGCATTGTGGACAAAACAACATACATCATTTTTAACTTATACTTACTCAAAAACAAAATGTCTCTTCGATGTAAAAAACAGTTTTACAGGTAAATAAAAATATAAATGCATTTAGTACTTTGGGGGAGAAAAACAGAATAAGGCAATATGCATTCTGTTATAGGCTGTTAAGATCTGCCTTCAATTAGAATTAAAAAGGTAAAAACTAAGAGTGTATTAAGTGAAGTAAAAAATAGCCAAATTAGCTCTTTATCTAATAATTTTTTTCATTCTTAAACACTCAGCATCTTTTCCATTTATTTCCCCTGAGACAGAGTTCTTTCTAAGGTCCTCAAGTGGGGACGTTTCATGGGTTCAAAGTTATTTTAATGGGGATTTAAAAAGGCAGCATGCCAAACAACAAACAAAACAAATGAGAAAACAATAATTATAAAGTTGAAAGAAAAACACTAAATTCAACAAACATCTATTAAGACTTTAGGGAACAAGCAGCAACTAAGTAAGTTACATTGAATGATGACAGGTCTCAGGTGGGAGGGAAGACCTTCTAAGGATGAGTTAATAATAAAATAAACAGCAACAACAACAAAATCAAAGATATTGTTTAAGATTGTGTGCTTTAGTATAGGACTGTGCTAAATCTTATGCTAGCCACATGGCAGTCTGTTGGAAACAAAATCTTGGGCCTCACTTTATATCTACTGTATCAGAAACTCTGGGGGTGAGGTTCAGAAAGCTGTGGCTTTAGAATCTCTCCAGGTGATTCTGCTGCTTACTAAAGAATGAGAACCACTGACCTATACCATACAATACCTTATGTGGAAACAGGTTTAAAAAAAAAAAAAAAAAAAAGATTAAGAAATAACAGCCAGGATTCAAACCAGAATCTGACTTCCAAACTTCTACTTTAAACCACTCTGAGGTAAAAGATAGGACAAATTTAAAATAAACCAATTATTTGAATTTTCCCGGAAATATTATTATTTCCATTATTAAATAGCTTCAATTATTGACACTGCAACAAGATTATTGATGTTGGCCTGGTAGGCCTCAATACCACAGAAATCTGACAACTAAACTCTTACGGTGTTCCAGAGTACGGAGTTGAACATAAGGCAATAAATAGACATGAAAGACATTTAATATCCAATGAAAGGATACTGTGAAATATATTACCATACCCTTATATGTACATATCCATATATATAAATGACACATCTGCCCCATAGATTACCCACTACATTCCAATTAGTATAAATTTGTAACTTAGCCATTTTCCATTTCCTAAATATGCAAGGTATATACTCTTAACATTTTATATTTAATTATACCATTATCACCATTTATTAACACCACTGTGTGAACTTCTGAATATAAAATCATAAATTAAACTAAATTTGAAAAGCTCTTTCTATTAGAAGCCTTTAGATCTAAGTATTCAAAGGTAATCTTTACCTTCTCCACCTACCTGTTAGAAGAACTAGGGGTAGAAAATATGTCAATGGCTGGTGCAGTCATTATACCCCCTGCAGAGGTGGACACAGGAGAGGCTGCAGTTGTTAAAGAGGTATGAGGTTTCTTTGCAAGTTCTTTTAGGCGCTGTTCCTGTTGAGAAAGGGAACTAGCATAAGGAATCCAAAACCCAGATTTGTTTTATGGCCACTGGAAAAACACATTATCTAATTGTGTTCTGATAGCAGAAAGGTGTTCTTGGTTTCATCAGTCAGTCAATGTCAGGATAAAAAATCAGATCATTGAGTTTCACCCCATTTGGATAACTATCATTAAGTTAGTCTATTTAGAGGTTCCAATTCCTTTATGAACACCTGTACCTGTTTTTCCGAATAAAGAGAATGCAAACACCTACCTTTAAAGCTTTTAAACGAGCCTGTTCTTCCTCTAATGCTGCCTGCTTTTCCCTTTCATCCACTTTGGTTAGAGACAGGCCAGTGCTTGCCAGGGAAGAGACTGCGTTGGAAAGTGTTGTTGCCCTAGGAAATTGGACAAAGGTAATTTGGCTTTCTGCAACCTGGTTATAAAATGGTCTGGCAACACTGCCATGGATTGGTATTACAATTATGAATTTACCTTTTGGAGTAAAAATCAGTACTTCAGATAAAATATTCTACCTAGTGACCCACAGGATTATTAGCAATTAGCTAATTTATACAAATATTCCCTGCTTTTTAAATTGTTAGACTTTGGAAAGAGTTCACAATAAAGGTATGGGACACTGCTTCTTCCAAGCCCCAAGGAAGGGAACTAATGCAATTAGAAAAGAGTTCACATACTCCCAGGAAAACCCTGATGGGTAAAATATATTGAATTTCTCACAGGAAATTACTCCACTAATTTACAGCATAGGTTTTGGCAGTACCACTACAGGAACACTAAAACATTAGTACCAGTAATAAATAATGTGTGTCTAGAGAGGTTTCCATTATAATAACACCCAAAGATGTCATTCCCGGAGGATCACAGGTTCCTTCAAAGACAGATCAATTTCATCAGTCCATCTGGCACCTCCTTTCTATCTGCTACCCTCTTGCCAAGCTAGAAGTTCCTTTCCAAACATAGTACACATGCGCAATGCATCACCATAGCAAGCCACCTCCTTCCCCTTATATCATACCATAAACCCCAACAACATATATTCCCGAATGTCAATTCTAGGCAATATGAACACATCTAGGAAGAGTTCTAACCTGAAGAACTACTACTCATGACCTTCACTCATTTTCCTTTTATCACACACCAATCATCATTAATTTATACTCTAAGCATACAAGTGGCAGAACTACTAATAATTTATGTAAAATCAATTTTTATAAAATACAACTCAGAAGACAAGGGAAGAGTAATACAGTTGTGATAGAAATGCAAGAAACCCAGCAAATTTTATGATAACAAAAGTATGAAGTTAAATCAATGTACCTCAACTACTTGGCCATATTTTTTATTTATTTCTTATATAAGTGCCACATAATTTGGCTTATGCTTCTAAAAACCTACTAGAAAAGTCAAAGAACAAATTTGGAATGAAAAAGTACTAAAATCCAGTAACATTTTCCTTTAAAAATTACTTAAATTCTGCCACCACAAATAAAGTTCTGAAACAAAAAAATCTAAAGAAAATGAAGGTTCTCATTACATTTTACAGAATTTTTTTTCATGCCATTAAAAGGAAATCTTCATAAAGAAACATGAGAATTACTCAAGTCACACTACCCAACATAAAACTCATGTTACAAAGTCAATATGAGATGAACCGTACTATTTTCAGTTTGCTAGGTTAACTGGTTTTAGTCTTGGAAATCCACTCAAAGCCCAACAGACTGATTAAAATATGTCAAATATCAATCCCATGAATTGGTATCAGAGAAAGATAATGATATTTGCTATCAGATATCCTAGGTTTGAGTCCCAGAATTACTACTGCACACTTCACTGGGCCACAGTGAGGGTTAATCAAATTTGTAGACAGGCATCTTATAAGTACAAGACACCACATGAATAAATGAATTATCACTTTTAAGAGAAATACTGACACTGTGAATACAGCTGTAAACCAAGTACTCTGTGTTATCATCTTAAGAGATGCTGACATCAAGGGGCAACTGGGTGGCTCAATTAGTTAAGAATCTGACTCTTGGTTTCAGCTCAGGTCATGATCTCATGATTTTTGAGATTGAGCCCTGTGTCTGCGCTGACAACGTGGAGTCTGCTTGGGATTCTGTCTCCCTCTCTGTGTACCTCCCTTGCATGCTCTCTTGCTCTCTCTCTCTCAAAATAAATAAATAAACATTTAAAAAGAGAGAGAGAGACAGAGAGATGCTGACTTCTATTGAAGATCAGGAACTATTCCAAGAATTTACATGTATTAACCCATCTAATCCTTGGTAGCAGCCCTACCAGGTAGATATCATTAAGTTCATTCTAATATATGATTAAATCAAGATAAGGCAAAGTTAAATGCCTTGACATTTAAAAGGTAGATTCATCAACTCTCTCAGGAACATAAAAACCTGCTCTTTGCCCTAGGAACAGTAATATACCTGCTTGCAGCTGTAGAATCTTTGATTTTCTTTCCTTCCAAGGAAGCTAAATGTTGTTCCAAAGCATCAAGTAGACTGCTGGGGGCCTAAAATTGTACAAATATTAAGATTTTCAGGATAAAGAGACCATTGGTCAAAACAAATTAAGTATCACCTAACATATGAGAGGAAAAAAATAAATAGGTATATTCCTCATGAATTAACAGTGGAGTTTTGTTTTTATTATGCTCTTATTTTTATTACATAAGCATGACCTAGTAAGGGGTATTAATAAACATAATCAAAAAAAAATTGAGACTATGTAAACACGAAACATTAAAGAGTTCTTGCAAGTACTTTCATTAAATATATTAACTTATTTGAATTTTAAATAAAAACATACTCTTAAAAGCTAGACATATCGTTGGGAATGTTTCTGGTATTTTAGTAAGTACTTGAGTAAATCAAAGTGTGCAAAGATTATTTTTGAATAGTTATTGATAAATGAAACTACAGACCAGCATCAAGAAAATGCAAATTAAAATCACGATGAGATAAAATTTCTTAACCACTAGAATGGCTAACATTAAATAGATTAGCAACATCATATGTTGGTGAAGATATGAAACAACTGGAACTCTCATATGATGCTGGTCAAAGTTCATCTTAAAAAATGATCTGATTTTTTTTTTTTTATGAAGTTAAATATACATCTAGCTTAACTACCCAATTCCACTCCTAATTATTTATCCAAGGGACATAAAAAACTATCTCTACAAGAAAAGATTTGTTGAAGAATGTTTTAAGTAGCTTAATTTACAACAGTAAAAAATTACAAATAATCCAAAAGTCCATCATTTGGAAAATGGACAAACAAAATTGGGGTAAAAGTCACACAATGGAATACTATTCAGCAATAAAGAAGAATGAATATGAGCAATACATTCAATAATAAGGACAAAGCTCAAAACACTATGATGAGCAAAAGAAGCCAGATATAAGAATAAATACTTGCGTGATTCCATTTATATCACATTTAAGATCTAATAAAATTATGCTATTAGAAATCACATCAGTAATTTGTGTTGGGGACTAGGGAAGGACCAGAAGGGGCCATGAGAATTGCGGTGATAGAACTGATTTAAATACTGAATGGTATGCTGGTAACACAAATGTTAATTATCAAGCTTCACTGAAATGGATACTTCACTCAATTTTGTTTTAAAAAGAAAGACTGGGGCGCCTGGGTGGCGCAGTCGGTTAAGCATCCGACTTCAGCCAGGTCACGATCTCACGGTCATTGAGTTCGAGCCCCGCGTCGGGCTCTGGGCTGATGGCTCGGAGCCTGGAGCCTGTTTCCGATTCTGTGTCTCCCTCTCTCTCTCTGCCCCTCCCCCGTTTATGCTCTGTCTCTCTCTGTCCCAAAAATAAATAAAAAAATAAATAAATAAATAAATAAATAAATAAAAAGAAAGACTGGCCTTTAAAGACTATATATCAAATCTCAACTTAATATGAAAAGCTAGTTACTTTCAAAAGGAAACGTTTTCAGTCAGTTGAAAAGGAATTGTCCCCTATCTTTAAGTGAAACAAATGCATCAGGAGCATTTACTTGCCCCAAATATTCTTTAGGATTTGAGATAAAGAGTTACTGGATTGTAGGCATCTAAATCTCTCTACCAATTATGACTTCAACAATTTCCTTCATTCAGTGTTTTCCCTCTACATGCAAAACCTTAGTATAAGAAAGATACAGTAGAAAACCAATTAAAGCCAAAAATATTAGATTATAATATTAACTTCTATGTTGAACAGAGAACACATGTATACCACTTCCCAATCCCAACATAATGTCTGCTAAGACTCCCAAAGACACTAGTATTATCTTCATTTTACAAATAAACAACCTGAGACAGTGAGAATTAAGTAACTTGCCCAAGATCACTTGTCTGATACACAGCAGGAGCCAACAAAGGGTCTTTGGTATATATGACTTGAAAGTCTAGATATTAAGTACTATGCTACAGAATCCTTAATTAAAACCAGGCATTTGATGGGGTGCCTGGGTGGCTCAGTCAGTTAAGCATCCGACTTTGGCTCAGGTCATGATGTTATGGCTTGTGGTTCAAGCCCCGCGTCTGGCTCTGTGCTGACAGAGTGTAGCCTGGAGCCTGCTTCAGATTCTGTGTCTCCCCCTCTCTTTGCCCCTCTCCCGCTCTGTCTCTCTCTCAAAAATAAACATTTTTTAAAAGTTAAAAAAAAAAAAAAAAGGCATTTGAACTGTACACATTAAAGGAAATCAACTAAAGGAATGGTATAGTAATGGCTAGCTCCACCAACATAAGAAATGAGATCATAATGTTAGAAGTCAGCAATATATGTTCGAATCTGTCATGAAAAATCACACCAATCCCTTAACAGTAGTAACTGCATATTATTCATCTTTGTACCGTTCACACCTAGCAATACATATAGCAGACAGTGAAATGATATTATAA
Source organism: Panthera onca (assembly GCF_046562875.1). Lineage (NCBI taxonomy): Eukaryota > Metazoa > Chordata > Mammalia > Carnivora > Felidae > Panthera > Panthera onca. Next base: position 68,624,657 of record NC_138348.1, read on the forward strand.
CCATACACTTACCTGTGAAAGGTCTGGTATATCACCTCTGTCAATTCCAACTTGCTGTAAAAAGAAGCAGCATTGTACTTAACAAAATTATAATAAAAAATAAAAATTTAGAAAATGACATTATGGCTAGTACCACGAACAATATTCTAGATTGACTTCTTTAAAATCAGAAGACTATTTAATCTCCAGAGGGATCATTCACTATTTCCATGGGCTTAGATGTTATTTACATGGTTCTAAAAGTTGTAAAAGGAGAAGAACCAGAGTTGGAAATCCAATTAAGAGTATCCACATCTTCTGAGCACCTAATACTTAAGCTACCTTGTCACAATCTAAAAAAATCCATCACTTTTATGTGTCATATGACAAAAAGACTACAGCAAGAAAGAGAAAGGCTGACCATGAACAAGTTTCCTGGGGCATAAAAAAGAAGTTAAGGAACAAATTTGAGGATAAGGACTTTGTCTTTCTACATAAAGTATGCTTTTCCTGGCAATCACCACAGATAACAGTTTTTAAAACCCATGTTCATGCAAGTAGACCAGGTTTTATACAAATGCCAAGTGATCTTCCAACCAGAATATAACTATCTACACAAACCAATTCTAATACACTTTCTTAATGTTCGGGCATTAGGCAATTTCCAGCAAAAATGATAAAAACCATTCATATTTTTCTCGTGACCAAATTAAAAAACTTTTTTCCCTTCCTGTGGTTATGTTTCATTTTCTAATCATCCTCTCTTCCTTTCCACAGTTCGAGGGCAACTCCCAGAATGGTATCAGAAAATTTGACAGAATAATCCATACTAAGATCTTAATAGCTTATCACTAACTGATATACATGAGTCCCCTCCAAACACATTTGAAAAGGTTACTTGTACCTTTACTCAAAGGACTAAGGTCTCATAATGAAACTGCAACCCAAAGACAAAGACAGCCTCATGAAAGAATATTTTATTCCTCAGATCACACAGAGTAAATGGTCTATTTCATCTCAGACCAGAATTTACCAGAAGGTAAATAAAGGCTTAAAACTTAAGTCAGTAACTATAACTATCAAACGCAAAGAACATAAGAGGCCAAAGGGAAAAGTCAGCAAACTAAAACATTTAAAGAATTTACTGAAAACACAGTGTAAACACTACCTTTTTCTTGTTTTAGTATATGACTAACCCTAAAAAAATGGAAAAAATACATTGATCTCTTGAGGGATACTTTAAATCCAATATAAACTTCAGTAGATTTCATAAGATAGCTAACATAAAGCTCTTTTTTTCAAAAGGTCTTATGATGCTGTTTTATTTCATCTGCTAGAGAATGAAATATCACTATGGTAATAGAGCTAGAATCACCAACTTGCAAGTTCCAGATTAACTACTTTGATATAATTGATAAATGATAGTCATCTTCCAGAATTATCCTAAGGTACAGGAAGGGAAAACAAAAAAACTTTGAGAGTTGCCTCTGTGCAAGCAAGATAGTGCCTTCTATGATCATTTCAGAAAATTATTTAAACAGATTTATAAAATTAGACTGTTCTACAACCTACATTCATGGTGTTCATAATCAATGACAAACAATAAATACACTAAATTCACTTCTGTGGGGTAATGAAACATTGTGGACCATGTGATTCTAGCTGCAAATCTCAGTGGAAGAAAGAGACTTGTACTCACACTGAAAATTCTCTACCATATAATAAGATAAATATGCTAAAATATATGGCTAATGCCAAACACAAAATTCTATTGCACCACTGTGTGCCACCTTCCTTATTTTAGCGAGAAATAAACAATTTAAAAATGGATTACGTTTCAATATTCAATATTGAATTAAGTATGTAAGATATATCTTAGTCAATACCATATCACATTCATAACATAACAAAGAATTCAATATAGTATATGGATATGACTGAATATATACTTTATTTATTATATTTAAGATGTGACTTTCATTTGGATAATGACTTATTTCTCTAAAATCTATACTTAAAGACAAAAAAAGCAAGTTAAAAGACCTAGTTAACTTAAGGACAGTTTACCTCTGCAACTTTGAGAAACTCTGAGATTCTTGTCATCCTAGTCAGGAACTTCTTATAGATGTCCAGACCTTCTTTGCATTGGTTCTTTTTCATATCAAAATATTTTTCTGCCAAAGGTAAATGTAAAAATACTTTTATTCACATCAAAAGAGAAAATTCAAAAGTGAAAACAAGTAATAGCTCCAAAGAGATCATATAGGTGTCTCAGAGAACAAACTCACCCTACAGGAAAAATGTCAGTGTTAAATTAGCTGAGATATTTAAATTGAATTAATACAGAGATGCTATATTAAAAACAGAAAAATCATTTGACTTCACTCATATTACTAGTTTGTTCTATAATATTTCTATAATTTTTATTAACACATTATACTTTTTTCCATTCCAAATATTCTTACTTTCAAATATTCTTACTAATAATGTATTAACATATACTACTTCCAAATATTCTTCTTCCAAATATTCTTACTAATAATATATTAACATATTAATAAAGATGGCAACTTTACCATGTCCAAATGTCACCTGGAAAGCTTATTTAAACTTATTATATGAACAGCAATAAAGAGCTTAATTTATAAGTAATTGTAGGGTGACTGACTCCCAAAATTATGTAGAAACCTCCCATTTTTTTGTGAAAAAAATAATCCCAATTTCCCTATCTTCACAGAGTAAAGCATCCCTAAATAAGTTTGTGAATAAGCCTATAAACAGCAAATTTAAATAATTTTTTTAAGTGAGGAGGGGAGGGAAAACAAGCACATTGGAGTGAACACACTGTGGACATCTGAGACCGATACTTAGGCACTCTTTACAGACTGTTACTCATCTACTCCATCCAAATCCCACAGGAAAAAAAGATCATTTCTAGGCAAAATTAAATAACTAGGAATACACACATTCCTAAAATGCCTCAAAAGTAAAAGGCATCTTAAAAAATAAATTTTTAATCCATTTAAAATAATTATCAATTTTAAAATTAGGCCTAGAAAAAATCTATCAATTTTATAATTACAAAATTGTGACGAAGTAAATTGTGAGGAAGTAAGATTCTTCTGGGAGAGAAAATAACTTTAACTTAATTTTAAAGGGATCTTTATATCTCTAAAAATAATAAAACTGACATAAAAAAACATAAAGATATATCTACAAAACAAGTTCATCCAGCTGAACATTCTAGTTGTAAAAATAAGTATTTAATCTCTTAGCACGCGTAACTAGAAATAAAATCTTTTCTCCAAATAAATTGTTACAATCAATGAATAGCCCAAGGAGTGGTTAGGCAGCTCAAAGTAACAACTCAGACAACAATATTTATCCATATGACACAAGATAAAAAAAATAAAATGTATTCAGCTACAACAATATTTACCCAACAGGTTAATAATTCCTTCATTGTATGCTGCAAACAGTCTAATGGCATCTTTGAACAGGAGCATGAAGGCAGCATTTATTACCCCATTTGTAAGTTCATTGCTATTAACCTAGGGAAAAATTAGAAAAAAAGATGAACTAATCTTAATCTTTTAAATGACAGTGACTTCCTTCAAATTAAAATACAGTAAATGCAAATATTTAGGTGTATTAGAGAAAAATACATTTATTTCTTTCAGAGTTACATCCAAATAGTGCAAAAATGTGCCTAAGAGCTCAGATTTATGTAAAAGCCACAAACAAAAATTCTGTAACATTCAATGTAATTCAGAAGTAAGTCATAAAGAAAAAAATCCCCTCTCTCGAAATTCCTAGGCAATCACCAAGGCACAAAGCTAAGCTAGGTAGAAGAAATGTATTTTTTTTTAAATATACCTTTTTCGACTATTATAAACAAACTTACCTTCAAAATGGTTATGATATGTCTATTTCATATGGTTATCTGGGAGAATTAAATGATACACTGATCGTAAGGAGCTTAGGACAGTACCTTACACATAAAGAATCAATAGTATTATTACTAAATATGCTGTAACAAAAAGCCAGCACCTATTTATCTATCAAGAATACAGGAAAACCTTTAGTTTTATCTCAAGAAATGAAATCAAGAAGATAAACCAATGAACTTTAAGTTATTTTTTAGATTATACAAATAACTACTACATGAAAATTCATTTTTTGGTATAGAAAAACATAAGCACAAGTTAAATGGTAAACAACACATTGGTCAATACATGCAAAATATCTAACAAGGTTGACTTCCACTGTAGAGAATCCTAATAATAAAGCAAATGACAAACAATTCACAATATACAGTTAGTAACATGTGAGAAGACCTTCAATTATCAAGTAAATTAAAATATAATAATCAATTAAATCACTAAACTATCCTTTCTTGAGCACCAGATTGGTAGATACCAAAATAATCAAAACCAAGCTATTATTCAATGCCAACAAGGATGAAGAAAAAGAGGTACCTGTTGACAAGTGACTAGGTTTAAGCCTTCTGTAATGTAAGTTAGCAATATTTATTAAAAATTTTAATGTTTATGGGAATACAAGCTGGTGCAGCCATTCTGGAAAACAGTATGGAGGTTCCTCAAAAAACTAAAAGTAGAACTCCCCTAATACCCAGCAATTGCACTACTAGGCATTTATCCACGGGATACAGGTGTGCTGTTTCGAAGGGACACATGCACCCCCATGTTTATAGCAGCACTATCGACAATAGCCAAAGTATGGAAAGAGCCCAAATGACCATCGACGGATGAATGGATAAAGAAGATGTGGTATATATATACAATGGAGTATTACTCGGCAATCAAAAAGAATGAAATCTTGCCATTTGAAACTACCTGGATGGAACTGGAAGGTATTATTCTAAGTGAAATTAGTCAGAGAAAGATAAAAATCATCTGACTTCACTCATATGAGGACTTGAAGACCAAAAAAGATGAACATAAGGGAAGGGAAACAAAAATAATGTAAAAACAGGGAGGGGGACAAACAGAAGAGACTCATAAATATGGAGAACAAACTGAGGGTTACTGAAGGGCTTGTGGGAGGAGGGATGGTCTAAATGGGTAAGGGGCATTAAGGAATCTACTCCTGAAATCATTGTTGCACTATCTGCTAACTCATTTGGATGTAAATTTTAAAAAATAAAAAATAAAAAAAAAATTTTTTAAGTTTATGTTCTTTGATCCACCAAATTCTTTTTCTAGGCATTAAACTTATGGAATCAGGTTTATAAGTATGTAGATACACACATTAACACACACAGTATTTAGTGTATCCCTCATGTTTTTTTCCCATTCATTTTCTGTATTGAAAAAAATCAGAAAAATTCTAAATCTCTGTCAATAGGAAGATTGTTACATACAGTGAAGGACAACACAGACCATGAAAACACATAATTTTATAAAGCATTCACAAAATACTAAGTGAAAAAAGTTTCATGGTTGAATCCTCTAATAAAAACCAAAATGAAGCATAATAGTTACATTAATCCCCTACATCCTCCACACTAGGGATCCACAACTGTTTTTTGTAAAGGGCCTGAATCTGAGTACTTTAAACTCTGCAGGCCTGATAGTCTCCATCACAACAACTCAAATCTGGTTATTACATCAAAAAAGCATCCATAGACAATACCAGTGAGCCCCGCTGTAGTCTAACAATACTATTGTAGAAACTGAATTGAAATTCCAAGTAATTTTCACCTGTCAAAAATATTTTTTTATTGTTCCAACCATAAAAAAAAATATAAAAATCATTCTTAGCTCACAAGCCATACAAAAACAGGCAGCAGGCCATAGTTTGATACAATCTGTCCTAGATGGAAGCATCTACAGAATTCATTCACTGAATGTTTCCTGAACATACACTCTATGTGCCACATATGCCTTGACAATGGAGACACAGTAGAGAAAAAGCAGACCTGGTCCCTGCCCTCAGGAAGTTAAAGACTACCAATTAATAGCAGAAATAAAAGAAAAAAATCTATTTCATCATGAAATTGTCAGTTTCATTCACTAACTTGCACTTATAAGCTCTAAAATAAAATATCTAAAGATAGATGCCTCCAAAAAGAACAAACTTGAAAATGCTAACACTTAACATATTAATAATATGTTAACAAATTACATGTTAACATATTAACAATAACATATTAACAAACGACAAAGCTGGCAACCTAGTTTAAAAAATGATCATTAAAACAAAAATTCCAAGGAACACATTGCTCTTTGACAACAACTATATATATAACAAGCTGTTGTAAGTGTATTTGAACTTCACTGTATTTGTTAACTGTCATATTCTGAGTTCTACGATATAGAGAAAAGTGAAATATTAAGTGGTTTATTCATAAAGAAAATCTTTACACATTTTTAAAATCTAAAAACCTTTATCAAAATACATTTTCAGATCAATCGCTTCATCTCTCCCTCACTTTCTTTAGCTTGGTATACCCTATAATTCTAGAGCTAGAGAAACACTACCAAAGAAATTAGAGTAAATCTTTAAAAATCATATAAATACCAAGTGATCCGATTTGGGACCACGTTTATAGAAAATCCTTAGCCAAACAAGATATTAGTATGAAAAAACTAGGGTCGATGGAAACTTGAGAATAAAGACTCTGACCAATTCTAATAATACATATTTTTTAAATCTTAAATTTTTATAAAGTCATTTGTGTATTCAACTTACATTAAAATCAAGAAGGGCATCCATCTGATTTTGAATAATTGGTACAGTTTTAAGTAGTTTTTCTGTGTTCATTGTTCTCATCACACCATCAGCCCTATTTTAGAAAAAAAAAGAACAAACTGAATTTGTTATTAAATCTATATTTTAAGCTCTCATTTGGTTCCCTATTTAAAGAAAGAACAAGTTGCTATGAAACATCACATGTTTTTAAGTCATTATTGAACCTGAAACCTCCAGCAAAAGACATACAGGAAAAACAAAAACAGGAAACACTGTTATGTCCAACATTGAGGAGCTTAAAAAAAAAAATAAAAAAGGTGTAAAAATATGAGACATAAAAGCATACATTAGAGTCAGGTTTATTGCGTATTTTTCACATGAGGAAACCATCTGATCCTCACACTACTCATATGTAAAGGGCAGTTCTACAATTTTTTTAATTGGAAAAAAAGAAATCATTTGCCTCAAATCACTAAACAGGACATGATGAGCCAGCAACTAAACTCAAGTCTTGGTAAGCACTGCTTTATTTAAGGTATTTTATTCATGACTCAAACAGCAAGACTTGTAAGCCAGAATATTATAACTAAAATTGTTTTATTACAAAATAAAGTCCAATTTTACCAAATCATTTTTAATCCAGCCATTAAAATATGTGATACTTAAGACGAATGTTTTTTAATAAAGTATTCTGTTAAAAGTCCCAAAATAGATTTCTTTAAATATTATTGCTTTGGGGCGCCTGTGTAGCTCAGTCGGTTGATCACCTGACTTCGACTCAGGTCATGATCTCACGGCTCATGGGTTCTAGCCCCTGTCTCGGGCTCTGTGCTAACAGCTCAGAGCATGGAACCTGCTTCAGATTCTGTGTCTCCCTCTCTTTCTGCCCTTCCCCTGCCCACACTCTCTCTCTCTCTCTCTCTCAAAAATAAAATAAAACATTTTTTAAAATTTAAAAAATAATAATAAATAAATTTTGCTTTAGGTATTTCTAAAAATAGATACAAGAAATATTAACAGTACCAATATAAAGAATTTTACAACAGTGGTACCAAAAACACTAGATAAGAGGTACCTGGGGCTAAAGTACACAGTGACCATCAGGCTCCATACTAAGGGCTTGATGTATGTTTTTCAAATCCTTACAAAAATTATATAGATAGACTTCTCCCATTTTGTAGATGATCAAGTTCTATGATCAGTGAGATTATATGACTGTCTAAAGTCAGAGAACTACTGGGTGGCAGGGTCATTATGTAAATCCAGATGTAATAGACTCTAAAAGAGTGCTGTTAATAACCCTTTGTGAGAGTAACCATCACTTCTTAAAAGTGTGTAGGCTTTCCCTAATTTACAAATGACCTACTTACTTATAAATAGCCACTCTACTCTGAGCCACTACCCCTTCAATCATAACCCCAGATACCAGAAAAACAATTAAGCTATGAAAATCAACAATAGTGTTTTGCAAGACAAAATCACGTTTAAAGAACAAACACTGGACTGCCTTAGGTAGGCAACCATTATCAGCCTTAGTCCAACATTTCTCTCCAATAAGAAGTGTTAACCCATGGATGCCTGTTTCCCCTCCAAGTACTATACTCCACTGGTTGGTACTAGCTAATGCAGTTTGGCATAAGGACACCACTTGCTCTTCACAACCATTTTTTCGTTCTCATACACCTCACTCTAATTTGATCAGTCTCCTTTTAGTCTCCCTCCTCTCCTTGCTGAAGTTATTTTTGACCTGCTGGTCATTTCCTCTTTACCACAGAAGACCTGAATACTGGCTCAATTTTTCTTGGTTGATTTCAACATCTACATGGACAACCAATGCAAAATTTTAATCTCAAAGTTCCTTGACTAAAGATCCTATTCCTATGGTCAGATCATGACCTCACTGTCCCCAGAAACCACATTACCCCTACCCCACCACCAATATGAAAAAAGATAAAATTTATACATCTTATCCTATGACAATAACCTCCCAGCTGCCTTGGTCAAGTACCACCAAGGCAAAACTATTTGATTTCATCATAAACTTGAATGTTTCAACTTCTACCACTATCCTTCACATTTTTACTTCCTTCATCTAGCTTAGAATTCCACAGATCATTATTGTGATAATTACCTTCCAAATACACTCAACTCTCTTATACCTCTCTTCTTCCCTTGCAGTCACTTGGTAAATTCATAATCCTGGCTAAGCAGCTAAGTGCTGGTAAAGAAAACCACACAACAGAGCAAACTGGTAAAACTCTAAATTTCATTATCATCAACCTCAAATGGGCACTCGGCACTGCCAGCAATCCTCTTAGCCTTCTTCAGTAAATTCCTCCAAGTACTTTGAAATCTGATTCTCCCACCCTTTCTTCCCTGCCTCCCCACACCCACACACAAACTCTCAGCTCATAACTCCCAAATATTTCATTCAAAAACAGAAGATGACAAAAAGAGGTTGTCTAGTCAACTCGCCAACAAAACTACATCTATCTGGTCTGGTCCAATTCAATGGTGGAAATCTCTCTTTCTATGAAATATAAATACCATTCACAGAGGTCCTCTGGATCCCACTCTGTCACAGTCCTTTGGTTGTCTTCTTTTTCTCTAACACAGCACTGTCCAACTATCTGCAATGGTGTAAATATTCAATATGTGCACGATTCAATACGGTAGCCACTAGCCACATGCAGCTATTGAGTATCCAAAATATGGCTGATCCAATTGAAGAAATGAATTTTGTATTTTATTTCACTTTAATCAATTTAAATTTAACTAGCCACATTGGCAAATAGCTACCATATTGGACAGTGCAGCTCATTAACCTCTTCTTTTAAACTAGACCATTCCCATGAACATGCCGGCAAAGTCTCTATTATCACCATTCTTTAAACATACACACTCCACTAAACCCATATGCCCATTCACCTACCGTTTATCTCACAAAGTCAAATACACTTCTCAAAAAGAGTTCCATGCTCATTTTTCATTCATTATTCAGTTCATCTCAAAATCGGCCCCTCTCCTACCACTCCAGTTAAACAGCTCTATTTTAGGTCATGTAGAAATTCTATGTTGCTTCTCCAATGGGTACTTGTCTAACCTTATCTGACTAGACTTCTCACAGTATTTTCTTCACTATCACTTTTTCAGTTTCTTTTCTTGGCTCCTCATCCTCTGTTCATCCTCTAAAATAAATATTGTATACCTCAAGTGTTCCTGGGCTCTCTCTTCTCATTCTGTACTTACCCCCAAGATGATCTGTTATTTTCAAGACAGAAACCACCAAGATGCCAATAATGTACTTATACTCCTAAACGAAAACTTTTAAGTTCCAAGTTAGTATGTCCAATTGTCTACTTGATACCTCACCTTGTATAAATCACAGGCATGACAAAACTGGTATTTCCAAAACTAAATCTTTAATTTTTTGCCATTATGCCCAACACTACCCCAATCTAAAATCTTCCCAGTGAAAGGTGCCCATCTCCCCAGTGACTTACACCAGAAGCCATGGGGACAATTTTGATTCCCCTCTGTCACTAGCCTCCACAACATTTCTTTCCAAAGAACTTCAAATTTCTCAATTAAGATAAATCTTAACAGTTACCAAATACTTTTATCAGACTTCAAAACTCAATTCACAAACCCAAATGCTTCAACATGATTTGCACCAAATACATGACAATTCATATTCCAAGAAGAACACAAGTTTTATGACTTCTTAAATACATTTTAATTCAATTCAGACACTTGCTTCTCAAATATAAAAGCAAGAGATTAAAGGCTGACTATCCATGTCCTTATTTACAGAAAATAACTGGATTATTCTCTGTTTTGCTTGTTACGTAACAGTATCTTGATACTTTGAACCAAACCAATTTAGATTTCAAGATAATTCAACTTAATACTATGAAAAAATGGAATGTTAAACAAAAAGAAAATATAGGGACTGATGTTTAACAATCAACTGGAAAGATAAATCCATAGGCAACTTATTGGATTCATTTTTCATAAAGCCATTTAATAAACTATTTACAAACTGAATTAGTTCTTTTTTCAAGAACTGTTAATCACCTAATATAGTAGTTTAGACTGTACAAAGTCCTGAAGATACAAATGTGAGTAATGCTATGTTGACCTTGTGGAAGTGACAGTGCTATGTAAAATCTAACAGCAGAAATAAGGTTTCCTCTGGGGAGCCTGGGTGGCTCAGTCAGTTCAGCATCCAACTCTTGATTTTGGCTCAGGTCATGATCTCAAAGTTCATGCATTTAAGCCCCTCACTGGGGTCCATGCTGACAGTGTGAAGCCTGCTTGGGATTCTCTCTCTCCCACTCTCTCTCTGCCTCTCCACCATATGCATGCATTCTTTCTCTCAAAATAAATTAAAAAATATATATATACAAATATATAAAAGGATGGTCAGAAAGATGCACTGCTTTTATAAGATAAAAACTGAGAGTAAATCAAATGTACATCTAGAAGAGAATCCCATAGCCATCCAAAAGAATGAGATCTGAGTACAAACTGAAAATATCTAAAATACACAAGAGAGAAGGAAAGCAGTCTTCAAATAATGTAATTCAATTGTCGTGTGATTTTCTATGGGTCTTCCTACATATATTTATTTCTATTTACACACAGAAAGCGGGTTACATACACTAAAATGTTAACATTTCTTACAAATTTCCTACAAGTTACAACATAGGTTGCTATGCTGCCTCAGTTTTTAAAGTGTATTAGTTTTGTAAACATAAAAAATTATTACCCTAATAAATACAACTTTACTATTTACTACAAAACTCCTCTCCAAAACTGAAACAGTTCACTGAGGTTCTAGCCACGATATAATAAATTTTAAGTGCTGCCACATTCTCAACTTACATCCCATGTCCTATATTTTTTCTTTAATACAATGATATATATGTGTGTATATACACATACACACACACACACACACACACACACACACACACACACACATATACACACATACACGTATCTGTGTGTATGTATCAATTTTGTGCTTCTTGGTTCACTCAATTATGGCTCCTTGATTCACTTTCCCTATCCTCTAAGAGTAATTTCCTCTACGTCAATATTAAATATATTGTGCATTATCAAGGGGTGTTCTCAGCTCTGTTAAATACAGAAATGCAGGGGAACCTAGTGGCTCAGTTGGCTAAGTGTCCCACTCTTGATTTGGCTCAGGTTGTGATCTCAAAGTTCAAGGGTTCAAGCCCCATGCTGGGCTCCATGCTGACAGCACAGAGCCTGCTTGGGATTTTCTCTCTCCCTCTCTCTCTGCTCCTCCCCTGCTCTCTCTTTCAAAATAAACTTAAAAAAAAAAAAGAAAGAAGGAAATGCAACAACTCCCCTCAATCACAAAACTAGTCCTTCAAAGATTAGCTTTACTGAACACACTTTACACTGAAGTGTTAATATAAGCCCAAGTGGAAAATGGTTCACTGGACAGAATACTGGAATTAAGAACCAGACTTCTAAGATGAACTCCTCTATTATCATCTCACAAATGACAGAGTATTTAAATATATGAAACAAAATCTGTGGAATTTAGTTTTGGTAAGTTCCAAACTAATCACCTCCTGATTACTTTGGAATAGTGACACAGAACATTTAGGTTCAATTTTTAAAATGCTTAAATTAACTAAGGGGTTACTTCTATTTTTGTATTAAATTTTCCATTGCAGTCTAGTAATTTAACATTTCAAGAGACCTACTCATTCATTCATTCATTCATTCATTCATTCATTCATCCTTTTAGAGAGAGAGCATGTGCAAGTGGGGGACAGGTGCTTGGCATGGAGCCTGATATGGGGCTCAATCCAATGACCCCCCCTGGGATCATGACCTCCAGTGAAATCAGGAGTTGCATACTCAACCAACTGAGCCACCCAGGTGGCCCCTTAAAAGAACAATTTAAAGAAACATTAATTGTTTAGATGGAAGCAGGGAAATTCAGAAAGGCATTCACAAAAATATTTCTGCAGAAGCCAGATTCCCCTTAGGGCAGTCTTTCAGACCTACAAGGGTTACCAGTGCCCCTTAAGAATGTCTTTAGTGGCTTTATCCAAGGTCTTCTCATATATCCTAAGAAAAATCTGTATACCAGGCTATATCAGGTAGTGATCCACATTAGAACAAGGATGGTACAACTTGAATATATTTTACTAGGTGAGAAAAGCCAAACTCAAAAGGCCATATAACATATGATTTCATTTATCTAAAATATTCAGAATAAGCAAATCCATAGAATCAGAAAGTATATTTGTAGTCGTCAGGGTCTGGAGAAAGGGGGAAATGGGAAGTGATTGCTAATGGGTATGAGGTTTCTCATAGGAATGATAAAATATTCTGGGATACTTATGCTGCACACAACTTTGTAAATATATGAAAACCCACTTAATTATACACTTTAAAAGGGTGAATTTTATGTTTTGTGAATTGTATCTCAATAAAGCTATTACAAAGTTTGAAAGAGCTTTTAAAAATCCTAGCACAAAGCATATGATATACTTCAAATAAAAAATAAAATTCTTATTTTAAACTGGCCTGAAATCATAATTCATAATCTATTAATTTCTATGGTTCACATTTTAAAATATTTGAATCCATTAGATATCAAAAAAAAGGGAAAGCTTAACTCACCCTCTTTTCACTTTTGTGAAATCAAATGCAACTTGTCTGTATGAAACTGCTTTTTCATTAAGATATCTACTATACCGCCTAATAAATGTAGACATGTCATATCCTGTAAGAAAAAAAATAGAAAATGTTTTCACAAATTATTAAAATCCCACTTTGCTTAGAAAACCAACTCATTTCATCCAAAGGCCATAATATCTTGCTATCCCAACTCAATCTAGTGATGTAAATTAAGTGACTAATAATGAATAGCATCACATTAAAAACTCTAACACTTCACATGTTTTAAGTCAGGTATGTCATAGGTGGTTTTGAAAAATCTTCCCCTTTAAAATTTCACTAACATAATATTTTTATTATACTTCTGATCAACATTCCTATAGGAATTGGAAAACCATGTTCTCTTAAATACTTCTTGATAACTTCATAACTCAAACTGAACATCCTATGGAACCATAAGCCCCTCTCTTCAAATCAGTAAGCAATTTTATAATTTTCATACTTAAGAAATCTTCAGTTATATATTATTTGGAAAAACCAAACTTATGTGTGCCAACCTTATAAAAAGTACAAAAATTACTATATAGTATGACGAGAGAAATGGCAATACCTAAGTTTAAGGCATAATAAGAAAGAACTATATGATGTTTTCAGTAAAACTTGAAGATTTTCTTTCATCATAATCATGAGATTTGAAAACTTCAGCAACATAAAACTTAATCAATGTTATTAAAATAACAACTTTTATTTTAGTTACTGCCTGGCTTAGGTAAGTTTACAAATTTTTGCTGCTAATTACGAACCAGGTCCATCTTATTTTAGCTCATCTTCACCAACAAATTTCACTTTATTTGATGATCTCTACTACTTTAAAAAGACAAAACAATAACAACAAAAATGTCAAATAACTGAATTTAACATCATTACCAATTCATTTATTCAGCACATATTTCTTGAGCCCTACTAAGTGCCACTGGAGAAAAATGAACAAAATAGAAAAAAACATTATCACCCTCATGTATGCTCATAAGTACTACTGTATTTTATAAGGTGTTACATACTCACATTCCTCAGCTCTTTAGTTTATATTGTTCCCTCTCATCAACTTTATTCAATCCTCCTGCTGGGAGAAATACCTACCATCCTTCAGTCTCTGACACTTTCCCTGAACTCTGTGTTTCCACATTATTCTTACTTCATGTACAGTTCCTAGCTATATGATGTACATAATGTCTAATGCACTAGACTAGAAGCTTATTTGTATTTATATATATACCCAGTATATATATTATAAAATATAATGAAATATACCAGACTCCACCCAGCAAATTATATGAGCAACCAGAACTGCCAAAACCACTGAATTACATACTTTTAATTACTGTTTGTTTTATCTTTATAATCTCTTCAGAATGAGCTTTAAGCAAAAGGCCTAAAAAATGTTCTCTACATAAAAGGAATAAAAATCCTAAAATATTATTACCAGAAATGCTTAATTTCCATCTTAAGTGGAAAATCAGTAGCTAATAAGACACCAAAAACTCCATTTGCATATATGCATATACTCTGTTTTAGAGTAGTGGTTTGCAAATTATTGTCCACTGACTCTTAAAGTTGAAATAAACAGAAATAAAAAGATAAGCAAGTAGCATTTCTTCCACATCCCGGAAAACAGATCAGCTCCAGTTTTATCTGTTATATATTTCTGGTTGCTATTTAAGGTTTTATTTGAAAAAGTGATTCCACTGCTTAATTTTTTTTTTAACTACTTGGAGCACTACATCTTTGTCAAAATAAAATCAATCTTACAACAGTTCTATATACAGATTACTGGCCTTCCCAAATCTCTGGAAGATAGGGTATTTGATTCATTCTAATTAATACTTTCATCTTCCAAAAGTGAACAAGTATTGAACCGGACAGCTCCCAACCCAAACAATGTTAGCCACTAAATTCCACTGATGTTACCTCCACAAAAGCCACAATTCAGGTCATTAACTTTCTACTAGATGACGAAAACGTTCTACTAGATGACCAAAAAATGACCAGAACAGTCTCAATGTCTTCAAGACTTTATCACTGTAATCAAACTTGTACTTAGGTATGGCACTCTCACACAGTCCTTCTCCCCTTCTCCCTCTACTCAAAAACATGATGGTTTCTCACTGCATTATAAAATCCCAACTCTATCAAAATTTTCTGTGTCTGATTTTGGCCCCAAACAGCTCTAGAGGGCTATCTGCCACTACCTTTTCTCCAATATTATCATCCATACATTCTATTCATATTGATTTGCTCTATAAATCTTAAATATCCCATGCTCTTTCATGTGTACTTTTGCTTAAGCCAACCCATGTTCTCATCTAGCTTTCAAAGCCCAGCAGAAAAATCTCCCTTCTCCAAAAACATTTCCCAGATTGAGCCCTACTATTGAATATTCCCAAATCAGTTAGTATGTTCTTTGTGATGTTATTCCTAGAGCTGGCATTGTATAATGTTAAAGACCTAGTTCAGGAACTAAGTATGACAGATCCCAGTAAGACAGAATGTGCATGGAGTACCAATGTAGCAATCTCAAGTTACTGAATTAAAAGCAAAATAAATAACAGGTCTGAGTATCAATGAGCAATTCATCTGAACAATACACCATACTTACTTTTGCTACTAAAATGTATGATATTCACAACTAAATTTCTTGGAATAAAGCATAAAATGGTAACAATAACAATGAAAGCTCATACTTACATGGATGGTGATTCCTGTGTACCAGACACTACTGTAAGCACTTTATAATTATTAACTAGGTTAAGCCTCATGACAACCCTACAGGGTAGGTGCTACCATTATTCCTGACTTTACAGATGCAGAGAGGTGAAGTAACTTGCTCAAGTTCATGCAGCTGGTAAGTGGTAGAGATGGTACTGAAACAAGGCAGTTTAATTCGAGTCCATGCTCTGAAAGCTCTACCCTATTTTATTTCCTAGAGTTCTAAGTGTCAAACACTGAAATCAATCTTAATCTTCACATTAAAACACAGTTTTTTCTTCCCCTACACCTTTTACTGAAATATGAAGTTCCTCCACAACACATGTTCTAAAAGACAGAGTTCAACTCTACAGTAATCATCATACAGGGTTGATTTTCTATAATGAGTAAGGTGTCTTTACCTTGCAATCCACTTTTATCCAAAAAATTGCTTAAGTTAAACAATGTGTTTCTTGAAGCCAAATACTGAATAAAACGCTGGAAAACAAACAAACAATTATGTCAAATTAAGATAATGCCATCTAACAAAGTCTAATTTGAGAATGTGGGGGGTGGTTGTGTTTAATACATTCCATTAAGCTTATCTAGCTTAAATTTCTCATTCTCAGTCCTGTTAACTAGTTACTAAACCTAGAAACATAATCCATATTTTTCACTAGCATACAGGAATTGATTAAAGCCTAATACCCATGGCTTCAGTATCAGCGTCTAAAAGGAAGTAGGAACTTTTAACCTAGAACCAGTAATTTTGGCTTTACTGCAGCATATTAGGGCTACAGCTAGTCACACTCAAGTGGAATCTTTATACAGCTACCTAGTGACCCAAATTTTTATGACCTTTTTAAAAACAAAATTATAATCATACAAGAAAACAGTATTACAGATATCCTCCCTTACCCACTGTCCAGATTAAACACACTGCCATATTTACTTCAGATTTTCTTAGAGAAACAAAACATTAAAAACTCTATTGAAGACACACACCTTCAATCTCATTTCCTTCCCTCTTCAAAGGCAATAATTTTCTAAAGTAGGTTTATATCATTCCCACACACATTTTTATAATTTTTCTATATATATATCCTATAAACTGTACATAATTTTTTCTATTTTAAATTTACAGAAAAATCATACTGTATTCTTTTCCAAAGTGCTTTTTAACAACTTTTTCCCAAGAAAAAGTATTTAATTAATATACGTAGAACCAGTTAATTCATTTTAAATGATGTTCTAGCATTTCAAAGGCCAGTATATCATTACGTATCCATTTCTTATCCAGTTCTTTCCAATTTCACTATTATTAACCATGTTTCATGGACATCTTTGTACTTGGTCTCCATGTGCAAACATACAAAAGTTTCTCATGATATAAACTTAGGCTTGAATTTTTGGGTCAGCATGTATGCAAAAGTTCATCTTCTCAAAATACTGTCAAAATTCTCTCCAAAGTTCTTACCACAGAACACAACCTTAACTTCCCTTTACATACAACCTCTAAAATAGAGCTAATTCCTTTCAATTTCACTTCCCCTTAAGATTTCATTTTTTTTTTTAATACATGCAGAGGGTTACTATCAATTAGGATATACACCAGCACTCCTCTAATTCAATCTTGTTTCATCTGCGTTCACCCCAACTACCAAGCCAGGATTTTGAAAAACAATTTATAAATCAAATACTGATGTTTCATCACTTATCCTAAAACAACTGGTTTCAAAAAGGTGTTAAAATATCCTAAGACAGTATTAGACCCCATGATTTTCATAACCTGTGATAATTCATTGTTGTGGGAAACCCATCCTGTGCATTGTAATGTTTAAAAGCATTCCTGGCCTCTCTACCTACAGATGCCAATAGCAACCCCATCATTTGCAACAAATGTCCCCTAGCAGGGGCAGGACAGATCACTCTCCTCCTTGCCCTATGGTATTCTCATCACCACAACAGAGTAAAATC
This sequence comes from Panthera onca, assembly GCF_046562875.1. Lineage (NCBI taxonomy): Eukaryota > Metazoa > Chordata > Mammalia > Carnivora > Felidae > Panthera > Panthera onca. The sequence continues at coordinate 68,642,741 of NC_138348.1, forward strand.
CTATGCATACTCTCTCACAGACTACTAAACCTGCCAATAAGAAGAGTATCGAATTTGTCTTAGCTGTTTAAGGGAAATAAACATGAGTTTATCTAAAAACCACAATGAAATACTATCTTTCTCCTCTTATTAGTCAACTGTAAGGAACCGCTGTCAACTTTCTGTTTCCTTACTTTTATCAAAGTTTTGTGTCTAGTATTATCACCTTATTCATAGTCCTGGAAAGCCATGACTAATAGTCTTCCTCTTTATCTGGCATTCTAATTGGTTATACTCGTGGCTTTTTCTTTTTAAAGGATAAACTACATTTTCTTTAAAAAAGGTGAAAAATGATATATAAGCCTGAAATTCTTCACAGTAAATAATCATGATCTTAAGTAAACACAATCCCAATAAAAGCAGAAAACTGTTATCATAGTTAAGATAAAAAAATGCTTCAAGTTATGCTAAAGTTAGTATATATAAACATTCCTATTGACTCCATACACTGGTTACAATAAATCAGAAAACTGAGTCATGTCTGTTGACTGAGACATCATATTTCAGGTAACTTCTGGGAATAACTTTTAAAACTTAAACACTACAAATAAAGTCATCCAATGTGATGCTGCTGTAACAGTGAATAATCAGAAAGCTAAATTTCTAGGAAAGGGAAAGTTAAGAAAATTATGGAATATATGATCCATTAAATTGTCACTAAAGATAATAAATACAAAAAAAAAACAAACACAGAACATGGAAATGCTTATGGTGTGACATGATATAAAAAAGCTAAATATAATAGTTTGTCTAAATTATGGTTATAGCTATTAAAAACAAGGACCAGAAGAGAACACCACAATGTGCATGTAGTAAGATCTGTTGCAATGATCAAGTTGAAGGTAAACTCTGGCTTTAATTCTAAACTAATTTAATGATTCTCTATTGGTATCTTCCCAAAATGACAGAAAAGCCTTAGCACTGAAAGCCCCAAATGAGTAACGTGATGGATGTCAGAAAGTCATTATGCTCAAAAGTCTAATACCAACACCTGAAGTCTCTCCCCATCTCTCAACAATTGGTGGGCTGCATTTTTCTAAGGTGCACACTAAGTATAGATTTATCTAGTTGCATTCAAGTATTCTTGTAACACAATAAAAAAATCAGCCACTAGCCTATCATGGAAAACAAGATGATTCTCTCCAAACATTAAAATACAAAAGCTTATGCATCTTTTTGTTACCCTTTAGGGCAATGAAGACTTCAGTGAAGGTTTAAGACACCTTTCTGCTTAAGAAGGCACTCTTTAGACTCTTAAACACAGAGGAACAAACTGAGGGTGGATGGGGGAGAGGGGAAAATGGGTGATGGGCACCTAAGGAGGGCACTTGGGATGAGCACTGGGGGTTGAATGGAAGCCAATCTGACAATAAATTATATTTATAAATAAAAAAGGGCACTCTTTAATCAGTCCCTCTCAGCAAATGCCATCTTAGTGCTCAATGTAACAGCTTTGAACTAGACAAAGCGGTTCCAAAGACAACTATATAAAATCAGGGAGAAATCTGATTGGCCATAATAAAGCACACAGATATAGACAAACATACAGTCTATGCACAAGGCCTGCAAAACCTAGTGCTGCTTACGGAATCTACCTCTAGACATTAATCCCTATTTCTTGATCCCATTATTCAAAATGCTCTGGGCTTTGACCCATTATCCTTCCTCAAATTGTAGAAGCTACAATTTTATTTCTGCCTAGCCCCCTTGCCCTTTTTACCTATATAATTTGGTTGCTAAAGCCATTCCTGAAGTTTCCATGAGAGAAGCAAGCTGAATAATCAGTCATCACACCAGTATGCTTGTTAATCAAAAATTTGGCTTACCTCATTTCCATACACCATCAAATGATGAGTTGTAATGAGAGATTTGAAGACCACGACCCAACTACTATTAGTAGTTCTTTCAAATAAACTGTCTGCCAACTGTGGGATGTTCACATTCATCTCATTTGTGCACTGAATTAAGTCTGCAATTAAAAAAAAAAAAAGACTTACTCTGCAGCTTTAATTTATTATTAATGTCGGATGTGCATGCTAACAGGTGAAAAATCTAACAGTGGAGCAACAATAGATAGTTTGGAGAAGTTATTAAAAATCTCTTAGGAGAATAATTGAGACCACTATAATCCACCTGAGAAGTAACACTGATTAGGAAGGATAATATTAATTACAAAGGATTAGGAAGAATAATATTGATTAGAAGGATATTGATTAGGATCATATAAAGGATCAATACCATTAAGTAAATCAAATTTCCTCAGAATAATTCACCCTCAACTATTTTATTGATCTCAAAAAGAACTATTTTAAGGCCCTGTAGAACTTTCAGTTCTCTTATTACTCATAAACCCTCAGAACTACAATGTTAGTATTATTCATCCCTACCATTCAAAAAAACACAAACAAACAGACATATAGAAGCATGAACAAACTGAAGGTCAAATGACCTTTATTAATATTCTCCCTAGAATGTTGTGTTTGTACTATAAGGAAGATAGAGCAGATATGTGGTCTGTGAGTGGGTAGGATCTCGGTTTATATAAAATTTTCATTCTTCTCACCCTTCAGTTTTACCATTAGCTCAGTCATCAGCTGATATCAACTAGCTAACTCTAACAAAACTGGAAATGAACTGAAGCTTCTTGTTGCATACATGTCCAAGAAGAAATGATCCAAGAACTCTATTTGCTATTACTCTGAAAACAGCTAAAACAATCTAAGTTCCAATTTTATATTTCAAGTGGGAGAGCATAACTATAAAATGGTTTAATATACAATTGTTTCAGCCCCGAAACTGGGGGGGGGGGAGGGGGAGGCAACTCTTAATAACCTCAGAGTTTTACCTCCAATCTACTTAAGGGATATTATTGGCAAATTCAGTGAAGAAAATATAAAATACAATCCAATTGAGAGAATAGAAAGGAAGAAATGAGTTGTTTCACTTGTAAAGTAACATATAAAAAATGTATAAATATCTCAGCTATAACTGTGGTAAAGGGAAAGAAACTAAAGTTATTCATGACTCATAAGTAGTTTGTCCATTTTTAATCTTCAGCACATAATGATTAAATAAAAATTCAAGTGACCTAGCTTGGCCTTGATCACTAGCAAGAAACACTAATGTAACTATGACCATTTTATCTGCTTACAATCTTTTAAAAACATTTCTTCTTATAGGTCCAATTATTATACAAAGTAACATTTGATAACAAATGAATTTTAGATAAGCAGTCACCCTAGCCAACAAAGCTTAAAGAACAAAGCACAAAACAGTCCAACAGAGTGCCCATGGAACAGAAGAATGACACAAGGCTTTCACAATTCATACTTGCAACAAAAATTAAACAGTACTTTCACAATTTGGTGTGTATGGTTCAGTTTCTGATAGTAAAAAAACACAATTTGATCTCTGCCTTCTCTGAATTTTCTTGAACAGTACTTCATACCTGTCATACAGCACTAAATATATCACATACACCTTATTCCCAAAGTTAAGCTTTCTCTGCCTCTCAAAAAATAATGAGGGCAAGGCATATATATCTGTCTTGCTCCTTTTGAATCCTTTAGAACCTGAAGCTCATTGATCAAGGTCTGAACCCAATTATAAGGAGTTATCTTAATTTTTTTCCTCCATTTATCTTGATATATCTGTATTTTTTCTTTTTTAATGTTTTATTTTTGAGAGAGAGAGAGACAGAACATGAGTGGGAGGGGCAGAGAGAGGGAGACACAGAATCTGAAGCAGGCTCCAGGCTCTGAGCTGTCAGCACAGAGCCCGATGTGGGGCTCAAACCCACGAACAGTAAGATCATGATCTGAACTAAAGTTGGCCACTTAACCAACTGAACCACCCAGGCACCCCAGATATATCTATATTTTTCTATACCCTTCCAGAAACTATCTTGATAAGCTATTCAATTCTTAAACATGTTTACTTCCCCATGATGGTATCATTTTATACACCTCAGAATCTTTTTTAGCTTTCAAAACTGAACTTGTCACAAAATTTGTCACAATACTACCCCAAAAGTGCTCCTACCTGTGTGTTTATATACACTCCCTACAGCCCATCAATAACTAAGTCTCCTAAATCTCCAGCCATTGTACTTGTTCCTCTCCATTACACTGTCATTGCCAAAGCCAGAATTCAAGTCCTATTTATTTCCTAACCAGGAGGTACCACCACTCCTGAAAGTATTCAGAAATTGGGGAGGGGGATTAACACACAGAGTTTTTACTGGCATTTAATATCAAGTGGGAAACTAACCATCCTGCAATGCACAATCAGCACTTCATAATTTAAAACTACTCTACCCATCGGGGTACCTGGCTGGCTCAATAGATAGAGCACGTGACTCTTGATCTCAGTGTCATGAGCCCAGGCCCCAAGTTGGGCACAGAACCTACTTAAAAAAAATTTTTTTTTAAATAAATAAAACTGCTCCACCCAAAATTGTCCCCACTGAGAAATGTTGGACTGACTGGCTGCTTCACTTCTGATTTGGGGTCTCACTCACCTCACACCCCTAAACAGTCTCTAAACTGACCAAAGAAAGATCTACAACACAACACTGTCACTGCCTAACCTCAGTGAGGTCCCTACTACTTACAGGACGGCACACATTCTGTCCTCGTCAATATCCTCCCTTCTTGACTTTTGGCTTCCAAAACAGAACCACTCTCCAGTTTTCCCTGATGTACCTTGCTGTTTCACACCTGAATCTTTTCATTCTTACTCATTCTTCGAAATGAGTCAAGTGTTCCCTTTCACATTCTAAAGTACTCGCCAGTCACTAAAGCTGACACATAATCCTACACTACAGAATTATTCCATACTATAATTATCTACTTACAAATGATTTTCTTCTAACTAGTTTGAAAGACCTTAAAAGGAGGCTCCAAACATTTTTGTTAGCAATTTCCATACTCTTCATCACAGAGGTAAGTAAAATGCTACATTAGTCAGAAAGAGCCTGATCTGGGGCGCCTGGGTGACTTACTCAGTTGAGTGTCCGACTTTAGCTCAGGTCATGATCTCACAATTCATGAATTTGAGCCCCATATTGGGTACCACAATGACACTGCAAAGCCTGCTTGGGATTCTCTCTCTCTCTCTGCCCCTCTCCCTCCCTCAAAATAAACTTTTTTTTTTTTTTTTTAGAGTCTGATCTTAAATGAAGCAAAAAGTAGATTTTAGTTTCAACAACTAGAGGATTTTACATATATTAGAATTTATACATTTTACCAGTGCTATGTAATCCCTCTGTGACCAGCTCTCTCCTCTGTATAACTTTGCTTCAGTTACACTGACGTCTCCTTTGCAGTGCCTCCCAAAGGCCAAATACTCTTACCACAGGTGCTCAGGACCTGCTGTTCTTACTACCTAGAATACACTTCTCCCAGATATCTACACTTCTTGCTCCCACATTTTATTCCTATAGATCTTTGCTCAAATGTCACCTTATCAGATAACTCTTCTGAATAATTATACAAAATTACAAAGCCTCAGGGCACTCTTCTACCTCCAAACCATCACTATCCACCCCCTTAACTCTTGTTTTGTCTCCAGAGCACTTACCACCTAATTCATCTTACTGTATTTAATGTTTTTCTCTCTCAATCAAAATCTAAGTTCCAGGGGTGCCTGGGTGGCTCAGTCAGCTAAGCGTCTGACTCTTGATCTCAGCCCAGGTCATGATCTCACAGTTCGTGAGTTCACAAGCCCCACATTGGGCTCTGCGCTGTCAGCTATCTATTGCTTGGGATTCTCTCTCTTCCTCTCTGCCTCTCCTCCATTCTCTCTCTTTCTCAAAAAAATATAAACATTAAAATAAGTAAATAAAATCTTAGAGCTCTTAAAAAAAAAAAATCTAAGTTCCATGTGGGCAGGGCTCTGTTTTGTTCTCTGCTATATCCCTTAAGGTCCAGAATAGTGCCTCATGTATAGTGGTCACTCATACTTTTTGATTCATTTTAATAAGCATATTATTATAAGCATACACAGCCTTAGCATGACTTTTTTTTAAAGGCATCCAAAATGGTATTTTTTACATAGACTAAAACCAACAATTTCAGACTATCTGCACAATCTGCTATTCCCAAAAGAATAAAGAACCTGAGCCCATTACATGTGGAAATTTTCAAATTTCAAATTTAAGAGTATCTAACAAATAAAGGTTATTATTTGCTTATGAAAACAATACTTTAGAAATTTCTACACTTTAGAAATGACCACATAAAAACTGAAGGATAACTCCAGAAACTAAAATATAGCACTTCACATGAAACGGGAAAAAGAAATAAGCATTCATGTAGAGATTAGGAACCCAGAGTAGAGCAAATGCAAAACCAAAGTTATATAAATACTGCTGAGAAAAAATACTGAATCATTACACCAACTCTACAGACTATACTTCCCCCATAGTATTTTAAGCAGTACTCCAGGCAGTAATTTTTCCTCCGCACAATGTTTCTACTACAACAATAACCTGAAAATGCTTCCAAGTCTGAGCTCTAACAACTCAGGAAAAAAATGTTTTCCCACTTCTGACTAACCAAAAGCAAATAATTCCAAATAAGAATCATGCATATTATGGGAATCTTGACAGCTACTGCTTTCCCTATTCTCAATTCAGAAGACTTCAGTTCTTAAAAACCACAAACTTGGTATTAAATTTCCCTTACCAATCGAAAGGGTTCCAAAATAGAAACACATCTTATATTTTCTTTTAGTTATTTCCCTTAAGAATATAAAAACTAAATACCTTCTTGAATTTTACATTATAAATAATTCATAAACCTCACACTCAAAAAAATTACTACATGGGATACAGGATCTATGCTTTAGGTACAGAAGAGAATTTTCAAGAGGATTTCTAGTATTTAAGGTCAAGAAGAAAATAGGCCTACTAAGGAAATGAAGAGCATTTTTCCAGAGACAGTGGAAAAAACCAATTCCTACTATACAAACAAAATACTCTCCCTTTTACTATTTAATATGCCCTTCCAATGTCTGTGGCAGGTAGACATTAATTGTATCAACACAGGCAAGACTTGCCCAAAGGTTAGGTCACACGAGCTCACTACAAAGTAGTAACAAATTTAGGATCAGAATTAAATTTTGTAAAAGATAAGGTGTTTAGAAACATATATACCAAGTGAATATCCAAATAGCCAATCTAGTGCAAGTACTAAACTTCTAATCAATTTAAAACGAAAATAGTAAAAAAAAAAAAGTAATGAAATGCAGAACAGTATTTTTGTATTCAGAGGAAAATGTTCAGCAAAATATCAAAAATTTAGTAGTAACCAATTACCAAATGGCTTCATTAATGTTACAGCCATATTCCTAGTGCAGGCCACTAGCCTATACACATCTCCCAAGGCAAAGTTCACTAACTTTAGAAACTTAAGCCACTTAGAGTTCACTTTCACAACTCAGGCAAACACCATCAGCAGAATGTATAGGGTCTCAAGTTCCCAACTGTACAGGCATTCACTAGGCTATATCAAAACTATGCTGATACCCAAGTAGATTTTTTTAATAAATAAACTTGGCCAAAAATAATAGTAAAAAACAAACAAAAAAACCTACAATGTATCATAATCACTCAGCCAAATGCTACTATCTCTTTCAAAATGATCACTCTGAAACCTACTGGTTTTTTTGGTGTGTATGTGTATCTACCTCGTAAATTTTGAGGATTAGTTAATGCTACTGGAACTACAAAGGAAATGCTCAACAAATACTGGTAATTAAGTACTACTATATAACATATAATATACCTATGTCACATACATTAATAAACATCTGTAGTTTAAACAATTCAAAATTTCTATGTGTTTTATATCAATTACATTTTCCTACTGTTAACCCCCCTTCACCCATTTCTCCCACCCTCATTCCCCACCTCTTGCAACCACCAATCTGTTTCCTGTATCTATGAACTTTTTTTAGATTCCTCAAATAAGAGAGAGAACATAGTATGTGTCTTTCTGTCTGACTTATTTCACTTAGCATAATGCCTTGGAGGTCCATCCATGATGCTGCAAATGGCAAGATACCATTCTTTTCATGGCTGAATAATATTCCACTGTGCATATACCACAATCTCCTTATACATTCATCCATCAATGGACACTTAGGATGTTTCCATATCTTGGCTATCATACATAATACTGCAATGAACATGAGGGTACATGTATCTTTTCAAGTCAATGTTTCCATTTTCTTCAGATAAATACACCAAAATGGAAATGCTGGATCATATAGTTCTATTTTCAATTTGATGAACCTCCATGTTTTCCACAGTAGGTACACCAATTTACAGTCTCACTAACTGTGCACAAGAACTCCCTCTTCTCTACATCCTTGCCAACACTTGGTATTTGTCTTTTTGATAAAGGCCCCTTTCCCAGGAGTGAGGTGATAACTCACTGTGGTTTTGATTTGTATTTCCCTGATGATTAATGATGTTTAGCATCTCTTTACATTCCTGTTGGCTATCTGTATGTTTTCTTTGAAAAAAATGTCTATTCAGATCCTCAGCCACTTTTTAATTGAATTGTTTGGTTTTTGGTTTTGACTTGTATGTGTTATTTACCTGTTAGCCCCTTATCAGATATGACTTGCAAATATTTTCTCCCATTCAGTACATTGCCTTTTGGTTTTGTTGACCGTTTCCTTTGTAGTGCAAAAGCTTTTTTAGTATTATGCAGTCCCACCTATTTTTGCTTTTGTTGCTTCTGCTTTGTGTGTCAGATTCAAAAAGTCATCACCAAAACCTATGTCAGGGAGTTTACCACCTCTTTTCTTCTAGGAGTTTTGTGATTCCAGGTCTTACATTCAGGTCTTTAATCCACTTTTTTTTTTTTTTTTTAAATTTTTTTTAATGTTTATTTTTGTCAGAGAGAGAGAGAGACAAAGCATGAGTGGGGGAGGGGCAGAGAGAGAGGGAGACACAGAATCCAAAGCAGGCTCCAGGCTCTGAGCTGTCAGCACAGAGCCCAATGTGGGGCTCGAACTCACAGACCGGGAGATCATGACCTGAGCAGAAGTCAGACGCTCAACTGACTGAGCCACCCAGGCGCCCCAATCCACTTTTTATTTAATTTGTGTATGGTTAAGACAGTGGTCAAGTTTCTTTCTTTTGCATGTAGCAGCCCAGGTTTCCCAGCACCATTTGATGAAGAAACTATTCTTTCCCTAATGTGTATTCTTGGCTCCTTTGTCATAAGTTAATTGATCATATATGCATGCATTTATTTGTAGGCTCTCTATTCTGTTCCATTGATCTATATGCCTACTTTTATGACAATACCATACTGTTTTAACTGTTTCAAACATTTTTATTTTTTAAATGTTTATTTATTTTGAGAGAAAGAGAGTGGGGAAGGGGCAGAGAGAGGGAGAGAGAGAATCCCAAGCAGGCTCTGCACTGTCAGCATAGAGCCCAATGCAGGGCTCGATCCCACAAACTGTGAGATCATGACCTGAGCTGAAATCAAGAGTTAGACCCTTAACTGTTAGAGCCACCCAAGCACCCCAATACCATACTGCTTTAATTACTATAGCTTTGTAATATAGTTTAAAATCAGGGAGGGTGTGTGATGCCTGCAGCTTTGTTCTTCTTTCTCAAGACTGCTTTGGCTATTTGTGTGTGGTGGTTGTTTTTGTGTAGTTTCATACAAATTTAAGAATTATTCTATTTCTTTGAAAAAATGGCATTGGAATTTTGATAGGAATTGCGCTGAATCTGTAGATTGCTGTGGGTACTAGGGATATTTTAACAATATTAATTCTTCCAATCCATGAACGCAGAGTATCTTCACATATGTGTTTTCCTCAATTCCTTTCATTAAGCCCTGTAGTTTTCAATACAGGCCTTTCACTTCCTTTAAGTTTATTCCTAGGTATTTTTCTTCTTTTTTGATTCAATTGTAAATGGGATTGTTTTATTTCCCTAATTCATTATTAGTACACAGAAATGCAACAAAATTTTGTGTATTTTTTATCCGAACACTTTACTGAATTTGTTTATTAGTTCTAACAGTTTTTTTGATGAAGTCTTGAGGGTTTTCTATATAATATCATGTCATCTGCAAACAGTGACAGTTTAACTTTTTCCTTTCCAACATGGATTGCCTTTAATTTCTTTTTCCTGCCTAGTTGCTCTGGGTAGGATTTCCAGTACTATGTTGAATAGAAGTGGCAAAGAGTGGACATTCTTGTCTTGTTCTTTCTTGATTTTAGAGGAAAGACTTTGAGCTTTTTACTGTTGAATAGGATGTTCGCTGTGGGCTTATGATACTTTTTGCAACTGCCTTCAGAATCAATTTCAATAACATGACCAATTTCTTCAGTCATCTGGAAAATTGGAGATACACTGAATCTGGAAGGCAAATTCAGTAAATCATCAAATGTTGCTTCATTGATCAGATCTTCGACATCTTTCCTGGGTAGGGGTACAAATAGGTAGGAACAAATATTCACCAAGAAACAGTAACAAAAATAGCCAAGAAACAGTAGCAGACAAATTTCTGAACTTGTGCTTTTTAAAAATACCAGCAACATTATTCTCATTTAGCAAAAACCTGAAAATATTTCTAAAACATGCTAGTTGAAATCAGACTTAAGCCCAAAGAATTATACACAGAGGCACATCTGCCCTTGTCATAAGCATCAAAAGTGTGAGAATTGGAATGCATGGTTTTATACCTTATTCCACTCAATTTTTTGTGTAAGGGTAACAAATTAAGATGTAACTTACCATTTTATCTTTATAGTTTGCGGGTACTCTGTGTGAAACACAATGCTACACTTTTGCATAATTCCCATTAGAACTAATTCAGAAATAGGGTCTTCATAGATTAACTTATGCCTTAAGAAAAAAAAAATCTAACCAACTTATTAATTTGATGTGAAGATAAAAAACTGGGGAAAGACTTACATACTATAGAATTCAGTACAAGTAGCAAAGATTGAGTTAATTTGAAAAGAGGATAGAAGGGTGCATTTCAAAGTATTAATAAGGAATAAAGATGTCCGAATGGCTTTGATAAAAGTGCTATGAAGTTAAAGGAACTAAGTTACAATGTAAGAGGACATGTTCAATAATGGAGGAAATAGTTCATTACATGACAGTGGTCTGACAATGAAATACTATGAGGCCAACAAACACAGGGCAAAAAAAGCTGACAAGGGAAAAATGCTGATAGTTCATTAAATCAAAGCCATGTTAAAGAACAATACACAGTAAGATTTCATTTTTAAAATTGTAAGCATATAATATTTTCTGATATATACTGATATGCCTAAATAGGTTGATGCAAAAACAACTGAACACTTTCAAACTTATTCAGCAACTAAGTTATATATGAACAGTAATCAAAATCAATATGTAAAGAACTATATCACTATTATTTAATTTTACAAATCTCAATAAGCACCTCTCATGTCACACATCAAATACCAATCCTGTACCAACTTATTAATTGGATGTGAAGGTGAAAACTGGGGAAAGACTCACGTACTACAGAATGTTTAGTACAAGTAACAAGGACTTAATTTGAAAAGAGGAGGGAAGGGTGCATTTCAGAGTATTAAAAGTAAATAAAGATATCCAAATGGCTTCGATAACAAGTACTATGAAGCTAAAGGAGCTAAATCAATGCACAAGGACATTCCAGACCCTCTGGGGCATACCATGATCAATGGCAGAAAGGACAGCCACATGTGTTCATTTATTTCCTCAAGCATGTGAGGAAGAGGTGATACACGCACAAGAGTTGCATGGCAAGACAGCTGAAATCTGGTAGCCACTGTTCCATTAAGTAGGCCAATATGGAACAAAAGTTCAAGCTCTCACCATGGTAGAAGGCCCTTAAGTTATCTCCAAAACCCACCAAGTAAGGAAGGCAAAGGCCCACTTTACTAAAAACCAAACCAAAACAAAAACATACAGCAGCTGCAGGAAAAACCAATCTGTGAGCACAACTAGATATGCTATTTCTGTCACTGTGTTCTCTGCAAAATTAACAAAAGATTCACAAATATGAAAACTAAGAAAAATAAAGATAACTCTACAATTTGGTGATAGTACATGTTATATTTAACCTGTTTATTCCATGGTGTTTCTTTCCTTTTAACTGATTTTTTTAATCACCATGTAAAACGAGGTTTTTCTTCCCTTAAAACTATTCAACAGAAAAATTACTATAACCATGCCATTACAAATTCATTATCTGGCTATCCCTATTTATTTTAAACAAAGTCTTTTTAAAGATGCATTAACTCTAAAAGACCTCTATCAGTGCTAATTTCAGGTGCTTATGGAAGCCACCCAAAAAAATCAATTTTTGTAAATAGACGAATAAAAAATTTGACATATTTAGAAAGTATTTCTAAGTCTGCAGCATATGTGGGATATATCACATAAATGTCAAGTGTTGTGTTTTCAGAACACTTTAAAAAACAACAAAAAACAAAAGACTGACCTCCTCTATATCTGCAGGAAAGAAATACAACTAAGGAGGGAATACCTAAGAATTCAGATGAAGCTAGGTAAACAAAGTCAACCCTAAGATACTCTACATTAGTATCTGGCTGAAACTTAGCCTCTTAAGTGATAGTGAAAACAAGCCAAGTTTGCTGAACTGTCTATACTTTAATTTTAAAAGTGCAAAATAAAGTGTTTTAGTTAATGGAATCATTACGTAACAGCTCTAAAATTGTAATCAATATACAAGTGTCTTTTTCAAATCAGTGCAACCTATGTCTCTTAAAATCATCTATCTTTATTTATGCATTTGCCTCTTCACCCACAAATCTTTTATAAATACATAAATCTTATGAGAGCTGAAGGAAGTTTAAGTCATAAAAATGCTCTATAGAAAAACACATACTCTTTGAATACTCTCAGAATTCACTACCAATGATTTATATTTTCCAGCAAAAAAGGTCATTCTTTTTTCCCCCATTATCAAAATGTTTTAGCTCCTATATAAGCATTCTTAATATTAAAAAAAAAAATCTGAAAACCTACAGCTTCTCCTGGGTGTTCTGGTGTATTCTGCATTCCTACCACTAGATGGCAGACTGTACAGAGAAACAGTAAGACTCTAGGAAGAACACAGGTGGGTTCAGGTTTATCTCAATTTTGAGACTGTTTAGGATTCCATTCAAGTACTCCAAAGTGGTGATTTCCAAACCTTGACAACCTAGTCCCATCCCAGATTCCAAATAAGGATCTTAGGGGTGAGGAAAATCATATGAGAGTAAGTACTACCCCCAAAGGCAACTATTACTTCTGTTAATTTTTAATTTACCAGAAAAATGTAAGATGATAAAGTTACCTAACAGAATAAAACACGTGGCTTGATATAAGAATAAAAAATATTTATTTATAGGAAAACAAAATGAAAGCATTACAGTGATCCAACATATAAAAACACCACTTCCACAATATAAACAAAGGTGTTTTCCTTCCCTTCTTTGAAGATCTGAAGTTTCAGAATCATCATCCTACCTGCAGGAAAGGAAACATGTAAGTATCAAGTAATTTAAGAGTAAATACAAAAATTACAAATTCTGTCTTTTTGCATTACATTTTAAGAACTTAATACTTCATCAGCCCACTTAAGAAGATATAACCAGGATTCTTAAAAATAATCTAATACTGGATCAGAAACACAAAAAATGATTTCCTAAGCAAAATAAAAGGTCAAGTAACAACTCATTGCGAGTACCGCACTTACCGCCATCAAGGCTGTAAACCAGAAGAACAGTCCAGGGGAGCAGGAAAAAATGAAAAGAATTCCTTCATTCCAACAAGACCAAGAAAAAGGAATCAAAGCTTGACAAGTTCCTCAAATGCAGATCAGAGTACTATGTAGGAAAAAAAATTATCTGTGGTCCAAGGAACTGGGACTAAGTATGGAGAAAAGTATGTTATTCGTAGGAGGTGATCAAGTGTCCTGGTTTTCCTGAAACAGTTCTGTTTTACACCTATTGTCTCAGTGTCCCATTCAAATAGCACATCCTTTCACTCTCAAAAGTGACCCAGTTTGGAATATAAATTATATGTCACCCTAGTTATAAGTGACCTAATAAAAGTCTACATGTAGCTAAGGAATTAATACACTACCACCATGTACTCCTAGGGTATTTGTATTTTCTTTCTGAAGTGCTATATTGTCCTTCTCCAGCCTTCTTAAAACACAAACAAGCTTCGATTCTATTTGTTTTGTCCTCTCACCCTCAACCCATGGGCATTTTCCTAACATCAATCTCTGGTTCTATTTGTTTCACCCTGAGAAAATTATCTCCTAACTTGAGCAAAAACCTCTATGCAAAGCATTCTCAAATTTCTTCTCTGAAAACCAGTCTAAGGTTGTCTGGGGAATTGGAGATACTAGAAAATTTCACCTCTATATCCGAAAATATTTGATGCATGAAAAAAGAGTATCATCTCAACTATAATCTGAGTGTCCCTTTTTTGTTTTAAGCAATCAATATTCATCCTTTACTCTGTTAAAATAAATTCAGGAATATTTTGTTTTCCTGTGTCTTCCACAATGTGTGACATGATGGTATAAATATTTATAGATTTATACGTGAAACAAAAGTCTATTTCTCCATTCATAATACTGGTTGCGGGGGGGAGGGGTGGAGAATAACGGGCAAAAAGTCATACCTAGGTTATACTATAACAGCCCAGCCTATGTCTTAAAAGTAAGTAAGTTAGGTAGTAAGCCCAAAGATTTTCATGGCTTTTCTAAACAATTTAAAGTATGCCTAGTCATAGTGAATAATAAATTGCAGTTAGACTCTCTGGGACTGTGCACCTCATCCAGAAAACACAACATGTTCATGTCCTGGATGCAATTAGAACAATAGATGGAACAATATATTCCATCTTCCCATAGCCTTGCAAACCTTAGTATGAGCAAGTAGAAATTCCATATATTCTACAATATTCATCATATGCCAAATAGTCTTAGGAGTTAGAAATTTGCAATAGTGGACAAAGTTGCTGCCCTCAGGAAGCTTATACACTAGTGGGGAGACACAATCAATAAACTAATGAACAAATATATGTCAGATGGTGATAAACGGCTAAGGATTTCTTAGCACTTAAAGAGTATAGGACACGTGTTTGGGTAGGTTGCTAATTATACATGATAATCAGGAGTCTTTGGATAAACAGATTTGAAAATCACAGTAACAATGCTCATGTGTCACCAGTTGCCTCTATGGAACTGACTACCATGATCAATTACATCTCCCAGAGAGTGGGGAAGTATGAAGGTATCCTATTCATTCTGTATCACAAATGTCTGCTCCACCCTTGCCAAACCACCCTTGCCAAACCAAAGTCTCATTGAACAGAAACCTTCTCTTGTTGATTCTACAAAGCCTCCAGTTTCATGTAGATTAAGTAGGGACTGGGAATCTCATTTATTTATTCACGCACTTCACCATTAAATCAAAGTGACCTTGTGTCAAAATTACACCAGCCTTTTACTACAGTTCATTAAATTCTGCATTTGTGGCAAGCAGGTATCAAAAGACCCTTCTAAACCATTAACAAATGAAGGCCTTTTCTAAAAAATCTTTTTTCAAACCCCTGTAAACAGTAATGACATATACAGCCAGAAAATAGTTAAGCACCAAATAATAAGCTATCTACACAGCTTTAAGTTTCAAAATAATGCTCTGTAAGTGAAAAATATGAGTTACTAATATTATAAATCTCCATAAAATGAAATAGAAGTATTTTTCTAATAAGCCTTAAACCTAAGCCTTTAAGTTTCTACAAGAAGGAATAATCACTAGGAGTGTTTCAACAAAAAATATCTCCACCCTCACACGTTTCGTAACTATACAACTGTTCTTCTAAAATTCCATTATGGCCCATGTTTGCCTATTTCTCAGCATAAAAAACAATTAATCCTCTGACAAATCCCCTTCTTAAAAGGCATACCTTTTGAGATAAAAATTTGTTTTATAAGCTAGCAAAATCAAAATTGAAGATGTTACTTTATTTAACATAAAAATTCCATATAAATTATGCCTCAATAATGCTGATTAAAGGAAAAAAAACTCCTACCAGTTTGAATCTAAAAGTTCAAGTTCGGGGGCACCTGGGTGGCTCAGTCAGTTGAGCATCTGACTTTGGCTCAGGTCATGATCTCACGGTTTGTGGTTTTGAGCCCTGTGTTGGGCTCTGTGCTGACAGCTCAGAGCCTGGAGCCTGCTTCAGATTCATGTGTCTCCCTCTCTCTTGCTCTCTGCCCCTCCCCCGCTCACACTCTGTCTCTGTCTCTCTCAAAAATAAATAAATGTAAAAGTCCAAGTTCAGCCATAAAGTGTTTGGTGATCTAAAAAGAATTTTTTTTTTTTTTTTAAACTTTGTTCATTTAGAGAGACAAAGAAAGCACACCAATGAGAGTGGGGAAGGGGCAGAGAGAGAGACAGAGAGAGAGAATGCCTCCACTGACAGCATGGAGCCTGCTTGGGATTCTCTCCCTCCCTCCCTCTCTCTCTCTCTCTCTCTCTCTCTCTCTCTGCCCCTCCCCCACACGCTCTCAAGTGTGTGTGTGCGTGCTCTCTCTCAAAAATAAACATTAAAAAATAAGTTGACAAGATCACAACTTATTCTGCACACTGCACAGTTAATTATGGATTTATTTCCCCTAAATATAGGCTTTAAGTATTTCTCAATACAACACATTCCCATAAACAGACTTCTGCTGCTAGAAAATTTAGAAACAAAAAATTTAACACAACATATATTGTACATAACACAGTGGTTTTTTATTTAGTTCTTCTGCTCCTATGTACCAATGATAACAATACTAATAATAAAAGGCTAAGAATAGTCTCAGTTGATTCTTTCATACAAGTAGCTATCTATATTTAGGTAGATAGACAATATCACATATATTTTCAAAATCTATATTCCATCTGTAGACAGACATCTAAATAGTCCCTTAAATTTCTGAGATAATTTATCTTTCTCTTGGTTATGAAAAGGCAATATAAATCTTAAATGGTCTAAAGTAGCAAAGAAAAATTTAACCACCTTTCTCCCTTTCCTATAATATCAACCTTTCACCAATTTCCCTTTTGCTATGATGACAAAAGACCCTCAAATAAGCCTTCTTCTACCCAACTAAAAGGCTACCACTTTGAATACTACTGCTTTTCAAGTATGATCTCTTTCTAAACTTGACAAATATTGGAGAACATTAACTACCTTTTTGTTTCACTGCTATATTGGATACCTTCCAGAATGAATCAGATTGACAGATGGAAAAAAGGGGTGTCTATTTTTAGTTCTTTCTATTCTTTTAAAGTTCATTTCTTCCTATTAGAGCTCTTTTCTGACTTACATTCATTTGATAATCTATCCTAAGTACTATTCATTTCCAATCTCTGCTTCAAACAGTGATGATGAAGGTGCTCATCTCACTATCTCTAAAGCTCTGTTCTAGGCTCTCCCATTTCTTTACATGGTGCCATCCATTTCCATGTGCTAGGACTATACTGTAACAGGATGAAGTGACATCAGAATGAGCAAAGGATGTAGAATCAAATTCCAGATCATTATCATTATGACTTCAGGCAAGTTAATTAGCCACTCACTTTCAACTTCTCTGTATTAATAGGAATAAAATTGCCTTTCACAAAAGTATAGGAACATATTTAGAGTATTTAATAAGCTTTAAATATTACAAATATTGTTAGTTTTACTTAGTATCATATTTTACTGATGAGTTTTCCCTCATCATTTTTCCAATACAGTATTGTGAAACCACTTCCAAATCAATGACTTCTGCACAACCTTCTTTAGAAGGTTTATAAAACTAAACTTCCTCAACTGGAAAATGTAACCATAGTTACATGCATACATGGCAAAATCTTTACACATGCAGATCTCTCTATGCTTTACAAAGTTTCTTCATATCCTTAGTTTTCTATTACAATAGCCTTGTGATGATGCAAGGGATGCTCTGTTATCTCCATGGTAAAGATTTAAATACTTGCCTATCTAAGTAACACAATACAGTGGCTGTGTTGGAACTAGATTCTTTAAAACAGTAATCTTTCCACTAGAGGGATAAAGATACACACATATTTTCTCTCAATTCTCTCTCTTCAATCCAAGTAGTCTTGTCATCACCTTATCTTCTAAAATTCATACATCTCTCTTTTTATCTCTCATAAATCTAATTCCCAGTACAGACAGTAACCACTTCTTGTTTGGTACAGTATTTTCTGCTCATTGTCATCATCTTCATTCTGGCTTCATTCTTGTCAAATGAAGATGACAAGATATAAGGAAGGCATCATATCATTCAAACCAAGTTCACAAGGAACAGGTTTCAAGAGTTTGGGACATCTCCAACTCCAAGTGCCTCAGAAACTGTAAGCTTTAATTTACAAACAACCTTTAAAAAGATGAGAATGTTATAAAACAAAGTCAATTCACCAGATTTCAGGTGAGGAGGCCTAACATAGTTTAACATGAAGAACACATAAAGCAGTTTTCCAGTCCTCTGGCCCAGAGATGTAATCATTACCAATTCTAAGAAATAGCAAAAGAGAAAAACTATGTTTAAAAAAAAAAAAAAAAAAAAAAAAAAAGCTACAGGTTAGTCACTAAGTTAAGAAAACATAACTCTGATGAAGAAGCTCAAAGAAAAAAGCAATTCTAGGTTAAGTCTACAAGCCCCAAAATAGGAAGCAGCTTAAAAGGTTTCCATCTCCTGTTAAGAAGAAATGCTTTTCGCCCTGCACAGCACCTTCCAGCAGTTTATCAAGGAATGTCTCAGCCTCTGAGCTGCTCTCTAAATAGCTTTCTAACTTAGCTGTCAGTTACAACTCTGTAACTAATTTTTAATTCAGTGTCTATGATTGATCTTTATTGCCACTCAGGTGTGTTGTGGGATGATTCTGGGATGTGCTAGAGAAATTACCTAAAAATAATGCCTTGGTCCACTCTAGGTCACCAATTCAAAGCAATATTTTCCAAGAATATGAACAAAAATAGGTAAGTGTTCATACTGTACCAAGTCTAAAAGTTTGTACTGGATACCTAACACAAATTCCAAACCTGGTAACTAATACACAAGTAAGTAGTTGTGAAATAAAGTTACAAAAGCTGATGTTGAGAAAAGAAAAAGGGGGGAATACTGCACGCTAAACCATAATTTCCCATCATTTAACAGCTGGTTTTACTTCTCAAAGTATAAATTGGCCTAAGGATGATGTGGTTACATCTTCCACATCTGAAAATACAAGACAAAGTGATCATATAAAGAACACACCAGATCTTTCCTCCAGTTTCATACCAAAAGATTAAATGCAGCTATCTTATAACCCTCATGAATATGCAGTTAAAAAAAAAATTGCAGAGCAATATACTCAATTTTGTATTTACCAACAAATCTTCACATTGGCCTTATAAAATTGAAACCAGACCAATTCCCCCATGACAGCTCCCCTGAAATAAAGCTAATAACTGAAATTAGTGAAATCGGTTTTGTTTGCTACTCACCTAATATAAATGCTACAACTTTCCAAAATCCTGCCCCTCTTTCCAAAGATGCTATCTGCAGACAAACTTGGCAGTTAGAAAAGGTATCAGCAACTATTAAAACAAGTTTCCTAGATATAATTATGAATTGAATACAATTAAAGATTATTCTAAACTACACCAGTAAATTGCTTATTTAATTTCAAGTCACAAAAGGTTAAAAAAAAAAAAAAATGGCCAAAGAGAAAGCACCACACTGTATTTGAAAGTCAACTCAAAACTAACTACATATACAAGTAATGGAAGTGAAAAGGTTGAGACCAAAAATGAGGAAGCAGCTAGTCAGAAAAACCAATGCAACGTTGGCCTATTCTAGAATTTTAGTATTAATAAGTAGACATAGCCAACCCTCATCCACAATATGTATACAGTATACATATACGTCAGAAACAAAGTCCTTTCAACAAGCAAATAAATTAAGAATCTTTGAAACAATAATGCTTAGAAGAATCCAATGGTTCTAAAGTTAAGGAATAAAAATACAGTTTGAGAAATAATTCACAAACTCATCATGTAACCAAATAATTTTAAGATGGTGTTACTATATGTAAGAGCACATGGTGATGGATTAGTGATGCTCCATTATATACCCATAACTGATCTCCTATTATGATCAACAGCCACCAAATGCAAGATAATTACCCAGCGTAGATCATTCGGTCTACGGCAATAGTTAAGGCATCACCACCCTAACCTTTTTTAGGTATCAATTCATAATCCTGGAACAAACACTATTACCTGATCAAATGATCCAACTAGCTCAAGACCAAGACCAAACATATCTGGATATTTTCAATATAAAGATGAATTCTATCCAAGAAGTATTTCACATTTAAAAAACAAAAAACTGTTAACTAAATAGTACATTAGCTCAGGACACTAAGTCCATTATCTCCATGAAAGATTTATTTAACATTTACTAAGGTACTATTACACAATTACACTAGGCATTACATTCTGGGTACTAGGGATACCAGGATAAATAAAGCTGAGTCCCTGTTTTCAGGAGATAAACATGCACAGAGTTAAGAAAGAAAACGAAAAAACGGGCCTCTACAGAAGGACAGGGGAACAATTTGATTACAAATGCTACCCAAGCATGCCTCATTTGGCAGGGTGTAGTGGGAAATAGAAGTGTCCAGTCATCCTTCACCAAACCAGGACATCCAACCCAAGCATGCTTGCCCAAAGGGGCAAATCTGAAAAAGAGATAAACATCCTGTAGTCAACCTGACTGACTGAAGTGAAAAAATGTGGAAAAGCAAGCACGAGACATAGATTGAAAGGCTAGTAGGCAGTCTCTTATTATCAAGTATCCTTTATATTATTCCCATTTTAAAGAACACTAGAAGAAAATTCTCATTTTTGTTGGCAATTTCCTCCTAAAACGAAGTCACAAAAAAACAGTGCTGCCCCTTCATCCCAATGACAGTAAGATATGCAAGTTCAAACTGTTTTTCAAATAATGATGATATGATGGTAGGCGGGGCACTCCAATGGAGATTGAAGCAAAAGCTCATATAGAAACTGTCCATAGTCTTAGTTTTCAAAGCACTAAGCCAAGAACCCAAAAGCTAGAGGGACACAAATATATAACATCACAGAACAGCTGAGCAGGGAGACAATTTAGAAAATAAGAAAAGTAAGTAAGGGATTTCCCTAAGGTCAAATGGAGCTGGGGCAGACCCCCCCCCCCCCCACCTCCTCCCATATTTCGGTTCAGGGATTATTCCTTTTGAAGCACATTAATAATTTAAGAAGCAAAGGAAGTGCTGTTTCCAAATGTAATCTTATGTATTTATGAAATTATATTTCTCAAAGAAAGATTTTCTCCTAACAATATCCCATTCCCTAAAAGTCCTCTGTGAGCTAAGAAGTTCTTCAAATCGCCTGACTTCCATTCAAGGTTGTTCACTGAATTTTAATGGTAAAATTTATTCTCTATTTCCTTTTCCTAGTAGAGTCTCAATTTATGTAAGGATTGTGTTATGGTGCAAGACAGAAAGGATTCTTTAAATCTTACTAGCTATTATGCCTATAATGCAAGTTATGCCCTAATTAAATTGACTTGATCAGATTTTGTGAAACACCAAAGACTGAAAAGTCACCTTAAACTTTTATAAAATCTCTATGTCCAGATCAAAATTAGGTATATATCATTTCTGTTTGGAAGACTTTTTCATTCATTCTTGAGCAATCTATGGACTCAGAAATCCAGAAACCTTAGATACTGCCACTATTAATGCAGTCTGTAATAATTAAGGTAACATAAAAAGCATAAAGCAGCAAAATCCCATTTCCAACTTCAAGATCAGCCAAACTCCTTGTCTTCTGTATTTTAGCACTAGTGACAGAAAATAAAGATATAATACAATTTTGAAAATCAGCTCTACAGTAACCAGAAGCTACCTGGAGGTGAGATATATCTAAAGGTTTTATAATTAAAAACCATACTCCACAATCTAGCCTCAAATGCTCCAACTGTATTTCTCCTTACTCCCAAACCAATCTCTTTTCTGGCTCCACAGCACCCCATTCACCCTCTACAATTAGTTAAACAGACTCCTTTGTTCCCCAAACACACTTCCAGCCTTCCTACCTTCAAATGTTTGCTCATGTTGTTTTCCCCACCTCAAATACCTACTGTTCCTGACTACTTCTCATTTAGGGTCCAGTTCTCTCCCTTATCAAAAGCAGTATCTTTGTCTCCTATGATTTTCAACAACATTGACATGAATTTTATCTCACATTACCTGTTAATACAGCTATCTGTATATATCACCTTCCCTACTAGACTGAGGATGTGATCAGCAATTTCACTTTTGGATTTCTCAATAATCTCAAACACAGTAACTCAGATACACAGTAGACACTCACGATGCAATTGCTAATGAGCATATTAATTTCTACAAAACTAGCTAATAAAGTCTTGTTTGGTACAGATCCAGCTTCAGAAAACCTATGAATGACTGATAATTAATATATCATTTGCAGATAAACAGATGTCAGCAATTAAATCACATAAATCAAACATGCCTCCAAGAATCTTGTGACTAACTGGTTTATCAAACCTTTTCTATTCATAGTGGTCATCATCATATGATGATTGTGTTTAAGTTCATTCATAATTTGGAACTCAAAAAAATTCAAAAGCCATGAAGATTGGTGTA
The DNA here is from genome assembly GCF_046562875.1 of Panthera onca. Lineage (NCBI taxonomy): Eukaryota > Metazoa > Chordata > Mammalia > Carnivora > Felidae > Panthera > Panthera onca. Next base: position 68,665,553 of record NC_138348.1, read on the forward strand.
CCTGATTTTATTTAGCAACCCAAACCACCACGTATAGCAATATTCAGAAGTCCAATTTCATATGCCAAAGTCATCTAACCCCCTGCACAAATGGCAACAGGATTGTACATTCCTTCCTTCCCTATCCCTTTCAATAACCCTACCACAAATTACCTAGGAAAAGGGAAGAACACTTCCCCAGTTCCATAGCACTGGCATCTAAAGCTAGGAGAGCAGCTAATAAGCAGGAAGAAAGGGAACTCTAAAAGGAGGATTTGGAGAAAAGGGCTACAGAAGACCAGATCTATCAAAGTAACTCCTGCCCCAATAAGACCTTTAATGGTTCCCTCTCCAGCCTCATCTCCCTCTTACTCTTATGAACACTTCACATTCCACCACAAAGAACTACTCAAAAATTTCCCCAAACACATCATAATGCTCTTTCTCACCTCTATTGTCACTGCACATGCTAAATTATTTAGACAAAACTTTGTCCATCTGGCAAATCACTATTCGTCCTTAAACCCCTTAGGCTCCTCTATGAAGCTGTCACTAACCTTCAAAATTAATTACTCCAGCCCCTACTTTGAAGCTTTATGTAAAAAGTATTATGCAATTATCTCAATGTATTACAATTATTTGTTTACACATTTTCACCATTAGATCTCGTGTTCCTTTTAAAGTAAGGATGATCAAGTGTCATCTTTACATTCTTTTCTAGATCTTGATCACTTTCCCTCAGTACCCCACTTACTGCTTCAGACTAGGGTTTCTGTTGGTACTGCTTGCTACATGTTAAACAGAACTCCATCTCAGGACTTTTGCCCCATATTCTTGCTCTTACAGCAAGCAAAAGATTTTAATGGTTCCCTAAGGAATTTTAATCCAATAACACAAAGTTTTTAAAAAATTATATATATTTGCTCTTACAATTTTTTGTTCTCAGATCTTCTCCCAGAAAAAAAGTCACACAAAATGATTAACTCTTGAATCATTAAGTTCACAAATAAATTAAGATTTACCTACATGTCACTTTCAAAAGAAAACTAATTTGGATTTTCACAGGCAATTCACCAGAGTCCTAAAACCAGCAGAGAAAGGGCATAACGGAAGTGGGTAGTAGGAAGAAACCAATCAAGGTCAATGTTTGACTCATTCAATATAGCCTACTAAAGTCATATGCTTCATTTCTGGGTATCTTTATTTGCACTTTAAATGTTTTGCCAATGTTTTATAACAAAGCACACAATGCTTATTTCGCAAACAAGGCCTTACAGCATTCTGCTATAAGATGCGGATTATCATGGATAACACAGAATGTAAAATAAAGGACTGCCTTGGAATTTACTTTTAACAACCAAAGAAAAGGAAATAATAATGATGATGATGATGATGATGATGATAGGAAGAAAAGGAAAGCAGAAGTAGTAAACCCAAGATATGACAAGTTTAAACCCATCTGTTTGAAGTTAAATATACCAATAATAGGTAGGTCCTGAAGTGAATAATACTTTGTTAAACTGCTCTAATTTTACATCTAATTCTGGAAACTTATTTCCCAACTTCCATAATTTCTCACATTTTCAACCAATAATTTACTTGATCACAGAAATGGAAGAAGTTGCAACAACCACTACTCAAAGACAACTTCTACAGCAACTATCCTCTTTATTTAAAAAAAAAAAAAAAAAATGCTGTTTGAATACACATCAGAAACCCTTAATGACAATTTCATTCCTTCTTTATTCACTCGGCATCTTTTTACTGCATATTTGTTACATGCTGTTTGTAGCACAATAAAGACCACACAAGGGCTCTTCATTTAAGAAATTATAACTATAGAAGCTATAAAGAATTACTACATAGTGCAATTATCTCAATGTATTACAATTATTTGTTTACACATTTTCACCATTAGATCTCGTGTTCCTTTTAAAGTACTCCACTACATAGTGTTTATGGAGACGTACAAGATACTATGGCAATATACACACTACTCTGTGTGGACAAAAGTAACCACCTATCGGTACTCAGACAACTAAGTATTATCTCTTCACACATTTAAAAGACTACATTGGGGGTGCCTGGATAGCTCAGTCAGTTAAGTGTCAGACTCTTGATCTCTGCTCAGCTCACGAACTCACAATTCATGAGTTCCAGCCCCACATGGGGCTTTGCGCTGACAGTGCAGAGCCTGCCTGGGATTCTCTCTCCTTTTCTCTCTGCCCACCCCCTCAAAATAAATAAACTTTAAAAAAAATAAAAGACTACACTGGGACCCTAAAAAAAAAAAAAAAAAAATGTGCATTGGATTAGAGTAAGCAGTCCATCCAGTTGAAAGGATGTTTGGTTCAAATATTTCTATTTATCAGTCAACAAACTATGTAACTCAGTACTAGAAACTGCCATCAAGGAGATCTTTTTTCTCCCTCACAAATCTCTATATTTATATTATACAGGAGCACAGTAGAGTTATATCCCATGACAACTTCAGAAGAAGGGAAAAAAATACCCTTAATTTTCCTTACTACCACCTTGCCACCTCACACTACATACAAAAATTAAAATCTGATCAAACCTAAAAGAGTGAGCTAAAAACTATAAAGCTCTTAAGTAGTAGGTTAGGCATAAATCTGAATAACTCTGGATTAGCCAATGGTTTCTTAGCTATTATATCAAAAGCACAAAGAAAAAAATTGCAACTTCAAAATTAAAAATATTTCTGCATCACATCAAAGGACACTATCAAGAACAGCGGAAAGACAAGCCATAGGATGGGGAAAAAAATATTTGCAAATCATATGAGGATCAAGCATCAGGAAAATGTAAAGAACTCATCTAGTACTGAAATATATTAAGGATCAAATTTAAAAATGGGCAAAGGATCTGAATGGACATTTTTTTCAAAGACATACAAAGGTCAATAAGCACATGAAAGATGTTCGACATCATCAGTCATTAGAGAAATGTAAACCAAATCACAAGATACCATTCATACATTGCTGCTGGGAAAGTAAAATGGTGCAGCAGCCGTGGAGAAGACTAGTCGTGTCTCAAAAAGTTAAAAAAAGTACCACATGACCAGCAATTCTTCTCCTAGGGATATACCCAAGAGAACTACTATGAACATTCCTGTACAAAGTATGTTCATAGCAGTATTCTTCTTAGTGGGTTTCAAGAGGGAACTGACCCAAATGTCCATCAATGGATATGCCGCATTTTGTGGCACAAGGGAATATTATTAAGTTATGGATAGAATGAAGCACTCTTATATGCTACAACATAAATAAACCATGAAAACATTAAGCTAAGTAAAAGATGTCAGACACAAAAGGCCACGTTATGTGTGATTCCATTTACATGAAATGTCCAGAATAGGAAAATCCATAGACAGAAAGTAGCTTAATGATTGCCAGAGAATGAAGGAGGGGAAACTGAAAGTGATATGCTAACAGATATATGACTTCTTTTGGGGGTGACAGAAAACATTCTGGAATTAGACAGTGGTGATGGTTACACACAACATTGTAAATATACAAAAAACACACTGAATTGTATACTTTAAAATGGTGAATTTTATGTTGTGTGAATTACCTCTCAATTTCAAAATTGAAGAACTCACCTTGCCTCATAATCTCCTTTTCACGTTAGATTTGGATTAAATAATATTCCTAATTATTCCATACCCTGCATGAATCAAATTTCTGCAAAGTGTTTCAAGTACATCAAAAATCCTGCCAATCCTGTGTGAGCGGTGTGATGGGGGGAAAACCATCCTTCTACTTAGTTTTTGGTATATACTTGAATTACAGTAAGATTTTCAAACATTAGATGTATTTAAAATATGGTACATTCGTATTAAGCATCCACAAGACAACTGGCTATATCACAGCATGTAACATTTCTAATATCGCACACACACACACCTCTTATAAAGAGCTTATAGTCACATGAAGAGGTATATAATCAGTAGACACATGTACACTAAGTAAAAATATGAAATCACTTCTAAAGTATACCTGCAATCTTTAGTGAGAGAAAACATTTCTAAAGCAATGCTGCTTCAACCACTACTTGGAAGAAGTGTCCCTAGAGTAAAATTAGAGCCCCTAGAATGCTTTCAGGTAGTAAGTTTATGACTACAAATATCAGTACCATTTTGAAAATTACTGCTGGAATTCCAAATGTTCAGAGAAAACTTTCAGTAATCCCCATTAGTTCCTAGAATCAACTTATGGCCTAGATTCAGTGGTCCTACTATCATGACCATCACTACTACTCTCCAATGCTTGCCTTATATCTCATAAAGCTTCATTCTAAAACAGTCATTTCTTTTCCTTTGCATTTTGACATTAAGTGTACTTTATCCTTCCTTACATCTAAAATAAGTTTGCCATACAGTTAGTACTCTGGAGACTCCCTGCACAGAGACTACAATGTGATCAGCACCTCCTGGAATTGTGTAAGGAAACAACTCTATTGACAAACATTTCACATTTATTTCTGGTTCCCTGTTTAATTCTTAAAATTAATTTCTACTTTCAAGAACATATCCTCAAAAATATGCCTCAGTATAGTTTTCAAACTGAGCAACTGCAAACCCCAATTTTTTTGGCTATGAAAATATTTTAAAAACATCACCTACTATTTTAACAAAACTAACCCTCTTAATGCCTCATAGGTTCCATGAAACAGAGAGCAATTTTGTTATGTTTTTTTATTGATGCTACCAAATGACTTCTACATTTAATTTTGAAACCGGCTAATTACCATTCATTGCAACTAAGAAAATCACCATAAAATTATTAAATGTTTACTGGAATAGATCTCTATAGTGACTGTGTCCCTAAGTTGTTCATGGAATAGTCTGAGCTGGGAAGGCAGATTATGTGTAATCATCTGAAATTTACTGAGCACCCACAGGGTCACTGATTAGGTACTTTGAGAAGAGATCTAAAACAATACAGAAATGTATAGTTCCTGTTCCACAAACACATGTGAACCCAAAATATATATAAAAGCATGATACTAACCACAGTTTAACAAGGTATTATTCAATAACGTCTTTAGTAAAGAGGCTACTTTAACTGTGAGTGTTAAGGAAAGCAAGTTAGTTTTGAGAAGATTTAAAAGGAAGAAGGTATCTGTTTTGACAAAGAAGATGTTTTACGTCCAAAGAATGGTATGTCCAAAGAATAACTGCTAATAGTTTGGGAGTTAGAACTTTTGGCATAATTGGTGACTAACGTGCTTGGCTGAGGGGCGCATAGGTGGCTCAGTCGGATAAGTGTCCAACGTCAGCTCAGGTCATGATCTCAGAGTCTGTGGGTTCAAGCCCGTCGTCGGGCTCTGTGCTGACAGCTCAGAGCCTGGAGCCTGCTTCGGATTCTGTGGCTCCTGCTCTCTCTCTGTCCCTCTCCTGCTTGCACACACTCTCTCAAAAATAAACAAACATCAAAAAAATTAAAAAAAATAATAATAAAGTGCTTGGCTGAAAGGGATAGCTTAGATGTAAAAAACAATGAGGAAAAAATGGACCAGGAGTCCCAATTAATGATGAACTTTATTAAGGCCTTTCAGGAAAAGAATTAGGTATTATTACTGTTAGATTCTTTTTGCCCCCAGCAGTCTCCTTTCCAAGTCACATTTCACTTTCCTTCCAATCTACTTAACAGTATGACCTAAAGGATTATGCCACGTCTCTTCTCAAAGTCCTCCAAATGATGGGTCACTGTTACCTACCAAATTATTCAGAGTTTAAAGGACCTCATATATCTACTTTCTGAGTAGCCTTTTTTCCCCTCTAATATACCTTCTTCTTTAGGGTTACATTTTCTAATCTCAGGACCTTTACAATCTTAAAAACTGAGGACAGACCTCAATGAGATTTTGTCTATGTGGGTTTTCTCAATTGATATTTACTGTATTAAGAATTAAAATTAAGAATTTTTAAAATATTCTTTTTAAAATAATAAATCTCATCCAATGCTAACAGCTTTCATGAAAAATAGCTATATTTTCCAAAACCAAAATTTACAACATTGGTATTGTTTTACCTTTTTGCAAAACTTTTTACTATCTGGTTTAATAGAAAGTTGTTGGACTGTCGTATCTGCTACTACATTCAATCTGCTGCACTATCATGCATCACATAGACCCTGGAAAACTCTATTGTACACTCATGAAAGTACAAAAATTAAAAAGACAAATAATGTCCTAATATATGAACATAGTTTTGACCTCACAAATAAGCTGAAAGGGTCTTGGAAACTCCCAGAAGTGCCAGGAATACACTTTAAGAGCCACTGCCATGAATAAATGAATATTGTTTATTCATTCCCTGGAACAGTAAAGCATTATGTAAAAAGTCACACTGACATGAAAACACAAACCTGATGCTAGACTACCTGGGTGCAAATCCCAGTTTTCCTCTTCCTGGCTGTGACCTTGAGCAAATTACTGAACTTCTCAGTGCCTTCGTTTCTTCTTCAGTAAAATGGGGATAATAATAAAACCTCTCTCACAAAGTTGTTAAAAGGAATAAAGTTAATAAACGTAAAGTGTTTAGTGCAGTGAGTGCCCAGCACAAAATAAAGACAAATAAGTATTAAATATAAATTGAATCAATGCATACAGAATATGATTTGCTGTACTGCCACTACATTCTAGTATAACTTGAAAAATTCTTAATACTATACTCCTGATAACCTGGCAAATTACTAGTCTGAACATAAATTTTAATACTAAGGTCTAGGTTCATCAGCATTCCCTTATAAAGGAGTATCGTTAGTAAAACTGACTACCCGGAAACGTTTCTCCATTAAAAGAGCCATACACACAATGAACATACAAAATTCTAAAAGGTCAAACCCAAAAATTGCAATTCTCTAGAGAAATGTATAAAGCAGTTTAACGGGGAACATACTGAGACAGAACACAAAGTAACGGAAATGCCACTTCAGCCACTAAAAGAACAGGAAGAGCAAATACTAAGGCTGTATGTACTTTGAAAATCTAACCCTATTTCTTCTTGGTAAGACTCTAGCCTCTTGCCAAGAAGCCTTTAAGTTTATTTTTCTTACTTCTTTGATTTCTAAAAGGGAAATCACGAACACAAGCATTTTGGATATAAAGAAAATACTTGTCTATGCATCATGGTAAACTTTTACATTAAATATTCTAAATCACAGGGTCAAAATAATTTTATTTAAATTAAAGCAATTCTAGTAATTAATTAAAATAGATTACTTTAACTATTAATGTACTTTTAAAATAGCTAATTAAATATTTCATATAAATGCTTCACAAATCAAATGAGGAAAAAGAAAGCCTAGTCACCTCTTACCAAGTTTTACTTCTCACCTGCCGCTCTAAATTAAACTCAAAAACACCTTTAAAAACTATTCAAATTGATAAAAAAAAACACAGTAAACATAAAAAACCTTGTTATAAGGATAAAAAATACATGCCTAGAGTCTAATATTAGGTATTTTTAAAAATTGGGGCGCCTGGGTGGCGCAGTCGGCTAAGCGTCCGACTTCAGCCAGGTCACGATCTCGCGGTCCGTGAGTTCGAGCCCTGCGTCAGGCTCTGGGCTGATGGCTCAGAGCCTGGAGCCTGTTTCCGATTCTGTGTCTCCCTCTCTCTCTGCCCCTCCCCCGTTCATGCTCTGTCTCTCTCTGTGCCAAAAATAAATAAAAAACGTTGAAAAAAAATTTTAAAAAAAAATAACAAGTCCACTAGTGCAGCCTAATTACTTTTCAAAGGTATTTGAGAATAAATTTGCTAATTATGCATAAGGCAGCTAGCAAAATGGTTATATACCAAATTCTCTTCTGAGTTTCCCTTTTAAAACATATACAATTTAGAAACATAACTACGTGTAACAAGGAGGGAAAATTACATCTGTGTAGTTCTACTACATAATCTCAGGCCATGTGACATATTTGACTCCATTACCATTTTCTTTTTTCAGAAGTATTAAAGACTAAATAGTAAGGAACAGAATAGGTCAAATAATGAAAAGTGAAAATATAAATCATATGATTAGTTCTTAAGGGAAAGAATAGTAAGCCCATAGGTCAACTACAAAATAACTACCTCTTTAAAACAAGATCCATCCTCAGTTACTTTATTTCTAAACAAGACACATCGTGGGGCAGATTACCCACTTAGTATCTTCCTCACATGCATCTTCTTGTAAATCAGATCCCAGTTATCAGGTACCTTCTTTAACAATATGCAAACTAAGCACCCAATCCATGCCATTAATCAAGACACTGAAAATCAATACATTTGCTTAAAAAGGTAATTATTTCAGGTACTTTTTGATATTTTACATACATTTTCAATAGTTATACAAACCACTAATCCAAATACAAATTCCACCTTCTACATATTCAATACATTCACAAATTCTTCCTCTTAAAATTGTTTCCACAACTAAATTTAGGCAGGATATGGATCCAGCCCACAACACACAAATACCCACACTATATCTACTATAGAGATATGCTTATAATGGATGCTTAATAAGAACAAGACCTCAATTTGTTGTCAAGAATCTAAGGCAGAGATGCCTGGGTGGCTTGGTGGGTTAAGCGTCTGACTCTTGGTTTCGGCTCAGGTCATGATCTCACAGTTCAGTTTGTGGAATCAAGCGCCATGTTGGGCTCTGTGCTGACAGCATGGAGCCTGCTTGGGATTCTCTCTTTCCTTCTCTCTCTCTCTCTGCCCCTCCCCTTCTCTCTCAAAATAAATAAAACAAACAAACAAAAAGAATCTAAGGCAGATGATAGTTGGAATGAAGTGTCCCTGGAAATTTTAACTGGGAAAAAATATGGATGAAAAAGTGAAGCCATTATAGCCATTAACATAAATATTATGTTTCAATGCAACATGTTGCAATGTAAATGCCCAAAGACAATAAATTAAACAAGTATAGAAAAAAGAAAATTAAGTATTCACATCAAAAAACAAAGGCCAACGGTTGTGAAGTTAGATAAGAATGTTTTTTAAATTAAGAATTTATAAATTTAAATATTGTGTTTTATTTACACTTCAATCATTATGGATGTTTTAATGGAGGTAGAAACTACTTTCTAAGCATGTGGCTTGCCTCTCCCATAGCCATGAAAGAGGATTAAATTAGATAATGGTTAATAAGTGCCTGGCAAATTGGAACACCTTCCAATTTAAGGTTTGCTATTCTTGTGCCTTGATTATGACCATTAGAGGCCAGAAACTAAATGCAAATCATGTTTATTTCAAGCTGGACAACTCTTCACACTAAGGACCCTAGTTAATACCATTATCTACAGCCACCTATAAGCAAAGCAAAAGATCTTTCTTAAACAAGTATATAATGTAGTATGAATTAAGCTGTAATTCGTAGATTATAATAATTACCTCCTAATATGGAAAGACCCTGGAGAAGTACACAGAAACCACCTCCACAGTCTAAAGGCCTATAGGAAAAAAACAGTCCTAAGCATATTTTTGTTAAATACTAATATTTAAAAGATGAAATTGCTTTCACTGAGTTGGACTAAGTAGGCAATAGTCATTCAAGATATTAAAAGGTGCAACAGAACTAAGCACTCACTAGAAAGAAAAATTCCTAGAAGAGGAAAAATTATCTCTACATTAAAGCCTGAAGTTCATGGTGTCAAGCCACAGAAATGTCTGTGAAAGCCTTTTTAATATTCTGGAAACATGTTAAAGTGTGTGGAGAAGGAAGGTGTTTAGAAAAACCATTCACTGGCCAAACTTTACTTAATATAAATCTATGTCATTGCTGAAAACTGGCTACAAGCGCATTTAAAACAATATAGGGAAAATAGTATTTCAAAAGCCCGCAGAACAGAACTAGAGTATAAGTTCTAGAGTATACTAGAGTATAAGTATAAATAAGTGGCTCCTTATTTATGTGGATTAAAAAAAAAAAAATCACACAATACCACATATATTCAAGTTCTAAAGTGGGAGCTTATTATAAACACAGCAGTAGTAGAGAACTACAAATGAGAGTTTATCCTCCAAACCTAATCCCAGTTAGCATCTGCAGTAGCTACCACAAGAGAAAAAGAACAGCACTAATAAAACCACAAACAAGTATCACCCTCCTAACCCCATTTAGCCTATTTTCTGCCCTTCTTGGTAACATGTTAAAATAACTACTCCTACATTTGAAATAGGCAAAGCTATACATCTTTTTGTTATAATTTATCATTTTGAAGAGAGGAAAGAGAAAAACAGTTCATACAGTAACAAGTAGTTTCTTCACCTACCCATCACCAAAAAGAAAAATAAAAAACAATTAACAAGAATTAACACAATGTTAGGACAAACCATTAAGACTGGGACAGCAAGCCAATTAGTCACTTGAAGGGAAGTAAACAGCAAAACTGTCCACTCCAAATATCAGATAATCAAAAAAATCGCGTAAGGGTCCACTATACATTTTAAACAACTTTCCATTTATAAGTGTCACCATTTAAATATATTCTGCATTTTCTAAACAGGCAAGGACTGATTGTTAAAAAGCAGCCTGCTCAATCAGCACATTAAAGAACCAAGCAGTATTTTTTTTTCTTTTACTTTTCCACAGTGAAGGAACAAGTCACAATGAATAATGGGTCTGTAGAAATAACTTGTTCTAATAGCACTTCATGAGCAAAGTATCTTGGAAGAATTCACATTTTGTACATTTCTTTTTAAAAATTGCAGACCTTACGGCCAAAGTCCAAATGAGAAATCCAAACAGGACTCCTGTCAGTGAATTCCCTTTCAGGACATGCTCACTCTTGCTTCAAACAGTAAAGCAAAGTAACTTTCATGTAGAATAAAAGCCAGTCAGGCTAATGTGTCCAGTTACCATTTTAAAAAGGAACTTATTACTGTGCCTATTTCCGTGTATTTTCCTGAAAAGTTTTCGGTCACTCCATTGAGTCAAAGCTTGAGTAATCCACTGAGCTATCTGTACCTCGAGGTAAAGGAAAGAAAAATGAGGTATTATACGTGACTTCCAGGTTTGTAAAAAGTTGGGAGGAGTTAGCTCTGGTAATTGTGTGTAAGTTAGTGAATGGAGTAATATTATGCCGTATAAGAGAAGCTAGTCTCCCCACATAACCAGAATAAATTAAAAGTAAATTGAAACTCAAGTATTATCAATCACCTTTTTAGCATTTTTAAAGACATGTATGTAAATTGTAGTTTTAGTTATTAATCTATGTTTTACTCCAATAATGTACACTTTACACTCAACCTTCTAAATTCAAATCGCCAGGGTTAACAGCTCCAGGAAATGATACCAGTATCACCCAATCCTTTTCCAAATCCCCATTAGAGAAACACGGAGGATGGGGGCCTGACATTCACAACTTATCCAAGAAGCATGAAAATAGAATGATTAAATTCCACCAAAGGCAATTAAAAACCCCAACTTCCCACAGAGCGTTCCCTACACCAAACGGAATCCCTTTATTTTCACTCTCACGAAGAAAGTAATTTGGGATAAAAGTCGGGTATTGAGTATGATATATCTAATATAAAATGAGACGAAGGAACCTAACTGAAGCTACAGAAGCAAAGAAACGTAACCAAAACGGGAGAGGAAAGCTGGAAGAGAAACCCGAGAAGGAAAGGGACAGAAGAACCTAGTGGAGCAAAGGAAGTGGAAATCACTTCAACGGAGGTAGCCTTCAGGATTGCAGAGAAATAGGGATGTAGGTCCACGGAACCGGGCGTTTACGGAACTCCAAGGCTAATGGGGAAACAATGGGGCGGTGAGACCGGGAGCAAGCGGAGAGACGCTCAGGAGAGGGCGACTAGGCAGCACGGGACGGGGGGGATGAAAGAGCAGAAGGCTGCAGTAGACACAGGCGGCAGGGAGGTAAGAAGCTAGGTGGAGAGGCAAGTTGGTCGGGTGTTGGTCAGCTATCGTGGCGCACCGGGTTGGAAGCGAGGGTCCCCTAGGAACCCGGGATGGGGGTGGGGGGGAGTGGCTTATCAGGGATTTTTAGACAGGGAACGGAAGCCGTGAAGGCAGGTGTGATGGAAGCGAAAACACACCTCGGACCAGCACAGGACCCGACGTGCCAGACAAAACGCAAGGGAAGGAAAAGACGGCTGAAGGGGGTAAGAAAAGAGAAGAGAAGAACGCCAGTCGCGGGGACATGGGCCGCGGTCGGCTTCACTCACAGTCCAGGTGCTTTTTCTTGGGCCCCATGATCTCGTGGGTCGTGGCCTTGCATACTGTCTTGGATACGGCGGAGCCGGTGACACTGTGCTGGGCGGCGGTGATTCGGTCCGTCAAGCTCTGGCCGGACATCTCTGCGGCTCCTCCGCCACCCTTCCCGCTCGGCAGCCGGCGGGGACTGGGACCCCCAAGCGCCGGAGGACCCCCACCCCCCACCGCACCCCCTACCCCCACCGGCTCCTTCTCCGCCTGCCGGCCTGGGGCGGGGCTGAGGGCCGCGCGCTGCCACCTAGCCCGGAAAGAACCGGCTCGTGTCACCCGCGGGGTCAGGCACAGTGTCGGGCACTCCCCTGCCCCCGCCTCAGCTCAGCCCACCCCTTCCCTGGTCAGCTGGAGCCGGGCTGGGCAAGAGGGACAGGCAGCTGCAGGAAAATGGCGGCGCCAGGCTCCTCCTCGGAGCTTTCCGGGCTGTCCCGGGTCACGTGACTTGGGCGCCGCCCCTCCTTCTTCTTCTCCCGCCCCTTTTCCCTTCCCTTTCCTTTTCGACGCCCGCCCTCCCTCGCTCCGCGAGGGAAGAGCGGGGCGGCGCCCGCGCGTTACGTGATGGAACCCGCCCGGCGGGCGCAACAGGAGGCCCGCCTGGGGGCAGTGCGCTGCCGGCCGCGTCACGTGACGCTTCTTGCCAACAGGTCGCCCGAGGCGGGACGCTGGGGTCACAGAGGGTAGGTGGGGCGGGGGAAGGGCGGGAAAGGGATCGCAAGTCTGGCGCTTCGGGGCGCGCCAGGGAGTGGCATCCGCCTCTCCCCTCTCCCACCCCAAGGGTCTCTTGGTGCCTGTGGTTGAAACCAACATCTTGACAAAGAGGAGGTGCGGCTGCCTTCACCGCTCTGCGTGGGGAAGGGGCTGTCAAGACTCCCGCTGCCCGGACTTTACTAGCTGAGTCAGAATTGAGTTGAGGAACTACCCCAAAGCCGTCCTCCTGGTTTTAAGCAAAAGGAAAACGCTTCAGTTGGCCCATTTTCGGAGCCTGCAGGCAGGCCTCTCCCTACTGTGGAACTGTTGAAGCTCTCCCTTCTTACTTACCCTAGAAGGGTTGGGATTTTTTTCTCATTTTCTTGAAAGGCTTGCAAATGTCACCTGTTTTTGTTTATCTCTCTCCTGTTAAAAGTCTGACGCGTTGCTGCCGGACTAAATTTAGATACTAACCAGCCCGTGTTCTTTTCGTAGGGTGTCAAATAGGACAGGAAACACATAGCTTCACTGGAATTTGAAAAGGGAAGTAGTAGGATGATGTCAACAGAGATTAGCTTGACCCTACAAGGCTGACTCCTGTGGTGATTAAAGGTCCAGACCATAGAAGGAAGTGAGAGGGCTGGTAAATGGAGAAGTCCCATTGAAAGAATTGAGACATCACTACCTGCCATTTCCCCTGGTTTAGTCTTTCTTCCCTTTGGCCTTTTTTCTCTTTGGTAAATCAGATTTTCAGGGAAAGGAGACCTGGACACTGACCTGTGAACATTTTAGAGGAATTACTGTATCCTGTGAATCTGTTCTTTGAGATCTGTATCTTTAAGAAAGCCTTAAAAATGTAATTGGCGGGGGGGGGGGGGGGGGGGGGGGGGGGGGGGGGCGGCGGAGGGGAACCTGGGTGGCTCAGTTAGTTAAGTCTCTGACTCTTGATTTTGGCTCAGGTCTTGATCTCAGGGTTGTGAGATGGAACCCTGGTGGGCACTGTGTGCTGGTAGTAGAGTCTGCTTAAGATTCGCTTGCATCTTTCTCTGCCCCTTCCCTGTGCTCGTGTGCTCGCTCTCTCTCAACAAAACAAAACAAAGAGCCCCACATTTAACTCAGGTTTAGGGATAAATTTTTAAATCTATGAATGTTAAGTTACTGTGATAGTCCTACATAATCTAGCTAGTTCAAATGAAATGCTACCATACTCCAAAAGTCTGTGTACACCATCTGCCAGCCAAATCCAAAATTTGTGCTTCAATCTGGTGACTCTCAGAAGATGCAAAGCAAATAGTTAACATTTTATGTATCATATCACAGGTTTTGTGGTCTCGTCCCATTCCCTTTCCCCCTTTTTTTCCACCATGGCTGGTGAAAATCTGCAGCACCATGCTTTGCCAAGAACATATAGTCTTAAACCAGCAGGCTTCATCTTTGTCAAGCCAGCCCCAAATTTCCTTCAGTGCATCTGCAGTCCTTCTGCGGTTTGGTGCCCAGTTTGCTGCCCCATGCCCATTGTGCAGTACAGTTACCCCATTCTCAAGACCTGTCTGCCATCCTTGCTACTTTTCACGGAGTGAAAGTACTTTTCACGGAGTTCCACGGAGTGAATTACCAGTTGACCTGAGCCTCTGTACTAGTGAACCCCCTGCTGAAGTAAGTAAACATGAGGCATGGCATTTAAGTGTCAATAGCTAAATATTTCAACCTTAAGAAAAGTTCAGAAATTATTCCTAAGTACACAACAGGAAATTTGTATGTTTTGCACTACTATGAATGACATTATAGGATAACATTTCACTGTTACTTTTACCAAAGAGGTTGTTACAAACCACCTTTATTCAAATTGTGATCATGTTCACCTTACTAATAAACTAGCTTCTGTTAGAAATAACACTGTTATTTTTTTTTTCAAGGACACATTTTTACAAATTTGTAAGTAAATAGTCATCATTATAGAAGTTTATGTACAATGGTGAACTGAAAGATATAAAGAAATTTAGAAGATGATGGGAAAGTATTCTGAGGTTAGGAATTACCGACCTGCCTGCCCTGTCTTATATAAGTTTTCTTATAACTTATACGTTTTCTGTGTGTTCTACTTTCCTTGGTCTGGTCAAGAAATATCTTTATTTGAAGTACCACAGATGCTTCAAACTTACTATGGCCAAAAATGACTTCTCTTGCCCTTGCCCATTCCACATCTGTAATCCATATGGATCTTCTTCTTTGTTTATTTTCAGGAATGGCCTTACCACCTGCCTAGAAATCCAGGTCAGAAAACTATGACTCATTCTTAGCTCTGCTTCTCTTATTTCTCTTATCTAGCCTAATCTAGTTGTATCCTTCAAACCCATTTGTTCTCCAACATCACTTCTATTGCCTTAGTTCTAGCCTTTATGATTTATTACCACTTCCCCATGTAGACTGTTCTAATAACTTCTTAGCTGATTTCTGTCTCTCATACCTCAACTCTCCAATCCAGATCTTTCCAAACCTAAAATGTATTCATCTTTTCTTTGCATTAAAACCCTTTAGTCACGATCTCGCGGTCCGTGAGTTCGAGCCCCGCGTCAGGCTCTGGGCTGATGGCTCGGAGCCTGGAGCCTGTTTCCGATTCTGTGTCTCCCTCTCTCTCTGCCCCTCCCCCGTTCATGCTCTGTCTCTCTCTGTCCCAAAAATAAATAAATAAACGTTGAAAAAAAAAAATTTAAAAAAAAATAAAACCCTTTAATAGCACCCCCAAGCACTACTCTAGAGGATAAAATCTAGGATTCTCAACTTGGCATATAAAGCCCATCATGATCTAGCCCCTACCTAACTATAGTTTGTTGAACCTCATCCTTCCCCATTTCCCACATGCACTCCAGCCAGTATCACATGACTGGCTGTACCTGGGTATGCCATGCTGCTTTGCACCCTTTTAAGTAGTCAGTGGTTTCCTGCTGTTACTCGTGTAGTTATCTTATACAGTCTCCTACTAATTATTTTTGTAATTGTTTTATTGTGCTAACATGAGGCACAGAGATATCTTCTTGCTTATGTTATGGCTGATGCAAAATAGACACACAGTAGAATGCTGGTTGAATGAACGAATGAATGAAAACACTTTGAAGTCACCCATTTGGGAACACCACTCCAAACTTCTCATTTGATAAAACCTGCCTACTTTTTCACACTTACAACATGTCCATTCCATAAGTATCCACCTGGAGGACCATCCTTATTTCAGTAACTTATTAATTCATTTACGAAAATAAATGTATTGAACACCCACTATGGGTCAGGCAGTGTTCTAGGTGCTGAATACTGTTGTAACAGTGAGCTCATCAGTCCTTTGGGAACTAATAAGCTCTTAACTTTGATCATCAACTTGAAGGCCTATGTGCTTTAATTACAAATGAACAAAAACAAAACAGAAGTAAGGAAAAATTTGAATAGCACATGATATTTCCTAGGTTCTCAAGTTAAGAAGTATGCCTTTTATGTGTTTGTAACACTTATAAATTTTTCATTTCTCATTACTATAACACTAAAAAGGATTGTACTGTTTAATAACGGGGGGGGTGGGGGGGGGGAACAAGTTTTAGAAGTTAAGTGCTTATATAATTTTTCTCTATTGCTTAAAAAAAAAAAAAAATTAAGAGTTAGAGGTTCCAGAATCCCTCAGATAATGAAGTAGCAGAAGCGAGATTTAAAAACTCATTTTTCAGTTTCTTTATCTAGACCTGTTCACCAAGACTTGAAGCAACTACCCATAAAGATTAAATTTATTCAACAAATTCTTCTTGCCTGCATACTCTATGTTAGGTATTGCTAGGTATTAAAACATAATAATGTATGAGACCAACATGGTCTCTGTTCCTAGAGTCTTACATATTTTCAGTGGCAATAGAGGAGAAAATAAATCAAGTGAAGAAAACTTGAATCTTGAGGATGTCTAAACTTCAAATTAAGACAGTAAGAAAGAAAAAGAATTTGGAAGAGAGGATTAATTTTTTTTTTTTAACGTTTATTTATTTTTGAGACAGAGAGAGACAGAGCATGAACGGGGGAGGGTCAGGGAGAGAGGGAGACATAGAATCTGAAACAGGCTCCAGGCTGTGAGCAGTCAGCACAGAGCCCGATGCGGGGCTCGAACTCACGGACCGCAAGATCATGACCTGAGCCGAAGTCGGACGCTTAACTGACTGAGCCACCCAGGCACCCCGAGAGAGAGAGGATTAATTAACCAGAATTTTTACCTCTTATTACTTCACTTAAGCTCATTCTCAAAAGCAAAGAGTCTACCACTTTACTCTATTCCCACTCTTCTTGGACATTAGAATCTATAATTTAGATTTATAATATAAACTATAATCTTTTGATATTCTGTAAATTAAGCCAATATGAACAGCTTGGCAATCCCTTTCTTCCTCACCTGTCTATGTTTATACTTCCTGATGCTGCCAAATGAATTAAAGATCATAATCTTTAAAAGGTAAGGAATTGTCTTTGAGTGTATGTGAGTTCTCTTGCTAAAACTTCCATGCAAGTACTCCACTTCCAACTGTGTGACCCTTATTCAGGCTCTCAGCATACATACTTGTGATAATAATGGTAATGTAACTTTGTTGGTTACTTACCTTGTGCTAAGCACATTATCCAGTTGAACCCTAAAACAACTTCATGACCTTAAGTGGCAGGTGTCTTCACCAAAGTCTGTTTCCTTTTCTCCTGAGCACACACATTGTATTTCCCAGACTCCTTTGTAATTATTTGGGGTCATGTGACTGATTTCTGTCCAGTAGAATGTGAACAGAAAAGATGAAAGCCATTTAAGGTTTGGTCCACAAAATCTCTAGCACATCCTACACATGCTCCATGTTCTCTTTCTTTCTGTGTTTATCAGGAAATGAAAACTTCAAAGAATTTACAGGAGGGGCACCTGCATGTTTCAGTTGGTTAAGTGTCCAGCTCTTGATTTCACCTCAAGTCACGATCTCACAGTTTGTGGGATCAAGCCCCATGTCGGGCTCTGCACTGACAGCATGGAGCCTGTTTGGGATTCTCTCTTTCTCCTCTCTCTCTGCCCATCCCTTGCTTGTACTCTCTCTCTCTCTCTTTCAAAATAAATAAATAAACTTAAAAAAATTTTTCAGAGGAGGCCAAAACCACAAAACATGAAAGCCTGGGGCCCCCAAATTAATCCTTGCAGAAATGTCCTCCAGGAGAACAGCATGGTGAAGAACACCTGTGTTGGATTTTACTTGTTTTATTAAATTATGCCTGTGAAATTATGATGCTGTGTTTTACAGTAATTAGCTACCCTGCCTTTTCTCTCCATTTCACTGATGAAGAGATTGAGACAATGGAAAAATTAAGTAACTTGCTTAGCTATTAGATGGGGAAACTAGGAGTAGATCTCAGGTCTGTCTGACTTTAGAGTTTGAGCTGTCACTGCTTAAGTTTCTCATTATACCATTTCATGTATTTCTAAAAATTTCATAAGTTTCATATGGCCTTTAGTACACACTGCTTCACCTAGCATGCTGAAATGACAGTAATATTAGGGTGACCTCAAGGTTCTCTCATATATATAAGGCTCTCTTACTTTTTTTTTTTAATGTTTATTTATTTTCGAGAGAGAGAAAGATAATGGGGGAGGGGCAGAGAGAGAGAGGGAGACACAGAATCTGAAACAAGCTCCAGGCTCTAAGCTCTCAGCACAGCCTGATGCGGGGCTCGAACTCAGGAAGGGCGAGATCATAACCTAGGCCAGAGTCGGACACTTAACCAATTGAGCCACCCAGGTCCCCCTCTTACTTTCTTTAACTCATTCCTACCACACTTTTCTTTCTTTTGAGTATATTAATTTTATAATTTCAGTATATCTTACAGTGTATTTGGATCCTATATGCCTGTTGAAAAATGACATGTAGATTAGTTTTTAAGTACCATTCTTCCCTTTGAAAGGAAGATTTACCACCCCTTGACCATGAATAATCACCAATAACTAATTATGAAACAGAATAAAAATATGATACCTGAGCTGTTAAGATATCTGAGGCCCATTTTCTGTAATCTAAAGAGGCTAAATCAAGTACAAATATACTAGAACATGCAACACTGAGTTAAAATAAGAATAGTTTTAATGTTAATGTTATATACTTATTTAGAGAGAAAGAGAAAGAGAGTGGGGGAAGGGCAGAGAGAAGGAGAGAGAGAATCCCAAGCAGGCTCCGCACTGTCAGCATGGAGCGCATCATGTTGCTCAAACTCACAAACTGCAAGATCATGACTTGAGCCGAAATCAAGATCACTTAGCTGACTGAGCCACCCAGGCGCCCCTAATGTTAATTTTAAAATTAGGCTATCGAATTTTGGCTGATATGTATCAATAACATGAAGGAGATTTAATTAATTCATTTGACGCAATGAGGGAAGTACTGGAGTAATGCAGTCAGACACACTTAGGTTCAAAACTCAACAAGTTATTCAGTTTCCTCATATATAAAACAAGGATAATAGTACACGTGTTGTGGATTTCTTACCAGGATTAAAATAATGTACATAAAAAACTAATACAATGTTTGACACACAGTTGTCACTCAATAAATAAAATCATACAACAAACCTTTATTCAGAATTCACTATGGGCAAAGCATTCTGCTAGATTTCCAGGATACAGAGATCAACCAGACAAAATATTAACGAATGTATTAAGTAATGTGATAGAGATATGCATAGAGTGCTATAAGAATAGAGAAAAAGGACACCTAGTTCTTCCTGGAGGGATCAGCAAGGTTTCTCAGGGGCAGTGACACATATGCTGAGTCTTGAAGGATAATTAGGAATTGTGAGGGAACCATGGGACATCTGAGTGGCTTAGTCGGAGGAGCATTCAACTCTTGCTCTCAGGGTCATGAGTTCGAGCCCCACGTTGGGTGTAGAGGTTACTTTAAATAACTTTTAAAAAATGAATTCTGCGGGAATCAGGGAGAAGTTATTGTAGATAGAGGAAAACCGCATATGCAAAAGAAGTAGCAAATAGTTTTATATGACTGAAACATATTACGTGTGAGCTTTTTATTTACTCATAAGATCAGCAGGTAGTTGTTGAACACCTATATATGCCAGATAGCATGCTAAGTCCTGAAAACACATCAGTGAACCAAAGAGAAAAGTCTTTTGCCTTCTTGAATGGTGCGTACATTCAAGAGGAGCATGTAACTAACAGATAAATATGAAGAAAAATTAAGCAGGGTAAAAGAATCAAGAATGACAGAGAACTTTAGATTAGATGAAGGGAAAGCCTTTCTAAGGAGGTGGCATGTGACTTAAGTGGATTGTGGGAGTCAGCAATGCAAATATTGGGGAGAATCATTTTGCAGAAAAGGAACAATAAGTACAATGGCTCTCAGACAAGAACAAGATTAACTTGTTTGCAGAACAAGGCAGCCAGTGTAGCCAAAGAAAGAGTGAAGAAGGGAAAAGAGAATTAGGAGGTTATCTCAGAGATATGACTAGATCATGAGGGGCATATTGAGGACTCTTAAATAATATCTAGAGGTAGATAACCCATGAAAATGGACAGCTAGCCTTAGATCCTTGGAACAAGCTGATGACTGCCTGAAGTAGGGTGTTTCCCACCAAGACCTCTGGAACTAGACCCCCACTGATTGCCATGTTCTTCATATGCATATCCCCTTGGCTTTTCATCTTTATCCTCTTGGCTATTCCCTCTCTTCTGGATTAAGGTCCTAAATTATTATGGATACATTTTTTTTTTTTTTTTTTTTTTTTTTTTAGTAAATACATATTATTCCCAAGACCTGTATCCTTGAAAACTACCAGATACAAGATTAATTCTTCATTCGCTGGTAAGGTTGAACAAACCCTACCCAAATTAAAGGAAAAAAGAAACTTGATTGTATAAGGAAGATTATGTCACATGTCCAATTTTTTAAAATTTATTTTGAGTATAGTTAATGTGCAGTGTTATATTAGTTTCAGGTGTAACAATATAGGGATATAACAGTTCTGTACTTGTCCTATTTTTAAAATCTAGGAATATAGCTTTGAAATGCCTTGCAAACTCTAATCATTTTTGTCTTAGTGTCTGTCTGCATTGCAGTTACCAGATGTATGATCTTCAGAGTCTTAAATGCTGCTGCACAGCTACTGCTACATTTGATGATTTACAAATGATCATCCAACAAAAAGAACAAGAAGGCGTGATATTTACAGAGGTTAATATGACTACCATGAAAAACTCAATACATAACTACAAATTATTAAATAGCAGTGCAGATCTGATCACGTTCTCTGAAAAATAATGGCCTTTCTTCTAACTTAGGCTAAAGAATGACTAAGAGAATGGGGACTGAGAAATGAAGCAAAAACTAAATCAACTATGCTATTGATATGCCACACAAACAATTCTAGCTCCTGTTTTAACACCAATTTGTGTAGACTCCTATGTTACAAGACCACAAACTGATTTAACTGTAACTCTGAGCAGACTCAAATGTTCTAGTAATTCACTCAGCTTACAAATTCTAATCAGTCCCTGCCGAAGCTAATAATATCTACTATAAAAGCACCCTATGATTAATAGCAGTCCCCTCTCAAATTCCTGTATCTTTCCCTAACTACTCCCTTTTGAGACATTATTGAGACTAGGTTACTGTGATTCTTCCTCTTACCAGCAACTTTAACAAATCCAGATTTTTATCATCTATAGGGTTTCAATAGTGCTATGTTTAGGTCTCAGTCTTTGGGTGAGCCTGTGGCCATGGACTGTGAACTTTACCAGTGCTTCTCAGTTTTTGTTTTTGTTTTTTATTGAAGTGTAGTTGATACATAATTTTACATTAGTTACTATGTACTATGTGTACAACATAGTGATGCTACAACTCTATATATCATGCTATGCTCACCACAAATATAGCTACTATTTGTCACCATATAGTATTATTACATCACCATTCACTGTATTCCCTATGCAGTACCTTTTATCCCCATGACTTACACATTCCATTATTGGAAATCCAGTACTTCTGATTCCCCTTCATCCATTTTACACATCCCCCACACTCCTGCCCTCAGGCAACCACCAGTTTATTCTCTGTATATATGGATCTCTTTCTTCTTTTATTTATTCATTTGTTTTATTTTTTAGATTCCACATATAAGTGAAATCATACGGCATTTGTCTTTCTCTGACTTATTTCACTTGGCAGTATACCTTCTAGGTCTATCTATGTCATCACAAATGGCACAATCTCATTCTTTTTTATGCCTGAGTAATATTCTATTGTGTACATATATATGTATATAGATATAGATGTATAAATGTGTAAATTATATATATATATATATATACACACATATGTGGTATGTATGTATATATGTATGTATATATTCCACATATGTATGTATATATATTTACATACATATGTATATAAATATGTATATACTTATGTATGTATATATACGTATATGTGTATATATACATATATACATATGTATGTATGTGTATATACATATGTATATATGTATATATATACATATATATGTGTGTACCACATCTTCTTTATTCATCTATTGATGTACACTTGGGTTGCTTCCACATTTTGGCTATTGTAAATGATGCTGCAATAAACATAGGAGTGCATTTATGTTTTCAAGTTAATGTTTTCATTTTCTTTGGGTAAATACCTAGTAGTGAAATTACTGGATCATGTGGTATTTATATTTTTAATTTTTTGAGGAACCTCCATACTGTTTTTCCCAGTGGCTGCACCAGTTTACATTCCCACCAACAATGTATGAGTATTCCTTTTTCTCTACATCCTCACTAACATGTGTTATTCTTGTCTTTTTGATACTAGCCATTCTAACTGGTGCAAGGTGATATCTTGTGGTTTTGATTTGCATTTTCATGATGATTAGTGATGCCAAGCATCTTTTCATGTGTCTGTTGGTCTTCTTTGGAAAAGTGTCTACTCAGTACTCAGGTCCTCTGCCCATCTTTTAACCAGCTTATTTGTCTTTTTGGTTTTTTGTTTTTTGCATTGAGTTGTATAAGTTCTTTATCTATTAGATTTTAATCCCTTATCAGATTTATCATTCACAAATATCATTTCCCATTCAGTAGGTTGCTTCTTAGTTTTTTTTCTTGCTTAGGCAGGACAGGGTAGACAGAGGGGTCTGGAGTTGTCTATTTTTCTCCCACCAGATACTTTAGCCTCTGATAAAACTTCAGCAGAATAGACTCAGGCAAAATAGTTTCTACTGAGGGTAGGCCATGTTAAGAACAGAATACTCTGGCATATATTGAAATGGTTCCTTTCCCCTCCTCCTGCTGGAAACACTAGGGGAATTTTCTCTGGTATTTACTGAGAGGGCTTGGTAGAGTTCCCATAGGTAGAGCTAACAAAAGTGTGGGAACCTCCCCCATACCTTGTCTACACTGAGCCTCCAGCAATTTGTCAATCACAGTTTAGGCTTCCCCACCCTGGGACAGTTCTGGTGGTGGTTTCTGCTTGTACATTCTGCCATTTTAAGCTGTGATTCTCAGTGTTCACCTATTTCTCCAGTATAGGGAAGAACAGTGATTTGCCCTGTGACCTCACTTCTTTGACAACTAAGAAGAGTTGACTTTCAGTTTGCATAGCTTTCTACTTGTTCTTATGTTGGAGTGGTGCTAAGGGACAAGAAATCAGAAGACTGGACATACTGATTTTGGGTGCCCATGAGACACCAAAATGGAGCTGTCTAGTATACCAAAGAATATAATATGGCTTCGGTAAGCTAGAGATACAGATCCAAATGATATGAGTGTACAAGTAGTTGGCAAATCTTGGAGTATATGAAGTTAAATTGGGAGTTAGCTCCCAAGAGTGAAACAGAATCCTGGGGAATTCCAACATTAAAGAGGCAGCATATAATTTTATTTTATTTTTTTATTTTTTAAATGTTTCTGCTTTATTTTTGAGAGAGAGAGAGAGAGAGAGAGCGAGCTTGGGGGGGGGGGGCGGGTAGAGAGAGAGAGGGAGACACAGAATCTGAAGCAGGCTCCAGGTTCTGAGCTGTCAGCACAGAGCCCAATGTGGGGCTTGAACTCATGAACTGTGAGATCATGACCTGAGCCGAAGTCAGATGCTTAACTGACTGAGCCACCCACGTGCCCCAAAGAGGCAACATATAATTTTAAAGGAGCACTGAAGATATAGTCACTCTCTGATAAAACTAAATTTTCACAGGTACCTTGTTATTACTCATATAAATTTATCAAAGTTCATTACCTTTTATTCTTTTCCACCCACACCTCCCACACCCCAATTAACTAAAGCAATTATATTACATAATCTGCTCATCCTGGGACAATTGTTAACATGGAGACTTTTCAAAATTAAAATATTTCAAACTACCTTTTAAATAAGGTTCTATAGATTGGTCTATAAATCTTCTTCTGTTTAAAAAATATCATCTTAAAGGAAAGATATTTTATTCCAGTAGGCAGTCCAGAGAAAGTTTCTGAGTACCAAATTCTAAATCTCCAAAAGTAGGATTAAAATTTTAGATACTGAAAGATTCCAGGAAACGTTTGCATTTCTGCATGCTACAGTAAAATGAAGGCAGGAGGGACACATCTGCCAAACTTTATATTATAATTAAATCACTTTGTACTGACATAGCTTTACTTTAGAGGAGAATGTTTGTGGGGATTTTTAATCAGATAAAAATAGGGCTGCTGTTTTCTCTATACCAATTAACATAGTTGACATTTAGCCAGATCTGCCCTGGACACAGCAGGGGATGTACAGTTTGTCCTGATTCTGTGGGAAATGAAAAATGCAGTACTTGGCACAAGAAAAAATATGTGAACCCAAAAAATGTTGTCAAATATAGAAGTCAAATTAAGAAAATTGATTTACTGAAGGGCAGTCTATGCTTTCTAGAGAACAAAGGAGAAGAAAGACTCTCTGGACTATTCAACAACATTATGGACCTTGAGTTTAACTATAAATATGATATGCCAGTGAATAAATATATCTGGTTAAAGATATTTTTCCACAACTCAATTAAATATGCAATTATTACCGTGAGTTTCAGAAAGAAACTGCTCACAGCTCACAGATAACATATAAAGACGTGTTAAAAATATTTGCACAGGGGCACCTGGGTGGCTCAGTGTGTTAAGC
Organism: Panthera onca; assembly: GCF_046562875.1. NCBI lineage: Eukaryota > Metazoa > Chordata > Mammalia > Carnivora > Felidae > Panthera > Panthera onca. Next base: position 68,690,654 of record NC_138348.1, read on the forward strand.
GTCTGACTTCAGCTCTCATCATGATCTTGCAGTCCATGGGTTTGAGCCCTGCGTGGGGCTCTGTGCTGACAGCTCAGAGCCTGGAGCCTGCTTCGGATTCTTTGTCTCCCTCTCTCTCTGCCCCTCCCCCATTCACCCTCTGTTTCTCTCTCTCTCTCTCTCAAAAATAAACAAACACTTAAAAAATTATTTTTTGCACATTAAGTCTGCTTAGATATCATCTAATCAAATTCTTTCATGTATGGATGAGGAAAATTGGTCCCAAGGATGTTAAATTACTTCCATAAAATCACACTGATGCATTGCCCTCATAGATCCTTTGGTTCTCAAAAACTTTATGGGAACGTCAAAGCTATTGAAGCATTTCAAATTTATCAGAGTGCCTGAAGAATAGTCTTCTGGTTTATTGAACTTATGATTAACTAATGATGTAAAAGAAAAGTGCCTTTATATTTATAATTTCTTAAAAATTGATCTAAGGCAGGGGCACCTGTGTGACTCGGTCGGTAGGGCATCCAACTTCAGCTCATGTCATGATCTCGTGGTTCGTGGGTTCAGGCCCCGCATTGGGCTCTGTGCTGACAGCTCAGGGCCTGAAGCCTGCTTCGGATTCTGTGTTTCCCTCCCTCTTTGCCCCTCCCCTGCTCACGCTCTGTCTCTCAAAGACTAATAAACATTTAAAAAAATTAAAAATAAAATTGATCTAAAGTATTTCACTTCATAGTTCGACCTTTATAAGTAGTAGATTGGAAACATAAAATCGCTGCTGTTGGATATTTACCCACAAAAACAGCAAAATTCATGTATTTCAAACTAAAATATGAAGGTGAACTGAATATTTGAATAACTTGTAATAATTCAAGTTCATAACTGCAAAGAGCATTTTATATACTTAGGGTTATGGCTCCAATACAGTAGTTCAGGTGACTGTGTAGAAAATATTTTGACTCCCTGTATACCCTGAAAAATTTGTGGCCTGTGCTAGCTAGCCTCCCAGATGAATTTCACTGATCCTCATCTTCTGGTTTTTGTGCCATTGTGTAGTCCCCTCTCACAATGAATAGGAATGACCTGTGTAACCAGTACAATATTGGGGAAATGATGGTGTGTGACTTCTCAGGCTACTCTCTCTTGGCTCTCTCACACTGGCAGAAGTCAGACACCATGTTATGAGAACACTCAAACAGTCCAACGGAGAGGTCCACATGGCAAAGAACTTAGGCCTTTTGCCACCAGCCTGCATTAACTTGCCAGCCTTGTGAGTGGGCCATCTTGGACGCAGATCCTCTGGCACCACAGCCAGGCCTTCAGAAGCCCTGACGAACATCTTGATTGCAACCTCAGGAGAGACCCTGAGCCAGAACTACTCAGCTAATCTGTTCCCAAATTCCTGACCCACAGAAACTGCGTGAGATGTTGTTTTAAAGCCTCTAAAATTTGGGATAATACATAACTATATTGGACTTTTAAAAAATATATATGCCCTATGTGTTAGTTTTCCTAGGGCTGCTCTAACAGATTACCACAAATCTGGTGGCTTAAAACAAGAGTTTATTCTCTCACAGTTCTGGAGGCCAGAAGTCTGAAATCAAAGTGTTGGCAGGGCTGTACTCCCTCCAAAGGCTCTGAAGGGAGAATCCTCCCTGTGTCTTTCAGCTTCCGGTGGCTCCAGGTGTTCCTTGGCTTGTGACTGCACAACTCCATTCTCTGCCTCCATTTTCAGGTGACCTTCTCTTTTCCATGTGTCTCTCCTTTATGTGTGTCTAACAAGGACACTTATCCTGGGTTTAGAACCTACTCAGATAGTTGAGGATGATCTCATGTCCAGATCTTTAATACAATTACATCTGCAAAGAGCTTTTTTCCAAATAAGGTTATATTCACAGGTTCCAGGATATGGACATATCTCGGGGTGGGGGGGGGGGGGAGAGGCGGGGGTCACCATTCATCCTACTACACACTGTAAGAGTTTATATATAGTTTGAATATGTAATTTACTTAAGTCACCTAAAAGAGTCATGAAGGCAAACTAATGATAAGATGGTAATAATAATGGGGCACCTAGGTGGCTCAGTTGGTTAAGCTTCCAACTTCAGCTCAGATCAGATCTCTCGGTTCGTGGGTTCGAGCCCCACCTCGGGCTCTACACTGACAGCTCAGAACCTGGAGTTTGCTTCAGATTCTGTGTCTCCTTCTCTCTGCCTCTCTCCTGCTGGCACTGTCCCCCCCCCCCTTTCTCTCTCAAAAATAAATATGAAAAATAAATAAAAAATAAAAGATGATAATGGTGGTAATAAAAGACCTGGTTAATTGAGTGCTCTAGTGGACGGGTTTGATTACTCAAAGCTGCATCATAGCATCTTTTTTATGAACAGGAATCAGGAGTCCTGGGATCCAGCCTCCACTGGCTGTATGGTCTTGCAGGAGACTACTTCTATGATCTTTCCTGGGGGGAGGATCTTTTCCCTTAGCCTCTGTGTGCAGAGACATCTACTAGAGTAGCACCTCTGGCCTGTCTTTGCTTCCTTACTCATTCTCCCTAGTGACTTCAGGAAAAAGAAATGAATGTTCTTTGCCAGGACCAGGACTAGTATAAGGTCACCAGGACTAGGGAGGCACCAGGGGCACAAAATTTAAGAAGACCCTCACTCTCGTGGTGCCTGGGTGTGTCCATCAGTTAAGCATCCAACTTTGGCTCAGGTCATGATCTCAAGATTTGTGAGTTCAAGCCCCACGTGGAGCTGTCTGCTGTCAGTGTGGAGCCTACTTCGAATCCTCTGTCTCCCTCTCTCTCTGCCTCTGCCCCTTCCCTAAAATAATAACTAAATAAACAAACAAACAAAAAAAGACGATCCTCATTCTCAGGGTCAGGAGGCAGACACATTCCAGGTATTACATTATGGGCCTCACTCCAGTGCCACTCTAAGAAGCTCTCCCTGCCAAATGATTCAAGATCACATCAATCCTTCTCTACTTTGATGCTCCATAATAGTTGCCTGTATCTCACAGTTCACAGTTTTTATAATCTGTTCTCTAATTGTTCCAGTATACATCATTTAGATTGTAAACACCCTCCCTTTAATGTTGTCTAACCACGTTGGAGCACATTATGTGCACATCACTACACATTTATTGGTTGACCAAATTAATAGACACACTTCTTCAAGAAAAACCTACTTAACATGTTTTTCCTCCTTGAAAATCATTTTTTCTCAAAAATCATTCATTATTTTAGAACATAGTACATTTTCCATTTGGACTATTTTCTTCACAGAAATCATGTAGTTCTTAAAACATCTGAATCCATTGGGGCGCCTGGGTGGCTCAGTCGGTTGAGCGTCCAACTTTGGTCAGGTCATGATCTCACCGCTCGTGGGTTCGAGCCCCGTGTCAGGTTCTGTGGCTCTGTGCTGACAGCTCAGAGCCTGGACCCTGCTTTGGATTCTGTGTCTCCTTCTCTCTCTGCTCCTCCCCTGCTCATGCTCTTTCTCTCTCTCTCTCTGTCTGTCTCTCAAAAACAAATAAATAAACATTAAAAAAAAATTTAAAACATCTGAATCCATCATGCAGTCTTCTGCAAGTTAGTTATATTTTTAAAATGTGTTCAATTCTTGGTATTAATTTGTTTTCCCAGTTTCTTAATTTGTGAGTCTATTTGTGAGGCTACTGATCTAATTGTGTTATTTTAGACAGGGTAAAATACCAGTTAGGCCAAAAAGAGCTTGCTTGGGTAACTGTGTATAAACTCTGCCTGAAAGTCCCACCGCTAACATTGTGGAGGTAGAACTAGACCATACACAGAGCCCGGTATCATGTGCCTACATATTTAAAAGTTATATATCAAGCTCTTAAACTTTTGGAGAAGTATGTCCTATCCTTCTACTTTGATAGATTTTTTTTTCTTTCCAGAATTTCATTTTTATATTTTCCATTTCTATTTTGGCCTCAACGTGATCTCATTCTTAATGCTCTAAAAGATTAAAAACCAAATGTAATTACATTGAAAGTATTCAAATTGTGAGTATATTTTCCATCAAAAAAGGTAAATATAAAAGACTGAAAAATTACAATTATTTTTGGGTGAAGATGGTCTAAAGTACAAACTTCCAGTTATAAGATATATAAGTTCTGGGGATATAATGTAGAGCATGGTGACTATAGTTAATAGTACTGTATTGTATATTTGAAAGTTGCTAAGAGAGTAGATCTTAAAAGTTCTCACCACAAGAAAAATAAATTTGTAACAATGTGAGGTATGGATGTTAACTAAACTTATTGTGATAATCATTTCACTGTATATACATACATCAAATCATTACATTGTATATCTTAAACTTACACAATATTATGTCAGTTATTTCTCAAACTGGAATAAAATTATAATTATTTTACATGTTTAAAAAATGACTTCTCTAAAGAATTCAAAGTTATATCTCAAAATTGAAAAGGAAAAAATAAATTATAATTATTTAATATCAAAATTTTAAATCAAAATCATAGAGAAAACTTAAAATTTACCTGCATCTATTTAAATATATTATTAAAAAGAAAACTATTCTTTATTCTTGCATTGACCATCTGGTAGTCAGTGGGAAGAATTGATATCATGCTTCATGCATGTTATGTCTAGCTTACATATTTACACATTCAAGAGTAATATGAATTGTTTTATATTGCAAATGTTCCTCAGCAGTCATGTTTAATTATTACAAATAATATACTAGTTCATGGGTACTTCTGGAAACACAAAATGTAAAGAAAAGCAAGAGGGGCGCCTGGGTGGTGTAGTGGTTAAGCATCCAACTCTTGATTTTGGCTCAGGTCATCATCTCACGGTTTGTGGGTTTGAGCCCCACATTGGGCTCAGCACTGGCACTGCAGAGCCTGCTTGGGATTCTCTCTCTCTCTCTCTCTCTCTCTCTCTCACTCCCCTGCTGCTGCACTCTCTCTCTCAAAATAAATAAACTTAAAAACTTTTTTTAAAAATAGATACTGGGTGAAATGGAAAATGATACTTCACTGTGCAAAAATCTTTTGCACTCATGCTGAGAGGAAGGAAATGAAAAGTTAGTCCTTTCTCCTCTCTAGGTACTCCTCTTATTCAAACCCACCCACATCACTGGTGTTCATCTCCAAATTTGGTGGCAGTACAATCCACAAGACCTTACGGCATTTAGACACAGTTGCCTTTTCACTCAAGAAATAGGACAAGAGAGGTAAAGAAGCGTTTCCCTGGAGGCTGAATGCTGTTAAGCATGAAAGTGGATGTTTAAGGACACATGTGCCAGTGCTGAGCACCAAATCACAAGTGCCAGAGGTACCCATGTGCTATTAAACAGATTTATTTTTTGTGTTTGTGATATGTGGGGCCTTCTAAAACAGAGCCTAAAGCGGGGCCACCTTGCTTGGGTGGCAGGGTTGATTGTATCACTGTGCCAAAAGTCAATCACTGAAGGTCAGAAAGTTCCTTCTAGTCCCAATAGGGTTCATGGGTTAAAGAATTAAGCTATTTGTAGTGATACAGTATAATAGTGAGAACACAGACTCTGGAGACATAGTGATTGGGTTCACATCCCAACTTTGCTACTTAGTTGTCTAACCTTGGACAAGTTAGTTAACCTTTCTATACTTCATTTTCCTCATCTGTAAAATAGGGATGATAATAATGATACTACTTTGAAGGAGAGTTGCAATGTTTAAAAAATACTCATCTCACTGAGTAAAGTGAGTAAATATATGTGAGAGAAAATGTAGTGAATATATTTTCCATCAAAAAATGTAAAATGGGGCGCCTGGGTAGCTCAGTTGATTGAGCATCCAACTCTTGATTTAAGCTTGATTTAAGCTCAGGTCATGATCTCACAGTTCATGAGATAGAGCCCTGCATTGGGCTTGACAGCATGGAGCCTGCTTTGGATTCTCTCTCTCCCTCTCTCCCCCTCCCCAACTCATGCTCTTTCTCTTTTGCTCTCACAAAATAAATAAATAATTTTTTTTAAATGTAAAGTAAATATAAAAGATATTTTGCAATATAAAATTACTCATATTACTCTTAAATGTGTGCTACATAGGCTAGCATATGTAGGCTAGCATATGTAAGCTAGACAAAGACATATATCAACTATGTGCACCCTCCAAATCATTGTGTAGAACCAATTCACTCTTGGAAAAAGTACAATAATTAATTTTAAAAAAATAACAACAACAACCAGCTTTTGGATGCCTTTTGTGGCCAAGCACAACATTTACATTATATCATTTAATCCTCAGAACAGTCCTCAGAGATAAACATTATTTTCAGTTTTCAAGGAAGAAATTAAGAAAGGTTCAGTAATCTGTTCAAGGACACAAGTAATAAGCAACGGTGCTAAACTTCAAATGGATGTTTTCTGAGTACTAAACCTAAGCTCTTTTCAGTTTGTTCTTAGTGGACCAAACCATGTCTCTTAATCGCAAATTCTAAATTCTAAGATCATACAGTGGTAATGTTATCGGTAGGAATGGAAATTATAAATAACTTGCCATCACCAAACTTTGAGCTCTTTGAGGACACAGGTTGTTTTATTTAGCTCTTAGCACAATGCCTGGAACACTGTAGACACTCAATAAATGCTTGTCAAACCAGTAATGATTAATCTGGGGCCAAAAACAGGCTAAAGAAGTTAACATCATATTTTGTTAATTGACAGTGTAAAATAGATTCATTGAGACAACTACAGTGCTCCCTCTACTTCATATAACAAAATTTTACATGATTAATATTTTTTTAAAGTTTAGTCATCTCTGTACCCTTAGATCTTGTTTTGACATTTTTAACCATGGCATATGGAGCTTGACTTTGATTCTTCCATGAATCTTTTTAAAATGAGGACTCAGTTTATTCAGATTTATCTGGATGGCACTATTACTTCCCTGATCCTTGCTAGAAAATAAGTTACAGAATATTTGAAGATGTTTTCCTTATTTAGATTTGAACTGCATGGGCTTTTTATTGTTTTCCAAAAAATTCTCATGGGCCACACAGGGTTCATACCAGTCTGGAATATGGTTGTTTGGCCCACCCACCATTTTCAATAACATTTAAACTTAGGTTTGTATATTTAGGGATACAATGATGATGCTACGGATTTTTATCCTGAGTTTCAGTTCTTTTGGTGTTCCACAAGGAGCAACCACATCTAGTACTGAACAACATCTTAAAATACATTTCCTAGCAAATTGTAAGGGAAAAAAATGAATTCCTTCAAGTTTGTCTCTCTTCTACTAGACCAGAAACATCAGCTATTTATTTATGCTTTAGTCCAGATTGGGAGATAAGAGGAGTTCAAAGGGAGATCATGTAGCCTTCTTCATGTCTATTTTCTTCAGTTGGGCTGAAAAAAAAAATGTGATGACTGAAGCTCCAGCAATAACTTTGGGCCACTAGGTACAAGCTACATACTGAGGGTAGCAGAGCAACAGGGTAAAAGAGAGTCTGTGTCCTTGATGATTATAAATCTGCCCTACCAACCCTGGACTGTTTACTTCCAGACTTCACTTACGTAAGAGAGAAATGAATTTATATCTCATTTAAGCCACTGTTATTTGCAGCTTTCTGTCTTTTTCACCTCTACCTAATCCCAACAAAGAGGCTGTATTAAAGTCCTCATATGTTGTTTTATTGTGGGCAAAGTAAAAAGAAGGATGTGACTTTATCTCCATGATCATCTTTTTCTACTCCCAATACCAAATATTATCCCATTTCCATCTGGCCCATAGAAGCCAGACACCTAAACAATTCTATAAGAAGACGGAACTTATTAATTTATCCTAGCATATGAGTGTAGTAGCAATTTCTCAAATAACATGCTTATATTTTCCAAGCTGGCCTAATTAAATACACTGGATTTTGTTCTATGAAATTGATTTAAATGATTCTCCTGCACTTTACACAGTTCATTAATTATATACCTTTAGGGCTCTAGAACCTTTTCCTAGAGTACCAAGAAATGTAAACTAGCCAAATGTGACTTTTAACCTCAAACTTCAACCTGCTTTATATGTCACATTGAAAAGTACTGCACAGCTGTTTTCCCAGAAAGACTAGTTTTTCTTTCAAATCTTCCTTCATTTTTATAATCTAATCTCTAAAATGTTTCAACGTATGATTATATATTGAGTCCTATATTATAAGGCTTAAATTCATTTCTTTTAAAGTTTTCTTTTTACCCTTGAAAAGGTATGCATTCTCAATAGTGAATAATTATTGTGAGATAAAGAATAGAAGGGAAGAAAAAAGAAATTGAAGATAAGATTGGGCTTTAACACAGAAGAAAACTTACCTGGGTGCACATTAAACATTTGGCTAAGTAAATTCTTACAAGGAATACCAAAAGATTTTTAACCAGCAGTAACAAAAGCTTGACAAAACTAAAAGGCAGGTTTCCTTATGATCTAATAAGATAATTTTGTCTTCATAATTAGCAAATTGATGTTGCTAAAATAGCACATGGAAAAGTATGCTCAAATGTTCCGCCAATGGGAACAGTGTGCATGATTCAGACTGTGAGCAAAGACAGCATAGGATGACTTTAGGGAAATGCACACAATTGCCAAATCATATCCTCAGGCACCAGAATGTGTGAGTCCTCTACCCACTACTGATTCTTGTCTCTAAGATATGTTGACACATTTATTTGTCATGTGTCTTTCTTCAGTCTGCAGTGTGGTGTAATACAAAAAGTATTGAGTTCAAGATCAGAAGACTTGAGCTCTAGGCCAGGCTCTCACACTTATGGCCCTGTGCATGCCACTTGACCTTCCCCAGTGTCGGTTTCCTCATCTGTAAATTAGGGTTAATAATACCTGTAATACTTGCCTCACAAGTGTGTTGTGAAAATCAAATGACATGTATGTATTAGTGCTTTGTAAACTACAAAAATTAAGCATTCTCTTCCTTCAGATTTTACCACCTGTACCTTCTACTTATGATATTTCTTTTCCTGAAATCTGTTTTGAAAATTAAGAGCCGGTCTACATCTTCTAGTGGCCTCTCTCAAGAGCAAATCCTTTATCCACCTGAGCCCCTTTATCTAAAAATGATGAGTTGGACTAGACTGACAGGTCAGAATTTTATTTAGCAGCAGAACATTTTTAAATAGGCTTATTCGGAAGATCAGCATAATGAACAAAAGTAGGGTTGCTCTTAGTTGAGATGGTTGAAGCTGGGATGAAGAGAACTCAGAGTCCTGCCTAATTAGACCTCCCCCACAAAGATACACACTATACCCCACTCAACCAGCTCCTAAGGTCCCTTACAACAAACCTTAGAGCCTCCTACTCTGACTTTTCTATAATGTTGATGTTATGATTCCAGCCCTGATGTTTCTATGATTCTTCAAGCAAAATTCACTCTACTGTAAAGGAGTAGAGAAAAGCTGTAGTATGTTATGGATGGATAGATGTGACATTTGAACTCTTGTTAGCTGACCAAGAAATTTGTTGAAATGTAGCCATGTCAGTCTAATCATGTAAGTAACAAACTACTTGAGATGGAAGCTGTGTGAAATATCTCAACAGTCTTCATGGATCAGAGCACTCTGCCGAAACTATAAAAGTAAATATTGAATGGGCACTTCTCCAATTTGTTCTCCACTAAATATACAGCAACACTGCAGTCTCTTTGAAACCATTTTCAGTAAGAATGACTCAGAGATTAAGAAGCCACTTATAACAAAGTAAGTAATGCAATGCCATTTCTCAATGCCCCCAGACAACTGAGACTGTGTATGGAGGTTGGCTTCAGTGTACACAGATCATAGAATCACAGAAAGTCTGATCTGGAAATCATGTTAGAGAACAACCAACCTATTTTATAAATGATGGGTCTGAAATCCAAAAAGACTGTGAGCTGCCCAAGTTTAGGAATTCATTCAAGCTTCATTAAGTAAACATTAGCTAAGCACTAACCATGTGCCAGGTGGTATTGATAGGAAGATAAATAAAACATGATCTCTGTCCAAGTAGTGGGAGAAGTCAGACAAATAAATCCATAATTGCAGTCAGATTATTGCAGCACCAGGACTCGAAACTCTGTGTCCAAGTTCTTAGGCCAGTGTTTTTACCACCAACTTATACTGTCTCTCAAAACAAAACAAAACAAAACAAAACCCATGAGAAATTAGTAGTGAGGAACTATAGCCAAATTGATCCAAAGATATATTAATGTAAACTAAGCCTAGGTCTTTGGGATGCACAAGTACTTATTCACATTTCTTGAGGACCTAAGAATAGTAAGAGGGTTCTTTCTATCCTTGTATGAAAGAAAATGCTTACAAAAATCTTTCACTAATACTAGTAAGGACTTCCTAGAAGACTGAGGAAATCATGAATGGAAAAGTCCTACAAACTAAGCATACATAGCATGGCCTTTGCTCCAACTTTGAGGAAGTTGCCATCAAGGTCAAATTCATGAAAAATTCCATTACCTACTGACATACTTTTCAACCTATTTAAGCAAGAAAAAGAGATTTTAATTAGCTGTCTTCCTGTCTTCATGTGCTTATTATTTTTATTTAGTATTTAAAATACTGAAAAAATACACAAGATTTCAAAGATCTATGCCACCATCCAGAAAGAAAAAAACAAACAAAAAACTATGGGCATACTTTATAAAATCTCATTTCTTCATTACTAGTAAGATTTTAGGATGAATTTTTTCTGCATTCCTGCTCACTGTCTTCTCTAAACTGCTTTGTGGTTTTCAACTACATCAAAGTAAAATCAGCACATATACCTAACAAGAGAACTTCAGGGAACAACACCAATCAACCTACATTTATTTGTCCAAAGTTTAGCACTAGTAGATCTGAGGACAGGCATCTTTACAAAGAATCCATCATCTATGCATCCATTTATCCATTTGTTCATCTAGGATGCATTTATTGACTACGTTCTACATGAATACCATGATATGAAGAGCTATGTGGAATACTAAAAAAATAGAACAATGTTTCTCAAAGTGTAGTTTGAGGACCTACCTCCATCAGAATTACCTGGAGAATTTGCTAAAAATGTAAGTTCCTAGACCCCAGTAGTATAGATTTTCTTTATTGGTTTAGTTCCCCATTGCAAGCAACAAAAACAAATTCTTGCTACCTTAGACAAAGAAGGAACTGACTGAAAGGATATCAGGGATTCACATAATTGACCAGAGATTGGAACCGAGGAAGCTTTAGAGGAACCACAACAAAAATAACAACACAGGAACAATGTAGTCATCATGCTGACACTGTAATGATTTCCAGTTCTAACTTTGGTGTTGTTTTACTGCTATAGACTGAAATTTCTGAAGTAGAGTCACCAAATGATGGAGTGTCACCAGGCCCAGGTGACACTTCTTCAGACTAATCTTCCAAAGGGAGATTCCTCTAAAGGGAAATTAAGATGAAAATGAGAAGTGGCATTAAATGCTGGTTAAAACTGACAAATGCCTGGTTACATATTAAATCAGAATCTCTGAGGGTGAGGCTGGGGGGGAGGAGAGGGTATACATTTTTTAAAAAAGCTTTCAGATAATTATGAAGTATTCTAAAGTCTGACCAACACTGATGTAAATGATATGATCTATCCCCTGAAATAGATTTAAATCAAAACAGAAAGCAAAGACATCTTATTTATGAAACTGGAGAATAATTCCAAGTTTCTAATTAAGTGTTGTCTACCTGTGGTGTTGCCCCCATTTCCACCCCTTGCCCTCATCAGCCATCCAATCAAAAATGAGCATCTTTATAAAAAGGTATGTAATGCTTATTACAATAAAAAGTAAGTATACACATATTTTTATGGAAAAAATAGATGCATAAAAAGCAAGTTTGGAAGACTACATATCAAACTGTTAACAATGGAAAAGAAAGAATAATTCCAAAGACAATATAAACAAGTTCATGACAGTTATATAGCATAGATATACTTGATATAAAAGATATAAAATAAAAATAAATGTAACTGAAATTCTTTATTTCAAACTCTTATGTATACTTTCTGTATTTTATAATTTTCCTGGAATGAGGAAAATAATGTCCTAATCCAAATTATTGAGAGTATAATTGATCATTGTTAGTGACCATGTTTAGACTTTCATATGGCTAGTCATTTCAGACTTTCCAAAAACACTGCATGTCAGATTTTCTTAAATTATAGAAATTTTCGGGGTGCCTGAGTGGCTCAGTCAGTTAAGTGTCTGACTCCAACTCAGGTCCTGATCTCACGGTTTGTGGATTCAAGCCCTGTGTCAGGCTCTGTGCTAACAGAGTGCTAACAGCACAGAGCCTGGAGCCTGCTTCAGATTCTGTGTCTCCCTCTTTCTCTGCCCCTTGCCCACCTGTACTCTGTCTCTCTCTCTCAAAAATAAATAAACATTAAAAAAATTAATTTTCATCATTATCACTTACTGTACATTAAATGAAGATAAATGGTCACCAGCAAGCTCCTCTAGTACAGCTAATGAAATAATATGTTTGTCTGTATTTACTCATTGAGAACAATATCTGAGGATCTTCCACATATATAGTTTTATCCTAGGAACTATGTTATAGGAAAACAAATGTAGGAAGGCACTAGCTAAAGAAAAAAGATAAATTTAATAGGAAACAACTAAAGAATCATGTGAAAGCAACTTATAAACAAATACATGATGGCATAATCTAGATTCTAGTTAGTGTCATCTCAAACTAAGCAGTGGATGAGAGCAAGACAAACCATGAGCATTTTTTTGTTTTGTATTCATATTAGGTAGGCATAGACTTAAAATAGAAGACTTACAGGCAATTCTGAAATAGAGTGTCAACCACTGTGTGGTAGCTGTGGCCTAGGGTAACCAAGAACAGCCTGAGTCTTTTCTTGTTAAGAAAGTGTCAACTGGTCACCAACAATTGCCATGTCTCTAGCTGATCACAGGGCTCAGAGGCAAAACTGAGAACAAGGAGCCAACAGAGCAGTTAGTAGCTGTGTTCAGGAATTAGGATGGTAGCTGGCTCCTAGTAGGAGCTCAGTAAATGTTCCTTGTTGAATAGTCATTCATTTGGAAAGAACTGCTGCTGTTACATTGATTTATCCAACCTTTCTCCCACCCTTTCCTCCTCATTTTCTCACTCCTCTGGGTCCCTGCCACATACAACACAGCAAGATAATAATCACCATCCACAATGTCATCTTTGAATGAAATATTAAATGTGTATCTGGATGCCAAATACTTAAAAATACGTTGCAAAACATAACCTAAAATGTGCATTTAGCTACAGGCCCATCTAAAAAAAGAAAGAAAGAATAAAAATAATCTGAGTTCAAGGGAGAAAGAATGTGCTGTTTTTATGCATAATATTTCAAGCTTTGCCTCTATGAAGCTTAGATTTGCTAAAAGCATATTAAAATGCAGCTAGTTGGCTAATTCACAAGTCAAGTCTTGTGGGTGGAGACCATTATTATTATTATTATTATTATTATTATTATTATTAACATTTAATAGTATTATAAATATTTATGTACTGCTGTACATTACCAAAGTGCTTAAAATTAGTTAAAGCCAAAAGCAGTATCATCTTTGTTCACTAATGAGAATGAAGTTTGACTGTTTTGTGGAAACTACAGAGAAAAAGACACATGGACTAGAAATTTAAATATTTGATATAAATTTCAGTTAAAATATTAAACTGTGTAATTTAACTAAGAACATAATGAAGCTCTACACATTAAAAAATTAAATTATTAAGATAATGTTATTTTATGTCAAATTTTGCTTGTAATTATAGGACATGACACTGAAAGTCCATATCAGTGTTCCTATAACTTTTCTGATAATATGAATCACAAGGAATGTTTGTAAAAAATACAATTCCTTGACTCCCAAGACTTGGAGTTTCTGATTCATTGAGTCTGGAATGAGACCAGGGAAATTTTATTTGTAACCAATACCATAAGAAATTCTTATTATCAGGGAAAATTGAGAAACAGTTGTTTCTGTGAACTAGTATCCAACTCCAAGACCCCATAGGAACTTGGAACATACAAACTTTATAATCAATCAAACCTTACTTGTATAATCAATCCATCAGGCACTGGGCTGATCCACATCTCTTTTGATCTTCATGGCATTCCATAAGATATCCATTTCTCTGATCAAATTTTGAAATGCTGAATAACTAGATGAAAAGAAAAATTGGATAATTAGACCAAATTCACAAAGCCAGATCTATCTGGCTCCCAAACCTATGCCAAATCAGTATGTATTTTTGTCTGCACATTGCCAAATCTTGCATCTTAGAAAAGACAAAAAGGGAGGAGAGGGAAAAAGAAAACAGAATTCCAGTAAGTGCCCTTAAGCTTTTCAAGAGATTATTGAATATGCACACTAAGTTAAAAAGTTAAATCCACCTTAAGTTTTCTAGTTGAAATGTAAAATTGTTAGGAATTGTTTAAAAATTATTAAAAATTGTTTTAAATTGTTTCAAATTATTAAAAATTATATTCTCGGTGCCTGGGTGGCTCAGTCTGTTGAGCGTCCAACTTGGTTTTGGCTCAGGTCATGATCCCAGGGTCATGGGATTGAGCCATGCAGCGGGCTCCACACTGAGCAATGGAGCCTGCTTAAGATTCTCTCCTCTCCCTCTGTGCCTCTCCCCCCTTCCTCTCTCTCTCTCTCTCTCTCTCAAACTAAAGTAAATAAATAAATAAAACATAAAAATTAAAATAATTTAAAAAAATAAAATTACATTCTCTAGTTGAAATGTAAAATTGTTAAAAAGAATCATGTTCCAGGGGAAGACCAAAGGGAGTAAATGGTCATAAAATAAAAAAATATAGTTGATTTCTATATTAGTGTTAAGATAGATGTTGTTAGGAAGTGTAGAGTTCCTTTTGGTTGAGGAAGTAGAGGAAGAAGTAAATAGGTCATGGTATGTAAGGGAATCTGATGTATTATTTCTCTGAAGTTGGCAAGTTAAACTATAAGGAGACCATTCTTTTCTTGTGGGTGCAACTCTTAATCCTGACTGAAGGACCTAAGGCAAAAGTTATGTACAGTCCTTTATTTTACATTAGTGCTGCTGAGAAGGAAGATTCTCCAAAGTCTCTCTCCATAAGCAAGCCTACTTAAGAATCAGGTTATCTTGTACAAGTGCAAGAAATAATTGACCTGAGTTGAGCTAACTTTTTCAGAGAACACAAGCTGAGGTGAGCTAGTTTTTGTACAGAATACAGCTCTAATGTTACCTTGAAAGGCCCAGCAAACAAAACCTTTGGGCCTTTGATGTAGAAATGGGACAAATAGCATGACAAGAAGCGGTAGACTCTGTCAGCAAATTGTTATTGAAATTAATGCCCCTCCCATTTTTGGTTTGTGGTAGTGGTCTGAATGTAGACAATGGTGATTACCTTTCAGTTTTGTTATAAGATGTGGCTACTTCCTTGGCTTTCAAAAATTCTACTTCCTTGGTTTCTTTGTCTCAATGTATCACAGTATTTTTGCTTTAAGTTAGGGGAGATGACCTTGAAAATAGACTTGGGAGGGGGGCAGCTATAGTTTAAGGGAGAACTCAGTGTAGTAATGAACTTAGCTCAGAGGAGCTTTCAAAAAAGTAACAGACCCATCAACCAGTAAGAAGACATTTATGGGAATGAGTCTGTATAATGAGATGGCCATTGTAAAAGAATCTGATAAGCTGAGAGGGCCTGCTATAAAGCAACATCAAACCATATTAAGTCCTATCCTTCTTATATAGATGGGACAAGCCAGAAATTAAGAACTTTGTGTTAGAAGAGCAAAATGATATCCCAGTGGAGATGTTTAGCCACTAGGGCAAAAGCCAGGAAGGGTGGGTGGGAGTGTGGGGAGGTGCCTGGAAGGATGGTTTTTTAGTTTCAAAGAACATTTTGCATATAAGGAAGCATCCTAGTGATTATGAATTATTTTTATGTTTTGGCCATATTTAATTTATTTTATTTACACTTAATTTCTTAGCTGAAAATAGGTTTTGAAGACCTAAATGTATAAAGTTGTTGAAGAAAAGGCCTATTTCTCAAAGGCAGTAAGCTCTCTTACAAAAATAGAGTAATGATCGACTATCAAAAAGAATGAAATCTTACCATTTGCAACAACGTGGATGGAACTAGAGTGTATTATGTTAAGCGAAATATGTCAGAGAAAGACAAATATCATATGATTTCATTCATATGTGGAATTTAAGAAACAAAACAGATGAACATAGGGGAAGGGAAGTAAAAATAAGATAAAAACAGAGAGGGAGACAAACCATACGAGACTCTTAAATACAGAGAACAAATTGATGGTTGCTGGTGGGGTGTTGGGTGGGGGGATGGGCTAAATGGGCAAATGGGCACTAAGGAGGGCACTTGTTGGGATGAGCACTGGGTGTTCTATGTAAGTGACGAATCACTAAATTCTATTCCTGAAATTATTACTACACTATTTTAACCAACTGGGACCTAAATTAAAAAAAAAAAAGTAGGGGCGCCTGGGTGGCTCAGTCTGTTGGGCGTCTGACTTTGGCTCAGGTCACGATCTTGCAGTTTGTGGGTTTGAGCCCTGAGTTGGGCTCTGTGCTGACAGCTAGGAGCCTGGAGCCTGCTTCAAATTCTGTGTCTCCCTCTCTTCCTGCCCCTCCTGTGTGCATGCTCTGTCTGTCTCTGTCTCAAAAATAAACAAACATTAAAAAAAACTTTTTTAAAGTAATGATTAGTAAATAACCACTGAATTTAGTAGTGATAATAATAAAGTAAGTAGTAGTGATTCTTCTAGGAATTGACTGCCTTGATACCTTGCATGCCTGAGATCAGGAGCTAAATCCATTGTTCTTTGAGATCTTTCCAATTTTAAGAACTATAAATTTATGAACCAGAATCTGAGGGAGAAGAAAAATAAACCCTTTTCTCTTTAGTGTGTCAATGCATAAGAAACATTTTCAAACCAGATTGTATTATTTTTTCATGCCATGCCCTATTCTATCTGTATGCCAAGTGGAAAATGTAGTTGGAAATGTTTTTTTTGGCCAAATATAACTCTGTTCTGGGAAACTACTTCCTTTACCAACCACAGCTATTCAGACACATATTAGAATGTAGTATAGGTGTCCAAGGAATATCCCCCATGGTCCCCTAAGCCACTGCATTAACTCCTAGGGAAAATTGCAAGTTGATGACAGAGGTATCTGGGACTGGCATGGGTGTCTGGCCTCTTTCTTAAAGATCTCTAACCTAGCCAACAAGATGGCTGTGTGTTGTGAGAGAGGACAATGGAAGCATCTGGTAATAGCCAAAGAAGTTGTCCTTTTAGACATTTCCATTTGACTATCTCATAAGTCTACCATACTTAACTTTCCCAAATCAAAACCAATTCCCCAAAACACGTTCAACCTCCAATCTTTCCTATCTCAGTAAATGGCACCATCATATGCCCAAAAATTCAAGTCCAAACCTAGGACTTATTCTAGTTTCTGCTTTACCTCACTCCCCAAATCCAATTTATCAACAAATTCTGGAAATTCTGAACAAATTATTCTGAAGGAAATCTTGAATTTCCCCATCATTACTACTATTATCCTGCTCTAAGCCACAGTCATCACTCATCTGAACTACTATAAAACCCTCCCGTTTTCACTGCTGTTCCCTCTAAACTCCATCCTCTAGCCAGAAGATGGAATCATCTTTTAGAAAAACAAATCAGTCCAGGGGTGCCTGGGTGGCTCAGTCGGTTAAGCTTCCAACTTTGTCTCACATCATGATCTCCCGGTTTGTGAGTTTGAGCCCGCGTTGGACTCAGTACTGACAGCCCAGAGCCTGGAGCCTAGAGTCTGCTTCAGATTCTGTGTCTCCCTCTCTGCCCCTCATCCGCTCACACTCTGTCTCTCTCTCCCTCTCTCAAAAATAAATAAATGTTAAAAAAAATTTTTTTTTAACAAATCAGTCCATATCTTTTCCTGGCTTAATCCAACTTTGTCCATAGCCTCCCACTGTAACTTGAACATAATCAATGGTCTTGCCACACCCCATAAAATCCTATATGGTCTGGCCTCTGCCTACATCTACAATCTCATCTCCTATCTCTCACCCCTTTGTTCAATTTACCCCAACTACATTGTCATTTCCTCTGTTCCATGGACAAAGCTCCTTTGCACTTGGATTCCTTTTCCTGATATGCTCTTCACAGGCCTTCTTATTAGCTGTCTCCTCCTAATTCATGTCTCAGCTCAGTTATTAGCTCCTCAGAAAAGCCTTCCCACCTTTCTTCTCCCTATTCATTAGATTTGGGAGGAGATAATTTGGTTGTTGTTGTTTTTTTTTTCCACTATGTGCATTTATTACTTTGCTTTGTAAATTAAGGTAAAAATGTATAAATAAACAAAATAGCCTCTTTAATCACTATTATATCACTTTGTTTTGCTTTCTTCATTGTAGTCATCATTTTCTCACATTAATTTTCTTTATTTATGTTTTCTTATTTATTGTGTGTTTCTCACTGGAATGTAAGATCTATGAGAGAGGAATTATTTCAATGACCCACGTCTGCCATGTCAACCAGTGTATCCCAGCACCTACAAGGTCATTTATACATTGCAGATTCTCAATAAATATTTGTTAAATGAGTAGATTTCAGTTGCCTAAAAAGTTGTTTCCTTTGGCTGAGAATGGTCATGTGCATTCATTTGAAAAGAGTGTTTAGTGAAATATTCTGTTTGCATATTAAGATACTATTGCCAAGGGACACCTGGGTTGTTCAATCAGTTAAGGGTTCAACTTGGGCCCAGGTCATGATCTCATGGTTCGTGAGTTTGAGCCCCACATCGGGATCTCTGCTGTCAGCACAGAACCTGCTTCAGATCCTCTGTACCCCCCTCTCTCTCTCTCTGCCCCTCCTCCCCCTCAAAAATAAATAAACATTTAAAAAAAGATACTACTGCCAATACCCACGCACGTGGAATGGTTCCTTAATACAAGTGAGAAATTGTCAAAATACATGCAAAGCTCCTAACAAAGATGGCAAATAGATTAGTATCCAAATCTATTTCACATGTCCATGGTAAGGTTCACATCAATGTGAAAATTGAAAAGCAAACTTTATGTTGTTTTGAATCTGATAGCTAATACCTGAGTTCTGCTTTCTAGGCAGTGGTAAACTGTGTGGAATTGCTGATGCTGGAGTTGAAACCTGAATATGAGGATGCTCTAAACTGATTTGCAGCACAGTAAAAATGGAAGAATAAGAGGTAAGGATAATTGCCTACACACTCCAAACAAGACGCAAAGTTATGAGGATGTGGCTATGACAAGTTGTTTAGAATTAGGGCTTTGAAAAATAAGAGTTCTCATTGATTGAATGCCTACTGTGTGCCAGGTCATTGTCTATAGTCTTTATAGAAACAATTTAAGTGGGTATTATTTCCCCATAGCTATGTAAAAAGTAGAGCAATAACTTAAACTAGATTTTTCAAATCCCAAAGTTAACATGCTGTCCACTGTACCACTCAGTCTTCTTCTGATGATGCACTCCATTTATTTCTGTGATTCCTAGCCCAAGTTTAGAGCCTGGCACAGCATCCTAACAGAATCATGCCTCGCTGGACAGTAAATGCCTCTGCTGCCAGCGGAGGGGGCACCTAAATGTCCAAGCTGAACTGAATCCAAGGTTTGCTGACTAAGCAGGTTTCAAGTTTCATGCTCACTCCTCTTCCTCCTCCCTTTCTTTCCTAACATCCCTTGAAGCTCACCTCTCCCACCGTCCACTGGGGAAAGCATCTTCCAGGTGCTAATAAGAAAGAGACTCTGGCCATAGTGTGATGGAAAGAGGCAGCTCAGCAAAATCACTGCTGAGAACCTGGACAGGCTTAGACAATGTGATCTGAAGAGCTGAAGTGTGCAACCCACAGAGAGAAAGAATTGGGTAGAATGCAGAATTGAAGAGGATGAGCTTAAGAGGAAAATCTTCCTGACAGAAATGAATTAGTTATGGGATCAACTCCCCAAGGAAAGGGATGTGGCTCCATTCCCTAACTCCCAGGCAGAAAACATACTAGAAAGGACAAGCAGGAGACAAGGGGAGACATCAATGACTAATCGGTGCTTTTCACCTTTGAGTTTTATGAAGATGAATGGAGCACTTTTGAATGGAGGAATGAAAACAATAATAAAAATGAAGAGATGGTACTGACTAAGGCACTGCAAAGATAAAGAGGAATAGAGGCTTTTTTGGCCCTTGTGCAGAGTGAGAAAAAACTTTTCTTCCAACTGGGAGATGCAGAGGTGAGCAGTTCAGAGTTTTGAATTCACAGTTCAGGCTCTGCCACTTGCCATTTATATGAACCTGAGTAAATTAGCCTTTCTAAGCTACAAAATAGGATAGTATTCCTATAGGAATCCTATAGGAATCTCCTATTTTGTAGGTTATCTCTCACTATAAAATAGGGATAACATCTTTACAGAGGGTTCTTGTGAAGATTA
Source organism: Panthera onca (assembly GCF_046562875.1). Taxonomy (NCBI): domain Eukaryota; kingdom Metazoa; phylum Chordata; class Mammalia; order Carnivora; family Felidae; genus Panthera; species Panthera onca. The sequence goes on from NC_138348.1 coordinate 68,711,141, forward strand.
AGGGAGATAATTTGTGTCAAAAACAGTGTTTAGCACGTAGTAAGCACTCACTGAATGACAGCAATTATTAATGGGTTATGGCTTTGTGCAGAGGGAGAAAATAGCCAAGATCACTGTTAATCAAGGTCAGATTATGGGGACAATTCTTCCCTTTAGACTTAAGGATGGTGCCTCCTTGGTTGAATCATTTGCTACGTTGATGTCTCACACCCTCTTTAGTGACTTGGCTTTCGGCTCACAGAGAAGATGAAGCCCAAATATGATAGACACCACCCCTACTCTCAGGCAAGCTTGCTAAAGAGCAGCTCAACCTGTGTTGGTACTCTGCATCATTCTAAAGATAAAACCATGTCCCCATGGAAGGATATTGTGTACAGATGATAATAGTAACAACACCAGGGGCGCCTGGGTGGCTCAGTTACTGGTAAGGTTCCAATCTAGGCTCAGGTCATGATCCCGCAGTTTGTGGCTTTGAGCCCTGCCTTGGGCTCTGTGCTGACAGCTCACAGCCTGGAGCCTGCTTCAGATTCTGTGTCTTCTTCTTTCTCTGCCCCTCCCCCATTTGTGCTTGTGTGTGTGTGTGTGTGTGTGTGTGTGTGTGTGTGTGCGCGCGCGCGCGCGCTCTCTCTGTCACTCAAAAGCAAATAAATAAACATTAAAGAGAATAAAATAGCTAAAAATAATAGTAACAGCACTATACATTTACTCAATCTTTTACTATTTACAAAACACTGTTACTTATAAAAGGTTACTATTTTTACTTCATAGATGAGGAAACAGAGGCTTAGAGAGGTGAAGCAACTTGATTAAAGTGACATAGATAATTGGTGGGTGGAGCAGGGATCCACACCCAGCTCCTCTGACTTCAAGTCTGGGGTTTTTCTATATCACAAGATGATGTAAAGGATGGGAACAGGTAGCAAATTAGAAAGCCATTTGCTTCCAATCATAAAAACATTGAATTTTATTTACTTTTTAAATTTTTTTAATGTTTATTTATTTTTGAGGTGAGGGGATGGGCAGAGAGAAAGGGAGACATAGAATCCAAAGCAGGCTCCAGGCTCGGAGCTGTCAGCACAGAGCCAGACGTGGGTCTCAAACCCACAAATGCGAGATCATGACCTGAGTTGAAGTCAGACGCTTAACCGACTGAGCCACCCAGGCGCCCCACATTGAATTTTAGAACAGAAAGTAGCTTTCAGATTGCCTAATACTGTGGTTTTTAGACTGTATCCAAGGAATCCTGTAGGAAGTGGGAAAAACCAAGCAGGAAGTAGGATTGTATGCACCTCAGTTTTTATCAATTAATTTTATAACATTACAATGTACTTTGAATGAATGTTTAAATCATTAAGACTTTCCTTTAAGAAGAATGAAGTTGAAAACTCCTAATCTAGTGCAACTGTTTTCCTTTCTCTAGTATGATACTGAGGCCTGGTCTGGTTAAGTAACTTGTCCAAATTTCGTAACTAGTTAGAAGCAGAGTGAGGAATAACACTGAGTCCTTGTCACCTGCATATTTGATAAGCATGTCGTAAATGTCCTCATTCTCCAAATATTTCCCTTTGATTATCTCAAGCAGTCATTTAAATCATCAAGAAATAAGCCCTGGGGTTATTCTCTCCTGATGATTCACTATGTGACCTAATCAGTCCACTGATCTCTGTACCCTTGGCTTTTCCATAGGTAATAGGGAATGATAATTCCTGTCTAGGCAGCTCTCAGTGGGGGTGTTGTAATGATTGTAAAAAAGAACATGTGGAGGTTCACAGGTTTCTTCCAGGGAAGGAGACTCAGAAAGTTCAAGATCTTAATTATTTACAAATGCCTACCAAGCATGTCATTGCTTCTAAGGTGACCTTTGCAATTTACCATCCCTGTGTATTTATTGTTCCTCATTTGAGAAGTCAATGTAGTTTATTTTTGTAACCATGTCAAGGTTTATGAAATAGCCTCAAAACTTATCACTTTGGCTTTCTGATAAGACTGTGATTTCTTACTACCTGTAGGCGGTAAGTAAATCTTTTAAGGTTAAACACCTTTCATTATACACATGTTATAAAGGAAGTGATCACTACTGGGTTCTAGCAATCATGGGGAACCTAGAACCAGATGAAACCAAAGGACTTGCATGCAGGTTACAGAGTTTGTAATTTGTAACCCTTCCACCTAACTGGCAGTTTTTCCTTCTTCAACAAGGAATGCTAGGAAAATGCTATCACAGACCTTCAGGCTAACCTTGAAAGCAGCCTGAGGACTGTGTGTCATCTTGGCTGAGTTCTTTATTTCTCTGAGCTTGTTTTCTCACTTGTACAAGGCAGACATTACATTCCCTTTCCACCTCACAGGGTCACCAAGGATCAAAAGAGAGAACATAGGGTGACATGTTTTTAAAACCGTGATGTGTATGCTAACTGAAAAGATGGTCATTTTTAAGAATGTGTTAGGGGCACCTGGGTGGCTCAGTTGGTTGAGTGTCCAACTTTGCTCAGGTCATGATCTCGTGGTTCATGAGTTCAAGCCCCACATCAGGCTTGCTGCTGTCAGTGCAGAACCTGCTTCAGATCCTGTCTCCCTCTCTCTGCCCCTCCCCCACTTGCATTCTCTCAAAAAAAAAAACTTTAAAAAATTTTTGTAAAGAATGTGTTACATACTATATTTATAATGTACGTTTCAACTAAGTCTTCTAAATTTGTTAGGAATACCTACTTTGGAATGATCAACTACTTAGGATGAAGAAAGGTATTTCAAATTATGCTGATCTCTATAAAGAGAGTAAAGTGGCAATATTGAGCAAGACGAAGTTAGAGCTAAGGAATTCCCTCCTTAACTGGAATTATCACAAAACAAGAATAATTTTCTATTTTCAATTAAGAATATTTTAAATATAGGGGCACCAGGGTGGCTCAGTCAGTTAAGCATCCGACTTCGACTCAGGTCATGATGTCGTGGTTCATGGGTTCAAGCCCCATGCCGGTCTCGGTGCTGACAGCTCAGAGCCTGCTTTGGATTCTGTGTTCTCCCTGTCTCTGCCCCTCCCCTGTCTCTCTCCCTCTCAGAAATAAATAAACATTAAAACATTTTATAAAAAAAGAAAAGAATATTTTAAATTAAAAAAAAAGAAATTAAACAGGTCTTTACCAAAATTCTACTCTGGATGCCTCAGATTTCTAACTACAACTCTTGGAGAGTAGCATTTCTATGCTTATTCATGTTGATACTTTCAAAAATCTGGACCTAGTTTCCATTATGCAGACAAGCCACAGAAGTGGACCAATATTTTAAGACTACAATGTTTACTAATGGATGTCTGGCTAGAAACAGTGTTGGCAGAATTTTGGCGGAGGCATTTACTCTCACTAATGATGTGGAACAGGGCTGCGTAATCATGTCCACTTGTATAAAGTCTACCCAATACTTCATATTTTGAAATAGAACCAGAAACAAGCACCTCCAAAAGTCCTGGGATTTTACTGGAAGAAACATTATATCAGAACTGGTTTAGACCTTCTGACCCATGACTTCACAGGTAAAGTGGGTATCAGATGCTTTTGCAGAATATTTAGAGACAAAAAGACAGTATATCCTATGTATGGGCCGTCCAAGGCCAGGAAAAATCTTTCAAACATTTCCTTAAGAAAATATATCAACTGTTTTTCCTGCACATATATTAACAAATCTTTAAAGTAAAAGGACACTCAATCCACACCACTGCCCCTTCCTTCCATGCCCCAGGAAAGCTATACTCAGTTATGCATTATCAATTTCTTTCTTAGCTATACTTGGGACTAAAAGCATTAGCAGTTATTCATCAATAAGGAAGAAGGACAATGACATTCATTTAGACTGTTTGGACATTGTTACTATATCACTCTTCTGGGAGAAGGTAATTTCTGTCTATTAAAAGAGACAGATTCCAAACTAAGATATGTGGGAAATCATAAGGTATTTAATAGAATTCAAGTAATGCATGTGGTCCTAAAAAATTGTAATTAATAAGGATCTAGCCAAGGAAAATTAATAACAGCAAACCTTTAAAATGGAAATCCTTAGAATAAAGGAATAGCTGTTAGAATATTAGTATTACTCTGTATTAAAAATGTCAAGATACAGTCTTTGGATTTCTTTCCCTTCTACCTAGTTCTAGATCAACAAAGAATCTTCATTATTTTCTGAAATTAGATGCTGCTTCAAAGATTTTAGAAGTAACCATGAAATGAGTACACTGAAGAAGCATTAGTTTTTGCAGATTACTATTAAATTACATTTTTTATCCCACATTAAAACTTAATCACAACGTTTGTCAAATATCTCAAAGATATGCTTTAGACAAATACCTAGCATTATCTGAAACCAAATCTGATTGTTTCAAATGGGTAGGAACTAGGCTGTGGGGTAGGAAAAAGTCCTATATTTCTCACCTCCTCTCTTCCTTCCTCCCTTCCTCCCTTCCTCCCTTCCTGCCTTCCTGCCTTCCCTAACTTCCTTCATTCATCCTTCCTTTTTCCACTAATATGGCCTTATGGTGCTCCTGATCTATATCAAGGCAACATTTCAGTGGAAGGTATACTGCAGGAAACAATGTGCCGAATGGTTGTCTGGTAGTTCAGACAAGGAGACACATTTGCAGTGCATGATGCTGTCGTCACTGCAGCTCCCATATGTCCTCTCTCAAGATGTCTGTGCCTCAGTCGTTGCAGATGTCATCAAAGATTATCCCTTTAATTTTTAACGTTGTCAAAGTTAATATATACCCTTTACTTTTCAACACTGTCAATACTAATTCAAACCTTTTAACTTTTAACATTTTAAAGTTAATATAAACTCCATTAAAGCTTCTCAGCTGATCAAACACAGGAATGATCAGTATGAACTAGTCATATTAGTAGTTTTTCCAGTAGATAGTCAGTAGATTTTTTTGGTGATGCTATTGTGAACAGTTATAACGATAGCTACCCTTACTTACCATATTATTTCATATGCAAAGTATATCATCCTAAACACCTCATTTGAGACTCTGCTCACTGCTCACCACTCCAGGCTTCTTCCCTAATTGCCTGTGCCATCTCATAACTTCTCCATGCTGCTGCCCCCATCCCTGGAGCTTTATTCTCTACATGTACATCAACTCCTGTCTCCATTCTTCCAAGTATTGTTAACACAAGATATTATCTGCAGTAGACTTTTTTAAGTGTGTTGGTTTCCTAGGGCTGGCATAACAAAGGACCACAACCTGAGTGGCTTAACCACCAAGAGTTTATTGTCTCAAAGTTCTGGAAACTAAAAATCTGAAATCAAGGTGTTGACAGGGTTATTCCTTCTGAGAGCAGTGAGAGAAGGATCTGTTGCAGATCCTTGACTTATAGATGGCTGTGTTCTTCCTGTGTCTCTTAGCATTGTCTTCTTTTTATGCATGTCTCTGTGTCCAAATTGCCCCTCTTATAAGGACACCAATCATGTTGGATTTGGGCTTACCCTAACGATGTAACGATGTTACCATTGTAACTTGGTTGCCTCTATAAAGATCCTATCTCCAAATAAGGTGACACACTGAGGTACTAGACGTTAGGACTCCTACATATCTGTTTTAGGACACAATTCATCCCATAACACTAAGGTTTAAAGATAACACATGGGAAATACAGCGTAGAAAATAAAAACTTAAGCTACATCTTAAGTGTCATTGTCATAGAAGCTATTGACTATGCCTGGTACAGAGTCTGATTCTCTCTATCCTTCTGTCCAAACTGCTACCATATTTCTGTGGCCAGTTCACCATACTGGATGGAAATCTGATTGTGCACTCTTACTCCCTGTGATGGTTAATTTTATGTGTCAACTTGACTGGGCCACAGGGTACTCATATATTTGATTAAACATTCTGAGTGTTTCTGTGGGAGTATTTTTGGATGATATAAACATTTAAATCAGTAGATAGAGTAAAGCGTATTGCTCCCCATAATGTGAGTGGGCCTCACCCAATCATTGAGAGCCTGACTAGAACACAAGGCTAACCCTTCCCCAAATAAGAAAGAATTCTCCTACCTGACAACCTGCAAACTGGGACATCAGCTCTTCCTAGTTCTACAGCAGCTTCCAGTGTGAGACTCAAACTGGGACACTGGCTCTACAGAATGTACATCCCTCCTCCCCCTACCCCCCCCCCCCCCAACATGAACATTATTTGTTCTGTTTCTCTGGAGAACCCTAACTAATACAGTCCCTAAGACCAGGTCCTACCTAATAAAGAACAACCACAAATACTGTAAGTATCCCTTCAGGATTACAATCTCTCTGCTATAGAGCCAGCCATTTATCTTACTCAGCACAGTACCCAACTCCTCCAATCTTAAGCCTTTATATATAGGTTATTCCCCTGGGTTTCATTCATCTTTATGACTAAAAAATGTTCCCCCATTGAACTCTCCAAGAGCCTGCCCCAAAGACAAAATCCAGCTCTCAATCTTAGTGAGACTGAGAAATACTGAAATCCAAACTCAGAGCACTCTGCTATATGCACAGAACTTCTCATATATTCTTTGCATACATCTCAAATCACTGAGGCCTTCTCAAGTTCTCCTCATCTAATTCCATCTAAGGCTTTTTATGCAACTATACAATTTCTTCTATAGCTTAATATTGCATGTGTGTGGCATTGTAAAAAAATTAGCCTTGTTTAATTAGGACTCAGCACATATCCTCCAAAGTTTAAACAAATGAAAGCTCAACCAAATCAGACTCTTCAAAGAGTGTTTCTAGGTTAGAAAGGGCCACACTACTTCCCGACTCTGTGCTTGACTTTCATCTTTACTTTGGGTTTCTGTTTTCCAGATTCTCTATGTCACCACATCACCTGGTCATGCCTCACCCAAAGCTGTGTGGTTCCCCTTTAAAATTTTCAATGTGGACAAAAATGTTTTCCCTTGGCATAACTAAGACAGGCTGGTATTTTCAAGAACAGCTTTACTAAACATGAGGGAAGCAGAAAACAAATAATTACATAAAACACACACCATATAAAAATAGCCAAGTTTCCAACTGCAGGTTTCTGTTTCTAAAAATTCTATTAGAAGTAGGAAAGTTTTACTGGGCCTCAATCTCATTTACCCCTTAGTCAACCGCATCCCTCATTTTGCTGTATCCTGTCTGGATTCCTTCTTTCCTACCTTCAACACTTCATCTATCCCTGAACCCTATCATCTTGAGCTGTTTGCTTGGTTTTCTTAACCCGTATCTCAAAGAAAAAAATACCCAGTAACTTACTTTTAAAACTATCATTCTCCTGGGGTGCCTGGGTGGCTCAGTCGGTTGAGCGTCCGACTTCAGCTCAGGTCATGATCTCGCAGTTTGTGGGTTCAAGCCCCGCATCGGGCTCAGTGCTGACAGCTCAGAGCCTGGAGCTTGCTTCGGATTCTGTGTCTCCTTCTCTCTCTGCCCCTCCCCCACTTGTGCTCTATCTCTCTCTGTCTCTCAAAAATAAATAAATGTATAAAAAAAATTTTAAACTATCATTCTCCTAATAAAATATCCTGGACTCCCAAAGACCTGCCAAAATGCCTGCTTACAAGAGATTTTCAAGTTTTAATGTTGAAGATTCACAGGGTCTCAAACATTAACTTTTCTCAATATTGATATTAAAACAGCGTTTAAAAAAAAGTACATTCTAGGAAATAGTTCCTGGAATAATGAATATTCTTGACAATAGCAGATAGCATTCTGAGCTCAAATAAATTTGAAGAATGTTGGGTTAAACTAAGTTTCAGCTTTCTCCAATACATAATTTCTCAAATCATTTCATGCAGTCAGCCAATTCTTTTTGTGTGTGTGTGTCTTTTTTTAATTTATTTTTTAAATTTACATTCAAGTTAGTTAGCATATAGTGCAACAATGATTTCAGGAGTAGATTCCTTAATGTCCCTTACCCATTTAGCCCACCCTGCCTCCCACAATTCTTCTAGTTTCCTCTGTTCTCTATATTTAAGTCTTTTATGTTTTTGTCCCCCTCCCTGTTTTTATATTATTTTTGCTTCCCTTCCCTTATGTTCATCTGTTTTATATCATAAAGTCCTCATATGAGTGAAGTCATATGATATTTGTCTTTCTCTGACTGACTAATTTCACTTAGCATAATACCCTCTAGTTCCATCCACGTAGTTGCAAATGGCAAGATTTCATCCTTTTTGATTGCTGAGTAATACTCCATTGTATAGATATACCACATCTTTTTTATCCATTCATCCATCAATGGACATTTGGGCTCTTTCCATACTTTGGCTATTGTTGATAGTGCTGCTATGAACATGGGGGTGCATGTGCCCCTTCGAAACAGAATACCTGTATCTGTTGGATAAATACCTAGTAGTGCAATTGCTGGGTCATAGGGTAGTTCTATTTTTAATTTTTTGAGGAACCTCCATACTGTTTTCCAGAGTGGCTGGATATCCAGATATCCAGAGTGGATATCTTCTTTGGAGAAGTGTCTATTCATGTCTTGTGCCCATTTCTTCACTGGTTTATTTTTTTTGGGGGGGTGTTGAGTTTGATAACTTCTTTATAGATTTTGGATACTAACCCTTTATCTGATATGTTGTTTGCAAATATCTTCTCCCATTCTGTCGGTTGCCTTTTAGTTTTGTGGATTGTTTTTTGTTTTCGTTTTTGTTTTCGTTTTTTGGGTTTTTTTTTTTCTGTGCAGAAGCTTTTTATTTTGATGAGGTCCCAGTATTCATTTTGCTTTTGTTTCTCTTGCCTCTGGAGACATGTTGAGTAAGAAGTTGCTGCGGCCAAGGTCAAAGAGGTTTTTGCCTGCTTTCTCCTCAAGGATTTTGATGGCTTCCTGTCTTACATTGAGGTCTTTCATCCATTTTGAGGTTATTTTTGTGTTTGGTGTAAGAAAGTGGTCCAGGTTCATTTTTCTACATGTCACAGTCAGCCAATTCTTCATGAGCACCTATTATGTGCCAGGCACTGATCCAGGCACTGAGAAAATCCTAATGAAGAATGAGCAGAACGTATGAAATCCTGGCCCTGCCTTCATAGATTTCACCTTCTAGGTAGGGTTCACCAAGAAAAGTGAATGAACAGGCAAGCAAATAAGATTTTCAAATAATGGTAGGGACTCTGAAGACATTAAGGGGTGATATTATAGGGAAGAGCTGGAAGTGGGGAAACCCAGCAGGCAGAGGGAACAATGAGTCCACAAGACTCAAGGCAAGAGAAAGTTCGGCATATCGGAGGAAGAAAAAGAGCCTCTGTGGCTGGAACTGAGAAACTGTATGGGAAACTGTATGCATGTGAGAAGGTATGATCTTACAGGCCATGGTAAGAAGGAAGATTTGATCATTGGTGCTATGGAAAGCAAGATGAAGGGTCTTAAGCCTTAGCACACTGTCATAATACAATTTGAAAAAGAAATCTCCTTGGCTGTTGCATAGCGAATGGAATTTAAAGGCCAAGATTACAAGTGGAGACCAATTAGGAGCCTCTCACAGTAGTTCACCTGGGAGACGATGATGGGGTTGGCAGAGCAGATAGATGTGGATGGCTTCAGCATGTTTTTCAGGAGTGGAGACAACAGCACTTCCTGATGGGTTAATGTGGGAAATTGGAGACCAGAGAGAAGACAGTGATGACTTCTAGTTTTGGGGCTTGGGCAGTTAACTACATGGTGGTATTATTGACAGAGCAGGGAGAGACTAGGGAAGCAAAGGCTTACAGGGGTGAAGGAAATCAAGGGATTGTTTTATCCACATTAAGTTCAAGATACCAATTACACATATAAGAAGTGCTATCAAGTAGACATATCTTACATATCTATGAGTCTGGAGCTTAGGAGAAAGGTTTGTGATATAAATTGGGAAATCACTGGCATAGAGATGGTATTTAAAGTCATGGAGCTGGAGAGATCACCTAGGGAGAATGTAGGGATTCTAAGGCCCAAAGCCAAGCCCTGAGGCACTTTGAATTGAGAAATCTGGTATAGAGGAAGAGCGGCAAAGAAGAATTTTAACACGTTCATGTACATTAATGACTCTTTAAGAAGTGATAACAGAAGTCAGCATTTCTCAAACTTACTTGATCTTGGAAACTTATGTCACATGGCATCTCACAGGGATAGGGTCCCAAGGAAAATATTTTGGGAAACATTGTTCATACCCTTCTAGCTGCTAATATATTAACTTCTAAGGTGACATAGGCAAGTCTTTTCCCTCTAAGTGGAGAGGTATTTCAATGAAAGCCTATCAGTTGCTAAGCAAAACACTCCCCTGATGATCTAGGCCAAAAAATGTACCTGTGGGAAACACACATGAGCCAGATGCAGTAAGGAAGAAGGAAGGCTGTTGCATCATTGCTTTACTGAGCCAAACCTCACATGCTGGCCATTTTTGCCTTGTTACATTAATAATAGTTATTTTGGTGGAAGAGTGAGATTGAAGGTCTGAGGAGAGGTCCAGGATTAAATGCTCTTTTTTTGGTGAATTATGTAACTTTTTTCAGAATGCTAGCATTTGGGTGTTTCTACCTGTATACACTATACCAGAGTATCTTTTGATGCTCTGGAAAGAGTTAATTTAGATCAAGATTTTTCTCTATTTTCTAGTTAGTTGGTTTTTTTTGTTTTTGTTATAAACAACAGAAACTCACTCATGCATATTATTGGGATCTAAGGCAGCCCTAAGGACAGGTTTCTCTCTAGGACCCCTTTTTCCCTCCTCTTCTCTCTCTCTTTCTCTGCCCCACCCACCCATAAGCCAGAGGCTGTCTGGTCTTTCATAGTACCTTTGAGACTTCTCGCTTTATAGGTATGCACTATGAAATCATAATAAAATCCTCTACATTTGTATAGCACAGTCTAAGTAGACCCACATGTTATGGACTGAATGTTTGTGTCCCTGTAAAATTCATATGTGAAATCCTTGATCTTTGTGAGGTGGGGCAGTAACTGGGAGTTAAGTCTTGACAATGGAGCCCTTGTGAATGAGATTAGTACCCTTACAAGAAGAAACACAAGAACAAACTGATGGTCATCAGAGGGGAGCAGTGTGGGGGGAATGAACAAAATGGATGAAAAGGAGTGGGAGATACAGGCTTCCAGTTATGGAATGAGCAACTCATGGCAATAAAAGGTATAGCATAGGGAATGTAGTCAATGGTATTATAATTCGTTTGTATGGTGACAGATGGTAGCTACACTTGCAGTGAGCATAGCATAATGTATAAACTTGTTAAATCACTATGTTGTATACCTGAAACTAATGTAACATTATGTGTCAACTATATTCAAATTAAAAAAAGAAAAAAAAACAAGAAGCAAAGTAAAAAGAGAGATGATCTCTCTCTCTCTCTCTTTCAGCTGTGTGAGGATACAAGAAGAAAACAGTCATTTGCAAACAGGAAGAGTTCCCTCACTGGACACTAGATTGGGCCTTGATCTTGGACTTCTAGTCTCCAGGACAGTGAGAAATAAATGTTTGTTGTTTAAGCCACCCAGTCAGTCTATAATACCCTTAACTAAGAGAACATAGTCTTGGAGGTTTGCTTTAAAAATGAGGAAACCAAGGCCTAGGGAGGAGAGACAAAACACAGTGTGGAAGGACTCCTAGATTGCTTTGATAAACCTAAATTGTACTCTTGTGTGACTGTAGGCAAGTTTGTGACTAGGCCTCAAATTCCTCTTCTGCAAAGGGAGAAGACTGAGAAGCGGTAAGTGATTTTCAAGATGCGTTTTGAGGCATTTACAGTCTGCTTTTATGATTTTGAGATGGAGTGTCTTAGCTGAAGTCATACAATGTTCTATCACCTGGCCCAATGTTTTGTTTTATGACACCACACTGAGTTTCCATTAAAAAAATTTTTTTATGTGAACTAATTTTTCTTATCTATTTGTATTGCTATGAAAATACTACCAGAAGGCAGCATTGTACAGTGCATAAGCATAAACTTTGAAACCAATTGGACCTAGGTTTGGATGTAGGTCTACTTTTAGCTCTTGTGACCTTGGAGGAGATACTTAACCCCTTCTCAGCCTCGTTTTGTCATTGTAAGAAAACTGTGTATAATACCTGCCTTATAGGGTTGCTGATTAGATTGAGATTGTGTCTATAAAGCATCACGGTCATAGCAGGTACAAAACATTCTTAGTCCAATCAGGCTGCTAACAGAAATTCATTTCTCGTAGTTTTGGAGGTTGAGAAGTCCAAAACCAAGGCTCTGGCAGATCTGGTGTGTGGTGAGAACCAACTTCCTGGTTTTCAAATGGCAGTAAAAGGGCTAACTGGTTCTTGGCCTTTTCTTACAAGGGCACTAATCCCATTCATGAGGGCTCTGCCCTCATTACCTAATCATTTCCCAAATTATGCCCTGCCTCCTAATACTATCACATTGGGGATTAGGATTTCAGTATATCAACTTGAGGAAGATACAAACATTCAGTCTGTAGCACATTTCACATCTTCCTCCTTCTTAATGATTTGGGGAGATAAGGAATTACGGCAAAGAGTTCATAAACCAGGATGGAGATGGGGCATGCATTTTTTCTATAAGTAATATTTATTCAGGAAAACATTTTAGTTCAATCAGTCTTGTTGAAAGCCTTCTCGAAATATTAGTCTGTGCTCCTCCTTTGGAACACTCTGAATATAATTGAATCTTTCTTGATGACTGAAGACCTTGCCATGCCTCAAGCTTATTATTCAGCTGTTTGGATAAATATGCAGAAGGTGCAAAACTTAGTTGGAATGTGTTGAACTCAGGAAATCTTCTAGAAGTTTGTTGTTTATTTTGAATTGAATTCTTTGTTAACATTTTTATTGTGGTCAGACTTCTAAATAGTGTAAGCATTCCATTTGTAGATGTGTAGATATTGGATATTGTGTTCTGGTTAAACAAATGATCAACAGATTTTTTTTTTTTTAATGGCTTCTTTGTTAACAGACCTGAACCAGGAATCATCTTTAACATGAGGAAATATGAAGGCCTTTGAGGCCTTAAGGAATGGATACCCTAATGGGGGGAGGGGCAAAACATAAAGTCATAAAAAAATAACTATAACAAGAACCAAATGAAAAAGAGAAGTCTTTATAAAGAAATCAGTACTTGAAATGGGACTTGAACCACATAGGATTTGGACCAGTTGTGCTCATTGCTAAGGGAATGATCTTTAAAGTAGAGAAAATAGTTTGAATAAAAGCACAGGGATGGGGAATCTTGGGGTATATGCATAGGACGATAAATTGTTAATTCAGAGATAATTAAGGTTAGCAAAAGATACTTAGTTGGGATATTTCTGGTTTTTGATAACATGTGTTGAATATCCAAATATCTTGAAAAGTGTTTCTTAGGTTCTTATATAGTTGTGGGAAACTCTGATCTACCATATATTCTTTTGTAAGTTATTTTATCTCTGTGGGCCTATGATATATAGGTCACAAAAGAATTCATAGGGCTTCCAATTTGCCTGTTAGAGGCCTAGAATCCTTTCATGGACACCACAGATGTCTAGTACAGCAGAAAGCCCTACCAAAATCCATCTGCCTATGTAGAAGACAACCTTTAGAGCCACAGGATAGGTCATGGGTTTGGATCTTCATTGCCCCTCCTTAAACACCTCAAGCCGGGAGTGTGGAGGAAGGAGAGAAACAGGTTTCTCTAATCTCCCCACTTGCCTCACCTGCCCCTCATTTGCCAGCCCAGCCCTATGCCCACTCCCATCCCACACTGGCTTATTAAAAACAAGGTCACTTTCCTCAGAGGGAAAGACATCCTTTCATCTACTGGTCAATGGACTTACATAGTCCTTTATGAAAGTGGAAAATGAGACAAAGAAGGGAAAAATCTGTGCAGGACCCTGGTGTTATGGGACATAGTCTGCTTTGTGGAAGCCATCACTCCCAGCAGAAAAAAAAAAAAAAAAAAAAAAAAAAAACATGACATAGCAATGTGTATATTACACATTAAATTAATTGGGCAGTGAGCCCCTTGTTAAAAAATTGCTGGATAGACAATCTCATTAACATTTCCAAGTATTGATTGACTCTGATAAGTAAGGAAAAGAAAGATTGATGAGATTCCCAAACTCAGCATTCCACATGTAGAGCAAAGCAAGACTATGCCAGTGAACATGACCTTTTGCTTTTTAAGGAAACAGACATTCTATCCTGGCCACAAAATGAGGAGGACACTTAGTATTACTCCCTGTATGGGGCCAAGGCTCCCTTCTAATTTTCTCTTTTTTGTTGTTTTTCCATATCTGACTTCTTTGTTCCTGCCCTTTACCCTCAATCATAAATGTAAGACCGCTCACCTAATAATGAAAAACTCCTTTCCTAATAAGGCACAGGGCCAGAGTGGTAGAATTGGAAGGAAACTCAGAAGCATTGAATTCACCCTTCTGGTTTTTGAGAGAAAGAAAGTGAGGCCCCCCAAAATAAAGTGGACTTACTGAGTGTGGAGATGGTAGGGATGGAAGCAAGTGGTGGTTCGTGTAGTGTTAGTCCGTTTACAGGGTATTATCACATACGTGATCTCATAAAAACCTTTGATGTAGGTGATATTATTATGATTTTTTTTTACAGGCGAGGAAACTGAGACCCAGAAAATTCTCCCAAAAAGGGAAAGCGCACTTTCCCTTTTCATCAGGGAAACTGCCATGACAAAACCTAGTAATTCTGAAATGCCAAACTCTGCTCTGAAGGGCAAGGCATTCAAAGATTGAGAAGATGCTGCCCGTGTGCTTACATCTGTTAGGGGCAGGTTGTCAATCTTCCCACAAGGCTACATGCAGGGCACCCTAATGCTGTTGAAACATCACCTGACCCCTGCAAAGACTGAGTTTCATATAGCCATTTGATGCCCTCTAAACATTGTTATGTGGAAACCCTAGAAAGGGCCAGCTCTTCTGCAGAGGTATCTACATCTTTAAACCACCCAAAACTAAGAGTCTCTGTAATGTGAAAGGGAAATGAATTAAAGTTGTCTCAAGATTATGAAGGCATTCATATGATTTTTGTCTTTCTCTGACTAATTTCACTTAGCATAATACCCTCCAGTTCCATCCATGTAGTTGCAAATGGCAAGGAAAAAAAAAAAAAAGATTATGAAGGCATTCAGACTTTAATTGGGAACAGAGGCAGGATGGGGATGAACTCTTCTCATCCTTTTACTGTTCTTTGTGACTAGCACCCACCTCTATGACCCTGCCTTTTCAAGTGGCACTGACAAGTATCTACTCTTTTTTCCCCCTTTTTAGTCATGTAGAAAGAATCTGATCACCAACTAGATTATACTTTCAGGGATGGTGAAAAAATCATTTGGAACTTCTGTTCATCTAAGATAAGGGTCAGCAAACCACAGCTCACAGGCTAACTCCAGCCTGCTGCCATTTTTGTAGGCTCATGAGTTAAGAATAATTTTTACATCTTTAAATGGTTGAAAAAAAATCAAGAGAAGAGTAATATTTCATGCCATGTGAATCTAATATTAAATTTAAATTTCAGTGGCAATAAAATTTTACTGGAATGCAGGCACTTTTATCATTTACATCTTGTTTATAGTTGCTTTTGTGCTGCAACAATGGGGTTTGGTAGTTGCAACAGAGATTATATGGCCTGCACTGCTTAAAAATATTTACTGTTTAGCCTTTAACAGAAAATCTTTGCCAGCCCCTGTCTAAAAGCACTAATCACACTGTATGAGACTGGTTCTATTCATATCCACCTCCTAAACTAGACTTTTAAGCTTATGAAAGGCTCCACTGTGCTTAGAATGAAACTCTACTTTTGGTTGGCACTCTGTACATGTTTGTAGGATGAAAAGAAAAGTGAATAAATGATGTGGGCTTGGGCAAGTCAGTTCCCATTTCTGGGCCTTAGTTTCCCCTTTTGTGAAATGAAAGAGTTGGCTAACATGACATTGGTCCCGTCTAGCTCCCGTCTAGCTTTAAGGTTACTGCAGCCAAAAATAAATATTATGCTCAGTTCATTGAATCTTCTGTTTTATAACTTTGGGTTCTCCCTTAGTGACTTTCGGAATATTGGCTGGTTTCTCAGATCTTTCAGTACTGTGAAGGGGGTACCCTTACTAGCTAACTTTACTGGAGCATTTGATGTTACTGCTGTGTGCATTGCCTACCATGTGAAAATTCATTATAAATCAGCAACTTCCTTTTCTTCATGGCTGCCTGTCTTATGTGAGTGTAGCAACATGAACAAATTTCTCAGGGCCTGGTCACTATTAAGAATCTGAACATGTGGAACCCAGAGAACACACTCTGGATTTATGGCCCCCCCTTTCCCCCTCCATCAAGATGCATCCACATGGCCTAGAAAACAGCCATCTGCCATCACTTAGAAAAATCTCACTAGTTAGAAAAATTTAGTACTTGGAAAATAGTGGCATTTTCAAACCAAATGGATATAAAAGTTCTCCTCAAAACCTCTTAAGTGCACAGGGCCATGTTCTCCGGTGGTGTTTAGTGGACACCGTCATGGCACAAGGCTATGGCCTGATATGTTATCAGTGGGATTTGATTTGAGTAGTTATCCTGCACTGTTTCCTCCCAGAAAGGTAATTGTGTCTCCCCAACCCCATCACTGTTAAAGGGACAGAAAATCTTAGAATCCAGGCACATATGACATGAAGAAACATGCTTACAGCAAATATGACCTGATGAAGTCTTCCTGTGCAGCAGCCAAGACCAACCCTCATGCACCAGATGAAATTTGTTTTCTGGATTTTTCTGTTGCCTTTTCTACTTCTTCCCCCAGGTTGCTAACACTGTCCATTCTATCTCGGACCTCTGCTATGATGTACCAGACATGGGAAATACTCAAGCTTTTAGTTCAGTATCTCCTTTCCTTTTCTCTTTTAAATGAAGGATAGAGAGGTATAGTGAAAAAGTGTAAAGCACTTAGAATCATATTAGTCTGAGACCCAATTCCTCCACTCATTGGTGGACTCCCAGTTCTTATTTGCTTAATGAAGGTAATACTTATTACCTACCTCTACTTATCACCCAGAATCCCTTACAGACAAGGACCATGCATTATTTATTCTTCTTTTTATCTTGCAGTACACAGTACATAACATGCAGTAGATCCTTGGCAAGTGTCTGAGCAAAATTGAACTGACTTTATACATAATTTTACATGTATCATGACATGTGGAGTGTTTGAGCTAAAAGAAATTCAAAGACCTCTTCAGTTCACTGGTAGCAAATAGGAACTTCTCACTTCTGTGCTAAATGGTCCAAACAGGCACTGTTTTCTTTCCAGCTGAGTGTCTTTTTTTTTTTTTTTTTTTTTTTCCACCTGAACTTCACAATCTTCAACAAAGTTCTCTGGAAGGCCACCACCATTTGACTGAAATTATCACTGGAGGGAAAAAAAATTTTAGGTACAATTCTGGATTGAGTTCAACTTCTACTTTATGAATGAAGAAACCTAGACCTAGGGAGTTGATATGATTTGCAAAGGTCACAGGACTAATTGCAGAGTGAGTTGGAACTAGAATATAGGTCTCTAGGTTCTTTATCCAGTGCTCTATCTACTACATAACATTTGTGTTCTGATATAAGTCTCAGTGCCTTCCAGCTAGCTCTGGAGGAAATGTCTAGCAAGGACAAATGAATGTGGGAGAGGTAGGTATAAAGGAGGGCCTTAGAGTCAGGTAGCTGTCTCCCTGTCAATTCAGAAGGTAAGTTATTCAGCAACTTTCACTGAAGGTCTCTTTCAGGCAAAGGTGCAAGGCCCCAGAGATCTAGATGAATGAAATGAGGACTTTGCCCCAGGACTTATAGACCTGTAAACAAACAGTGAAAAATAAAACAGGATGATACGTGAGCTAACAGAGATATGCTTAGAGCCCTCCAAGGGCCAGAGGGCATGACCCAGAGAAGTCAAGTATGGCTTAACTGAGGAAGTAACTTCTGAGCTGATTCTTCCAAAAAGAGTTATAGTTCTGCAAAGCAAAGAAAGGAAAGGGTGTTCCATCAGAAGGAATGGTCTAGAAAGAACTTGGCACATAGAGAGACTAGCAAAAAGTTCTTCATGGAAGGAACATCAATGTGTGGTAAATGGGGGAGGAGAGGGGAGGAAATTAAGGGCAGTGTCAGGCAAGGGACCTGGAGAGATAAGCAAAAGCAATCTTCTTTGAAGGAGTCTACAAAGGGTGACAAGACATTATGTAAACAATTAAAACATAGGAGAGAATGATCCAGTACTTTTCAGACCACCAAAGGAAGTGCAGGGGAGTCAGAGAAGGCAGACATGATTTCCCACTAGGGGTTACAGAGATTATATCACTGATTAGTCAGGCAGGGTTAAAAGTTAAAATCCATTTGAATTTTTTGGGATTCAAATAGAAGTTAAAGATCTGCAGTATAATTACATACCCAGTCATGTTCTTTTTGGATCATATCTTTAACTTAATGAACCAGATCCTAAATCCCAACACACTGCCCAGTGGCTTCCCCCTTCCCATTATATAACATGTTGTGTATTTTGTTCACCATTCTATCGCCAGCACCTAGGACCATGCCTGGAACCTAATAGGTATCAAATAAATATTTGTAGAACCAGTCTTTCAGTTGATGTGTTTCAACCACATACACTAGATTTTTCAATGTCTTTAAAATACCCTGTCTTTGGGGCAGCTGACTGGCTCACTGTGAAAAGCGTCCAACTCTTGATCTCAGGATTGTGAATTCGAGCCCCATGTTGGGTGTAGAGATTACTTAAAAAAATAAAATCTTGGGGCGCCTGGGTGGCGCAGTCGGTTAAGCGTCCGACTTCAGCCAGGTCACGATCTCGCGGTCCGTGAGTTCGAGCCCCGCGTCAGGCTCTGGGCTGATGGCCCGGAGCCTGGAGCCTGTTTCCGATTCTGTGTCTCCCTCTCTCTCTGCCCCTCCCCCGTTCATGCTCTGTCTCTCTCTGTCCCAAAAAATAAATAAAAAAAAAAAAAAAAAAACAAAAAAAAAAAAACGTTGAAAAAAAAAATAAAATCTTAAAAAAATAATCCTGTCCTTTAGTTGCCATTAGTATGACTGTATTTGTCATACATCTAGAGTTCTGACTTAGAAAATATGGTGACAAAACTCATAGACACAACATAAGAAAGCTTCATTCTCGTTGTCAGAAACTCCCTATGCCAGGGGAGTATTTGGGAAGGAGGTGGGAAGAGAATGTAGTCTTGTGTAGAGCACACCATTTCTGGGCTGGAGGCCTCAGCCGCTCCCTTCTGCATGGTTGGCTGCCCATGTAGTCTCAGACCAGGGCAGCCCTTCCATCTCGTTCTTTGCTCGCTGAACACACAGGCTTGGGAGTCTTGGATGAAAGACTTAGATGAAAGTAGAAAGCATTAGCATCTTGGAAAGGATGTAGCTGGGGTGCTTGTGGCCTCGTTTGGGTCTTTCCAAACAAGTTTCTGGCTCTTCTATTGGGAGAGGAAATCTTCCACATCTGCAGAGATGAAGGAGTGTGTTGTTACAAACTTAGCATCTTCCCAACACTCCTTGAAATATAACATTTAATATGCTTGATTATCACTATCAAATGGATCATCAGTGAAAACCATTACCAACCCTATAATGTTCTTCCTTTTCTCCTCCTTCTCTCCTTCCTTTCCCCCTCCCCTTTTTCTTCTTCTTCACCTTATTCTTCTCCCTTTCCTCCTTCTTCTCCTCTCCTTCTTCTTCTGTCCTTCCATTTTTGTTTAGTTTTATATTCAAATGTCAAAAATACTGGATGCGCATAGACTTATTTGTTTGTTTGTTTGTTTGTTTATTGAGTTGAGGAAGAGGCTTGTGTTGTATCCTGTATCCTGACTTTTCACAGTTTATCTCCATCTCCTGGAAATTTTTGCATCCCTTCTGTATTTAGAAAGCAATAGAGAAGTCTGTCTTAATGGTTTCACCATTCTCCCATTCACCCAAAATATAACTCCTTAGAACTATGTCCTCCATTTCTCTCACCACTTCATTCTTTTTATTTTGTATTTTTTAATGTTTATTTTTGAGACAGAGACAGAATGCGAGTGGATTAGGGGCAGAGAGAGAGGGAAACAGTATCGGAAGCAGGCTCCAGGCTCCAGCTGTCAGCACAGAGCCCAACGTGGGGCTTGAACTCACAAGCCGTGAAATCATGACCTGAGCTGAAGTGAGACACTCAACTGACTGAGCCACCCAGGGGCCCCCTCTCACCACGTCATTCTTGAGTCCTCTTAATACTACCCCAAAGTATTCTCACATGTATCTCCTCTCATCTGGCACCTTGACACTCTCAATCTGGGTTGTTCCAACAGCTTCTTAACTGACCTCCTTGACTCCAAGATCTAATCAGACCAGCCTTTGCTCTACTCCCTAAATCATGTTAGACTGTGACACTGTCTTCCTCTGAAGTCATGGGCGACTCCTCATCATATAGGGAATAAAATACAAAATCTTGGGCATGCTACTCAGGACCACACTGAGTCTTGACAGTGCTTTACCAGCCAACCTGTGGAAATGAAAAATCAGTAACAGGAAAAATAAATTTATAAAATAAACCAGATATATTACATAAAAAGTGTTGCCCAAAAATCCACTGCAAAAAAAATATGTGAATACATGTAAATAGATAGGTAGGTGTGTGTGTGTGTGTATATATATATGTATGTGTATGTGTTTGCACAGTGTGTGTGTGTATATATATATATGTATGTATATGTGTTTGCACAGTATTATTAAGGTTTCTAGGCAAGCCCATAAAAGTCTATTGAATATATAATTGTAGGCAAACTACTATGCATGTGCAATTTTTTAAAAATTACTTAGCAATGCCAATAAATACTACAGGAAAATCACTAAAATTTTAAATTATTTTTAAGAAATAGATCTTGACTACTGGCTCTTGGGGTGACACGATGGACAGACAACTCCACTTGTCTTAATAAGTAACATTAACTACATGCTTACAATATGCCAACCCATGTTAGAAGACCTTTGCAAGCACTAGCATTTCAAGTATTTGATGTCACAACGACCTTATAAAATAGGTATCATTTTCCCCACTTAACAAACAAGAAAAATGAGTCACAGGGAAGTTAAATAACTTTCCAAGGTCACACAGAGAGTGGTAATGGAGGAATCTGAACTGAGGCAGTTTGGTTCCAAAGCTCTCAATCTGAATGACAACCCTAGATTAAGAACCACTAGAGAGTCCTCTGGAAGAGGCAGGGCCAGTTAATAGTGCGGGATGCACAGGAAGTGTCTAAAGCTGACAGCAAGTGACTGGCTAGGGGCAAAGCTGGGTAGTCAGAATTGGGTACTGGGTATATGACATTTTCTTAAGGTCATTTTGATGCTAGTGCTATTTTGACATTCACACTTAATTCATTTCTATGAAGAATAAAGCATTAAACTTTCAACTTTTAAAAAATCATCAAGTACTCTGTGCGGTAGAAACTGATCCTAATGACAGGATGAATTGAGTCTCATCAGCGGTTCAAGACTAGAGCTGGAGTCAGAGATGTGGTGGTAGATGATGAAGCCTTAAAATGGGGTAGGGTTGTCACACACATTTGTTCATTTTCTTTTTAAGTGATTGGCTTGATAATTTAGGATTACAGAATGTCCATGGTGTCAAAGTGGTCTCAAAAAAAGAAAAAAGAAAAGAAAAGAAAAAAGAAAAGAAAAGAAAAAAGAAAAGAAAAGAAAAGAAAAGAAAAGAAAAGAAAGGCTCTACTTCAAAAAAGGACTTGCAGGAGGAAGAGGTTAAACAGTGAGTGCTAACCACAGCCTGCTTTGGGCAGAAGCAGAAGGAAGCCTCAAGCCAAGTAATGGAAGGAGAGTCTCTTTCTGTTCTGGTTGTCAGAAAGGGCAAAGAATCAAAACATCACTTTTGCAATGGATGAGTTTACAAAATTGCAGGAAGTGTGACAAGACTTAAAAGACAAGACACATTTTTTTTTAAGAGTTCAGCTTTTCTCTGAACAGGTTACAGAAGAGGTTAGTCAAAAAACCAAAGCCCATGTCATCATCAGACTCTTCCGATTCTTCTTTCTTTGCTTCCACCTCCTTCTCGCCAGCTGGGGCAGCGGTGGTGGAGGGGGTGGGACCTCCCTCTGGTGCAGCGCCAGCTGCTGGGGCAGGTCCACCAGCCCCTACACTGCAGATGGGGCTCCCGATGTTGACACTGGCCAGGGCCTGCCTTTGCAAACAAGCCTGGCCAGAAAGGTTCAGCATTTACACGTGATGCTTCAGTGAGGGCGTTGTTATCCTCTGTGACTGTCACCGCATCGTGGTACAGGTTGAGGGCTGAGGAGATGCCGGCGAGCTGTGAGAAGGAGGCTATGGGCCGGTGAGCGCTGAGCGGGTGCTGCTGGGCACAGTGCTACTCACCGGATGAAGTGAAGGCCTCACCCCAACACACACTTAGCTTCCCCAGAGAGACCCAGGACCTTAGTGGCAGCTGAGGAAAGGCAAGACATATTTGTTAAACATCTTTGTACAGTATCTTTTTGCTGTGGAGGATTTCCCATCTGAAAATTGGGATTACTTGAGAAAGTGGCATCACTTCTGGTATTATCCATGGATTAAGACAAAGTTTTGTGAGAGAACTAGGGTACAGAGCCGGGTTCAATTCTGGGCTCTACCATTTGCCAACTGTATGTCTTCAGGCAAATCTCAGCCTCTCTGAACCTCATTTCTTGCTTTCATTGATTAAAAGGGAGTGATAAGATTACTTAAGTCTTGAAGTTGTTGTGGTCCTTGAATTGTGCCTCAGCTAGTCAGCATTCAGTGAATATTTATCAAATGGCAAGAGTGGTTAGTAGCATTACAGCTGAATATTTTATTTTGCTTTTCTCTATTTCTTAAATTTTCTACCATAAACATATTGCTTTTGTAATTAGAAACAAAAACATATTATTTTATTTATTTGTTTGTTTGTTTGTTTGTTTAAGAAAGAGAGAGAGAGAATCCCCAAGCAGGCTCATGCTCCACACAGAGCCTGATGCGGGGCTTGAACTCACGACCCTGGGATCATGACCTGAGTCAAAACCAAGAGTCACCTATTCAACCGACCAAGCCACGCCGGTGCCCCAAAACTTATTCTTTAAAAAAATTTTTTTCAACTTTTATTTCTTTTCAGAGAGAAAGAGAGAGAGAGAGCAGTTGAGGGGCAGAGAGAGAGACACACACACACACACAGAAACCAAGGCAGGCTCCAGACTCTGAGCTGTCAGCAAAGATCCCGACACAGGGCTTGAACTCACAGAGGCCAAAGTCAGATGCTCAACCGGCTGAACCACCCAGATGCCCCTAAACTTACTCTTTTTTAAAAATGACAGATGCAATTTCTCACATTTTCACATTTGCTCTCCCCACCTTTGTCTCCTTCATGTCCCTTTCTACTATATATAAAAACGGGTCCTCTCCACACAGCAATATTCAGAAGATGCTATGAGATGTCAGTTATCTCTATACTCCATCATGGCTTTAAGGGGGTCAGCTCAGTGAACCCAGACCTGCAGCAAGGCTGAGATCAGTGGTAGTTCAGTGCCATGGTTGCTCTGTTCTCTTCATTACACATCAATCTCCATCCTGCCATTCCCTCAGTCTCTCAGTCTGCTGGATGCTCCTAGCCCCTGCCAGGCCTTAGGGAGCTCCATTTTTTTTTTTATTCTACTGGTTTCATTCATTCAGTACCAAGGCCTAGAGACAATGACAAGATGTAGGAGCCAAGCCTCGCATTTGGTCTTTGGAAACCAAGGAGAGTGTGGGTGAGGGTATTAAATAAAGCAAAGTTCTGGCAGAAAACCAGCTTCTAATCTTGAAGTATCCCCTGGTTCTCTTCTTTGTAATTTTAGGTTTGTGGGTCCCAGATCTCCATATTTGCCTTCTGGAGCTGCCTTAGCAATAAGAAAAGATATTCATCTTTTTAAAGCTGAATTACACCAGCTCCTGAAACATTCTTGCATCAGGAAGCATAACCAGGGGACTCTGTCACATTTGAAGCTACCTGGTCTGCCCACGCTCTCATGCAGTGGGCTTATTCTCACACAGGGAGGTAGGGGAAGAGCCTAAGGGCCAGGATCTTTCTGAGTGTGTGGCCTTTTCCGGGAGTACAAGGTATGGTTCATCAGCTTCCTCTCAAAAGCCACTCCTGCTTGCTGGTTCCTATTTCAGCAAACATCACTGCCATCCACCCAGCTGCCTAGGTTAGAAATCTAGAAGTTGTCCTTCACCACCCCCACCCCCATTTCACATCCCATGTCCAATTACTGCTTTAAGTGGCCCTTGAAGTCATTTGCTTTTCTCCATTTCTGCTGCTAGTTAAGACAACCATGCCCTCCTGCCTCTATAACTGGTATCCCCCAGATAGGATAGTTGTTTGAATGCTTGATAGCCCCAGATGACATCTAGAGAGGATAAGGAACATGTAAGGATCACACAGGCAGTGACAGCAGATTCAGAGAAGAATCCAGGCTTTCTGGTCCCAAGTTAAGCACTGCTGCTGGAAACTATTTGTTCACTATATAGTTGACCTTTCAACAATGAAAGGGTTAGAGCCAACCTCCCACACAATTGAAAATCTGCATATAACTTTTGACTTAAAAATTACTAGTAGCCTAGAAGCCTTGTTGATAGGATAACAATCATTTTTTATACTATGGTATTATAACTGTACTCTCACAATAAAGTGAACTAGATAGAGAAACAAAAATGTTATTAAAATCACGAAGAAGAGAAAATACATTTATAGTACTATAGTACTCTATTGACAAAAAAAAACTGCATGTAAGTGAACCTACACAGCTCAAACCTGTTGTTGTTCAAGGGCCAACTGTATTGTTTTGTTTTGTTATTAGGTTTATTTATTTATTATGAGAGAGAGAGAGCGTGCGCGCACACTTGTGCATGCTGTGAGCAGGGAAGAGACAAAGAGAAAAGGAGAGAGAGAGAGATTCCAAGCAGGCTCTGCACTTGTCAGGGCACAGCTGGATGTGGGCCTTGAACCCACAAATTGTGAGATCATGACCTGAGCTGAAATCAAGAGCCAGACGCTTTACTGACTAAGCCACCCAGACCCCCAAGGGTCAACTGTATTGTATTGAGATCTTGATTGGTGCTAGACAGATTAAATCATTGTCTCCCTCTGGGGTTTCTCCAGTGTCACCTCCAGGGGTGACTTCCCATGTTGGATTATGGTTTTCAGCCTAATTTATGTCCACATCACTCCTGTACATTCTCAACTGCAGATAGAGTAGGGCATTTCTTAGAGCCCTGCCAGCCCTCTCATTCCAGCATTCTCCAAGTTGGCTTCTGCATGGTCTACTCACAAATAGCTTGTGAGCTAGTGAGGCCAACAGGAAATACACACATTGAAGCACTTCTCCCAAAGAAAAGATTCTATGTGAGTGCAACATTTAAAACACAAAGTGGAAGGACGCCTGGGTGGCTCAGTTGGTTAAGCCTCCAACTTTGGCTCAGGTCATGATCTCATGGTTCGTGGGTTCGAGCCCTGTGTCGGGCTCTGTGCTGACAGCTCAGAACCTGGAGCCTGCTTCAGATTCTATGTCTCCCTCTCTATCTGTCCCTCCCCTGCTCATGCTCGCTCTCTATCTCTCTGTCAAAAAAATAAACATTAAAAAAAACCCACACCAATAAATGGAAATGCTTCCCTCTAGCATTTCCATATAGGAAAGGGGAACAGGAAAGGTGATCTGGTTCAGCTTTCATTCCTAGCACACTCCATAACTTCTTGTCAAGTCAATGTTCAGAGCATGATAGGTTCCCCAGTGTGCCCAGGATTCCAACTGATTCATTTAACACAGGTTACTAAGGGTATACTATGTGCCAGACATGGTGCTGGGTGCACAGAACACAGTGCTGTATCACATAGACAAATATCCTGCTTTAGGGGACGTTATAGGCTAATGGAATCTGACCTAAGCTATTACCTAATTTTCTTTTAAATATATTCTTACCTGGATATCATCTTTATAAATTTCAAATACATGATTATAGAATCATAATATTCTAGGAGATAAGAAGGAGATATTCATTTAGCCTAGTGTCTTTCTCCCCTTAGCTAATGCTTAAATCCCTTTTACAATACCATTGTCAAGTGATCATGTGGTCATTTGCCAACAATGGGATTCACTACCTCCAAGGTGATCTATTTCTAAACAGCACAAGGAGTTACAATGTTCTTCCCTATATCAAACCAAAATTGGTTTCCCTAAAGTTTGCAGTGCATTCTGGCCTTTGGGCCTACACACTCAAGACAGTCTCTTCTGCTCTGAGTTGGCCTTGGGTATGAAAGTATGGTTACTATGTCCCCGAAGCATTCTCTTCTCCAGACCAAACATCTCCACTTCCCCATAAATACGGTTTCAAACTTCTTCTCTAGTCAGACGGCCAACAGAGCTACTTCTTCACGTTCTGTGAAAGCATGAAGAGCATCTTACATAAACAATATTATTTGCCTTGATTCTCCCATGTTAAACTCAGAGATCATGTGACCATAAAGCAAATTTCTTCCAACCCTGCAATACCGCATCTCATCCATAATTCTGCAGATAGATTTGAAACAAGCAGGCTAACTTTATTATTCACAGACCAGAGCAATACTATTGAGTTGTCAGGATTGTTGTATTAAAAGTGATAATGAATGTTAAATATTTCAACAAATATTGATGTAACACCCATCATGTACTGGACGCTCTGCTAGACTCTGAGTATAATACAGTCCTGAAGATGATAGGGAAGACCTTTACCTTTATGGAGCTTACAGCCTAGAGACTGAATATGAGCAGCTCTCCAAAGCCATATGGTTTAACCTGAAGCCAAGCTCAAACTCTCCTAGAAGGCGGTTTGAGTTCTCCCTTCCACTGACCTAAGCTAGAAGCTCAAAAATGGTAACACTGTTATGATTATCATCATAATGAACATAGATATAACCACATTAATGCCAATAAAACCTTTGGGTGTTATAATTTCCTTATGAGAATAATGCTTTTAGAAAGAGAGCAAAGACCATTCATTTCTTATGAATAATAACCATTATATCTCAGATTGTCTCATTTTCTCCTCCTAGAAACCACATATTTCCTATAAATCAAGGAGTTTTATAATAAATGATCTGAGTTAGCTTCCACACAGTGACTGTTTATTCAAATCTGGATTACTTGAGCAAACCGAATGAGAGATTCTAGAATACAGAACAGCTTCATCAAGGAAGGTGCAGCTGCACTTACAGGTACAAAGCCAGACCCCCTTCCCCCTTCCATCTGTCTGCTGGAGCGATTATCCTGTCTGTAAAGTCGTCTTCAGCCATCTTCTTACCCAGCACGCTATGCATGACACAGTGTGCTTCCAACATCAAAGAGGCTTTCAGCTTTTCCAAAAGCTGTGTCTTCAGTTCCTTATCATTTTATATCATCATTTGTTCAGCCTTTGGTCAAGCAACTGATAGAAATGGAAGAGTTATTTATTGTAAAACATATAGTCGCTGTATATTTAAAACCACTGATCTTCCTGTTTCTCTGTTACCATCAGATAATCCACCATCTTGGGTGGGGTGAACATGAAACCACCACATAGTATCTCACCAGGGGAGGGGAGTGACCACAGGATGTCATCATCTGTGTCAGAAGAGTGGCAAATATTTAGCAAATATCTCACATTTGCATATCTAAGAAGTGCTCCACGTCCACACCATACTGCTGAAATAAGAGTTAAAATCTTTTTCATTAAGCCTCCTCCACTGACCCTATATGCTGACAAGATTTTTTTTAGTACTATTTATGTTTTGGTGTATTAATCATACTAATATTTATAGTGACTAATACTTGTTATCTACAATTAGCCTAGCATCCTGCTTGGCATGTACTTTATCTTGGTTAGTCCTTACAGCAATCTTTTGAGGTAAGAATCTCCTCTTTTTTCATGTGAAAAACTGGTTCAGAGAGGGTAGGTGGCTTGCTCAGGCTAATTTAATTAATAAGTACAAGTGCTAGGATTTGGGCCCAGTAGAGCGCTCATTTCCTTTTACTCCTTTAACCCACCACCCCAAACACACGAATCCCAATCCAGAATAGAGGGTGCCACGCTCAGAGCGTCCTTCCTTGCCTACTTGTTCACTCCCTCCCATTGTTTGTGTCCTTTTCTATCCCCTGCGTAGGATTTCAGTTCCTGCAAGGGAAAGAGAAGTCATTAATCTTTGTGTTCCTCTCCAGAGACCACAGCATAGTAGCTCTCAATAAGTACATTTTAAGTGAAAACACACACAATGCTATCACTAGAACTCCTGACTCCTACTTCAAAATTATAGAAAGGCTTGGGAATGCAAGCTGGTGCAGCCACTCTGGAAAACAGTATGGAGGTTCCTCAAAAAACTAAAAATAGAACTACCCTACGACCCAGCAATTGCACTACTAGGCATTTATCCACGGGATACAGGAGTGCTATTTCTAAGGAACACATGCACCCCCATGTTTATAGCAGCACTATCCACAATAGCCGAAGTATGGAAAGAGCCCAAATGTCCATTGATGGGTGAATGGATAAAGAAGATGTGGTATACACACACACACACACACACACACACACACACACACACACACACAATGGAGTATTACTCAGCAATCAAAAAGAATAAAATCTTGCCATTTGGAACTACGTGGATGGAACTGGAGGGTATTATGCTAAGTGAAATTAGTCAGTCAGAGAAAGGCAAAAATCATATGACTTCACTCATATGAGGACTTTAAAAGACAAAAGAGATGAACATAAGGGAAGGGAAACAAAAATAATATAAAAACAGGGAGGGGGACAAAGCATAAGAGACTCATAAATATGGAGAGCAAACAGAGGGTTACTGGAGGGGTTGTGGGAGGGGGGATGGGCTAAATGGGTAAGGGGCATTAAGGAATCTAATCCTGAGATCATTGTTGCACTATACTCTAATTAAGTTGGGTGTAAAATTAAAATTAAAAAATAAAATTAAAAAATAAATTAAAAAAATAAAATAAGTTTAATTAGTGTAGGTGCTACATTTATTTTAGTTTTAATGTATTATTCAAAGTAATTACATGTCAAATGATATGGAGTTTATATATTAAAATTATTTTTGATATGGGGAAGCTTTATTATTTTAAAATTAAAAACAGATTGATCATTAGATTAAAATATTATTATGAAACAATTTTTTGAGAAATCTTAAATGTTTTATAATTCCAAAAATCATTTGATAGTCAACAAGTTGCTTATTATTGGATTTACTTCACCTTTTGTAAGTTTGTTGATAATCAATTTGCGTTTAGATGGGAGTAATTCTATTATGTCTCAATTTTTCATGCATTTTACTTAATACTTTAAACTACACTGTTGATTTATGGCTCTAGGATGAAACTGACCTAGATTTATGTCACAATGTATTTATAAGAGAGGGAAAATATTTTCATCAATGCAAAGGGTATTGTAGTGGGACTAATAATAATAAAATACCCAGTAAGTAGCATCAAATCAAATCAAATCAAATTGCTCAGGGTAAAAAAAAAAAAAAATTACAGAAAGGCTTTCATTTTGAAATTAATAATGAATCAAAGCATCTTATTGAGGCTGTGTGATAGTAGCCATAGTGACTAAACAATAAAACTGCGTTTTTTATTGCAGCTCCAAACTGCACATCCTTCAGCTGTCTGAAGCCACTCGAGAGGATAAAATCCTCTCATCCTTAGTGTGACCCTCAAAAGTAGTTGAGCAGAGACATGGATGGAAGAATTTGCTGCTCTGCACAAATAGAGAAGTTTCCCCACACTTACAAGAAACTGGTGGGACTCATTGTGCAGAACACATGGGAGGAAAGCTCTCCCCTTTATCCAGGGTTGGCCTCACTTGGAACACTTGTAGATTGAGAAACAGAGTTCTTGGCATTGATATTTAAGACTCTGACACCTGAAAGTCATCATTCCAGTTGGAATGGGAGCAACATGGAACAAATAGGTGTACAGGGATCAGCAAGCCAGGAAAGAAAGACTGACATGGCAATAACAACTCTCCACATTTATAGAGTGCTTCCTGTGTCCCGGGTGCTTACTTACATTATTTTTGTTAATATTTACAACGGTCTAAGTGTAGGTTCACTTTAAAGATGTAGAAATGAAGCTTGGAGGAGTTAAGTAACTTGCTAAGTCCTCTTTGTAGGTAAGTATAGAGCTGAAAGAATTGAACTCAAGTCTCTATGACTCCAAAGTCTAAACTCTCAACCATTCGTGCTAATCATTAACTGCACTTGCCTAACCGTTGAATCTGTTCTTGGTGACCAATAATAGAGGCTAAATACTAGACACACTGCATTTTATTTATTGCTTTATTTAAAGCTAAATGTATAGTTCTCATTCTGTAAGATGAATGCTGTCATCCTCAATCTTTTAGCTGTCAACATAATCCCAGGCTACCAACCTTCTCTAAATAAAATACAGGGACATCTGGACTCAGTGTCTTCAAACTGACAATTTTACTGAAGAAACTGATGCCCAGAGTGGGCAGACCAGATAAGCACCAGCCGTTACAGACTTGAGTCTGATGAAAAATACTACTTATTTCACTTACATTTGTAGACTGTATTATGGCTACCAGGCAAGTCATATGTATTATTTTATTTGATCCTATGGAAAATTATGAGGAAGGTAAGGTAAGTAATATTATCTCTATTATACAGAAGGTGAGAAGACATGCCCAGAATGATTACCCTACTAAGTTCTGGTCTTGAGACTCCAAATCCCCAATAAATGAATTAGCTCTTTTAACCCTTCAGTAATATAGATGCAACTGTGCTCAAATATTGACTCTACCACACATCCCTCAGAGTTTTCAGTTTTCTCCTCTGTCAACTAGGAGATGAGAATGTCTGCCTCACAAGATTGTGAAACTAGATGAAGTAATGTAGGTAAAGCCATTTCAATAAAGTAGTGAACAGAACAGATGCAGATCCTGTTCTCATGGGCCTTCTAATCTGGAGTTAGGAGGCAGGGAGTGAAAAACAAACATTCAATGATTACACACTTAACGGTCAAGTTACAATGATCGTTAGTGTTATAAAGGGGAAAGATAGAACACCATGCAAGTATACCATAGAGTGAGCCAGCCTGCTGTGCGGCTGAGGGAAGGTCTCCCTGGGCAGTGACAGTTAAGCTGAGACCTGAAGGATGAGTGGCAGTTAGTGAGGCGGTGTGGGGGGGTGGGGCGAAGGTACAGAGGGTGTTCCAGGCATAAGGAGCTGATTACCGATGAAGAAGCTTGGTGACCTTGAGAATCAAAGAAATGACTTCTGTAGTGTAAGGAGCCCCAGGAAGAATGATGCAAAAGGGTGCTGGAGAAATAGGCGCTGGAGAAATAGGCAAACTCCAGGCCATGTGGAGCCTCGCATGACAAATTAAAATTTTGAACTTTAACCTAAGAGCAATGAGAAATGATCAAAGAGCTTTAGACAAGAGGCAACATTAAATTTGAGCTTTAAAAAGTCCATTTCTGGGTTGCCTGGGTGACTCAGTCAGTTGAGTGTTGGATTCTTAATTTCAGCTAAGGTCATGATCCCAGGGTTGTGGGACCTAGCCTCACATCCAGTTCTGCACTGAGTGTGGGGCCTGCTTAAGATTCTCTCTCTCTCTCTCTCTCTCTCTCTCTCTTTCTCTCTCTTTCTCCCTCTTTCTCTCTCTCTCACCTTCTGCCCCTCTACTCCACTTGCACTATTTCTCTAAAATTAAAAAAAAATTTTTTTAAGTTCAGTTCCAAACTAGGGGAAGTCGGGATCTTTTTAAAATCTTTCCTTTCTTTTTTTATTTTTCTTCATTAAAAAAAATTTTTTTTAATGTTTATTTGTCTTTGAGAGAGAGAGACAGACAGAGTGTGAGCAGGAGAGGGGCCAAGAGAGAGGGAGACACAGAATCCGAAGTAGGCTCTGAGCTGTCAGCACAGAGCCCAATGTGGGACCCAAACCCATAAACGGTGAGATCATGACCTGAGCCGAAGTTGGAAGCTTAAATGACTGAGCCACTCAGGCACCCCTCCTTTCTTCTTTTAAATAAACACTTCTTTAGTACCCCTTATGTTGCAACAGTGATATAGACTGCGTGTTTGAAATATAAAATGAAAAGACTTAGACCCTGGGCGAGTACCAGCTCTTCCCTTTACTACTTTCAGGATCTAGGACAAGTCACCTCAAAGACTATCTCTGCTCTTGCCACCTAACATGGTTTCTTCTCTTTCTAAGGAAAGTTAACCTCCAAATCTTAAAAGTGCATTGAGAAACAGTGTACACATTTCTGGGAAGCTCATTTATTTATTGTTTTTGTTAAACATGTATTAAGCATCAAGCATGTGCCCAGCATCATATTGGGTACTGGGGGTACAGAGATGGATAAGATAGAGACGCTGCACTTTAAGAACTCACAGTTTGGGATAGAGGTAGGTGAGACAAACAAATAAGTAATCATTATGTTGTACACCTGAAACTAGTGTAACGTTGTATGTCAACTACGCTCCAATTTTTTAAAATTTTTATTTCTTATTTTTTAAGTTTATTTTTTTATTTATTTTGAGAGAGAGAGGGAGATAGAGAACCAGCAGGGGAGGGCCAGAGAGAGAGGGAGACAGAATCCCAAGCAGGCTCCGCACTGACAGTGTAGAGCCCGATAAGCAGCTCAAAGTCACGAACCATGAGATCATGACTTAAGTTGAAGTCAAGAGTTAGACGCTTAACCAACTGAGCCACCCAGGCTCCCAAATTTTAAAAATTTTAATGAAATAAAGAGAAGTGGAAGAAAATATATACATCCATATGTAAAAAGTAGTGACAATAAAGTAGGATCTACTACAAGAGAATAAGCAAGGAAGGAGTTATTCACAAGAGCCTAGAGTCAGGGGAAATTTTTAGTAGAGGTGATAAGCACATAGTATGTGCTTAATACATGTGGAGTAGTAATACATGTTGAACGAAAAGTTTGAGCTGAGTCTTTTTTCTCCAACTTTATCGGTATATAATTGACATATAACATTGTGTGAGCTTAAAATGTACCATGTGTTGATTTGACACACTTATATAGTACAAATAATTACCACCTTAACATTATTAAGCTGAATCTTAAAGGATGAGGGGTAGCTTACTGGGCACAATAAGAGGAGTGGGAAATGAACAAGATCACAGATACCAAAAAGTGGCTTTTTCAGATTTATCAGCAGTCAACTGGATAGGTTGAAAAGGAGAGATTGTAGGTGAGAAGACCAAGTGAAAACCTGGGGGCAATTAATCCAGGTGAAAGGTGCAGAGGACTTGATGTTCACTCAGCAGTAATGGTGGCTGTTTTCTTAGCCCTAAGTTTTACTTGGTAGTACAGCATGGCTTGTAAGTGTTGATACATCTCCTCATGAATGGATGTCTGTTCCCCTTCACAAGGGTAGAGATCATGTCACCTATTGAAATCCTTATAGCACCTAATGCTATGCTTTCTACCCCATGTGCACCCATCAAAAGTTGAATTGATGGGACACCTGGGTGGCTCAGTCAGTTAAACGTTGGACTCTTGATTTTGGCTCAGGTCATGATCTCATGGTTCGTAAGATCAAGCCACGCATCAGGTCCTGCACTGACAGCATGGAGCCTGCTTGGGATTCTCTCTCTCTCCCTCTATCCCTGCCCCTTTCTCCTCTGCCCTCAAAATAAATAAATAAACAACAAAAAAAGTTGGGTTGACAGTTGGATTCACTGAGCTGTGGTGGGAGTGGAGCAGCTGGAACAAGAGAAGTAGGGGAGGACACCCCATCTGCCCCGCACCATAGGCATTCTTCCCTCATGTAAGGCAGCATCTTAAACTCAGCCAAACCTACTTATTGTTTTTCCCCCAAAGCCTGGTATGTCCTTTCTCTTGTTCAGTTGCCTCCATCCACTCTAGCTAGAAACCTCAAGATAATATTGGAAACCAAGAATAAAGCTGGGGCAAAAAAATCACTTTTCAGGCTTTTAAGAACTATACTTTGAGGCATCTGGGTGGCTCAGTTGGTTGGGTGAGCGTCCAACTCTTGATTTCAGCTCTGGTTATGATCCCTGGGTTGTGGAATCCAGCCGCGTGTCTGGTTCTGCACTGAGCATGAAGCCTGCTTGGGATTCTTTCTTTCTCTGCCCCTCTTCCCCACTTGTGCACTCTCTCAAAAATAAAAAATAAAAAATTTTTTAAATGAACTATACTTTTTCCTCCAGGATCTTCAAAAGATCCTCTCATTCATACGTAGAAAGAAGTCAGTGATCCTAAGATTCAACAATGCCCCTTCTCTGAATCTCCCCTAAAGACACACTCACACATGTACACAAAGAAGCTCATATAAATGTATTCTCTATAAGAGACAAAAAGTGGAAGTACCCTAAAAGTCAATTGATACAACACATGTTAAATAAACTACGTTCTATTCATGACACAAAATACCATACAACAGCTTAAATGAGTGAAGTAGATCTATAGGCATTAATACAGAAAGCACTCCAAAATTGATTGTTTAAGCGAGAAAGGCAATTTGAAGAATGATAGGTCTTATATTATACCATTGGTGTGAAAAATAACCACGAATGAACCAACAACTTGGAATAGTAATTTATTTTTTATAGCTACATATATATGTACTAAATGCATAAAAAATGGTCTGGGAGAATATATACAAAACTGGTAACAGTGATTACCTCTGGGAAGGTGGGATGGAAATCAGGACTGGGAATGATGGTCCAAAAATGTTTTCTGTATTTAAATATTTGTCACAAGTGTAATAGGACATTTATGATTTAATGAAAGAATTTTTTAAGGTAAGAAAATCAGTAAGGATATGCAGTACTATTTTTAATAGTGAGAACTTTGGACTACCTAAATATCCAGCAATGGAAATATTATTAAATCAGTCATGGTACAATCCATATGGCAGAATTTAACAAAAATGTTCGTTTTTATGTTCACAGATGTAAAGAAGTTAGTGATTTATAGTTCTATGTAAAAGAAACTAGATACTGGGGCACCTGGGTGTCTCAGTCAGTTAAGGATCTGACTTCTGATCCCAGCTCAGGTCTCGATTTCAGGGTCATGAGTTCAAGCCCCGTGCTGGGTTCCACATGTGTTGGGCGTGAAGCCTAGACAGAAAGAAAAGAAAAGAAAAAAAGGAGAGGAAGGAAGAAATGGAAATAGATACTAATTATGTTCTGAATTATCCCATTTTTGTTAACAAATGCATACACAAAAAGGTTTGAGATAATTTTTTATAAAACGTTTATAGTAGTTGTGGGTCTGGTTGTGTTTTCTTTTGCTTCTTTATATCCTATTTTTTCTATAAGGAATATATATGTAATAAGAAAAATTCCATTTTAAAAAATGTAAGTGAAATGAGGAAAACTGAACTGGATGAAAGGTAAGAGGAGGAAATGCGTAATGGTGGATGGGGATAAGAAAGTAGGGAAAAGATGTTTGAAGATTTTTTAAAAGAGATTTTTATTTTCCAGAGAGTTAAGGGGAAAAATATTTTTGTTCTTGGAGTTTTTCAGTATACTTTCCAAGCCATCAAGTTCCTAAATATAACCAAAGATGATGATTTTACAAGCAAGCCAATATAAACATAGTAGATGTTTATATTTCTACATTAACAACATGGCATTGGAGCTGCAAAAGTTCTTTCGAATTCCTATATTTTATTTTTCTAAAAAAACAAGTCCCCTTTTAAAATATAACACACCCCCACCCCATTGGGGCTTTAAATTTCAAGAAAAGGCAGAGCAAGATAGCATTTAGAACTGAGGACAAAGACGGGTGGAGGAGCAGGAGGGAGGTGGGAGGTTAAGCATTTGGGCAGGAAGAGGAGGAGGAAGACTTTTGCAGAGCCTTACCTAAAAGTAGTTCTACCCAGACTTTAATGTGTATTTGGATCATCTAGGGATCTGGGGAAAGTGCAGTTCTGGGGTGAGACTCCCAGGTGAGGCCCATGCTACTGGCTCATGGACAGCTTTGAGGCCTGAGAGTCATAGAATTTGCCCTTCCACCCTGGGTGACCTGCACTTCACATTGGAAACCTCTGGCTATGACGGCTTCTTTCTTTCTAACCTAACACTGTTTTTGTCAGTATGCCAAATAGCAGAAACCTTTCAGAAAGTCATCTTACCATCTACAAGGTGCACTTTATGGCCCTGTGCATGGAAGTGAGTAAAATGGGAAACAGAAGGGGGAATGGGCAGGAGCCCCTGATACACAAATGTTATTTGTTATAAAGGGTGTGGTATTATGGAAAAAGCCCTGCACTGGTTGTCAGAAGAAGTGGTTTCATTAACCAGCTGTGTTTCTTTGTGCCAGTCATTTCTCTCCAGTTCTGCATTTCCTTTCTGTCAAAAGAATTGGTCTACATGGCTTCTAAAATCTTTTGAGCTCTGACACTTGAAGAGTCTATAAAGGAGAGCCCATATCAACAGGAGGGAAGAAAAGAAAGATGTGCCTCCATGCACATCGCTGCCAAGGATCCTGTACATGTGGTATTATAATGGAAGAATTTTCCCTTAGTCTGCCCAGATGCAGAAATGTTGGAGTGAGAGACTGGGAAACTTGCCTAGTATGAAATTCTAGTACCCTGACTTCCTGGTTTTGGCAATTTAGAGTCTTGGGAATCTGTCCCAGGCTCTGTAAAGTAAGACAGACCATGAAAACAGGCCCTCTAAGAACTTCAATGTGGCTCTGGCAGCTTTCAGATTCAAAGGTCCTCAATCCTTGGGGCACCCTCAGGTTTCACCTCATTCCCCAACACTGATCAGCAGCCAAATTCTGAAGCCACTTGAGCCCAAAGGCCCAGCCAAATGGCCCTACTGCCTTCCTGTTTGTGAAAGCCTCCAATTCCCAGCCTGTGGCCAAATCCAATTTTCATAGCAACTCAACCCTTCCCCCAAGATCACCCTCCAGACCTGAGTCTCCCAGATGCTGTGGACTCTATCTGGGCCTGTCGCAGCCAAGCCTAAGGGAATGGAACAGGCCAGATGGTAACACTTCTTTCTCTATATTTAAGATAGTCCTACCCTCAAAGTGCAGATCGCCCCAAGCTTGATAAGCACAGGGAGGGAAAGGGGCCTGCCGGGGTGAGATTACCCAGACTCTGGAGAAATCTCCCACAGCTCCGCCTCACACCTCAGCAGACCTCCACTTCTCACCTTGTTACTTACTCACAGGCCTATGACTATTCTAGCAAAGTCATCAGTAAACACGCTAGCTTCAGGCAGTTTCCTATGGCTTCTGGGCAGTCAGCCTCCATCCATGTTTCTGAGACCCCATCCCCCAGCAGACACCCACTCAGGGCATGGCCTCCTGAGGCATCCATTTGGGATGCAGGGACCCTGTGGGCTGCAGAAGGAGTTATTTTTCCCTGTAGCCCCAGCCTAGGCTGAATGATGGGGCTGGCTAGTACAAAGACTGCTTTTTATAATGTTGGTCCTTGGTATTTTTGGTGTCTGGAGAGAGCTTCCTTTCCTCCCACAGGTAATTAGTAGCATAGGAGCATTTCCCTTTCCTCAACAGAAAGTCTGTTCCCAACCCTGGGGCCAGGCAGAAGGGACAGCAGGTGTGGCTAAGTACTCCCTGAGGTTAACCTCAAACTTAAACTTAGAGCCATACTTGATTAGAAGCAAAGTGAAATGCAGGGTTAGCTTCCATTGGGACAGGGTCAGCAAGTGGACACAGGTCCCTGGCAAGCCAGGATATTGTTTTCTAGCCTCTCAATCAGGTGAGGGGACAGGAGAAGGGGGTGGGGAACCAATGTGTGTTTGACACGTTTGTGAATTGTTCCTATAACAAAGGCTGTTTTAAAAAAAAAAACAACAGAGTGGAGCTTTATATATTTGAATGACAAGTACACAGAGGGACCTATTGTCACAAGGAAAAATTGCATGAGTAATTGTGCATGACTTCAGTCTTCCTAGTTGAAATGTTAGGCATGTTAAGGATGATTGTGGACATTCCAGTGTTTTCAGTGTGGGGAAGAGGGAGGAAGGAACTCCTGGGAGGTGAGGAGGCAGGTTGTCTAGCAAGGTAGGGGAAACAGGAACCTAAAAAACTCTTCCTCCACTTTTCCTTGCTGGTTCCCATTCTTACTCTACCTAATTAAGGTACCACCTCCTACAGGAAACCTTTCTGCCCCTACCTCCTAATTTCACCTCCCACTTTTGGTGCTTTGAATAGGTATCTACTGTCCTATCATTATTTATGGAACTATGATACTATTAATAGTTTGTAAAGCAGTGAACATGGACTCTGAGATTGGACTCCACCACTTCCTAAATGTATAACTTTGGCCAAATACTTAATCTTTCTTGTCTCAGTTTCCTCATCTATAAATGGGAGTAATACCTAACTTCTAGGGTTGTTATGAGGATTAAACATGTTAATACATATAAGGCACATAGAATAGTGCCTGACATATACTATGCACTCAATAAATATTAGCAATTATTGTTTTTATTTGTAGCCCCAGTGGTTAACACAATTTGTAATATATCATGGAGCAGTGGTTTTTTTCAACCGTCACATACATCATAATTGCTTGAGGAACTTTAAAAATATATGAATGCGGGTTCCATTGGTCTAGGAGTGAAAACTGGTCATGGTATTTGGGAAAAGTTCTCAGGTAGTTTTATTATGCAGCCAAAGTCATAGGAGCTCAATTAATATTTGTCGAATAGATGAACCAAATGGGGTCAGAACAAACCAGCCCAGGTGACTCCGTCCTTAGGAATGTCAAGGCATGATTCTGTCTCCTTCAGAAAGTTTGTTATTCCTGAGGCAGGCTTCCAGAGAATAATATGACAGTGAATGTAATGGAATACATAAAAGTACATAATTCTAGTCATCTCAGCATATCATTCTATTGAAGAAATAGAAAACTAATAAGCTAAGGTTGATATTAGAGATTGATAGGTATTTCCTATTATGTTGTCTTCTGTTTATGCAGACCTATTGCTTAGAGAGTTACCATAACAACTCCAGCCAGAGCTGAACTTTGACCTTTCCTTTTACTCCAGTTTTACTTTTGACTTGCAACCAAGTTTTTCATTCAGTGGACATAATAAAACATTTAAAGACCTCAAATAAAACATTTCTACCACTATAATGTGCAGTTGCAATATGTTGTTATCATGATATATTGTAATTAGCCGCTTTATTTAGCTGGTTTACAAATTAAAAAAAATTTTTTTTCAATGTTTATTTATTTTTGAGAGGCAGAGAGAGATAGAGTGTGAGTAGGGAAGGGTCAGAGAGAGAGGGAGACATAGAATTCAAAGCAGGCTCCGGGCTCTGAGCTGTCAGCACAGAGCCCAATGCAGGGCCCAAACCCACGAACTGTGGGATCATGACCTGGGCCGAAGTCGGATGCCCAACTGACTGAGCCACCCAGGTGACTCAGTTGGTTTACATATTTTAACTGACTGATGCTTGTAAAACATGAAGTCAGGTACCTTCACAATAACCAGGGCCCTTCCTCTCAAAGCACATATATATTAATGGGGGGAATAAAGATAAACACACTGAAAACTAGAGAAAACAAATATAACAAACATTTAAATACTATGTAATAGTATAAAGTGGGCTTGGAGTCAGATTTAGGTCTATTTCTTATCAGCTATCTGACTTCAATTAATTTAGCTAACCTTCCTGAATTTCAGCTTCCTCCTCGACCAAATGTGTATTTGGACCAAATGCCTACATCACAGGACTGTTGTGAGGTTTCAAAGCAATAGTATACATAAGTGTTTGGCACTTTTTATTAAATGAAATTATTTTAATGAACAAAGAGCTGTGTTCCAACAACTTTGTTATCAGCAATTTCATTATAAGGAGGAGGGATCATATGGAAAAGGAGGAAGCAAATCAAAGTGGAGAACTAAGCATGAGCATATACCCACCCTCCCACCATGAATCAAAAGATAGCTTTTAAAATCAGTGAGTCTCTCCCAACACCATCAAACAAGAGAGAAGGCAGAAATTATGATAAAAATCTGGCTAGAAAGCAGTTAGGATCAGACTGATAGAGAATTCAGGACAGAGTATTAACATACTCCAAAACACTTTTAAGGTAAATTTCTTTGAAGGTAGGGGCAGAGAATCTCTCAGCTCAGAGAAAGCAAATAGAAAGAATTGGGAGTTATGAAGTGCTCATCAGGTTTATTCATCTTTAAAATGACCCATAAATAACGGACCTCTCTCCTCTTCCCTCTACTTCAGGGAGCTGTAGGTGAGGGGTAGGGGTCAGGATGGTGAGATAAAACACAAAGCTTTACTCAAAGAAAGAAAGTCCCCTCTCTGGGGAGGGCATCTGCTGGTGTATAAAGGGCCTGTGAGGGGGCGCCTGGGTGGCACAGTCGGTTAAGTCCGACTTCAGCCAGGTCACGATCTCGCGGTCTGTGAGTTCGAGCCCCACGTCAGGCTCTGGGCTGATGGCTCGGAGCCTGGAGCCTGCTTCCGATTCTGTGTCTCCCTCTCTCTCTGCCCCTCCCCTGTTCATGCTCTGTCTCTCTCTGTCCCAAAAATAAATAGAAAAGGTTGAAAAAAAAATAAAAATAAAAATAAAAAAAATAAAGGGCCTGTGAGAAAAGCAGGGCTTGAAGTAACCCTTTCCAACTTCCACAGACACAGAGAAAGGAAAAAGGGAAAGCTGTTCCTGCCCAGCCTGTCAACTGGGGCTTTGTCTAAGTAAAGGCCTCCTTATTTTGGCAACTGGGGATGGGTAAAGGACGAAGTGGGGAGGAGGGTGGTCCCCAAGCCTGCCTCTCTGCCTGCTCCCAGCACCTTACTGGGAAGTCTGCGGTCAAAATGTCCTACTCACAGGGTCCCAA
This sequence comes from Panthera onca, assembly GCF_046562875.1. Classification (NCBI taxonomy): domain Eukaryota; kingdom Metazoa; phylum Chordata; class Mammalia; order Carnivora; family Felidae; genus Panthera; species Panthera onca. The sequence continues at coordinate 68,752,012 of NC_138348.1, forward strand.
GTAACCCTCCATTTACCAAAGGGAAGTGGAGGGGAAACGAACAGCTCAAAACTGGAGGGAAAACTTACCAAAATACCTGCTAATTAACTAATCCTTCAAACATAAATATGATGAAAAACCAAGGATCACCAGATATTTGAGGAAATTCAACAGCTCTAAAGGAAAGGTTTAAGATCAACAAATGGAAAGCCGATCCCAGACGAAAGGAAGATAAAGGAACAGAAAAGAGCATTTGAAAAATTCTAAATATCATCATCCTTCAAAAGAGCCCTGAGGATATTGCAGCAGGGTCTATGAAAAAGAAACAAACAACAAACAAACAGGAAATGAAAAATTATGATAGTAAAATTTAAAAAGCAATAGATGAGATGAATAATAAAATGGATATGGCAAAAACTGGGGTTGTTAACCAGAAGCTGAGTGTCAGGAAACCTGCAGAAACTATCAAGAATGGAAAATCTGACAGAAAAATTAAGAGACTACTATGGACTGAATTGTGTTCCCCTCAAATTCATATGTTGAAGCTTTGAACTCAATGTGACTGTATCTGGAGATAGGCCCTGTGAAGAGGTGATAAAGGTTAAATGAGATCAATTCAATAATTCAGTAGAGCTGGTGACCTTATATGAAGAGGAAGAAACAACAGAGCTATCTCTCTGCCATGTGAGGACATAGCAAGGGCACAGCCAGAAGGCAGCTGTCTCCAAGCCAGGAAGAAAGCCCTCACTGGAAACCAAATTGGCCAGCACCTTGATCTTAGCCTCCAAAGCTGTGAGAAAATAAATTTCTGTTGTGTAAGCCACTCAGTATATGGTATTTGGTTATGACAGCCCAAGCAGAATAATCCAGAGACACAAAGCATTGATTCAGAAGTGCCTCCTTTCATTCAGGAGAAATGCCAGCAAAGAACCGAGAATTGGTGGGGAAGAGATCCACAAAGAAATAATAAAAGAAAATTTCCCCAACCCAAAGAAAGGCTCAAGACTTCATAGGGCCTGCTAAGTGTCAGACAAGGGACATTTTAAAAGATGTTTGCTTAGACAGATACGAGGGATGTTTCAGAGCCAAAAGGACAAAGAGAAAACTCTAAAAGTTTTCAAAGAAGTAAAACAGGTTACCTACAAGGAACAAAAATAAATTGGCTTTCAGCCTTCTGAAAGGTCACTCTGAATGCTGGGCAGTAAAGTAGTAACTTCAAACTTTGAAAGAAAATAATTTTGACCTAGAATTATGTATTATGCTAGCTAGCCAAACTAGCTTTCAAATGAGGGAGAAAAAAAAGACTTTTTTTTTTCTACCTTCCAGGTTGTCAAAAATGAGTAAACTTGATGAAATCCAGCGCTGGCAAGGTTTTAGGGAAGATGGCCCTCTCAAATTCCATGGGAGTGTCAACTGATACAGCTACTTTTGACAGAGTAACTTGGAAATACATATCAATGTTTTTCTTTTCCAGCTATGTAACCTGGAGAAAAGCTTGTGCAAATGCACAAGAGGCTTGTATGCACAATGAGGTCAGTAGTATAGATCCTGGAGTCAGAGTGCTATGGTTCAAATCCCAGCTCAGCCAGTTATTAGTTATAGGACTTTGGGTGAGATTACCTTAGTGCCTCTGCAGTGAAATGAGGATGATAATATGTAGTCCCTACTTCATAGCGTTTGTTCTGAGAATTGAGTGAGTTACTTACATGCAAAGTGCCTAGAACAGATCTTTGTATAGACTAAGCATTTGATAAAAAATGAGTATTACTATTAAGTATCATATATAGATATTAGTGTCATCTAAGGACATTAGACAGTAGATTGCGTCCAATTTCATGCCACTGGAAATAAGTGATGCTGTGGTGTTTGATGTGGCATAATATTGAAAGACCTAATATCTATCAAGAGGAGGATGGTACAACCATACTATGGGATACTATGCAGCTGCTAATAAAAAAGTGGCAGAATTATACTAATTCTATGTGCTCTCATGGAAAGATCCCAAGGACATATTGCTAAACGAAGGTGAGGGAGAAAATGCAAATTGTAGAACAATATATATAGATTATCCCATTTAAAAATACATGAATGTACATGGACCACCTGGGTGGTTCAGTCAGTTGAGTGTCCAACTCTTGGTTTCGACTCAGGTCATAATCCCAGAGTCATGAGATTGAACCCCACGTCGGGCTCTAAACTGAGCATGGAGCCTGCTTGGGATTTTCTCTCTGTCTTCCTCTGCCTCTCTTCCCTGCTCATGCTCTCTCATTCTCTCTCTCTCTCTCTCTCTCTCTCTCTCTCAAATAAATAAATAAATAAGACACATTAATGTACATATTGGACATATGAACAGTGGCCTACCACAGTAGGGCAAAGAAGGGAGAGCTGTCTGTCCTGAGTGTAGGCAATAAGGGGATATATCAACTGAGAATAACTTAAAACAATAATTTTAGGCAATAACATGAAAACAATAGTAAATGATAAAATCTAATGGTCTGCTTTTTAAAAAATTTTTTAATGTTTATTTATTTTTGAGAGAGAGAGAGAGAGAGAAAGTGGGCAGAGAGAGAGGGAGACACAGAATCTGAAGCAGGCTTCAGGCAACTGAGCTGTCAGCACAGAGCCTGATGCGGGGCTCAAATTCACCAACTGCGAGATCATGACCTGAGCCAAAGTCGGCCACTTAACCACCTGAGCCACCCAGGCGCCCCTACTTGATCTGTGTCTTATTATTACCATGAACAGTGAAAACAAACAATGTCAGTGATAAAATACTACTTCTGCCAGAGCAGTCTGCTCCTTCTGGCTCCCACCCCGTAATTCTGGACACTCCTGCATCTTCCTAAGTGCATAGAAAAACTAATAGCAGAAAGTTAGTGTACTGACTAGATAGGGGGATAATTTACAGAAGGAAGTGGGGTTAAGTGAGGTTGTATGAGCAGGATTTTTACTCTTCACTCACTACTCATTTAAATTTTTTTTTGCAAAGAATGTATTTATTTATAGTTTACACTTGTATAGTTAACACTTTTTTAATATGAAAAAAATAACATGGTAGGCAAAAGATTTATTATAGGAAGTCAGGAAAATGGAGTCCAATGATAGTCTATAACCATTCCTCCAAATATTTTAGATTATAGAATATGGGTTAGGTATGGTGACTGCATTTTCAGAACTAAAAGTTAGAAGCCAGTGTCTGCCAAAGAATTTTTGGTACAACTTCTGAGTAGGAGAGGCAGCCTGGGACATCCAAGCTGTATGCCAATGTAATGGAATTTCTGGGACCATCTGATGGTTTATTATTACAAATAAACTGTCTGAAACCAGGCCTGTCCATAAATCCCTAATCCTGCTCCATTTTTAGATACTATTGAAACTGAACTCCTCCTGATATGATATCAGCTTAGAGCCTAGCATTCAGCCTGCTTTACCCTGACTCCCCCAAGTTCAAGGCCTTGAAGACTCTGCTCCCCCTGAGATCTGCCATAGCACAGACAGAGCACTCCTAACTTCTCTGTTGCTGCAACAGCATCCCCAGGCACGCTGTTTGCCCTCACCTGAGCAGGCAGGTGTTTTCCTGACTCTGTCAGTCTCCCCAGGTTCCCTACTGGCCTCCCTACCCCCAGCCCAGTTATCTTCTCTGTCCCTTACACTCTCCACTATCCCTCCCACCCTCCTCACCCCACCCCTTGTATGTAGCTGAGCCAGCCTGGCCTGGGCTACTGATCCCAGTCCTACTGATACTACCACAGACAGTCCCAGGCACAGGGTAAGCTGAGGCTGTGGAAATGAAATGGCTGGGTACAGAAAGGAGGAGAGTGATAGACCCAGAGAAACAGGAAAGTTTGTCAGGAAACCAGACTGACGTGGACTGAGTAGAAAAGAGAAGTTACAGCAGGACTCACAGAACATCTTGGGGCCAGTTAAGGAAGTGGGAGAGGAATAAGAATTAAATATACACAGCAATTCTAGTTCTAAGTATCGAGAAGGATGTCAAGGTCAGTACGTGGATATTCACCACTGACAAGGACCAAATGAAAAGCCCCATTGGACCCCTGGGTATTCTGGGGGAAACAGGGAAAGAACGTGCGTCAGGAAGATGTGCTCCCACCCTGGCTGTGTGACATCAAGAAAGTTCCTTAATCCCCTGAGCTTTATCTGTAAATTGGGGTCTTTCTGAACATTAAATGGATTCTAGTAAGTAAAGCTCCAAGGCCAACATTTAATAAATCTGAATTTCTTTCTCTTTCCATCCAAATGTTGATGGTAATGATGAAAACTTACCGCAGCCTCTCACTACCCACTCTATCCTCATTGTGAGCAGTGGACACACTAAGTAATAGTGAATTATGATAGCTGCGTTGACTGAGGGTGTATTATTTGCAAGCTTTATTCTAAACTCTTTGCAGCATTACTCCAATCCCCACAGCCCTATGAGGTAGATAACATTATTATTCCTGGTTCACAAATGAGAAAGTTAAGGCTCAAAGAAATAATTCACCCAACATACATAGCTAATAAGAAGCAGAGCCAGGACGAAAATCCATCTCTAAGTGTAAGACTCATGCTCTTTACCGCTGCGCTATATTTCTTACCCGATGTAAGGCAGAAAATAGAGAAAAGCTTAAACAAGTAAGGATCCTATCAAAGGCATTGATGAAGATCATTAGGAGGGTTCCTGTTATCCTGTTTCCCTGTGTGGAAGCAGCTGCTGTAGGAAATTTCCCAGATGGTTCCCATTGGACCATGGGGCCCAGGAGAAATCCTAGTGCTGAAATGAAGTCATAACCCCCTGCCCAACTGTCAGAGATGGGTGATGGCATCTGAAAGCAAGCAGATCACATATGCAACCAGAACAAATAAAGCTGTAGGCAAGGGCTTTGCCTCATGTTCCAAAAGTATCTTGTAATAAAGAATGTGGTAATGAGTCCAAACAGAAGAGTGATGAGTTGGCAAGCAGTCTGGAACAAGCCAAGTTAAAGTTTGTCTATGTGTCTACAGCTCTGTCCACTCTGAATGTAGATGTTCCATACTGGTCCTGTAGGCAGAAAGCCCTGGGATAACAAGGTCTTAAGAAGATGCTGCCTGGGGAAGGTCAAATCACCAAACAAGTAAAAGAAATTACTACTGTTGATTTAATAATGCCAATGATATTAGAGGGTTTCATTAATGCTGCTGTCATTACCGCCACTTCATTTATTCACTCACTCATGTATTTATCCAGGAAACACTTACAAAGAGCCCACTCTGTTCCAGGCCCTGTGCTGGGTGCTGGGACATTATAAGGAGTCCCCAGGAACTTACAGGGTAGTCAGGAGATGGTTGAAAACAGGCTTTTCCAACACAATCAGGTAAAAGCTCTGCCATCAGTGAGGGCCTGCCACATGCAACCATGTTGTGCTCCCCGCAAGGAGGTGATTGTGCCGATGGGAGTCAGGAAATACCTCTTACAGTGTGCAAGCCAGAGAACATTCAAAAGTAGTCCAACTCCCTCGCTGTATAAGGAAGGAAGCCATGGATCTGAGTTGTAAAAAGGATATACTGCAGGGGTACCTGGGTGGCCCAGTCAGTTAAGCATCCAACTCTTGATCTCAGCTCAAGTCATGATCCCACAGATCATGTCATGTAAAGTCATCTCAAGTCATGATCTCATGAGTTTAAGCCGCACATTGGGCTCTGCTCTGATGGTGTGGAGCCTGCATGGGATTCTGTCTCTCCTCTCTGCCCCCACCCTACCTGTTCTCTCTCTCCTTCTCTAAATAAATAAATAAATAAATAAATAAATAAATAAATAAATAACTTTCAAAAAAGATACTGCAAATCAAGACTACATATGGTTAGTATCAACTGAATGGTTCTGTCACAAGTGCTGTGGGAGTTAAGGGAGACAGGCATCACTATGAGTCAAAGAAGGTTTCCTGGAAGAGGTGAGACTTAAGCTGGGCTTTCCTGAAAAAATAAAGGGTGTGTGTGTGTGTGTGTGTGTGTGTGTGTGTGTATGAGAGAGAGAGAGAGAGAGAGAGACAGAGAGAGAGAGAGAGAGACTTGGTTTTCAGATATTCATCACATTGTTCCTTAAAGACTATTTAATTTTCTTTTATCTGGTTTGTTAATTACCAAAACCCTTGAGATCTGCAATTTTTTGTTTGTATGTTTGAGAAGATCTGCTACCAAATATGATTAGTTGCACAGGCTTCAGAGTCTGACAGACCTGGGGTCAAATCCACACTCTGTCATTTTCTAATCGTGTCACCTTAGTTTCCTCATATGTGTAATGGGGATGATAATACCTAGCATAGGATTGTGATGAGTATTAAATGAAATAATATATGTAAAGCATGTAACATAGAACCTGATACTCAGGAAATACATAGCATAACTTCTTAAATGTTGTGATAATTACTTACCTGCATGGACCTTATGATATTTACAGTGTATCTTGTATTCATTCAGTTTCCATTAATTCTTTTATCAAACAGGCACAGTGCCAGGCACCATACCGGATGTGGGACACGCTATGTATGGACAAGCTATGTACCAGACAGACATTTTTCCTGCCTGCTCAAGGCAGTTTACAGGGATATGGGACACGTAAAATCACAATTGTGGTACCATGCGAGATGCACTGTAATAGGGAAGGGTGCTAGTTATTATTGGTCAGCTCTAGGAAGGCTATGAACTTTAAGGGCCATAGTAGGGCCTTTGGAGAACTGATCTCACCAGGGTACCGTTGCCCTGAAGACCGAGCTAGACACCAGCAAAGTCATTATCACTTCCTTTTTTTTATTATTAAGCTTTTTATTTTAATTCCAGTATAATTAATGTACAATGTTATATAAGTTTCAGGTGTATAATACAGTGATTCAACAATTCTTTACTTACTGCTCATCGCGATAATTGTACTCTTTAATCCCCATCACCTATTTCATCCATCCCCACACCTAACTCCCCTCTGGTAACCAACAGTTTATGTTCTATAGTTAGGAGTTTGTTTCTTGGTTTGTCTTCCTCTCTCTCTCTTCCTCTCTCTTTTTTTTTCCCCTTTGCTCATTTGTTGTTTCTTAAATTCTACATAAGTGAAATCATATGGTATTTGTCTTTCTCTGACTTATTTTGCTTAGCATTATGCTCTCTAGCTCCATCCATGTTGTTTCAAATGGCAAGATTTCCATCTTTTTGTGGCTGAATAATATTACATATATACACACACATATACATATACCACTTCTTCTTTATCCATTCATCTATTAGTGGACAGTTAGGCTGCTCCCACAGTTGGGCTATTACAAATAATGCTGCAGGAAACATAATGGCACACATATCCCTTTGAATTAATGTGTTTGCATTTTTTGGGTAAATACCCAGTAGCACAATTACTGAATTGTAAAGTAGTTCTATTTTTAACTTTTTGAGGAGCTCTGTACTGTCTTCCAAAGTGGCTATACCAGTTTGCATTCCCACCTACAGTACATAAGGGTTCCTTTTTCTCCATATCCTCACCAACCTGTTGTTTCTTGTGTTGTTAATTTTAGCCATTGTGACATGTGTGAGGTGATCGCTCATTGCAGTTTTGATTTGTATTTCCCTGATGACAAGTGATGTTAAGCATCTTTTCCTGATTCTGTTGACCATCTGGATGTCTTCTTTGGAGAAATGTCTGTTCATGTCTTCTACTCATTTTTTAATTGGATTATTTATTTTTTTTAAGTGTTGACTTGAATCTATTCTTTATGTATTTTGGATACTGACCCTTTATTGGATACATCATTTGCAAATATCTTCTTCCATTTAGCAGGTTACCTTTTAGTTTTTGTTGATTGTTTCCTTTGCTATGCAGAAGGTTTTTATTTTGTTGAGTCATTACCACTTCTTGATAGCTCTGTGTTTACTCTACATTTTCTACAATATCATTTCCACTTAATGGCAGAATAATCTGGATAGAAAAGAATGTTTTCTCTTACCAGTCCAGCATCCAGCAGAAATGACAAGAAGCAGTAAAAATACACCTGAGCTTAAGATCCAGACAATTTTCCTGGCTCCTCTCTCCCAATGTGTTTAGTACCTGTGGGAGCAAGAATCCAAAATGGCTCCCAAAGATTCCCACCCCCTGCTAGTTACACCCTTGTGTATTCCCCTTCTGAATTGTACCATGGTTGGTCTTTATGATGAACAGAAATGGCAGAAATGATAACCCAGCACTTCTAAGATTAGGTTGTAATTTTTGGTGCTCTCTCACACATGCTTTCTCTTGGATGACTTCCCTTGGAGAAAGTCAAGTCTTGAGCAGACCTGTGGGGAGGTTCACATGGCAAAGAACTGAAGCCTCTTACCAACAGCTGCAGGAGTGAGCTTGGAAGTGGATTCTGCAGCTCTAGAGAGTCTTCAGAGTCTATAGCCTTGGTCAACAGCTTGACCTCAGCTAAGCCATTCCCAGGTTCCTGACTCCTAGAATATATGTAAACTAATAATAACTTGTTGTTTTAAGCTACTAAGTATTGGGGTAATTTGTTTTACAGCAATAGGTAACTAATACAGTGCCCCTATTCTGTGCCTCAAGCATTTTACTCCTTCCCTATAGTGGTACTTACCACACTGCGTTGTAATTACCTGCAATTACCTGTGTATGCTTCTGTCTCCTCCTCAGATGAAGTTTAATGGATACTGTGTCTTATTGTCCTTGGATCTTCATAACCTGGCATATGCCTGGCCCATAGCAGATGGTCAGAAAACTTTGTGGGATGAATAACTTGCATTTGTATAGCACATTAGAATTTATAAAGTGTTGGTGCACTCATGTATTCTTCATGGTAACCCTAGAATATACCTACTACTATTTTCCCCACTCAACAGATGAGGCAATTGATGCTCAGTGACTCAATTATCTCACAGCCAATAATTGATAAAATCAGTACTCACACCCAAGTAATCCAATTCGTAGTCTGTGCTTCTTCCTCTATACCACACTGGTCTTCATTTAGCCTATGGGGGAGGGGGATAGAAGGAAAATTATTCTAAAGAATAGAATGCGGGGCGCCTGGGTGGCTCAGTCAGTTAAGCGTCCGGCTTCGACTCAGGTCATGATCTCACAGTCTGTGGGTTCGAGCCCCGTGTCAGGCTCTGTGCTGACAGCTCAGAGCCTGGAGCCTGTTTCGGATTCTGTGTCTCCCTCTTCCTCTGACCCTCCCCTGTTCATGCTCTCTCTCTCTGTCTCAAAAATAAATAAATGTTAAAAAAAATTAAAAAAATAAAAGATAAAAAAATAAAGAATAGAATGCTGTTCAATCATGATGGAGCTCCATAGAAGGGACAGTGGACAAGAACATGATTCATTTAGGAATAGGCCAGGTCTCTGTGGGTTTTCCCATACCCCATATGCAATGTCTCATTTAATCATAACAAACCCAAAACAGAAAATCAATCATTATTCTTCCCACTTCACAGATGACAAAACCAAGGCAAGATCTCACATACGTTAAATAATAGAGCTGGGACACAAGCAAATGTACTCAAACTCCTAGTTTAAGGCTCTTCTTGTAAAACTCAAACTGCTTCCTTTTCTTAGTACTAGACAGCTGAGTTTGGGGGTCAGATAGAATTCCTGATTCCAGCAGGGACACACAGGGCAAGATATAACAGAGTCTCAGACAATGAGCAGATGTGACTAATGCAAGGACACTACCTGTGTAGCTACGTAACACATCACGCTCATACTGAGCTCTAGTCACTGATTCTCAGGTGCAGGGTCCAGGGTTTTACAATATCCCTTCTATCAGTGAAAGGAAATAGCTTGCAGTTAGCTTTGAGTCATTTTCAGTTTGCACATCTTTAAAATGGGAAAAATAATTATAGTGATGGTTAAATGAGATGATGTATGTAAAATGGCTGGCATGTAATATCCATTTTATATACTGTGAGCATGTAAATATATAAATATTCCTCCCCCTTCTGACATTATTGCTATGGGACATTTTTAGGACAGGAGCACATATCATTTTGTGAGACTCTCTTCCCCTCATAAGCTGAAGTCTTAGAGCAGCAGTAAAAAGCAGAAGGAAAGGAGAATATTTCTGAGGGTCTGCATAGTCTCCAGCCTGAAGGGAGCTCTGCAGTGAGATTTCTGCTTTATGTCAGCTGTGCAGTGGGGCAGGAAGACCTCCATTCTTTGAGGGCAGGTATCAAGCTGAAGAGAAGAAGCCCCAGCTGTTCTGTGGGACCTGATGGAATGTGCCTCGGGGCTGCCTGACGCCTTGCTGGGTTGGGTAAACTTGGCCTGTTGTTTTCCATCCAAGAGACCTTTCACCTTGAGGGCTCAGTGACCAGAAAAACATTCCAGAAGCCAATAATTTCTCATTCTCCAGGGAGCCAGGGAGAAGACAGTTTCTGGACTGGACGCTGGGGACAAACCCATGAACTATGAGTGGGCCTCTGTGCTGAGGACTCCGTCTGATCCCAGGAAATGCAGTGGGGTTCCATGTGCTAGAAGACATAGCTTCCTGCCAGGAAAAGGATCTGGGCTTTGTCTTCACACACGCCAGCATTTAGATGTGGCTGTCTAGGGTTTCATGGATGGGCTGTGGAGATGGCCAATCCCCAGCTGGAAGTCAGAGTGAGCCTCTTTCAGTCCTGTTCAATGTAATTCAGAGCAATTAAACCACTAAGTCAGAACCTACCAGGTGCAGACCTTTGAGAAAGCAGATGATGCTATGGAAAGGCCATAGGCTTTGAAGCTGGAGAGTCTTCTCTTGAAGACTTGGGAAAGATATTTAACCTCTTTGAGCCTCAGTTTCTTTATCTGTAGAGTAAGATGAATAGTAATGCCTGCTCTGCAGTGCTGAGATAAGGATTAAATGAAGTTGTCATGTATAAAGGGTATAGAAAAGTGCCTGCTGCCTGATCAGTGCTCAACAAACCAATCTTTATTATCAAGTTTCATGGGGAAATGGATGAGAGGTGAAAACAGCCACAGTTAGAAAGACAGTACATGTAAAATTCAATGTAACTAGTTTGATTTTTTTCAACCAGTGTATATTGTGAAACTTCCTAAGTGCTAGTGACTAAATGGGGGGGGTGGGGGGTGGGGAGCTATAAGAACAATGGCCTCAACCTATAAGAACTCAGAATTTTGCCCCTGAGATGGACAAGTAAGCAAACACTTTCTATTAGACTTATAAGCCATCCAAGGTAAACAATAGAAAATGTTGTCAGAGCAGAGTGGAGGAGGTGCTCACATTTTCAGAAGGAGTTAGAAGAGGCCTTGCTGAGGAACCAACCATTGGGCTCCATTGGCTGAGTCTTAAAATATAAACGAGAAAGAGTTCACCAGGTGAAATGAGTTGGAGAAAGTCATTGCTGACCTTGGGGACAGTGTGTGGGAAAAACATAGGCACAAAAGAGCTTGTTTGGAAGAATGAGAACCAGGGAGTAACTGAATAAAAGGGACATGATAAAGGACCATCAGTCCTGAGAGATACTAAAAAGATCTTGTTTGCCTGCTAAAGGGGTAGGACTTTGCTCTGGGGACAAAGGGGGTTTTAAAGCAAAAATGAGATGATTAATTTGTTTTTAGGAAAGATAACTGGGTGAAGGATGGTGTGCAAAGGGGAAATACTGGAGGCTGGGAGACTGGAAGCATATGAAGATAAGAAGCTCATCTGGGTTACATAATCAGGAAGTTGGTAGGGTCTCAGGAAGAGAGGCTAGACCTCTTGGCTCCTGGTTTGAGCTTTTTCGATTAGATGGCTCCTCCTTCCACATCTTTGAAACCTGCCTACTAAGGCAAACCTTGACCTAAAATTACAGTGCTCATGTGAACAGGAAAATAAAGCATACCACATTGCAACTATGTTTGATTTGGACCAAGGCATCTGCTTTTTATCTATGGTTCACCACAGCATTAAAACATGTTCAACATTTTTCTGAGCATTTACTCCCTGAGGTCTGTATTCCTAAAGAGAATGCAAGTTCATATTGATTTGGGCAAATCATCCATCCACTTGCTCAGTTCATCCATCCATGTGTCCATCCACAGAACCACAGAAATACATCAGCAGCTACTGTTCTAGTCTGGCTATGTCCTGGGGATAGAGATGGAAGGTAGTCTCTGCCCTCAGAAAGCTCATAGCCTGGCAGAGGCAGAGACAGGAAAGTCAACAGACAGGGACAATCCAGTGTGGTGTGTGCTAACCCAGTGAGAGAGATGTACTGATTTCTATGGGAGCGTGAAGCAGGCATACTCAACAGCCATCAGGGAAGTAGAGGACACTTGTTTAAGCCTTGAAGGGCAAAAAAGAAGAGGGTGCAGAGGTACTCTGAGTAGAAGGAAGAGCATGTGCTACTTGGGGTTACAGTGCAGGGACAGGAATGATTAGAACTGGAGACTTCAACAAGTCTTCTAGCCCTGAAGCCAAACACATGCTTTGCCTATTTTAATCAAATAAACCACATTAATCCAGATTTAACTTATGGCTTCCATCTGGGACCTCACTGCACACGACTAAGCCAGTGTCCACTTTCCCCCAAATTACCAAATAGGCAAAGTTTGTTTGGCATTTTCTGACCGCCTTTTTCAGGGCCAGTCTCAGGACACCTCCAACTCTGGACCCAGTGCCCTAAGTTGTTCCTCCAAACCAAGAGCCCTCTTCACGCACCCCCCTCAGGGGCCCAAGTCCCAGTCTGTCTATTCTCACTCACTTCCCTATCAACTCTTAGCTTGTGGGATAAATTCTGCCCAGCTTTTGGATGGTGTGACCTTGTGAACCTGAAAGGCTGCTGCACATTTTACTTGTTCGTAAGCACCAGCCAGCTTAAAGCATTCACCTGTCAGAGGTATCTGTACTCAACATTGTCTTTCCTCACTTTACCTGTCCTCTGTGAGGTATGTGACCTCATCATTCCTTCACTCATGGTTTTCTATGAAATCCCTGTCTCTGGGGTTACCTCCTACTTCTCCCGCAGCCCCATTCATAAAGCTCTATCATAACACTTCTCAAACATACAGAGTTTTAACCATATCCTTATTTTTGCCTTCATACTGGACAAAAAGCTCTGTCCTACTCACTTTTCTTTCCCCAGATCCTGCACATAGTGGCACTAATAAACATTGCATGGATGAATGAATTAGTAAAGGAATGGACTGAAGTCTCTAGAACAAACTTCTGCCAGTGGAATGCCATTATAGAGTTAAGAACAGCAAACATAAGAGGCAGGGTGGAGAACCAACTTTTGAGACTTTCAGTACCCCCTCTGAGCTAAGGTTAGTTGTGAGGAAGGCAATGCTGCTCCTGACAACAGAGAGAAGGCAGCATTTTATATCTTGATTTCTTTGGGCCCTGTCTGTCCTCATTTCTCCAGGCCCATTTCTTTGGGCCTGTGCTACTTTGTATGGCTCTTATTCATGAACTTGGAACTATTAATGACACAATAGCAGCTGATATTATACTTGACCCGAATTATGTTTTAGCACTAATGTGCAATTTCACAGAAGAGAAGGACTCAATTGAAGTTAATACTCGCTAAAAAGAAAATGAGTGGTCCCTGGCTTATTATTAGAAAAATCCTAGCCTTTGGTCTGAATTTTTTTCTAGTTTTACTGAGAAATAATTGCCGTACATCATTGTATAAGTTTAGGGTGCACAGCATGATGGTTTGATTTACATATATTGTGAAATGATGACCACAGTAAGCTAAGCTATCATCTGTCTTCTCATATAGATACAGTATGAAGAAAAGAATAAAGGGGAACAAGTTATCTCCTCATGATGAGAACTCTTAGGATTTATACCCTGAACAGCTTTCCTGTGTGTGATCTGACAGTGTTAGCTATAGTCACCATGTGATGCATTACATCCCTTGTACTTCTTTATCTTATAGCTGGAAGTCTGTACCCTTTGACCACTTTCCTCTAATTCTCCCTACCAACTCCCGCGTCTGCTAACAAGTCTGATCTTCTTTTATTATTTTATGGGTTTTTTTTTGCATTTTTTTTCTCAATTCCACATATAAGTGAGATCGTGTAATAGTTGTCTTTCTCTGTCTGACTTACTTCACTTAGCATAGTGCCTTCAAAGTCTATCCATGTTGTCGCAAATGGTAGAATCTCCTGGATTTTTTTACAGCTGAATAATATTGCATTGTATATAGATACCACAACTTCTTTATCCATCCATCCACTGATGGACACTTAGGTTGTTTCCATGTCTTGGCTATTGTAAATAATGCCTCCATGAACATGGGGGTGTAGGTATCTTTTCACATTAGTGTTTTTGTTACCTTTGGCTATATTCCCAGATTATAGAGGCAGGTTGGAGAACCAATTTTTTATTAGGATCCAAAAATACTAAAAAGCCTGACTGATTAGACATGTAAAGCACATGCTGAGTGTCCTCAGCCAAAGGCAAATATGAGAAAAGTCAAACAGTGTATAGTAAACAAATAAATGAATCACAGTGTTGGGTAAACTGCTGTTTGGCACCAATCCATGATCACAGACCAAGAAGTGTCTCTGCAAAAATGTGAAAAATATCTGGAAAAGATGTGGAAAATATCTCAAAAACAGATCTGAATTGGACCTGTAGTCTTGACTACAACTAAACTTTGTCCCACACGAGTAATACATGATGTTTTCCTTTAGTACATATTTGTTCACTAATCTGTCTATGGATCATGGGTGAGGCTGCTTCCTGCAAAGTGAACTGCACTCTGTGGTGGCCTTGGTCATTGCTGTGCATGGCCAGCTGGGGCCAGGCTGACCCACGGCCATGGGAAGCAAAGGTAATCGAATCTGGCTGCTTAGTGCAGTGGAATGGGACCAGGGCCAGGAGCTGGGGGCCCTGGGTCAAATAGTTGCAGACCACATGTAATATTCTTTAAAAGGCCTTGGCCTTCCACATGCATTAGCATGCAACTGACTACAGACTGTTTATTTAGTCTAATGTCCAATTTGACATTTAATTACAACAAACTTCTTTAATTCATGGAATCGCTTATTCCATGGTGAAAGTCACCTTGTGAATATTAGGGATAAAACGGTAGGAAAGACTTAGGCCTAAGTTTTCTAAAATCTTTCAGATAACTAGCTTTGTGTGCTAAGTTCTAGGCATAAAAAGGGCTACAAAAAATTAACAGACACAAATCCTCCTGCTCTCAAGGAGTTGAGAGTCAAGGAAGCAACATTAGTGATGTTATACCTATAAAATAAGGTAGAAGGAGAAAGTAACAATAGCTAGCATTTATTAAACACTGACTGTGGGCAAGGCACTATTCTAAATGCTTTACATGTACTGGCTCATTTATTATTTTTATATTAAATATAATTTGTTGTCAAATTGGTTTCCAAACAATACCCAGTGCTCATCCCAACAGGTGCCCTCCTCAATGCCCATCACCCACTTTCCCCTGTCCCCTACCCCCACCCCCATCAATCCTCAGTTTGTTCTCAGTGTTTAAGAGTCTCTTATAGTTTGCCTCCTCCCTCTCTGTAATGTTTTTCCCCACCTTCCTCTCCCCCATGGTCTTCTTTTAAGTTTCTCAGGATCCACATATGAGTCAAAATATATGGTATGTGTCTTTCTCTGACTGACTTATTTTACTTAGCATAATACCCTCCAGTTCCATCCATGTTACTACAAATGGCCAGATTTCATTCTTTCTCATTGCCAAGTAGTATTCCATTGTATATATAAACCACATCTTCTTTATCCATTCATCAGTTGATGGACATTTAGGTTCTTTCTATAATTTGGCTATTGTTGAAATGCTGCTATAAACATTGGGGTACAAGTACCCCTATGCATCTACCCTATGACCCAGCAATAGTGCTGCTAGGAATGTACTGGCTCATTTAAACCTAACAAAACCCTTATGAAGTAGGTGCTCCCATTAGCTCCATTTTACAGATGAGGAAACTGAGACATGGAGAGGCTTATAAATTGCCCAAGATCACACACAGCTAAGGCGCCAGTAGGGATTTGAACTCAAGTGGTAGGACTGCAGATCCTGTGCACAACCACTGTGCTATTGTGGGTGCCAGGAGCATCTGAGAGGTGCACATCAGAAGCTCATATCTCAGTTCTGGGAGCTCAGTTGATGGAGATATTCAATGCATCCTTGGAGAAAGATTACCCAGACTTTGTAGAGACATAACATTACTAAGCCTTGAAGGATGGGGAGGATTTGAACATATAAATGTTGGCAGTGAGAGTGGAGGAAGAATTTAGAGAAAAGGAAAGAAAGGTTTCCAGGTTGAGAGCAGCATTAGTAAAATATGAAGCAGTGATCACACAGGATCTGAGGAAACAGCCGAGGTCAGTCTGGTTGTATCAGAATGTGTGAAAACATGGGAATGCAAGCTGATGCAGCCACTCTGGAAAACAGTATGGAGGTTCCTCAAAAAACTAAAAACAGAACTACACTACTAAGCATTTATCCATGGGATAGAGGTGTGCTGTTTTGAAGGGACACATGCACCCCCATGTTTATAGCAGCACTATCAACAATAGCCAAAGTATGGAAAGAGCCCAAATGTCCATCGATGGATGAATGGATAAAGAAGATGTGGTATATATATATATATATATATATATATATATATATACACACACATACACAGTGGAGTATTACTCGACAATTGAAAAGAATGAAATCTTGCCATTTGCAACTACGTAGATGGAACTGGACGGTATTATGCTAAGCAAAATTAGTCAGTCAGAGAAAGACAAAAATCATATGACTTCCCTCATATGAGGACTTTTTTTTTATTAAAAAAATTTTTTTTTAATGATTATTTATTTTTGAGACAGAGAGAGACAGAGCATGAATGGGGGAGGGGCAGAGAGAGAGGGAGACACAGAATCTGAAGCAGGCTTCAGACTCTGAGCCATCAGCCCAGAGCCCGACGCGGGGCTTGAACTCATGGACCGCGAGATCGTGACCTGAGCTGAAGTCGGACGCTTAACCGACTGAGCCACCCAGGTGCCCCATCATATGAGGACTTTAAGAGACAAAACAGATGAACATAAGGGAAGGGAAACAAAAATAATATAAAAACAGGGGGACAAAACAGAAGAGACTCATAAATATGGAGAACAAACAGGGTTACAGGAGGGGTTGTGAGAGGGGGGATGGGCTAAGTGGGTAAGGGGAACTAAGGAAACTACTCCTGAAATCATTGTTGCACTATATGCTAACTAATTTGGATGTAAATTTTAAAAAATAAAAAAAAAATTAAATTAAAAAAAAATGTGTGAAAACAAAGGAGTGGGAGAGGGCTGCAGGGACAGTTGGGGCTAGACCTGAAAGGTGTGCTCCCAAAGATGATCTTTATCCACCTATTCCCTGCACTTTGCCAAACTGATGAGCTTATCACCAAAAATCACTCACAGAGAAACTTTGAAACTAAAAATGAACAAATGAGAGAATTAAAAAAAAAAAAGGTCACTTTCCCCCAAAGATGAGTAAGCACAGGAAAACTCAAGTTCTGTGTCCAGTTTTCTGCTTGTCAGCTACGACATTGTGAATAACCTTCCCAATGTTCCAGATCAGCTATACTTTGTCAAACTACTGGATAAATAAGCGTACATTTCATAGTAAAGATGGTAGTTAGATTCTTGGCAATAATTCCTGATAATTCTGAAGGGTTCCAGGCCTTCGTTAGAAACAGGGGTTTGACTTGCTGTTGTTGCTATGCAAAAGAAAAAATAATTCCAGGTACTTATTTTAGAATTGGTAGGGCCTTTTCAAACCATGTAAACTATGCCCACTTATTTTGCCAAAGAAGTAAAAAAAGTTTAAAGGTTAAATGGACTTACTCAAAGCCACCCAGAAAATCAATAGCAGAATCATTTTTTGAACACAAAATTTGGGGGAAGCAAAAAAAAAAATGCTTTTATTGCACATTCGTAAAATCTACATATAGAATGCATCCAGTGTTCTGTCCCACTCCTCATCCATGAATCTTTGAAATTTAGTTAAAAACAAAATCCCAACAAGAAGTTTTTAAAAATGTTGAACATAAATTTTATTTATACTTACAAAAGTGGTCTTTGTAAATATATATACCATGCTACAAAATAATTCAGTAGAGCTATTAAAATTAACTATAGCTGACTCTGAGCGCTTGTTCTGTGGCAAGCATCGTACTGAGCATTTCAAGTGCATTATCTCATGTCATGAGGACAACAACCCTCACAAAGGTACTACTGTGATCCTCATTATATGCTCGAGGAAACTGAGAGATTTAGTAACTTGCTCCAGCTTATATAGCTAGTGAGGACTAGTCTGGAGTCAGGCTGCCTGACACTGCTATTAACTGTTAAAATAACCTCTGTAGCTGTAGTGGATGACACTTACCTGTACCAGTAAATTGAAATTGTCCAGCCAAGGTGTAGAAACTGGAAGATTTTCTGTAAAAAATGTTACCCTTAACTGGGAGCCTCTGGGGAAATAACACTTCTAACAGAACTTCTTATCTGTATGCCACAGCCAACCATTTTTGCTGCACTTTGTTGAAGAAACAGATGCCTGCAGTTTATCACCATCAGAATCCCAGTGGCCATTAATGACTGTTAGCAGCCTGCACCTGCAGCCTGCCCAGTGCTGTGCCCATCAAACATTGCCCCGCCATGAGTGGAGCCTGCTTGAGTAGCCTGAAAGCCTGGGCAGAGGTCTAGGGTCTTGAGAAGCAGTACTTTGGCTTGCCTCAGGCCCCGCGTTCTGCCCCACCTGGCCTCACCTGTCATCCCACTGACCGGAGACCCCATTCACTGTATTTAGGAAATGGCCTTTGGCTCTCCTGCTTCCTGTCTGTTCTACGGCCATTACGCTTCTTTTTTTTTTTTTTAATTATGGAACGCTTCACAAATTCCTGTGCCACCCTTGTGCAGGGGCCATGTTAATCTTCTCTTGCCACTACCCTTCTTTGGACATCCATCAAGCATCCAGGACTGCTCTAAGCTTCCTATTTCCTCATGCACCTTCTTGACGCCTTCCAGTCCATCCTCCCCTCTGCTACCAGAATGATCCTCCAAACCTGATCACGTCAATCCTCTCTTCTGAACTCTGTGATGGCTTCAAGTTGCCTACAAAGTAGAAATCACACTCCGAAGCATGACATTCAATATCCTTCACAGTCCTTACCTTCTGGCACTCAACAAATATTTGGTCAATCAGTGAATGCTCTCTTCTTTAAAATCCTGTTAGCAAACATTCTCTCCACATGTTATTCAACCATCCAATTTATTAAGTATCCACAATGTGTTGAATTTTAGGAATTTACTGGGTTTTTCCCCCATAGGATAATGGGATAACAGACATAGTTATGGACACAGAATCTGGAGACCTGGGTTCAAGTGCCACTCTGGCCCTTTCTCTGTATGTGGAAAGTAATTTTCTTCCTCTAGCCTCAGTTTCTCCATTTGTGTAAAAGAAAGTAGATCTACACCATCTCGAAGGCTCTTACAGCCCATGTCTGTACTGGTCCCTGATATTAGAATCCCTTGAAGGAGGAACCAAGAATGTTAGACCCTAGGCAGCCTAAAATGTGTGTCCCACAGCTGAATCCTGTGCTCAGCAGCTTCAAGACATCCTACTTTACCCATGTCCTCACTTCAGCATAGTCTCTCAGAATCTCCTGACTGGCTCTATACTAAATTATACCACTGACATTCACATCTTCAGTGTATTAGACCTGGAGCTGAGACAATAGAGCTCTTAGAGACTTCAGCTATGATCTCATCTTCTGACCAAGATTTTTTTTCTTGGCCTGTGATTGCTCAGCCCTAACGGGGGTGGGGAAGCAGGGAGCCCCTACTCCAGGAAGTACTGGTGCTCACTCAGCATACCATAGGTCTGAAATTGGAGCAGGAACTTGTGTGGGCTGGCAGAAACCTTGTAGGCTCCTGTGGGAAAGAGAGGAAGAATCTAGGCAAGCCCAGGAGAAACAATCCTGAGAGCAAAGAGACCTGAAGAGATGGAAGGCAGCAGGGTTGGTGTAAGGGAGAACTCCTTTATTGAGAAGCTTCTGCATACCAGGCACTTCTAATCTGGGCTACCATTTTGCAAGGCAGGTATTATCCTATTTCCAAAGCTCAAAGAGATTCACTTTTCCAGAACCACATGACTAGGGAGTAGCTGTGGGATTCAAACCTAGGTCTTCAAAGATCTGTGTTTTTTCTTTCACACACCCTGAGAAGCATCTTGGAGAAACTTAGGAAGTCTTGAGAGTAAAGCTTGACCCTCAGGGAATACTTACCAGATGGTTCTTTCTAGGAAATGGGCAAAATACTAATGGGCTAATATTTCATCCCAAATGACCAGTGCTAACCATGAGAAAAGGTAATGTTATAATCACCAAAGGAAATAGCTTTAGGTCATAAATGAATGTTGTCTTTTGGGGGGATGTAGAATGACGTTGTTAATTCCTTGAACATGAATGTGACTAATAAACTAGGTGTGGTATCAGTCATCTTGTCCACACAGCTGTCTGGGTACACTAATCTGTGGTTTGAGTCTCAGTTGCTGTCTGCCCAGTGGCGTGCTACACTCTAATCTCCTGGGTTCACAGTTAGCTTGACAGTTTTGCTGAGTCTGACTCACTTGCTCCCAGCCTCAATTGTTCTGTGCCAGTGCAGACTTCTTTTACAGTTGGCCTACTTAGAAACACAGGATGTTAGTGTTGGAAGGGAGCTACCTTAAAAGTCACCTAGTATAACCCCCTATCTTACAAATGAGTTCACGGGTCCCAGACGAGGTTTGGCGATATCTGAACTCGGGTGGGTTTAAGTGGGAGGCATGGTGGACCTCAGCAACATGGGCCTGTCTGACAGGAGGAGGAAGCTGGGATCAAGCAGCACTGGAGCTGGCCATACTAACACTGCTGCAGGATATGGGGGACCAGGGCACGGGGAGCAGACCCAGCCCCCTGGAAGAATGGGTTGGAAGAGGAAAACAGAGCGTCGGATTCCAGCCAAGCAGTCTGGAGTTTAGGGCAAGGCTTCTGTCCCAGCAGGGAAATGTAGGGCTGAGTAAGGGAATTAGGCTGCAGGTCAGTTGTGAGGACTGGGCTGACATGGCAAGGAGGGGGATGGGTATGAAGAGAAAAGTCCTAACTCAGAGCCTACCAGGCAGTGCAGAGTTCACCAGAGCACAATAAAGTCCAGATTAGTGTCAGCACACACCACCCCCTTGGTGGGTGGTAGCTGATGAACTTCTCACTCTTCAGGAAGGCTCCAGACTGCAAACAACTCCATGCCATAGCTGGGAAACCAGGGAAGGCAGCCCTGAATTACTCCATCCATTCTGCATCCAGATGTCTCTTGGATATCCCTTTCCTCCATTTCTACTGTCATCATCCTGAGCCCTGGTCATCACTCCCCACCCCCCCGAATTACTGCAGTAGAATTTTATTCTACCTGCACTCTTTCTAAATATTCTTCTCATTGTCACCAGAGGCATGTTTCTATGACATGTGAGGTTGTCACTTGCTTTCTATACATGTTGGATGACCTGCCATTGCCTACCAGCCTTTCTCAACTGGGCTTCCACGTGACCATCAACCCCTACAGAAAATTATTTGAGTCACTGTTTTCTCGGTTATCTCCCCAGGATGGTGCATAACTGGTATTGTTCTAGGTACAAAGGGAAGAAATTCATTTGTACAGGGGATGCCTAAGGTCAAGAGGGCTTAGTTTTCTTTTTAATTTTTTTAATGTTTATTCAGTTTTGAGAGATAGAGAGTGTGAGCAGGGGAGGGGCAGAGAGAGAGGGGAGATACACAATCCAAAGCATTTTCCAGGCTCCGAGCTGTCAGCACAGAGCCCGATGTGGGGCTCAAACTCATGAACCGTGAGATCATAACCTGAGCCAAAGTCGGCTGCTCAACCGACTGAGCCACCCAGGCACCCCAAGAGGGTTTAGTTTTCTTGTGGAACCCTGGCTGAAGAAGGGCTGATGAGAATACAGCCCAGATGTTGAAGCCTGGCACTCAAGGTCCCACACAGCCTCAGTCCAACTTCTCTGAGCCTCATTTCTTGCCCTCCCTATCATACATCCCATGCTCTGACCATACCAAACTCTTCTCATTTCTCCATCATTTGATTTTGTTCACATCTTAATGTTCTTCCTTCCACGTCTCCTTCTTGGCCTTACAAAACCTTCACCTTCCTCCAAAGGCCAGCTCAGATGTCACCTCCTCTCTGAAGTGGTGCCTCTATGACCCTTAAAGACTGATTAAATTATCCCCCCCTCTGTGTACCCTTATTTTGTGTATATGTGAGCCACTGTAGAGGACATTGTTCCTGGTGGAGGTTTACATCTCTGTGTGACCTACAAAACTTAGACTTTCTGCACAGCAGGCCACATCCCCCATACTCCCCTGACCTGAATAGATGTTTATCAAACTGAACAGCCCAGAGCTCCCTGGGTGATCAAAAACAATGCTGATTCTGGAACACAGGACTCTTGACTCTTATTGTGTATTGTTATTTGGGTTTCCACATGACACTAGATCAACTGTTAAACATGCCAATTTTAGATATGCAGGTTTGCATGGTAATAGTGTGGGCTGGGAGAAAACTTCTGGAATAATTACTGTCTGAGTGAGGGAGTAACAGCTGGTAGGTCCCACTATGAAGGCAGAGTGGAGCCCAAATGATGTCAAGTAAAGTACCAGAGGAGACTCCATCAGGAGTATGCATAGCACCAGCTTTATAATTTCTCTAGAAAAAAAAGAGAAAGAAATGAAGGAGAAATCGTTGATGGTAGGGCTAATTGAAGGCCACATATGTCGAGAACTGTGTCTGAAATGAGTCATCAAAGCTAAAATCTGATAATAAAGAGAAGGTACACTTGTATAGTGCAGAATGATGTCACATAAGTGATCTCATTTAATTCTCAGAATAACCCTGTGGTCGTGGGGGGTGGGGGGGGTGGAGTGAAGGTGTTTGTAGTTTTGTTACAGCCCTTCCTTTACAGAGGAGACAATTAAGGCTCAGAAAGAAGTGACGTGTCAAACACCCACTGTCCCTAAGTGAGGCAGCTGGAACTAGAAGACAAGCTTGCCTGTCCCAGGTCCAGAGCCGCATTCACTTTGTTTAAGAACGGGGAGGCGGCT
Source organism: Panthera onca (assembly GCF_046562875.1). NCBI lineage: Eukaryota > Metazoa > Chordata > Mammalia > Carnivora > Felidae > Panthera > Panthera onca. The sequence goes on from NC_138348.1 coordinate 68,775,095, forward strand.
CCTCTGCTCTAAAAGCTGACGGCTTTTATAAAATCAAATAGGATGACATATAGAGGATTTTCTGAGCTGTGACTCAGAGGGACTCTCCATAAACTCAAGACTTTTCTAGGCTGTTTTCAGATGAAGATAAAAAACCATTAGTCAGCTGACTTGCAGGGAGTTGGCTGATACAGAGCAATTCTTGGCCTGAATTGGGCAAAACTCTGACTTGACTAAAGAATCTGGGACAGGACAGGAGAGCAGAGGGTGGTTTGTTTTTTACCTGCCTGTGGCTCCAGGGGGTATACAGGACAGTGGATGAGGGCCACTGCTGTTGCACTTTTTGGTCAGCTTGGCATGCAGAAAGTGTCCAGAAGCTGGAATGGATGAACTGAGACCACAAGAGGTCGCTCAGCTGGTCTCTCCCTCTCAGACTTCTCCAGGAACCCTGAAAACCGTGAACTCTTAGAATCTAAGTACCACTGTCCAAAGCTCTGCGGATGATCCCTTCTGTAGTTGTTTAGCCTCTGTGGTATGTGTTTCCTGTCTTCCCAACAAAACCGTAAGGCCCTCAGGGGCACAGAGTTGATTTAAATAACTTTGTACTCCACTGTCTGGTGCTCTGAATATTTCAAACAAATCTCAGGAAATGGCCTTTTGGTTACAATAAAGATTTCAAATTTATTAGAAACATCTTCTATATGACTCCATGGAATGAGATTCCTTGATTTGTCTTCCCTCTCCTTCAAAAGTTACCTAGATCATTTGTTTAATCCTCATCTATTCATTCTATGCCAGCATGTATTGAGGGTCCACTATTGTGCTAGGTGCTACTACATGTTAGGCCCTATGCTAGGTGCTAGGTACCTGGAGGGAAACAAGAGGTCACCCACCTTCATGGACGTTAGAGTTTAAGGTGACACAGTCTGGTGTGGTTGGAAGAGACTGAAGAGACTAATTCAACTGCCTCATTTGAGGTGAGAAAACGAAGACCCAGAGAAAGATAAAATGTCGCTGAAGGTCACACAGCCAGTCCATGGCAAAGCCAGATAAAGAAAATAGTTCTACTTTTCAATTAAGATCCTGATCTGAAGTTATCCAGGGAGGCCAAAAAAAAGACACATTATCTTCCTTCCCTTCAGTCCCAACTCAGTAAATCTCCTTCTTGGCTTCTTGATTGTTGGAGAAAGTTAATATTTTCCTGCCCTGTCTGTTCTGGAACTAAGCATGGTCTGTTAGTAATAAACCAGAGTTTCCTCATTCTCTGGAAGTCTATCTTCTCTGTCTTTTGTAAACCCCCTTCTCCACAGAGGCTGTCAGTCTTATACCTGGAGCCCCAGGACCAGAAAAAACATGTTGCCAGAGTTTTACTTTTCAACAGGAAGCAGAATATGCTAACTCTCTCTCAAAAAAAACACCATGAATTTCTGTTTCACAGATTGCTTTCCATATGTGGATGTTTACATTATACCAAGGGAGACAGAAAATGAACAATAAAAATAAGTGAAATACAACATATACTATGCTAATGACAAATGCTAAAGAGAAAAATAAAGCAGTGGAAGGAACTAGGAAATGCGGGGGGATGGATGTTGTCATTTCAGCTAAGGTGGCTAAGGAACACCTCACTGAGAAAGTGACGTTAAAGACCAGAAGGAAGTGAAAAGGTGGCAATGCAGACATCTGGGGAAAGAGCATTACAGGCAGAAGGAACAATGACAAAGGCCATTGTTATGGGTTGAATTGTGTCTCCCAAATGATATATTGGACTCCTAATCCTTGGTACCTGTGAAATTTGACCTTGTTTGGAAATAGAGACTTTGCAGATAGAGTCAAGTTAAGATGAGGTCATCAGAGTGGGCCCAGTCCAATATGAATGACTGGTGCCCTTATAAGAGGACACAGAGACACAGATATTTAGGAAGAGTGCCATGTAATGACAGAGTCAGAGGTGTGATGCAGCTGCAAGCCAAGGAATGCCAAGGACTGACAACTACCCTTAGAAACCAGGAAGAGGCAAGGAGTCCCCACTACAGGATTTAGGGGGAACATGGCCCTGATAACACTTGGATTTTTTTTTAAGTTTACATATTTATTTTGAGAGACAGAGAAAGAGAGAGAGCGAGCACAAGTGGGGGAGGGGCAGAAAGAGAGGGAGAGAGAGAATCGCAAGCAGGCTCGACACTGCCAGTGCAGACCCCGACACGGGCTCGAACCCATGAACCATGAGATCATGACCTGAGCCAAAACCTAGTCAAACGCTTAAGTGACTGAACCACCCAGCCACCCCAACACTTTGATATTTTAACTTCTAGCCTCCAGAACTGTGAGACAATAAATTTCTGTTGTTTTCAGCCACCTGGTTTGTGGAACTTTATTATGGCAGTCCTAGGAAACTCTTACAGCCATGGAGCAGGAATGTGCCTGGCATGTTGAAAAATATGGAGGCCATGTAGCAAAGATGAGAATAATGGGAATAACAGACGGTGTATCATGTAGTGCCTTATAGGTCAGAGAAGTGACATAATCCGATTTACCCTTTAACAGGTGTATATATAATTATAACTGTGTGCTGTATTTATTTATGGCTGAATAGAAATGTATGGAAGAACCCAGATGATATTAAGTTAATGAAATAATCATAAGAAGTAGTGAGAAAGGTACCCAACTGTGTAAATACTAATATTTATAATTCAATCTTTCATTTGCTCTTTAGGTCTATTTTAATCAATAGTGTTGGTGCATAGCTAATTTTAAAAGGATGAAATTTTTCTTTTCTTTTTTTTAACGTTTATTTATTTTTGAGAGAGAGACAGAGACAGAGTAGGAGCAGGGGAGGGGCAGACAGAGAGGGAGACACAGAATCTGAAGCGAGCTCCAGGCTCTGAGCTGTCAGCACAGAGCCCCATGGAGGCCGGGGGGGAGGGAGGGGCTCGAACTCATGAACTGCAAGATCATGACCTGAGCCTAAGTCAGATGCTTAACCGACTGAGCCACCCAGGCACCCCTTTATTTTCAAAAGCAGATCATTAGGTGGCAAAGTGTGGACTCTCTTACCGGACCTCAGTTGACCACACTAGTGGCCACCTGGGTTTAGACCATAATCACATGACACAAAACAGAAGTCTCTAAATATCAGTCTCAGTTGCCCTTATCCTCTGCCACCTTGTAGGCCCAGTGCATGCAGCCAACTGCTGCAGTCTCTCTAGATTCCCACGAAAGATGGTCTGACCAGGCTTCCTCCTGGGTCAGATATCTACTCCTAAGCCCATCAACCGTGGCTGAAGACTGGGTCATTTTGAATGGACAACTGCTCTCCTCCCAAGGCTGTGGATGCTTTATTTTCTAAGAAGAGGATGTGAAAGTAGGAGGGATATGAAGGGCATCTCTAGCACAAAATCCCTCAGCTGTAACATTTCAGAAGAAATCTTCAACTTTTTTTTTAAATTTTATTTTAATGTTTATTTATTATTGAGAGACAGAGAGAGACAGAGCATGAGCATGGGAGGGACAGAGAGAGGGGGAGACACAGAATCTGAAGCAGGCTCCAGGCTCTGAGCCGTCAGCACAGAGCCTGATGCGGGGCTCAAACCCACAAACTGTGAGGTCATGACATGAGCTGAAGTTGGACGGTTAACCGACTGAGCCACCTGGGCGCCCCTGAACTCTTCAACTTTGAAGCAAATGGTCAGTTTTGAGTTCCTCTTCTGCTATGCATTAATTGTCTGACCTTGAATGCAGTCAGTTCAAGTTTTGAGTTGTTTCCTCAACTGAAAAATACAGATAATACCCCTACTTCAAAGGGTTGTTTTCATTCACTTACTTAAAAAAATAATTTTAGGGACACCTGGGTGGCTGAGTCAGTTAAGTGTTGACTTCAGCTCAGGTCATGATCTTGCGGTCTGTGAGTTTGAGCCCTGCATCAGGCTCTGTGCTGACAGCTCAGAGCCTGGAACCTGCTTTGGACTCTGTGTCTCCCTCACTCTCTGCCCCTCCCCCACTTGTGCCCTGTCTCTCTTGCTCCCCAAAATAAACAAACATTAAAAAAAATTTTTTTAAATAATGTTACAGTTTTTGAGATAGGCAATGGCCTAGGCACCAGAAATATGGAAATAAAAGATACAGGCCCTGCTGCAGGGAGGCTCACAAGGTAGTGAAGGAGGCAGGTAAGAAAGCAAATAATTACAGTTCTAGGTACTCTGCCCTGAGGGAGAGCAGCACACCTGGGTTAGGTGTTCTCTGTGCATGCCCCCATCATGGGAGGTATATCTGTGTGTGTGTGTGTGTGTGTGTGTGTGTGTGTGTGTGTGTGTGATGTGTTTGGTGTGCATGTGGTATGGACCAAACAGAAGAGGAAGGACAGTTGGGAACACTTCCAGAGGGAAAGCTGGGTGGCAGCTTGATAGACAGGTAGGCATTACTGGGAAATAAAGGTGGGGAGGGGAAGTATGCCCAGGTAAGAAAGACAGCACATGTTGAATCACAAATATATGAAAGAGACTGGTCATTTTGCTCATGGAAGAGCAGGGCTGAAGTAAAAAACAGCATCTGTCAATGAGCGAGGAAGGAACTCCGGTGTGGTGGCTAGGAGTGAAGCTGGAGAGGAAAGCGACACTCTGATTGTGGAGAAAGAAATGAAAGATTGTGTGGTTAAGCTCTCTGAGAGCCAAGAGTGCTGCATGCAGTAACAGTGGCAAACACTCGTAGTGCCATAATGCAGGCTAAGTTCTTTCATGAATTTACCCCTATGAGTCAAATAATGTTATCTTCATTTTGCAGGTTATTATTTGAGTAATTTTCCCAGGCTCACACGATGTCTTAGTTTAGGTTCCACCAGAAGCCAACCTTGAGAAAAGGATTCAAGTACAAGCAACTTTTGGGAAAGTGGGGCTGACCCCACAAAACACAAGATGGGGAGAAGGGAAATGAGTGACAAGAATCCGGGAAGATGTGTGCTATCAAGCAGGTTACCACCAAGGACAACTGGAGTTCAGTCTCATTGGGGAATTTTGGAAGACAGTGAGGAATACTCTTAAGAGTTATTCTCACCTGGGAATGCAAACTGGTGCAGCCACTCTGGAAAACAGTATGGAGGTTCCTCAAAAAACTAAAAATAGAACTATCCTGCGACCCAGCAATTGCACTACTAGGCATTTATCCATGGGATACAGGTGTGCTGTTTCGAAGGGACACATGCACCCCCATGTTTATAGCAGCACTATCCACAATAGCCAAAGTATGGAAAGAGCCCAAATGTCCATCGATGGATGAATGGATAAAGAAGGTGTGGCATATATATACAATGGAGTATTACTCGGCAATCAAAAAGAATGAAATCTTGCCATTTGCAACTACGTGGATAGAACTGGAGGGTATTATGCTAAGTGAAATTAGTCAGTCAGAGAGAGACAAAAATCATATGACTTCACTCATATGAGGACTTTAAGAGAAAAAAAAGATGAACATAAGGGAAGGGAAACAAAAATAATATAAAAACAGGGAGGGGACAAAACAGAAGAGACTCATAAATATGGAGAACAAACTAAGGGTTATGGGAGGGATTGTGGGAGGGGGGATGGGCTAAATGGATAAGGGGCATTAAGGAATCTAGTCCTGAAATCATTGTTTCACTATATGCTAACTAATTTGGATGTAAATTTTCAAAAATAAAAAATAAAATTATAAAAATAAATAAATAAATGTTAAAAATTAAAAAACAAAAAAAGGAAAACTTATTAATGTATCTCATTAAAATGAGATGTTATTGATTGTAATACACCAAATTTAATATACCACTAAGAAAGAAAAACTTTTCCATTCTAATACTCTCACAGACTATTAATTATAAGATGTATTCTAACTTCAGAAATGTTGAAATGTGACAAAAGTGTATCTTGAAAGATATTAAATGATAATTAAAATAAATACTCGAACAATCTATTAAAAAACAAAAAGAGTTACTCCCACCAAGGGGCACCAGTTGGTTCAGTTGGTTATGCATCCAACTTCGGCTCAGGTCATGATCCTGTGGTTTGTCGAGTTTGAGCCCCACATCCGGCTCTGTGCTGATAGCTCAAAGCCTGGAGCCTGCTTCAGATTCTGTGTCTCCCTCTCTCTGCCCCTCTCCTGCTTGCTCATGCTCTAACACACACCGTCTCTCTCTCTCAAAAGTAAATAAACATTAAAAAATTAAAAAAAAAAGTTATTTCCACCGAGAGGTGAGGAAGCTAGGGTATCTCACCAGTCTCCATCATTGTTTGAGGACTGTTGCTCAGGATGTTAACTCTGGCTTTCCTAGCTCCTCTGCACAAGGGCCAAGTGCATTCTTTATGCAATGAGTTGTAGGTACTCTCAGTAAACAGACTTTGGAGTGTAGAAGTGAGATCAAGAGATTATGGGTAGGATGCTGAAAGTGTCCTATCACAAGATCTAAGTGGGGAAGCCAGGGTCTTGCCCCATGAAGTCTGGCTCAGGTTTTAGTAACAATATTATACTGCTGCCCAAATGCAAGTTATATCTATATCTATATATCTATATATCTATATATCTATATCTATATCTATATCTGTAACTGTATCTGTATCTATATCTATATCTATATCTATCTATATCTATGTCTATATTCATAGTAATACAGTACTTTTCAGAAAACATAATATTGTGGCTAGACGAGAGGGAGCCCATTGTCCTAGTCAATGACTGGCATATAACAGATCTTTGATGGATATTTGTGAATGAATTCTTTAAAATTCAATGCAAGTTAGTCATTCAGTGTTATCCAGGTGAAAGCCTCTGGCTAGAAATCAAGAAGTGTGGATTGTAGTCTGGGTTCTGCCACTAGTTTGGGGACCTCAAGGAAGCCAGTTAGTCTCATTAAGCTTTACTTTTCTCATTTTGAAATCTTGTTTTACTACTTGCCCACCTGTCTGTACATAGAACGGTTGTGAGCTGATCATGGCTATGAAAAACAGACTACAGCAGACTGAGAAGTAATCCTGTATCTCAGTCTTTGGATTGGATCAGGGCGAAGTTACTTGTTGGCCTTTTGGCTTCCCAGGATCCAGGACCACCTACGATGGGTCCATCAGCTATATCAGAGCTCTTGGAGGCAAATAACAGGACCCAACTCTGGCTATTTTAATCAGAACAAGAATTTGAGAGATATCAGGAAAATCACAGAATTGGCAGGAGGGCTAGAACATCAAGCTTGGAAAATGGACATGAACCAAAGGAGACCATCTCAGGAGACAGAAAGACTATATCACAGAAACATCTCCATTAAGATGCTGCTGCCACTCCCACTGAGCAGTGGGCACCAATGCAACCACCAGCACAAATTCTAAACTGTCCCTGTTTCTTGGGCAGGAGCATCAGCGGGATCGAGCTTAGGTCATATGCTTGCATTCCAGCTGCCAGGAATCTAGAAGGGCAACTGTCTGACCTCTTTCCCAAATTCCATAAGGGGAAGACACACTCTGCCTTCCCTAAGACCCATGTTTCATGTGATGGCCATTCCCTCAAATGTAGGAAGGGGGCTCGGGTGCTGGGCAGCCATAAAAAATGTGATCCTTGACAAATATCCTGTCTAAGGTACTCAAAAGTCCCATTCAAGTTAGGATACAGAGAAAGTAAGGATACTGGTTTAAAACTGGAAAGCTAAGATTAGGTCATGAGACTTTTTATTTACTAAAATCAGTTCGAGGTACAGGGTACAAAGATGACTAAGACAGGGGCGCCTGACTGGCTCAGTTGGTAGAGCATGCGACTCTTGATCTTGGGATTGTGAGGTCAAGCCCTGAGCTGGACATAGAGCTTACTTTAAAAAAATAAAATTAAAAATAAAAAGATGACTAAGACACAGGTGCTGGCCTCAAGGTGTTCTATGCAGGTAGGGAGGAAAGATAAATAAAATGTAAGGAAAGGCTATAACTGAGTACAACAAAGTAGAAAGAGAACATAGAACAAAGGATTAATGCTGGGGATCATGTGGGTGGTCAGGAAAGCTTTTACAGAAAAGATGAGTCTAAAAGGGTAGAAAGGGAGTGGAAGAAAGAGCATTAGAGGCAGAGCCATCTTTGGTGTGGGTTAATCTTCTTGATTAGCCAGAATCTGGTTCTGGTATTTCCTGCTTACTCCTTTCCTACTGCCATCAACCACAACACATATGCTACTACAGTTAAGGTCTAAACTTAGTAAGGTCTAAGTGTTATTAGGGTATTGTCAGAGCCAAGTTTTTCTTCCTTTGCTCTCCCCTAAATATCTGGTGCATAGTAGTATTGGCACAAGCTTATTGCTGCTTCTGCTGTTTTTAACTATTTTAGATGCAACCAACCATATACTCATCAGACCTGGGTTTAAATAATGGCACAGCCATTTTCTAATTATAATACCTCTCTGAGCCTCAGTTTCCTCACAGGTAAAATGAATCAAAACTACTTGCCTTCCAGGACTGTTTGGGGGATTAACTGAGATGATGTTTGTAAAGTGCCATCACTCAGCAGTTAGTAGATTGCTGGTTCAAGGAAGTTCTCTGCAAGTCTGGTGATGACAAGCATTCCTCTCTGTTCTTCCTCTTTGACCTAAGTAGTTTCACAATGCAGCCAAATAGATCACAAGAAGGAAATATCTTCTGGGAGGGAGATGGCCCACGAGTTGGGTCAAAAATGTGAGAATATTGGTGTGAGGAAGGAACAGATACGAAGTTCCTCTTGAGCTCTCAGCCCTTTCCAATGCCTGACTCCATGGTGGGTCTGAGAGGCTGGTGGTTATTGGACTTGAGGAAGGTTTTCCAACCCCTGAAGAATGATTTTGAAAACAGCCCTTCTGGCACTAGGGATATTTGCCTGTGCCCAATAGGAGAAGTAAACGATTTACCCAGATGTGGGTTTGATCAGGCTCCCTTCTCTCTCAAGATCAGGCCACAGAACTCAGAAGTGTGGAGAACAGCACATCTATTAACTGACCATGTTTACATACTGTTCTTGCACAGCATTTGGAAATGGGGACAATATAACAGGTTGAATAACACTGATGGAGTCACACTGTGTCCTTTCAGAATAATAAGCATGATACTTGAGGGGAATTTGCTACTGGCTGAAGCAGTTTAATAAATGGGGCAGATCCAGATGTGGAAATGCTATGTGGCTTGGAACAGACACCCAATTATGTGAAGTATGAATTTAGATCTCCTTTCTGAAATTCCTGGTGTATATTTCATTAGTCTCATCTTACTAATAAACAATAGTGTTCTGTTCCAACCTTGGACTTCTAGGTAAATTCTGATCATTCATTCATTACACAGCTGTATATTGAGTACTTGCCACATGCCAGGCATTGTGAGGTGTGTATAAGATCTTGAATTTGATTCTGAAGAAAGGAGAGGGGATTGTTTTATAAAAATTCAGAGTGCTTCTCCCTTCAAACATTATTTGTGGAGAAGTGTAAATGTCTCCCCTATCTGCATATGGAGGAAATAATTTCATGTAGAATGGCTTAGTTCCTGTGTGCATCTCATCTGGGGGTAGGCTCAGGAATGGGAGGGATCGAGCAGCAGAGCATGTTGCTATGGTAACTTGGCATCAGCACACCTTTAGCTCCTTTGTGTCGCCCCCAAATTACCTTTATAACTAGTGTTTCAGAGCATGGAAAGCTTTTCTTAATTTCCACACAGCCAGTGATGAAAGCATTTTCCAAGGCACTAGGCAAAGGGAGGGTGCTTTCTTTTTAAGGCTGAGGCTCTGCTCATGCTGTTTCTGAAGCCACAGTATAGATCCAAGATGCAGACTCTCTTGTTTTTTTTTGGAAGATTTCACTTTCAAATCCCTTTCAAGCATGTTATCTCGATTTTTATTGCCACATTTTTTTAACCTTACGCAGTCCAAAAGGACAAGAAAATGAACCCACTAAACATTTATGCTTTAAAATAACCATGTGAGGTAGGGACTGGTATCCCCATTGTACAAACAGAAGAACTAAAACTCAGACTTTCCATAATGTGCCCAAGGTCACATTATTAGAAATGGCAGGATGAGGAATGCAGCAAGGACTTTAGATCCCAAATCCAATGTCTTTCTGTTATACCTCAACTGACTCCCAATCTCTTTCAGCCTTTGTTACTTTATAAAAATACAGATGTATATAAAATAGCAACCAGTTTATGCTTTGCTTTAAAAAAAAACTTTATTGAAGTATTCTGTATATTTCATAGCATTCAATCGTTGTGAACATACAGTTCAATGATTTTTCCCCTAAATATGCCAGTGGGTTTTTTTTTTAATGTTTATTTATTTTAAGAGAAAGAGAGCACATGTGTGTGAGCAGGGGAGGGGCAGAGAGAGAAAGGGAGAGAGAGAATCCCAAGAAGGCTCTGCACTGTCAGCACAGAGTGAGATCATGATCTGAGCCGAGATCAAAGTCGGATACTTAACCGACTGAGCCACCCAGGTGACCCAGTTCAATGATTTAAAAAAAATTTTTTTGCAACAGTTTTATTAAGATATAACTCACATATCACATGTTCTATCCATTTACAGTATAAAAGTCAATGGTTTTTAGTATATTCATATACCACAATCAATTTCAGGACATTTTTATCTCAAACCCTCATTTTTATCTCAAATCCTCTATCAGTAACCCACCAATCCTCAGATTCTCTCCACCACCCTGCCCTAAACAACCATTAATCTAGTTTCTGTCTCTATGGATTTGTATTTTTGGACATTACACATAAAAGGCATCCTATAATATGTGGTCTTTTGTGACTAGCTTCTTTCACTTAACATAATGTTTTCAAGGTTCATCCATGCTGAAGCATGCAACAGTAATTCATTCCTTTTTGTGGCCAAATAGTATTCCATTAGATACACAACGTTTTGTTTATCCATTCATCCGTCGATGGACATTTGGGCTGTTTCTCCCTTTGGGCTAGTGTGAATAATGCTGCTATGAATATTTGTGTACAAGTTTTTGTGTGGGCATATGTTTTCATTTCTCTAGGAGTAAAATTGCTGGGTCAAATTTCACTCCTGTCTATCTAGGAATAATTTTACATTCTGACCAACACTATGAGATTCCAGTTCTTCTCCACACCCTCACCAAAGTTGGCATGCTTTGCTTTTTTCACATAACATTATTTCTTAGTTACATTTCCATATCCACATGGTTGTCATTTTTAATGGGTATCCGCAGTGTTCCAAAGCAGTTACTTTGATGTTGTTAAAGGATTACTTTAAAGTTGAGGATTTATATTGTTTTCGGTTTTATGCTATTGTAAGTAGTAGAACTAGGATCTGTGCCACTTACTTCTTTTTTCCCTTACTTTATTTCCTCGAGGTACATTCCGGAGTGGAACAAAGGGCTCACACAGCACTATTGCTGCTTCCCGGGTTACCCTGCAGAGGTTGACTGTGTATAAAATGCCACTTGCCAAGCTCATTCCTGCCTACTTCCCCATAGACTCTGCCAACACAGGGCTTTATTGCTTTATCACTGTGCATTAATAATATAGGTATATGATAGAGCTTTGAGGTTGTTTTGAGTGGCATTTCTTTTGCTGTTAGTAAACTTACAGTATATGAAGGGCCATCACATAGTCACTGTAACTGAGTCATTGATCCAAAGAGGCCAGGTAGTATAGGAAAATTTAGGGGTGGAAGCAAGGGGTAGCAGATGGAGAGTAAAAGGATTCTCTGGGTTTTGGGACATGGGTTCAGTCATGTTTGATAGGGTGGTTGTAGCCTCAGCCATAGAAGAGAATGCTGCCTAAATGGTCAGCTGATTTAGACAACTGAATTTTCCCCTCATTCAGCCCCTCTCATGGTTCTGCCCTTCCCTCTCTGACCATTCCTTCTCAATCTCAGTTGAGAGTTTATTTTCTTTTGTCTGCCTCTTAGAGATTGGTATTCCCCAGGATTTCATTCTCAGGATTCTTCTTTTTTTTATTTAACACTCTGGGCAATCTCATCTACTCCCAGGGCAATAATGACTGTGTAAATGCTGGAAACTCCCAAATCTTTATCTCCCATTTCAAATTGAATTTTCCATGTGCTTATCTAACTTCCAACCGTACATCTCTATTTGAATGGCCCCTAGGCATCTCAAGCACAGTATTTCTGCCTCCAGCCACTTGTTTTTTTCCCATATCTCTGTCTATCATGACAGCAACCCAGTCGCCCAAGTCAGAAACCTGGAAGCCACTCCAAACTCCTTCTCTAGCCTACATATTTCTAAATATCACTCAAGTACCTCTTCTTTTGTCCAAACCTATTACACTAACTTGATTCATGTTTTTATTTCTCCAAATAATTGTAGCATTGTTACATGTATTAGTTAGGGTTCTGTTGGTTGTAATTGTGTCACTTTAGGAAGGAAAATTAAAATATTTATTGAATGGCTACATGTATGTAATGAAAGAAGGGACTGGGCAATCACTGTGGAAAGGCAGGCTCTAGGGAGGTTCTAGGGACCCGGGAGCAAGCAGGTAGCCCACAGAGCTTCTCTGGAGGGTCTGCTATAGATGTGACTTGGTTGCAACAATCCTCAGCTTCTGAATCTCTCAGTGCAAGCTAGTACATTTCTGGGGAGTCTGGAGACCAACAAAGATCAAAAAGATGGAGAGGCTGAGTCATGTGATGGAAACACAACTGCTGGAAAATGGCTTTCATGTATTAGAGGCAATTATCAGAGAAAAAGAAAGGGCATGAGATAGTCTTTCCAGAAGTTATTTACTATATTGCCACAATTTCTGAACTGATCACCATGCCTCTAGTCTTACCCTCCACCAGTCTCCTTCTGCTAGAGTAATCTTCCAAAATACAAGCCCAAGAGAAAAGAGAGGTAGTGGGGAAAGTAAGGACATGAAATCCGCATTCGGCTCTTGCTAAGTCTGAGACTTTGGGCAATAATAACCATCATCTATCTATTTGAGTCCCTATTCTTTGCCAACACGGTGTAGGCACTTAATATATATTATTTCTACCCCTTGTGACAGCTCTGTAAGGTGAATATTATAATTACTGTGCAAAAGAGGACACTGAGATTCTGAAAAATTTAATAAACTTGTCCTAAGATAAGTAGCAGAATCTACCATGTGACTCAAGGCATTTACTAATTTATTACTGTGCTATACTCTCTCTCCCCCCCCCCCAAATAAATAAACAGGCATTCGAAAAATAATAATCAAACAGTTGCCAGACATGGCCAGCCCATTGTGATCTTTCTAGTTTCAACTCTTTCTACTCCCCCACATGCATCGAACACTCCAGGGACACTGAACCATTAAAAAAAATGGACTCTTGTGCGAAATTTCCTTTTGTCTTCCTCTGTTCTAGCCACTGCCTCTTTTTTCTTTCTTCTTCCTCCTCATAAAAGTCATCTCTTTCTGTGTCACGATCCCATCTTTAATTTTTTTTTTTAAATAGTGACAGTCTTCTTCCTAAAACTTGCGTTATTGCAAGCTTCCCAGAAAGCTGTGTACTGTTACCCGTAACAAGGGAAGTCCTGCCCTTCCTTTTGCCAATTGTACTGAGCCCTTTCAGTCACCAGGCTGTCTGGAACCTTAGTGGCCATGTGCAATGTCCCTGCAGGTTTGCAGTCACGGTCACGCTGAAGCTACACACAGGGCTAGAGTATCCCAGTTACACCCTCGGGAATGATTATGGAGTATGAAGTTACTCGGGCTGGTGTGCCCCTTGAGCTCAGGCTTGAGGAAGGTGTGGGGATCTCTAATATATTCAGGAAATCATTTACCTGACAGGCATCACAGAGATCTGAATCCTATCCTTTCACTTAGAGAAGCGGCATGGCTTAGTGGAAACTGCTAACTTTAGAGTCAGGACTTGGCTTTGAGCCCACTTACCTGGCTGGCTGCTCTTTTGACAAACCACTAATATCTGTAAGCCTCTGGATCTTCAACTTTAGAATAACATTAGCCCTCTTCCACTTACCTTATAGGGTAGATGTAAGTTTTTTTAAAGCATGTAAAAATACTGCTTCTTATTGGGCATTAACTAGGCACCAAGAACAGGTAGGTACGTTTCTCCTATTTTATACATGGTTTATACAGGTTCAGGAACCTGTCACAGAGTCACTCTGCTAACACATGGAGAATCAGGATTCAAACCCAGGTGTTTTTGTTTTGTTTTGCTTTGTTTTGTTTGTGTTTTAGTTTGAGAGAAAGAGAGAGCATGCAGAGGGCAGGGGTAGAGGGAGAGTGAGAGAGAATCTCAAGCAGATTCCATATCCAGCCTGGAGCCCAGTGAGGAGCTCCATCCCACAACCCTGGGATCATGACCTGAGCCAAAATCAGGAATCAGATGCTCAACCAACTGAGCCACCCAGATGCCCCTTAAACCCAAGTATTTCTGACTATGTTGTTCTTGTTGTTTTTCTTCTTTAATTATACCAGACTGACACTCATGAAACATGCAATCTGAAAACATTTTAACAGGAAAAGCAAAGTCCTGCACTACAGAGAGAAATTATTAGTTTACAGATGAAGAAACTGAGGCCCAGAGAAGTGCAATAACTTCCCTTGGGAGCTGGTGGCAAGTTTTCATCCAGCAAGTACTCAGTGGGGCAAGTAGGTGTGCAGGCCACTCAGGAATTAAGGTGTGGCTGCATCCAGCTGAAAGAGGGAAATCCAGCAAAGGTAACAGGTATTTAGGACTATTTTCACATGTTTTCCTCTTTGTGGTTGCACTAGACAGCTTAGATGACACAATCTCGGTGACACTGTCAGGTCAGAAGAGTTTCCAGATCCCTTGTTGTGGAACACAGGAGGCTGTGACTCGGCCCTGTCACAAATCTCCAGTGTCATCTCTTATCAGGCCTCCCCTGCCACCACATACACCCCAAATTTTCTCTTCAGTCATAGTAACGACTTGCAGTTCCCAAAATGCACCCTATGGATTTGTGCCTCTATGCCCCCATGCCCTTTGCTTGGAATACACTACTTCACCCCCTGAGTACCCAGCGGTACTCACTTTCTAAGACTGCTTAAAGGTCAGTGCCTGAATGAAGTCTTACCTGGTGTCCCCCGCCCTTCCCCACTTTAGATATCAACCTTCTCTCCTTTGGGTCTCTAATATCTCCTCTACATAATTTTGCATTGGAACATAGAACATTTTTATTGATGCCATTTATGCAGTAAGACTGTTTTTTTACCTGTCTGTCATCAACTGTTAACACCTTAAGTGTAAGGACTATCTCATTTGTAATTGTGTGTAATTGTAATTGTATTTAGTACGGTGAGCTTCTAGGGGCAGAGCCTGATCTACTCTGCAGACCACCCAACATCTACTCCCAACCTGTTTATCTTTTGCCTGCCTCCTCTATAAAGGCTGGAAAAACTAAGTTCTCTTTTTCCAGCCTCCCTTACAGCTAGTAGGGACTGTGTAGAAAACCAGAGAAGATAATGAGATATAAGCCAGTGAGATATAAGCAAAGGTCTTGGGAAGGAATGAAGAGCTTCTGGGAGAACGTTTGCATTCTTGTAAAAGGGCCAGAGTGACTGGTGCAAACTATCTCCTCTGCATCCTGCCTTGAATGCAAACATAATGCTGGGGCTGGGATGACCATCTTGCAACCATAAGGGAAAGCCCCAAAGGATCAGTGCATCTGTCTAGATTTTTGTTATGTGAGAAAAATAAACCCCAACTAATTCAATCACTATTGATAGATTATCTGTTACTTGCAGCTGAAAGCATTCCTAACTGATGAATTACTAATGTTTGTTAACCAAAAGAAGTGATTCCTTATTTCAATGATTTTTAAACGATTGGTTCAGCACCAGAAACCTCTCCTCAAGAGGACTTTTATACCAAACCCAATCGATATTGATCAAAGCAGATATAGTCTGATTAAAGGGAGTACGAGACTGCAGCATGGACTCCCAGCCCTTTTCTTGCTCCTTCTTTTCCCCAGATGACCCCTAAGACACCTATTTGGAACCCTGAAGCCTTCTCTGAATACTCACTACACTCTCTAACACAGTGTGGATTGGAACAGCCTCTTTTTTTGTGCATGATATGGCAGTTTGAAGGGACTTTCTATCATGTTCTTAAATTATGCAATTTTTGACTCAGCAACTCCATTTCTAAGACTCTATTCTACAGAAATACTGGCATTTCTGTCAAAGACATATATATGTATAGGGTGGTTTATTATAGAATTGCTTGAAGGTAAAAAAAACAAAAACAAAAAAACAGTAAGAACTTAAAAGTCCACTAAAGGATTAATTAATTACTTTATAGCACATTCATACTCTGCTATATTCTGCAGCCATTACTGATTTGAAAGGTTTTCAAGATATATTAAAGTAATATGTCTTTAACATACATTTTTAAAGAAACTCACAAAATACTATTGAAAGAAAAACTACAGAGTTGCGTAAAAATATACATATGTAGATATGCAAATGCATACAGAAATGCCTTGAAGGAAGGCCAAGAAAATATTAACAGTGCTTACTTTTCAGTAATGAGACTGAGGGAAAGAGAAGTTTGACTTTTTCCTTTGTAAACTTGTATATTGTTTGAATAATCGGGAGATATTTATTCTTACTATGGTAAAATAGAGAATAACACCTGACCAAAGAAGATACAGATGGCAAGTAAGCTTATGAAAAGATGCTCAACATTGTCTGTCATTCAGGAATTGCAAATAAAACGAGATACCACTATATATTAGAATTGAAAAAACCAAAATACTGACACCACCAAATGTTGGCAAGGACGTGGAGGATTAAGAACTCTCTCACTCAGGGTACCCGGGTGACTCAGTCGGTGGAGCATCTGACTTCGGCTCAGGTCATGATCTCGTGGTTTGTGAGTTCAAGCCCCACATTAGGCTCGCTGCTGTCAGCCTATCAGCGCAGAGCCTGCTTCAGATCCCCTCCCTCTCTCTCTGCCCCTCCCCCCACTTGCGCTCTCCCAAAAATAAATAAATATTCATTCATTCATTCATTCCTGGTAGAATGCAAAGTGGCTCAGCTTGGAAGATAGTTTGACAGTTCCTTACAAAACTAAACATCCTCTTAACATATAATCCAGCAATAGTGAGTGCCCCCTGGTATTTACCCAAGTGAATTGAAACTCCTGTCCACACAAAACCTGCACACAGATGTTTCTAGCAACTGTATTCAAAATTGCGCAAATTTGGCAAGATGTCCTTCAGTAGATGATCAGATAACTAAACTGTGGTACATCCAAACAATGGAACATTATTCAGCACTAAAATGAAATAAGCTATCAAACTGTGAAAAGAAACTTAAATACATATTACTAAATGAAAGAAGCCAATCTGAAAAGGCTACATACTGTATGATTCCAACCACATAACATTCTGGAAAAGGCAAAACTACAGAGATGATGAAAAGATCAGTAGTTGCCAGGAGTTAGCAGGAAGGGAAGGATGAATGGTTGGAGCACAGAGGATTTTTAGGAGAGTGAAACTATGATGGTGGATACATGCCTTTGTACATTTGTCAAAATTCACATAATGTATAACACCAGGAATGAACTCTAGTGTAAACTATGGACTTGGGGTGAAAATGATGTGTCGATGTAGATTCATCAATTATAGCAAATGTAACATTGTGATAGGGGATGTTCATAGTGAGGGGGGCTGTGCTCATCTCAGGGTTGGGTGAGATGGGAATTCTCTGTACTTTCCACCTAATTTTGCTGTGAACCTAAAACTGCCCTAAAAAAAATTCTATTTAAAATATACAGGATAAAAGAACACCAAATCGAGACTTAGCCCAACGTGTTTATTCAATGTTTATTATGCACAACACAATGGTCTAGGTATTGTGAGGGTAAGCAATAGTTAAAACATAGTTCCCATTCTCAAGAAGCCTAAATATAATAGGGTAAAGCCGTAGAACTATACTATACTATAAAGCAGAATTTGTAAAGTTCTATAATAAAGACACAAAGAATGATGATGGGAGTCCAAGGAAAAGAATGACTTGCTCTTTCCATTTGGAGAGAATCTTAGAATATTTGACTAAAGGGAGAACGTATGAGTTGGGTCTTCAAAACACAAATAAGGTCTTGTCAGTCAGATCTAGTATTGCAAAGGGAATAGGAAAAGCACTCTAAGCAGAGGGAATAACACAAGCAAATACATGGAGGCATGAAACAATGGATATTGTTTGTGAGGAATGGTGGCTGCCAGTGTGGCTGCCTAGTACAATTATGTAAAGAGATACAGTGGGCAATAAAATTGGGAAGGAATGGTGAGATAAAAAAGTACAGTATCTTGGGGCACCTGGGTGGCTTCATTGGTTAAGTGTCTGACTCTTGATTCAGACCCAAGTCATAATCTCACAGTTGTGAGACTGAGCCCTGTGTCAGCTTGGGATTCTCTCTCTCTCCCACTCTCTCTGCCCCTCCCCCACTTGTATGTGTGCGCCCACACTCTCACACAAAAAAGTGTACAGTATCTTGTATACTCCATGCTAAGTGTTTTATGTTAATAAGACACAGTGAGTCTGCACGGGTTGGCAAACTCAATCACTGGTAGATGGGATCCATTGTCCAAATAGCCAGGACAGAAGTAAAGAGGCATAGGCCTCAGTCCAAGGGTCTGGGCCAGTATTCAGGAAGGATGGGATCTGGCAAGACTTCCCAAGAGAGAACATGGCTGGGGTTGTGCCAACAGCCAGGTCAGAACATCTACTGCCTTTTGGCTCAGAGCAGCTCTGCCCTCCCTGCTCAGACCATCTCTGGCTGGCCAGACCATACATAATTAAAAATCAGGCTTGGGGATGGGGAGCAGGTGAAATAGGTGGAGAGGGTCAAAAGTTACAAATCTCCAGTTATAAAATAAATAAGTCATGGGTAAATAAGTACACACACACAGCAACTGTAGTTATTATTGTAGTGCATATTTGGAAGTTGCTAAGAGAATGGATCTTAAAAGTTCTCATGAGAAAAAAAATTCTGTAACTATGTATGGTGATCAATGTTAACTAGACTTATTGGGTGATCATTTCATTATATATATGAATATCAAATCATTATGTTGTATACCTGAAACTAATAAAATGTTGTATGTCAATTATACCTTAACAAAATAAAGATATAATATTTATGCAAAGAAAGAGATTTGTGGGATAGTTTGAAGGAGTACTATCAGAGATGGAAATAATATAATACAAGACTTATGATTCCTTTTTTATCTTCCAGTAATTTACCTGTATGTTTTTTTTTCTTTGTAATATTCTCCTTCATATACAAGCTTTCTCATGCTTGGTGTTCTTTTTTAGAGTCAAATTCTCTAGGGGCGCCTGGGTGGCTCAGTTAATTAAGCGTCCGACTTTGGCTTAGATCACAGTCTTGCGGTTCAGAGTTTGAGCCCCACATCGGGCTCTGTGCTGACAGCTCAGAGCCTGGAGCCTGTTTCAGATTCTGCGTCTCCCTCTCTCTCTCTGTCCCTCACCCACTCATGGTGTCTCTCTTTCTCTCTCTCCCTCTCTCTCTCTCAAAAATAAATAAACATTAAAAAAAGAGAGAGAGAAAATAGAGTCAACTTCTCTAGCCAGACATGAGAGATTTGTGGGGATCTTGGCGAGTCTCCTTTCTTTCCTTCTCCTTACTTCTCTATTCTAGGTGTTGCATGAAGGACCTGTCACTTGATTTAACTCTTTCTGATCATCCATAATTCAATCAATGAGTTTGTACTTTCAAATCTCCATAAATTCTCCTGACTCTGGTCATCTAAAGTCCTGACCTTAAATTACTATCTTCCTTTTGTCTCCAATGTTCTATTTATATTCCTGGCTGATATCCAGTTGTTCCAAAACTTATTGGTTTAATGGCTTGGCTCTGCATTTCAGTCTTACTCTGAACCTCAGCCTCAGAAGCCAAAAATAAGGGCTTGTACCTAATATGGATTGAGCTCATTGTTCCTAAGCTGTTTATAATCTAATCAGGGATGCATGATTAATAAACATTAAGCAAAATGAAGATTGGATAGAATTAAATTCTAAAACACATCTGTTGGTAAAGAAAGGGCAGAAAAGTATAGCAGGAAGGAAACTAAAGTCAGGACATCTAGCTTCTAGTTCTAGCTGCCACTCACTGGCTGCAGGACTAGCCAAGTCTCTGAACCTCAACCGTAAAATTGGGGGATTGTTCTATATGATTTCTAAGAGAACTTAGAACTTTGTGACTAAGTGCTATGTGGGTGGAGAAAGGGAGAGATCTGTTTGGATGACATTTGTTGGGTGAGCCTTCCAGAAAAAAAAAAAAAAAAAAAGGAATTTCATATGAGGCTTAAGGATGGGTGGGATTTTTGATTGGGAAGATGCTAGTGAGAACACTTGCCCAGTTGGAAATAAAATAGTTAGTCAAGCAGTGAGGTAAAACCGAGCAGAATGGTTTACACAGCACAGCAAACAACCCAGCCTGAGCACAACAGCTGGGAAACAATGGAGAGGACTGGATGGGTACACTGCAGAGAATGTTGGACATAAGACCAAAGGGTTGAAGAAGATCCTCGGAAAGTGTCTGGGCTACATAGGTGGGAGGATATGATGGAATAGAAGTGAGGCTGTGACCATGGTCCAGGTGTGAGTTAAATAAGTTTGGACCAAGGTGGCTGAGGTGTGAGTGAAGAGGAAGTGGTAAATGTGAGGCGCATTTTGAAGAAGAGATTGAATAAAGAGGAAAAAGAAGGGGAAGCAAGCTAATTTCATCACTGAGGGTGGAAGGGATTTTCTCTGGGGGGCGGTTGGTCTGCTGGGGAGTTTCATGGCTTCATTTTTAGACTATTCATGTCTGAATAGTCTGTGTATCCTCTAAGATGAGCATGTCTTTGTAGGCAGCTAGAAATGAGAATATGATTCTCAGGACCAGATACATAGAGTTCTTAATTATTCATTGCAAGGCAGTAGTTGAAACCATAAAAATGGAGAATATTACAAAGACAAAAACATATAGGTAAATTACTGCAAGATAAAAAGGGAATCATAAGCCTTGTATTATATTATTTCCATATCTGATAGTACTCCTTCAACCTATCCCACAAATCTCTTTCTTTGCATAAATATTAGCAATCTTTTCATTTATGGATAATTGTATTAGGAAAGATAGTTTAGCTTATACCTAAATGCCAAATCTCAGTGGCTAAAAAGTAATTCTCACCCATTCTACATGTTAGTCACTCCTACTCACATTTTATTGGCCAAAGAAAGCCACATAGCCACATCAATCTTTAAAGAGGTGGATAGTTCAGTACTTTCCTGTGTGTTAATGGAGAGTGGGAATATTTGTGAATAGTTCTAACAATAACTGTAATAACATTTTCCCTTACACATCTTTCTATAACCATGCCTGTCCACACTTTTATCTGTATCATCCATAAAATGTTCCTGGTATCAAATTTTATAAGTAGTAGTACCATAGTAAAATTCCTATACGAACAAGTTTTTTCTGTTTCTTTTGTTTTCTGCTTGTTTTGATGTTAAGCCTTCCTTTGGTTCTATGGTTGGCTCTCTTCTTTTCTTTCCCAATTCTTGGAACTAAACAGACTCAAGAAAAGGCTACACCCATGATTAAAACAATCTTTACCCGTGTCTCTCCTGTCTTTGGTTCCACTTCTCCTCCTTCTTTTACAAGAATAAATTCCTTCCCTCACAAGAATAAATTCCTTCCCTCTGGGTCCTGCCACACTTCCTTCTTCTACTTTCTCACTTCCTTATCACTCAGAGTTTAAGGCCATTGAAGGGCAAAATAACAAGCTGACAAGTAATACTTATTACTCAATCCACTATCTATTCTGCCCAACATTAATTAGCTGGTTGCCCTGATGTGCACACCCTATGTATATCCCATAAATTGTTGACTTGATTATTCTAATAAGAATTAATATTTTTTTCCATCAGAGTCCCATAGAATGTTGTTTGAACCTCTAATATGATTATCACAGTCTGTCTTGTCTCAGGGTTGTATACGCTCTGTCCCTAAATCATGACATCCTTATGGATTAAGCTATAATTTGCATGCAATAATACTTGACAATTGAAGACTTATTGATGAATCCTATATATGACTAAATTGACCATTGGTTTTGGTAACATTTGGGTATATCTTGATTCAGCATTTGGTGCTTATTAGACTCTTGCTCATATCAAAAAAATAAACAAACAAATAAAAAAAAAAACCCACTGAGATGGGAAATAAAATTACTTGTTCCAGAAAGTGTTCAAGAAGTTCAATAGAGCTGAAACCTAACAGGAAAAAAAAGTTCCTTAGCTTAACACACAAACCCCCTTTAGATCTGACACCTGCTCATCTTTCAAGCTTCATCTCCTGCCATACGGGAGGATTTTTTTTTTTTTTTTTGAGAGAGAGTGAGAGCACGTGGGTGGGGAAGAGGGCCAAGCAAGAGAGAGAACCTTAAGCAGGCTCCATGCTCAGCATGTGGCCCTACTCGGGGTTCCACGTAGGGCTCCACACAGGGCTTGATCCCATGACCCTGGGATCATGACCTGAGCCAAAATCCAGAGTTGGACACTCAAACAACTGAGCCACCTAGGCACCTCTACCTAAGGAATTATAACTTGAAAGCTATGGATCATGTCTGAGGTCCTCTCCCAGGCAAGCAGCATCTAGGATGCCACTCTGGGATTGTAGTTCCAGAAGCTGCGTCTGGTTGTGAGTAGGGTGAGACTTCTTCATAAGGTACAGAGCATGGAATGAGAAGATCTAAAGTAGAGGTCCAGGGACAAATCCAGGATTTACTCAAAGTTGAGAAGAAAAACTAGCAATAATTAAGGTGAAACATGAACTGAAGGTAATAGGACAGAGCAAAGACGTCAAAGAAGAGGGCCAGAGGCACAGCCTACTGTGGATTCTTAAAGCTTCCTCTCCCCTTTCTGGGCTCTTTCAGACTTTCAGTTCTCTGGGCAGGAAAGGAATATTCTAAACCTATTTGGACCCAAAGCTCTCCAAGGATTTTAAGAAAAAGAATGATAGGGACTGCCACTGTTTTCTTAATGGAGTACACAGCATCTTGTCGTGTCCTGTGAGCTCTCCCCTGTATGTATCTGGCCCAGAGTAAGTCCTCAGTAAACATTTAGTGAGTAATATGGACTTGCTGCTGATTGTTAAGCATGGGAATGCTTTTGTTTAGTCTATTTGCATGTTGTATGAGTATCATGCCACAAGAAAACTGATTTCACACAAACCCACAAAAGTTCTTTTATTTATTTTAATAAATGCCAACTAAAATCATATTATTTACAAGCCATTCAAATGTAAAACTAGCCTTTTCTTCCACAGTGTCTCAGGTATGCAAATTTAAAGCCTATGCATTAAGAAATAAAACAATAGAAAAGAAACCCCCAAAAGGAGAACCAACTAAGAACAATATGACAAGTAGTTTAGCAGTAGTGTGGTATAAATCTCCATAATAACAGTCTTCCAGAAACAGTGGCTGAGATAAACTTATTTTTAAGCATAAGTTTAAACAATACAATGCTGCTCATAAATCTTGTATGTATATATGTGTGAGTTGCCAATCATAACTGAGGATGGGTGGCCAGAAGTAACGTAATATTAATGGCTATTGCTATGGGTGCCAATAGCAAAAGCTAGACTCTCCTGGGGAGAAGCCTCACTATTTGCCTGCCATTCTAAACTTGGGGGGAAACATAAGTTTTGGGCCCAGTCCATCAGGAGAGAAGACTTTAAATAAATAACAGTTGAACAGGGTGTGACCAGCCTATACACATGTCACAATGGTGCCATCATGAGACAAGTCCATGTAACATAAAAATCAAGGGAGGAAATACTCCAAGTGAAGATAAAACTGGCAAGAGCTGCAGAGGATTACCCTTTTCCCACAGCACAATCATCAAATATACCTTGTGAATGTGCGTATTTAACATCTGAAAGGGTATGTATCATAAGTTAAATCAACAGGCATTTAAACCTGTACTATGATTTCAATTATTTATATGAACTTCTGTCTCCAATTTCAGGATGATTCCCTCATACTTAACATCAACAGAGAACAGAAAGCAGAATTCTTTCCCTACAAAGATATCCCTTGGGGTGTAATAAATATTTGGCCTTGTCCCTACTTCCTAATACACAGCTTCTAAGCCCTAGGAGTGATAGGAGTGTCTTTTATATGCTAATGAGGTGGCCGGAGATGTAGAAGCTTCAAGAGGGGAATGGGGGTGGGTGGTGGCTAGAATGACCAAGCCTTGATTAGAAACTTGGAACTTTCAGTCCCGACCCCCATCCTCCAGGCTGGGGAGAGGAGCTGAAGATTGAGTTCAATTATGAATGGCCAATGATTTCATCAGTCATGCCTATGGAATGAAGCCTCCATAAAAACCCATAAAATATGAAGTTTGGATAGCTTTCAAGTTGGTGAACACATCGAAGTGCTGGGAGGGTGGTACACTCCCAACTCCACAAGGACAGAAGCTCCTGCATTCAGGATGCTTTCAGACTTTGCTCTATGTATCTGTTCAACTGGCTATTCATTTGTATCCTTTATAATAATCTAGTAAACACAAATGAAGTGACTGCCTGAGTTCTGTAAGCCATTCTAGCAAATTACTGAACCTGAGAAGAGAATAGTGGGTATCCCCAATTTATACCTGGTTGTTCAGAAGCACAACCATGGGTGGTTTAAGACTTGCAATTGGCATCCAAAAATGAAAGCAGTCTTTTTTTTTTTAATTAAAAATATTGTTTTAATGTTTGTTTATTTTTGAGAGAGAGACAGAGCGTGAGTGGAGGAGGGGCAGAGAGAAGGAAACACTGAATCTGAAGCAGGTTCCAGGCTCTGAGCTGTCAGCACAGAGCCCAATGTGGGGCTTGAACTCATGAACAACGAAATCATGACCTGAGCTGAAGTCAGACACTTAACCAACTGAGCCACCCAGGCACCCCTGAAAGTGAGAGCAGTCTTGTAAGACTGAGCCCTTAACCCTGTGAAGTGTAACTAACTTCAGGTAGTTAGTGTTAGAATAGAACTCAATTGTGGGACACCCAGTTGGTGTCCAAAGAATCAGAGAATTGGTGTGAGGAAGAAAAAAAAAAAAAACCCCAAACCCATACATTTGGTGGCAGACATCTTGTGAGTCAAACCAGCTTACTCCTGGTTAAATATTTCTTTCTAGTCTTACTATTTTATCTACTTGTAGAAAAATTAGTATTTAGCAAAATCTCATAGGTTCTCTGAGTGTGTATATGCACACACACATATGCAAGCATGCTATCATGTGAGGTTTGGAATAATGATTTGGGTAGGTGTAGAAGTGAATCTGGGTTTTTTGTCCCTCAAACATTTCAGGTCTAGATTTAATATTGCTCTGTTATTTCTCCTCTGTATTCCTTACTTCTTTCAAGTAAACTTCAAGTTAATTCACTGCTTTTGGAAGCCGCTATCAACCTCACCCTATTCAGTTACCTCTCTACTTGGTTCTACAGATACTCTATTTTCTAACACATTCTGTAAGGCAGTGAAGATCAGGAATTGTTTTAATCCTTGAAGACATGGTAGGATTTACCATGTGATTTTAGGTAATCACTTAGACCAGAGGCTACACAGAAGAGAGATTTGAGGAAGGAGGCTAGAGGTATCTTGCACAAAAGCACAGTTTTGGAGTCAGCCAAACCTGAGTCCAAATCTAGCTTCTAATACTTATTGGCTGTACAACCTTAAACAAGTTACTTATGCTGTCCCAGCCTGCATTTCTTCATCAAGGGCTATCGTAATGGTTTTCAACTAAGTCATGTTTATGAAGTGCTTAATGTAAAGATTGGCACATATTATGCCCTCACAAATGGCAATGATTAAGTTTAATTGTCATGTTGTCATGTGAGTCATATGAATGTTTTTCATTTGGGTCTTAGCTAGATTTTTAAACCCTTTCTTGTCAGCATCTCTCTTATTTCCCACTAAGGGCACTGGATACAATGTCCATCCCCCAATCCTGACTAGAAGGTTATTCAAATGTCACCGCATTCCCACTGTGCAGCAAACTAATGTCAAAGGAATGTAGACTAGGACGGGATGGTCTCTGATACCCACTTCTTTTAGTTCCCCTGAGACCCCTTTCACTCTAGGCGGCCCCTTCCAGGCTCATACCTCATTCAATGCCACCGACTCACCACTCCTTACCTGCCCTCCTAAAACAAGTCCTTCATTAAAACTTGCTCTGCCACATCGTATCCTCTCCAGCTCTGTCTGCTTACTAATTCTTTCAATAAACTCAACAAACTTTTACTGAGTGCTTACAACATGCCACTAGCTGAGGAAACAAAATGAAAGCAGTACAGTCTTTATACTCCAGTAATTAATATTCTGCTTCTTCTTTGATACATTCAATGATTCTCAACCTCAGAATTAGAACCAACTGTTTGAAGTTTTAAAAACAAAAAATGCTTATGTCCCACCTAATTTAGTAAATCTGGGTGGGACTCAGATACATAAAATTTGTAAGCCCTCCTCAAGGATTTTACTGAATAGCCACAGTAAAGTAGAACCACAGGATGTGTTGAAAATGGAAAGATGATAGGAATCTACAAGTGTTGGGTGGACTTCATATTGGAGGTTTAAATTGTATGCTGAGGGATGAGTAGTTTTCTAGGCAAAGAGAACTCCAGGAAAAGGAAAAGCATAATGCCTGAGCCTAAGCCATATGAATTTATCAGTATCATTTTCACTAATACCCTCATGGAAGAGGGTTAGAAGACTCATTTATGAATACCATCTGTGCATGAACTATCAATTTCTGGGGAAAATACCCTTACTCTGGGTCTTGTGTGCTCTCCTTCTCTCCCCTCCCACCTGCTTTCATCTCCCTTCCTCTTAACTCATGGTTGGAATGTCCCAACAACATGGGGCCTGTCACTGTTCTAGCTCAACCCCCTTCTCCACTTAATCATCAAACACTTTCTCCATCTTACTCAGAAAATAGCTGAGCCCCTTTGAGGGCAGCAAGAGCACAGCACATAATGGAGGAAATGCCCAGTGCAGGGGCGAGAACTGGGTGAAAGCCTCAGTGTCACCCACAGTGTTTCTCCCTTTCCTCTTCCTTGAGGCTTCTCCTGTATGTGGCTGGGGAAATCCAGACCAGTCATCTCTGAAAACTTTTGAATTAAAAGCTTGATCTTCCACTAAAGTTGCTTTTGGTGAGGAGAGTTGGCTGAAGCATCTGTCCCCGCCCACAACTAATACTCATGCACTTATCTACTTAAACCCTGCAAAATGATCTGTCCTCTCAGAAAAAAATATACCATCCCTGTAAGCCTCTAAATTAGTCAAAATGACAAACTCAGACTTCAGAAGCGTGTTTACATGCAACACTTATGTCTGGCAAACTCTTTCCATAAGGTCCCCTGGCTAGTCACCAGTCACCTATTAAAGATTATCACCCCAGGGCATCTGGGTGGCTCAGTCGGTTGAGCATCCAACTCTTGATTTCAGCTCAGGTCATGATCCCAGGTCGTGGGATTGAGCCCTATGTCAGACTCCATACTGAGAATGGAGCCTGATTAAGATTCCCTCCCCCCCTCTTTCTCTCTCTCTCTCTCCCTCCCTCCTTCCCTCCCTCCTTCCCTCTCCCCCTTTCCCCTGCTCATGCTCTCTCTCTCTCTCAAAAGAAAAAAAAAGACTAACACCCACTTCTCCTCCCACACTCCTGAGTATTCATGAGGAGACAGGCAGATCTGGCCCATCCTCTTACCAGGTCATTTAAAACATTTATCAAAAAGCTTAATTTGAAGAATATAATCAATAACTAGTATTAAGGAGTTCCTGGGTGGCTGAATCAGTTAAGTGTCTGACTTTGGGTCAGGTCATGATCTCATGTGCTGACAGCTCAGAGCCTGGAGCCTGCTTTGGATTCTGTGTATCCCACTCTTGCTGCCCATACCCCACTTGTGCTCTGTCTCTCCCTCTCTCAAAAATAAACCTTAAAATAAATAGCTAGTATTAAATCAACAGATGGATTGTGAAAGCTGAAAATTCCCTGTGGCGCCAAAGTCCCATCTTTTGAATGCTCCCCACCTCGGTCATGGTTGTTTTTGAGATTAGGAATCTTTCTGCACCGGCTTCTGTTTATACCCTCCTCCAGTGTTCTCTGATCCACTTGTGCCTCTGGCTCTGGTCTTGGACCTCAGCTGTGGGCTCCACTTCTAGTTCTGCCATCTCAGTCACATTTTCAGTTGAGCACTCAGCAACTTAAAATATTTGAAAC
This sequence comes from Panthera onca, assembly GCF_046562875.1. Classification (NCBI taxonomy): domain Eukaryota; kingdom Metazoa; phylum Chordata; class Mammalia; order Carnivora; family Felidae; genus Panthera; species Panthera onca. Next base: position 68,803,302 of record NC_138348.1, read on the forward strand.
CCACATCTTACATGCAGAATACTCAAACTCTTAACTGACAGGAAGTGCAAAATCTGTACTTAAGTTCCCTTGGTGCAGTTGTCTTTTCTTCTCTTTGATCCAGTGACTCCGTCTATCACATGGTTTGGGGTTGTTGTTTTTTTTTTTTTCCCCCAGAAGTGGACTTGACTTTGGGATTGGTACCCTTAGAAGATTCTCCCCAATCCCTTCTTCCTATTGACTCACAGAGCTCCATCCCTACCCAATGATGACAGCTCTAATAGGCTGAATAGTGACACCCCAAGATATCCCTGAAAATGTTGGCTTATTTGAAAAGAGTCTTTGTGGACATGATTAAATTAAGGGTATTGAGATGAGAAGATTATCCTGGATTGTTTGGGTGGGCTCTAAATGCAATCACAAGTGTACTCCTAAGAGAGAGTCAGGGAGAGATTTGACACAGAAAGAAGGTGCTGTGAAATGGAACACAGAGATTTGAAGGTGCTGACCTTAAAGATTGGAGTGACACAGCCATACAACCAGAAATGTTGAAAAGTTATTCAAAAGCTGGAAGAGACAAGGGACAGATTCTACCATAGAGCCCTCTCCCAGAAGGAGGGTGATCCTGCTCACACCTTGATTTCAGCCCAGCGATTTATGTCTTTTATACTTTTCTGTATTTAATTTAAAGATATACACAGGGAGGCACCTGGGTGACTCAGTCGGTTGAGTATTCGACTTCAGTTCAGGTCATGATCTCACAGTTTGTGGGTTCAAGCCCCAAGTTGGGCTCTGTGCTGACAGCTCAGAACCTGGAGCCTGCTTCAGATTCTGTGTCTCCCTCTCTCTCTGCCCCTTCCTGGCTCACACTCTGTCTCTCTCTCTGTCTCTGTCTCTGTCTCTCTCTCTCTCTCAAAAATAAACATTAAAAAAAAAAAAGCCTGGCACAAGAACAGACACTCAGATCAATGGAACAGAATAGAGAACTCAAAAATGGACCCACAAACGTATGGCCAACTAATCTTTGACAAAGCAGGAAAGAATATCCAATGGAATAAAGACAGTCTCTTCAGGGGCACCTGGGTGGCTCAGTCGGTTGAGCGTCCGACTTCGGCTCAGGTCATGATCTCACAACTCATGAGTTCGAGCCCCGCGTCGGGCTCTGTGCTGACAGCTGGGAGCCTGGAGCCTGTTTCGGATTCTGTGTCTCCCTCTCTCTCTTCCCCTCCCCTGCTCATACTCTGTCTCTCTCTCTGTCTCAAAAATAAATAAAACACTAAAAAAAAAAAAAGTCTTTTCAGCAAGTGGTGCTGGGAAAACTGGACAGCAACATTCAAAAGAATGAACCTGGACCACTTTCTTACACCATACACAAAAATAAACTCAAAATGGATGAAAGACCTCAATGTAAGACAGATAACCATCAAAATCCTTGAGGAGAAAGCAGGCAAAAACCTCTTTGATCTTGGACTCAGCAACTTCTTACTCAACACATCTCCGGAGGCAAGGGAAACAAAAGCAAAAATGAACTATTGCACAGTGAAGGAAACAATCAGCAAAACTAAAAGGCAACCGACAGAATGTGAGAAGATATTTGCAAATGACATATCAGATAAAGAGTTAGTATCCAAAATCTATAAAGAACTTATCAAACTCAACACCCAAAAAACAAATAATCCAGTGAAGAAATGGGCAAAAGACATGAATAGACACTTCTCCAAGGAAGACATCCAGATGGCCAACCAACACATGAAAAAATGCTCAACATCACTCATCATCAGGGAAATACAAATCAAAACCACAATGAGATACCACCTCACACCTGTCAGAATGGCTAACATTAACAACTCAGGCAACAACAGATGTTGGCGAGGATGCGGAGAAAAAGGATCTCTTTTGCATTGTTGGTGGCAATGCAAGCTGGTGCAGCCACTCTGGAAAACAGTGTGGATGTACCTCAAAAAACTAAAAATAGAACTACCCTACAACCCAGCAATTGCACTACTAGGCATTTATCCACGGGATACAGGTGTGCTGTTTCGAAGGGACACGTGCACCCCCATGTTTATAGCAGCACTATCAACAATAGCCAAAGTATGGAAAGAGCCCAAATGTCCATCGATGGATGAATGGATAAAGAAGATGTGGTACATATATACAATGGAGTATTACTTGGCAATCAAAAAGAATGAAATCTTGCCATTTACACCTACATGGATGGAACTGGAAGGTATTATGCTAAGTGAAATTAGTCAGAGAAAGACAAAAATCATATGACTTCCCTCATATGAGGACTTTAAGAGACAAAACAGATGAACATAAGGGAAGGGAAGCAAAAATAATATAAAAACAGGGAGGGGGACAAAACAGAAGAGACTCATAAATATGGAGAACAAACTGAGGGTTGCTGGAGGGGTAGTGGGAGGGGGCATGGGCTAAATGGGTAAGGGGCACTAAGGAATCTACTCCTGAAATCATTGTTGCACTATATGCTAATTTGGATGTAAATTTTAAAAAATAAAAAATAAAATTAAAAAAAAAACCCAACATCTTTACTAAATAAATAAATAAATAAAAAGATACATACAGGGTCCCCTGGGTAACTCAGTTGGCTAAGTGTCCAACTCTTGGTTTCAGCTCAGGTCATGATCTCATGGTTCCTGAGACCAAGCCTGAGCATCAGGCTCCTTGCTGAGTGTGGAGTCTACTTAAGATTCTCTCTCCCTCTGCCCCTCCCCTACTTACAGGCACATGCTCTCTCTCAAAAATAAATATATAAATTTTTAAAAAATAAAATATTAAATAAATATATTTATAAACATATTAAAATTGTACTCAAAGAAACAATGAAATGATTTTTATTACATGCAAAGAAAAAAGAGTAAAATACTTCTGTATTACTTGAAAGTTTATGGTGAGAATACATTTAGTTATTACTTATGGAACTTTTAAAAACAGACTGCCAGTATATAGACTAAAATATCAAAAGTAACTAATCCCTGGATGGTAGGGTTCTAAATGACTTATTCTTCTGTAAAATTTTTCTCTATTTTCTAAGCTCACAACAATGTAATGCTAATACTTACATAATTAAAAATTGTAAAGAAAAAATTTTGACATAGATCATTTACTGACACTGAAAAAGTCCCACAAATACATTAGTAAGTGGGGGAGGGGGGGAAGCTACAAAACAATGTAAATATCATGGTAATTTTTACTTTAAAATATGCACATATACAGCCAGACAGTAAAAGTGCATACATCAAAATGTTAATAATGCTTATCTTTGGTACAATCATGTCTAATTTTTGTTTTACATTATGTTTTTGGCATCTTCAAATATTCTGTGTTAATTATGAATTTTGTAATGAGATAAAATTCTTATTAAATAAGACAAGTTAAAAGCACATAAATGATAGAATAAAGGTTGACTTGGGTTAGAACACATAGACCTTCATGGAAGAATATCAGATGGCATGTTAGTATAATAATGTAGCTCCTATAGGGGCGCCTGGGTGGCTCAGTCAGTTGGATTTCCAACTTCAGCTCAGGTCATGATCTTGCAGTGTGAGATCGAGCCCCGTGTCAGGCTCTGTGCTGACAGCTCAGAGCCTGACACTGCTTCAGATTCTGTGTCTCCCTCTCTCTCTGTCCCTCCCCCACTCACACTCTATCTCTGAAAAATGAATAAATCTTTTTTTTTTAATTTTTTTTTAATGTTTATTTATTTTTGAGACAGAGAGAGACAGAGCATGAACAGCGGAGGGTCAGAGAGAGTGAGACACAGACTCGGAAGCAGGCTCCAGGCTCCGAGCTGTCAGCACAGAGCCCGACATGGGGCTCGAACTCACAGACCATGAGATCATGACCTGAGCCAAAGTCGGACGCTTAACCGACTGAGCCACCCAGGCGCCCCTGAATAAATCTTTAAAAAATTTAAAAAAAAACAAAACCCGCAACTCTTATAACTGGATCATGGAAGACAGTTTTTAAAAATGCTTTCTGAATGTATGATACAAAAATAAGGTTAAAATTGTGCCTTTCTGTCACCCACAGACTAGGGTAAGTCCAATACCTGCATAGGCTGCCTGCTTTCCCAGAGATTTGCACCTAAACACCACTGTGACTAGGTATACAGTGAGTTTACAGTATTGTCATCTCTCTTCCGTAAGTCATTCACAGGTCTCCTTTATTTCTGTGGTTAAACACCTTTCCAGGGTCCTAGATTCATGCCATTGATCTTGGTATTTCCAGCTCCTCACTCCTAAATTGAGGGCCAGGTCTTTCCAAGAAGATAGCCTTCATTTTAGAGAAGGTACGTGCCTCACAGTTGGCCTTGCATTTCTTCAAATTCCAGGCTTCTGCTGATGAGACTGTTTTGGTCCCAGAAGTGAATCCTGGCCAAGACTAGGTCCTCTCCTCCACCATGAGGGATGGAGCTGCACCACTGTGAAGCTGAGTGCTTTTGTATTCACAGCCTTTCAAGGATACCTTCTCTGGTGTCAGAAATAGTCCTCTGACTCTGCCTGTTGGCAATCAGTAGCTGAAGCTTCGAGCAAGATCTCTCTCAGCAAGAATTCTGCCCATGATAATACTGCCCCCTAAATCCTAGTGCCCTGTGTGACCACACCAGATACAAATCTTGTAGTTAGGTAGAACAATCTGACCAGGATCCTGAATCACACATGTAGCTATGACAAGCTTCTCACCAGACACATGTACCATTATCTTTATTGCCAGCTCATGCTGGTTCCAAATCCTATCAGGCTGGACAATGTGGACTCCTCAATATTTTTGCCCTTCTAACTCAAAATGTCCCAGACACCAATCCCAAGGCAAAGAAGAGGTGAAAAGATATGAGCATTACAAGATGTAAACAAAGCTAAGAGTCCCCAGAGATGATTGACGGGAAAATATCTTCTCAGCCCACTTCTGTTTATAATGACTTTCTTCCTCCAACAGAATCTGCAGAATCAATGTTGCTATAAAATCTCCAATTTGTTTTAGATTCACTTCAGAGTTCCTTTTTCTTTGGAATGAGGGACAGAAACCCTGAGCTCCCCCTGGAGGTAGGAGTGTGCTAGTAAGAGTCTCCTTGGACTTGCTCTTGACTCTTCCTACCCAGTTCATTTTTTTTTTAATGTTTATTTATTTTAGAGAGAGAGACAGACACAGAGCGTGAGTAGGGGAGGGGCAGAGAGAGAGGGAGACAGAATCTGAAGCAGGCTCCAGGCACTGTGCACTGTCAGCACAAAGCCCGATGCGGGGCTCAAACTCACAAACTGTGAGATCATGACCTGAGCCGAAATCAGATGCTTAACCGACTGTGCCACCCAGACGCCCCTCTACCCAGTTCATCTTAACACAAACCTAGTTAACTTGCTTACTTTCACCCATTTCCGGTCAGCTTCTGGTGACCTGTCTGCAATCTCCATAACATCTGACTGGGACTTCTATCCTCTTTGTATTTTAGCTATTCTAATCCTTTTTTTTTTTAAGTTTATTTATTTATTTTGAAAGACAGAGAGGGTGTGCACAAACACATATGTGTTTGTGTGCTTTCATAAGTGGGGGAGGGGCAGAGAGAGAGAGAGAGAGAGAGAGAGAATCTCAAGCAGACTCTTTGTTGTCAGCACAGAGCCAAAAAGGGGCTCGATCCCAAGAACTGTGAGATCATGACCTTAGCCAAAACCAAGAGTCCAATGCTTAACCAACTGAGCCACCCAGGTGCCCCTTAGCTACTCTAATCTTAAAGTAGAAAGTACTCCTTGCCTAGCTGCATAAACAGTATTGTCTATGTGTCCATCTTGTCTCAGATTTTTCTCCTTTAATGCAAGTGCTTTGTTAGTCATTTGATTCCTCTTGTCATCTCTCCAACATGTTCCCTTCCTCTTTATCCTTGTTATTGCTCTTCATCTTACCTAGAATTTTTTTCCTATCCTCAGCCCTTGTCTCCTTGTGAAAATCTTTTCCACTCATCAAAAGCCCAAGTCCCAGCTTCCCCACACCCCCCTCTGAAATCCTGTAGAACTTGTTTACAAAGCATTTATGTATGCTGCTTTGTATTTTAGTTATCTCTACATAGTTTATCTTACTCTATCCAACCAAATGTCTAGCATAGTGTCAAGGTCTAGTGTGCCATAGATAATCATTAGATAAATGTTGAATTAAATTGTTGAAGGATGATTTCAAACAACCCATTTTCAAAGAACAGATAACTGCACTGTTGAAAAATGAAGGAAAGCAGGAGACAGGAAGAAGAGAAAAGGAACTGGAAGACAAAGGGCCTGAGGATCTGAGGATCTCGGGGTGCTATAGAGAGAACACTGGGATCAGGATATAAGGATCAGGAACCTGGGCTCAAGTCCCACGTGGCTGTTAATGACCTAAACGACCACAGAGCTGCTCTCTAGAAAATCAAGGCAGTGGGTTATATGAATTTCCAAGTTTATCATCACGATGAAATTGTATGACCATCACCCCATTTAGGCTCCTGATAGCTGACCAAACAAGATAGTGTTCAGACTGCACCTCCTCAGAGCCTAATGTAATATGTGTGCTAATAAATGTTAGTTTCTCTTTTCTTCACACATAATGGGAACATTATGCAACATTCTCAACTTTAGCAAAAGTTTGCCTTCTTTATCCACTGAGGACAGACCCACACAGGAATATTTGCCTGATAATATGGCAATAGAGAACTATACAACTTGTTTAAACAAAAATACTGCAGAAACATTTGTTTTCTTCTCTAGATGTGTACTTTATGGAAGAATTTTTTGGTGCCTGGTTCTCTCCATTAGGCTGAATATGTTTTCTTATCATTTTTTCTTCTAGCTCTCACCATGTGCCATTTTAGGTACAAGCTTCCATTCCAGCAACTGAAAGGAAACTGAAAAAAAGTTATGCCAATACAAATTCTTAGTCAACTACATCACACTGTCTGGGAAGATGTGGAAATTATTTGACAAAGATTGTTCTACATGGTAAGCAACAAAGAAGGGTAACATTTGGAAGGCAATAAAAAATGTCAAAGAGTTTAAATAAAGTATACCAGGAAAATAAACAAACTCCAAGGAATTAAACAAAGGATTCTTGAGCCTAGGACAGTTGCAGATGTTGAGATTAATATGTATAACAACAACCCACTTACCAAGGATTTTAGAGAAATGAGGACTTCTACCTGTGGGACTTTTAGAATTCACTGAAGTTTAATTCTTTGCATTTTTAGAAAGCTGATTTAATTTGACTATTTTATTTTGATGTTTTCCTGACTTAAGAGAATTCCAAACTCCCCTCAGTCCCTGCAGATACGCTGTGTTCTTTCACTCCTCTGTGCCTTTGTGGGTGCTGTTTCCTCCTCCTGCCTTTCCCCTCTCCTCCTCATCCTTCAAAACCTATTTTAAATCTCTGTGAAGACAAGCCTGACTCCACTCAGCAAAGTAAGTTGCTCTCACTGCTGTCCAATAGTCTTGACCCGTAGCTCTATTATTTTCACAATCACCTTGGCCCTGGCTGGGTGAATGCCAGGTGCACCCAGTTGAAGATCAGCCTGGGAAGTGAGGAGGATACTGATTAGGAGAGCAGTGCTGTGCTCAATTATGAGAAGTTAGGGGCCTTTCTTTACTGAGCATCTACTGCTATGTTCTGTGTTAAAAGAAAAAAAAAGAAAGAAAGAAACCTTATGAAATGTTTTCTTTTAATGCTGTCCTGAGTATATTCTGAGAGGCTCTTAATAGAAGCCAAATTGTGTGGGGGGTTGGGGAGTGCAGGGGTATCTAAGAGGAGGAGGGTGCTAAAATAGGAGGGGGAAAAAAAAAGAATCCTCAGTCTCAGAAGACTTTGAAAGAAGTGAGGTCTAAGTTTACCCACTCCCACACCTTCACTTAGTTATCCTCCTACAGGTCTTTACATTTTAGCTTCCTCAGGAAAGTGTGTCATGCTTTTTCTGATGAGAACAATCATCACATCTTATACCTCTCACTTCCAGCATTTACCACAGTTGTAAATCTATATGTAGATGTGATTCTTTGACGGATGTCTGTTTTTATCACTAGGCTCATGAGAATAGGGACTCACATCAGGTTTTTAATCACCACTATTCCCTAAGTCCTAGGATAGGCCTGGCACATAATGGGATTTCAATATTTGTAGAGTCAATGAATAATGTTGCATGAAAGGCAATAAGGGAAAGGGAATTGAAATACAGATTTAAAGGGACCATTTAAATTAACTCAGCAGTATTGCTGATGATCAACATGGTGTGATCAATATAATGATCAAGGGTGTGAGAGGTTTTTTCCTACTGACATCATATATCTGATGTCTTTTTCAACACTACCTCCCCAATTCTCCGACACCAGCTGGGTGACCAGCAATTCAATTCAGTTCTGGCATAATTTACTTGGAGTTGGCATCAGACCCCATAAGTTAAAGGACTCAGCCCCATGAAACTGCCTCCACTTTCAGATGCCTGTTGCAAGTCTCTGGCCACCTGTACCTTGGATCCACCAGATACAAACTGAGGATTCCTATGACCCTTTCCTCAGGTTTGATGTTTTGCTAAAATGGCTCACAGAACCTAAGACAGCATATTACTTACATTTACTGCTTTATTATGAAGGATACAAATGAACAGCCAGATGTAGAGGTACATAGAATAAGGTCTGGAAGGGTCCCAAGCACAGGAGCTTCTGTCCCTGTGGAATTGGGGTATGTCATGCTCCCAGCACTTTGAAGTGTTCACCAGCCTGGGAACTCTCTGGGCCTCATTATTTACAGGCTTTTATGGAGGTTTCCTTACATAGGCACGATTGATTAAATCATTGGTTGTTGGTGATCAACCTTAATCTTCAGTCCCTTTCCCCCTATCAGGAGGTGGGGCTGAAATTTCCAAGCTTCTAATCTAGGCTTGATCTTTCTGGCCTCCAGCCCCCTTGCTAAAGCTATCTAAAGGCTCGCCAAGGTTGGCCTCCTTGAAAGAGGCTCCTATCACCCTTATCCCAGGAAATTCCAAGGATTTTAGGAGTTCTGCGCCAGAACCAGGAACAAAACCAAATATGTTTCTGTGATACCGCAGGGTGGGAATGAATTTAAGGATGTAAATGTAAGGGTATATACAGTCAATAAGTTAATTGTAATGAAGATGCCAACAATGTACTGAGGTTTCAAAGGATAATAAGTCATTAGGTTACACTTGCATTTCATCACAATTTATTTTCCACTAACTTCTTCTGTAGAAATTAGTGACATCATATGTCTCCACTCAGTAATTATAGCACTCCCCATTTTATGTAATAAAATAACATCTTACTCAGAGTCATTTATTTGATAATCAGATATTACAGACACTCATGAGAATGGGTGGCTAAATTAAATATTCTGACACTGTTTTCTGGGAAGAGAGAAATGAGTGCCTTTTAACAACCTTGAGCCCCACATAAGACCTATGAATTTAGATCTGAACTTTCTTTGTTTCTCCTATTCTCCAACACTTAACATATCAAAAAAAAACCACTTTCCAGCACAAACTATAAGTTGATAATTTAAGGTAATAAATGAGACCCTGTCAATCTATATATGGCTGCTCAAAATTGTTGCCGATAGGGTAACAGAAAGCAAATCATGTATAATCTGTTGATTGAGACATTCATTCATTCCCTTGAGTATTTGTTGAAAGCCTTCTATATTCCTGATACTAGGTTTATAGGAGACCTCTATGATCAAGTGAAAAGAGGTCTATTGGATATACACAAAACTCAACACGTAACCTGCCCGAAAGAAGTTCCCAATCTTGTTAGAACAAAAGATGATAGAACAAATTTTAGAACAAAATCTATAATTAGATACTAAGATGGAACAGCATTCTATAGACGTGTGGGGAAAAGGGCAACCAAATCAGATTAGGGAATCAGGGAAGGTTTCCTGGGAAGCTAAATTTTGAAAAGGATGAATTTGGAAGAAGAAAGTATTTTAAGCAAAAGGAAACATATGTGAAAAAGATCACAGCCTAATCAGTAAACTACCAGTAATTCACTACAGGTCTTTACTCAAATACTTTCAACTTACAAACATTCAAAAATACAAAGCTTGGGGCACCTGGGTGGCTCAGTCGGTTAAGTGTCCGGCTTTGGCTCAGGTCATGATCTCACAGTTTGTGAGTTTAAGCCCCACATCGGGCTCTATGCTGACAGCTCAGAGCCTGGAACCTGCTTCAGATTCTGTGTGTCTCTCTCTCTCTGCCCCTGCCCTGCTTGTGCTTTGTCTATCTCTCAAAAATAAGTAAACCTTAAAAAAATTTAAAAAAAAAAAACCAAAGCTCAGCTTCCAAGCAAAGGTGCATCAACTCTTTCAGACATGCCAGAAGGAGTTAGTGGTCATGTGAGGTCATGTCAGTCCTAATCACGTGATCATTGGGTTATTCCTTAATCCATTTAATTATTCCACTGGGCTATTCTTTAATCCATTGAATTAATTCCTTAACTTGCAAACTCAAATACCTACCAGGAGTACAGCTGGCAGGGTGGGGCCTGAGGTGAACTGGAGCGTGAGGTGTGAGGTGAACTGTGTCCAGCTATGGGGAAGAGTGGCCCCAGGCGCTAGCGGATTTTACCCTGCCAGAATGTAGCCTCAGTGATGCCATTGCTCTCTCAAGGCAAACTAGAGACCTCCTTCAATTTTGAATTGTTGTTCAATTTTGAATTGTTGACAACTAATTCAAGTTTTTAAAATTGTGTGCAGGCCAAGCAAAAAATGTATGCAGGCTAACTTCAGTCTGCTGACCATCACTTTGTGACCTTTGATATTTGTATGTTTGGTGTGTTTGCTTTAATTTTCAATGTTTTACAAAAATTACAAACGTTTTTCAGAAGAAGGAACAGATCCAACTAGAATATTAATAGTGTTGGTAGGAAGTGGTAGGAAGAGACATGGAGTTAGTATAGAAACAACAATAGATGTAGTAAACAATTAAAAATAATAAATGTGTATACTTAAGGGATAAATTGTTTCACTGATAGTAACAATTCTGAAGAACAAAGATCCAATCATTCAATCATGTCCATGTACCTATGCCATCAAAAATAATGAACAAGATGAAGAGTAATTGTCAAAATGAAAGGCTTTAAGAATGTGCAGCTGGAGAGGTGCCTGGGTGGCCTGGTCGGTTAAGCATCTGTCTTCAGCTCAGGTCATAATCTCACAGTTGGTGAGTTCGAGCACCATGTCAGGCTCTGTGCTGACAGCTCAGACCCTGGAGTCTGCTTTGGATTCTGGGTCCCCATCTCTTCTCTGCCCCAACCCTGCTCTCACTCTGTCTCTCAAAAATAAATAAACGTTAAAAAATAAAAATTTAAAAAAAAAAAAAAGTGCAGGTGGGGGAGGGAAATCAATGTCAGTTGTCTAAATAAAGTAATTTCTAGGGGCACCTGGGTGGCTCAAAGGTTAAGCTCCTGACTTTTCATTTTGGCTCAGGTCATGATCTCACAGTTCCCGAGATGGAGCCACACGTCGGGCTCTGTGCTGACAGATTGGAGGCTGGAGCCTGCTTTGGATTCTGTGTCTCCCTCTCTCTCTGCCCCTCCCCCCACTTGCTTTCTCTCTCACACACTCTCTCTCTCTCAAAAATCAATAAACATTTTAAAAAAAAGTTAATTCTGGACAAACGCAAGCATTTGTTCAGGAACTCTGCTGGACATGGTAAAATTGCTGCTCCTGAAACTTTGGACACAGTCACAGTGAAATTCCATTAAGGATGTTAGAGCTGCCAAGGAGTTTTCTACACTTGCAGCCATCCCCAAGGAGGGGGACCACCTGCCTCAACATATGGTCAAAATGGTAGAAGAGAAAGTCGATAGACTGCACATACGATAGGAGAAAAGAGCATGTCTGATTTGTGATTTTAAAAACAAACTAATTGTTTTTTTAAGCAATAGTTGTAAATGTTTAAAAATTCAAGTAGTGTAAAAAGATATACAGTAGAAAACAAGTCTTTCTTCCTCCCTAGACCCCTAGTTCTTCTGCCTAGAAGTAACTGCTATTAATTATTCTTTTTTTTTTAATGTTTGTCCGGTCCATCTAATTTCATTCTTAACCACTTCAAACATGTTTTTAAATTTTTTTTCATGTTTATTTATTTATTTTGAGAGAGAGAGAGACAGAGCATGAGCAGGTGAGGGGCAGACAGAAAGGAAGGGAGAGAATTCCAAGCAAGCTCTGCATTGTCAGTGCAGAGCCCGATGCAGGGCTTGAACCCACGAACTGTGAGATCATGACCGGAGCTGAAATCAGGAGTCGGATGCTTAAGCAACTGAGCCACCCAGGTGCCCCTTAAGAATTTCTTATGGGGTGGGAATGCAAGCTGGTGCAGCCACTCTGGAAAACAGTATGGAGGTTCCTTAAAAAACTAGAAATAGAACTACCCTATGACCCAGCAATTGCACTACTAGGTATTTATCCACGGGATACAGGTGTGCTGTTTCAAGGGACATGTGCACCCCCATGTTTATAGCAGCACTATCAACAATAGCGAAAGTATGGAAAGAGCCCAAATGTCCATCGACGGATGAATGGATAAAGAAGATGTGGTACATATATACAATGGAGTATTACTTGGCAATCAAAAAGAATGAAATCTTGCCATTTGCACCTACATGGATGGAACTGGAAGGTATTATGCTAAGTGAAATTAGTCAGTCAGAGAAAGACAAAAATTATGACTTCCCTCATATGAGGACTTTAAGAGACAAAACAGATGAACATAAGGGAAGGGAAGCAAAAATAATATAAAAACAGGGAGGGGGACAAAACAGAAGAGACTCATAAATATGGAGAACAAACTGAGGGTTACTGGAGGGGTTGTGGGAGGGGGTATGGTCCAAATGGGTAAGAGGCACTAAGGAATCTACTCCTGAAATCATTGTTGCACTATATGCTAACTAACTTGGATGTAAATTTAAAAAATAAAATAAAAAATAAAACAAGTTAATTAAAAAAAAAAAAAAAGGAATTTCTTATGGGGGCACCTGGTTCTATCAGACAGTAGAGCATGCAACTCTTGACCTTGGAGTTGTAAGCTTGAGCCCCACATTGGGGATAAAGTTTACTTAAAAATTATTTTTGAAGTTAAAAAAAAGAGTTTCCTATATTTCTTTTCATACAAATAAATGCATATTATACACTTATTTCTGCAACTTTTTTCCTATGTAATTATTTAATGTATTTTGGAGATTGTTCTATATTAATTCATGTAGATACACTTTATTCATTTTAAAAGCTACATATAAAGATACAGTGTAACTTATATAATCAATACTCCATTGATGGATTTATATTGTAGTCTTCTGCTATTATAAACAAGAAGACTGAGAAAAAAACACAGAGAGAGGCAAACCATAAGAGACGCTTAAATATAGAGACCAAACTGAAGGTTGATGGGGGGACACATGAGGGGGGTGGGTTAAAATGGGTGACTGACATTAAGAAGAGCACTTTTTGGGATGAGTGTAAGATGTGTAAGAGATGAATCATGGGGGTTCTACTCCTGAAGCCGAGACTACATTGTATGTTAACTAACTTGAGAATGAAAAACAAAACAAAACAAACAAACAAAAAATTCACTTAAAACAATAAATCTGTCTGGTTTGAAAATTTCAAAGAATCTATTTGGTCAACTACATCCTAGGCCTGCAAGCCTAAACACCTCTTAGTCCTGTTGGGCTTGGGAACAAGTGAACCTAAGAACAGCCACTTGGAAATGAACTTGTGCATACGTATAGAAGAATCTGTGTCTGGAAAGAAGGTAAATGTGGCAGGATGACTAGCGATGAGATTGAATTCAAAATTAGTGAGATCATTAAGGCCCCATGGGATAACCTAAGGAATTTGATCTTCCCTGCAAAGATAGCCAGAACAACTGACTCGTTTCAAGCAGAATGATGACATAACTCTACTTATGTTTTAGAAAACTTACTGCAACAACAATGAGAATAGATTGGAGGGAACCAGAAAAGAAGTAGAAAGAGAAGAAGAGAGACAATTCAAGTTATCCAGGAAGTAATTTCTGAGAGCTATTACAGGAGTAAAATCTACAGTACCTTGAACTGATTGGACAGGGGTATGATTGAATGGGCAAAATCTAAGATGAACACCAGGCTTCTGGGTAGGTCCACTTGGTGGATAGCGGTATTAATCACCAAGACTCAGGAAGGAGCAAGCATAAGGAGAAAGATAATAGTTGAGTTTTGAACATTTGACCTTGACCTTCTGGGGCATACAGGTGATTATGTCCAGGTAGTACAATATGTAGGTCTAAAGCTCAACAACACACCAATAGCAGACATATAGTTAACAGTTGAAGAGTTGAACAACATATATTTAACACTCGAAGCTGTCAGAATAGAATGGGTCACATGAGAGTTACATATTCATTAATGCAACAAAAGACATGGCAGAACCCTGAGAAAAGGAGCCAATAAGGGGAGGCAAAGGAGGCTATAGGTGGAGGAAATGGAACCAAGCAAAGAAGCAAAGGCCTTTCATGAACAGTCAAAAATTAAATAAGCTGGCACAACAAGGAATCAAGTGCTTTTACCTTATTTGAAACTCAAGCTATTTTAGGCAGATCTAATCAGAGTTCCACATTATAGGTAACTTAAGCTCATTTAGGTGACTAACCCAAGATTTCACAGTTTTTAAATAGCAGAGCTAGGACTTTAACGCAAGTCTTCTCCCAGTTCCACAGAGCTTGGTTCCACCATGCTGGCTCCAAATTTCTTATGATTCGCAGACTAGCAAAGCCAGGAACGCGGAAGAAGGAAAGAAGTTATACTAGCACAATCAGGCCTCCCACAACTATCCCTCTTCCCATGCTTTTTACACAGTAGGAAACTAAGGTTCAGAGAGGTTTTAAAAAAACTCATTACCTTAAAACTCCAGTCCTTATTAAAACTTCCCTAAAACCACAGACCTGTCCTTTAGCATTCACAGGCAAAGAGACATTAACTCTTTGTTTGCATAAGGGTACATGTATTTAGGACTTTTATACTAAAGGCATCAGAAGCTAAATAGTATCTTTTCTGTACTGTAATCATTAGAGAGAACTACAAAGTTTCTTAAGTCCTTGCTCAAGCCCACATAATGTTCTTTATTGTATGCAAATGTACTAGCTGTGAGAGATATTCCATGTGGTTTTCAGGAGTGTGACATGAATGAATGTTAGAGATAAGTAGAAATTGGCAAAACATTCCTTATAATAGATATTGTCAAAATATTATTATTATGGGTCTGCAAAAGCTTAGAAACTTTTTACTGTGATCCATCTCGTGATAGTGAAAACTTTTACTGATATTTGATCCGTAAGAATAGAACTTGGTCACCAGGTTTCAACACAAAGCTTGTTGAAAGAGTATGTTTCTCCTGCTGATATGAATAGGGATTTAAAAAAAATTTTTGATAGGTGTATATAAAACCAAGTCATACAAGTGTGTTGCATTTGGATAGATTCCAGATGCAGGTTTGAACATGATTATTTCAAGATCTCTTTACTTCGGTGCATTAGTGAGCCTGCGCAAGAGATCTCTGCCCAGAAGCTCCAACCTGTCAAAATGGTTTTAGTTGCTCCATTTCTCTTCTCACCAAAGGTGAAGTCTCAAGCTATATGATAACAACTCCAGGAGCTTACCTTCTTTAATGCTTCTAAATAAGTCAATTAAATTATGGTAGTAAACAGAGATAGTGATTTCATTCATTCAGAAAACATTTACTGAGTGTGAAGTCACCATGGATATCAAGATGAATGAGAAATGGATTCTGCCCACAAATAATCCTTCCTGGGGTGGGGGTATGGCACAGCTAAGTAGCTGGGCTAAGGCTAACATCTCTGTTGAGAACTTAAAGTGTATGTATTTTATGTTGTTGATCCGTGGACTTTGAGGTATACACCAATAAACAGGTGGCATATGGCAACGTTAGCGTTCTGGTAGGAAAGTCGAAAAGCTTGGTTGGTATTTCTCATTGTTGCTTGGAGTGCCTGCTCTTCTCTGCAATTCTGGCAGTGTTTCAGGAATCTGGCCGCTAAGGGATTACAAATCTTTTAGTCATCAAACAGTAAACCAACTCCGCTGTGTGTTAACTTGTACAACTTTACCAGAGTGAAATGTAACTTTGCATGAATGATTTAGCTTACCTCCCGCTTCAGGAAACAATCACAGATGGCTATCAACATATATGTGCATAAGTACGAAAAAAATCAGAAACAATTTAAATGCCACACAACTGAGATGTGGTTAATTAAATTCTGGGTATCCTTCTTGATGTAGTGCTACGGAGCCATTAAAATGATGTCTTAGGAAAACAAAGGAAAATATTCACCATATGCTGTTGCAAAAATTGCTTACAAAACCATACCATGGTACCTTTACATTTTCCGAATATGTGTCTATTCATGTTGTGAGTTCACAGGAAGAGACTAGAAGAATAGGAAGACTCAAATGTTAATAGTGGTTACCTCTGGGCGGTAGGATTATAGAAGAGTTTTCTTCTTTGTGGTTTTCTTGTATTTTCCAAATTATACGAAATGTACATGTGTTACTTTCATTATTCAAAACAAATTATATTTTTGAAAAGAAAGACCAAAAAGTAGTCTAGCTCTTCCTATTATGTAGGTTTTTTTGACAAAGAAGTTTTACCAAATTCCCCAAGGTCTGAAACAGAAGACTATTTTAGTGACACCAACTGTGCCCACTCAAATCTTTACTCACAGAACTTGTATCAAGAGGCAAAGAAAAGCTTCACTTCCCATCCCCATCTGGGGCACACTCACCAGGAACTGCAGGGAGTCTTACTACATCTTTTTATGTTTGAGGGTTTTTTATTTTTAATGTTTATTTATTTTTGAGACAGAGAGAGTGCGAGCAGGAAAAGGCAGAGAGAGAGGGAGACACAGAATCTGAAGCAGGCTCCAGGCTCCGAGCTGTCAGCACAGAGCCCGACGCGGGGCTTGAACCCACAAACTGCGAGATCATGACCTGAGCTGAAGTCAGACGCTCAGCCCACTGAGCCACCCAGGCACCCGGAAGGTTTTTTTTTTTAATTATGATATCCCTGGGGCCTCACAAGCAATGCTACAGTCTTCACCATCTCTTCCTGTACGCTAGTTGGCCATGTGCAAATAGGACTATTGATGGCCTTCAGTAGTATCCCAGAGTTCAGTAGTACCCAGAGGGTAGGCACTGTTTGGAATAAAACAGCATATTGGTTAGGAGCACAGACTCTGTAGTCAGACCTTAGTCAGAATCTTAACACTAAAATTTGTTATTTGTTGGGGCGCCTGGGTGGCTCAGTCAGTTAAGCGTCCGACTTCAGCTCAGGTCACGATCTTGCGGTCCGTGAGTTCGAGCCCCGCGTCTGGCTCTATGCTGACAGCTCAGAGCCTGAAGCCTGCTTCAGATTCTGTGTCTCCCTCTCTCTCTGACCCTCCCCCGTTCATGTTCTGTCTCTCTCTGTCTCAAAAACAAATAAACATTAAAAAAAATTTTTTTTTAAAGTAAGTGAAAAGACATAGACTGGAGAAAACATTTTATGTTTAGTAACCAAAGGATTTGTATCTAGAATATATAAGGAACTCTTGTATCTAGAATATATAGAAGAACTTTCATTGCAACTCACTGAAAAAAAGGCAAACAAGTTTTTAAAAAAATGGACTGAAGATTTGGACAGACTCTTCATCAGAGAAGATCTATGGATCAGTAAGTGTTCAACATCATTAGTCTTCAGGAAAATGCACATTAACACCATAGTAAGATACCACTACATACCCACCAAAATGGCTCAAATTAAAAAGACTGACAATACCAAGTTCTGGAAAGGATGTAAAGCAAATAGCACTCTCATACATGGATGGTGATGATAAAAATAGGATACAACCACTTTGGAAATGGTTTTAGGGGTGCCTGGGTGCCTCAGTCGGTTATGCATCTGACTTCAGCTCAGGTTATGATCTCATGATCCGTGAGTTCGAGCCCTGAATCTGGCTCTGTGCTGACAGCTCAGAGCCTGGAGCCTGCTTCAGATTCTGTGTCTCCCTCTCTCTCTGCTCCTCCCCTGTGCATGCTTTGTCTCTGTGTCTCTCAAAACTAAACATTAAAGGAAATTTTAAAAAAAGAAAAGAAAATGGTTTCATAGTTTCTTACAAAGTTAGACATATACTTGCCATATAATCCAGAATTCCATTCATAGGCAATTTTCCCATAAGAAATTTAAAAATATGTCCATACAGTCTTGTCCATGAATGTTCACAGCAGCTTTATTCATAGTAGTCCCCAAATAAACAACCCACTTGTCCATCAACAGGAAATAGGTAAACAAATTATTACACATTCATTCAATAAAATACATGCTCAGAAATAAAAAAGAGTAAAGAACATATGCAGGCAAAAACATGGATGAATCTCAAGAAGGATATATATATATGTCCAAGAGTGCATACTGTGTGATTCCATTTATATAACATTCTAGAAAATGCCAACTAATCCATATTGGCAGGAAGCAAATCAGTGTTTTCCTGGGTTGGAAGAGAGAGGAGAAGATGCTTGCAGAGGGGCACTAGGGAACTTTTAGGATGATGGAAATGTTCTGTATCTTGGTGGCAGGGGTTACATGGCATCAAAACTCATTGAACTGTATATTTTATTTTTTTTAATATTTTTAATGGTATTTATTTATTTTGAGAGAGAGAGAGAGAGAGAGAGAGAGAACATGAGCGGGGGAGGGGCAGAGAGAGAAGGTGAGAGAGAGAATCCCAAGCAGGCTCCTCACTGTCAGCACTGAGCCCAACACAGGGCTCGAACCTATGAACCGCAAGATCCTGATCTGAGCCAAAATCAAAAGTTGGATGCTCAACCAGCTGAGCCATCCATGTACCCCTGAACTGTATACTTAAATGAGTGCAGTTTATTGTATATGAATTATACCTCAATAAAGCATGAGAGACACTAGTCAGGCCAGGTGCAATGTTAAGGAATGATGGAACACACAGATGATAAAATATTACTGTTCCCTAGGCTTCACAATTGAAAATGATGTGCATAATCTTCAATAGAGATAAAAGTTTATTTTCCGTATGCTGCCCTCTCCTAATTCACCTAGCACATGTTTATTGAGCTTCTCCTCTGTGCCAGCCATTTGACTCAATATTAAGAATCCTAAGGTAGGTAAACAATCTTCACAAGGTTACTGACCTTACAGAGCCTACAGTATAGTCAGGGAGATGATAGGACCAACTGTACGTTATGAGGATGACTTCTGTGAGCAGGAGGATATGGGATGCCAATGAAGTACGTTCGCTTGGTGACCACTTCCTGTAGCAAGTAACATCTAAGTTCCTATCTAAGTGTGTGACGTTTAGTTAACCAAAATCAAGCTAATTGTCACCCCAGAAATGCTCCCTTCCCGAATGGACAGGGACATTCAATATGTTCATGCATACAAGTTTTGAATTAATGCTTCTCCAACTAAACAATCTTTCCAAAAGTTTTTCAAAATAGGGAGTAATGTATCCATGCTTTTAGTTTAATATCAAAAACATAGAAGTGTGTTAACCAAACCCCTGGTAGTTTTATGACTGAAATCCTTACCCAATTTTGTATAGTTTAACTTGTTATACTAATCAGAGTTTACATTTTAAACCTTATTTTAGGTAGTATAATTATAGATTCACACATTATTTACTGCAAAATAATCTGGCATGATAAATTACTCCATCAAATCAGAAAAAAAGAGAAAGTAATAGTCTATATATAAGATATAGCAAAAAGCAACCTTGTCAAATCTATTACCTACTTTAAAAGAGGGTAGAGGGTAATTCTTAATGAAGAGTGTTACGCCCACCTTAGAGTGTTTGGAAACCTTTGGGATGGTTTTGCGGTTGGCACAATGATTGAGAGAGCTATTTGCAATCAGAGATTAGGGTCAGGGGTGCTAAATGCTTTTCAATGCTCAGGATAACCCCCCATATATGAAAATTACTCTGCCCCCAATGCCAATAATATCCCCATTGAGAAATACCATTAGAAGGTCTCCAATGGCCTTTCTGGTTCTAAAAGTTTATTAGTGGATTCTATTCATTCATCTGAAATGGCACTGCTTTAACAAGAAGACAATATCACAGAGCGCCTGGGTGGCTGTTGGGTAAGTGTCAGACTCTTGATTTTGGCTCAGCTCATGATCTCACAGTTCCTGGGATCAGGCTCTGCACTGACAGCACTGCCTTTTTAGGATTATCTATCTCCCTCTCTGCCCCTCCCCTGTTCATGCTCTCATTCTCTCTCTCTCTCTCTCTCTGTCTCTCTCTCTCTGTCTCTCTCTCTCTTTCAAAATAAAAAACTTAAAAAAAAAGTATCATCCAACTAGGCATCTGTAATGATTAATTTTATGTATCAATCTGGCTAAGCCACAGTGCTTAGATATATGGTCAAACAATACTCTGGATGCTTGTGTAAGGGTGTTTTGGATGACATTAATATTTAAATCAGTGGACTTTGAGTAGAGGAGATTGCCCTCCTGTAATGTGGGTGGGCCTCAACTAATCACTTGACAGCCTGAATAGAACAAAAGATTCCCCGCCCCCCCCCAAGTGAGAAGGAATTCTGCTAAAGATGGCCTTTGAACTTGAATTGCAGACTTTGAACTTGAATTGCAGACTTTGAACTTTCCAGTCTCCATAACTGAGTGAAACAATTCCTTAAAATAAATCTCTCCTTCTCTGTCTCTTTCTATCTCTCTCTCTATACACACATCATATTGGTTTCATTTCTCTAGAGCACTTTGACTAATACAGACAGCATCCTTATTCTTGGGCATAAAATTTAGAAAATGTGAAATGGAAAAACAAAGTTATCCACATTGTCACATTTACCAGATTATCACATTTACCCTGAAGATGGATAGCCATAGTTTCATGAATGCACACCACAAATCCTAAGTATTTCAAGTATTTGAGATTTAGAATGCCCCTAAGCATTTTAACGAGCATCTTTCCTCTGCACACTTAAATTCATGTGCACATAATCCCTATGTTTTGGATTCATTTACACTTAACTCATCAAAATCTCTTCTCACAGGTATCACTCCAAGCCTTCCAAATGCTTGAACTTAGCTCCGTCAGTCTTTGTTCTAAGAACCAGAAGTCACCTTTTGTTCTATCAAAGAGATAAAATAAAGAACCCAAATTGGAGTAAATTCAGAGTGTACAATTTCTAATTTAGTTCCTATTCCCTTTTTTAAAGCACATTTATTTTTACTCATGTTCATTTGGAAAAAAACTGCCGTGTACCTTAAATCCAATCAAGGTTTAAGATTAGGCCCAGGGGCGCCTGGGTGGCTCAGTCGGTTAAGTGTCCAACTTCAACTCAGGTCACGATCTTGCGGTCCGTGAGTTCGAGCCCCGCGTCGGGCTCTGGGCTGATGGCTCAGAGCCTGGAACCTGCTTCTGATTCTGTGTCTCCCTCTCTCTCTGCCCCTCCCCCATTCATGCTCTGTCTCTCTCTGTCTCAAAAATAAATAAACATTAAAAAAAAAAAATTTTAAAGATTAGGCCCATTTTTCTCAGACACATTTTTAAATACATACATATCTTCAAACCAAAAAGCAGCAAGTAATTTTGTATAAAGTGTATTTGCATTAAGTACGTTTCTTTTCTTGCCATGGTTATATGGACCAATGGTGGATTCGTGTCAAGTTCAGTGAATCCAAGTGTAACCTGTTTTAGAGGTTGGTTTTTTTGTTGTTGTTTGTTTTTTTGTTTCCCTTTAAATGTCTCATGTTGTTTTGCGAAGTCTATGTAATTTATCTAATTATCCTTTCAACAGAAAAACGTCCCTGGTGTTGCCTTATGCCAACAAAAACAGTACTATCTGATCCAACAAACTAATGCTCCTGAGACATCATACAATAACAAACCAATATGAACAAGGGGAAAAGGAAAGCCAAATACTCACAAAGAAAATTAGACATACAGTTTTGCACTTCTGAGAGGCTAACCTCACATTTCTTTTAAACATCAGATCTCAGGACTGTTGTAGATGGTAGTGAATTTCTTAAGCTTGATTAACAATTTTTCAGACAATTTAAAGGTCACAAATGTTTAAAAAAAAAACACTCCTCTTTCTCTGGCTTTGACAGCTAAAGTTTTATTTCAGAATTGCACATTTATCTGTAATATTCCAGACACTGAGATAATGACAGTTAATTAACCTGGCAGTAATTGTAGTCTATTTTTCAGGGAATTAAGCACACACTATATCATGCACCAGACAAAACTTGGTCTTCAAACAGCAGTGCACTTAATGCTTGAAATGAAAATTAGATACAGAGGTGTTCTTTCAGGGAATGAATGAGAATTGGGCTATTTAAAATAAATTCATTTATCTGATTGCTTTTTAAATTAAAATAACCTTTTTTCTTAACCTCAAAGTAATATATGCTTATTACTATAAATACAGAGAAGCAGAGAGAAAGAAAGAAAGGATATACTCATGTCCATCCACCTAGAGATAAATACGTTGATGACACAGTGGGAGGCCATATGGTACAGAGTTGAAGAACTCCATTCCCACAGCTGGGCTGTGTACATTCAAACTTAACTCCACCACTTGCCACCTCTGTGTTGAGCTAGTAGCTTAATTTCTCCACCTCATCTTCCTCAACTGTAAAATAGAGGATCGAGGGTGTTACGAAGATTAAGTGAAATAAATCCTGCGATGTGCCTTGTATATAGCAAGCCTTTGATGAATGTTAATCATTAGTTCAACTTTCTAGATTCTCTTTGTCTTAGTGTGTTCGCATAGGGACGCTGCTGGTTTTGATTTACATTTGAAAAGGGCACTGGAAGTCTCAGAAGATAGTCACTCAGAATCACAATTATCTTTCTCTTTGTACTTTTTTTTTTTTTTAATTGTGTAAGTGGTGGGGCACCTGGGTGGCTCAGTCGGTTGAGCATCCCATTCTTGATTCCAGTCCAGGTCTTGATCCCAGGGCCATGGGATCCTGTCCCACATTGGGCTCCGTGCTGAGCATGGAGCTTGGTTAAGATTCTCTCTCTCTCCCTCTGCCCCTCTGCCCTGCTTGCACACACACACTCTCTCCCTAAAAATGTTTTTTTTTTTAATTGTATAAGGGGGAAATTGCATGTAAAATGATATTATTTTTAAAATCAAGGTTGGTAATTTTTAAAGCAAGAGCAAGGGGCGCCTGGGTGGCTCAGTTGGTTGAGCGTCCAGCTTCAGCTCAGGTCAGGATCTCACGGTCCGTGAGTTCGAGCCCTGCGTCGGGCTCTGGGCTGATGGCTCAGAGCCTGGAGCCTGCTTCCGATTCTGTGTCTCCTTCTCTCTCTGCCCCTCCCCCATTCATGCTCTGTCTCTCTCTGTCTCAAAAATAAATAAACATAAAAAAAAAATAAAGCAAGAGCAATCTTTTATTTCAAAAATCAAAATTAATTTATCATTTAACAATGATAAATAATGTAATGCAATGTTTCAAGCTCTTCCACACATATTGTCTTATTTAACACACACAACTCTTCTGAAAGAACAAGTCATTGGAATTATCTCCATTTTTTTTTTAATTTTTTTTTTTTTAACATTTATTTATTTTTGAGACAGAGAGAGACAGAGCATGAACGGGGGAGGGTCAGAGAGAGAGGAAGACACAGAATCTGAAATGGGCTCCAGGCTCTGAGCAGTCAGCACAGAGCCTGACGCAGGGCTCGAACTCACGGACCGCGAGATCGTGACCTGAGCCGAAGTCGGACGCTTAACCGACTGAGCCACCCAGGCGCCCCTATCTCCATTTTTTAAGCTAACTCTTCCCTTAGATTAATAATAGACCACTGTCATTTGCATTTGCCCTTGAAGACTCTATTTAGATTGGTGGAAAAATAAAATTACGTGTCTGTCTGCTCAATGCTAAAAGCTAAAAACTCTGCCTGCTTCTCCTCCTAAGCCCCCTATCTTAGAGATACCACCATCCAGGAAGTCAGCCAGACTATAAACCTGAGTCATGCTATGCCTGTCTCTCCACCCCTCACATTCCATGAATTACTGAGTCCTGTCAGTTATATTTCTTAAATATCTCCAGAAACAACTGCTTACTTTCCATCGATCTTCATCGGCACTGCCTTAGTTCCGGTCTGCAGTGTTGCAATAGCCTTGGAGCTTACCTCCCAGCCTCCAGTCTTACTCCCTGATATCTGCCAAAGAGAAAACTCTTTGGCCACTCATTATTTACAGACCAATGGCATAAGGCTTTTCACTATCTGGCCACTTCCAAACGAACAGGATGCCTATTTATAAACCGTATACCCAAGTATGAAAGTGATGCTGTGGAATATTCCTCTCTAGCGACTAAAATACAAATGTCCACTCTTCCGGGCACTTTTTTCCTGTTATCAAGAAAACCAGAAAGTTGAAGTAGCAATCATAAGGTAGTATGTAGTAAGCAAAAGCACTGTACAATCACAAGGGAAATTTCATGCAGGCAATAATTGATTCCAATAAATTTCCCCTTATCCACAGGAGAGTGTACCTTTCTAGTGTTTGGAACACAGCATTTGCATCCACTGGATTATTTCTGCCTCTCAGGCTTTATTAGGGAAACACTGACAAAAACTTGTTTTCCAGGCTAATTCCCACCTCTTCATGAAGGCTTCTCATATTTCCATCCAGTTAAAATTAGTTACTGCCCTACCTTTCCTATCATAGTACTGTATTCTGCGTTGAATATTTCTACTACAGGACTTGTTAGTATTGTTAGCACTAAAATGATTTAAGAAGATTGCTCTCTTCTAGAAATCTGCAAGAGTTAGTGATTAAAGGGACCAGCCCTTGGGTCAACCAGATCTGGGTTTGAATTCTGATTCTTTCACTTACTACTTGAGTAGCCTTTTCTAGTCCCTTAACCTCTCTGAGCTATAGTTGCCTTATCCATAAAATGTAGACAGTATGGTCCTACCTTCATAGAATTATTGAGAGGGGTATATGTCAAGCTACATGGAAAGCACTTTGCATAGTACTGGACACATGGAAAACACTCAATAAAGTAGATGTTACTGATCACCTTGGCATTCATTCAGTGTGGCAGTGAGGAATCCTATGTATAGGACAGGATCCATTCCTTACACAGCCTTGCTTTTATTCTTGTGGCTTCTCTACTTTGGAAAACAGGAATATTTTCTCTTTTAAAATGTTTTGTCCATCATTTAGTGAGCAGACCTTTTAAGGCAGTTAGAAATATTCATTTGGCTTACCTCTGTCTTCCCTTACCAGACTATAAGTTACCAGAGGAGAGGCATGATGTTTTAATTACTTCTGACTCTCCAGCACCTAGAAAAGGCCTGGCACACAGCAGGTGCTTAAAGAAAATGTTTACTGAGGGGCGCCTGAGTGGCTCAGTCGGTTGAGCCTCCAACATCGGCTCAGGTTATGATGTCAAGTTTCGAGTTGGAGCCCCGTGTGAGTTGAAGCCCCATGGGAGTTTGAGCTCTGAGGGAGTTTGAGCCCCCCACCAGGGTCACTGCTGTTAGCCTGGGTCCTGCTTCGGATCCTCTGTCCCCTCTCTCTGTCCCTCCCCCTGCTCCTGCTCTTTCTTTAAAAAAAAATTTTTTTTTTTTAAATAAAGAAATGTTTACTGAATGAAATGAATAGATAAATTTCTAGAAACTATTTATAAGACATTTCTGCTTTTATCATCTAGACCAGTGGTTCTCAAACTGTGGTTCCTGAATTGGCAGCGTGGGCATCACCTTGAGTTTGTTAGAAATGCACAGGGAGAGACCCCAACCCAACCTTATGTATCAGAGTCTCTGGGGATGGGACTCCATTGTGATTTAACAAACTATCCAGATGATACTTGTGTCTGTTACACTTTGAGAAGTGCTGATCTACACAGTATTTTTCTTTAAAAGTTAACACCATTTTATAAATCTCAAAAACATGCTGAGCACAAGAAACCGGAGACAAGAGAGCACAAACTGAATCATTCCATTTATATGAAGTTCTAGAATAGGCAAAACTACTCTAAGGTGAAAAAACCAGAATAGTGGTTGCCTGAGGTTCTGGGAGGTTTGAATAGAAAGAGGCATAAGGGAACTTTCTGAGGTATAGTGAAGTTCTATCTATGTCTTAATTGGATATGGATTATAGGAGTGTATGCCTAGGTCAAAATTCATCAAACTATATACTCAAGCTATTTACTAAAACTCATCAAACTCATACAGTGCACTGTATATAAGTGAAATACCAACAAAAAATTAAATAAAATAAAGTATTGCCATTTTAATTCCTTCTGTATAAGTCTTATCAGGAGGAGACTTTTTTTGCATAGCAATCTTAAGATGGTCTACAAGGTCTTGTGTGATCTGATCTCCTACCTACATTTCTAGACTTTACTGTTAACTCTGCTCCTGTCACTTTTTCAGTCTTTCACCAGCAATGACCTTTTAGTTCCTCAAAGTCATATAGTCCTATCCTGCCCTAGGGCCTTTGCACATGCTGCTACCACTCCCTAGAATGTGTCTCTTTCTTCCCTTTCACCTGTTTAACTCCCGTTCTTCTTTCAGTTCTCATTCTTCTGTCTGTTACTCAGAGAAACCTTCTCAAATGTCACTATATTATATGTGTCCATGGAACCTTTTGTAAGGCTGCTGTGTACACTCGTGCAGGTTGTTCATCTAAACAAGGGTTCTCAGCTGAGATGGTAGTAGATGAAATTTGTGCTCCACTCACAAAGACTTGCACATGGAGCAGGGCTATTTCAACCTGGAAAAAGGTCTGCCTTTTTCTAATTCATTAAAGGCATAGTTGCTTGCTAAGCTATGCCTACTCTGGGCTGTTTCCATCTAGGGGTACACCTTTTAAAAAATAGCACACAGATACTATATGAGTTAGCAACACCCCTCACCCTGTACTTCCTCTTCATAGTACTTACCACAGTTGTCATTTTACAATTTTTTGTGTGATTATTTGGTTAATTTTTGTTTCCCCCACTAGACAGTAAACTCTATGACAGTAGGAAAGTGTCTGGTTTTACTTATTATCAAGTATTCCCAATACCTAGAATAGTGACTGACACGTAGTGGGTAATTAGTAAATGTCTATTAAATGCATGAGACATTTTGGGGGCAGGGGGTTTAGATAATGTTTATTTTTCATTTTTCATTATATACTTATTTAAATTACAAAGTAATACAGGCTTATTATAAGAAATTCAAACAACAGAGAAGTGTATAAAGAAAAAAATGGGGCACCTGGGTGGCTCGGTCAGTTGAGCATCCAAATCTTGATTTCAGGTCATGATCTCAGGGTCCTGGATTGAGCCATTTTGGGCTCCACACTGAGTGTGGAGCCTGCTTGAGATCCTCTCTCTCCCTCTGCCCTTATCCCCCATTTGAGCTCTCTCTCTCTAAAAAGAATTTTTTTTAAAAAAAGAAAAAATTAAACTCTTTCCCCATCAGTTCCATTTTTCAGATACAACCACTGTTAATATTTGACATGCCTTCTTTAGATTTTCTTCTAAGCATATATAATCAAATTCATTCTTTTTTTTCCTTATGTTTTAAGTGAAAATGCAACCACACTCTACTCATTGTTCTGTGACTTGCTTTTTTCACATCTTCAGGAATAGTTGGATTTTTTTTAACATCATTTTTTAAACTGGAAAAACAGTAAAGTTATTTTTGTTTGGGCGAATAAAAATGCATCATTCAGGAGAGAACAAAATGCATGTGTGATCTGAATGGCCCAGTGAAGAGACACACAGGATAGCAACTTCCTATGTGTAGGTCACCATAATGGCCAATACAGTTGAGGACCCAGACATGCCCAGTCACCTCAGGAAATTGATGTGTCCTGTACTCCCTAAATCCTCAAACCCAAAGAAGGACTGCTAGAGCTCAGCCTGGGCTAAGAAGGCCCAGACACTGGGCTGCAGGCTGTCCCCCGAGAGATGACTTCCCTGTGCTGGGACAGTGGCCCAGAGGGCAGCTTCCATGGGGTCAAGCAGGACAAGGCCAAGGAAGGTTACCCCACTGCTATTTGGGAGGCTGCCTGATGCATGCCACCAACCACCCTTCCCCTTGGCTTGCTACAATCCCTCATGAAAAGCACCCAAGTTCCCCTTTTTTTTCCTCCTCTGGTTCTTTCGATTGTCATATTCATGGAGAAGGTCCTCTGAGGGGGGTCAGAAATGCTTCTGGAGCCTCATCAGAACACTGCAGGAAGGGACGGACCAGTATCCTTGCCCCTGAGTCCTGGAAAGAAGCCAAATAACAAATCTGTCACTGTGTCTGTCCTGCAAGGCAAGACAACATGTCTGGCTGGGGAGACCCATGCCCCAGGGACCCAGAGCAGAGCTGTGCCTGGCTTAGAAGAGCTACTTTTTTCCTACGGAGAGAACTTTAAGGAAACTGAGTGAGAAAGTAGAATCCCTTACTCTGGCAGATCACTGC
Source organism: Panthera onca (assembly GCF_046562875.1). NCBI lineage: Eukaryota > Metazoa > Chordata > Mammalia > Carnivora > Felidae > Panthera > Panthera onca. The sequence continues at coordinate 68,831,776 of NC_138348.1, forward strand.
ACAATATTCAAAGCTGTCCCAGTAACTGTACCAAACAGCATACCCTGAGGTGGTGACTTGGGGCTTGGGGCTGCTTCCACAGGCTCCCTGTCCTCTAAGAACTTCTTTGAAACATTCAGTCATGATTATCCTTTTGGCTTTTCTTTTCTGAAAATAAAACCCACACATTATGTAGAAAACTGTAAAATGGCAGGAAGGTACCAAAAAAATGTCAATGACTCATAACCCCATTATCGTAAGATGGCTCCTGAGTATCTTCATGTATCTCTTCTGTTGTCTATGTGGTTGTGTACATATTGTTAACAGGATTAGGGCCCAAGTCTATACAGTGTTGTAATATGCTTCTTTCATTTTTCTAGGAAGCCATTTTCCTGTTTGTTCTTTATTTGTTTGCAGTGTGCTTTTTAAATGATGACATAAATAATATTAAACAATCCCATGTATTACTCCACATTTTGTACTAGGGGCATAACATATGTTATGAAGTAGGTATTACTATTACCTCACTGCAGAGATGAAATAACCAAGTCTTGGAGATGTTCAGTATTTGTTTGTTTTTTAAGTTTATTTATTTATTTTGAGAGACAGAGACAGCGCAAGTCGGGGAGGGGCAGAAATAGAGGGAGAGAGAGAGAATCCCAACCAGGCTCCAAGCTGCCAGTGCAGAGCCTGACATGGAGCTTGAACTCATGAAACTGTGAGATCATGACCTGAGCCAAAACCAAGAGTCGGTCACTTAACTGACTGAGCCAACCAGGCACCCCAGAGATGTTCAGTTTTGACTCCAGGTCCCATGGTCCTGCAGGCCCCACAAGGCAACCTGCCTCTTGGGCTCTTGCTCCCATCCACTCTCTTCTACAGCCTTCTTTAACCAACACTCCTAGCTCTGCTTTGCTCTGCTTTGTTTACCAGAGGCCTTTACTGCCCCCTTCAGGTAGCATCCCTGAAATGCAGGTGCTAGAGACAAAGGAGCCACATTCTGCTGGAAGAGCCAATGAGTGAGGACTGCACAAGACACCAGAGATGAGAAAACTAGTCTGAGGGTGAATTATCCTAGTTTCATGCCTGTATCGAATAATCCTTTTCTACTAAGAAGCTCACAGCATTTCATGCAGTTCTCTGCATAAGACACAGACCCATGAAAGCTAAAAAATTTGCCTCAAATCCTGCAGCAGCTCAGCAGGAGATGCATTTACCACTGCCTCAACAAACTTCTAGGTACTGGGATCCCTCTGTCATGGGCTGGGGCCCAGGCCACAGCTAAGGCAATTCATTTCACCTAGCCTCTGGGTATGTCACAGAGATTTAAAGATGGCCACCTCACCCTTGGGTAGTTATTCAGAAGTGGAAAACTCTGGGGGTGCCTGGGTGGTTCAGTTGGTTAAGCGTCCAACTATTGGTTTCAGCTCAGGACATGATCTCAAGGTCCATGAGTTCCAGCCCCATGTCGGGTTCTGTCCTGACAGTTTGGAGCCTGCTTCAGATTCTGTGTTGTCTCCTCTCTCTGCCCCTCCCCTGCTCCTGCTTTGTTTCTCTCTCTCTCTCTCTCTCTCTCTCTCAAAAATAAATGAACATTGAAAAAAAAAAAAGTGGAAAAACTCTGACCTCTGTCTAAGTCAGAGGTCAGCAGACTTTTTTAGTGAAAGACCAGTTGTCAAGTATTTCAGGCTTTGAGGTCCATATAGGTTCTGTCAGCTCTGCTGTTGTAACACAATAGAAGCCATAGATAATATGCAACAAGCATGGCTGTGTTCCAATAAAATTTTATTTACAAAAAAAAATGTTTATTTACAAACATTTGGTCTGCAAGTAGGGTTAAGAACGCAGAAGGGCCAGAGGCACCTGGGTGGCTCAGTTGGTTGAGCGTCTGACTTTGGCTCAGGTCATGATCTCACAGTTCTTGAGTTCAAGCCCTGCATTGGGCTCTGTGCTGACAGCTCAGAGGCTGGAGCCTGCTTCAGATTCTGTGTCTCCCTCTCTCTCTGCCCCTTCCCACTCATGCTCTGTCTCTCTGTCTCTCAAAAATGAATAAACATTAACAAAAAAAAAATTTTTTTAAGAACGTGGAAGGGCCAAAAAGAGAAAGGAGAGGGAGGGAAGGATCCCTTCAGAGGGCAAGTGGGGAAATCCCTCACCCTTTGGGGCAAGGGTGGTCCAGCTGGTTCTCTCTGGGGCTTCAGATCCTCACCGAGGAGTAACCTTGGCTGGAGGACATCAGTTCTCCAGGGAATACCACAATTGGTCCACCAAGGGAAGGTCTGGAGAAATTCCTGGAGAATCCGGGGAGAGCCAGCAAAATCTCCCCAACAAATGCAGGGTCCACCAAATGTGGGGCGACCCGGTTGGGTGGAGGCCAGTGGTGTAGAATGTGAAAGAATTCACCCAAGGCAGAACAAAGGAGATGGAAGTTTATTGAATACACTGCAAGGGAGCAGCGGGCAGGACAGCAAAGGAGAGACTGTCTGGCAGGGGGCAGTGGTGGGGGGCTCTAGTTAAGGGGGCAAGGTGAGGAGATATGGGAATGTATGGAATTTTCCTTTTTAACAAAGTTTTTATTTTAGAGAGAGAGCATGCACAAGCCAGGTAGAGGGCAGAAGGAGAAGGAGAGAGAGAGAGAATCTTAGGCAGGCTTCACGCTCAGCACGGAGCCCAACACAGGGCTTGATCCCAGGACCCTTGGAATCATGACCTGAGCAGAAATCAAGAATTAGGTGCTCGGCCAACTGACCCACCCAAGGTGCCCCAGAATTTTTCCTTTTTTGACACCTGTGCCTGGATGTAACTAACTCTTTGGTCAGCTAGGGCTTATGGATATTTTGAGGTAGGTCACCTAATGGGCCTGTTTGTATTCAGGCTGGTGGTTACTATGGGCCCTTCTACCATACTCAGGTTTCCATTGCTCAAGTCGGTTGTCTAAAAGCAGCCTCTACAGGCTGTACTTTTCCAACCTCTGCTTTTAGGGTTTAAGTCTGCCCTAAAAACACCTAGATTTAAATATTGGACAGATTATAATTTACATGCAAATCACTTAAGTTTTAGAGCATGAGCTCATTTCTGAGGGGTTGACCTGTTTTTCTTCAGTGGCATAGGAACACAACCCTTCAACGATTAATCTAAAATCTTGGGCAAGTGCAGAAAAATCAGAGGATGTTTTGCCTTATATTGTAGTTGCTCAGTATTAGTAACAGATGAAAGGGAAATATTTTACAGATCCATAACAACCAGAAAAGAGGATCAATCAGACTGAGGGAAAGAAAACATTAGGAGAATCAAAAAGTGTATGAGGAAGAAAAATGATATTAATATAACCAGGCAGCTACATTTGGCTTCAGTTAGCCAACTGACGCAATGGGCAGCTTATCCAAACCAGGAAACAAGAGAAGTTGACAGCTCTCATTGGTAAGGATAAGGCATCTCCTTTCAGAAAACTTTAATTGAAGCAAAGATATTAAGATCACATACATTTTGGAGAATGCCAGGTAAGCTGTTGATGAGAAGTTGAATTGCAGTCTAGGAATATCTCACATCTGGGGACATGCTCTGTGCTCCTCATTCCAACTTCCTACTTCCTTTGTTCACCTGCGAAGCTGGGATGATGAGGAAACAAAACGCCATCTACCTTCTGGATATGGGAGGAGAGCCCTGCTGTGTGCTGTTGGGCAAAGGTATGCAGAGGTGTTAGCAAACACCCCCCAAGAGAGAAGTGGGGTCCCCTCCCTCAGCTGGAGAGCTTCAAAAGAGGCAGGCTGGGAACAGAATTATACTGAGTCAAGATTCCAAGGATTAGAGTGGCAGGGCTGACAAGAATCCATGACTGATGCAGCACCAGCACCTTCTTGGGAAGAACCACTCTCAAAATGCAGGCAGAAAGTCTGCATGAGACATCTATATTTTTTTTTCAGTATTTATTTTTGAGAGAGCACAAGCGGGGGAGAGGCAGAGAGTGAGGGACAGAGGAACCAAAGTAGGCTGTGCTCTGACAGGCTGACAGCAGTGAGCCCAATGTGGGGCTTGAACTCATGAACTGCTTGATCATGACCTGAGCCAAAGTCGGATGCTCAACCAACTGAGCCACCCAGGTGCCCCTGCATGAGACTTTTAAAAAAATTTTTTTAAAATATTTATTTATTTTTGAGAGAGAGAGAGAGAATGAGTGGGAGAGGGGCAGAGAGAGAGGGAGACAGAATCCAAAGCAGGCTTCAGGATCTGAGCTGTCAGCACAGAGCCCGACACGGGGCTCAAACCCACGAACTGTAAGATCGTGACCTGAGCTAAAGTCAGTTGCTTTACTGACTGAACCACCCCAGGAGCCCCTGCATGAGATATTTTTTAATGCTGGAAGCATATTCGGCTTTTTGAAGGCAGGGACTGTGTCTTATTTTCCCTTTTTAGCCGCCCCCCCCCCCCCCCATATAATTACCTTAATGCTTTGCACATAAATGGCATTCAGTAAATTCCTCCTGATTGATTTTAAAATGTTCAAAGAAGCCATATGATGTTCTGTTCATAGAAAACTGGATCTGCAAGGCTATGATTACAGAGTGCATGAGTGATGATGAACAGCTGCTATTTATGAAGCAGAAGAGACAAAAAAATGTTGAATGAATGAGAAATAGACTTCAATTGAAATGGGAAGGATTTAATTTAGCTTTTGAAATTCATTTCCTGAGTTGAAGCTTACATGATACTATAAAACAATAGGAAGGGAGGCTGTAAAGTTTCTTTTCTTTATAAATAAATGATCTTTATAAGTTTTTCAAGATGGGTCAACCACTTATTTGAAGTCTAACGGGTATTTCTGTCTAGTGTTCCCCAAAGTCTAATATGAAATAGATTTTTTTTAAGTAGGGTTTTTGGTGTATAGGGGATAATTTTAAAGAAAAGTTACAAAGATAGTATTGAGACTTCCTGTATACCCTTCACTCGGTTTCCCTCATTTTTAACATTTATATTACCATGGCACATTTGTCAAAATTTAAAAAACTAAAATATGTCTGTAACCATTAACTAAACTCCAGACTTCATTTGGATTCCCTTGTTTCTCCAGTTATGTTTTCTTTCTGTCTCAAGTTAGGTAGCTTTCTTTGATAGTGTATAGAAGATTATGTGGTCTAAAGACCAAGCACCTGAGTAGAATTACATAAATCTAGAGCTGCCTGGGTTTATCACCTTGAGGCAAAAGTGCTTTGGCTTTCCAACCAATCAGACCTAAATATGATCCTTAGCTTTGCCATTTTGTTTAAAAAAAATTTTTTTTTAATATTTATTTATTTTTGAGAGAGAAAGAGCCCAAGTGGGGAAAGGGCAGAGAGAGAGAAACACACACACACACACACACACACACACACACACACACACACACAGAATTTGAAGCAGGCTCCAGGGTCTGAGCTGTCAGCACAGAGCCCAACACTGGGCCTGAAATCACAGACCTCAAGATCATGACCTGAGCCTTAGTCGGATGCTTAACCAATTGAGCCACTGGGGCACCCCAGCTTTGCCATGTTGAAGAGCTGTGTGTCTTTGGGCAAATTGTTTAATTACACTAAATCATAGTTTCCACATTTGTAAAACTGTGGGTGGTAAGACTTAAACTGTAATGGTTTCTGAAATCCCTCACAGTAATTTGGTGTTGAAAATTTATTAAATAGGTAATTAGTCTTTTGTGTTTATTAAATTAATGCCATAGAGATAGCACTCCAAATGAGACACCTATGATATTTTATATGTGTTAGATTAGTGACAAAGACTCTCCTCTTGACCAAATTGTAGTGTGGCTCCTCTGGGCCCTCTTCTCAATAGGCCTTATCCTTGGGTCCTGTCTTTGGTCTCCCTAGTCCAGTTGTAGCAAGAATCCTAAATCAGTTTAGAGAGAATCCCCACCCTTGATAGCTGATCAAATTCTTATTCCCCACTCTGGATATCTGATCATCCTGGCAAGTCAGTTTACAAAGAATCCTCCTACCCTGGATGTTTCCTCTAAGTTTCTGTCCATCCCCCACCCACAGGGGAGGAAACGTTCCCTCTACCCTCCTGGGTTGGATAGCTGAGTCTAGGAAATAAACTGACAACAGACAGATTAACAGGAGAAAAGGTATACATGTTTATTAACTTTTAATACAACACGCACAGGGCATCACAGGGGGAAAAAAGTGAATACCCCAAAAAGCAGTGAGATTTGAGTTTATACCATCTCCATAGGGGAAGGAGTTGGGAGATGTATGTCACACAGGGAAAAGTAAATGATTTTTTGGAAAGATGAATAGGTCATTAGAATATATGGGAGCTCTGATAGTTTGTGACAAAGTCTGTCTGGGTGTGGTGTGACTTCTAGTCTTTTCTGTGATAAGTCAGTCTTCTCTGGTTGATGAAACTCCTGGGGAGGGGATTTGTAACAGTTGAGCTCCTTTTGGAGGATCTGTCTTCAGGCAGATAAGAAGAGTTTAGAGGAAGCCTTTTTTTTTTCAAGTGCATTTAGCTCAAAATCACCAATATACCAAAGCAGCATATTGTGGATGGCAAGTCCTAAACTCCTTCAACTCCAACTCTGCTCCTTGATTATAAGTCCTCACTTGTCCTTGCTGTGTTTCAGAGTTGAGCCCTATCTCTTTCCTATTGCAACAGTCTTGACACCTATTACAATAATCCTGAATAAAGTTCACTACTATTTTAACAAGTGTCAAAATGATTTTTTAACATCAGTAATGAGCTTTAACTAATTTCCATTTATTATCCCTGACCCATAAAAAATTAAAATAATTAAAATATCCTTGCAAGTTGTAACAAAACTCTTTAAAAGTATTTTTGCTTTGTTACAGATAACATGCATGCTTAGAGGCATTTTCCTTCCATCTATGTCCTTTTTCAAATGTTCAGCAACTTTCTTCATTTTATGATCAGAATTTGACTCCCACTTCCCAGCTCCTACTGATCCCAGACACATAGAGTAATTTGGATTGGAAATGTTTTAGTTGATTAGTCTTTAATTGTAGAGCAAAGTTTCACAATCTTTTCAACAGACAGGGGAAGTTTGTCTCTGCCCATGAAAATGTCATACCAAAGCACATCTTACTTTCTCAGTGGCTGACTCCATACAAGTCACATCTCTTTCTCACCAATTGAGAAGTAATTAGTAGTGCCTGGAACATTAGAAGAATTCAGCAAATGACTGCAATTACTATTATTATTAAGACCTGAACTTTAATTTTTTTCAGCTTATTTTTCCTAAATCTTCACTGCAAAAACCTTATTCTGCCCTTTGCCTTACCTTACCTTCCTTTTTATCATTCTTAACTCCGTTCCCAAAAGGAAAAGTGACTTTGCAAGCTGCAGATAATGAAACTGATATTCTCTCTTAAGGAATCATGCAAAAATAATTCAAGTACACAAGAATTTTATGTATGGGGCACTCTATTCAGGTTATCCACTGGATGATGTAATGAGTTATAAGAGAGAAAAAATATGTATTATTAAGTAGGTGCTCAAGAAGTGTCAGGTCCCTTCCAATTTCCTCAGTTTTATGGATGAGGGCAATGAGGCCCAGAAAGAGAAGTAGTCACAACTAAGAGCTACCAAAAAGGGGGCTGAGGGTCTGGCTTTTATTTCTTGACCTGGCCCTCCTTTTCCTGATTTGATTACGTGACTTAATGAACCATCTAACAAATCCACAAGTTTCGCCAATGTATATGACACATGTCAAGAGCCCAGATATACTAACACTTGTTGGAAACAAACATTTTGGTCAAGTATACCAGTTATGTTGCCTTTCCCTAAAATTTTATCTGGTATGTCTCCAAATTTTGTCTGTTAAGTATCACAGCCTTATACATAGTTGGAGATAACTACTTATTTTCAGACCTTGACAATTTTTTTAACAGTTAAAAAGAGCCCTTTAGGCTATAACTCATTGGAGTCTAAAATCATAATTACAGGATATTCCTAAATTAAACGATACCCAATGTTGGCACCAATTGGGTGAGAAGAATCACTGATTGAAATAAATATTCATCATATTAAATATTCATCAAGACTTTAGGACGCATCCAGATACTATGACTTCGTCGTTCTTCGAAATCCATCCCGGACTATAGCAACCCGGTGGAAGACTACCTGGTTCAGCAAACAAGCTTTCGAAGAGGAGGGGCCCGAGTAGGCGGGTCTGGACAACCCAGCGCGAGAATACGCCCCAGCGCATGCGCACCTCTTACCGGGTAACTTCCATTTGTTAGATGGGGGAGACAAGTGAGAGGCACTCTACAGTTTTCCAACTCCTAATGACAACCAAAAGCTAGAGCTTCAACAGTTCCATGAATAACGTGAAAGAGTTGTCCTCCGAACTCAAGATTAAGGACGCTTGGCATATGCCGCTAAAGCAAGAGGTGACTTCTCGTATCTTCCCCCATCCCCTGGAACATTGGTGGTCTAGTCCATTCCACAGACTTTCGAGTCCTTGCAGCGGGTCGGGGATCGAAGGATTGGGCCGATTGCGGCTGAAACGTCTTTGGAAGGAGGAAGGGGGTGAGGGGGCATCCCTTTGAGTTCCGCTCCTCCTTTTTCGAGGCGGCAGTAGGGAAAGGACGTACGAAATACTGCTCTCGAAAGCTAACGGATCTTCACCTCTCCGTGCAAACTGCCGGGAGGGCGGCGGGAAAAGGGCAAGACGGGAGCAGGGAAAGGGAAAGAGCCAGGAAGCTGCGCGGGAGGGCGCGCACGCGCGCCCCTTTTTCAGCAGTGTGGCGGGGTCGCACGCACGCCCGCCTCGGCGGCTGGGCGCGGTTTGCGACAGTGGGGGGAGCGGTGGAGGTGGCGGCGGCAGTGGCAACTTTGCGGCAGGCTCCGGCCGGGCTTGCTTGACGGCGGTGTGGCGGAGGCCCCGCCCTAGGCGGCAGGAACCTGGAGGGAGGCGGAGGAATATGTCCGAGAGGGAAGTGTCGACAGCGCCGGCGGGAACAGACATGCCTGCGGCCAAGAAGCAGAAGCTGAGCAGCGACGAGAACAGCAACCCCGACCTCTCTGGAGACGAGAATGTGAGTGCAGCCCAGAGCAGTGTGGACGGAACTCTGGAATGAAAGTTTTAAATTCTTTTTAAACTGTCGGTGCGGGGGCGGGCGGGCTGCTTTGGCGGGGGGGGGGGAGGGAGAGGTGTCACCCGCAGGAAAACGCGGGCGTGGAGGAGAAAATCGAACTTGTCTCTATGGGGATTTTGAGCAGGGGCCGAGAGCAAACAGAAACTTGGCGAAGGAGAGTGGTTTAAGAGAGCGTGGTGGGAGGAGGGTCTGAAGGGGTCTGCTCTGAGATCCTTTTGCGTGGTTGTTGGGCAGTGTTTGGGCCTTTGGGAGATTTGGGGAGAGTGCAGATCTGAGATTCCAGTAGTTTAAAAGGCAAGTTAGAGTTTTTTCTGAGAAAGTTGGAAGGAGGAGCCAGAGTGTGTTAGTGACTTTTTAAGAGGAGTTTGGGGATTGTGTCACTTTTTTGACCTTTACATGCTGTTCAGGATGGGAAGAGTAGATAGATCTTCGTTTTAAGGGATATGGGTGACTCTTCTAAAGGTGGGGTTTTATGTCTACTTCTGTCTTTTGGATGGGAATGGGGTGTGCCTGACAGGCGGCTTTTCTTCCGGAGGAGCGGAATTGAGAGGGTCGTCTTCTGAGTCGGAGAGGGAAATCACCGTTGAAGTACTAAGAGTCGATTACTGTTCTGAAAATTTTTACTAAAATAAAGGGGATGACCTGGAAGATTTTAGGTAACAGTGGTAAAGGCAGATGTTTTTAGGTGTGGGCCAGTGGCTTCGCAAGTGTAAGGTATTTTGGAATCAGACTTTTTTTTTAAGCTCTGAAATGGATCTCCATAATCATCTAGTGTTAGGTAAGTCGCCAGTAATAACTAAAGTGACATTAATTTTAAGTTTATATCCAATACGATCAGCAAAATGTCTTGACAGTTCAAAGGTATTACTGCACAGTGTGAACCTTCTTTTCATAATATATGGCAATAGAATCTGAATATGTTTTTTAAATCTTTAAAGTGTTATAGGAGCGTGATGTAAATTCTTCATTTTCTCGTCCTTTTGGCTAGTTTTAGGAATAAACGCTATGATACACACCCCGTTCCTAAATTCTACATCATTACATCACCGACTGAAGGATATGTATGGCATGGGGTCATTACCGAAAGTTTCACTCGAGATGGGAAAGAATATTTTTGCAGATAGAAGAAAGATGTTTGGGGAATTGTTAGTTCCAACTTAAAGTTTCTAGAAATTTTAGGTGTTGAATGTTACCTCAAATCTTTTTCCTGTTTGTGCTTCTCAGTCTTATATATTACTTTCTAACATTGTTGACCTTCTTCATTCTAGTCCTTGGAACCTGTTTTATTTCTGCTTTTTAAAAAGTGTTTTCTGGGCAGATTAGGTTAGGAGTACAGATTGGATCCACATGTTAAGTTAAAATTTCCAAATCTACTCCTTACTGGGTGCTTGACCCTGAGCAAGGTACTTGGTCTGGTTTCATCAGTTTCTTAGAAATAATGGCCTTTACCTCGAGTATTTGTGAGGGCTAAAAGAGATAATACAGGTAAAGTGATGAAAAGAGTGCCTGCCCCAGAAGTACTATACAAGTGTTAGTTACTGTGAAGACTTAATGCTTCTGGCCCTTGCGCATACTAATCAAGCAGAACTGTAATGAAAATGCCAATAATCTAGACTGAGGAAAACTTCAGGGAACAAAATAAATTGCATGTTTTTGTTTTTGTTTTTGTTTTGTTTTTGGTAGACCCTTAAGGAGGATATATTCTTTGCATTCTAAAGCTGCTTAGAACCAAACAATGGAGTAAGCCTTTGTTTTGGTTCCCTGATTTGGGTAGGGACTTTAAACCTTTTTTGTGCGTTGGAACACTTCAATGAATCCTGGGTGGTCTTCTCAGAACAACATTTTAAATGTATAAAATACAATATATAAGATTATGAACAAAATAATAAAATTATGAAATACCTTAAAAATATTTTCAAAACAAATTTAAGATTTTTTTCATAAATTAAGTCCTTTAATATAAAGTGTTTAAAGAAAGTGCTTCTTTATTAGCAGCACATTAAGTAACTAAATCTGGAAAGGTGTCTGGTAGTAATGATGGGCATAGGCAATTTTTTGATATCTGCAACTACTAGCATATGATATAAAAATACTTGATTTCCACTGATGAGAAAGTCACAGCTACAGCAGTATGTTACCTTCATTTAATAGAAGAAAGTGCTAAATTTCAGTTAAAGATGGTGAACATTAAGCGGGTTTGTTTTGCCATTTAGGTTCAGACACCCTCTGAATTCCACCCAAGGACCTCAGATGTAGGACATAAGTTAGGACGAAGCAATAAGGAAAAGCAGTAGAGAACTCTGTAGAAAAATTAGTTCAGAAAAAGCTAACGGGGCAGTGGTCTTAACTCTTTGGAAACCAAATAGCGAAGAGAAGGCCAAAAGGAAGTGAGGAAAGAATGTGGTGTTTTTGAGTTGGAGTTAAGGTAACCTGAGCAAATACTACTGTGAATGTGAATCAGAGAATTGAAAGGACATATTTTAAGTTTAAATATATATGTATATGCCATTTTATTGAATTTTTAAAGGTCTTAGGACTGCAGAGTATGTAACTTTTAGAAGAGTACTAATGGTTGCCTAGCAGAGGGCTAAATCTGGAGACTTATCCTTTGCTTAAGCAACCTGTGGCAAGATTAAGGGACAAATTACTATCCCTGTTTTCTTGTTGGGCAAATGAAGATGGTAGTGCCATATCATCATTCTGTACTTTGAGGAGGGGCCAAAGTGGAAATCACCCTATACACAGATACTCAGCAAAGGTTTGATTTTAATTTAAAGATAAAATTAAAGCATTGCGACTTGCATTTCCATTTGATTCCTTTGTGATTTTCCTTTGGAAGGAGGTGGGTAAGTTAAGTGGTCAGTTAAAAAAAACAAAACAGGGTTTTGTGTGGTTTCTTGATTAGCGGTTGAAATTCGGGCCAGAATGTAAAGAAGCTGGTGAATAAATGTCAGTTTTATTATTTCATTTCTCCAGTGTTAAAAGACAATTTCCATAAAAACGGTAAGTGAAACATAATTTTCATTTTACTCATGTGAGAGAACTGGGCAAGTGTAAGTCAGACAGTATACATTAAAGGAATGTAGAGGTGAAATTGGAAATGGAGACAAAAGTTTTTTTCCAGAGTAGAAGGGAAGATATTTTGAGCCTTTACCTTTGGAGACAGAATTTACAGGAGTGTAAGTTAGTTACCCACAATATAAAATGAGTTGTGAGGTTTAAAGGCAATGAAGAGGGCTAGAATATGATAACCTGGAAAGGTGCTATAGATAATGCATAGTTTTCCACTGAAAGACGGTTACTTTCTGCACTAGATGTTAACTCTGAAACTGTGAAGAGGGGGAGAAATAGAGATATAAACCATGATTTCAGCCTGGGAACTGAACTTAAAAGTTTACATTTTTTATCTGATTATATTTACATTAAAATTAAAATTCCAAATATTGAGCACCTATTATGTACCATCTATCTAGTCTTTTCATCCAATTCAGTATATTCCAGAATAATTAGTGTATTTTTTAAAAAGGTAGGAACCATTTGAAGTTTTGAAGACTACCCCCAAGAACAATTGTATAAAACCATACTGTTTTTAGGTGAGTTTGTATGGTATTAATTTTTTATATGCTTTTTGACACTCCAGTTAATTTTTACCCTTTTGTAAATGTAACACCAGGTTTAGGAAGCAATCATTTAGAAATAGCCCCTAAGGCAGTGTTTCCTAGACTTGTTCTAATAGATGTTAACAGGCATTCTGCAAAAACAGCCTTTCTATGGAATGAATTTAGGAGCTGTTGCCCTAAGGCAATAGGTTTAAATAAATCTCTTTATTCCAAAGAACATACTGGAATATGTAATCAAAGGAGGTAGTTAAATCTTAGATTAGAGGGCCATGAATGTATTTTGTGCACTGGAGATAGGGTATAAATTAAGTGAATTTTCATGGTTTCCTGCAGTCATTTCTACATTCGGAATGATTTTACTTTAATTATAGAGTTTCTGGAGTTCTATAAAAGTATCATTATTACATAAGCGCTGTGAGGCAAATGTCACTTGTAAATAGCACAGAATATGTAGGATTTTATAAAGATTCTAAATGGTTTGTGTTATAATTAAGCGGAATTTGAATAACAGGATTTTCAAAAACTACATCTAAGATAAGAGGCATCAATACTCCATCATCCTCAAAGGGCTACCAACCCCCGTGCTGCAAACAGAGCAGCGGTCAAATAAATTATGAAGACATGTAACATGTAGTTCAGTCAGATTTAGGAGTCACAGCTTGTTTTGAATCCCAGCAACCCTAGTAGCAAGAGACCTCTTAGGATCTCTAAACAACACTTTCTTATCTAACAGTACCTTCTGTGAAGAGCTGTAAAGATGAAATGAGCCAGTGTATTAAGGTGGCTGGCACAGACCAATGCTTTGTTATTTAAAGGCAGTATTATTCTCATTATTCTGATTAGCTTTTTTGTTTAGATTGTTGCTGAAATCCACAAATCCTAAAGTGTAGCTAGTTTCCTTTATATCCTTATTTGGAGACAGGAATAAATTTTTGCATTTCTTACAGAATTTATTAATCACTGCTTTTAGGTCATTGAGCAGCTACCCTGTGATTTGCTGCTGCAGTATTGCTGTTTCACGTAATTTTTCCCAATTTACTGCTTACAGGATGATGCTGTCAGTATAGAAAGTGGTACAAACACTGAACGCCCTGATACACCTACAAATACACCAAATGCTCCTGGAAGGAAAAGTTGGGGGAAGGGAAAATGGAAGTCAAAGAAATGCAAATATTCTTTCAAGTGTGTAAATAGTCTCAAGGTATGTGCTGAAAGACAGATCCTGTGGACTGAATGCTAGGCTTCAGAATTATTTCTCAGTGATAAACATTTTATGCTCAAGGTACTTTGTCAAGTTTAAAATTAGAGTGCTGTGAAGGGTGTTGTTTTTTTTTTTAGCATAGACCACATAGTTATTACAGTCCATTTGTTTAACTTTTTTTGTTTTGTTTTAATTTAAATGGGTAATACCTAGTACTGCATACAGGGTTTTCTTTATTGTTTGTATTAAGATAAAAGATTTTGGGATATGTTATTCTTCACATTTTGTTAAAACTTTAAAAACATAAAGCCATTTCCTGATACCTGTTACTAAAAAGAACTGAATGTGACCCATTAACTTTCAGCACAAATTGAAACATGTTTTTCTGCAGGTTTTAAATATTTAATTCTTATCATTTGTCTTATTTGAAATTGTTTTCAAAGGAAAATGTGTAAATTAACTTTTTTGAACATTCAGTATTTGGGGAAAACAAGGTTTTGGAGTTATTTAAATTGCTGCTTCCTCAAAAGCATTTTTAGTTATAAAAAGGATTGATATTTATTTAAAATGTTTTCCTTTACATATTATTCTTTTTCTCTTTTTTAAATTTGGGAGTATTTTTCCTACGCTGACAAAAATATACATTGTATTATCTTTTACGTATGTAAGTTAGAATCTTTCTAAATATAAGAATATATTTTTAGGTAAAGTATTGGGAAAGCATAAGAAGTTATGTCTCTAGGGAAATTATTTTCTTGTCAGTGTAGCAATATACATGGCTCAGTGCGTCAAATTATATTCTCTTAGAAGGAGAGAAATTAATATACTTTTTAAAAAAGCAAAGTGTCCATTAATAGTTTTGTGTTAATATTTAATTATCTTAACCCATTTTTAGATAATATATCTGGAAGATGTTGGTTTTGACTGTTTAAATAATTTGATTAAATATTTCAGAAGCCTAAAGCTGTGGCTTTTCAAAGGATGAGAAATGAAAGTTGTTAACACTTTAAAAGCGAGTGTGAAAGTTAACGTTCAGTGCCAGGAGATTGCCAGTAAAATTCTAAGGCTGAAAAATAATTTTTGTGAACAAAAGTGAATACTGTTGACCCTTGAACAACTTAGAGATTGGGATGCTGTCACCCCTGCCCCCGTGCAGTTGAGAATCCAAGTTTAACTTTTGACTCCCCAAAAACCTAACCACTAATAATCCCTTGCTGACCAGAAGCCAATAACATACTTCACCAATAACATTGGTTATTGGTTAATCTTACCAATAACATAAAGTCGATTAACATGTATTTTGTATGTTACATGCTGCATTCTTACAGTAAAATAAGCTAGAGAAAAGAAAATGTTACTAAGAAAATCACAAGGGGGGGCACCTGGGTGGCTCAGTTGGTTAAGCGTCCGACTTCGGCTCAGGTCAAGATCTCGCTGTTCATGAGCTCAAGCCCCACTTGACGAGCCCCAGACAGTTCACGAGTCTGAGCTGTCAGCACAGAGCCTGGAGCCTACTTCTGATTTTGTCTCTCCCTCTCTGCCCCTCCCTGTCTTGTGCTTTGTCTCTCTCTCTCTCAAAAATAAATTAAAACATTAAAAATACATAAAATAAAAATAAAATCTTAAAAAAAAAGAAAATCACAAGGAAGAGAAAATACGTTTACAGTACTGTAATTATCCAAAAAATCCGTGTTTAAGTGGACCTGTGTTGTTCAAGGGTTAACCGTATGTTTTTTGTGCACCTCCTTATAGCTTCCTAGTAACTGAAGTTACAGTCTATTGTCACCCCTGGTCCCCAGTGTTCCAGTATTCTTGTTCATGATAAAACTCCATGGGATATTTTTCTTTTAGGACCCAAAATCAAGATTATTTAAAGTTGTTTCTATAGGAATAATAGAAAGTAATGATTTGAATGGAGTTTGATATGCTTTGCTTTACAAGGGAAAAATTAAACCTAATAAAGTTTAGTGAGTGTTAGAGAAGCTATATTAACTCTTAGTGTATTTGTTCATCTCCTATTTCAGAAACATAAATTACCTCCTAAGAGATTAAATGCATCTACAATAATTAAACCAGTTTAATTTTGATTCAGAAGAATATGATTGAGTTTAAGTAAATAGAAGGCAAATCGTATTAATTCATAGTTGAATGCTTGTTACCTGACCTCTGACTTAAATAGTAGCCTACATTTTTGGAGGGGGGAGGGGTTATAAGGGAAAACGGTCAGTTCACCATTCTTTTGTTTCTAAATTATAGTAATTTTTCTTATGATTATTTTACAGGAAGATCATAATCAACCATTGTTTGGAGTACAATTTAACTGGCACAGTAAAGAAGGAGATCCGTTAGTGTTTGCAACTGTAGGAAGCAACAGAGTGAGTGTTCAGGGGTCTGCTTGGCATTTGACTTGATTATTAGACTCTGGTGTTATTATAATATTAAAGTGTGATGATTTTGAAGTAAATTTGGCATAGCTGGTTTGATGGTATTTATGTAAAAGCAAAGCGTTTTAGTGATTGTCAAAACTAGCTAAAATTGTTAAAACTAGTATTCATGACTGAAAATCCATCTTTATTTCATGTATTCCCAATTGTTCATGAAACAGGTTTCTGTTTATATTTTGTCTTCATAAATATTTTGTTTTGCATGGCTGAAAGAATTGACTTCTGTTTTTGGAAGTGATTTAACTAGTTTATCATTTAAGATACAAAGTCTGTAGTTTCCTTTTTTTAATATTTTTTTTAATGTTTACTTATTTTTGAGAGAGAGAGAGAGAGAGAGAGAGAGACAGACAGTGCAAGCGGGAGAGGGGCAGAGAGAGAGGGAGACAGAACCTGAAGCAGGCTCCAGGCTTTGAGCTGTCAGCACAGAGCTCAACAGGGGTTCGAACTGACGAACCATGAGATCATAACCTGAGCTGAAGTTGCAGGCTGGAGGCTTAACTGACTGAGCCACCCAGATGCCCCCATGGTCTGTAGTTTCTTAAAAATAAACTTAATTAGTGGCTCTCTGTAAACACAAAGCATATATCCAGTAGATTTGTATAATAGTTATTCAAAGTATTTTAAGGATTTTCAATAAACATCTGTGTTAGATTTGTTTTTATTTGAGGAAGCCAAAAGTATCTTGAACTAAAAGAAGTGTATGGAAGAAGCATGCTGGCACATTTTAACAGAAACCATTATTTAACTTTTCAGTTAGACCAGGGATTCAACTGGTGGATAGCAATTTATTATTCTATTTAACTCTAAATAAATGGAGAACAGGAAGATTCCTTAGTGCTTTCCAGGGAGTCTCTGGAGTTATTTATTAAATTGAAATCACCTCAAGGAAAAATTGTCCTCTTAACTTTGTATTAGCTAACATTCTGGGTATCCATTAATACTGTACTAGCAGTTATGAGGAATAATGTAGAAATTTATTGTTGTGTTTGGAAAAAGAAAAATGGAGGAAATAGACGAATTGGATATAGGTTGATAACAAATATAAGTCACTTCCTCTGCCTTTAGCCCAAGAGGTGAAGAGGAGTGAATCAGAGAGATGTTTTATACTTTGTTACTTTGAGTAAAAAAAATGTTATGGTTCTTTAGTAATTGTGCTAAGCTTCTTAGGCAATAAAAGAACATGATTTAATGCACACTGTTTTCTGTATTTGTTTTTTGTTAGCGTTGGTATTCTGTTCTCAAAGTTAACTTTATAACCAGGGACTGTCATCTCCATATTTTTCAAATGTCAGCATATTTCCAAATCACAGGAACACATATGCATCTATTCTGGGCTAGATCATTTTTTTCTAGATACCTATTTTCTAAAAAGTAAAATTTGACTTTAGGTATTTCCTGGAAAACTTCCTTTAAGGAAGGTCTAATTACATTTAAGGCTCTGGTGCTTTACTAGGTTGTTGAAATTCTGAAAATTTGAAACTCGGCTACTACAGTTGATAACATGGGACAGCAGGGGTTTTTTTGGTGTTTAGCCAAATGTAGTTTGTGATATGTAGCCTGCCTATAGTTGTCTGGTTCCTAAGTTCTTTGAAAAAAAAAAAATTTGTGGGGAAAGTGATGTGGTTTCAAGAAAAGATTAAGGTTATTTTTCCTAGTTGGGAGCATACTGCATTGATTAGTTTGAATCTACTTTAAGTAAGACATCACTGTAAACCTAAGATTATACTTCACTAACTTGGCCATGATAATATGAGAATTAGTATAATTTGTGCTCCAGTATGCTATTTTAAATATTCCATGCATTCTAACAAAAAGTATCCCTGTTATCATTTAAAATGACATTGAAGGGAGTGCACCTGGGTGGCTCAGTTTCTTGAGCTCTGCACTGACAGCATGGGAGCCTGCTTGGGATTTTGTCTCTCCCTCTCTTTCAGCCCCTCTCCCACTCACAATTAATCTCTCTCTCACTCAAAATAAACACTTAAAAAAATGACATTGAAGGCCATTACATAGTATATTGAATTATAAAAAGTTCTGTTTGGACTTCTTTTAAAAAAAAATTATCTTCTGGGATATAACCTAGTTTAGCAGTCATATAAGGAATTTTTTTTAGACTATTAATGTAGAGCTTTTATTAACTTAGTAGTGATAGGTGATTTATAGAGTTACTATATTTTAAAAAAATTTTTTAACGTTTATTTATTTTTGGGAGAGTGCGCACGTGTGTGCACACTGGAGAGGGGCAGAGAGAGAGAGACGCAGAATTGAAAGCAGGCTCCAGGCTCTGAGCTGTCAGCACAGAGCCCAACGCAGGGACCACAAGATCATGACCTGAGCTGAAGCTGGACGCTTGACTGACTGACCCACCAAGGCGCCGCTAGTTCTTATTTCTATTGAAATTATTAAGTTACTGCTAACACAACTATAAACTATAAAAAATGGAAAGAAATTTATTACAGTTAAATTGTATATTATACAGATAGTATTAATTTTAGAATATGTGGCAAATAAAAAGGACTCCCATACATCAGAAAGTTAGGGGCCCCTGGATGGCTCAGTTGGTTAAGTGTCTGACTTGGGCTCAGGTCATGATCTCAACAGTGGGGGATCCGAGCCTCGTATCAGACTCCCAGCTGTCAGCACGGAGCCCACCTTGGATCTTCTGTCTACCCCTCCCTACTTGTGCTCTCACTTTCTCTCTCTCTCAAAAATAAGTAAAAGATATTTTTAACTTTTTTTTTTAATGTTTACTTATTTTTGACAGAGAGAAAGACAGCATGAGTGGGGGAGGGGAAGAGAGAGAGGGAGACACAGAATCAAGCAGGCTCCACGCTCTGAGCTGTCAGCACAGAGCCTGGTGTGGGGCTCGAACTTGTGAACCGTGAGATCGTGACCTGAACCCAAAGTAAGACACTTAACAAACAGTCGCACAGGCGCCCCTAAAGAAGCTATTTTAAAGCAATAGTTTCTATAGTGTCTCTAAGACACATTTGTGACTAAGATGTTTCACAGGTGAAGAGAGTATGTTTTTGTATTTGAAATGAAATTTTACCGTATTTTTGTTCTTATTAGGTTACCTTATATGAATGTCACTCACAAGGAGAAATCCGGTTGTTGCAATCTTATGTGGATGCTGATGTATCCTTTCCTGGGTTTTTAATATCTTTGGCTAAAGAAATTTCAATAAGTACACCAAAACTTTTCTAAATTAATTACTTTGTCCTTTCTTTACCCAGTGCTATTCCTTTACTGTCATAAGAGACTCCTTGTATTTAGTTTAATTTTCCTGATCCCTAGAAATGTATTTTAAGGTGGATATGAGGGAGGGAGGAAGGATGTCTGGAGATGAGCATTGGAAATCCAGTAGTAGAGAATGATAGCAAGAGAGTAGCTAAAACCTGTTTCTTTGACCTTGCGTAGAGTTTTATCATGTCAGGGTAGTTAATTTGATGAATTTGGGTTGATCAGAAGCTGTGACTGGCATTCATCCCAAGTATTTGAACAACAAAGCCTATAGGGAAAAAATAAACATGCAGTTTGTTTAGGAAATAAAATATTGCAAAACATGAGTACATAAAGAAAAAGAAAGGTTTAAAAAGCCAAAAGGTTAGACAGTCAAAGCTGTTTCTTTTAAGATCCATTTGAAAAAGCTAGCGAAAAAGAAAAAGCGAGGATATTCAGTCTTTCATCATTTATGTGGAAAGAAGTGCTCTGTAGCCTTACTGGGAAAGTCTCACAGGAAAAAGTGGATAACTGAATAGTTGCTGATCTTTTTCTAGAGATGCATATTCAGAAGTATTGGGCTAAAACAGGGGTCAGCAAATTACAGCTTGTGGGGCTAGCTACCTGTTTGTGTAAATAAACTTTTACTGGTACACAACCATACCCATTCATTTACATATTGTTCATGGCTGCTTTCAAATGACAGTTGAGTGAAAGCATCTCTGAATAGTAATCAAATTGAGTGGAAGGACTGGTTTGTAAAAACTTGAGCGTTTCTTTGGGCTTTCCTTATACTGTACTATAATCATTGACGTGTTTACTTTTCAAAAACAAATTATATTTCTTAACTGGCATTTCTTAGGCTGATGAAAACTTCTATACTTGTGCATGGACATATGATAGCAATACAAGCCATCCTTTGCTGGCTGTGGCCGGATCTAGAGGCATAATTAGGATAATTAATCCCATAACAATGCAGTGCATAAAGGTGGGTTTTTTGGTTACATTGTAGATCTGCCCTGTTTTGAATGCACACTTGTGAAAACTTACCATTTTTTAATTTAAAACTAGTGGAATCAGTATCTGTATACTTTCTAACTTGATTTGTACTTTGCTTTTTGCTTCCTTTAGACAAGTCTTTTGAGACCTTTGTCACATTTAGATAATACAAATTAAGGAATAAGCAGGAAGTTTTTATTCGAAATTTTTAAAAAATAGAATAATTTACCTCCTGCCTTGCCTTATTCAGAGAGTCTGGAATGAACTATAGCGGAAGAGTAAGTCTTTTCCAAATCTTTTAATTAGGGATTTAGAGTCAAGGGCACCTTGTAAAGAACCAAAAGGTGAAGCCTAGGAATTTGATACTGAGAGAAGTTTTACAAACCTCTTTAAATCAGAAGTTTTTTAACCCTAGGGCACATTAGAATCACCTGAGGGTCTTTTAAATCCTTAGCTGGGCCTCAGCTAATCCAGTCAAATCAAAATACCTGCAGTTGAGACTTCAATGTCTTTTTTCTTTTTTTTCTTTTTTTTTCAACCTTACTTTGTTGGGTGATTTTAATGTGCAGCCAGGGTTGAGAACCAGTACTTTAAGTGAAACTATTTTTCCATTCTCTTAAGATTAACGAGAGAATTTATTGATTTAATATGAAAGTTGAATGTTATAAATTTATTGTAGCATTATGTTGGCCATGGAAATGCTATCAATGAGCTGAAATTCCACCCAAGAGATCCAAATCTTCTCCTGTCAGTAAGTAAAGGTAAGAGAAGCAAATGTTTCTTTAGTCCTATTTATTTGGAAATGATTTTTTTTTTTTTTTTAAGGGACAGAGAGTTCTTAGGTTAAAAAAAAAAAGACCAAATTTAAAAAGAATTTATTTAGACCTTATTAGCATTCCCAGACCAAGAATTAGTTGAAAGACCATGAAAAATACACTGTTAACATCAGATATAAATGAGATAATAGGTACTGAAGATTAAGTATGTGTTACCCTTCTTATGTGCAGTAGTGTGTTATGACCATTCATCCTCATTTGAATTATTTTATTAAACTTTATTAATTTTAGTGGCAGAACATCAAAGTTAGGACATTTTTAAGAATTTTCAAAAGTTTTGCAAATCATCTTATGACTAACCAGTCATGTAGTAAGAAATAATGCATCTGAAAATTGTTTTTCTCTATGTATATAGAAAGTTTTTGTTTTGTAAAGGATCCCCTAATAGACTTCCTTAAAATGCTAAGTTCTCTAGTATAAGCTCTTTGAAATGTTTCCCATACTTAGAAAGAGAAAGCCTTCCGTATGCCTATATTGGCATTATAAGTTTATTCAGGGCTCATTCAGGCCTCTTAATCATTTCTGAGCTCTCTGAAATGAGCTGGCTTGTTCTTATTTCTACATTCTGTTCTTGATTGCCTTTTTCCCTTTTACTTCTACATTATTCTAGTCAAGTTTATTCTTTTTAAAGGCTTGTCAAAAAATAAAGGCTTATCAAACCTGTAATCTCCCCCTCAATCTGTTTATATTAAAAGATGTCCTCAAGTCAAAATTCTTACATGAAAATACTTCAGTGTGATTTTTCTTTAACTATCAAGGCTTAAGTATAGAAATTGACACCTAGGAAGAGCTGACAACTTTCCTCTGATAATAGTAGCTGGACCCAGGTATTTCTTTACAGGTGATCTGGGTCATAATGCCGCACTTGTTCTAACTATCACAACTTTTTAACTCAGCTCTTCCCCCATTGTGCAAAATAATCTACAGAATATGATAAAATATTTTCCAAGTTGTATATCTAATAAGGGATTTGTATAAAGAGCTCTTACAACTCAACAATAAAGACAACCCTTTAAAAAAAGCGTCAAACGTTTTGAATAGACCTCCTCTAAAGAATACACACAGTTGTCCAGTGAGCACTTGAAAAGGTGCTCAGCATCATTTATCATTAGGGAAATAGAAATCAAAACCACAATGAGACCATTTCATACCTAGTAGGATGACTATAATCATACAGACAATAACCTGTTGATTAGAATGTAGAGAAGTTTGAACCCCCTATACATTGCTGGTGGGAATGTAAAATGTACCCACCTTAAAAAAAGTCTAGAATTTCCTCAAAAAGTTAAACATAGAAATACCACTTCCGTGTGTGTGTATATGTAGTCAAGAGAAATGAAAGTAAATGTCCACACAAAAACTTGTACACAATTGGAATCAAGAAATAATTTTTTTAAGAAATAATTTTTATGGCAATGTTAATTTCCACTACTAAACATAATTTATTACTGTCTTTTAGTGTTCCCTATGGAATAGATTAATAGTCATGTACAGTTTGGGCATTGCCAGATACCAAGCTGTACATTCATGTTTATATTAATGCGGTATATTTTGTTGCTAATGCTTAGTGGATGAGATTGCTCAAGTTATAGTTAATATTTCTAAGAGGTCTTTAATACTATAAAAGTATGTTGTGATATGTATAGTTTTTAATCCTATTTTGGGTTTACTGTAAAGATCTCGTAAATCTGCTCAGTCCCCTTCAACTACTAAATGTGGATTCTATGGAGGGAAAAACTGTAGTATCTTGTTCTATGACATAACATAAACTTTATTTATGTCAAATCCCTAAGTGTTATGTCATGAGCATGACTCCATTAAATCAGATGTTATTTAAAAGAAATTGTTTGAGGTAAATAAGCTAAACATATTTTAAGACCACATAAATACTTCTTTTTGATCTTGAAAGTTTGAGCTCATACTTAAGTCTACATGTTGATGTAAATATTTTAAATTGCTATATAATTGGATTCTGCTTAGTCCCCACTGTGCATAACTTAATTCCAAACTTCAGTAGTTTTTACTTCTTTAAAGAGGTTTTGCAAGTCCAGAGTAAATGAATGACTAAAGTTCATTTTAATTTTTTTTATGTCTATACTAGATCATGCTTTACGATTATGGAATATCCAAACAGACACTCTGGTGGCAATATTTGGAGGCGTAGAAGGGCACAGAGATGAAGTTCTAAGTGCTGTAAGTTGAAAGCTGCAGGGCGGTGATCTTCAGGTGTACAGAGCTCTGAACGATCCCCATGGAACTCTTATAAGAAAGCATGTGGTTTGTTTCATACAGCCTGTCAGGCACTCATTTCGTTTACTTGTGATATAACAAGGTTATTAGCTTACAGATGAAGGAATAAAGCGAGTAAGGCTCTGTGTTTTATCTGTACTCTTGCACTTTATACCAACACCTGGATTCTCATGAAAGAATACCTTGAACTTGTTCAATCAAAACTCACCAAGCTAACTTTTGTTTTGCTGTTTCTCAGTCATTAAAGAAAAAGGTTAAGCCAGTTAGCAATTGATCAACTTTCATCTTTCAATTTTTTTTTTTTTTTTTTTTACATTTATTTTTGAGAGACAGAGCACAAGTGGGAGAAGGGTAGAGAGAAGGAGACACAGAATCTGAAGCAGGCTCCAGGCTCTGAGCTGTCAGCCCCACGCGGGGCTCAAACTCACAGACCAGGAGATGATGACCTGAGCCAGAGTCAGAAGCTCAACTGACTGAGCCACCCAGGCCCCCCTTGACATTTTTACATTATTTTAGCTTTACTTATGTTCCATTTATAACTTACTTAGTGGTTTTACAACTCTTCAGTATTTTCTTAAACTATGTAAAGGGGCACCATGTTTTGAAGCAGGTAGCATTTTAATTGGAAGTACTAAATAATTGGAAGTTGGGGTTTGTATGCTTTTGTGAGAATCATACCTGATTTCACCTACTTTGTCACCTTGGATTTTCTAAAAGTTGCAGCAGCACTCTCCTGTCTTCTGTGTCTTAAGACCCATGACTACCATCCTTTTTTTAAGAATTATAAATTAGAGCTACTGGCTCTAAGGGTGTCATGTTGCTGTTGACATTGAGGTAATTAGAAGTAGCAGCAACCAGACTTCTGAATTCAGTAAACACGAATCTAAAGCCCTTAGGCTCTTGGAAAACAGTGATCAGTTCGAAGGTTGGTTTAACACAAATACCTAGATTAATAAGGAAGATACTCTCCTCCATAGATAGAACTCTTTACTGTTCGTTCGTTCGCTCTTTCTTTCTTTCTTTCTTTCTTTCTTTTTCTTTTTATTTAAGATTTTATTTTTAGGTAATCTCTGCACCGAGTGTGTGGCTCAAGTTCATAACCCCAAGATCAAGAGTTGCATGCTCTACTGACTGAGCCAGCCAGGTGCCCTTCTATTGTTATTTCTTTCTTTCTTTGTTTTTTTAAATTTTTTTTAACTTTTATTTATTTTTGAGAGATAGAGGCAGAGCATTAATGAGGGAGGAGCAGAGAGAGGGAGACACAGAATCCAAGGCAGGCTCTAGGCTCTGAACTGTCAGCACAGAGCCCAACCCGGGGCTCAAACACACAAACTGTGAGATCGTGACCTGAGCCGAAGTCAGACTTTTAACCGACTGAGCCACCCAGGTGCCCCTATTGTTATTTCTTAAAAATTTTTTTTTTAACGTTTTATTTATTTTTGAGACAGAGAGAGACAGAGCATGAACGGGGGAGGGGCAGAGAGAGAGGGAGACACAGAATCGGAAGCAGGCTCCAGGCTCTGAGCCATCAGCCCAGAGCCCGACGCGGGGCTCGAACTCACGGACCGCGAGATCATGACCTGAGCCGAAGTTGGACGCCCAACCGACTGAGCCAACCAGGCGCCCCACCCCTATTGTTATTTCTTAAAATGAGAGCAGTACACAGTCTATTTCCTCTTCTCTATAATACAGGAGGAGTTCCACTAGAAGGACTGATGTGTGAGATTTTCATTAACACATGAATCACATGCTAAATTAAAGAGCATCTCTGTGCCTCATTGCTTTATGAAATAGGTACATTAAGGTTGCTACAACGGATGATCTGTTAGCAGTCTTAACAATTGGTATATAGCAAATGAAAAAGTTAAAATACATTATTTCCTTTTTTTAGACCTTTTTTCTTTTTAAAAGTGAACTTACCTAATGTAACTGAAGTATTTTGACTTAAATATACACATAAAGCAAAATTTCAGTTGTTTAAAGACTCATTGTATAGTTTCACATACAGCTGTCAATTTCATTGTTTAATAGACAAAGAAAACTAACTTAGGTCTTTGCATCATAGAATAATTACTTCAGCATTCTATTTACCTTCAAAATCAAGCAAAGGTAATATTTAAAAATAATTGAACAGATGAAACTAAATTCAAACAATTTACTTTCTTGACTTATATAAGCTCATATATGCTATGGTGACAAATCAGATAAAATTAAATCTTGAAATCAGTAACAGCTCTGATTTATGGGCTACATAGATGAAACTCAAAGTGTTTGTGACTTAAAATACAATTTTCACTACACTGTACCTCAGATGAAAATTGGATAGTCTAATTTGGGCAGTTTTGTATGTCTAAGCTTTTTTGTTTTACGTACAGGATTATGATCTTTTGGGTGAAAAAATAATGTCCTGTGGTATGGATCACTCTCTTAAACTTTGGAGGATCAATTCAAAGAGAATGATGAATGCAATTAAAGAATCTTATGATTATAACCCAAATAAAACTAACAGGTAAAAATTGTGCTATTTAAAACAGTTATTTCTTGATGTTGGATTGATGATGTGTTTTACTTTATCCAAAATTTTTACATAATCCCCTACAATTTACATACCATAAAATTTACTGATTTTAAATAGAAGCCCTTTGCTTTTAGTCTAATGTTTGTGGCTCATTTTTCAAAATCCCCTTTAAATTGCGTTTTCATCTTAATTTAGTAGCATGTTTTACTTATTTAGGTATGTATATGCTTGGCTTTTTACATTATAACAATGTTAAGCTGCTTAAAATTGCTGTGGGATAGAGTAAAGGGTCCTTCTGAATAATGTTGCTAGCATTATTTGTCAGCACTTTTTTTAGTCACGTCAGTAAATCCTGATTTTTTAAATGGGTTTCTTGGCTTTGATTCATGATAATGTAATTCTTTCCTTTAAATGATGATCCCTTTTTTAGATGGAGAAAATTCAAAAGCTGGAACCTCCTTCAAAAGATTTTGAGTGGGAAGTTTTCTTAATATATATAAAGATTTTCATTTTTTAAGTAATCTTTCCACCCAATGTGGGGCTTGAACCTACAACCCCAAGATCAAGAGACATACACTCCACCCTTTGAGCCAGCCAGGCAATCTTCTTTTTTTTTTATTTTTGAAAAGTTCCAATTGAAATCTGTTTTTGAAATGCTTATTTTTTTTTTATTGTTTACTTATTTTTGAGAGAGAGACAGAGTGCCGAGTAGGGGAGGGGCAGGGAGAGAGGGAGACACAGAATCCAGAGCAGACTCCAGGCTCTGAGCTGTCAGCACAGAGCCCAATGTAGGGCTCAAACCCATGAATCACTGAAGACAGATGCTTAACAGACTTGAGCCACCCAGGCACCCCTGAAATGTTTCAATTCTTTAATTCAGTAACTGTCTTTTCAGTATCTGATCAGGCTGTTAGCACTTTCACTGTAACTGTCATAAATCTCCATTTATTAACTTAGTTTACAATTCTTTTTTAACAAAGAGCTAGCATTTATTTTCTCTTTATCAAACCAGATTATTAATAGATTATCAGTTAAATTTATAACCATCAACAAATATTTCAATGCATTAACATTTATGAGACCTCAGTGGCCTCTGAGAATTAGTACAACTTCCAGATTTCTCTTTTAGAACCCAAGGGGTTAGTATAATATTTGTTTTCATATTTTCTAGAGCTTTGGAATAAATAGAAATTATATTTTACAGTTTACAGAAAGTAACATTGAGTTATGCTGGTCTTGAGAGGTTTAACCATAGATTATAATATTTATTTGGCTAAAAAGCAGTTAACATAATTACAGCAGAATTGAGAATTTATAACAGATTATGAATAACATTTTAATGTTTTAATAAAGAAAAGCTCCTAGAATTGGAATTGGGAGGAATGTATGAGAGGATTCAACCCAGCATTCTTTTTACATATGAAGGAGAAGTAAAAAGGATGTGTTGAATTGTCCAAGAGACACAGCTAATTCATGGCATATCATTCTTTTATAATTAATTTCAGTCTAAAACTGAATCACTAGATTAGAAATGTTAGGTATACTTTTAATTATCTGTAGAATGGGAAGAACTGGTAGTTGGTGGTCTTCTCACAGACATGTTTAAGCAAAATATATGTATATATATGTATGTATGTATGTATGTATGTATGTATGTATAGCAGTATGTTTTACTTACCCAAATATAGGAAAAGTCTTATTAAATGCCAGATTCTTGTCAGATACCATTTCCAGAAATTGTTGCTCAAGGCAGGACTCTCATCTAGCTTTCTCTTTAGCAGTCTTTGGAATGATATGTCATTGTTCTAGAAAGATGACGATCTTTTGAAATAATCTAGATATATTGACTTTCATAGACTGTTAATGCTTAACTTTAGATAGCTTATTGTATTTTTTAAAGTTTTATAAATCTTTTAAGTGAAAATTAGTGTGATTCTACTATCCTTTTTTCTTTTAACTTTTGACATTTCCATTTCAGGCCATTTATTTCTCAGAAAATTCACTTTCCTGACTTTTCCACCAGAGACATACATAGGAATTATGTCGATTGTGTGCGATGGTTAGGTGATTTGATACTTTCCAAGGTATGCTAACTGTTGTTAAGCTGTACTTCTGTTATTTGTGTTTGTGTGAGTTGGAACTTTTCAGGGAGCACAGTTTTTTCATATAGTTTGGTAAATTGGATGGCAGATGGCAGAAATTCCTTTTTTTTTCTTCCTTGAAGTCTTATAGATTTGGAAGCTTGTTTTAGGCATAAAACATCCTGATGAATTGTTATAACTTGTGCTGTAATAATAGGAAAAATGTTAACTTGTGAGATGATATTCTTCTCTGATATCTGATGCTATAAAACAACCCAATTTCTAAAGCCAGTGGTGGGTTTTTTGGTATGTTTGTGTCCATTTTGGTAAATTTGTATTTACAAAAACAGCTGGGGTTGGCTATGGGCTGTAGTTTGCCAACCCCTGATCTCTAAAGTGTTGATGTATATTTACATATTTTTTGCTGATAATTTAGAGTAGTTGTTGGTGATGTTATCTGAACATTTAGGATTGTCATATTTGGAAAAATTGCTGTCCAGTCTCCTTTCTTGATGTGGATTTCAGGGTATTGCATATTTTCTTGGGCAGAGCCTGACTTTTTTCTTGGCCTTCCAGGTATAGTTTTTCCTTTTTTTAAAGTTTTGACCTTGAAATAATTAGATTGACAGTAAGTTTCAAAGCAGAGAAGTCCCATATTGCCCTTCACCCGATTTCTCCCACATACATCTCACATAACTATAATACAATATCAAATTTAGGAAATTGACATTGTACAATGTGTGCGTATAGTTCTATGTCATCATTTTATCACATGTGAATTTTGTCAGTTCAGGAATGTTAACAGTATGGGACCTTTTAAGATTGGTTTTTTTTCACTCAGTATAATGCCATCCAAGTTGTTGTGTGTATCAATAGTTTCCCCTTTTTATTGCTGAGTAGTATTCCATGGTATGGCTGTACCACAGTTTATTTAACTATTCATCTATTGTAGGACATTTTGGTCCTTTGCAGTTTGGGGCTATTACAAATAAAGCTTCTAATGAACAATCGTGTTCAGGTTTTTGTGTGGACTTAAGTTTTCATTTCTCTGGGATAAATGCCTAGAATGGCAATTGCTGGGTCATGGTTAAGTTTGTTTAGTTTTTTAAGAAACTGCCAAACTATTTTCCAGAGTGGCCGTGCCATTTTACATTCCCACCAGCAATGTATGAAAGATCCAGTGTCTCCGAATCTTCGCCGGCATTTGGTACTGTCACTATTTTTTATTTTAGCTGTTCTGATAGGTGTGTAGTGATACCTCATCGTGGTCTTAATTTGCATTTCCCTGATGGCTAGTGATGTTGAACATCTTTTTCATGTGCTTATTTACCATCCATATATCCTTTTCGATGATGTCTCTTCATATCTTTTGCTCATTTTCTAATTGGATTGGTTTTGTGTGTTTTTTTTTTTTTATTGTTGAGTCTTGAGAGTTCTTAATATATTCTGAATATGAATCCTGTGTCAGATATGTAGTTTGCAAAAATTTCTTCCAATCTGTAGCTTGTCTTTTCATCCTCTTAACAGGGTCTTTTGTAGAGCAAATGGTTTTAATTTTGACGAATTTCAATTTATTGAATTTTGTTTGAAGAAAATTATTTTATGGATTGTGCTTTTGATGTTACATTTAAAAGCTCTTCACACTCTGGATCCTAAGGAATTTTTCCTGCATTTTGTCGTGTTACATTTTATATTAACGTATCATCTATTTTGAGTCAATTTTTGTATGAGGTTTAGGTAGTAGTTCATTTTTTTGCATGTGGATAGCCAATTATTCAGCACCATTTGTTGAAAAACTATTCTTTCTCCTTTGAACTGCTTTTGCATTTTGGTCAAAGTTGTTTGGCCTACTTGTATGAGGCCTTTTCTGGTTTTTCTGTTCTATTTCCCTCTACCACTGCTATATGCAGTCTTGGTTACTGTGGCTCTATAGTAAGTCTTGGAATTGGTTAAGTGATTTCTTCCATTTTATTCTTTTTCAAAATTGTTTTAGTTATTTTGATTCCTTTGACTTCCCATTTAAATTTTAGAATAATCTTGTCTACATTTTATAAAAAATCTTGCCAGGAGTTTTATGGGCAGGGGAGATTTTGATTGCTATTATGTTAAACCTATATATCAGTTTGGTGGGGGACTAATATCTTTGCTCTGCTCTCCAGTTCATGAACATAGCTTGTCTGTCCATTTATTTAGATCTTTGATTTTTATTATCAGCATTATGTAGCTTTTTAGCGTAGAAGTCGTGTACATACTTTGTTAGATTTATACTTAAGTACTTCTCTTTTTTGTGGTTACAAATGATATTCCTTATTTCTATGTGTTTATTGCTAGTATATAGGAATGCAGTTGATTTTTACATATTGACCTTTAATCCTGTGACCTAATTCTAGGAGGGTTTTTTTTCGAGGACTTGGGATTTTTTTACATAGATTATCATGTCATCTGCAAATAGGGGCAGTTGTATAGTTTCCTTTCTGATCTTGCCTTATTGCACTGGCAGACTTACAGTTCTATGTTGAATAGTGATGTTAAGATCAGACGTTCTTGACTTGTTTCTGATGTTAAAGGGGAAAGAATTCAGTGTTTGGCAATTAGCTGTTTTTTGTAGATGTTCTCTATCCAGTTGAGAACTGTCTCCCTTACTAGTTTTTTGAGAGTTTTATCATGAAATCCTTGTTGAATTTTGTTAAATGCTTTTTCTCTATCAGTTGGTATGGTCATGTGGTTTTTCTTCCTTAGCCTGTTAATGCAGTGTATTTCTTTTTTTTTTTAAGTTTATTTACTTTGAGAAAGAGAAAGTGTGTGTGATTGGGGGAAGGGACAGAGAGTGGAGGACAGAGAATCCCAAGCACGCTCTGCTCTGAGCCACCCAGGCACCCTGTAATTGTTTTTTTTAATATTGATTCCAGTCCCTGGAATAAGTTTATTTGGTCATAGTGTGTAATTTTTATATATGTTGCTAATAGTTGGTATTTTGTTAAATATTTCTGTATTTTTGTTCATGAGACTGATATTAGTCTGAAGTTTTTTGTAATGTCTTTGTCTGGTTTTCCTATTGATAATACTGGCTTTATAAAATGAATTGGGAAGTTTTCCCTCCTATTTTCTGGAATTGATAGAATTGGTGTTTATAGAATTGATGTTAATTCTTCATAAATGGTTGTTAGAATTCTCCAGTTAAATCAGCTGGGCCTAGAAATTTTTGAGGGAGAGTTTTAAGGATAACAGATTCAGTTTCCCTGATAGTTAAAAGAACTGACTGTTCAAATTAACTATTTTATATTGTGTGAGTTGTGGTAATTTGTGCTGTTTGAGGAATTGGTCCATTGTATCTAAAGTAAAAATTGTGTGTAGAGTTGTCTGTAGTATTCTTACTGCCCTTTGATAACTGCAAGGTCTCTACTGATGGCCCTGTTTCATTCCTGAAATTGGTAATTTATTGTCTTCTTTTTTTTGTCAGTCTTGGTAAGGACTCATCAATTTTTTATCTCTTATTTCCCATGGATGTATTTTGCTCTTTTGCCAATTTCTTAAGGTGTGGGAGCTTAGATTATTAAAAAAAAAATTTTGGGGGTGCCTGGGTGGCTCAGTCGGGTAAGTGGCCGACTTCGGCTCAGGTCATCATCTCGCGGTCCCTGAGTTTGAGTCCCTCATCAGGCTCTGTGCTGATAGCTCAGAGCCTGGAGCCTGCTTCTGTTTGTGTCTCCCTCTCTCTCTACCCCTCCCCCATTCGCGCTGTCTCTCTCTGCCTTTCAAAATTGAATAAATGTTAAAAAAAAAATTTTAATGCTTATTTATTTTTGAGAGAGAGAGAGGGAGACACAGAATCCAAAGCAGGCTCCAGGCTCTGAGCTGTCAGCACAGAGCCTGATGTGGGGCTCGAACCTATGAACGGTGAGATTGTGACTGGGGCTGAAGTCAGGACGCTTAACTGACTGAGCCACCCAGGTGCTCCAAGAGAGCTTAGATTATTGAGTTGAGGCTTTTCTAAAGTAAGTATTAGATGCTGTAAATTTTCCTGTCAGCACTGCTTTAGCTGCATTTCACTAATTTTGATACGAAGTGTGTTGTTTAGTTTCTAGGTGCTGGAGATTTTCTTGTTATCTTTCTCTTATTGATTTCAGTTTGATTCCATTGTGGTCACAGCATACTCTTGATGATCTTGGCTCTTTTAAACTTTTTGAGATTTATTGTATGACCCTATCTGAGGTATATGTTCCATAGGAGCTTGAAATGGATGTGCAGTTCTGTTTGTGTGTAAGTTCTGTAAATGTGAGTTAGCTGCTCTTGTTGATGGCGTGGTTGAATTCCATATCTGCACTGCTTTTTCTGTCTACTTATTTTATCAACTAGTGAGAGATGGGGAAGTTTCCAGCTGTAATTGTGGATTTTTCCCATACTGCTTTCAGTTGTAGGATGTTTAGCTGCTCTGTGGGTTGCTTGTTATTGCTATGTCTTAATGACTGGATCCTTTAATTTTTTTTTTTTTTTCTTCTTATTTTCTTTTATCTGGGCTTTTCCCCTAATTTCATATAGGTTATATGAACATCTTTTTTTTTTTTTTTTTTTTTTTTTTTTTTAGTAGGCTCAACACCTAACTACTATGTTAACTATGTTAACTACATGCTAACTAAACCAGCCAGGCACCCCTATGCGAACATTTTTTAGAATTCCATTTTGATTTATGTATAGTGTTGAGTACATTTCTTTATGTAGCTTTTTTGGTGTTTCCTCTAGCGGTTACATTATATATGCATATTACCTATTTTGTTACCATATCTTATATATATTATGTATTTTTGTTATGCTATCTATAAGAAAGTTCACTAGGTATAAAATATGTATAGATTAAAAGTAAAAAATTATCTAAAAATATACTACCATGCAAACATAAGTATAAATATATATTTATATAACTTGTCTGTCTACTGTGTATCAACATTTTACCACTTCATACGAAGTGTAGAAATCTTATTTCCTCTATATTATTACTTTGTCCTCCATTTATAGTATAATTGTCTTAAATATTCCCTTTATACTTGAGAACATCAAAAAGTATTAACCATTTTTACTTCAACTATCAAACATAACTTAAAAACTCCAGAGGGAAAGGAGGGTATTGTATTTGCTCATTTTGCTTTTTCCATTTTTCTTTCATCCTGATATTCCAAGATTCCTTATATTATTTCCTTTATGTTTATAAAGGTGCCTGTAATCATTCCTTTAGGGCAGGTCTGCCAGTGACAAATTCTTAATTTTTCTTCATTTGATAATGGCCTCATTTTTCCTTCATTCCTGAAAGGTACATTCCCTCTTTATAGGATTTTTCTGTTGACAATTCTTTTCTTGAAACATTTGAAAAATGTTGTACTCCTTCCTTCCGCGGTCTGTGGTTTCTGATGAGACACCTGACATCATTGGAATTGTTTTTTTCCTAAACATAGGTGTTCTGTCTTAACTGCTTTCATGATTTTTTTCTTATGTGTTTTTAGTTTTCAGAAGTTTGAATGTGATGTGCCTTGATACAGATTTCTTTGAATTTATCTTTTGGGGTTTATTCACCTTGAATTTGTAGTAGATTTATGTCTTTTGGGGACATAGTTTGTCCCAGATTTGGAAACTTTTCAGCCATTATTCAAATTCTTTTTTAGGCCTGCTCTCTTCCTGCCCTTCTTTTGGAACTCTAATGATATGAATGTTACATCTTTTATTTGGACCCCTGGGCCTTTGTTGTGTACATTTGTTTTCTTTTGTTTAGATTGGATAGTTTCTGTTCTAACTTTAAATTTATTGACTCTATTCATCTGTTGAACCTTTCCATTGATTTTCTTATTTTGGTTATAGTAATTTTTCGGTTCTAAAATTTCCATTTGATTGTTTTTATTTTTTTTTTGGCTGAGACTTTTAATTGTTTTAAGTGTGTTTATAATTGCTCATTGAAGCATTTTTATGGTGGCTAAATCCGTGTTAGGTAGTTCCAACATCTATGTCATCTCAATGTTGGCATTTATTGTCTTTTAGCATTAAAATTGAGAATTTTAAGATTCTTGGTATGACAAGTGAATTTTTGATTGAGATCTGGATATTTTGAGTATTATACAAGACTCTGGGTCTTATTTTATTTAAATCTTTTGCAGCAGGCTTCCTCTGATAAATTTTCAGCTGGGGAAAGGGAGTGCAACTTCATGATTGGCAGGTGGTGGGGCAAGTCAGATGATAGTGTCTTATTACTGTTTCCCAAGTGGTCTCCACTGACCCTGGGGGTTGTGGCTGGTGGTAAACATGCTAACTTTCTGCTGGGCCGTCTCTGATACCACCCCAGCTGGAAAGGAGGAGAGTTACCTCATTATGATGAGGGATAGGGTGAGTTGAGGATGCACTTGAGGTGCATAGTTAACCATCTGAGAAGTGCTCCCCACTGGGCCTTGGCTGGTTCACATGAGGGTGGGCCCACAGTTTTTTTGTTTGTTTTTTTTTTTTCCTGTTGTGTTTGGCTAGAATAGAGTGTTTGAAAATGTTCTCTCTTGCTATGTTGCTATCTTCCTGGTTCTTTGGCCAGAGAGAACAGGCTTTTGTTGGGATTTTTTTGGCCTTTACCTGTTAGTATGGGGGAGTTGCTGCCTTCTCTAGTATCCAGTCTGTAAATGAGGCAGAAGAAAACCAAGGAACTCAATGTGCTTCACGTCCCAAGGTTCCTAACCAGACTGCATTCTCTGTACCTTTCAGAGTCTTATGTTTGCTTTATATTTGATATTTAGTTTTTCAAGCTACAATGAAGATAATAGGAGAAAGTATATCTACTCCATCATTTTGGAAGTAAAAGTAAAAAGCCATCAGCTCTAAAATTTCTTTTCTTAGAACTTAATCAGATGATAGGAAAGAATTTCTGCATTTTAGGTTTCAGGAAGCTGACCTGAATGAACTATATTGGTGGTCTCAAATCTATTTCTGCATCAGAATCACTGGGAGAACATTGTAAAAATAGATTCCTAGGCCTCACTCCTGGAGATTCTAAATTTGGCACAAGGACCTGGGAATTTTAGTTTTAAAAAGCTTTCTAGATGATTTTTAAGTGTAGTCATCTGTTAGGCTTGTCAAATTCTTTTTAGCTCCTTAAGTTTTAGTTCTCCATGAGGGCACTCTACTAACTAAGGGTCCTTTACCAGTGCAGTCAGTGACAAGCACTTGAAGAGCTGTGTTACAATTCTTCTGTTTTGGCCTTCCCTTGTAGAGGTTCTCATTCAGTAAGGTTGGGACCAAGATGAGTCTTTTGAGAGAAGTAGACAGGCTTTCAGTCCAATCGTGCACTTAGTTAAGAGTTATCAGAGTAGGTAATGTCCAAGGTACTTTACAGTAAAGAATTTGTATATCAGATATATAGCCCTGTGATTTCAAATGATCTAAAAAGGCAGAGAGGAAGAAAAAAAAGGGGTGTTGTTTCCTCCCTAATCTTCCTGTGCCTCTGCTGTTAAACTATTTTATAGGTCAGTGAACCTGACAGAGCTGCCGTATGTGACTGTGTAGGCTGTGTTCTGTAAAACTCCAGGAGGCACTCTACCTACACAAGAATTTCTCAGTCTAGGTTCTGTTGAGACATTGGGCTAGATAATTTTTTTTTATGGGAGAGGCCATCCTGTACATTGTACGATGTTCAACAACATCTCTGGCCTCTACCTACTAAAGGCCAGGGACATTGCCAAAGGTCCCTTAATTGGCACACCACTGACCTATAATGTGAATAGTGCCCACTGTGTTGTAATTTTTCTTCCATCGTATTCTTTACTACTTGGTGCTTAACTTAGATGTGTGCAAAGAAAGATATGATGTTACAGGATAGAGAAAGGTGTAACTTAGTCTATTTCCGTCCTATCCTCATATCAATGTCTTGATGTTAAACCACGCGTTTAATTGCCTTCTATTATAATCTTATCTCTAAGCAGGGGACACATTGAAGAGCCATCTATTTGTATACAGTTTATATAATTTTACCTTTGTTATAAAACACTCAAGTCTCTGGATGCCAGAGTATCTAGAGCTGAATTTGGTTTGGAAGAGAAATTGTGACTTCAAAATGAATATTCCAGATAATATAATGCTTTTGGGTATTGTTAAATTCTGTTGATAATATAACTTCTTGTCGTCAAGTGTGGGGCATTGACTCCAAATATAAATAAATGTATATCACTGTATTTAGTAGATGGATAACCAGGTTTTAAGACTGTCAATTCTAAAAAGATAATAGAGGAAAAAAAGGCTTTTTTAAAAAAAATTTTTAAATTCAGTTCTTTACATAACATATCTTTTTTTTTTTCTCATTTTTCTCTTTCAAAGTCTTGTGAAAATGCCATTGTGTGCTGGAAACCTGGTAAAATGGAAGATGATATAGACAAAATTAAACCCAGTGAGTCTAATGTGACTATTCTCGGGCGATTCGATTACAGCCAGTGTGACATTTGGTACATGAGGTTTTCTATGGATTTCTGGCAAAAGGTAGCAACATATTTTTACATTTTCAAATTACTTGACTTAGACCATTATAATTTCACTTTTCTTTTGTGTATCCATGTTCGGTTCCTTCTAAGAATCTCTACCTCAGTATTTTATATTGATTACTTTGGCTTTTGGTGTTATTTATTCTACCTTTGTGGCTCTGGACACCATCTGCAGTGCTTATTATAAATGCAATTGCAGGTGTCAATCATGGCAGTGAGGTATTTACTTTCTGTAACATGTTACTAAGATTTAATGTTTTGGTGATTAGAGTTAACCTTTGTAAGTAGATTTTTGGTAGAAAAACCTAAAGAAAAATAAACATGGGGCAAAGTACTAGTTATCTAAAAGTTTGTTTGTTTTTTTTTTAATTTTTTTTTGGTGTGTGCATTTATTTTTGAGAGAGAGAGAGAGACAGAGCACGAGTAGGGGAGGGGCAGAGAGAGGGGGAGATGGAATCTGAAGCAGGCTCCAGGTTGTCAGCACAGAGCCTGACATGGGGCTCTAACCCACGAATGGTGAGATCATGACCTGAGCTGAAGTCAGACGCTTAACTGACTGAGCCACCCCGGCGCCCCACCGTTATCTAAAATTTTAAGGAGATTGGTGTTAGGATTTTGTAGTAACAAATTACTTGGGTATTTACTTCGTAAGAAAGCTTTGGAGGAGCTGTGTGTAGTTTTTGCTACAGTTCTTTAAGGCAGAATAAAGAGTACATGCTAACAATGTAACTTGTAAAGTTCTTCATCAGTTTGCAGAATGCCTTCTGATTTACTCAAAGTACTTCTGTGAGGTATTAGTTGCTCTTATCCCCATTTACAAATCCGAAATTTAAGATGGCAAAGAAATAATTATAAGCATGGCCATAAGCTGGAGCTGAGGTTTTTCTGGAATATGAGTATGTCTTAGGAATGCTTGAATACTTTATAGCCTATTTTAATAATTGGATGTTTAAAAAAATGTGTTTATACAGATGCTTGCATTGGGCAATCAGGTTGGCAAACTTTATGTTTGGGATTTAGAAGTAGAAGATCCTCATAAAGCCAAGTAAGTATTCAGAAATTTTATTGATAATTACTGCCTTTTTCTTAAATGTTATGTCAGTACAGAGGAAGTAATTGATACTTAAGGTACCATCCTCAAATCATTTTTAACATTTAAATGGCTCAGTTATTTTAAAGCATTTATCTTTTATCACAGTGACTGGTTATAAGTATCTTGGTGACAAGTTACTTTTTTAATTTAAAATGTACCCAAATTTTATGAAAATTGAGGTTGAGCTCTTAGTGATGTTTTCAATGCATTCTATAGGACTTGAAACATCTATTTGTTTTCTAATTTACTGGCTTAAGTTAGATACTGACAACATTTTCTGTGAATGGCATTTAACCTGTTGTCTTGTTTTCCCCTAGATGTACAACACTGACTCATCATAAATGTGGTGCTGCTATTCGACAAACCAGTTTTAGCAGGGATAGCAGTATTCTTATAGCTGTTTGTGATGATGCCAGTATTTGGCGCTGGGACCGACTTCGATAAAATACTTTTTCCTAATCAAAATTAGAGCGTGTTTTCTGTGTATAATAGATTAATGTATCTTGCTAGTAAGGGCACATAGAGCATTTAGAGTTGTCTTTCAGCATTCAATCAGGCTGAGCTGAATGTAGTGATGTTTACATTGTTTACATTCTTTGTACTGTCTCCTGCTCAGACTCTACTGCTTTTAATAAAAATTTATTTTTGTAAAGCTGTGTGTTAGTTTATTTTCATTGTGATAAAGAGAAATGTTGAAAGTAATAAAAGTATGCCCTTTTTTGTAGTGATCATTTTTGTAGTTCTTTTACCTGAAGAAAGCTATTATAGGGGCACCTGGATGGCTCAGTTGGTTAAGCGTCCAACTTCAGCTCAGGTCATGATCTCACAGTTCGTGAGTTCGAGCCCCGCGTCGGGCTCTGTGCTGACAGCTCAGAGCCCGGAGCCTGCTTCAGATTCTGTGTCTCCCTCTCTCTCTGCCCCTCCCCACTCGTGCTCTGTCTCTCTGTCTTATAAATAAAACATTAAAAAAATTAAAACAAAAAAAAGAAAGCTATATAATGTAGTGATTAAGTGTAAGTTCTAGAACTAAACTGAATTTTAAGTTTTACTGTGCAACTATAAGCTGGGCTAAGTAACTTAACATCTACCTCAGTTTCCTCTTGTGTGAAACAGGGATAAGATACTCATAGAGTTATTAAGGATCAAATGATTAGACACGTGGGAAGCAGCCAGAATAGTACTTGATATACATGAAACCCTAAATTACATTATTTATTTTTACTGGAAATCGTATTTCCTATGTCTTCGTATTTCTTCTGTAATAATATCATAGTGATTAAATTTAAAATTTAGAGTTGGCACATATGATTTAATTAAGCTATCTGCACTATTAAAAAATATACTGCTGTTTGGTTTGCAGCTAGACCATAAGTAATCTGAGTGGATATTTTGCCATTAGAGCAAGTGAGAAGAGGACATAGAAGTTTGAATGCAGGGGGTTGAAAAATGAAAGACATGGATTATGTACAGTGTTACTGTCTGTTTTTCCAGAAAGGTATTGCTTAAGAGAAATAGATTGAGGGAATCAGACTTGAGAGTAGTTGATTGTTTTGTTCCAAACATAAGGTGCTTTGTATACACTTATGAACAAGAAGAAATAACAAGAATGAGAAAATCCCCCAGTTAGGACCAACATGACATGTGGAGGAATTAACCTGAAGCAGAGGGAATGAAGAAAACCTGAGTAATCGTAAGGTAGGAAGTAAAATGAGGGGACCCAGCATAAAGTACAAAACTGAATTTTGTCAAATTTTGAGATGATGAGCCTTGTTTTTTTACAAAAACCCTGCATATCCACGAATATACCTGTATTTAATACCTTTTTGGATGTGCTCATTGCTTCTGTTTTTTTTTTTTTTTTTTCTTCCTATTGCTATAAACAGCATTTTGGCTAATAGCTCAGTACACAATTATTTCCATGCTCATCTGTCAGAATTAATGAAAGGGTATTTCTATTAATGTACCAAATTCACTTGCTCCAACTATATATGTTGGTACCCATTTCACTTTTGTTACTAGTTCCTATGTGTGTGTCTATAGATAAGCAGTTGGTAAACTTTTTTGTAAACAGCTAGGGAGTAAATTTTTTAGGCTTTGTGGCCCATACAGTCTCTGTCACATTCACTCAACTCTGCTGCTATAGTGTGAAAGCAACTATACACAATCTGTAGACAAATGGGCCTGGCTGTGTTCCAATGAAATTAATAAAAACAGGCAGTAGGCCATATTCAGTTCCCAGACCTATAGTTTGCTTGCCCTTGCTGTGGATACTGTTAAAACTAAATCTTGAGGCTCCTGAGATTGCTGAAAATTTAGGTCAGATAGCTCACAAAGATCACCAAATAGGCAATGAAACAAGTGCTATGAGTGATAATTGGAACAGTAACCTGTAACCTAGACCACTAAAGACCTTAGGTAACTGGAATCAGAAAATGTAAAAGCCACATTTAAAATTGCATCTCTTGCCGGGTACTCGACCCTTGACTTGCTTTCTTATTCAACATTCAATGATCTAGCATACAACGTAACTTACTTGGGTTACATTTCTCCTCCCACTGGGATATAGGCTTTATGAATGAGGGTAGATTTATTTTGCTGGTACAATCCCGGCACATAGAACAGTGCCTTGCACAAAGGTGCTCAATAAATATCTGTGGAAAAGAATGAAAAGATGCAAACAGAAAAAAGAGCAAGCAGTAAAAGACTGCCAAGGCTGGCCATGAAAAAGTATTTTCATTGCTACCATAATACCCAAGAGTGTCATGTGGACAGGGAGAGAGATGGTGGTTCTGGCATTTCCAGAATGTCTCCCATTTCTGTTGCAATCCTAGCCACTAATGTGCCAGTCTGCTTCAGTTGCCACCAAGCCAGAACTTTGCCCCAAACTAGTATGTCCTGAGAAAAATCCCCCCTAATTGATTTCAAGCTGGATGAGGGACTGATACCATATCCCTATTGTAGTCTTCTGTGGTGAGGCAAGGAGCTCACCAGGACAGCAGATTTTTTCAAGCCTCTCTGTAC
Organism: Panthera onca; assembly: GCF_046562875.1. NCBI lineage: Eukaryota > Metazoa > Chordata > Mammalia > Carnivora > Felidae > Panthera > Panthera onca. The sequence continues at coordinate 68,872,639 of NC_138348.1, forward strand.
CACAATGTGAAGGCCTTGTGTAGTTTTGTTTCCTGAATAATGGGAACCAGGAATTAGCATCCATCTGGGTCTACCCAGAGCCTGATGCTTGATCTAAATTCTTTTCCAGTTATTCGCTGAGTATTCATTCTAGTGCTGTAATGAGCCACAAATTTCTTCATGTAACTTCACATCATGGAACCTGTTTTCTTTCTGGATTACAAAATGCGTTTTGGACAGTGAGGACACTTGAAAGTGCACACTTAGCTCACCTGGATCTCTAGCTGAAAAGTGGGGAATAAATTCTGTTCAGATGTGTTAACATGGAGGTATTAAGCACTGTAACATTGTCCATTTAGGCCAAGATCATGTTCATTGCCTCCAAAGGAGCCGAAGTCATGATACTTTCCAGAGTGGGTGAGTAAAACAATTTTTGTGTATGGATTTCAGAAAGAAGTCTCTGGACTCTTGTGCTTCAGTGGACCCCACAGCATTTTGGGAAAGAAATGTAGAATAATTCTCTTTACGTGGGTAATACAGAATAATTCCAGAGAAACAGGACACTTTTGGTCACTTGAGGGCCTGTTGCAAAATGAAATTGCAAGCCTCTTGTTTAAAAAGCAGGAAAAAGGCACCAATATAGTACTAAAAATGCAAAAGCTTTTTCCTTCTGTAACTTCTTAACGGTATTTTAAAATTTGCTTTTAATGCCATTCTAAGTAAAAATGCCATTCTGAGTTAAGATTTTGCATTAGCATGAATTTTACCATTAATCTTCATATTGTATGATGGCAGTTTTCAATGCAAGCATAAAAGCATGTAACTCCTATTAAAATTATGCAGTTGGTATTTCTTAGCTTGTACTTTCACGTGTGTTCAGTTCTTGCCAGTACAGTGAAAATGCAGGACAAATTAACATTTCATTTCTTGATACCACACATTCTACCAACATTCTCTGCATTTGACTTAGTGATTTTAGGACAAAGGAAAACAACCATCCATTATCCTATCTTTCCCTTTTTTGTGTGTCATCTTTAGTGTAAATGGTTGACTAATACAAGGAAGTAACATAAGCAAGAATAGCTTTGCTTAGTTGTTCAAGTTTCTTTAAATACCTTGTCTTCTTTGTTCAAACCAAGTTCTGGTTCACATTGAAAGCAAGGCCTCTTGGGGTTGTCAGTACCCCTGCCTACTCTGTTGTAGATGAAACATGCTTACCCTGCACTCATGTTGTCTTGCTGAGTTCTACACATGGTTCCAATGGAATTCTTTGCCCACGGGAATCGCAAATGCTACATATGAATAGAGAGGCAAGGGACAGTAAACATACTTTTGCACATATCCCCTCTTCACATACATGCTGCCCAGTCCCAGTGGACTTTACTTACAAAATTTCAGTTCAAAGAAAGTTACTAAGAATGTCAAGATGGGAACAGCAGAGTCATTAAACTAAGCATGGGTTCTCTCTGAGCTTAGTGTCCAGTACTACTGAATACGTTACTACTGAATACCGTGAAGCTGATTCTTCCTGGAGCCGACCTGAGGTCCTGTGCCTCCTTTTTCTCAGAAACTCCTGGCACTGACAACTCTGTTGATAGGTTCTCATTTCGTTTCTAAACTATTTAGTCTTGTTATCAGTCTCTGGCTCTATCTTGGTTTTCTTTGGTCCATTTGAATAATGAATAGAATGATTTTTCCCCCTTCTCCCCTTCTCTCCACATTTGCCCCCAAAAGAAAAATACCTTTCAGCAATAGGAAATAAGGCAGAGGCTGGGAGCCATGTTGTCCTCTGTGGGGAGGGACTTGAGTCAGAAGAAATCTATGAAGAAGGGTAGATGGTTGCTGGGGCACCTGGGTGGCTCAATGGTGACTCTCAATTTCAGCTCAGGTCATGATCTCACAGTTTGTGAGATTGAACCCCGTGTTGGGCTCCACGTTGACAGCACAGAGCCTGCTTGGGATATTCTCTTTCTCTCTCTCTCTCTCTCTCTCTCTCTCTGCCCCTCCTCTGCTCACACACACGCTCTCCCTCAAAATAAATAAATGAATGTTAAAGAAAAGATGGTTGCTATTGCAGACATGACAAGTATGATGAAGTCTTGGGGCATTTAGGAGGCAAAAAAATTGGCTAAGAAAGGATTGGGATATAACTTAGGTTTATCATCCCACAGGATACTGGAAAAGGGCTGGATTTAAATTAAATGGTTTTAAAGTCTCTTTTCAAGGGGTGGCTGGGTGGCTCAGTCAATTGAGCCTCCGACTCGATTTCACCTCAGATCACGATCTCATGGTTCTTGGGACGGAGCCCCGCATTGGGCTCTGTGCTGACAGTGTGGAGCCTACTTGGGATTCTCTCCCACTCTCTGCCCCTCCCCACATCTGTCTCTCAAAATAAATAAATTTAAGGAAAAAAAAAAAGTTCCAGGGCGTCAAGGTGGCTCAGTCAGTTTAGCATCTGACTTTGGCTCAGGTAATGATCTCACTGTTTGTGAGTTCAAGCCCTGCATTGTTGGGCTAGCAGCTGTCAGCGCAGAGCTGCTCTTGGGATTTCCTGTCCCCCTCTCTCTGCCCCTCCCCCACTTAATCTCTCTCTCTCTCTCTCTCTCTCGAAAATAAACATTTTTGAAAGTTTCATAAAACAATACACTTACCATGTATGATGTATTCTGATGTTTTCTATGCCTTTTTTTTTCTTTTGGTAATGTGATTGTGACGCACTAAGTTGATTGCACAACTTAATAATCATCTCAACCTACAGTCTGACACACACTGATCTAGGGGAAATGAGCCTAGATGGCTTTTACCAAGGAAATTGGGAGCAAGACCCACATCAGGGGCTTCTGACTGGCTCAGTCGGTAGAGCATGAACTCTTGATCTCAGGGTGGTGAGTTCAAGCTCGCATTGAATGTAGAGCTTACTTTAAAAGGAAAAGTGCTAGATGGTCTCTTTAACCATAAAATATAGCTCTAACGCTATAAAATTTCTAACTTCCCCTACATTCATTTATCACCTGTGGGTTTCCCCTGTTGTGTAGAAAATGACTATCATTTTGGTATTGAACTAGTGGATTTCTAAAAAGATTTCTTGCTATTTTGTGGTTATTTTCTGCTGCAGAACAAGACTTTAGTTGAATTAAAGCAGACTCATTTCACTTTCCTTGCTTCAGTTACCCCAGGCTGATGTGAAATTTACTAAGTTGGGTGATTTCTGTTACATTTCATGCAGTGAGTTGAGGGAGTGTGTATTTGTGTTTAATACCATTACATTGCAGGTTGAGAAAGTCATTGATTGTGAATATTGGCCATTATTTGATTTTTTATTTGATGGAACATTTGAACTGCTAAAGTTTTGTATAGAACCTTTTTTTGGTCCGGTTGTTCTCTTTGAAGTTTCAAAATGGTTGCCACAACTTCAGGTGTCACTTTTAGTTATGTTAATGTACAGAGGGAAAAAGTGATCATCTCTTCATGTAACTTTCTTAAAACCAAGAAACCTATCCCAGTACCCCCAGCGACTCTTTTCAGGTTTCATTGACCAGAATTGGTGTATAGGACTGGCCCTAAACCAATCATTGCAAAGGGATAGGAAAATTGTTGGTTAGATTAAGCAGGGTCTTCGTCTGGGGCTCTGAGCCTCATGGAGGAGGGATGGCTTCCTAACAAAAATAGCTTCTGTTAGCAAGGCTGAAGGGAGGAAAATGGATGTTAAATAGATAACTACTAGTGATCGTTACAGGGAAGGAAAATTAATAAATAAAAAGTAATCACAAATTTTGAAGGAACTACATAGAAGTTAGCTTTTGCTGCATAACAGAACATTTCAAATTTATTTAACTCAGGATTCTATTTTGGCTGAGCTCGGCTGATGGTTCTGGTTTTGACTGTGTTCACTCATGTGTCTGCTCAGTTGCAAATCAGCTTGGTAGCTCTGTTCCTAGGGTTTGACTTGTTAGCTTGAGCTAGGAGGGCCAGGTGTCTTTCTTTATCCAGTAAGAAGCTAGCCTTGGCTTGTTCCTATGGTAGATTGGCAAAGTTCTAAGAACTAGAACAGACCCTTTTAAGTATTTTTGAGGCTAATGCTCGGAACTGGCATATCACTACTGCCTTCTTTCCATCAAATCAGGTAAAAAGGCCAGGCGGGAGAAGAAATAGACTCCATCTCAGTGTGAGAAGCTGCAGAGTCATGCAAGATCGTGGACACAGGGAGAGGAAGAATTTGTGATATTTTTGCAATGTGCTATAGGTGATAAATAATGGGAGAGTCACTCAGTTCTCCCTTCAAAAGAGAACTATCACTTGGAAAGTTTCAAATCACCAATATGTCTTGTTCTGAGCTGAAGTTCTTATACCAGTATGATTGTTATTGATGATTTCCTGATAGTGTTTGTTTTAAGCATCAAAAAGTTCAGAAGATGTGATGCTGGTGATTCAAAACAGTAATGTTAAAGTGACATAAAATCATGGACTATTCAATGCAAGGAATTTTAGAGAGTAATCCAATTTGTTATTTTTTCACTTTTGTAAAATTAGATTTTATTATTAATATAGGCACATCGTTTAAAAAGTCAAACTGGGTACAAAGGCTTTTAAGAAAAAACAGTAGTTTTATGCTCATGTTCTGTTCCACAGAAGCAAGCACTACATTTTTAGCTATTTCTTCTTTATTTACCTTATAATTCTAATATGCAGTTGTTCTCTTTTGATTCATTTGTTTTGATACACATATATATATATATATATATATATATATATATATATATATATATATATTGACTACGTTTGAAGAGGGTTTTAGCTGTCATACCTGCTCTTCCTCTTCTCTCATCTTCTTAATGTAGTTAATAACAATTTTTATTTAATCCACATTTGGAGCTTTATTAAGATAGTATAGTAGGCTGAATAATGCCCTCCCAAAATAGTCAGATCCTAATCTCTGGGACCTATGATGAATGTTACTTTCATTATATGGAAAAAGAGACTTTAGGGGCACCTGGGAGGCTCAGGGTCCCTGATGTCAGACTTCTGACCTCTAGAACAGTAAAAGGATGTCTGTTCATTGAAGCCACCAAATTTGTGGCAACTTCTTACAGCAGCCATAAGGAACAAAACATTCATCTACGTATTGTTTTGTGCTAAGTCACTTTATTGTACAGTTTTATGTACAATATATATATATATTTTTGTACTATATATATATATATTTATGTACTATATATATATATATATATATATATATATATATATATATAGTTTGTTTGTTTGTTTGTTTATTGATTTATTTAGTGATCAAAACACCCAACCTAGGGCTCAAACTCAGGACCCCGAGATCAAGTGTCACATGCTCTTCTGACTGAGCCAGCCAGGCGCCCCAGGAATTTTTTTTTTAAGTAGTACTTTTTTGATAATTTACTGTCCAGTGTTTTCTTAATTTTCCTAGAAATTCCCATACTGACCCTCCTGGACTGATCTTCTAATTTTATTCTCTCCTGATTTCCACTTCTTTCTTTGCTCTCTTTCTGGGATAGTTCTTTGACTTTATCTTACAACCAAACCAGAAAGTGTCTCTTGATTTCTTACACTTTTAAGTTTCATGGGTTCTTTCTTGTTCTTTGATATTCCACTTTTATAGAATTCTATTTTTATTTTAATTCTACAATCTCTCTCTCTCTGGATAATACCATAGGATTTTATTAATTTTTTTTTTTCCTGTTCTCTATTGTTTTTGTTTCTACTGAATTTCCCCACCCCACCCTCATTCATTTACTTTGGTCACTCTCTTTCATGATAGTGGCTTTACTCAAATGTCTGGTGATCCTTAGTGGCATATTCTATTTATAAGCAAAAAATATGGGGAGACCTGTTAACTGGAATGTTTCACTATACTAGGATTAGGCAGATAATCAGTTTTGTCACCAAAGATTTCAAGACCACTAACTGTATCTCTGGCCTGTTTGTTTTCTCCTGAGAAGGATTTTCCAGTCTCCTGCCTGGGGAATGTGAGCCATGAAGGCAGTATTGTGGAGCTAGGAGCAGGAAAACTTCCATATAATTCCTCTGTCCCAATCCAGGATGGCCCATTTGCTCATAGACACTTTTGCATAATTTTTTTGATGCTATTTTAAATGGTACTGATTTTAAAAAACAGTTTTGTTGAAATATAATTCACGTACCATACAATTTACCTACTCAAAATGTATAATTCAATGATTTTTAGCATTTTCAATATATAGTAGCAACCATTACAATCAATTTTAGATCATCTCCATCACCTCAGGAAGTCTAAGGGGAGGGGAATAGGAAAATTTTAACAGCCATAGAGTTTCAGTTTTGCAAGATAAAAAAAAAATTCTAGAGATCCATTACAACAAGGTGCATATAGATAATGCTACTGTCATGTATACTTAAAAAATGGTTAGGATGGAAAAAAAAAGAAACACTGTATCCTTTAGCTATCTATCATCTCTATGTCCACATCCCAACATACCCCAGTTCTAAAAAATTACTAATCTACTTTGAGTCTCTATATATTTCTCTATCCCAAATATTTCATATGAATGGATCATATAATACATGGTCTGTTGTGGCTTTTTTCACTTCATATAATGCTTTCAAGGTATATCCATATTGTAGCATATATCAGTACTTCACTTTTTTATGGCCGAATAGTATTTTATTGTATGCATATACCACATTTGTTTCTCCATTCATCCATTAATGGACATTTCACTGTTTCTACATTTTGGCTATAATGAATACTGCTGCTATAAACATTTTTTGTATGAACATTTCTGTTGCTTTAAGCCACTCAGTTGTTGGCAATTTGTTATGGCAGCTCCAGGAAACTAATAAAGATCCTTTGCCCAATAAAAAATTTCTTTTTAAATTTTTGAGGTGTAAGAATCCTTTATGTACTTTGGCTATGGCTCCCTTAACAGATACATAATTTGCAAATATTTTCTCCCATTCTGTCAGTTGTCCTTTAATTTTGTTTAATGGTTTCTTTTGAAACAGTAAAGTTTCTAATTTTCATGAAGTTCAGTTGATCCTTTTTTTGTTTTATTTTATTTTTTTGTTTTTGCTCATGCTTTTAGTGTCATATCTAAGACTCCTTTGCCAAATCCAAGGTCAGGAAAGAGTTTTCCTCAAAGGGTTTTATAAGTTTTGGTTCTTACATTTAGATCCATTTTGAATTAATTTTTGTATACAGCATGAGGTAAAAGTCCAACTTTATTCTTTTGCATATGGCTATAAAGTTGTCCCAGCATCTTTGTTGAAAAGACATTTCTTTCCCCCATTGAATGGTCTTGGTGCCCTTGTCAAAAATCAGTTGACCATAAAAAAAAAAAAAAATCAGTTGACCATAAATATATAGTTTATTTCTGGACTCTGAATTCTATTCCATTGATCTACATGTCTATCCTTGTGCCAAAACCACACTGTCTTGATTGTCATTGCTTTGCAGTAAGTTTTGGAAGTGGGAAGTGTTAATCCTCCTAGTTCTTTTTTTCCAAGATGTTTTGGCTATTCTGGGTCTCTTGTAATTCATTATACATTTTATTTCATTTTTAATTTTTTTCAAATTTTTGTTTAAATTCTAGTTAGTTAACATATACTGTACCGTTATAAATTTTAGAATCAAGGGGTGCCTGGGTGTCTCAGTCAGTTAAATGTCCGACCCTTGGCTTCAGCTCAGGTTATGATCTCACAGTTGATGGGTTTGAGCCCCACATCTGGTTCTGTGCTGACAATGCAGAGCCTGCTTGGGATTCTCTCTCTCCCTCTCTCTCTCTCTCTCTCTCTCTCTCTCTCTCTCTCTGTCTCTCTCTCTCTGTCCCTCCCTGGCTCACCTGTGCTCCCTCTCTCTCAAAGTAAATAAACTTAAAAAAATAAAATAAATTTTAGAACCAAGATATCAATTTCTACAAAAAGTCAACCAGGATTGTGATTGAGATTGCATTGAATCTTTAGACCAATTTGGGGAATATTGCCATTTTAACTATATTAAGTCTGCTGACCCGTAAACATGGGATGCTTTTTTATTTATGTAGATCTTTAATTTCTTACAATAATGTTTTGTAGTTTTCAGAATACAAGTATTACGATTTTTAGTCAAATTTGTTCCTAGGTATTTTATCCTTTTTGATGCTATTGTAAATGAAATTGTCATCAGAATTTCATTTTTTGATTGATCATTGCAAGTGTTTAGAAATACAGCTGGATTTTGTATGTTGATCTCATATCCTGTAACCTTGCTGAATTTATTAGTTCTAATTGTATGTGTGTGTGTGTGTGTGTGTGTGTGTGTGTGTGTGTGTGTGTATTCCTTAGGACTTTCTATATACCAAGTTATGTCATAATAGAGATAGTTTTACTTTTTGATTTCCAATCTGATGCCATTTATTTATTTATCTATTGATCTATCTATCTTGCCTATTTGCTTTGGCTGGAACCTGCAGTACAATGTTGAATGGAAGTGGCTAGAGCAAATATCTTTGTCTTGTTCCTGATCTCAGGAGAAAACATCTAGTCTCCCACCATTATGATTTAGCTGTGGGATTTTTGTAGATTCTGTTTATCAGGTTGAGGAAATTCCCTTCTATTCCTTGTTTGTTGAATTTTTTTTTTTTTTTTTAATCATGAAAGGGTGTTGGATTTTTACATGAATTCTTAAAACATGCTCCTTCTCCCCTATGGATGAATTAGTAAAAGATATCCCTCCCTGCCTGAATGATATAGAAAAAGTCATCCCCCATCCTCCAAGTGGATGTTTTAGAAAAAGCCATTGTCCCTTTGGGTGGACTTAGTCTCACACTGGTGTGTTTGACTTGGTGAGCCAAATGCTCATCTCTTACCTGGGTGTCCTTATTCAAGAACTAATCTATATATGGTGGACTCACCCCATAATCACTTTCTTCAGTATCTACTTTCCTAATGTCTAGGGCCTCTTTGATTCTTTTTTTTTTTTTTAAAGAGAGTTTATGCCGGGGTTCCTGGGTGGCTCAGTCAGTTAAGCGTCCGACTTTCAGCTCAGGTCATGATCTCGTGGTTCGCGAGTTCAAGCCCCGCGTCAGTCTCTGTGCTGACAGCTCGGAGCCTGGAGCCTGCTTTGGATTCTGTGTTTCCCTCTCTCTCTGCCCCTCCCCTACCCATGCTCTGTTTCTCTCTGTCTCAAAAATAAATTAAAAACATTTAAAAAAAATAAAATAAAATAGAGTTTATGCCAATGGAAGATGTATAGATGAGAACCAGATATAAAATCTTGCATCAGTTTTAAGTAGTGTACCTGTTTCAGTCTACTGACTTACCTCTGCCTTCTGTGGTCCCTAGCAACTCCAATTCCTGAGCTTCTCTGGAATTTATTATCTTTCTCTGTAGGTACCTGAATTTGACCTTCCTCTGTTCTGCTAAGTCATTTGTCTTTCTTCACCCACTTTTGATAGGTATCTTTTTTCTTTCTTTTTCTTTCTTTCTTTCTTTCTTTCTTTCTTTCTTTCTTTCTGCTGGTATCTTTTTGACTTGGAGTTACAGATATCTTCTAGTTCAAAGAAGATGGAGTTTGTGCTTCTATTTCTTATTCTCCTTGTTGTGGAAAAGAAAATTTTTCTTAAAGAGAAAAAATATTTTTGCTCTCTTTAAGTCAGAATTCAATGCTCTCATTCTGGAAGTGTGTAAACCTAATGCCCCCCCAAAATGAAACAAATCACCTCATTCCTAGGCTAGTTAATGAAAGAGCTAAAACTAGAATTCAGAATTCCTGATTCCCTAGCCCAAACTTAACAATGAATTTATTGTTTATCCATAGAAGCATACAAGTGAGCGCTGATAGGTAACTTTGAGGTCCTAGGGCAATTTCATGAAGTTTTCCATGAAACTCCTTAATAATATAACATAAATGGATTTCAGCATTTGTTCAAATGTTGGTGTGAATAGGAGAATTCACTGTCCCATGTCTGTCTATTCTTATTTCAGAAAGCTCTGATTATTAGAAAAAAATTTTCCCCTAAAATGTTTTTCTTCATTTCCATTATCCTATTCTGCTGTCTTTAGTTACAAAGAGCTATTATATGTAAAAATAATAATATAGCTTGGTGAATAAAAGGCTGGTTGTTATAATTTGGAGAAAGGATACTAAAATCACTGCTTCTAATTCTTTGCCCAATGTTAGATCTGGATTATTCACCAGCAAAATGGAGAAAAGCCTGAAATTCCACATAACAAAGATTGGGATAATTAATCAACAGCAACTTTAGTTTATAAAAATAATTTCTAAGTTAGCTAGCTCTCAAACCATTAAATAAAACTTCTGTGTAACAAAATGAATGACTAATTATCAAGGGATAAGATTCCTGAAGAAAATATTTGAGTCAAGTGGGAGGTTGTATATGAAATTGCCAAGTAAGTATTATAGGTACATAACATAAGTTGTGTAAGCACAGAAAGATTGGAAAGTGTGAATTGCTCAGAGAATCAAATGTATGGTAAGGGTATAGAAAGGAAAAAATCTGGTCTTTCCTCTGGGTTTCTCTTCACTCTCATACTACTACCATACTCACAACACTTCGGACACCAAAGGTGTGGATTTTTTTTTTCCCCCACACCAAATAATTCTGTGACACCAGCTGGGTGTCCTACAATTTAACTCAATCCTGACACTACTTGGAGATAGCATCAGATCACACAGGTTAAGAACTCAATCCCACAAGACTGTCCCTCACTTAAAAAAATTTTTTTATGTTTATTTTTGAGAGAGAGAATGATAAAGCATGAGTGGGGGAGGGGCAGAGAGAGAGACACAGAATCCAAAGCAGGCTCCATTCTTTGAGCTGACAGCACAGAGCTTGATGTGGGGCTCGAACCCATGAACCCTGAGATCATGACCTGAGCCTCAGTAAGATGCTTAACCAGCTGAGCCACCCAAGCACCCTAACTGTCCCCCACTTTAGATGCCAATTACAAGTAATAGGTCTGGGTTACCCACAACTTTTGTCCAACATGGCCACAAATTGGAGGTTCCCATGATTTCCTCCCTCTTGGATTCTACTATTTACTAGAAGAGCTCACAGAAGTTGGGGAAACACTTATGTTTACCTGTTTGTTAAAAGATATGATAAAGAATAAACAGCCAGATGAAGAGATACATAGGACAAGGTCTGGGAGGGTCCCAAGTGTAGGAGATTCTATTCTCTTGGAAATGGGGTGTGGTGTGTCACCCTCCACACTATTGGGGTTTTATGGAGGTTTCCTCACATAGGCAAGATCAATTAATAACTCCATTTCCAATCCTTCTTCCTTCTCTGGAGAATGGGGCATGGGGCTGAAAATTCCAGGCTTCTAATCATGGCTTGGTCTTTCTGGTGACCCGCCCCCATTCAGGAGTCTACCCAGAATCACCTCATTCGAATAAAAGATGCTCTGTAGTGCTCTTATCACTTAGGCACTTAGGAATTTACAAGCATTTTAGTGCCCTATGTCAGAAACTAGGGGTGGAGACCAACATATTTATTTTTTATTATTTCACAGAGTACATGGTGGTTATGAAGACATAGAAAATCTGTCAGGAAAGGTAATAATGTTAAACACTAACATTTTATTAAGCTATATTCTGGCTATATTTAGTACTTTTAATGCAAGAACCTTCATAACAATCTTATGATGCAGATACTATTATTATCCCATTTTACAGATGCAGAAAAGGAGGAATGAGAGTGTTAGGTTAACTAACCTAAGGTTATATAGTTAATAAATGATAAAGAAGGACTTCGAACCCAGGCAGTGTACCTACCCCTCAAGAAGTGATCTTATCACAAATGGTCTTTCTATTTTGAAGGTTCTAGGACTTTTTAGGTAGGAAGTTGGAGACATTGATAGAAACATCCTCTTCTCTCTCTTCACCTTTGGCCTGGCTATCTAAAAGGAATACCTGAAATAAGACAAGTGGTTGCAGTTTTTGGAACCAAAGCGGAGGCCAGAGGATTGTTACAAACTCTCTGATCCTCCATATGTAACCTGGGTTTGGGAGGACAGACCTGTTGATGACTGGTATTTCAAGTAGGGTAGAGACCCTTGCGAGGGGATACCCTACCTTCCTATATAAGAAGAAAGATAATTAAGCTGTGAAAGGAGAATGAGTATTGGTGTCAATCAGTACTTGATGCCAGTTCTTTTGGCTATTGTTTTTCACTTCCTATGAATCTTTTCTGCAAATGCACATAGAAAAAAGTAAGACATTTAAAACCCCCATAAATTAAGCGCTGCCACCTATTGTTTTTATACATACTAACTCATTTAATCCTCTCAGCAATCCTATAAGACAGGTACAATTATTATTCTTATTTTACAAATGAGGACATAAAAGCGCTAAGTTACAAAGTTATATAGTATCTTGCTTACAGTCTTACAGAAAATAAATGGGGGAGCTAAGTGAAGCTGAAACGAACAATAAAGCTGCCAATAAGTACTAAACAGCTGATTAAAAATTAGTATTTTTGAGATACCGTGTAGCAGAAAGAGCTGATTTGGATGAGGACTTGGATTCAAGCTCCAACATTTAGTGCTGTGTAAAGATTAGGGGCTAGCTGGTCACCCTGGGCAATTTCCTGGCATACCAAAAGGGAGACAGTAATACCTACTTCATAAGGTTTTTGCCAGGATCTAGTGAAGTGATTATTGTAAAGCGCAGTGTAATCCCTAAATGTCACACAACCGTGAGAAACAACTACCGGCCCACAGTTCGGAAATTTGGGATCTGGACAATCCTGAAAAACAAGCCCTATTGACGCTCCTCCCGGAAACCGGAAATCGACGCAGGGCCCTCTGGGATTTGTAGTCTTGAACAGGCTCTGGCATGATTTTCTCCCTTAGTTGGGGAGGCTCGTTGTAAGCCCCGGAAGTACTCGTCGCCCGAGGGGCGTGCTGGCTAGGAAGTGGGGTCAGAGGCCGAGCGGGGCAGAAGGCGTTCCTGCCACTGGCCTAGTTGCTATGTAGTGGAGGGGCAGGCGTCGTCCCGCATGTTCTGGAACGTTCTTGGGCTCGACTAGGGCAGGAGCCCCAGGACTTCTAGTTGCCGGCTTCGGGTCCCTGCCGGCTGAGCGGAGTCGCCGCCATGTTTGGCTGCTTGGTGGCAGGGAGGCTGGTGAGGATGGGGCCGGGTGGTATCAGGAAGGGGGCAGGACACCCGAGGGCGAAGCCCCGGGAAGGGGAGGGTGCTCCGGTGCAAGAGATGCGGGGAAACCCCTTAAGTGTTCTTTCCAGCTACATATTAGGGTGGAGAGTGGGTGTTGGGGTGTTCGTTCTCCTTTGCCCTCAGCTCTGTTCAGTCATTTAAATAGTAGCCACGTTAGCTACCATTTATCGAGTGTGGATTATCTATATGCTTGGCAATGCACGCCTTTTGTCCATTTCTCATAATTTCAGCCTTCTAGGTAGCGCTAATTTGGCACTTCACATTTAACCCTCGTAACTCGTGAGATAGTTATTATAATTTCTGTTTTGCAGTTGAGGAACTTAAGCTCAATCGGCAGTTTATTTTAAAAAAATTTTTTTAAACGTTTAACAGAGAGAGACAGAGCATGAATGGGGGATGGCCAGAGAGAGGGAGACACAGAATCTGAAACAGGCTCCAGGCTCTGAGCTGTCAGCACAGAGCCCGACGCGGGGCTCGAACTCACCGACCGAGAGATCATGACCTGAGCTGAAGTCGGATGCCTAACCGACTGAGCCACCCAAGCACCCCTCAATCGGCAGTTTACACGCCTGAGCTCATAAAATAAGTTAGAGATAAACCTGGCGTTTGAATCTAGTCTGTAACATACTGTTTCTAAAAGATTAAGGTACCGGGGCAGTGTATATACCTTTTCGGGCCTTTTGGAAGGACCCCAGTAAAAATATGCTTATGGTAATTGGAAGTTGGCTGATAGAAACACCTAAAACTTAAGTGTGAGTCATAGCTGAGGTACCCCAGAAGGGTATGAGCTGCGAAAATCCTTACTGGTCCAAAGAGATAATAACCTGCTTTGCCAGATGATTAGCGTTAAATGAGATCACCTAGAATTGTTAAGGAATAATCTGAGAATAATCAAGAGAATGAACCTTGCTTCCCTTAGAAACCACCCAGAAATCCACTTCAGACTCTACTCCTTTCACCCAGAGTTCTTTTTCTTTCTTTTTTTCTCCCTGCTTAGTTAAATTTTGCAGCCCCTTTGTTGAATTAAAATTTTTACCAACTTTTGATAATGTGTTTTGTGCGTTAAGAAACCACAAAGATAAATTGGAGATGACTAGCCTCAGAAAGTTTATTGTCAGTCTCTTGAATGACTGGGAGGCCACTTTTGGTGATGGTGGTAATTGGTAATATTGGTGAGATAACTTTGGATTGCTCCCTGCTGTTGGCAGGGAAAATGAAAGGACCAGCCTGGGGTGAGTGTGGGACTTGTATGAATGAGTGTCCTTAATGAATGGTATTTAAAATGTGTGTATGTGTTTTGTTTTTATTTATTTTTAAGTAACCTCTGTCCAACGTGGGTTTCACCTCATGACCCCGAGATCAAGAGTCACATGCTTTAGCAACTAAGCCACGGAGGTGCCCGTGTGTGTGTGTGTGTGTGTGTGTGTGTGTGTGTGTGTGTTTGTGTGTGTTTTAAAGAAAAGCACATAGATCCATGTATCTCTCACGTTGTCAACTGATTGGGAAGGACATTTAATTATAGCAATACCTGTGTCTACTTACCTAACACCTAACCTCTGTAATGGAAATACAGTAGAGGTTTCTTTCTTTCTTTCTTAACGTTTATTATTGTTATTATTATTATTTTTTTTTTTGAGAGAGAGAAACAGAGTGGGGGATGGGCAGAGACAGGGAGACAGAATCTGAAACAGGCTCCAGCCTCTGAGCTGTCAGCACAGAGCCAGATATGGGACTCGAACTCATAAACCTGGTCATGACCTGAGCTGAAGTCGGAGGCTTAACTGACTGAGCCACCCAGGTGCCTCTCCAGTAGGGGGTTTCTTAAAGATAAGCTTTTTGGGAGGTGTGTGACTCTTAGTTAATCAAAGAACATGTTAATCACAATGAAGGGCAAATAGACCTAGAGACATCCAAAACTTAACTTCATTATTCTCTAACCAGAAACACCCACTTAACCTAAAATTATGAACTCAGTTTCATTCCTTGAAAATTTTTTCTTCACTAAAAGAGTTCTCTTTTCCCTAAGGTCAAGGATTAGTGTGTCATAATACAGATTTACAGAATGGTGGTTGTTAGAGTTGACGTTTAACAAATACTTGTTTTGTCTGATGGCTATTTCATGCTTTGTAAATACCATAATTTCATATGTTTTTTTAAGATTATGTGCATGCCAAAAACTGGTGAAATTGAATTTAATACTAATACAGGCAGTTTGTCTTTCTATTTATGTTTTTCCTTTGTTTTGTTCTCTGTGTTTAAACTGGACAGTTTTTAATAGGGTTGGAAAACTTCAGAAGAGGAAATCGAAACTTGATTTTAAGAACATTCATCCTTAAAAAAAACAAAAACAAAATAAAACCAAAACAACAACAACAACAAAAGAACATTCATCCTTCATCTCTTGGGAGTAAATTTAGGGCAATTCATATTAGATTATTGATAATATGTAACTAAAAATTTTTAAAGTTTCTTTGTAGGAGTAGCTAGGATATTATAAAAGAAAAAAAGTAGTGGCACCTGAGTGGCTCAGTTGGTTAAGTGTCAGACTTTGGCTCAGGTCATGATCTGGTGGTTTGTGGGTTCGAGCCCTCTCAGGCTTTGTGCTGACAGCTCAGAGCCTAGAGCCTGCTGCAGATTCTGTGTCTCCTCTCTCTCTCTCTGCCCCTCCAGCCCCCCCCCCCCAAATAAGTTAACATTTTAAAAAATTAAAAGAAAAAATAAGCATTTTTGTAACAGCAAATACTAGCAAAGGAAAAGAAGTTACATTCTGGGTAATAAGAATTGACCATTAAGAATCTTAAAATACTGGTAGTGATTCAGATTTGGTGTTTTGGTCAATAGTCAATGGCCATAGCAATTAAAAAGAAAACGAAAAAACGTTGTATCATGTTAACTCTTGACGCCTATCGACCTGAGTGCCCTCAGAATTACTACTTTTTGCTAATGGATGTGATATGGCAATTACCAATAATTTTTTTGAAGTCGATAAAAGAATTTTCTCTGTGGAAGTAGATTTCTCAAACTTCAAAATAAGATAAGATCTCATTCTAGAAACTGACATTCAATTCTAGAACCGAAAGTTAGATTATGAAATGAGTCAAGAGGAAACTTTTATAGGTTCCCACTTAGCACATTCTGGGTAGAATTTTTGCATTTTATGTACAGTTGATTTTCGTTGTTCACAATAGTTAGGTTCTGTGAAGTCAGTGTGAACATTGATTTGGTAAATAATGAATTGTTTCCCCTAGGGGAAATACAGGGTTAGGTTTCTTTGAGCCTCTGATCTGATGACAGTTTTTATCAACTTATCATTACATAACTTTGTTTTTTGTATGTTTCTGTTTAAAGGCATGTTATTTAATATGTGTTGTTGATTCATTAACATTGAACTTAACAGCCAGTAACACCATAACTCATTTCTGAATGAAACTTATGTAACATACTTTCTAAATAAGGCACATAACAACCTTTTTGGACTTAGGAATACCAGCCAGCATTTCAGTGTGCCATTTTAAATATCAGAATCACCAACAAAAAGCAGAAAATACAAACATGGCAGTAAATTGATTGTGAAAAGGACACTCGTTTACAGTATGAGAGCTGAAACAAGAAGGCACAGCTAACTTTTTTCCACTTCAGCTGGGAACATGTGCATTAGGCAACTCAGAATTTTTGCTGCTCTGCCCATTAACATGTCCATGAATGACCACCATAGGGTGATGAATATTGATTTTGTGCTTGGAAATAAATTTTAGTGAGTAGACAAATTAGCAAATGTGGAATCTGCAAATAATGAGGGTTAACTAATTCCTTCTGGATTGCTTACCCATTTTAATTTCCTGAAGTTCTTTACCTTTATACTAGAGGATAAGGCTTTGGTGGTGTGGTATTTTGAACAGCCTTTCATTTCTGTAACATACTGAAGCTGTAGTAATTTACTTGTGTAAGTAAATTCCTTTCAGGGCACTTCAGAAAGAATTTAGTTATGTTTTTTAAAGGTTACACTCATTACATGATCATTTTAAGGCTGAATATGTATATATTTGGATTTTCTTTTTAAATTTAACACTGGTATATTTGGAAATTCCATATAGACTATCAGATTAACCTGAGGTTATACTGGGTATAATGTCTATAATTGCTTATACTTGGTAACAAGCAATACTGTAAGTGTTCTAGAAACTCCTCAAACTATTGAACTAAGATGAGTTTCTTATTTTCTAGGTGCAAACAGCTGCACAGCAAGTGGCAGAGGATAAATTTGTTTTTGACTTGCCTGATTATGAAAGTATCAACCATGTTGTGGTTTTTATGCTGGGAACAATCCCGTTTCCTGAGGGAATGGGAGGATCTGTCTACTTTTCCTACCCTGATTCAAATGGGATGCCTGTATGGCAACTCCTAGGATTTGTCACAAATGGGAAACCAAGTGCCATCTTCAAAATTTCAGGTCTTAAATCTGGTAAGAATAATATTAAAATAATTTCATAATTAAGCTGTTTTGTTAATAGCATGACATAGGATATGGCTCTTTTTTTTTTTTTTTTCATTATGTTTTTCTGGTTGCTAAAGTGGTATATTATTTTTAAAAATTCAGATGATACCCAGAACATTTGAAAAGTAAAAAGCAAAGGACCTCTTTCTTGGCTCTTCACATTTCCATCCTCTGTCCCTGGAGAGAACAACTCGCTGTTGTTACCTTTGTATGGTATATACTTTTGTAAAGGGATTTTATTGGGTGTTTTAATAAATAATGACAAGGCATCTCAGAATTTGTGATACGCATCTGTGTTTTAAATAAACAGACAAAGCAAGTAGACGTGTTTATGAAATAAAATGAGAGTTCTCTTTTTTTTAAATGAAGATTTTTGAACTTTTAGATTTGATTACCCTCCAGTGTTTTTCTCTTGGTTGTACTGACATTGCAGGTGTCAGAACTTACAGGGGCATAATCCTTGCTTTGATGCTTTGAAGTATTTTGGAGAAATGTGAGAACAAAACTAGATTAGGTGCTAGTTACTGCCACTGAATCTCCGGTTCCCTTGAAAATCTAGATGAAAACAGACATGAAAATTCTTAGTACATTCTTCTGTCTATTGAGTCCAAGGAAAAATTATATTTAGGCAATATATTTATATATTTAACAAACATTTGGGTATATACTATTAAGATTTAAAGATAATGATTAAGTTCTTGGTGGAGATGACTCATACTCTTATAAAGGAAGATAGTTTTGTAGACCAGTAATTAGAAGGGTGCAGTGTAATAGTGGATGTTTTTACAAGGTGCTGAGAGAGAATATACAGGGGAGCAATTAACTCTCAAGTGGATTGGGTAAGGTTTCCAGGAGGAGGTGATATTGGGACTCTTGGGAGGAGAAGAAGCTTGTTAGGCCTGTGGGAGGCCTATTGGACATTCTCTTCTAGGTGGAGATAATATGTGTATAATGGAGAAATTTTGAAAGTGTGGTGTGCACAAAATGGTACAAGGGTAGGATAGGCAGGCATGGATCAAGAAAAGCTTTATGTATCATACTGACTCATTTGAATTTAATAGATTAGCAATTTTAAATGGACTTAGAACACAGGCCTATTTGGTAGTATTAAAAAAATGTGTGACATAATGTAAATACTCAAAAGTTTACATGTACTCTGAAGCCTATCCATTTTTCCCTCCCCATAAAGAACTGCTCCAGGGACGCCTGGGTGTCTCAGTCAGCGTCTGACTCTTGATTTTGGCTTAGGTCATGATCCCAGGGTCGTGGGATTGAGCCCCATGTTGGGCTCCGTACTGAGAGTGGAGCCTGCTTGAGATATTCTCTCTCTTTCTTCCTCCCTCCCCCCTTCTTCCCCTCCACCCTGCTCGCTCTTATCTCTCTCTAAAGTAAAATGGGGGAAAAAAAAAAAAAAGACCTGCTCCTATAGGTATAGAGGAGCCGGTAAACAATTTTGGGTACGGGAGGTGATATGATCAGGTTTTGTTTTTAGCCTGGGGGCTGTGTAAAGAATGAACTGGAGCAGTTCTGGCCAGATAATGGACAGTTAAGTGCTGTTATTTTATGTAGTTGGAATTCTACAAGAAGCAGTGGGAGAAAGAGAGAGAAACAGAAGGTAACAATATTTAAAGCTAAATTCTGTTTAGAATTAATGATAAATACTTATCTCTAGATTTAAGAAGCAGGACAAAATCCCTACAGTCCTTCTCAACTGGGGTTCCATGAGATAATTATGCTAAATCCTAAGACAGTGGTTCTTAAAGCATGATTACCTGACCAGCAGAATCAGCATTAGCATTAGCATCACCTGGGAGCTTGTTAGAAATGCAGATTCATGGCAGGACCCCAGACCTACTGTGTCAGAAACTGTGGGTGAAGTCCAGTAGTTTATAGTTAAATAAGTTCCCCAGGTGTTTTGTATGCTACAGTTTGAGAACACTAATGTCTCATACATTTAGCATGGATTCAGTTCTGAATAGTCTTAGGGAGAATTAAGAAAATAGTCATTCTCAAATCACTTTTTCTCTTTTATGTGACTGTGCCTAAAAATAAATGAACAATCTGTAAGTAGAAGGAATATGAATGGACAATTCAGTACATCCTCATGAAATTTCTGGGCCTTTACTGGAAAGAGAAAGTAATAAAGGAATCAGAGAGAAAAGATAAGTTATTTGTAACTGGATGGCAGTTAGTTTAGCAGACTTATCATGAGTGAATAGAGGCCAAAACTAATAGATTAATATCTTTGAAGTGCCAAGGAGACATAAACTAACTCTCAAAACTTTAAAGTAATGGAGAAATAAATATATTGAGTTGGAGGTGGAGAGTTTACTACTCATAGACTATTACTGAAAGAACTATTGAATACTTGTACTTTATAGGAGAAAATTGAACCCACAATGTAGAAGAGCATGCAAGAGGCAAAGTTTAAGATTGGTAAACACGTAGACTAATCTGGCAATGTGATTGTATAAAACAACACAATAAATAACTTAAATGCAGAAGAATTAAATACCGTACTAGAAAATAATGCATAAGACAGGAAGGGTAGTGATCTGAGTTAAAGCTTTCTGAGTTCTTACTGTTTAGAAGGGATAATAGTATTCTACTTTCAGATAATCCTGTTAAAATTTAAGGAAAAGTTAAAAAGTAAAAGCGTACTATATTAAAAACAAAATAAGATGGATGAAAATAATTTCAATTATGTCAATTATCAAAACAAATGTAAACAGGGGCGCCTCGGTGGCTTGTCGGTTAAGTGTCAGACTTCTGCTGAGGTCATGATCTCACAGTTTGTGGGTTTGGGCCCTGCATTGGGCTCTGTGCTGACAGCTCAGAGCCTGGAGCCTGCTTCAGATTCTGTGTCTCCCTCTCTCTCTGCCCTTCCCCACTCACACTCTGTCTCTCTCTCCCTCTCAAAAGTAAATAAAACATTAAAAAAAAAAAAAAAAAAAAAAAGAAATGTAAACAGAATACACTTGCCAGAGAAGACATGGAGGCTCCAGGATGGAATTTTTTTTTTTTAATTTATTTTTTAAATATACATCCAAGTTAGTTAGCATATAATGCAATAATGATTTCAGGAGTAGATTCATTAATGCCCCTTACCTATTTAGCCCATCCCCCCTCCCACAACACCGCTAGTAACCCTCTGTTTGTTCTCCATATTTAAGAGTCTCTTATGTTTTGTCCCCTTCCCTGTTTTTATATTATTTTTGCTTCCAGGATGGGATTTTTTTTTTAAAAAGCCGCAAACAAATAATTATGTTGCTGCTTATGAGGAATGGATCTAAAACACCTTAACACAAGGAACCAAAGAAAAAAAAGTCACAGATATATTAATTTTAAGAAAAACTAGACTAAGACAAAAGCATTATCAGGATTTAGAAGAAGATTCATTAAGAATGAGAGAATTCATTAGGAAAACCAAAATATTTTTAGGAAAAGATAAGTCATGTATTTGTATATGTAACTTCAATATCTATTTAAAAATTGACATTTATTTATTTACTTATTTTTTAAGTTTACGATTATTTTTAGTAATCTCTACACCCAATGTGGGGCCCAACTCACCACCCAGAGATCAAGAGTTGCATGCTCTTGGGGCACCTGGGTGGCTCAGTCGGTTGATTGGCTGACTTCAGCTCAGGTCATGATCTTGCGGTCTGTGAGTCGAGCCCCACGTTGGGCTCTGTGCTGTCAGTTCAGAGCCTGGAGCCTGCTTCAGATTCTGTGTCTCCCTCTCTTTCTGCTCCTGCCCCACTTGTGCTCTATCTCTGTCTCTCAAAAAATGAATAAACGTTAAAAAAAAAAAAAAAAAGAAAAAAGAAAAAAGAGTTGCATGCTCTTCTGACTGAGCCAACCAGGTGCCCCTAAGAAATTGACATTTAGAATGATAAATGGTATTAATATTTATCTAACCTCTCTTGATAATTAATACATCAAGTAAATAAAATATTAGTAAAATGGAGGATTTGAATAAAAGATTAACAAGCTTGAGCAAATGACATTTATAGAACCCTGTACCTAATAATTAGATTATACACTTAAAAAAAATTTTTTTTAAGTGTTTATTAATTTTGGAGAGAGACAGTGACAGAATGCAAGTGGAGTAGGGTACAGAGAGAGAGGGAGACACAGAATCTGAGGCAGGCTCCAGGTCTGAACTGTCAGCCCATCGCTCGACCTCAGGACCTCAGGAACCATGAGATCGTGACCTGAGCCAAAGTTGGACACTTAACTGACTGAGCCACCCAGGTGCCCCAGATCATGTACATTTTTAAGTACAGAGAACATTTATGACATTTGACTGCATACCAAGTCATGAAGCAAAATGCAGTAAATGGCAGATAATCGGTATGTAGCCTATAATGCAACGTAATTACAAATCAAAGGATAAAACATTGTTAGGTTTTGAAATCTTCCCTTTTGCACGTAGCTGTCCGGGCCCAGATGGTTTTACAAAGTTCAGTTCAACCATTATGAAACAAATTGTTCATCTTATATAAGCTTTCAGAGAGTAGAAAGAGATGGTTACCCAGGTTATATACATATTTTATTAATGTTTATTTATTTTGAGAGAAAGCAAGCTGGAGAGAGCGATTGTGAGGGAAGGGCAGAGAGAGAGGGAGAAAGAATCCTAAACAGACTACGCTGTCAGCACATAGCCCCACCCGGGGCTCGATCCCACAAACTGTGAGGTCATGGCCTGAGCTGAAATCAAGAGTTGGATGCTTAACTGAGCCACCCAGGCACCCACCCAGCTTATATTTTTAAGCTGGTACAATCTTAATACCAAAAAGGACAAGGACAGTATGAAAGAGGAAATTTGGCCTCTGTCAATTTTATTTATTTAAGATTTTTATATCAATGTATATAAAATAGTTACAAAATGAATTCAACAAGATACCTTTTCTTACTTTTCATGGTAGAATATTAAAGCATATACAAAAGTAGACCAGATGGAACACTGAACCTCTCTGTACTCATCACTTAATTTCAAAAACGACCAATTCACGGACATTGTTATTTCTTTTATATTCCCACTCACTTCTCCCTTGTATTATTTGGAAGCAGATTCCAGAATCGTAACATGTAGTCCATAAATATATTTGTATGTGTCTTTAAAAGAGAAGGTCTTTCTTTCTCTTGCTTTTTAAAACAGAACCATAATGTTGCTATCATGTCTAAAAACTAAGGATAATTCCTTAATATGGAATTCAATGTCTAGTGTTCAGATTTCCAGTGATTTCAGAAGTTTTTTGTTCATATATTTTAAAGTTGTAAATACTTTCAATCAACCTTGTATATTGCAACTGGTTGATCTCTCAAGTATCTTTTATAAAAATTACAGGTTCAGTGTATTTTCTGTTCTCTATTTCCTGTAAATTAGTTGGATTTAGAGGTTTGATCAGACTTCATTTGAGATTATTTTTAAAAAATTGTTGGTAGGATTATTACAGGTGATAGTATGTTCTTTGATCAGGAAGCAAGTAAAACTTTGGATTGTGAGTAACTTTTTCTATGAGTGTTCTGCAAGATGAGCAAACATTTCTAATAAATTTTAACTGAATAAAGGAGCGATGTTTTGGAATATGAGTAGTACGTGATGCCGAACATCACATGATCACAACTGAGCCAATAGTTCTTGAAATTCTCTTTGATATACAAGTGCTTTGGATTACAAGCATGTTTCCAACGAATTATGTTCACAAACCAAGGTTTTATTGTACATGGTTATCTCTTTTTGTAAAATTAACATCCATAAATATGCAGTGCCTACATTTGTTAATTCAGTGGGGGTTCAAAATCATCATATTCTAATTCTGTTATTTCATTTATTAGCTATAAAGAGACTCTTGAATATCTACTGTTTGGTTACCCAGAGGTAGAGTCATTATAGGAAGGGCATAATAAATGCTTGCCTTTCCTTTTCATATATTAGTGTTCAAAAAATGAGTTGATTTCCTAACATCCAAAAGTAGTAAGCTTTTTTTTAAAGATTGTAAAATCATGGAGTTATGTGGTATATATTTATTTATGTTGTATGTGTTCTAACCATTGGCATACCTCAGGATCCACTGAACCTAATTTTAATTTTTCTGTAAAGATTTTATTTTTTAAAAATAATCTCTACTCCCAACATGGGGCTCAAATTTGAAACCCTAAGATCAAGCATTGCATGCTCCATTGACTGAGCCACCTAGGTACCCACTAATTTTAATTTTTCATTTTCTTTTTTAGGCAGTTACTGATCTTTCGTGATTTTTACCCTTTCTTAAGAAATCTTCCAAAGAAAAGGGGCACCTGCGTGGCTTAGTTGGTTAAGCGTCTCTTTGGCTCAGGTCACGATCTCATGATTCATAAGATTGAGTTCCATGTCAAGTTCTGTGCTGATAGCGCAGAGTCTGCTTGGGATTCTCTCTTTCTCTTTCTGCCCATCCCCTGCTTGCGCTCTCCCTTTCTCTCTCTAAATAAATAAATAAACATTTGAAATAAAAAATACAAACTCTGGGGCGCCTGGGTGGCTCAGTCGTTTAAGCGTCCGACTTTGGCTCAGGTCATGATCTCATGGCTTGTGACTTCGAGCCTGGCCTCGGACTCTGTGCTGACAGCTCAGAGCCTGGAGCCTCTTCAGATTCTGTGTCTTTCTCTCTCTCTCTCTCTCTGCCCCTCCCCTGCTCACACTCTGTCTCTCTCTGTCTCTCAAAAATAAACATTAAAAAAAAAAAATCTTCCCAAGAACAAAAAACTTACTTTTTATTAATAATTTTAATAATTTATTGAGATATAATTGACATACAGTAAATTGTACATTTTTAAAGTGTGCATTTTGATAAATTTTGAAGTATGTATATATACTTGTGAAACACCACACTCAAGATAATAAGCATATCACCCCCAGAAGTTACCTAGTGCTCCTTTGTAATCCCTCCTTTTATTTTGTCTCCTAGCCTAGGCAACTACTGATCTTTGTTTCACTATAAAATAGTTTGCATTTTCTAGAGTTTTATATGAATGAAAGCATACAATATGTATGCTTTTTTGCCTGGCTTCTTTGACTTATCTGAGTTATTTTTAGAACCATCCATGTTGTAGTATGTATCAATTCATTTCTTTTTATTTCTGGGTTGTATTCCATTGTATGGATGTATGACTATTTGTTCATCCTTTTACCCGTTGATGTATATTTGGATTGTTTAGGGGTTTTGACTCAAAAAATAAAACTCATATAAACATTTGTATACAAGGTTTTTGTAGGGACACATGCTCTCCTTTCTTTCGGGTAAATATCTAGGAGAGGAATGGCTGGATTGTATGGTATTTATATGTTTAACTTTTTGAGAATTTGCCAAACTTGGGGCACCTGGGTGGCTCAATTGGTTAAGCATCCAACTTTGGCTCAGGTCATGATCTCAGGGTTTGTAGGTTTGAGCCTCACTTCAGGCTTTGCGCTGACAGCTCAGAGCCAGGAGCCTGCTTCAGATTTTTTGTCTTCTCTCTCTGCCTCTCCCCCACTTGCACTCTCACTCTCTCTCAAAAATAAATAAACATTAAAAAAATTTTTTTTTGAACTGCCAAACTATTTTCCAACATGGTTGTTCCATTTTACATTCAACCAGCAGTGTATGAAAGTTCTAGTTTCTCTACATCCTTGTCAATGTTTGGTTCGGTTCACCTATTCTAATCTGTGTGGAGTGGTATACATTGTGATTGATTGATTGATTGTTTAGAGAGAAGGTGAGCAGGGCAGAGGGAGATAGAGAATCTCAAGCATGTGGGACACAATCCCATGACCCTGGGATCGTGACCTGAGCCAAAATCAAGAGTTGGCCACTCAACTGACTGAGCCACCCTGGTGCCCATATTGTGTTTTATTTTTTGTTTTTATTAAAAAAAATTTTTTTAAGGTTTATTTTTGAGAGAGAGAGACAGAGTGCAAGCAGGAGAGAGGCAGAGAGAGACAGGGAGACACGGAATCTGAAGCAGGCTCTGTGCTCCAAGCTGTCAGTCAGCACAGACCCCAACATGGGGCTCGAACTCATGGACCATGAGATCATGTCCACATTGTGTTTTAAATTTGCATTTCCCTAATGACTAATGATGCTGACATTTTTTCATATGCTTATTTGCATGTCTTTGTAT
Source organism: Panthera onca (assembly GCF_046562875.1). Classification (NCBI taxonomy): domain Eukaryota; kingdom Metazoa; phylum Chordata; class Mammalia; order Carnivora; family Felidae; genus Panthera; species Panthera onca. The sequence continues at coordinate 68,898,441 of NC_138348.1, forward strand.
GTTCCTTGTTGAAGTGTCTATTATTTTACTAGGTTGTTTTATTACTGAGTTTTGAGAGGTCTATATGTATTCTTGATGCAAGTTCTTTATAAGATATGTGATTTGAAAATGTTTTTTCCCAGTCTTTGGCTTGTCTTTTCTCTTAACAGTGCCTTTCATAGAGCAGAAGTTTTTAATTTTGATAAAATCAGTTTTTCAGTTTGTTCTTATGGATTGTGCTTTTAGTATTGAACCTAAGAAATCTTTTCCTAACCTTTTTCCTAACCCAAGGCTACCAAGGTTTTCTCCTTGTTTTTTAGTTTTAGATTTTATATTTATATCTGGGATCAAATTTGAATTAATTTTGTGTTTAGGGCAAGGTATAGATTGAAGTCCAGTATATATTTTTTCAGATGGATAGCCAAGTGTTCCAGCACCACTTTGTAAAAAAGACAAAGTAATGGCACATTTTTCTACATCCATTATCAAGTATGTTCACTTTGGTATTTACTTGGGAACTCCCAGAGTGCTCCATTTTAAAGTAAAATATAAACATACATAAATGAATATTTATTTATTTATTTATTTATTTAGAGGGAGGGCACAAGTGAGCGAGCAGCAGAGAGAGAGAATGCCACATGTGGCAGAGAGAGAGAGACAGACAAGAGGGGCTCACCCAGGGCTCATGTTTTTACCCGAAGTGGGGCTCATGCTCACTTGAAGCGTGGCTTGTGCTCACGTGAAGTGGGACATGAGCTCATGTGAAGTGGGACACGAGTTCTCCCAAAGTGGGTCTCGAGCTTACCCAATATGGGACTCAAACTCAGGAATTGTGAGATCATGACCTGAGCTGAAGTCAGATACTTAACAACTGAGCTACCCAGGCACCCCATAAATAAATATTTGTATATTGATTTTAAAAGACAAGAGGGGTGCCTGGGTGGCTCAGTCAGTTAAATGTCCAACCCTTGATCTCAGCTCAGGTCATGATCTCCCAGTTTGTGAGCTCGAGCCCCATTAGTTTGAGCCCTCCTTTGGCCTACATGCTGACAGCGTGGAGACTGCTTGGGATTCTTTCTCTCTCTCTCTTTGCCCCTCCCCTGCTCGTGCATGCATGCTCTCACTCTCTCAAAATAAATAAACTTTAAAAAAACTAAAGAAAAAGACAAGAAATTAAATACTATTACAGTTTTTCAATTTATTTTATTTTAAATGGTTATTTATTTTGAGAGAAAGCATGCATGTAGAGCAGAGGAGGGACAGAGAGAGAGGGAAGCAGGCTCTGCACAGTCAGCACAGAGCCTGACACGGAGCTCAATCTCATGACCCATGAGATCATGACCTGAGGCAAAATCAAGAGTTGGCTGCTTAGCCAACTGAGCCACCCAGGTGCTTCAATTAGAGTTTAAAAAAAAAAAAAAATTGCTAGTTTTAAACATGCTAGAAGATGAGATGGATACTGGTAAATATTTATAGTAAAAAGCAGTATAAGAAGAGAGCTAATTGGGGGAAAGAGTGATTATGTTTTTGGTTTGGGTTTGAGGAGCCTGTGGGACACAATAGCAGTGCCTCAAATATAAAATGGTAAGTTTTGTATAGGAATAGGCTAGTAGCCAGCTAACTGCTAACCTTTTGCATAGTTGGAAAGTGCAGGCTTATATGCAGAATTGTATGCATTAAGGTGAATTTTAGCCACCAGCCAGTAGACGAGGACCCATTGTTTGTTTTTGGAGACATACACATTATATTGTCAATTTAATGCATACCTTTATCTCTCTTCTTTTTGCCTCAGCTTTGCCAGCATTTTGTGTTTCTTTTTCATTTTTGATCATCACTTATTCCTTGCAGGACATGCCTTGGGGAATAGTGAAAAATGTTTTTTGTCTATCCTTTTCTCATTGCTTTTGGCTCTCTTTTCCCTTTTCTCTTGTGATCCCCGACAGGTTGAAGGTTGGTGTGCCGGTAGCATTTTGGGGTAATAATAACCTAGACATTTTCTTATTGTGTTATTTAATCGAATTTGGAGAATATTCAGCAATTAGAAATGTGTTAATTCAATTGCTATACTTGGAACAATAATAATAAGTTAGATATGTTTTCTGTTGTGGAGTTAGGTAAAATAGTCCTAAAACCTAATCCCAGAGTAAAACCTGATTCAGTAAGGGAAAATGGATTTATTTCCATTATGATAATTGGATTGTATTGTATCAATTGTATTGATAATTTTATCCATTAAAACAAATTTTCAAAGCAGTATTTATGATGGACAAAGCACAATATTTTATTAAAAATAAAGCAGCTTAAAATGTTTAGAAACTTAGCGCATATCAACATTAAGCAAATGATAAAATGCTGTTAAAATGTTTTGGGTTTTTTTTACTAGTAAGTTGTTTGGAAAAGCATTTTTTGGATGTTTAAAGTATTAGAGTTCTTTTTACATAAAAATAAGATGTTATTCATAGTAGGGAATGGTGTATTATTAAAATAAAAGAATAGGTTGACTTTTTTTTTTGAAGTTTATTTATTTTGAGAGAGAGAATGAATCCCAAGCAGGCTTCCATGCTGTCAGCACAGAGCCCAATGTGGGGCTTGATTCCACAAACCATGAGATCATGACCTGAGCTGAAATCAGGAATTGGACGTTTAAATGATTGAGCCACCCAAGTACCCCAAGAATAGGTGGACTTTTAATAGATCTATATTGTTGAACCTTTGAGATGCCCTATATTCAAGGGTATAGGTTTTATTACATTGGGCATTCTTAGCTAAGTAGCATGGCAGGGTGGGAAAGAGACGTGTTGAAGTACCTCCAGGCAGTTGTGATTGAACTGAAAAGTTATGAAGCTGAATTTGTATGAAAAAAATTTCATTAAAAAAAAATGTTTATTTATTTTGAGAGAGAGAAGAGCACGAGCTGGGGGTTGGTGGTGGTGGGTGCAGAGAGAGAGGGAAAGAGAATCCTAAGCAGCCTCTGCACTGTCAGCACAGAGCCCGATGTGGAGCTCAAACTCATGAACTGTTAGATCATGACCTGAGCCAAAATCAAGAGTCGGAGGCTTAACTGATTGATCCACACAGGTGCCCCTCAAAAAATTTCATTTTAAGAAACTTTGGCACTGTGCAGTTTTCTGCTAGATAATGAAAGATTTCTTAACTTTTCACTGAACAGTCCTTGTTGGGGCAGGTTAAGAGAGCTCTGTTGGGAGAATTGCATTTGATAGGGAGTCTTGAAACCAGTTACTGTGAGTTTTATTTTGATTGAGAAAAGATTCTTTGTGACTCTTGGGGTCTGAAAGGAGTTATATGGTGAATACATTTTTCTGGAACAATCTGGAGGTGATGGTTAACAAGTAGGATAGGGCTAAACTTGAAAATACGTAATGAAGGGTTTGATGTTAAGAAACAAAAATAGGGGCGCCTGGGTGGCTTGGTCGGTTGAGCGTCCGACTTCGGCTCAGGTCATGATCTCGCGGTCCATGAGTTCGAGCCCCGCATCAGGCTCTGTGCTGACAGCTCAGAGCCTGGAGCCTGTTTCAGATTCTGTGTCTCCCTCTCTCTCTGCTCCTCCCCTGTTCATGCTCTGTCTCTCTCTGTCTGAAAAAGGAATAAACGTTAAAAAAAAAAAAAAAAATTAAAAAAAAAAAAAATAGGGGCGCCTGGGTGGCTCAGTCGGTTAAGCAGCTGACTTCGGCTCAGGTCATGATCTCATGGTCCGTGAGTTCGAGCCCCGCGTTGGGCTCTGCGCTGACAGCTCAGAGCCTGGAGCCTGTTTCAGATTCTGTGTCTCCCTCCCTCTGACCCTCCCCCATTCATGCTCTGTCTCTCTGTCTCAAAAATAAATAAACATTAAAAAAAAAAAAGAAACAAAAATAATCTTCCCTTCCTCCCTTCATCCCCACCTACGTGGGATATAGAAATCCTAAAAAAAAAAAAAAAAAAAAAAAAAGCACAAGCTTAGGAGATAAGATTTGGTGGTTAGAGAATTGGAGAATATGGGAAGTTTCTTTACATGAGTCTCTTGTAATTTTGTCTTTAGATGCTGTCCTTGGTCTTTATAATGTGAAAGAGATATTTAACCAAAAAATTAGTAAAAATTTTGAAATACTGAGAGTTCTATATAAAGAGATTCTTCCCTCTATAAAGAGATTCTTCTCTTTAGTAGAAGTGTATACCAACTCAAATTGGCACATACAAAAGAATATTAACAAAATTAAAACTTGTTTTATGGAACTTATATTAAAAGTATCCATAGGTACTATGGGTCTTTGGCTATACCATGATTTTCTTTTCCTATCTTCATATATTGCTTTGAGATTCCAGTGACTATTGGCTGTATAATGTGTGATGTAAACTCAAAAGCATTTCCTAGTGTTTTTTCTTCTATTGCTCTTTTTTGGCACCTCCTTCTGTGTCTTTAATTATGCCCCCTTACCCCCATTAGCAACTCTGATTGAACAAAATATTTCATGTTGTAAACAGAAGGCCCCTGGTTAGCAGAAACCAAACACTATAAATCAAACCAAAGCAGAACATCAAATGAAGTAGACGCTGACTTATCTAGGCTGTTCACTCATGTTAGGGGTTGATTCAATATTTACTCCTTTACCCTTCAAGCTATGTAGATGTCCAGGCTTGAGATACCTGCTGCTTTTTTTGATTCCCATTTCACACTGTGCCTCTAACTTCCTTTTTCAGGGACTGTCTTGTATTCTTCTTTTTTTTTTATTGAATATTATACTAATTTTAGGTGTATAAATATTGATTTGAGAGTACTACACAATACTCAGTGCTCACCAGGATAAGTGCAGTTACCATCTGTTAACCATAAAATGTTGCTACATTACTGACTATATTCCCTATGCTATACTTTTCATCTGGAAGCTTCATATGGCAGTAACCCATGTGTCCATCAGTAGATAAATGTATAAAGACGTCTAAGTGTACACACACACAGCAGAATAATACTCAGCTATAAAAAAGAATGAGATCTTGCCATTTGCAATAATATGGATGGACCTAGAGGATGTTATGCTTAGAGAAATAAGGCTGAGAAAGACAAATATCATATGATTTCACTTATATGTGGAATCTTAAAAAACCACACAACTGAACACAACAGATTCTTTTTTTCTTAAAATTTTTAAATGTTTATTAATTTTTGAGAGAGAGAGACAGACAGACAGAGCATGAGTGGGGGAGGGGCAGAGAGAGAGGGAGACACAGAATCTGATGCAGCTCCAGGCTCTGAGCTATCAGCACGGAGCCCAACATGGGGCTTGAACTCATGAACTGTGAGATCATGACTTGAGCTGAAGTCAGATGCTTAACCGACTGAGCCACCCAGGTGCCCCAACAGATTCTTAAACATAGAGAACAAACTGGTGGTTACAAGATGGGGGGTGGGTGGAGGGATGGACAAAATGGATAAAGGGGATTAAGAGGTACAAACTTCCAGTTATAAAATAGGTCATGGAGATGAAAAGTACAGCATAAGGAATCTATTAGTCATTAATTCTATACCATTATTTTCAAGTTGTCTATTTACATTGTGAAAGCTTGGGAAATATACCAGGAATTACTTTAAGCATTTAATAATAAATTATTAATTTATTATTAATTATAACAATTATAGTTGTTTATATACTTGTTTAAATAAAAAAGTTCCTGCTTACGTAATTTAGACTTTGTTGTATTGCTCAACTAATTAACTGAAAATCTGCTTCATTCTTAGCATGTATGCGTCAAGTGATGACTGCTTTCAGTTAGGATCTGAGTGTGTGTGTGTGTGTGTGTGTGTGTGTGTGTGTGTGTGTGTGTGTATGTGTGTGTGTGAATATTAAAATCACTCCAAGACCGTTTTCAGAGGAAACAAATTAGTAAGCTGAGATAATTTAAAATGGCTTTGTGGAAGATGAGACTGAGTATGTATTTGAAGTATGAATAGGTTTGGATAGGGTGGCAGTAGGAGGATGAGAATTGCATTTGGAAATGATCAAAGTCAGAAAGGTAGTAATATGCACTGCACATTCAAATGTCAGTTAGGTGGCAGACTTTGAAGCGTGTCATAATAGGCTCCTATCTGAGAAGTGTCATTGGGGTAAGGTTTTAAAGGTAAAATGGAGCTGTTGTGTGATGGTGTAGCTATATGGGGTTTCAATTTTTTTCTGGTTAGGCAAGTGTTTTTAGCAAGAAAGTGATATTTTGTATTTTATTTAGTTTTACTTTTACTGTTTACTTTTTTAAATGTTTATTTTTGAGAGAGAGAGCGAGCGAGAACATGAACAGTGGAGAGGCAAAAAGGGAGGGAGACGGAGGATCTGAAGCAGGTTCTGTGCTATTAGTGGGGGTTGAACCCATGAACCATGAGATCATGACCTGACCCGAAGTTTGACACTTAACCGACTAAGCCATCCAGGCCCCCTGGATGCACACAAGTGGGGAGAGGGGCAGAGAGAGGGAGAATTTTAAACATGCTCCACACTCAGTGTGGACCCCAATAGGCCTCTATCTCACAACCCTGAGATCATGACCTGAGCCGAAATCAAGAGTTGGATGCTTAACTGACTGAGGCACCCAGGTGCCCTGAGATTGATACTTTTTTAAATGATGTTTTAGGAAAGTTATTGTCTGAAATGGCTTGGAAAATCTGTTGTGATTAGAGCAAGAGAAACCAGTTAGGAAGATTTTGTAATGATTGAAGGATGAAGGAAGGTAACATATATTGAATATCTGTTTGTATAGTGCATTGAGCTAGGCTTTCACGTGTATTAATTATTTAATCTTTAACAGCAGTCCCTAGAAGGAGGTATTATTAGTGTCTGGTTTTTAAGAGGCTGGATTTCAGAGAAGTTACAATATTTTGCTCAAAGAAGAGAGTCTGTTAATTTTGGGGTATTATGTATAGATCTACCTCTTCGAAACTGTTGAATGTTATATGGCAATAAATACCCTAATTTAATTAAACAATTCCCATTGATGGAAATTTGGGTTGTTTCCATTGTTTTAAATTGTTTTACTACCAATGCTACAATAAATATTCTTACACATATCTTTGTACATATTTTCTAGCACTGTATTTCTGTAGAAGAAACTCCTAGAAGTTGGAACTGAATTCCTGGATTAAAAAGGCCTTTAAAACAAATGGTGTAGGAAGCCCGGAGAAAGGGTACTGAATGTGGATAATGGATCATGATTTTCATGGCAGTTTTTAGAAAGTCGTGATAAAGGTACAGTGTACTTGGTACTACATAAAAAAAACTAATAGAGCATATCCTTGCCAAGTATAATAACAGAGTAAGCCATGGGATATTAGACTGGCAGGCCTAAAAATAATTTAATCCACTCCTTAATTTTCCTGATGAGAATCTTGAGATTTAGAAAGATTGATTCTCCTCAATCTCAGATCTCATCAAAGATGAGTTTTTTAATATTTATTTAAAGGGATGAGGGGAGCCTGGGTGGCTCAGCTGGTTCAGTGTCAACTCTTGATCTCAGCTCTGGTCTTGATCTCAGTGTTGTAAGTTAAACCCCAACTGGGGTTCTGTCCTGGTGTGAAGCCTCCTTAAAAAAAATTAAAAAAAAAGAAGAAATAAAGGGATAAGATGATGACATGAGTTAAAAGGCTTTCAGAAACACTGATGTAGAGGATATGGTTCTTTATTTTCTACCTGTTTTAAATGATAGTATAGTATTACATTTTGTTGATAAATTATGGTTTGATTTACCTATTTCTTATTAGACATTTTGGCTTTTTTTTTTCTTAAGTCTGAACATCCTTTACATTTCAGTTGTTTTATTGCTATGTATGGAAGTACAACTGATTTTTTTTTTTAAGACTTTATTCTTTTTAGAGCAGTTTTAGGTTTACAACAAAATTGAGAGAAGGTACACAGATTTCCCATATATCCTTGTCCCCACACAGACATAGCCTTCCCCATTATCAACATCATTCACCAGAATGATTGTTTTGTTTTGTTTTGACCAAGGATAAACCTCCACTGATACATCATAACCACTCAAAGTCCAGTTTATCTTAGGGTTCACTCTTGTTGTACATTCTATGTATATGGATAAATGTTTAATGATGTATATCTGTAGTTAAAATATTACACAGTATTTTCAGTGTCCTAAAAATCTACCTATTATTCATCTCGCCCATCTCACATTTCCCCTAACCCTGAGTCCTGGGCAACCACTGACTTTTTATTGTCTCTCTGATTTTGCCTTTTCCAGAATGTCATGTATTTGACATCATACAGTATGTAGCCTTTTCAGATTGATTTTTTTCACTCGATAGCTCATTTCTTTTTAGTGTTGAAAAATATTCCATTGTCTGGATGTACCACAGTTTATCCATTTACCTAATCAATTATGAATAAAGCTGCTCTAAACATCCATGTGTAGGTTTTTGTCTGCATAGAAATTTCCGTTTCCTTTGGGTAAATACCAAGAAGCGTGATTGCTGGGACTTAGGTAAGAATATGTTTAGTTTTATAAGAATCTGTCAAACTGTCTTCCAAAGTGGCTGTGTGTGTTTGTATTCCCACCAGCAAGGAATGAGAGTTTCTGTTGCTCCTCACTGAATAGCATTTCGTTATCACACAACTGATTTTTGTATATTTGTACCCTAAAGAATGAAGGAAAGAGTAGCATATATTGACCATCTTGTTAAACACCCTTATTCTAGTAGCTACCTACGATGTTTTATGTAGATGATTGTAATGTCTTTGAAAAAGTCTTTTTACATCTTTCTTTCCAAATTGGATGCTTTTTATTTCTTTTTATTGCCTTAGTGCATTGCCCAGGCCTTTGAGTACCATGTTGGATACAGGTAGTAAAGGGAGCAGTGAGGCAAGAAAAATAAAATGCATAACAGTTGTTCTCTCTTCCTGTTTTATGAATGTATAAGATTGATGAATTGTCCCTTTCATTTATATGAAATGCCCTTTATCTCTGGTAATGCTCCTGTCTGAAGTCGGCTTTGTCTAAAATTTATATAGCTTTTTTGGCTTTCTTATGGTTAGTGTTCATGTGCTATATTTTTTCTGCATTTTTACTTTTTTTTTTTTTTTTTTCTTTTATTGAAGGGAGGCGTGGGGCAGAGGGAGAGAGAATCTTAAGCAGGCTCCATTCTCAGTGCAGAGCCTGACTTGGGTCTGGATCCCCTGACCCTGGGATCATGAACTGAGCTGAAATCAAGAGTTGGATATTCAACCAACTGAGCCACCCAGGCGCCTCTTTCTTGTGAACAGTATTTAGTTAAGTGCTGCTTTTTGAAAACTTGTTCTTTCAATCTCTGCCTTTTAAATGAAATACTTAGTCTATTAATATTTAACATTATAGATATGCTAGGTTTAAATTTTTAGCTTGTTCTTTGGGGTTTTTATGGCCACCTTTTGGATTATTTTAAATCCATATTTCTTTTATTGTTGTTTTTTTTTTTTTGTTTTTTTTGTTTTTTTTTTTGCAAAGGTGGATTAGATTTTTAGTGTTTCCTCTAGGGATTATAATATGCACTGTTAACTTTTCACAGTGTACTATAAATTAATATTAACAATAAACATTCTGTATTTGACAACTACAAAACTGGATCTTGTCATTTTATAAGGCCTCATCTCTAGTATTACTTTCTATGTCAGCCTACTCAGTGAAATTCTGAATATAATGACAAAAACCATGTGGCAAAAATCACATTTTGTGACTTATTTTGAATTAAAGATATTTATCTCCTATTTTTATCTTCTTCATAACACAATTCAACATTGCAGCTCTGTTTTATTTTATTTTAACTTAATTTAATTTTGTCATACTTTTCTGAGAGAGAGAGAGCATGCAAATGGGGGAGAGGGTCAGAGGAAGAGAGACAGAGAAAAAGGGAGAGAGAATTCACGCTGAGCACGGAGCCCGATGTGGGGCTTGATCCCATGACCCTGGGATCATGACCCGTGTCAAAATCAAGAGTCCGATGCGCAACTGACTGAGCCATGCAGGCACCCCAATATTGCAGGTTTTAAATAGCATGTGAGAGAGAGTCAGATCTGGATAATTGAAGCCTGAAGGTCTGTTGTAAATACTCTGCACATTTTCCTCATTCCTCAGAGTTCAGAATTTTCATAGCTTTCAGAGTTGAATACCAGAGACAAAAGGATTATTTACTCACCTTTGCTTTCGTCGAAGAAGCATTTCATGATCAAGTCCAGGTTGTACTGGGAATTTTCCAGTGGGCTGCATCTTTAATTTTTTTGAATTCTTTTGGGAGATAGGTGGTTTTTCTTTTTCTTTTTTTTTGATGTGTGTATCCTTTCATTAACATAGAAAGTATCTGTACTTTGAAATCCATTTTCCACATATACTTATTTCTTTCTAGTTTTGTATTAATATTGTCAGATCTCACAGTGCTTTTTGAGTTTTTTTTTTTCAATTATCTTACCTGAATTCTGTAAGTATTGTCTAGTATCATTAAACTGTAAGATGATTAAGAAAACTCAGCATTCATATAGTAGGTCAACTAAGTGCAAGTGTCCCATTTATAATAACTTAAACATCTGTTAAAACCTGTAACAACTGTGAATAATGAGGTGCTATGTAATGTTAACTTTAAGAAGGTTTGGTTCATCATCTGTAAGCATGAGTACAATATCTTTTAAATAAATGTTTAAAATTTTGATTCTAAATTTGGAAGGTGGAAGCAGTTTCTCTTACTGAAAATATAGAACTGAATATATATTATGTACATTTATGCATACTTAATATGCATATATCTGTCAAAGGTAAATCTTTGTAGAGTTCATATACTATTTGAACAGTTTGTTTAAACCACATCCACATACTCTTTCATACACACAGAGTTCAACTTAAAACCTTCCTTTTCTCTGTAGGTTAACTATTTGTAAAGTGTTTCACGAGACAATGAGGAAATGGTTCAATGCCTCAGTCAGGGAGAATTCCAGTGACATCTGCAGTGGAGAATTATGTGGAGGATGGGAAACAGAAGAGGCCAAGATTGGAAGAGCAGGTGGGGGAGTAGGACATTAGGTCAGATGTAGTAAAAATATACGTGGAACTTTACAAATATTTTTTTTTTGTTTGTAGCACTTTAACATGTGATTGTAGTTAATAGAAGAATAAGAAATAGTTGTTTAAATCACCTGTGGTGTAAAGAAGAGGGATCATTTGTTTATCTGAATTAAATAATGGAGTAGAGCTTTGTAGAATGCTCTTACTATGAGAAAAGGTGATATTTTAATATTTTAGAACTTCAGGGTAAATTGGGCACCTTGTAGTGGGATTTTACCTACCTACCTACCTTTCTGTCTTTCTGCCCTGGCCTTATTGTATTAGTTTGAAATGAAATTCCAAAAGTATCTGTTCCGATACTTAAAAATTCTTTTTTGCATTAGGGATTTAAAACAACTTTATTTTGAAATAATTTTAAAGTTAGAGAAAAATGACAAGAATAGTACAAAGAATTTCTTACATTGTTCTCCCAACATTTATCAGTTTTGCTACATTTTATCATATAGATCTGTATACATGTGTGTGTGTATTTTCTTTTTTCTTGAAACTTTTGAGAATAAGTTGTAGATATTATGCCCCTTTACTCCTAAATACATCAGAATACAAAGGTATTCTCTTATGTAATCATAGTATAATTATCAAATTCAGAAAATTTAAGATTAATACAATACTCTTGTGTAACATACAGTATACATTAAAGTTTTACCAATTTTCTTAATAATGCCTTTAGTAACAGGCATTATTGCCTTCATCTAGGATCCAGTTAGGATCATGCATTGCATTTAATTGTCTTTAGTCTTCAAACTGGAACAGTTGCTCAGTCTTTCTTTTTCATGACCATGACATTAAAAATAACTGTGAAGAAAGACTTAGTAGACTTAGTACCCAAGAGGAATTTTTAAGAAATGTTTTTAAAGTTTATTATAAATCATCATTTGAATTTCTTCTTTATAATTCTGTTCTTTTTGGGCTTGCCATATTTTAATGTCCTCACTTTGGCTTTCTCTGCACATGACCTATATGGTCTCCTCTAATTTCATTTAGCTCAGTTGCCAGAAAGAAACTTTTAAACTTATTCTAGTTTTTGTTTTAAAATTGGGTTGAGCTTGTCAAGGGGATTAAAAAGGACAACATGAGTTCAAGATGATACTATTAGTCTATTGATATGAAATAGAGCTTGTGAGCCAAAATGGGAGGGAACCTTTTACTTCCTAACATTTCTTGACTTGCTTTCTTGAATGGCTTATTGTGAAGTAAGAAATGAGTAAAAATCAGTGAAGAGTTCATGTCATGGGTTGGTATAAGCAGGTGGGATAATGAACTAGAATGAGTATCAACTTTAGAGTTTGATAGACCTGTTTTGAACCCAATTACTAGCTGTGTAATCTTGACCAAGTTATTTAACTTCAGAGGGGATTTCAGGTAAAGTGGATATCATAATAGCTATAGTGCAAGTGTTTTTGTGAGCATTAGAGATAACAAATGCAAATGCATATAGTATCTGTCATATAGTTGGTACTCAAGAAATGGTTATTACCTTTTTATAAAATCTTTCTTTTTATAGAAAGATCTAGGAAATATCTTAAAAATCGCCCAGAAAATGAAGCCTATTCAGAAAGATTAAGTATCTGTTACTGCTCCCATTAGATTGTAAGCTCCATTTGTATCTTTTACTGTATGTGCTTTAGAATGTATACAGCACAATGATGGACTTTATTAAATACTGGAATATTTACCAAGTGATGAACTTGGTAAATATTACTTGTTTACATTTCAGACATGCAAATTCTAGATGTATTATAATGTCAGATACATTATCATGTTTATCTGGTTAAAATATTTATTGTTGATAAACCTTTGATAGTCACATTGCTTTTGAACTATGCATGAGTGAAAAATGTAATTTCAGGCTTGTGAGGCTATCGATGGAAATGAAGCATAGAGGTTTTAGAAATAGATTACTGATTTCTAAATATTTACATCCAATATCAACAAGGCTTTTATGCAGGCATAATTATGCCATTTTATGTAGTTTTTTTGCATATGTCATATTCAAATGCCACTTTACAATGAAGTACTTATTTTTAGCATAAGTGCTTTCTTTAGTCATCTGTCGCCATGCACAGCTTTCATATCTTCACCAATGGACCTACTTTTACTTTTTTAGTTTCCTTTTTAGGGTATTTAGAACTCTTAGACTGATATTTCATGAGTATTATTCTTTTGTAGAGGTCTTCTAAAGAATAGTACATTTGCTTATATATTTTTAAAAGTCATTGTATCTTGCAATTACCATATGGATCTACTGGACCATTTTACAAATTTAAAATGAATTTGGTGTTATTAGTAACCTTATTTTTCCTCCATCATGAAACAGTTTGCTCTTTGATCCAAGGAATTATTCATTACTTGTCAGTTACTCTCAACTATGCAAAAAAAAAAAAAAAGAAGAAGAAGAAGAAAATGGATGATGGAATTAGTGCAGATTTTAGCAAACATTTTTGTAAAGAACAAGATAGTATATATTTTAAGCTTTGTGGGCCACATATGGTCTTTGTAGCATATTAGTTTTTAAAAATGTTTATTTATTTATTTTGAGAGAATGTGTGCGTGGGTGAGCAGGGGTGGGGCAGAGAGAGGGGGAGAGAGAATCCCAAGCAGGCTCCATGCTCAGTGTGGGGCTCTATCTCATGACTACAAGATCACACTCTGAACTGATATCAAGAGTTCGATACTTAACTGACTGAGCCACCCAGGCACCCTTGTAGCATATTCTTCTTTAAACAACCCTTTAAAAGGGTAAAAACTATTCTTAGCTCACAGGTCATATGAGAATAGGTTGTGGCCCAAATTTGGCCTGTGTACCTTAGTTGCCATTGTGTTATCCTACAGTTTTCATATTGCATCATCCAAAAGATTATTTTAGCTTTTAAGAAGTGTAAAAGGAGACTGGAGACACCATCTTTATGGTCTGCTCTTTGCTTATATTGAACAGAATTAGGAATTCATATTTTGTTATATTTTGTTTATAATTGCAAAGAGAAGAAAATTGCAAGGAACAAGTTTCATAATTATTGTATGAATCAGAAAATGAATATAAAGAGGCAAATAGCCACATTCTAAACTCTAATTATGATGGTGAAGTTGATCATAAAAGGAAAGTCTCAGACTGATTCTTTGGATGATATTGTCTTAGGTGAATTTTCACATACTAAAAAACTGATGATTGAGCAGTTTATTTCTAAGGACAAAAGAAAATATGGTACTCCTACCCATTTAGTTATTTAACAAGGAGGAGTAAATACAGTATTTTGTGACAAAATCTTGAAGATGTAGTAAAATGATGTATGCTGGTATTCTTTCCTGTTATTCTTTTAAAATTGAGACACTTCAAAAGTGGACATTGCTGAAAGTGGGTGTGTATACAGGTAATTAGAAGGCAGTAGGTGTAGAAATGAAACAAATTAATTGGATTGATTATTCTAAATAATTTTATAAATCTAAAAATGACAGTGTTTTGCAAATTGTGGATCAAAGAAGATGCCCATCCTTTCTTCAACAAATTATGAGCCATTAAATATTTCAGAATTTTAAGATTTAAAGCATTGCATTTTGACAATGCAATTGTTAGAAGAAATAATGATAAGTTAGAACCTATTAGAAGATGTGTTTAAAATCAGGAGTTATTAGATTTATAAGATGGATATGTCTCATATTTACTCATGATAGTGAACAATTCAGAGAATGTGGCTCATTTTGGTTATATATAAACTTAAAAAACTGGTTAGTGGGAGATGAATATTTGGACTTGTTATATTTCAATACTTATTAAAAATTTGAATAAAGTTGTTTTTCACTATTTTCCTGTGAAATTTTTGTAAGATGACTTTTAAAATATATATATTTAAAGACTCCATTAGACACAGATAGTAAGTGATGATTACTGCTTCTCCTTGTATACTAACAGTAAAAGTCTAGTTTCTCATAGAATTTCTTCTTTTGAGTTGTGCTTTGTGTTAGGCTCTTGACTTGCAGTGAAGAGGGACACTTTGAGAAACACCTTTGAAAGATTTTCTGCTGCTTTTACTATTAGAATGTTGAGGAATTTATCTAATTTTTTTCTTCAAGACCAGGTTGGATGTTTTACTTTCTCTGTTTTTGTTTAACTGTTTGACACTAAGACTCAGTATAATTGGTCATGTTTTTCTTTTCATTCTTGCTGTCATGAATTCAGATCCAAAATTAAACACTAAGTTTGTATATTATGTTTCAGTGTTTCTTCCCAGTATTTTATGGTTTACAAACAAGAACCTATGTACTTAAAGGTTATCAACCACTGTGTCAAGCCCATTTTGAGAATAAGAGTAAATAAAAGAATGAGTTCATTGCACAGTGGATCTCTTTGAAAATATAAAGATTGCCAAAGACTTTTGGTTTTGTTTTTTCTCTCTTAAGTTGTTTTAGTCCCAGAGAGCTTTAAAATGAAGTCAGAATATTTCCTTAGTCCCCATCTCTTACAATGGGTCTCAAGCCAGTTTTACTTAGTAATTTGCCAGTAGCTTGCATGCAATAAAAGAGGAGGTTAGAGATGACGAGGCTTTCTGCTTGGGCAGATCGTCCCTGAGTAGTTAAAACTAAGGCAGTATAAGGTTTCCTTGATTGAGGTCTTTGGAACCTGTTATGCAGACAAATAGCAGTACATCTTCTCAACTTAGCATAATTCTAGGTTTAAAACAGTTAAAACTTCAAAAGAACTTCAAAAGTCCATCTCTCCATAAAAGCAGCAACAGCAACCAAAATTGTCAAAAACTGTCAGAATCTTTTTCAGGACTCTGGAAAGTAACCAAAAGTTTGTAGTAACCAGGGGAGCATTAATCAAGAAAATCACTGCATCTAGGTAAGAACAGCAAGCTTTGTGGCATTTTAACTTACCCTGTACCCATCCCATGTTCCTCAGCTCAGTGGTAGCCTTGAAAATAATAGCCCTTGTTCTTGGTACTGGTACCAGAGAGAGCCAAATAGACCTCATTCACAACACATTATAATTACAGTTGACCCTTGAACATCATGGGGGTTGGGGCATGTACCTCCTGTGCAGTTGAAAATCCACGTATAACTTTTGACTCCCCAAAAATATAACTGCTAATAGCCTACTGTTGACTGGAAGCCTTACTCATAAAGGTTGAGTAACATGTATTTTGTATGTTATATGTGTTACATATACTGTATGTATAAGTTAGGGAAAAAATAAGAGAAAAGAAAATATTAAGAAAGTCATAAGGAAAGTGCATTTACAATTTGTACTATAAAAAATCTATGTACAAGTGGACTCACAGTTCAAACCTGTGTTGCTCAAGGGTTGACTGTAATTTTTTTGGTTTGTCTGGTGGTTCCCTTAAGATTAATTGAAAACACTTTCCTTTATCTCACTGAAGTGACAACCTTGGGAGTGTTTGTCAAAAATATATACTTTGTTACTGCTGCCTGAGGCACTGACAACAATTGGAGCAAAAATTGACTGACTAAAAAGCTTGAGAGGAAAGGCTGGGAATAAGATATTTTGAGGAAGAAGGGCTTTGAGGACTTGGACTTGGAAATTTTTGGAAATCTCAAAGACTATTTACAGTCATGGCTGTGCACATGTTCAGGCTGTGCACAAGCTCAGGCTTAGGACCTTAAGAAGGTTGTAAGTTTGTTCTGGCTGACTTTGGGGCTCTGTGTAGTCTGGAAGTGAGGGCTAAGGCAGAGTTGTAAGCTGCTTGGTTAGTATTAAAGGGATGTCCCAACACACAGAGCCCATCTTCAAAGACTGGGAGAATTTTTGGGTTCTAGGCTTTTAAGGAAATGTCTGTTCAATCACTGGTTGACCACTAAGCTAATAGAACAGAGATGTCAGTGATCACACACGACAAAAAATACTTCATAGTATTGGTTCAGAAAAGTCATTAACGAAAAAGTATATATTAACAGTAAATCCTAAAGAGGGGAAACATCTGATTTCTAGATTTGCAACATTGTAATATTCAACATCCAGTTTTCCATAAAAAGTTTTATGAAGCATGCAAAGAAAGTAAGACCCTTTCAGAGAAGAAATGAACAGAAACTGTCCCTAGGAAGCATTATGACCTTGAACTTACTGAAAGTTAAACAACCAGGAGAATGATGCGCCATCAAATATCAATAGAGAAGTTATCAAAAGGAGCTAAACATAAATGATGGAGCTGAAAAGTAACAGTAGGAAATGAAGAGTTCACTAGATGGTTTCAGTAGATTTGAGTAGGCCAAAGGAAGAGTCAATGAACTCAAAGAAAGGTCAGTTGAAATACCTAGTTTGAAGAGCTGAAAGAAGAAAAATGAACAGTCTTTGAGACCTATGAGATGCCATCAAGTATACCAATATATGCATAATAGGAGTTGGAGAAGGAGGAGAGAGGAGGGGAGGAAAGAATATTTGAAGAAATAATGCCCTGATAAAACTTTGTAAATTTGATGAAAAACATAACACGCTTAAGAAGTTCAATAAACTCCAAGTGGGGTAAACTCTATACCACAACCTATCATAATCAAACTGTCAAAGACAAAGAGAATTTTGAAAGTGGCAAGAGAATCAGCTCCTCAAATAACAACGATTCTTAGATTAACAGCTGGTTTCTTATCAGAAACAATGGAATCCAAAGGCATTGGGATGACAAAGCACTGAAAGAAAAACTAAATAATTCTCTATCAAAACTATCTATCCAAAATGAAGGAGAGATGACATTCTCAGGTAAAACAGAGAGTCATTGCTTAAAGACTTAGCCTACAAGAAGTACTAAAGAGAGTCCTTCAGGCTGAAAAGAAAGGGCATGAGACAGTAATTTGCATTCACATGAAAGAAAAAACACAGGTAAATGTAACTACGTAGGTAATTATAAAAGTAGTGTATATTGTGTTTGTAACTCCTTTTCCCCCTATTTGATATAAAAGACAACTGCATAAAGAAGAAACTATAAACCCATGTTTATGGGCATGCTATTTATAAAGGTGTAATTTATGACAACACATAGAGAAATTATATAGGAGCAAAGTTTTTGTGTACTACTGAAATTAAATTGGTCTTAATCCAGACTGGGTTGTTATAAATGAAGATGTGCAAGGACTAAGGAAATAGCAAAAATATATAGTAAAATAAATGATAAGAGAATTAATATGGTACACTAGCAAAATTAAATTCTTCAGTTAAAAGGCAGAGGTTTTCAGAATGGATAAAAAAAATCCATCTGTTGATTCAGACACAATCATTGGTTGAAAGGAAAGGATGAAAAATGCATCAGTAACTAAACATGCAAACAGTAACTAAAAGAGCTTGAGTGGCTGGACTAAAATCAGACTAAATAAATGTATGAAAAAAATTGTTATAAGAGATAAAAAAGGACATTATATAGTGATAAAGGGGTCAATCTATCGGAAAGGTAATAACAATTATAAACTTTTTGTACCTAACAACAGAATTTCAAAATACATGAAGCAAAATGTGGCAGGATTGAAGGGAGAATATGGTTCAACAATTATAGTTGGAAACTTAACCCTACTTTCAGTAATGGGTAGAATGACTAGACAGAGGATCATCAAGGAAATAGAAAGTGTGAACACTATAAACCTCCTACACCTAACCAACTTACAAAGAACATTCTTCCCAACAACAGCAGAATGCACATTCTTAAGTGCACATGGAACAGTTTTTTGGATAGGCCATATATTAGGCCACAAAACAAATCTTGATATATTTAAAAACAAATCATACAAAGTATGTTCTCTGACCACAAATATAGAAACAAATCTGGAAAATTCATAAATATATGGAAGTTTGATAAAACAGTTAATTTAAAACTACTGAAACTATCTTAAACTAGTCATATTTAGTGAGAAGTGTGTGTGTGTGTGTGTGTGTGTGTGTGTGTGTATTTTTAAATCACAGAAAAATACATTATAACTTTTTATTCATAAGCTTGAAAATTTAAGGAGAGTTTTGGTATTTGTAATGAATGTTCTAGTTATTAGGACTGTGTGTTGCCCCAGGTTTTTGTCCTTCAGTATTTGATTAAACATTTTATAGTCCTATGAAAACAGCAGATAATCCAAAAATCTATTGTATGATTTTTTTTCCTTCAGACTCACTTTTCTGATTATGTCATATGTGGATTAAAAAAATTGGCCTATATTTTCCACATATAAGTTAGATGGCACTTACAGGCTCAGAAGTATACTTAATGATACATTGATTTATAAAGGGAAAGAGTTATTGGTTATTTTCCATTAATAAGCTTCTTTACTGCTTGTTTGATAACATTATCAGGTGTTAAGTGGGAGTGATACATGACATTTAATAAAATATACCATGTCATTTCTCAATAATAATGGTAATTTAAGATCTTTATTTAGTGGAGTGATGAGAAAATGTTAAAACTAGCTTACAAAATATTTTTTTTAATATGAAATTTATTGTCAAATTGGTTTCCATACAACACCCAGTGCTCATCCCAACAGGTGCCCTCCTCAATGCCCATCACCCACTTTCCCCTCCCTCCCACCCTCCCATCAACCCTCAGTAAACTAACTTAAAAAAATCATAAAAAATATTCTTCCCTTTGAATTAGCATTGAGAATTTTTTAATGTGATTCATGCTTATTCATTTATTTTTCTCATCGTGTTGTTACTTTTAATTTTTAGCTGCAGTAGTTTTAATAAGCTTTAAAGAAGTAACATCTTTTTTCTGGTGGGGAAAATTCCAGTTTTCTTTGTTAATTTGGTAAAAACTAGCCTTTTACATTTATGTGAAAAGAGACCAACTTTAATCGAAACTTTTTAGTGCATGTAGATCAGAGGTTTTTCACATATTTACAAAGGAATTTGGCTACAAGTTAAACTTGAAATTTGCGGTACATGTTAATTTCTTTCAGGAGAAGGAAGCCAACACCCTTTTGGAGCCATGAATATTGTCCGAACTCCATCTGTTGCTCAGATTGGAATTTCGGTGGAATTATTGGACAGTTTGGCTCAGCAGACTCCAGTAGGCAATGCTGCTGTATCCTCAGTTGACTCATTCACTCAGGTAATGCAATGCATATTTCATTATTTTCTAAATTTTAAAATCAAATTCTGTACTTTAAAAATAAGCTTCATGGTAGAAAACCTGTAAAAATGAAGGTAAATATGTATGGCATAAGTTATTGGCTTCTGTGGATAATTTAACCTTGTCTATCTACTTCTATAGGTACTCTAAAATTGGTAAATGTTTTGATGAGACTTGTTTTTATAGTGATGAAATAGCTCAAAGCAATTTAAAAATGGGATTAAATATTAACATTTTTTCCCCTCCCACAGTATACTAGGTTGTAGGTGTATAGTTGTGAATTTTATAAGCAAGATTCTCATCCTCAAGGAGCTTAAACTGACATAATTCCATGATGATTGGCTTAAGCAAAAAATGTTTATTTTTGAGAGAGCACATGTCGGGGAGGTACAGAGAGAGAGAGGGACAGAGGATCTGAAGCATACTCCTCCCTGACAGCAGCAAGCTTGATGCAGAGTTCAAACTTATGAATCAGGAGATCGTGACCTGAGCTGAGGTTGCACGCTCAACCAACTGAGTCAGCCAGACACCCCAATGATGATTGACTTTTAACCTCTGTATGACAAAAGGCTGAAGGGGAGAATGATGTAGGCAAAGGTTTAGCTAATATAAAGGCCCTGAGGTAGAAAAATAATTTTGTTGTTTGGAAAATAATATGAAGGTCTTTGTGGCTGGAGTAGAGCGAGCAAGGGTGAGAGATGGGAGATGAGATGAGAGTAATTGGGGAGGTGGACGCAGGATAAAATCATGGTACCTCACTGGCTTTTATAAGGACTTAAGCTTATATTCTATTTGGAAAAGAAGACATAAGAGAGTTTTGAGAAGAGTAAGAGGATCTAAGTTACATTTTAAAAGGATCATTTTGCATTTTTGGAGAGACACTGTAGTGGGAAGGAGGAAGATTAATTAGGAGGCTCTTATGAAAATCTAGATGAGAGATTATAATGACTTGAACTAGTGAAGTCCTGGGAGGTGCATATGAAGGTAATTAAAAGTACTGGCATATCTTGTTTTATTGCACTTCACTATATTGCACCTCACAGGTACTGTTTTTTTATATATTGAAGGTTTGTGGCAACCCTGAATGGAGCAAATCTGTCAGCAGCATTTTTCCAACAGCATTTGCTCACTTCATGTCTCTTTGAACATGTTGGTAATTCTTGCAATATCTTAAACTTTTTTGTTATTTTATTTGTTATGGTAATCCGTGATCAATAACCTTTGATGTTACTATTATAATTGTTTTGGGGCACCATGAACTGTGCCCATATGAGATGGAGAACTTAATTGCTAAGTGTTGTGTGTTTTCTGACTCCTCCACTTACCAACTATTCCCTGATCTTTCTCTCCTCAGGCCTCCCTATTCCCTGAGACACAACAATATTGAAATTAGGCCAGTTAATAACCCTACAATGGCCTTTAAAGGGTTCAAGTGAAAAAAGAGTCAATCTATGAGGCAAACTTCATTGTTGTTTTATGTTAAGAATTTGCCGCAGCCACCCCAACCTTCAGAAACCACCACCCTTGATCAGTCAGCAGCCATCAACATTGAGGCAAGACCCTCCACCAACAAAAAGATTATGACTCGCTGAAAGCTCAGATGATGTTTAGCATTTTCTAGCAATAAAGTATTTTTTTAATGAAGGTATGTACATTTTTTCAGACATAATGCTAGTGCATACTTAACATACTATAGTGTAGTGTAAACAAAATTTTTATATGCACTAGAAAACCAAAGCATTGACTTGACTCACTTTACTGTAGTGTCTGGAACTAAATGGCAGTATGTCTGAGGCATGCCTATAGTTGATTTCTAGAGATAATTTGAAGATGGAGCCAGTAGTGTTTCATGGTGTGGATCACATGTAAGGTCTGAGATTAAGGAGAGACACCAACTGTGGCCCAAGGATGTTGGCTTGAGGAACCTGAACATGGAATATTGAACACAAGTATGGGCTGGGAGTGGAATCAGGAGTTGGATTTTGTTTGTACTATGTTTGGGATGCTTGTTAGACATCAAGCTGGAGATGATGAGTCTAGAGTTCAAGAGCGAGGTCTAGGACACAGATCAAAATGGGAGTCATCAGTGTAGAGATCTTATCTAGAGTTTTGTAGGACTGTGGTTACTAGAGAAGTAATTATAAATAGAAAATTTGATCTCAGGGCCATTTCAAATTTGAGAAGCTTAAGAAATGAAGAGAGAAAAAGAGTAGCCTAAAGTAGGAGGAGACCCCAAAAGTAGTGTTTTGGAAGCCAAGCAGAGACTGGTTTTGAAGAAGGAAGTATCAGTAGTATCATTGCTGATGGGTTGAGATGAGGCTGAGAAGTAACCACTGGATTCGGCAAAATAGAAGTCATTGAAGAGTTTGATAAGAGTTCAGGGTGGTAGAAGAAGAGTTTGGAGTGAGTTGGAGAGAAGGAAGTGGAAACAGTAGTGACTATAGATGACTCTTGATGAGTATAGTTGTGGAGGACGGCAGATAAATGGTTTGGTTACTTAAGGGGGGCTATGGGTACAAGGACTTTGTTTTTACTGTTTTTTAATGGGAGATATTACATCATGTTTGACTGATGTGAATGAAGCATTAAAGAAAAACTAATGATGCAGGAGAGTGGGGAGAGTTGCTGAAGTGGTGTCCTTGAGTAGGAAATGAGAGTACATTAGATAGGATAATGGACAGTTCTCATAGTAATGGATATATGGATACGGATGGATGCAAGAGGTTGGTAAAGGTGGTGATGATAACTTGTGCACGTTCTCTCTTGATTCCTTCTCTTTGTTCAGTGAAATAGGAAACAAGGTCATCAGCTAAGATTGAAGAGAAAGGAGTATTGGATATTTAAAGGAAAAGGATTATTAAATAAGTCCACTAGGACAGGAGGAGGGTGAATGAACTAGGGAATTCTTTTCTGGGCGGCATATTCTTTAGGGTTTGGCCATGAATTTAAAGGCAGACTTGTCACATGATCTCTTGAGAATGAGCTGAATTATAAAGAATGATAGAGTCTGGGTCTTTTTTTTTTTTTTTTTCCCAGTAATTAAAAAAACATACTGCTGTGCTGAGAATAGCAAGTTGTAAAGCAGTAGTTACAGTATCCCAGATAGACAATATTAGAAAAATGTCTGAAAAATACATACCAAAGTGGTATTATCCCTGGAGAGAGTTTAAGAAGACTTTTTACTCTAGTATTTATAAATTATTTGAGCTTTTTATTTTTTATTTATTTATTTATTTTTTAACGTTTATTTATTTTTGAGACAGAGAGAGACAGAGCATGAATGGGGGAGGGTCAGAGAGAGAGGGAGATACAGAATCGGAAGCAGGCTCCAGGCTCTGAGCTGTCAGCACAGAGCCCGACGCGGGGCTCGAACTCACGGACCGTGAGATCATGACCTGAGCCGAAGTCGGACGCTTAACCGACCAAGCCACCCAGGCGCCCCTGAGCTTTTTAAATAAAGCATGTGTATTTTTTTAATGCTTATTTATTTATTTTGAGAGAGTGCAAGAGAGTGGGGGAAGGGTAGGGAGCGAGAGGGAGAGAATCCCAAGCAGGATCCACACTGTCAGTGCAGAGTCTAAGGCAGGGCTCAGTCCCACAAACCGTGAGATCATGACCTGAGCTGAAATCAAGAGCTGGATGCTCAACCAACTGACTGAGCCACTCAGGTGCCCCAAAACATATGTACTTTTTATTAAATATTTTATTATGAGATATTTTAAATATATAGGAAAATACATCCTACAAATATTGTATGCCTACTGTGTACCAGGTGCTTTCTAAGCACAAATGGATAAAAATAGGTAGACAAAATAATAGTTGTTCTTATAGAACTCTCTTTATAGTGGATTATATAAGAAGACTTCAGAGTGTCTTCCACCTAGATTTAACATTTTGCCACTAATTAGTAGCATATTTGCTACTAATTTTTTTTAAAAAGTATTTCAGATAAGGCTTGGTGGCTTCTGCTTCTCTTCCATTTTTCTGGTAGCTACTCTTCTAACTTCATATATTTTTGCCATCCTGTGTTAGTACTTTAAAAGAAACATACATGTCCACAAAAA
Source organism: Panthera onca (assembly GCF_046562875.1). Taxonomy (NCBI): domain Eukaryota; kingdom Metazoa; phylum Chordata; class Mammalia; order Carnivora; family Felidae; genus Panthera; species Panthera onca. The sequence goes on from NC_138348.1 coordinate 68,922,613, forward strand.
TGTATAGCACTACTCGTTTAAACATGTTTTTAATTTATATTCTTGATTACTCTTACTTCTTTTACTTTTTATTAATAGTACATGTACGTGGCTTAAACATCACACAGTTTTACATGCAAGACAGTTGTCCTTGGTTATACTTCTTATATTCTTCTCTTTTTCTGCTCCTTAAAAGTACTCACTTTCAACCTTCAACCTCCTTCTCATTTTTTTTTTTCACCGATTTCTTCCTGTATTTAACTTCCATGTGTCAGAAAAAACTTGCTTAATCTGTTCTTAACCAATTTGTCTGTTGTAGGTGTTTTCCATCGACTTACCAATACCTAATGTGATTTAGCTCTCTCATTCCTCTGTTCCCCAGCATATGGAGATATTTTTTCTCCCCACTTTTTTTTTTAATGTTCATTTTACTTATTTTGAAAAAGAGTGTGAAATCAGGGAAGGGAGAGAGAGTGAGGGAAAGAATCTGAAGCAGAGACAGAGAATCTGAAGCAGGCTCTGCCCTGCCAGCGCAAAGCCCAATGTGGAGCTCAAATTCACCAACCTAGAGATTATGACCTGAGCCAAAGTCGGTTGTTCAACCAACTGAGCCACCCAGGTGCCCATCCCCACCTTTTTTTTTTTTTTTTTTTAAGATTTTATTTTATTTTTAGGCAAGAGATTGTGTGCAGATGGGGTGGTGAGGGAGAACAAGAATCTCAAGCAGGCTCCATGCCCAGCATGGAACCCAATGTGGGGCTTGATCTCCTAAGTCAAAATCAGGAGTGAGATGCTTAACTGCATCACCAAGGCGCCCCAAGATTTACAACCAATGTGGAGCTTAAACTTAAAACCCCAAGATCAGGAGTCACATGCCCTACTGACTGAACCAGCCAGGCACCACCACCCCCCCCCCAACCATTTTATTACTGATTTTCATTTAATTAATCAGTTTTCAGTATCATGATCACTAAATGTTTTTCAGAACTGAGCCAACATACTGTGATTTGCATTTTCTTTCTTGTATAACTTTTTATTTTTCTCGGTTAATAAATGCATTTTTCCTTTGTATGGATTTCTGTTTCCAGGTCTAATTTATGCCCAAACTCTGCCAAGTATAAATTCCTATTCAGTATATTTTTAAAAAGCAGTTTTTAAATTTTTTTTGCTAATATCCTTCTTGGAACTCTGTTTTGTTCTTCTGTGGACTGATTATTCTCTGGGTCTGTTGCATAACTATAGTCAAGGTTTTATTTTCTTTAACCATTATTGGAGAAATTCCTTTTATTTCTCTTCTGTGTTGTAGTCCTTTTTTTTTTTTTTTTTCTCTGTTTTTCTTTCTTGTTGATTACCCCTTTGTATCTTTTTAAATTTTTTTTTAAATGTTTATTTATTTTTGAGACAGAGACAGAGCGTGAGCGAGGGAGGGGCAGAGAGAGAGGGAGACACAGAATCTGAAACAGGCTGCAGGCTCCGAGCTGTCAGCACAGAACCTGATGTGGGGCTTGAACCCACAAACTGTGAGATCATGACCTGAGCTGAAGTCGGACGCTCAACCGACTGAGCCATCCAGGCGCCCCTTTATTTATTTATTAAAAAAAATTTTTTTAATGTTTATTTTTGAGACAGAGTGTGTCCCTTTTGTATATTTTTTAAATGAATGTAAATGGTATACTGTGCAAATTTCTGCAGCTTGGCTATTGTTCATTCAACATTTTAAAGATTTATCTGTGTTGACACATGGAATAAATCTAGTTTATTTCAATTGTTGTATAGTATGCAATTGTATGAATGAGACAGTTTTTTTTTTCATTTCTATATTGATAGATATTTTCACTAATATTTTTGTTAAGACCTTAAATTTTTGCCAAACTGATGGGTGAAATTTGAATACCACTATTGTTTGGATTTGTATTTCTTGATTACTGGTGAAGTTGAACATCTTTTCTCATTTTGACCTGCATTTGTTTTGTTTTTATTTTTGAGAAAGTGCATGCGTGCAAACCGGGAAGGGGGAGAGGCAGAGAGGGAATCTTAAGCAGGTTTCATGCCCAGCGAGGAGCTTGATGTGGGGCTCCGTCTTATAACCATGAGATCATGACCTGAGCAGAAATCAAGAGTCTAGTGCTTAACTGACTGAGCTACCCAGGTACCCTGCAGGCTGCCTGCTCAGCACGGAGCTTGTCACAAGGCTCAATCCCACAATTCTGGGATCATGACCTGAGCTGAAATGAAATCAAGAATCAGATGCTCAACTGACTATGCCACCCAGGCACCTATATATATATTTTAATAGCAATGATGGTTTATATATTTTGCCCAATTTTCTATTATTTGGCAGTTTTTAATTTTACCTTTTTGGGAAGTGGTCTTTATGTATTCTGGGTAATAATCCTTTGTTCTATATGTTGTAAGTTTTTGTCCTAGCATGTTGCTTGTCTTTTAGTATTGTTTTTGGTATTTTTTGCATGCAGATGTTATATTTTTGTGTTGATGATCATATCTTTTGTGATTTTGTGTGTGTGTGTGTGTGTGTGTGTGTGTGTGTGTGTGTTTGAGAAGTTTTTGCTGTCCTAATGTGTGAAGATGTTAGGTTCTCTTATGGGTATTTAAAGGTTTAACTTTTTACTTTTTGAATTGTTTTTTGTGTGTGGTATGGGAAGGGATCTAAATTCATGTTTCCCTTAAGGAAAGGTAGGTGTCCTAACCCCATTAATTGAAAGCTAGTCCTTCTTTTTGTTTGTTTGTTTGTTTGTTTGTTTAACTCTGAGTTAATAGCATCTTTGTTATATATCACATTGTCACATAGGCTTAGATAGGTTTCTGGCCTCTCTCTTCTATTCCAGTTAGTTCATTTGTCCCTTTGCCAGTAAAAGTCTTAATATCTGTTAGGTCAGACCCCTCCTCCTGCTCATCAAAATAAGTTTAGATATTCTCCATAATAATTTTAGTATAAGCTTATTGAGTTTCATGAAAAATTTATTGGATTTTGTTGGAAATGACATTGGATTTATAGGTTTGATTTGGGGAAAATTGCTGTTATTATATTATGTCTTCCCATCTGTGCACGTGTTGTATCTTCCCACTGAACATGGTGTATAGATCTTTTCATTTGGTTTCTTTTCTGTCTCTCAAGGCAGTCTTGAAGTATTTTCCACCCCAGTTTAATCAGCTTCTTAGCAGTTTTCCTAGATATGTACAGACTGTGTCTATTCTGAATTGCAGCTTTTAAAGTTACATTTTAAAATTTTGTTGCTAGTGTGGAGGTTTGCTGTTTTTTTCCTCCTGATACTGATATTTTATTTTATTTAAAAAATTTTTTTAATGTTTATTTCATTATTTTTGAGAGAGAGAGCCAGAATGTGAGTCAGGGAAGGGCAGAGAGCAAGAGGGAGACACAGAATCTGAGACAGGCTCCAGGCTCTGAGCTGTTTGTTGTCAGCCCAGAGCCTGAAGTGGGGCTCGAACTCACAAATGTGAGATCATGTCCTGAGTCGAAGTCGGCCGCTTAACCAACTGAGCCAATCAGGCGCCCCCTGATACTGATATTTTAGTTAGTGATTTTACTGAACTCTGGATATTAGTTCAAGTCACTTAATGGTAGCCTCTTGGATTACATTACCTTTGATATTACTAGGCAAAAAGATAAAAAACTAATAAGGTATTTCCTCATTACATTTAAGCCTTTATCTTTCTGGCAAGAAAAAGACTTCTTAGAGATGGTTGTTATTTTAGATATGAGAAAGTAGTTTGATGTGAGGCGGGTGGGATTTGAGGAGGGGGCACGGTATATGTAGAGGTAGAGATAAACGATATTTTGAAGGAAAACATTTTTTTCCCCTAAAATGAATATGTTAGGAAATTAAACTAGTTAAAAATCACAGAAATACTTTGAGATACAAAGAAAGTACTAAAGGCAGGTTGTTAAGATTTTGTGCCACAGTGTCATTTTATGACTTTCCTTAACTTGCAGCATTAGACTGTCTTAGAACTCAAGTCCTTAAAATCAAGTTACTGCAGAAACATTTTTAATTAAAAATACTAAGGTCTAAGTGGAATATTTAGCATGATTCATTAATCTGTTCATTATTAACTTTTCAGTTCACACAAAAGATGTTGGACAACTTCTACAATTTTGCTTCATCATTTGCTGTGTCTCAGGCCCAGATGACCCCAAGTCCATCTGAAATGTTCATTCCAGCAAATGTGGTTCTGAAATGGTATGGGAAATTTTGTGTCTCTAATATTAAGGCTTTTAGTAACCATATATATTTTTTGCCTGTGAATGTATTTCTTCTTTGACATTTAAACATATTCTTTTATTGTGGACATCAGCACACATTAACATTGGCATGCCATGAAAAAGTGTACTGTGGAGTTCGTATTGAGGAATATTCTTACCCTAAATATTCTGTTATGTAGTAGCCAATTGAGTTGATACAGTCAGGAAAATACAATTGCCTGTGTTTAGGGACCACAATTAAGGATTGTAAATTTTCAAATATTTTAACTTGTAAGTAACCATATAGGAATCTTGAAATACAAAGCAAAATTTTTTCGTAAGTTTAGAAAGTCTTGGTCTAACGTAGACATTGTATAAGGTATCAGGGTGGTTTATACTGCATCCTATACTTAAGTGATTAATCAAATTTATTTCTCAGCTTTCCCATATTTCTGTTTTATAGGTATTCTTTTCACTTTGAATATCCCAGTGGTGGGATGCATAAGGAGAATTTGTTGAGCAGTGGTAGCATGGTGTAGCATGGATAGCCCTGAAAGGTATTAGGTTTGAGATTTGTTAAAATGTAGGTATGTGACCTTGAGTAAATTCTTCCTCTCTACTCATCTATGAAATGAGGGAGGAGGAGTTAGATTTGTTTTTTTTCTTAGGTCCCTTCTAGCTGTCAGATTTGCAGAAGATAAAAAATTAATAAAATTTATTATGATTTGTACTCTCTGATACAAGCCAGTCATACTTAACTCACTATGCTTAGTGTCCTTTTATAAGAATAATTAAACTTTCAGATTAATATTTTAGCTTTTTTATCTCAGCTTTTTAGAAGTGACATGTAAAGTTATTTGCTTTTTAACAAGTCCTTTAGTAGATTATGAAAGATCTTAATTTTCTTGTAAATATGTTTTTCTTTTGTAGGTATGAAAACTTTCAAAGACGACTAGCACAGAACCCTCTCTTTTGGAAAACATAATTTGAATAAAATAATTTTTAATGGATTCTGAACTTTGTCATGTTTTGAAGAGAAATGCCTCCATTTAAAAGTGTGAAGTCAAAAGGATCATGAAACCTAAGTTTAAAAACTGCTTATTGACTGCAGCTTAATTATAATCTTTATAAAAAATTAAACACATGGAAAAATGAAAATATGACTTCATTAATGAGTTTTTTTCCCTTAAGCTTAAAATATTCAGATGCAAAACTTTGCACTTTGTTTTGGCTAGGATTTATTTTTTACTTAAAAATAAGGCATATTTACAACAACAGTGTGCCAAATGCCATTGCATTTATAATCTTTCATTTATTTTTATATTGGTTTGCTAGAGTAGTTAACTTAAAATCAGCTATATCAGAGTATGGGAAAACATATCAAATACACATTCTTACATATGGGGAAATTATTTTCAGTTAGTATTTCTTAAGATTACAAGTTTTTCCATTAACACAGGTTGGTTGTCAGTTTTATATCTGCAAATTCATACATGTTTGTTTTTTTAATAAAATTACCATGGTTAATACTGATGAGGTTATATTTAATACTGGTAATGTTGTGAGGCATTTGTGTGTAGAATATAGGATTTAATTCCTTTGCCTATTAAGGTAAAGCTATTGTGTCTCCAGAAGGGAACCCTTGGCTCATTTATACCGGTGACATCCATTGACCAAAAACTACCAAGATCTCACCTGTAATCAAAGCTATGTTTACTAGCTAGCTGCACCAAAGGAGTCAGACACCAGAGGAACTGTGGGGTATCTCCAAAGGAAGGGTACGTACATATAGGAGTTTGGGGCCTCTAGTTTGTTTTTAAACATTTTGGCAAGGATTAGTGAAAATTTGGAAACTAAAGAGTTGCTAGTACAGTCAGTGTCGTTAGAACGCTTGACTATGCAGAGTTATCATTAGATTGGTTTGTGGTCTTATCTTGAAATGTGTATCTGATTGAGCTAGCAATCAAAGTTTGAGCTTAGGCAATTTCTTGTGTTGTCAAAGTTTGGTAGACTTGCACGTCTTGCAAGTTGTACATTTTTGCAAATTGTAGTTTCTATTTTTTATTTAGTTTTTAATTTATATCCAAGTTAGTTAACATATAGTGCAATAATGATTTCAGGAGTAGATTCCAGTGATTCATCCCCTATGTATGACACCCAGTGATCATCCCAACAAATGTCTTCCTTAATGCCCCTTGTAGTTTCTCTTTCAATTTGTAATTCTCTTCTGGTCTTTATTTGGTCTATGTTGAAGGATAGGCCATTATCTTCTGGAATTGTGATCAAGTCAAATTAGTATTTCTCTTTACTGGGTTATAATTGTGTATCAAGAATCTAATGGTAGTCCTTAGTTTCAGGTCTTCATGTTAATAATGGTTGATTGTTGTTGAATCATGTGACTTGACGTTGCTACACAACAACATTTAAGACTCAGAACAGAAAGCATCTGCCAGCTGTAACAAAATTACCAGAAGCAAAATGAGTATTCTACTAGAATGCAAAGCCAGGAAGGAGCCTAGGTTACAAAATGCAAGCTACAAAAACTTATCTCTAAGTCCAGCTGGGTCTATTCTATAGAGTCAGGTAGCTTCTTTCTTTAGCTTGGTCAAAGACCATTGTACCTATCTAGTGATCTTTATAGATCTTTATATATAATATAATAAGTGCAAACTGCCCCTTGCCTTGCCAAGAGGAAATAGAAGACCATGTCATTTCCCATGACAATCCTGTAGTGAATTTAAACTGGTTTGTTGGACTTTCACAGCCTGAGTCAAGATTTGAACCACCTTTCCTAGTTGTATTCAAGAGAGTTTGCACTTTGAGAGATCTCCTAAGTAGCCAATTCCTGCTTCATTTTTAAAGGCTCTGGTTATCCTTCCCAAGGAAAATGCTACACTGGATAAAAAAGGGCTTTAAATATCTGAAAGCTTAAATATTATTCTGTACCACAAGATAGGTTTGGGTTTAGGAGGTAGGCAAAAGCCTGGTGTAGACCTAAGTAATCCCTGGTGAGGTACAGAGAATATTAGGAATATAAATAATATTTTATCACAACAGAAATGAGCCAAAAATTGTTTCCTAGAGGTGGGCACATGTCAGTGGAGTTCAGTTCCTGCTTAGAAGTCTGGAAAATCTTTGGAGAAATGATTAGTGCCATGAGAATAGCTCCAGCATTTGTTCCCCTCCCTGGGAAGTCTAGTTCTGCCAACAATGCTCTTATGTAATTATAGCAGAAGCATTTTGTTGACTTGGAGTAAACTTTTTAGTTTTTATTCAGAATGAAGGCTGGGGCTACTGATAAGAGGAAAACTCAAGAATCAAAAAAGACCTTTGGGAGGAAATTGATCTCAGGAGTTTAAAGGAACAGGTATTACATCTTTTATAGTGGAATTTTATAACAAGAGTAGCTGTGATCTGAGAAAACTGTAACATGGAATGCAAAAAAAAGTTTTGCATTTCTTAAGGTGGCCCAAAAAGACCATAGAGGATTAAGAATAAAATGATACAGATATCTGAGGGCATATTGAGAAAACTTTAGGGTTATCTCTAGGAGGTACCAACATATAATAAGCAAAAGAGGGAAAAAGAACAAAGGTATCAGAAAATTAATCATGTTTTTTTGCCTTGGGCAGAAGCAGTTCATTTTCTGTTGTCATGTCTTTGACCTGAGGGTTTGATTCGTAGTCTTCCTTCAAAGATCATGCTTCTGGAGAATCCCTGAGAATCAGTGGCTTAAAGTCTGGTGGAGTGGTTGTCCAGCTGTCTGGAGAAGATCTATGTCATTTAGTTGGGAAACATGAATCCAGGAATCATTGTTTTGGACTTCTGCCATGCTAGTTACAATATCTGATAAGCTTATTTTTCATTGAAGGCAGTTTTTCTCTGATGTCTCTTCCAGAATATTAAATATGCTGAAGACTGAGGATGTTACAGACAGTGATGTTTTAGTAGAATGGAGAGTTGAATTCACTATTGAAGTATAGCACAATTATAAGATTATTATAAATTATTACTATGAGACAACAAAGGTATTATGGACAGTGACAATTTTCTAGGCCTGTAATTTATTCCACAAAGTATGTATTTTTTCTTTTTTTTTTTTTTCTTTTTTTTTTTTTTTAATATATGAAATTTACTGTCAAATTGGTTTCCATACAACACCCAGTGCTCATCCCAAAAGGTGCCCTCCTCAATACCCATCACCCACCCTGCCCTCCCTCCCACCCCCCATGTATTTTTTCAACACAGTTATTGTATCAGTCTTTCCATAACCATGAGTATGTTTCTTTTTACCTGAAATACATACAGTCATTTGCTTTGGTGTGAATGTGTATGTTCCCATGAAATTTATATGTTGAAATTCTAATGCCCAATGTGATGGCATTAGGGCCTTTGAAAAGTGATTAGGTCATGAGATTAATGCCCTTATAAAAAGGACCCTAAGAGAGTTCCTTTGCCCCATCCACTATATGAGGATACAAGGAAAAGTGTGAACCTGCAAGAGGGCCCTCACCTGACCACACTAGGCAACTTGATCTTGGGTTTCCAGCCTCCAGAACTGTGAGAAATAAATTTTTGTTGATTATAAGCTACCTAGTCTCTACTATTTTGTTACAGCAGCTTGAATGGACTAAGACACACTGAAACATTTTTATTAACACGTTTTACTTATGCACATTTTAGGAATGCTGACCTCTTGATTTTTCAGGCCTTTTTTAAGTTCGATTTTTAAAATTTTTTTAATGTTTAGTTTTGAGAGAGAGACAGCAGGATAAGGGCAGAGAGAGAGGGAGACACAAGATCTGAGGCAGGCTCCAGGCTCCAAGCTGTTGGCACAGAGCCTGATGTGGGGCTGGAACCCACGAACCATGAGATCATGACCTGAGCCAAAGTTGAATGCTTCACTGAGCCACCCAGGCACCCCTAAGTTTGATTTTTAAAAAATAATTCTTAACAATAGTTTTGAATTAATTAAAATTTGAAGAATGTCAATCTTAATTTTTCCTATTATCATTTCTTCTATAAAGTGAAGGAAACCTGGAGTGCAGGCAAAAAGACATCTTAACAATTGTATTATGCCTGAATTTGGGAAAGGCAAAATCATAAAGAGATGTCAGAGGAGACAAGGTATGAATAGGAGTCAAAAATATCCAAAGGTAAGAAATAATCTTAACCAATATCTATATTCAGTATACTAGGAAAAATACTAACACCACTTACCATCTGTGACCCATGGATCTATTTTTTAAAATGCTTCTAAGTAAGTTACTTCTTGAACAAGAAGTAAAAGAATGGTAAGGAACTTTATTAGAATTTTAAATAAGGAGAAAGTAACAAACTAGTTTTCGTATTTTCATGGTTTTGATGACACATGTACCTGATAAGGACATTGTCTTCTGAATGTAACTCAGTTGTCATGTATGAACCTGGAACATGTTCATCTTGTAAATGCTGATTCTAGATTTCAAATACATCTCAAATAGGTTCTATGTTATTACTTTCTGGTTCTGGTATCCTCAAAATGTCACACTTGAAGAATTAATTGAAAACTGACAGCAAATGATTTTGTTGACAAGAGAATGGCTGTCTTCTTAGCTCCATGGTTGTAAGACATTTTCATTTTAGACTTATAACTACCTGTTAGAATTGTGAAATAATTTTTTATTCTGTGTCTTCTATTTCTTTCCATAACTTTTGTGTACACATCTGCTTTCCTCATTTGCCTATTTAAAAAAAGAGCTTATTGGGGCGCCTGGGTGGCTCGGTTGAGCGTCCAACTTCAGCTCAGATCATGATCTCGCGGTCTGTGGGTTCAAGCCCCGCATCGGGCTCTGTGCTGACAGCTCAGAGCCTGGAGCCTGCTTCGGATTCTGTGTCTCCCTCTCTCTCTGCCCCTCCCCCACTCATGCTCTCTTGCTCTCTCTCTCTCTCTCTCTCTCTCTCTGTCAAAAATGAATAAACAATAAAAACAAAATAAAAAAAATAAAAAAAGAGCTTATTGGGGCGCCTGGGTGGCTCAGTCAGTTAAGCGTCCAACTTTGGCTCAGGTCATGATCTCACGGTTCATGGGTTGGAGCCCTGGTTCGGGCTCTATGCTGACAGCTTGGAGCCTGGAGCCTGCTTCTGATTCTGTGTCTCCCTCTCTGTCTGCCCCTCCCCTGCTCACACTGTCTCTCTCTGTCTCTCAAAAATAAATAAATAAAAATGTAAAAAAATAGAAACTGTCTAAATTCTAAAAAATAAAATAAAAATAAAGAGCTTATTGATATATAATTCACATACCATCAGATTCACTCAAAGTGTACAATTCAGTGTTTTATAGTATGTTCGTAGGTTTGTGTGACCATCATTGATCTAATTTTAGAACATTTTTATCCCCCCCTAGAAGAAGCTCCATACCCATCAGTAGTTAATCCCAGCCTCCAGCCTCCAGTCCCTTCACCAGCCCTAAGCAGCTGCTTATCTACTTTCTTTCCTATGGATTTGCATTTTCTGGGGTTTTTTTTTTGTAAATGGAGTCCTAATGTATATGGTCTTTTGTGACTGGCTTACTTCACTTAGCATAATGTTTTCAAGTATATCAGTACTTCATTCCTTTTTTTTTTAAGGAGATTTAAAAAAAAGAAATGTTTATTTATTTATTTTGAGAGAGAGCTGGAGCAGGGGAGGGACAGAAAGAGAGGGAGAATCCCCAGCAGCCGGCCGATGCGGGGGCTCAATGTGGGGATGGAAGGGGGGCTCGAACCCAGGAACTGTGAGATCATGACCTGAGCTGAAACAAAGAGTTGCTTTTAAAAAGGCAAATGATGAAAACAGATATGAGATTATTTCTTACCTTTGGATATTTTTGACTCCTATTCATACCTTGTCTCCTCTGACATCTCTTTGTGATTTTGCCTTTCCCAAATTCAGGCATAATAAAGTTGTTAAGATGTCTTTTTGCCTGAACTCTGGGTTTCCTTTAATATAAACCAATTAGTGCAGGAGCGTCTGTATATTAAAAAAAATGCCTTACCATCTGATTCATTTATCTTCTTAGGGTGCCTCTCAAATGAACAATTTTTTTCATATCAAAAATTTCCCTGATTGGCCACTCATAATTCCAAATGGCCTTTGGTAATTTTGTCATTGAGAAAGTTATGTGCAAAAATGAGAAAATAGAGGTCAGAATTCTGCCAAGAGGTAGGCCAAGTGTTTTGCAGATAAACGATAAGACAACAAGGCTGACTTAGATTAAAAGGGAAAGTATTCCTGTGTGACTCTTGGGTCATTTATCAATAGCCTCCTGGCAAGTGGAATATGAAGAGAATACCTTTCCCAAAACCAGTTTTTCACACACAGACAAGACTAAAGAACATTTTATATGGCTTTAATTAAAAAGGTCAAATTTTTACAAGTTTGCCTAAATGCTGCCAGGTTATTAAGACCTTATGAAGTCATCAGTCTTTGAAAGGGAAGTTTGGAGGACAGATTTAATGGGTCTATTTTTTTTTTAATGTTTATCTATTTTTGAGAGAGAGAGAGAGAGAGAGAGAGAGAGAACATGAACAGGGAAGAGGCAGAGAGAGAGGGAGACATAGAATCCGAAGCAGGCTCTAGGCTCTGAGCTGTCAGCACAAAGCCGCACGCAGGGTTAGAACCCAGGAACTGCGAGAACATGACCTGAGCTGAAGTTGGACCCTTAACTGACTGAGCCGCCCAGGTGCCTTTAATGTGTCTTTAACTGTCTTTTGTGAACTCCATTTTTGGACATGCAGCAGTAGTATAGATAATACAGGCAACCGGCAAGATGGCTAATGGTAAATGAAAGATTTGTCAGACTTTCACTAAGGGAGATGATTAAATAATCAGATAGCCAGAGAGTCCCAGGGGAATTTCTTCCAAGGACAAAATCAAAAGCCCAACACTGAAGAACTCAGTGAAAAAATTGGAATTCAATTTCAGCACAAGGTTGACTCTGAGCAAGTGGAAATTAAAGGGATTTCAGATGTGCACACTACTATCCAGTAGAGGGTCCACACCACAATAGCAAGCATCTCAATGGACCTAAACCTATTAAGGTCTACAATATAAAGACCAGTAGGAATAAACTCTTATTCAAACAAAGTGAGGTTTATTAGGGTGCTGAAGCAAAGGACAATGCACATGTAAGGGAACAGTGGGGCTTCTCAAATGGGAAGAATTAGGAAGGGCTTGTGGTAGCTGGAGTTAATCTTGTATTATCATGGCAGGGACACGTTGAAATAGTGGTCTTTAGGGTATTATGTATAAGTGATGAATCGCTAAGTTCTACACCTGAAACTACTATACTGTAAGTTAACTAACTGGAATTTAAATAAAAATTTTTTGGGGAAAAAACAGTGGTCTTTAGAACACATGAATCCAGGTATGGGTAATTTTACACCAGTTTGTTTGAGGTCTTGTCCTAGAATAGATAGGTCTCTATGAGTTTAGATGGTTTGTTTTGTATGTTAAGGTTTGGTACAGTTTATCTCTTTTGAGAATCATATGTATCTGTTTTGCAAGTTGAAGTTTCTGTTTCAGTTCTCAGTACTCCAAGAAAATACCCATCATTTAAAAAGACAACATATTTGGGGTGCCTGGTGGTTCAGTTAGTTAAGCTTCCAATTCTTGGTTTTGGCTCAGATCATGGTCTCCCAGTTAGTGAGTTCGAGCCCTGCATTGGGCTTCATGCTGACAGTGTGGTGCATATCTCAGTCCCTTTGTACCATTGCTTTTCTATCACCTTCTGGCACCTCTCAACCTGAATTCTGAATGAGTCAAATATATGTGCCTTTTTTTTTTTTTTTTTTTTTTTTGTAAAAGGCCAGTGAATGTTGCATCAGAAAACCCTGTAACCATAATCTCTAACTTATATTTTTCGATAAACTCTTTTATTTTATTCACCACACCCATTATTTTATTCTCCAGTTGCTTTTAAGATTTTCCCTTGGTCTTTTGTTTTCAACAGTTTGAAATGATTTGCCTAAGTGGGTTTTGATTTTTTTAAAATCCTGCTTAGTGTTTTCTTAGCTTCTTGGATCTGCGATTTGATGTCATAATTAATTTTGGAAAATTCTTGGTCTTTATTGTCTTCCAATTTTTCTAGTTTTTTTTTTAAATCTTTCTATAATTCTGTGTGTGTTAGACCACTGCTGTTGTTCCACAGCTCTTTTCTGTTTGTTTCTAATGTTTATTTATTCTGAGAGAGAGCACACTTGAGCAGGGCAAAGGGCAGAGAGAGAGAGAGAGAGAGAGAGAGAGAGAATCCCAAGCAGGCTCTGTGCTGACAGTGGATGCAGGACTCGATCCCATGAACCGTGAGATCATGAGCTGAGCCAAAATCAAGAGTGGGATGCTTAATCGACTGAGCCACCCACACGCTCCTATTTGTTTATTTTTACATTTTTTACATTTTGTGTTTAAGTTTGGTTATTTTCAACAGACTTATATTCAAGTTCACTAAATTTTTCCTTGACTGTGTCAAATCTACTGATAAGCTGGTGAGGGCATTCTTCATTTCTATTACTGAATTTTTAGTTTCTAGTATTTTCATTCAGTTTTTTCTTATAGTTTTCATCTCTCTGCTGAAATTATCTATCTGATCTTTCATGTTGGCCATCTCTTCTCTTGGAGACTTTAACATATTAATCATACTTATTTTTAATTCCCTATCAGTTCCAACATATGTGTCGTATCTGACTCTGGTTCTGATGATTACTTTGTCTTTTAGGAAGGTAGTGTTTTTTTTCTGGACATTTTACATTCTTTGTCATTTTTTTAAATTGAAAGACAGACATCTTCTGTAGGATTAGACACTGAGATAAAAGTCTGTGTGCCTGGAAATAGGCATGTCTATCCTACCAGGCCTTGAGCGTAGGGTTAGTGGTTGGGCTGTGTTTTGAGATTACTGACACAAGCTTAAAATTTCCCTAGCCATAGTTTGTGTTTTGGGTAGGACTGGTTTACCAGAGGTTTCCTTTTAATTTTTCTCCATTCTCACATTTATATTTTCTCTTTGTCTTACTTATTGCTAGATGCTAGTTAACTGGCAGTGAGGATTGGTGGTTGAGGTGGAGATGTTCTTTGTTCTAATTAAGCTCAGTCTTAGGCAGTCACCGTGATCCTGGGTCTTGGGGATGTAGTTTTCTTAGTGCTCCTGCCTCCACAAGCACAGTTCTGAGCCCAAGACAGTTTTCTGCCTCTGTACCTGGGATAGATTTTTTTTCTCCTGTTCTCTTCTCTTGCTGCAGTGGGTTTTCCTAAGAACCCTAAAAGTGACAGTTTTTGTCTGCTGCAAATTAAGGCTTTTGTTCCCTCACTGATAGTGCAGAGTCCTAGCAAGCTATTGTCTCCCTATAGCAAGGGCTGCTGTTCCCTCTCCCAAGTTTTGCACAATAAAGAGACTTTCCCAGCATTCTTCAAATCTTTTATGCGACCGCCCAGTATGGTTCATGGTGGAAAAGCTTGTAACATGGGGCGCCTGGGTGGCTCAGTTGGTTGAGCGTCTGACTTCGGCTCAGGTCATGACCTCACGGTCCATGAGTTCGAGCCCCGCATCGGGCTCTGTGCTGATGGCTCAGAGCCTGGAGCCTGCTTCCGATTCTGTGTCTCCCTCTCTCTCTGCCCCTTCCCTGCTCATGCTCTGTCTCTCTCTGTCTCAAAAATAAATAAAGACATTAAGAAAAAAAAATTAAAAAAAAAAAAAAAAGAAAAGCTCATAACAGTGTTCAGACTCCCCATGTTTGCAGCTCCAGAGACTTCATCCTTTCTAACCAGTCAACTTAGCTGAACTCTTATCCTTGTTCAGCTTTATCTAGATAAGCCTAGGATTTCTCTTTCTTCCCCACGCTATGCAATCATTGGTTATGCTAAGTACTGTCATGTCTTCCTCCAAATAGTTCTTAAATTTGTTTACTTTAAAATTTTTTTTTGTTTTGTTTTTTATTGTTGAGAGAAAGAGAGAGAGACAGAGACAGAGCATGAGCAGGGAGGGGCAGAAGGAGAGGGAGATGCAGAATCCAAAGCAGGCTCCAGGGTCTGTGCTGACAGCACAGAACTCACGACCCCTGAGACATTGACCTGAGCCAAAGTCGGAAGCCTAACTGACTGAGCCACCCAGGTGCCTCACATGTGTTTACTTCTTTATTTTTGCATCTTCAGTGCAGTTTAGGCCAGTGACTTCTCAAACTACTCTACCCACACATCATCTGGGACGTTATAAATGCAGATTCTGATTCAGTAGATCTGGGTTGGGGCTGCACTTGCAAGCTTCCAGGTGATGCTGTCATTGCTGCTGCTGTTCCATTGACATCATTTTGAATAGGAAGGGTTTAGTCCTTCCTTGAAAGAGTCTTCTAAAGAGTTGCTTTGCTACTTTTAATCGTTCCTTCCTCTAGTCTATTAGCTACACTGTAGTTGGAGTAATCTTTATAATATGTAAATATGATCATCTCAATCCTTAGCTTATCATCCTTCAGTAATTTCTCATTGATTTAAGAATGATGTAAGGAATCATTACAGATCCTCTTTACCTCTTCAGCTTTATTTCCTAATACTCATCTCCCCACTACCCCAACTTGCTCATGTTCCACCATGTGTACGGCTTGAAGTGGTCTTTGCACATTTTCTGCATGGTTTGCTCTTCTTCTATTCCCTCTGTCCTTATAATCCCTCCATAGGTCTCAGCTTTGATTTCACTTCCTCTAAGAAGCTTTCTTTGAGTTCCCAAGACTAGATAGTCTTCTTTTCTTTTTTTTTTTCTTTTATAGCATCCTATGGCATTTAATCATGCTACATTATTATTGCCTATTTGTTTGTCTAGACTAGTGCCTGGTAATTCGATTTCACCAAGTACTAGAAATCAAATTATTAAGATCTACCAGTTGAGGTATCAGCCAGTATCACTCATTGATGAGCTGAACTACCATCACATACCACCTTCAAAGAGCAATCAAGTTGTCATATCTTTCAGGCTTCTTTTTTTTTTTTTTTTTTTTTTTAACTTTTTTAATGTTTTTATTTTTGAGAGAGAGACAGAGTGTGAGTGGGGGTGGGGCAGAGGAGAGTGAAACACAGAATCTGAAGCAGGCTTCAGTCTCTGAGCTGTCAGCACAGAGCCTGATGTGGGGCTCAAACTCATGAACCTTGAGATCATGATCTGGGCTGAAGTTGGATGCTTAACCGACTGAGCCACCCAGGTGCCCCTCTTTCAGGCTTCTTTTGACTGCTGAAATGACTGATAACTATTTGAATACTGGGTATGTGTTGTATTTTTAAAGGAAAACCACATAAATAATGAGACTGCATGGTATAACTAACATATGTGTTTCTTTTTTTAATGTTTATTTGTTTTTGAGAGAGAGAGAGAGAGAGAGAGAGAGCGAGCACAAGTGGGGGAGGGGCAGAGAGAGGGGGAAAGAGGATCCAAAGTGGGCTCTGCTCTGACAGCAGAGAGTCTGATGTGGGGCTCGTACTCTTGAACCGCAAGATCATGACCTGAGCCAAAGTTGGACACTTATCCAACTGAGCCACCCAGGTGCCCCAAAATGTATTTCTTGTTTGGAATTTTATTTCCTTAATGTGGTCTGTGTTCTTGGGGTTTGAAAAAAATGGAAAAGATAGTGGTAGGTAAAAATCCTTCAAAACTTGGGCGTCAATATGGAGAAAAACAGAAGGAAGAATAGATACTCTGTATAGGTCTATATCTATTAAAGAAAGTGAATTAGTAATAACCTTCCAAAGCAGAAAATGCCAAGCCCAAATGGGTTAACTGTGAGTTTTACAAGAAAACATTTAATGAAGAAATTAATACTGAGTATCTACAGTATCTCCCAGAAGATAGAAGCAGAGGGAATACTTCTGAACTCATTCTGAGGCCAGCATCTTCCTAACACTAAAGACATTACAAGAAAAGAAACTACAGATCAATATCTCTCATGAACTGAGATGCAAAAATCCTCAATAAAGTATTAGCAAATTAATTCAACAATGCATAAAAATAATTATATGCCATGACCCAAGTTCGATTTAACCCAGTTATTCAAGGCGGGTTTAATATTTAAAAATCTTGGGGCGCCTGGGTGGCGCAGTCGGTTAAGCGTCCGACTTCAGCCAGGTCACGATCTCGCGGTCCGTGAGTTCGAGCCCCGCGTCAGGCTCTGGGCTGATGGCTCGGAGCCTGGAGCCTGTTTCCGATTCTGTGTCTCCCTCTCTCTCTGCCCCTCCCCCGTTCATGCTCTGTGTCTCTCTGTCCCAAAAATAAATAAAAAACGTTGAAAAAAAAAAATTTAATATTTAAAAATCAATTGATAGAGCAGAAATCAATGCTATTGAAACCAAAAAAATCCGGTAGAACAAATCAATGAAACCAGAAGCTGGTTCTTTGAAAGAATTAACAAAATTGATAAACCACTAGCCAGTTTGATCAAAAAGAAAAAGGAAAGGACCCAAATAAGTCAAGAATGAAAGAGGAGAGACCACAACCAACACAGCAGAAATGCAAGCAATAATAAGAGAATATTATGAGCAATTATACGCCAATAAAATGGGCAATCTGGAAGAAATGGAAAAATTCCTAGAAACACATAAACTACCAAAACTGAAACAAGAAGAAATTGAAAATTCAAACAGACTCATAACCAGTAAAGAAATTGAATTAGTAATAAAAAATCTCCCAAAAAACAAGAGTCCAGGGTGAGATGGCTTTCCAGGGGAATTCTACCAAACATTTAAGGAAAAGTTAACACCTATTCTCTTGAAGCTGTTCCAAAAAAATAGAAATGGAAGGAAAATTTCCAAACTCTTTCTATGAAGCCAGCATTACCTTGATTCTAAAACCAGACAAAGATCCCACTAAAAAGGAGAACTATAGACCGACTTCCCTGATGAACATGGATGCATTGTTGAGGAACAAGGTATTAGCCAACTGGATCCAACAATACATTAAAAAAACTGTTCACCACAACCAAGTGGGATTTATACCTGGGATACAGGGCTGGTTCAGTAACCGCAAAACAATCAATGTGATTAATCACATCAATAAAAGAAAGGTCAAGAACCACATCCTCTCAATAGATGCCGAGAAAGCATTTGACAAAATACAGCATTCTTTCTTGATAAAAACTCTTAAGCAATTAGGGATAGAAGGATCATACCTCGAGATCATAAAAGCCATATTTGAAAGACCCAACGCTAATATCATCCTCAATGGGGAAAAACTGAGAGCTTTCCCCCTAAGGTCAGGGTCAAGACAGGGATGTCCAGTCTCACCACTGTTCTTCAACATAGTATTGGAAGTCTTAGCCACAGCACCAGACAACACAAAGAAATAAAAGGCATCCAGATCAGCCAGGAGGAGGTCAAACTTTCACTCTTTGCAGATGACATGATACTCTGTATGGAAAACCTAGAAGATTACACCAAAAAAAAAAAAATTACAGAAAACACTAGAACTGATCCATGAATTCAGTAAAGTGGCAGGATATAAAATCAATGCATAGAAAAACCTATACACTGAAAACTATAGAAAGCTTATGAAAGACATTGAAGAAGACACAAAAAAATGGGAAAATATTCCATGCTCCTGGACAGGAAGAACAAATATTGTTAAAATGTCAATACTACCCAAAGCAGTCTACATATTCAATACAATACCTATCAAAATAACACCAGCATTCTTCACAGAGCTAAAACAAACAATCCTAAAATTTGTATGGAACCAGAAAAGGCCCTTAATAGCCAAAGCAATCTTGAAAAAGAAAACTAAGGCTGGAGGCATCACAATCCTGGACTTAAAGCTGTATTACAAAGTTGTGATCATCAAAACTGTATGGTACTGGCACAAAAATAGACACTCAGGTTAATGGAACAGGATAGAGAACCCATAAATGGACCCACAAACGTATGGACAGCTAATCTTTGACAGCTGTTCCAAAGAATATCCAATGGGATAAAGACAGTCTCTTCAGCAAGTGGTGCTGGAAAAACTGGACAGTGACATGCAGAAAAATGAACCTGGACCACTTTCTTACACCATACACAAAAATAAATTCAAAATGGATGAAAGACCTAAATGTAAGACAGGAAGCCATCAGAATCCTTGAGGAGAAAGCAGGCAAAAAAACCTCTTTGACCTTGGCCACAGCAACTTCTTACTCAACACGTCTCCAGAGGCAAGGGAAACAAAAGCAAAAATGAACTATTGGTACCTCATCAAAATAAAAAGCTTCTGTACAACAAAGGAAACAATCAGCAAAACTAAAAGGCAATTGACAGAATGGGAGAAGATATTTGCAAATGACATCAGATAAAGGGTTAGTATCCAAAATCTATAAAGAACTTATCAAACTCAACACCCAAAAAACAAATAATCTAGTGAAGAAATGGGCAAAAGACATGAATAGACACTTCTCCAAAGAAGACATCCACATAGCCAACCAACACATAAAAAAATGCTCCACATCACTCATCATCAGGGAAATACAAATCAAAACCACAATGAGATACCACCTCACACCTGTCAGAATGGCTAACACTAACAACTCAGGCAACAACAGATGTTGGCGAGGATGCAGAGAAAGAGGATCTCTTTTGCATTGTTGGTGGCAATGCAAGCTGGTTCAGCCACTCTGGAAAACAGTGTGGAGTTTCCTCAAAAAATTAAAAATAGAACTACCCTATGACCCAGCAATTGCACTGCTAGATATTTACTGAAGGGATACAGGAATTCTGTTTTGAAGGGCCACATGCACCCCCATGTTTATAGCAGCACTATCAACAATAGCCAAAGTATGGAAAGAGCCCAAATGCCCATTGATGGATGAATGGATAAAGAAGATGTGGTGTATATATATACAATGGAGTATTACTTGGAAATCAATCAAAAAGAATGAAATCTTGCCATTTGCAACTACGTGGGTGGAACTAGAGGGTATTATGCTAAGCGAATTTAGTCAGAGAAAGATAAAAATCATATGACTTCCCTCATATGAGGACTTTAAGATAAAAAGCAGATGAACATAAGGGAAGGGAAGTAAAAATAATATAAAAATAGGGAGGGGGACAAAAGAGAAGAGACTCATAAATATAGAGAACAAACAGAGGGTTGCTGGAGGGGTTGTGGGAAGAGGTATGGGCTAAATGGGTAAGAGGCATTAAGGAATCTATTCCTGAAATCATTGTTGCACTATATGCTAACTAACTTGGATGTGAATTTAAAAAATAAATAAAATAAAAAAAAAAATTGATGTAATCCATCATATCAGTAGGCTAAAGAAGGAAAATCACATAATCATTTAAATAGATACAGGAAAAAAATTGACAAAATCTAATACTCGTTCATGATAATAACTCTCAGCAAACTGGCAATAGAGGGCAACATCTTCAATTTGAAGAAGAACACCTACAAAACACCTACAGCTAACATCATACTTAATGGTAAAACACTAGACACTTTCCTACTAAGATTAGGAACAAGGCAAGGATGTTGCCTCTCACCACTTCTTTTCTGTTGTACTGGCAGTCCTAGTTAATGCAATAATACAAGAAAAGGTATACTGATTGGAAAGGAAGAAATAAAACTTTTTGTTTGCAGATGATACGATCATGTATGTAGAAAATCCAAACAAATTGACAAAACAAAACAACCCTTGGAACTACTCAGTGGTTATATCAAGGCTGCCAGATACAAGATTAATATACAAAAATCAGTCACTTTTCCATATACTAGCAATGAGCAAATGGAATTTGAAATAAAAAAACACAATGCCATTTATATTAACACCCCCAAAATGAAGTACTTAGGTATAAATCTAACAAAATAAGTAAAATATCTATATAAGGAAAAGCACGAAACTGTGATGAAAGAAATCAAGAACTAAATAAACAGAGAGATTACATGTTCATGGATAGGCTGATGCAATGTTATCATGTCAGTTCTCCTTAACTTGATCTATATATAGATTTAATGCAATCCCATTAAAATACCAGCAATTAATTTGGTGGGTATCAACAAACTGATTCTAAAGTCCATATGAAGAGGCAAAAGACTCATAAGAGCCCATTCAGTGTTGAAAAAGAGCAAAGTGGGGCACCTGGGTGGCTCAGTCAATTAAGCGTCCAACTTCAGCTCAGGTCATGATCTCACAGTCTGTGAGTTCGAGCCCCGTGTCAGCCTCTGTGCTGACAGCTCAGAGCCTGGAGCCTGCTTCAGATTCTGTGTCTTCCTCTCTCTCCCCCTCCCCTGCTCATGCTCTGTCTCTGTCTCAAAAATAAATAAAAATGTTAAAAAAAATGAAAAAGCGCAAAGTTGGGAACACCTGGATGACTCACTTGGTTGAGCATCTGACTCTTGATTTCAGCTCAGGTCATGATTCCAGGCTTGTGGGATTAAGCCCTGTATCAGGATCCACACTGATCATGGAGCCTGCTTAAGATTCTCTCTCTCTCAGGATGTGGAGGAACGGGAACCCTCTTGCACTGTTGGTGGGAATGCAAATTGGTGCAGCCGCTCTGGAAAGCAGTGTGGAGGTTCCCCAGAAAATTAAAAATAGACCTACCCTATGACCCAGAAATAGCACTGCTACGAATTTACCCGAGGGATACAGGAGTACTGATGCATAGGGGCACTTGTACCCCAATGTTTATAGCAGCACTCTCAACAATAGCCAAATTATGGAAAGAGCCTAAATGTCCATCAACTGATGAATGGATAAAGAAATTGTGGTTTATATACACAATGGAATCCTACGTGGCAATGAGAAAGAATGAAATATGGCCCTTTGTAGCAACGTGGATGGAAGTGGAGAGTGTGATGCTAAGTGAAATAAGCCATACAGAGAAAGACAAATACCATATGGTTTCACTCTTATGTGGATCCTGAGAAACTTAACAGAAACCCATGGGGGAGGGGAAGGAAAAAAAAAAAAAAGAGGTTAGAGTGGGAGAGAGCCAAAGTATAAGAGACTGTTAAAAACTGAGAACAAACTGAGGGTTGATGGGGGGTGGGAGGGAGGGGAGGGTGGGTGATGGGTATTGAGGAGGGCACCTTTTGGGATGAGCACTGGGTGTTGTATGGAAACCAATTTGACAATAAACTTCATATATTGAAAAAAAAATGAAAAAAAATAAAAAGATTCTCTCTCTCTCTCTCACTCTCAATTCTCTCTATCTCTCCCTCCCTCCCCCGTCTCCCTCTCCCCCATCCCCTGCTCACGCTTTCTCTCTTTCTAAAATAAAGAAAGAAAAAGAACAAAGTTGGACAACTGACAGTGTCTAGCTCCAAGACTTACTATAAGGCTACAGTAAGACAGTGTGGTATTGGCAAAAGACTAGACAAATAGATCAGTGACACAGAATAGAGGGTCCAGAAATAGACCCATATAAATATAGGCAACTCATCTTTGGCAAAGGAACAAAAACAATACAATGGGGCAAAGATAGTTTCTTCAACAAATGGTGCCAGAACAACTGGTCATTCACACGCAGAAAAGAATCTAGACACAGACATTATACCCATCACAAAAATTAACCTAAAATGGATAATAGACCCAAATAGAAAGTATGAAGCTATAAAATTCCTGGAGGACAACAGAGGAGAGAATCTCAATGACCTTAGGTGTGGCAATGACTTTTTTGATACATCAAAGGCATGATCCATAAAAGACTTGATAAGTTGTCAGCAGTCATGTTGACTCTGTTTCCCTGTATCAAATATATTCTTCTCCCTATGTTCCAAAATGATAAAGAGTCCGTGGGCAGGGAGCAGGAATTTGGCTTTTGTTCTACTTAACTCTTTCCCTTGCTCTGTACAAGAGCAGAGCTAGACCTAACTGCTAAGCCACAAGGTGATAGAGTATCTCAGGAGAGATTCTCCTTGTTTCTTTGTCTTTTGGACAAGCCACTCTTCAACCCACAAAAGAAAGACGTTTTAACCCCTAGTTTCTTTTTTTGTCTCATAAATTCTCTTGCATAATATCTTCATTGGAGTATACATTTGGTCCTTCTTTTCTCCTCCATTTGTCTCTGCAGAGAGAGAGGTTCTGTAAAGTGGGGGAGAACAAGGGGAGTCCATTGAGTGCCTCCCAGCTGCAGCTGGTCTCCTCTAAAATACCTCAAATTAGTATGCTACTATGAGGATTGATTTCTATTCTAGGACTCCCAATCTAATCTACATTAGAAATGTCTAATTTTCCTACTGGCATTTGCCCCTTTCTTTTTCTGATTTGCATTTAAAAGGACCCTCACCTTAACTGCACGTAGCTCTGCTTAAGCTACCTGACTAACTGAAGCTAGGATTTAAGTGTTTTTCCTTAATGCTCAAGTTTATTCTCTGATGATGGAATGGGAGGATGTATAGCCTCATTTTATGCCACCACACTGGTCTTTTGGTTGTTTTACAAACTTATAAGCAGACAAGACCACAGGTAATGGCTTGAGATAAGGAGAAGGGAGTTATTGGAAGACTTTTAGGAAGCTTACGGAGTAAGGGAGCTGGGAGACTCAGACTTGGAAATGGGCAAGAATCAAGGGGCTGTGGAGGGCATTAGGAACCCTGGCACTTATTGTAAAGCAGGATAGTGAGGAGGGCATGCCATACCTTCAGTGCACATCTTCCAGAGTTTTCTGTTGTTTCTGACACTGGCTTAACAGTCTGAGCCCAAGAAAGAGCATCTGATAACTAAGTTTGGGTCACATACCTGGCCCCTGACCCTATTGAGTTAAAGAGGGCAAGGATCTGTTTCCTTCAGCTTCAGTAATGGAATGTGGTCACTAGGAATTACTTTCCCACCAAGATTACACACAGTCTGGATGTATGCATTTCAAAAGGAAATTTGGATGCTCTCAGGGCTGTCAAAACAAAACAAATGCCAACTAGAACTGTGTTTTCAAATGGACTAATTGAAATGTAGGAGAAAGGCCTTGAGAAGTGAGGATGAGAGGAAATAGGGAAGAGGGTAAAAACAATGGGAGTAGTTAGAAGAGCAGGAAACATTTCACTCAAGAAAAAATATTTTTTGGCAATAGGTACATCAGCGTATAAGTCATCATGGCTTTTTTTGTGTCCATAACATGATCTTTACAGCTCTCTGAAAGCGCAGAGTATGGGAAGCACATCTTGGTGACGTAGAAGTATGGTCACCCTCTTTCACCACCAGAGGGTGCTTTCTGTGTAAATAGTATGCTGTGGATTCTGGGGATATTCCCAAACACCCACTGTTTACAAAGTGCTTTTATGTAACAATCACTCAAGAAATATTGAGTTGCTATTGGAGATGAGAAATGTAAGCCCAGATGAGAGACACCTAACCAACCCATACAGATATGGAGGGAAGGTTTCCTAATAACATCTCTGGCTTGGGCACAAGGACCTTGTAGAAATTAGAAGGGGAATTCAACCTAAGATGGAACTACCAAAGAGGTAGAGAGGCTTGAGAAAGCACAGTGCTTTCTAGGAATCACAAGTGGTGGGATGGGAATGTAGAGAGGGAGAGTATTTTTTTTTTAACGTTTTATTTATTTTTGAGACAGAGACAGAGCATGAACGGGGGAGGGGCAGAGAGAGAGGGAGACACAGAATCGGAAGCAGGCTCCAGGCTCTGAGCCATCAGCCCAGAGCCCGATGCGGGGCTCGAACTCACGGACCGCGAGATCATGACCTGAGCTGAAGTCGGACGCTTAACTGACTGAGCCACCCAGGCGCCCCGAGAGGGAGAGTATTAAAGATAAAGGTAACAGGATAAACAAAGGTGTCCAAAATGTGTGCATAAGTTTAGATTCAACTATGGCTATTTAATTGTTTAGCTTGTTATCTGACTCATCTCAATTTTGCATCCCATGACCAGAACTTGAGCAAATGAACTGTTTTGAATAATTACTCTGAATCTGTCCCTTGGAATTTCCACTGCTTTCCTTAGCCAGTTCTTGTTCTCCAGCTTCCTCATTTTTCCATGCTTTATTTTTATGTGCTAGAGCTGTATTAGAAGGAACTCATTGCAAAACAAGTGTTGTATTCAAATACACAGAACCTCAAATGCTTATGGAACACCTACACTGTATATATAGAAGAATAAGAAAAAATCTATACCCTATAGTACTGATGCATTCATTCTGCTTGTATCTTATTCAGTGGTTCAAGCAATTATTATTGTGTCCATATGGTATGTCAAATACTGTGTTAGCACTTTACATCTGTTCTCTCATTTAACATGGAGTTGCATGATTCCCATTTTACTGATGATGAAACTAAGACTCAGAGAAATTAAGTCTTGCACAAGGTTTTCAGAATAGAAAATTAAAGGCCTAAGACTTAATTTTCCATTAAATATTACCATGTCTGGCTTCTTTATATCATGCAGGCCTCTGTTCGAATGTAATCTCAGAGAATACTTTCCAAATAGCTGCCTCACCCTGTGTTCAATTGTCCCGGCTTATTTTTCATTGTAGTACTTACTATTACATTATTTAAATTTTGTCATTTGTATCTCCCACTAGACTCTGATTCCTGTGAGTTTGAGCTCTTGGCTATATTACTTACTGTTTATTATAACACTATGCATAATACAGCCTGGCACATAATAAGGAGCTGAGCAAATTTTTGTTGAAGGATTGACTCTCAAACCCAAACTCAGCCACTATTCTATGTGGTGTTTCTAATAGGTTAAGAAGATTTCATTTTTTTTTTTAATTTTTTTTTTTAACGTTTATTTATTTTTGAGACAGAGAGAGACAGAGCATGAACGGGGGAGGGGCAGAGAGAGAGGGAGACACAGAATCAGAAGCAGGCTCCAGGCTCTGAGCCATCAGCCCAGAGCCCGACGCGGGGCTCGAACTCAGGGACCGTGAGATCGTGACCTGGGCCGAAGTCAGACGTCTAACCGACTGAGCCACCCAGGCGCCCCAAGAAGATTTCATTTTTAAATGCCCTGATACCAAAGAGTGTGGTGCACAGAGCTTGTGAATGCAACGTGCCAAATAATATGTAAACTGCTGGTCCATACTTTTTTAAAATTAGAGTTTAATTTGCATGTAGTAAGATAAATCTTAAGCATGTATGTATTTTTTTAGAAAAATTCCATTTTAATTAAACTGTACAGTCTGAATTATTTCCTCTGACACTGAGGTTAAAAATAGAAATCAATTTCTGCAACCTTCCAAAGCAGCCTTTGAAATGTCAAGGTTTTAAAAATTATTTTATAGCATGAATTTACATATAAATACAAACTGTTCAATGTATTAACTTAGCAATCAATGAGCTTCCATCATGGAGAATATCTGGTACTGGGACAGGCCAGGGCAGAATTCAATTACTGCCGCCTTAGTGGAAGACTTTTCAGCCTTCTCAGCAGTTCGTGGGGTGACAGGTCTACAGTCCCTTCTTCACCACTCGGGCTGTCACTGCTGTTGGTACTCTCAGAACTACTGCTCTTCTCCGAATTTTTATTCTTTTGCTTGACTTTGTATTTGTGCTTCCGGTGTTTCTTTTTCTTCTCTTTCCTCCATCTGTGCTCTTTCTTGGTCTTCTGTTTTTCTTTCTTTCTTTCTTTTTTTTTTTTTTTTATGTTTCTCTTTCTGAGGCGCCTCAAGTTTCTGATGAACATTGGGCCAGAAGATGGGACGTAGTTGTGGGCTGAACACTTCTCTTTCATCTATCTGCATCTTTTGTATCAGAAAGGAAGGTGCGGGCTCCTGGAGGGCTGCCAGCTCACTAGCATGTGCCATGGATTATGTTTCCATTCAGTCAGTCTCTTGGGAGCTTTTGAAGTCAGCCTCCCTGGTACCCACCTGATCATCCTCATTGTCGCCTTGCTCATCCTAAGAGGATGAGGACTTCTCATCGGAGGAGCTGGCAAAGATGGCCTTAAATAAGTCCATGGATGGGCGGCTCCCTTCTCCTTCAGTCTGTGAATCCACACCTTTGCTTACATTCTTATTTGAGAGTGATTCCATCACATGCTCTTCCTCTTTGATTACTAAAGAGCTGGACTCTTGTTTAGGTGGACCAACTTTTGATCTAGCCAAACTTAAAAATTCACTAATGGGATCTTTTTTCTTTTCTTGTTTAGATGTATCCCATCTTGATGGTTTTTGTGATTTGTCGGGACCTCAGTGTTGCGGCCCTTTTTCACTTGCTGCTTGAGTTGTAGGTGAGGAAGTGGTCTCTGGGAGTGTCAGAAAGTTGAAGACTGAGAATTTGTCACATTTCACTCTTGGTAAGCCAACCAAAGTTGAATCTGGATAAGGGTCAGGGACATGAAACCTCTTACACAGAAGCTTGTCAGGATGCCACTCAGATGTGTCTCGGGTAAGCTTCCCGAATGGCTTCAGCTTCACAGCTGACTGCTTGTCATTGACATCATTCTCTTGGTCTTGAGGGACTTCCACTTGATCTGAATCGTCCTCCTCCTTGGCATGCATGAACCTGGAGGACAAGGTCAAATGGGAAGACACATACAGCAGGGCTGCCCAAGCAAACTTATCCCGCTCGTGGCCTCGCCCCCATTCTGTCATACTGGGGTTCAGACAACGTTCCAGGGCATCTTTCTGGAAGATTCCTATTTATTAAATTAGATTCCCATTTCCTATTTACTAAAAACTCTTCTTATAGTTTTTGTTTTTCTGGATCTTCACGAAAGGTTTGAAGTTGCTGGCTCTTGTGGCGGCTGTCCTACCACTCAATGCCATGTGCCATGAGCAGGGCCCAACATCCAGAGAGGAGGGCTGGGGTCTGTTGCTTGAGGCCTTCTGGGCCAGACTCCTGGCCTTGAGTTGAGCTGCTTTAAGGTCAGTTACATGCTTCATTTCTTTGATTCTCTCTTTATCTTTTTGGGACAGAAACTCTAACACTGAAGTAGATGAACCTTGAATGGGTGTTTCTCCCAGCAACTCCACCCACTTGGAGGCATTCAGTTGATGCCTACTGTGTGTCCCTGGGTTAAGCATTGGCTTTCCAGCTGACTCTGACAATACCTGAATTAAGTGGGTGTTCTCTAAGGTTTCAGCTACCACAGGTCTGAAATAATGTACCGGTTGATAGTCTCTTGGCGATTCAAGTGGTGGGGAAGTGTTTTTAGAAGATAAAGGTTTAGAAGCCAGGGAAAATCCATCCAAAATTTTGCTAATGTATCGAAGATCTTTCTTTGATTCTTTCTGACTTCTATACTGCCTGGGTGCTGTCCAGCCATAGAGTCCATCTCCAGGCTCCTCATCTTTCAAAATGGTGTCATATTTGGATAAAGTTTCTGTGGCATAGATGTCATCATCTTCCTCTTCCCAGGGCACCAACACCAAAAGCCTGGCCTGAAATTCCCAGTTTTCTTCCTTTATTCACTTCAGTCTCTCCAAGGAGATTGCTGGCTCCCTCAGGTCCCGCACTGAAAAGATTAAAATGTTTTCCCGAGGTTCCAAACAATGCTTGGTGGGGATCCAGGCCCTTGTAAGCCAATCCATGCACGTTATCTTTAGGTGTGAAATCCACAGGTGTGATGTCTTTGGGTGCAGAGGTCACATTTTCAGGCACATAGTCATTGTCTTCATCCTCAGATCCTTCAGAACCTCCAGGGGGTAATGCACAGCCATAGATTTTTACTCCAGGATCAGGTATTTGTCAGTGAGGTCTTCTCTTTACTCGAGAGCCAATTCCTTGTCCTTCCTTCCAACCCATTTTTCTTAGCAATTCAAAACCAGTACATAATTTTGTTGGTGTTATGAGGTCATCAAGCAGAGTAGCTCCAGGAATAGGGGAGTAGCAGTTGCTAACTGCCTGGCCTTTTCTCATATTCTATCTTTGGTTTCGGAAGCAAAATCATCCATGGTGACAATCGCTTTAGGTGGTATCCCAAATTCAGTAAGATCCTCTTCATCTATAAAGTCTTCAGGATCAAGAACAGATTTGTCTGCTCTGTTCTGTCATGAAGACATGAAGGAAGAGGGCGTCCATCCTTCTTTTGAGCCAACAATGTTGAAGTACCCAGCAGAGAAACCTCCGCTAAAGGCCCCATGAAACTGTTTATACCTTCCTTTTTCATCTCTGACAGTCTGATCCTGAAGAGGAATTGGTTTCTTTGGTCTTTCACCTTGTAGCGGCTCCAGGTCC
Source organism: Panthera onca (assembly GCF_046562875.1). Taxonomy (NCBI): domain Eukaryota; kingdom Metazoa; phylum Chordata; class Mammalia; order Carnivora; family Felidae; genus Panthera; species Panthera onca. Next base: position 68,951,907 of record NC_138348.1, read on the forward strand.
ATCCCATAGCTGACCAAGTCCTCTTCGCTGTCACTGCCCAGCACCACCATCCTGCTCCCTTCTTCAGCATGTGTGTATTTTTACAGATGTTATATGCTTGTGTAATCACTACGCAGGTCAAGATACAGAACATCTTTAGCCCCTGAGGGAAGTCTCTTTTATTACCTCCCAGTTGATATCCCATCTCCCAGAGGTAACTTTTTTGACTACTGTCACATAAATTAGTTTGCTGGTTCTTGAGTTTTATATAAATGTAATCTGTAGGTTGTACTTTTGCATTTATAATCTTTTAGATAAATGCAAATCATCTTTTGGATAATATTTTGGAGATTTATCTATGTTGTATATTTCAGTAGTTTATTCTTTTTTTATTATTGTGTCATGTTCCATTGTATGAATATACCACAATTTGTTTATCCATTTATTTATTTATTTTTTTAGAGAGAGGGTGAGTGTGAGTGGGAGAGGGGCAGAAAAAGAAGGAGAGAGAGGGAGAATCCCAGGCAAATTCCATGCTGTCAGCACAGAGCCCAACATGGGGCTTGATCTCATGAAGTGTGAAATCATGACCTAAGCCAAAATCAAGAGTTGGACACTTAACCGACTAAGCCACCCAGTTGCCCCCCATTTACCTTAAAAAATTTTTTTTTTTTTAATATTTATTTATTTTGGAGACACAGAGAGCGTGAGTGGAGGAGGGGCAGAGAAAGAGGGAGACACAGAATCTGAAACAGGCTCCAGGCTCTGAGCTGTCAGCACAGAACCCAATGCGGGGCTCAAACCCATGAACCATGAGATCATGACCTGAGCCGAAGCCGCTCAACCAACTGAGCCACCCAGACGCGCCCCCCCACCCCCCATTTACCTTTTGATGGATGATGTTCAGAATATTGCTAGTTTTTGACTATTAGAAATAAAGCTGCTATAAACATTCCTGAACAAATTTTTATAGACACACACACTCAATATGTTATTTTGGGGAGGATATACTTAGAAGTGGAATTGCTGCATTATAAGGTACATGTATGTTTAGTTTCCTTTTTTACCTTTTGTATATCATGGATACAATCCTTTATCAGATGTATCAGACATACAGACTACAAACATATTCTCTCAGTTTGTAATTTGCCTATTCAATTTCCTGATGTGTTTTGATAATAGAAGTTCTGAGTTTAATGAAGTCAAATTTATCAACTTTGTCTTTTAAAGTTAGCACTTTTTTTTGTCATGTTTAAGGAATCTTTGCCTACCCCAAAGTTGTGAAATTACTTTCCTTTGTTTTCTTCTAGAGATTTATTTTTACATTAAGGTCTGTGATCCACCTTGAATTAATTTTTGGGTTTGATGTAAGGTAGGGTTTACTGTTTTTTCTGTATGAATTTGTAATTTTTGAAGCACCATCTAATGAAAAAGACTATTATTTCCCTGCCGAATTGTACTGATACTTTTGTTATAAACCAAGTGAGTCTGTATGTAGAGGTGCATTTATAGACTCTGATTTGTTACATTGGTGTTTGTCTATCCTTGTACCAACACACCAGTCTTAATTGTGCAAGTCTTGAATTCTGATAGTATAAGTCTTCCAACTTTTTCGTCTTTAAGATTGTCATGGCTATTTTAGGTTCTTTGTATTTCCATATAAACCTGAGATTCAGCCTGTCAGTATCCACCAAATATTCCTGCTGGACTTTTGATTGGGTTTGCACTGAATCTACACATCAAATTGGGAGAAACTGACATCACAATATTCATGCTTTTGATTCATAAACATGATAGATAGCTCTGCATTTATTTAGGTCATTTTTAATTACTCTCTATAGTATGAACTCGCAATATTTTATAGTTTTCAATATTAGCCTTATGTAATTTTTCTTAAATTTTTTCCCAGATATTTTTATTCTGCTGTAAGGGATATTTTTAAAAATTTAATTTAAATTTAATTTAAATTTTCTGATTGTTTTTTGCTGGTATATAGAAATATGATTTTTTAAAATGTGTTGACCTTATATCTAGAGAGCTTATCAATAAGCTTCACTTATTGATTCTAGTAGTTGATGTATTTTTGGATTTCTGCCTTTACAATCATATACATATAATATAAATATTCTTTGCAATCATATATATGATATAAACATATATCTTACAATATATAAATGAAAAACATCTTACTTTTGTTTTGAATGTTATGCCTTTTGTTTCCCTTTCTGATTTTATAGCACTGTCTAGGGCCTTTAGCACAATGGTGAATACATGGTTGTGGATATCCTCATCCTGTCTTTGACCCTGGGGAGAAAGCTGTGCCTATTTCACCGTTGCTAATGATGTAGCTATAGGGTTTATTAGTAGGTAATCTTTTTAAGATCAAGGATGTTTTCTTCATTTCTACTTTGTTGATTTTTTTTCTAAAATCATGAAAAGTATATTTGGTTTTATCAAATGTGCTTTCTTCACCTATTCTAATGATTGTACTTTCTCACCATTTTTTTATTCTGTTAATGTTAATCACACTGATGGAATTTTTAAATGTTAAACTATCCTTTTATTTCTGGAATAAGCCACTCTTGCTTAAGATGTATCATGAGTTGTTTTTTGTTTTTTTTTTTATATCCCTGGAATCCTATTTATTGATATTTATAAAGGATTTTTACATCCATAGTCAAAGGAGATACTGTCCCCCCACTCCCAAGGGAGATGCTGGCTTATAATTGTTCTTTTTGTAATTTTTCTTTTTCTGTTTTTAGGTTTTGGTATCAATGTTTTGCTGCTTTTAAAAACTGAGCTTAGAAGTGTTCCCTCTTTTTTTTCTGTTCTCTGGAAGAGATTGTGTAAATTTGGTATTATTTCTGCTGTAAATATTTGGAAGAATTCACCATTAAAGCCAGGTGGGCCTGGTATTTTCTTTTCTTCTTTAAAATTTTTAATTACAGTATAGTTAGCATACAGTGTTATATTAATTTCAGGTATACAATATTGTGATTCAGTAATACATTACACAATGCTCATCATGATAAGTGGACCTTTAATCCCCATCACTTATTTCACCCATCTCTCCACTAACCTCCCCTCTGGAAACCATCAGTTTGTTCTCTGTAGTTAAGAGTCTGCATTTTTTTTTTGACATTTTAAGTTTTTATTTTAATTCCAGTTAGTTAATACACAGTGAAATATTAGTTTCAGGTGTGCAGATAAGTGATTCTACACTTACATATAACACCTGGTACTCATCACAACAAGTGCACTCCTTAATCTCCATCACCAGTTTCACACATCCCCCTACCCATCTCCCCTCTGATAATCATCAGATTGTTCTTTATAATTAAGAGTCTATTTCTTGGTTTCTCTCTCTCTTCTTCCCCCTCCTTGGTCATTTGTTTTGTTTCTTAAATTATACATATGAGTGAAATCATATGGTATTTGTCTTTTGTTGACTAACTTATTTTGCTTAACATTATACTCTCTAGCTCCTTCCATGTCATTACAAATGGCAAGATTTCATTTTTTTTTTATAGCTGAGTAATATCCCAGTGTGTGTGTGTGTGTGTGTGTGTGTACATATATGTGTTTGAGTGTATATATATATATATATGTATATATGTGTGTGTGTGTATATATATATGTGTATATATGTGTATATATACACACATATATGTACACACACACATATACACATATATATATACATATATATATATATGTATGTATATATATATATACATACATATATATATATATATATATATATATATATATATATATATACACACCACATCCTCTTCACCCATTCATCTATAGATGGACACTTGGGCTGCTTCCATAATTTGCCTATTGTTGATAATGCTGCTATTGTAGGGGTGCATGTATCCCTTTGGATTAGTGTTTTTGTATTCCTTGGGTAAATACTCAGTAGTGCAATTGCTGGATCATAGGGTCATTTATTTTTGAGAGAGACAGAGAGACAGAGTGCAAGCTGGGGAGGGGCACAGAGAGAGGGAGACACAGAATCTGAAGCAGGCTCCAGGCTCCGAGCTGTCCGTACAGAGCACAATGTGGGCCTCTAACTCATGAACCATGAGATCACGACCAGAAGCTGAAGTTAGACACTCAACTGACTGAGTCACCCAGGTGCTCTGAATTTTTTTTTTCTTTTAGCACTTTGAATATATTGGCCCATTACATTTTGGCCTCCTAAGTTTCTGATGAGAAATTTGCTAATAATCTCATTGGGAATCCCTTGGATATGATGTGTCACTTCTCTCTTGCTACCTTCAAGATTCTTTGTCTTTGTCTTTCAAAAGTTTACTTATATTGTGTCTCAATGTGAATCTCTTCTTTTTTTAATTAATTAATTAATTTTTAATTTACATCCAAGTTAGTTAGCATTTAGTGCAATAATGATTTCAGGAGTAGATTCCAGTAATTCATCTCCCAGGTATAACACCCAGTGCTCATCCCAACAAGGGTCTTCCTTAATGCCCCTTACCCATTTGGACTATCTCTCCCACAGCCCTTCCAGCAACCCTCGGTTTGTTCTCTGTATTTAAGAGTCTCTTATGTTTTGTCCCCTCCCTGTTTTTATATTATTTTCACTCCCCTTCCCTTATGTTCATCTGTTTTGTATCTTAAATTCCACATATGAGTGAAGTCATATGATATTTGTCTTTCTCTGACTGACTTATTTCGCTTAGCATAATACCCTCTAGTTCCATCCATGTTGTTGCAAATGGCAAGATTTCATTCTTTTTGATTGCCAAGTAATATTCCAAGTAATTCCAAGTAATATATATATATATATGTATATATATATATATATATATATATATACCACATCTTCTTTATCCATTCATCTGTCGATGGACATTTGGGCTCTTTCCATATTTTGGCTATTGTTTATAGCACTGCTATAAATACTGGGATGCATGTGCCCCTTCGAAACAGCACACCTGTATCCCTTAGATATATACTTAGTAGTGTGATTGCTGGGTCATAGTGTAGTAGTGTGAGTCTCTTCCAAGATGTTTATATTCATGTCTTTCATCAAATTTGGGACATTCTCAGCCATTATTTTTCAAATCTTCTCTCTTCCCTTTTTTCTCTTTCATTTCATTCTTAGACTCCCACAATGCATATGTCAGTTGGCCTGAAAGTGTCCAAAAGGTCACAGGCTCATTTTACTTTCCTTTCATCTTTTTCTTTCTGTCTCTCACACTCAATAATTTCTATTGTTCTATCTTCAAGTTCCCTTTTCTTTCTTCTGCCTATTTAAAGCTATTGTTGAATTCCTCTAGTGAATTTTTCATTTCAGTTACTGTATGTTTCAGCTTCAGAATTTCTTTTTGATTTCTTTTTAGGTTTTCTGTATCTTTGTTGATATTCCCATTTTGTTCATGTATTATTTTATTGACTTTCTCCATGTCTTTCTTTAGTTTTTAGAGTATCTTTAAGGCTCTTATTTTAAAGTCTTTGTCTAGTAGATCTGTCATCAGGTCTTTTCATGGACAGTTTCTGTTGATTTATTTTTTTCCTTCACTGGGACATATTTTCCTGTTTCTTTATATTCTTTATATGTGAGTTTTGTTGTTGAAAATTGGACGTTTGACTCTAACAACATGATAACTCTGGAAATCAGATACTCCTTATCAAGGTTTGCTGTTTTTTGTTTTTGTGTGTAGTGTTTCTTTCTTTTTTTGGAGTGTTGAAGGCTGTGTCTGTGCTGAGGATCAACCTAAGGAGCTAACTTAAGGTCTTCTTAGGTCTTTTCTGAGCCTTTGTTTTTCCGTAGGCATGTGTAGTGACCTTCTGATTTCTTCCATACATGCAGTTGCTTTTGAATGTCCTAGTCTTTAATGTTGGCTGTCAACAGGAGAACAAGAGAAAAATGAAGGGGGAAGAAAACAGGTAGCTTGCCCTTTAATTTCCTGGAAGGTACTTCAGCAGGACAAGAGGCTTGTAATATTGAGGGGAGATGCAACAATGATGATTGCCTACCTTTTTGCACCTCTTGATCAGAAGGAGCAATAAGAGCATAGAACCCTAATTTTAAGAGGACAGGGACCTTTTTGCCTGTTCTGGCTCCCAAAAGATGTGTGGAGTCTGTTACAGGAACATATGCAAAGCTGCCTGCCATGGGGCTGAGGGTGGGAGGATGGGTAGTGACTACTAAGAGCTGAAGTTGAAAAATAACTGCAATTTACTGTCCAAGCCTTCCTCTGAAAATGCAAGCCTTCTATAGAATACAGAATTCCAAAATAGTTGCTTCATATAGATTCTGCATTGTCTAGGTGGAGAGACAGATTCCTGGTGCTTCCTACTCAACCACCTTCCTAGAATCCTCTCCACTTGATTACTATTTATTTATTTATTTATTTATTTATATTATTATTTTTTAATGTTTATTTATTTTAGACAGAGAGACAGAGCACAAGCAGGGTTGGGGCAGAGAGAGAGGGAGACAGAATCCAAAACAAGCTCCAGGTTCTGAGCTGTCAGCACAAAGCCTGACACGGGTCTCAAACTCACAAACCATGAGATCATGACCTGAGCTGAAGTTGGACACTTAAGTGAATGAGCCACCCAGGCGCCCCTCCATTTGATTACCTTTTAAAGAGATTGCAATAGTAAGATAAGAAAAAAATCTTTATACCTACCTATGTGTTACTATTTTTGTTGCTCTTCATTCCTTTGTAAAATTCAGATTTCTGTTAGGTATTATTTTTTCTACATGAAGGACTTCCTTTTTCTTAAGATTTGTTAGTGAGGATTCTCTTAACTTTTGTATCTCTGAATAAAGTCTGCATTTCCTTAATTTTTGAAATATATTTTTTATGGGTAAAGAAATTTAGGTTGACAGATTTTTCTTTTAGCCCTTTGAAGATGTTGTCCACTCTTTTCCAATTTACCATTTTCAACAAGAAATTCACTGCCATACTTATCATGATTCCTTTGTGAGTAGGAAGTTTTTTCTTTCTGGCTGCTCTTAAATTTTTTTCTTTTTTATTGGTTTTAAGCAATTCTTTCTTTTTCTTTCTTTCTTTCTTTCTTTCTTTCTTTCTTTCTTTCTTGTTTAAAGCAATTTGAATATGATATATACTAGTGTAAATTTCTTCTTCTTTTTCTTCTTATCCTCCTTTTCCTCCTCCTCTTCCTCTTCCTCCTCCTCCCCCCTCCTCCCCCTCTTCCTCCTCTTCCCCTCCTCTCCTTCCTCCCCCTCCCCCTCCTCTCCCTCTTCCCCCTTCTTCTTCTTCTCCCCCTCCCCCTCCTCCTCCCCCTTCCTCCTCCCCCCCCTCCTCCTCCTCCTCCTCCTTCTTCTTCTTCTTCTTCTTCTTCTTCTTCTTCTTGATGTTCAATGAACTTCCTGGATCTATGGGTGTATTATATTCATTACAATTGGAAAAATTTTGCAAATTATTTATTAAAATATTTTTTTCTGTATCTACCTTTCTCCCTTCTTATTCAGGGATTCCAATTATATTTGTCTTCTTGAAGTTGTCCCACAGCTCACTGATACTCTGTCCATTTTTTTCCAGTCTTTTTTCTGTATACTTCATCATGGATTTTTTTTATTTCTATGTCTTCAAGTTCACCAGTCTTTGCTCTGTCACTAATCCCATCCAATATATTTTTCATCTAAGGCATTATAGTTTTCATTTCTAGAAGTTTACTTTGGATCTTTAAAAAAATGTCTTCATTGTCACTACTTAACATGTTCAATCTTCTTGAACACATGAAATACTAAAGTAACAACTGTTTTAATGTCTTTGTCTACTAATTCTATTATTTTTCAGGGGACCCTTGAGGATCTCTGGAGCTCTTTCTATGTGTGTGTGTGTGTCTCTTCTCTGAGCACTGTGTCCTGAAAACTTTGTTCAGGCAGTCGGCTGGGGTAATAGTTGAGCTTACCTCAGTTTTTTTCTATTTCTCAGGGATTCCTTTGTTATGTGATGCCTTATTTTGATTTTCTTGTGATATATTTTATTTCTACATGCTGTAAGCCTCAGATGATGTACTTATTGTTGCTTTTCATAGTTAATAATCTTTTATTTTTATCCATTAACATATCATCCCTAGAGCTATTCGTTCTTTCTTGCACTTTCATGTTACATTTGGGATCATTTTTCTTTAATCTGAAGTACATTCTCATCTTTTATCCTGGATTTTATTTGTCTGAGAAATTTAAAAAATTTTATCTTTGGTTTTGAATGATATTTCCTCACTATAGTATTCTAGCTTTAGTTTTTTTATTTCATAACTTTAAAGATATCACCCCATTGTCTTGTGCTTTCATATTTTTGTTGTGAAGTCAGTGTTATTTCTTTCATTGTTTTTTTCTGTGGATGTTTTTAAGATTATCTTTTATCTTTAGTTTCATTGGTTTGACTATGACATGCATAGAGGTAGTTTCCTTTATATATTTCCTGTTTGAGCTTACTAATCTTGAAGCTGTGGTTAATATTGTTCATTAGTTTCATAACTTCTCAGCCATCATTTCTCAAATGACTATATATTTCTCTTTTCTCTCTCTTCCTAGAGCTTCATTTGTCTCACATTTCTCTTACTCTCTTAGGTCCTTTTTTTTAATTTTTTTTGAGAGAGAAATAGAGAGAGAGAGAGCACAAGCAGGGGAGGGGCAGAGAGGGAGACAGAGGATCTGAAGCAGGCTCTGTACTGAGAGCAGAGAGCTCAATGCAGGGCTTGAACTCAGAAACCATGAGATCATGACCTGAGCTGAAGTCAGAAGCTTAACCACGCAGAGCCTCTCTTTGGTTCTTTTTACCCATTTTTCTATTTGAGTTTCAATTTGGATACTTTCTTCAAGTTCATTAATTGTGCCAGGTGTTATTTTCAGACTCCTGTTAAAATCCCCCAGTGGGTTCTTTATTTTTTAGTTTACTTATGAATTATTTATTTAAGCTTGCTTCCCCCAGAACTCTGGGTTACTTCTTAAAAAAAATTCTCATTGAGATATATTTTATATACAACCAACTACACCCATTAAAGAGTAAATTTTGATGACTTTTGACAGTTGTATATTCCTGTGAAACTGCCACCATACTCAAGATACAGAATATCTCCGTCACCCCCAAAGATTTCTCATGCCCCTTTGCATTTTATCTATCTGATCCTGACCCTAGCCAATCACTGATTTGTTTGTGTAACTCTAAATTAGTTTGCTTTTTCTAAAATTTTATATAAACGGGGTCACATAGTGTACTCTTTGTGTCTCATTTCTGTCAGTTAATATAGTGATTTGGAGGTTCATCCATGTTGTTGCCTGTATCTGTAGTTCATTCTTTCTATTACTGAATAGTGTTACATTGTATGGATAGACTTACCTGTTGTTTATCCAGTTACCATTTGATGGACACATGGGTCATATCACGTTTTTGTCTCTTGTGAATAAACCTGCTATGAATATTTATGTATAACACTCTGTGTGAACATGTGTTTTTATTTTCCTTAGTTGAAATTGTAATAAACTGCTAGTTTTTCAAAGTACATTGAATCACTTTACATTCTCTTCTGTAGAATGTAAGTTCCAGTTGCTCCACATCTTTGCAAATGCTTGGTATTATCAGTCTTTTTAAAATTATGGTCATTCTGATATTGTAGTGCTACCTCATTGTGGTTTTAATGTGTGTTTCCCTAATAACCAGTGATGTTGAGAATCTTTTTATCTGCTTATTAGCTATTTGTATATTGGCTTTGTAAATTTATATTCAAATATTTTGTCCATTTAAAAATTTGAGCTGTCTTATTGAGTTTAGGAAGATTTAAAATATGTATATTCTGATAGGTGTTGGTAAGGATGTGGAAAAAGGGGAAGCCTCTTACATTGTTAGTAGGAATGCAAACTGGTGCAGCCACTCTGGAAAACAGTATGGTGTTTCCTCAAAAAAGTTAAAAATAGAATTACCCTACAATCCAGCAATTGTACTAGTAGGTATTTACCCAAAGGATACAAAAATACTAATTCGAAGGGATACATGCACTTGTTTATAGCGTTATTATGTTTATAATTGTTTATAGCATTATTAACAGTAGCTACATTATGGAAAAAGCCCAAATGTCCATCAACTGATGAATGGATAAAGATGTGACACACACACACACACACACACACACACACACACACACTACAATATTACTCAGCCATAAAAAAGAATGAAATCTTGCCATGTGCAATGACATGGATAGAGCTGGAGTGTATTATGCTAAACGAAATAAGTCTGAGAAAGACAAATACCACACGATTTCACTCATATGTGGAATTTAAGAAACAAAACAAACAAACATGGGGGGAGAAAAAGACAAAAATCAATAAACAGAATCTCAACTATAGAGAATGAACTGATGGTTACTAGAGGGGAGGTGGGTGGGAGGATGTGTTAAATAGGTGATGGGGATTCAAGAGGGCACTTGTAATGATGTGCACCAGGGGTTGTATGGAAGTGTTGAATCACTGAATTCTACATCGGAAACTAATATTACACTGTATGTTAACTAACTGGAATTTAAATAAAAACTTGAGGGAAAAAGATATATCCTGTATGCCAGTTGCCAGATGTTTGTAATGTGAATATTTTTTCTTGTCCTGTGTCTTTGTTTTTCATTTCTTAATGGTGTTTTTTGAAGAGCAAAACTTTCAAATTTTGATGAAGTCCCATTTATTACATTTTTGCTTTTATAATTCATGCTTTTTATGTCCTAAGAAATATTTGCTTAACCTGAAGATCACACAATTTCTCTCTTATGTTTTATTTTGGAAGCTTTATAGTTTTTACCTCTAGATTTAGCTCTCTGATCCATTTTAAATTAATCTTTGTGTACTGTGTGAGGTGAGTTGGCTAACCAACTTAACTCACATTGCCTAAAGGCATCTACATTTCAGTTCTTTTCAGAACTTGTTTATTGATCAGTAGTCTTCATTTAAAAAAATAATCAAGAAATATTCCTTTGTAGAATATACGTTTTGTTTTGCCTATGTAGAATGGCATAATATAATGGTAAAATTGGACAAGTAACTGTAAGTTTAGAATTTTTGGAAGCCAAAAACCCTTTCTCATTTTGTTTTTTCCCATTGTTTCTTTTAAAATATGGGAATTGGGGGCACCTGGGTGGCTCAGTCATTTAACATCTGACTCTTGATTTTGGCTCAGGTCATGCCCTACATTGGGCTCTACACTGACTATATGGAGCCTGCTTGGGATTCTGTCGCTCCCTCTCTCTCTGCCCCTTCCCTACTCTCTCTCTCTTTCAAAATAAAGTTTAAAAAATATGGGAATTGGGGCACCTGGGTGGCTCAGTCAGTTATGCATTTGGCTCTTGATTTCGGCTCAAGTCATGATCTTATGGTTCGTGGGTCTGAGTCCCACATTGGGCTCCATGCTGACAGTGCAGAGCCTGCTTGGGATTCTCTCTCCCTCTCTTTGCCTTTCCTCTACTTGTGCTCTCTCTCTCTGAAAATAAATAAATAAACTCAAAAAAATATGTAAATTACTTCTATTAGTATTTGTCATCATTAAACACATCTATTTGTTTGTCACATCTATTAAACATGAGAAAGTCCTATTGTGTGACTTTTATCCTGTAGATAGGCCAGGCAGAATGGTGATAGTGTGCTATTACTTGATTTGTTTTTAAATAGTCTGATTTGATCAGACTTGCTCTATTTCTTCCTTGGGTTATCATTTCATAGCTTAGGCTCAAAATATTCTCATTTGTCACACTAACTCACCTTTTTTTTTCAGTTGTGTTGCATCTTTGCCACGTCATCTGTCAAAGTTTATAAACAGTGGTCACTGTCAGTGATATTAATCATCCTGTGGCCAGCCTTCCCATGGCTAGCACTTATCCGTTTAATCATTTGGTAGATTTCCTTCATCTCCCTCAGCAATTTTTCTGACTTTAGTTGCCATATGACATATGGATTCCTTATGCCATGTAATGAAATATGGAGAATAGAATACTCTGTGAGTGATCAGTCCATCATCTTATTCCCAGGCCTTCAGGAAACATCTACATCTTCCAAATAAATCCCAAATCTCTTTGCTTGGCATTCAGACAAATCATCTTAGTTTTAAGTAATGTTCCTTGTCTTGTACTCCCATTACATTGTCTTCATACCTCTAATATGAGGGTTAGCGTGTCTTTATAATAGAGATGCAGTATGCAAGCTCTTAATTTATATCATGTCAAGTCTAAGTAAAGCTGAAGAGAATACAATAAAACCTTGGATTGTGAGTAACTGGTTCTGTGAGTGTTCCTCAAGACGAGCAAATATTCTTAATAAATTTTAACTTGATAGGGGCACTTCGGTGGCTCAGTCAGTTAAGTGTCTGACTTTGGCTCAGGTCATGATCTCATGGTTTGTGGGTTTGAGCCCTGTGTTGGGCTCTGTGCTGACAGCTCAGAGCCTGGAGCCTGCTTCGGACTCTGTGTCTCCCTCTCTCTCTGCCCCTTGCCTGCTCATACTCTGTCTCTCTCTCTCTCTCTCTCTCAAAAATAAACATTAACAAATAGAAATTAAAAATTTTAACTTGATAAAGGAGTGAGGTCTTGCAATACGAGTAGTACATGACACTGAACATCACATGATCAGAACTGAGCCAATGGTTCTTGAAATTCACTTTGATATACAAGTGCTTTGGTTTAGAAGCATGTTTCCAGGATGAATTATGCTCACAAACCAAGGTTTTACTGTAATTTAAATGTAAACACTTCAGTTTTAATGACTAGTCCTGTAGTTAGGGTTTAGTCAGAGAAGCAGAAGCCCCATGAATGATGAAGAATATGGGATTGTTATGGTCATTAGCCCTTACATAATTGTAAGGTCCGGTTAGGCAGTCTATGTCTGGTGTTCGGCCTGAAGTCAGCAGGGACAACAGTCAGGAAGGAAAGATGGTCATGAAATGGGGGAGAATAAAAATAGCTTAGGATTGGTGAGAAAAAGCTGGAACCCATGAGGGCAAATTAGAACCTGTGAGGACAAATTGGGACTTGCATTTGTCTCTCATTGTATCTAACCCTCAGTGATAAATGTCATCTGTAGGATAAGGTGGTGCCTATGGCCACACTGATGAACATGCACTTAGTGTGGAAGAGCTAACAGAGAAGATCTGATGGGAGCCAGAGAGCTGCAGCCAGGCTGCTGGCCTGTGCCTATATGGTGAGCCAGCAGATCAGCGCCAGGCTCTACAATGATTTTCAGAGCACAAAAATGTCTTCTGCTTTACTTCTGCCTTTCAGATCTCACACAAATGTCTCTTTTTACTAACCCTCACATAGAATCATACGGAGAAGGGTATTTTGGGAAATGCAGTTCCATCTTAGCTAATGTGGTAGAAAGCGACCACAAGTACACTTCTTAAAGCAGCCCTGGAGTAGGCAAGGGATTGAAGATATGTATCTGGTGCATTTTCAGTCTGTCTCAGTTCCCCAGTATCTGTCATAGTGTAAGCATCTGACAGTGTTGAGTGCAGTTCCACTATTTGGTTGAATTTTTCAGACAAGACTGCTTTTTAATCATAAGCCAATTGCTTCATTACATGATCATAAGAAAGTGATCTGACCTAAAGCTGGAGGAAAAACTGGCTGTATTAGGTCTGTAAACCAAGAGATGTTATGTGGATCTCTAACATAGGGCCTTCCTCAGAAGGTATTTCTAGAGTGATTTTGCCCATTGATTGAATTTTCAATTTGCACTTTGACTTTCGAACTCTTCCTGATTTTAGAACCTTCTTTATTTTTTAAGTTTATTTATTCATTGAGAGAGAGAGAGAGAGAGAGCTTGAGCAGGGGAGGGGCAGAGAGACAGAGCAAGAGGGAGAGAGAGAGAATCCCAAGCAGGCTCTGCGCTGTCAGTGCAGAGCCTGATGCGCGGCTCGATCCCATGACCCTGAGATCATGACCTGAGCTGAAACCAAGAGTCAGACGCCTAACTGATTGAGCCACCCAGGTGCCCCAGAACCTTCTTCAATAAATATTTGTCAAATGGCAAATGAATTGTGTACTTCTCATGTGTGGGGATTTTCTTCTGCTGTATTCCTCTTACCAACTAGCAAAGTACATGACACGTATTAGATACCTAATAGATGTGGGTTAAATTATTTATTGCAAATTCTTATTCTGTGTTGTATAATATGAAAACAAGAGTATTACAAGTGTTTTTTTTTTTTTTAATTTATTTTTGAGACAGAGAGAGACAGAGCATGAACGGGGGAAGGGCAGAAAGAGAGGGAGACACAGAATCGGAAACAGGCTCCAGGCTCCGAGCCATCAGCCCAGAGCCCGACGCGGGGCTCGAACCCACGGACTGCGAGATCGTGACCTGAGCTGAAGTCAGACGCTTAACCGACTGAGCCACCCAGGCGCCCCACAAGTGTTTTCTTTTTTAACAGATTTCCAAGTGGCCCTTAATATGAGCCACTGAATATTGTGTATGCTTTGGGGTCTGGGTAAAGGTAACTGCTCATTTAGTGTGGGTTTTACAAGGCAAGTTGAAGCTTACAGAAAAGTATGTGTATATTAAAGTACTTTGGAAAATATTGGCCCAGTTTATTTCCTTCAGTATTTTTCATAAATCCATGCACTCTGCCAGTACCTCTCTCTGTCCTCTGTTTCTCTTTCTATGGCAAATTACCTTTAAAATATTACTAAGATAATCCATGTCTAAACAGTAAATAAAGGAGAAATGTGAACATAAAAGTTCTCTGAACTCCTCCCTCTCCACACAGGATTTCACACTATCCAGAAATAATCACTGCTAATACTTTTATGTATCTTTCCTCAAATATTCTATGAATTTATAAACATGTATATGAATATACATACATATTTATATGTGTATGCATACTTGAAGCAAGTAGTATCATTATTAATACTATTCTGCAACAAGTTTTCACTTAATGTATCTTGAAACTTTTTAAAAATCACCACATAAAGTTACAGCTTTCTTTTAAGCAAATTCTTCAAAATGTATTCCAAAGTACATTGTACAATTTAACTGGTTCCCTGTGATAGTTATCTTAAATTCTAAGATTAGCATTACAAATAATGTTACATATACATAAATCTTTGTTTGTATCATGCAGGTATATCCAAAGAGCAAATCCTAACTAGTAGAATTGCATGGTGTGCCTGAGCTTTGTTACCAACTAAAGGTTATGTTTTTTCAGGATATATAATGTTTATAGTTCATTGAAAGTTGCTAGTAAACATTGGGTCACATGTATCTCCACAGCTTCTTTTGGCAGGAGACCTTTGGTAAAAGGAAAAGATGTCGAAAGAAAGGTCTTTGCCTTTATCAATTGTAGATCTACCTTTGGTCATCTATAATTCACTAATAATTAGCAATTGTTCATAATGATTTCATTTCATAATCACTTCATTTTTTGAAACTGAAGATAACTTTTTGAGAGACTAAAAGCATCATCACCATGCTTAACTCAATCTAATCTATTATTCTAAGAAACTAATGTATTTCTACACTTTCATTATTTTCTTAAGATTGAATAATAATGCTGATATGACCACTAAAAATTAGCTGACTCAGCAGTTGTCAAGACAACTGTCACAAAAGTTTGCCCATTGTTTACTGCTGATCCATTCAACAATATTCCCTGCTTATTTCCCCAAAGGATTTGAGACAGCTTATTCTGCAAAGACAAGTGCTTGAAGTCTAAACACCATCATAGACCAAGGGCAAAAGGCAGGTGTAAAAGAGAGAGTGGGAAGAAATTATTTCCTCAAGAAATTAGCTTATGAAAGGCCCCAAACCTAGTTCTTAAGGTAGAGAGAGAAAGGCTGAGTTATGGAGTTTGTCATTTTCTAGCACAGAAGTTCTCAGTCTTATTAGACACAATGGTTCTTTTTCATAACAAGTATTTTATCTGAATGCCTTGTTACCATCTTGAAACGAGGTTTATGGATAGCACAGCTTATTTACTCCAACCATTTAAAAATGAATATGAAGTCAGAACTCTTGCATAATGTAAGTAATGTATAGTAAAATAATATGTATTTTGGCATATATGTCTAGGCATGACTATGCTGGAAGGCAGAGGAAGTTACCACATGCTTATACCAACAGAAAGAATCACTATGAATGCTGCAGCTACAAACGCAGCCTGGTTGAGATGTGTTGGCTACTCAGCTACCATCCGCATTGATGTGATGATTACAGTTTTCCTAAATAGTGAAGAATTCTCCTTAAATCCTGAAAAAAAAAGGTGTAATTTTTCCCCAGTTTACTTGGATTTTGAATTTCTAGGAAATTAAGTGATAGTGAAATTAAGCAGAAACTTCTTTGTATTTACATGCAAAGTGGATTTTTTTCTAGGTTCATAAATAGCCTTTTTTTCCTTACATGGAAATCTGATGAGATATTCAAACACAGTGCAGAATGTGGAACCGTCTTCACTGTACAGGACTGTCCTATACACTGCGGACCATCAGGGACCCCTGGTCTCTGTTCATAGTAAATGCCAAAAATTTCTCCTCCCCACTACCATTGCAAGAGTCAGTCACTTTGGAAATCTGATTGGCATTATGTGTTAAAATCTGCATTTCCCATGACCCAGTAATCTACTCTTAGTTATATATACACATCATAAATGAATATGTATGTGCATCAGAAGTTTTGTTCAAGAATGTTTGCAGCAACATTATTCCTAATAGCCCCAAATGGAAATAACTCACATATTCCCTCAACAGCAGAATGGATCAACAAATTGTGCCATATCCATACATATGCAACAATGAAAATGAACAAATTGCTAGTACAGAAACCATGGAGAAATCTCACAAACATAATGTTGAGTGACAGAGCCACACACAAAATAACACATACTATATAAATTCCGAAAGTTCAAACACAGGCAAAACAGATTTATAGTATCTTCTGGAATAATGCCTGGAGGGAGAATGAGGCATTTCAGTGCTGATAGTCCCCCTGTCCTTCCTTTCTTCCTTCCCACCCTCCTTCTTTCCTTTCCTCTCCTTCCCTCCTTCCTTTCTTTCTTTCTTTCTTTCTTTCTTTCTCTTTCTCTCTTCCCTCCCTCCCCCTTCCTTTTTCCCCTTCCTTCCTTTTCTTTGTTCCTCCCTCCCTTCCTGTCTTCCTCTTTCCCTGTCTCAGCTTCCTTCCTTCTTTTCTTTTTTTTTGTTTCCTTCCTTCCTTTCCTCTTTTTCTCTTTCTCTCTCCCTCCCTCCCCCTTTCTCTTTCCTTTCTTTCTTTTTCTTTCTTTTCTCTTTCTTTCTTTCTTTCTTTCTTTCTTTCCTTCCTTCCTTCCTCTTTTTCTCTTTCTCTCTCCCTCCCTCCCCTCTTTCTCTTTCCTTTCTTCTTTCTTTCTCTTTCCATCCTTCCTTCCTTCCTTCCTTCCCTCTCTCCCCCCACTTCCCCCTTTCTTTTTTTCTTCCCTCCTTCCTTCCTCTTTTTCTCTTTCTTTCTCCCTCCCTCCTTCCCCCTTTCTTTCCTTTCTTTTCTTTCTTTCTTTCTTTCTTTCTTTCTTTCTTTCTTTCTTTCTCCCTTCTTTTTTCCACTTGTTAATTATGCCATAAGTAGTTAGTATTCTACAGAACACACTTTGGTGAAATTCTTTGTGTCACTTTTGTTTTATTAACTCTCAGTTTCCATAGAGAATCTCAGGGCGTGTAGGGTAACTTGCCTAATATTAAGTGAGTAGTAAGTGATGGATACAAGATTCTATTTCTTGACCTGGGTGGAGTTTACATGTGTGTTCGCTTTGGGGTAATTATTAGCAGAGGGGAGGGTATTAAAACAATTCTGCAGGATGACACTCATGCCGTGTATAGGGAATAAAAAATCACTGTAATTACAGAAACATCAGCTCTTGCTAGTTCTTTTCTCTCCTTAGTCCTCCGGCTCTCCATTTTCTAGGAGGGGAGTCCAGGAGAAACCAAAGACGAGAAAGAAATTCCGACTCAAAGTCAAACTTATCCGGAGACTCAAATGTCCGTTTCTAGGGTTAAAAGATTTTCTCCAATTGGTCCAAGGTGGTTACAAAAGCGATCAATTCTCTTCGCTGCCCAGGGTAAGAGGGGAAGGAAAAGACAGTTAAAAAAGTTACTCCCCAGCCTCGCTGTTTGCCCCTCCAGAATCCCATTGTCTACGTAGGGCTCTACCCAACATAGGAGGCGGGGCCAAGGCCATGCTTTGACACCCTAGCGACGCAGCAAGCCTTTGTTGCGTCCTAGCAACACACCACGGCCTCCCTGCGGCTGGCCTACCTTCCCTCAGTCCCATTTTCTTGCTCTTGGCTCCGCGCACGCTCTCACTCGGTGGCCCTGAGCGCTTGGATTTTTGCATACTGGTGCAATCCAGCTCTTGGGGTTCCAGGGGTGGGAGCCACTCAGAGAGAGCCAGTACGGGGTGGGAAGGGACGGCGAGAAAGGAGGTGTTAGAAAAACACAAATCGATATTTGGTAGTTTTTATTTTTAAGGTACATCCAAAGCTCTGAAGAGAGGGGCTTTGAGGGTAGGAAAGTCACTTTTGTACAGATTTCAAATGAAGAAAGAAAAGAGACCGGTCAAGGACTCAGCACCGAACCAAATGAATACCAACATATTGGACACCATCGTCCCTTCCTTGCGGGACCAGAGCAAGCCGGGGCTGCGTACTCTTCGTACTCTTCGGTCGCTGAGCCAGGAGGGTAAGTGAAGTGAGGCGAGGGCTCTGGGGGCTGAATCTTCACCTGCTTGGGGGCAGGCAGAAAACCTCCTTCCCCATCCCCTGAGTGGCCAGGTTATCTTGGCAACCAGCTAGTAATCACAGCAGGCTCCCATTGGATGCCCATAGAGTTCCTTTATTGATCGTGTTAATGAGGGAAAGGGGCCAGCTGAAGATTTTGATTAAAAGTGATAATGTGTTAGCCTGGGGACTAGCACAAAATAAGTGCTCATTAAATGTTAGCTAAAAACAACCACTCCAAATGGGTCCTTCTCAGACTTCATGCAACGACATGGCTACTTTTGTTGCCCCTGATATTTTGGGGTTGTGTTAAGAAAGTGAGATGGTCATAAAAGGAACTGGGTGTTTGCAAGAAGACCTGACAGCTTCTCATAGAAACTTACTAGGCTTGATCAAAAGCGTAGTTTCTTAGAAGAGTCACTCTAGAGTGACACCAAGATCTGTTTGTAAGCATTGGGAACCCTTGGGAAGAAAGGTGCTCCAGAAATGGAAACTATTATTACTATCAAGTCATTGTGACCTAGGGACGTTGCCTACACTTTAACCAAATGACTTAAGAAGACAAAATAAATAGGAGTAGATGCCTCGTTTCTTTCCCCTGCATCACTCTTACTTTTTCCTGTTAAAATAATTATAAAAGAAGCATTAAGTATAATGGTTTTATGGGTTAAAAATATTTGCCTTATTTACAAATTTACATATAATTTATTCATTCAAGTAATTTTGAGAACCTACTGTGTTAGACACTAGAGAACTGACGATGAGCAAAAACCTTGGAATTTACATAGTCTAGTTGGGAAGAGATATACATTAACCAAATAATCACAGAAATAAATAATAATTTCAATTAGTAAGTGCTACCGAGGAGGAGGTGCATGGTACACTGGGAACTTTTACTGTGGTTGAGGATGGGAATGTGTGTCAAGATTTGTTGAAGAAAAGAAGACATGAGCTGAGATGTGAAGAATGAGTTGCAGTTAAATAGGTGAAATGGATCAGTGGAATAGGGAGTGGAGGGGAGGTGACAGAGTTCTTGGCAGAGGGAATAACAAGAGCACATTGATGAGAGACAGCATGGTGTGACCGAGGAATTGAAAGAGAGTCAATACGGCTGCTCTGTAAGTGCAGAAGCCGGAGTGTTCTAAAGGAGACTGGACAGAAAGGGAGGAGTCGGGTGATCAGGGCTTTGTAAATCATATTAAGGATAGTGGCCTTGATTTTAAGCCTGTGGAAAGCCATTAAGTGTTCTAGCATGGAGATAAAGGAGGAGTTGAATGACATGATCACGTTTGTGTTTTGAAAAGATTGCTCTGGTTGCAAAGTGGGGAATGAATTAGAGGGTCAAGAACACCTATAACAGTAACTTAAATGAGACTGAATGGTAGCTTGGTCTAAATTGGTAGCAGTAAAAATGGAGAGATGTAGACAGACTGAAAGGCTATTTAGAGATTGTGGTGGTGGGCTGAGCATGGAGGGTGAGAGAGAAAGGAAGTCGCAAGGATGAGTTCTGAGTTCCTGGCTTATATAACTGAATAGATGAAGGTGGCAGTCATTGAGATCGAATCCCTGGATACAGGGCAAGATTTAAGGGAAAGAAGATCCTGATTTTGAGCAAGTGAAGTGTCTCTGTGAGGTATCCAAATAGGCAGTTGGATACACAGGTCAAGAACCTTAAAATGGGGAGGGTTTCTGGGATCTAAACAAACACGTGGGAGTCATCAGCATATTGGTGGTCATTAAAGTCCTGGGCACAGATGTAACGGCTGCAGCAGAATATGGAGTGAAAAATGAAGGCCTAGGGCTATATCTTTGGAAATCCCAACATTTAATGGCTGAGTTGAGGAAAATGAGAAGAAGTGGCTAGAGAGGTAGGAAGAAAATCCAGGAGAGAGGAGTGTCACAAAAGCCCATAAGAGAGGTGCTTAAAGGAGGAGAGAGTGGTCACCACTGTTAGATATGACTAAAGGGTCAGGGAGGTGAAAGCTAAACATATCTATTGAGTTTATTGATGAGATTGTTTGTGACCTCAGCAAGAGCTTTACTGGTTGAATGACAGAAACAGAAGTCATTATTAATGTTATCATTATTAAAGTCATTATTAAAATCACTATTAACTAATAAGTGACTACTTATTAATGTTCACAAATGATCCCTTGTAAAGGAGATGAGGATAAACTTCTAATCTCAGTAAAGCCCATAAATTAACTTTTCATCATTGTATGTATTAAGTCCTGTGGCTTTCATATGTTTCTCCAAAGTTTAGTATTATGTAGTTATAGTACTTAGAAGGTCCCGTCATCGTTTTGTGGATGTGACCGGGCAAAACTATTGAAGACCACATAGCTAGCAATCTGCAGAGGCAGGAAGTCTGCATGTCTTCAGTGCAACACACTGATCTTTCCACTGAACTATGCTCCTATGCTCTGGGAATATGTTTCTTTGTTCAAATCACTCTTGAATTTTTTGTTTTGTATGCCAGTATTTTAATTTTAAAAGATGTCTTATGGGGCACCTGGGTTGCTCAGTTGGCTAAGTGTCCGACTTTTGATTTTGGCTCAGGTCATGATCTCATGGTTCATGAGTTTGAGCCCACACTGGGCTCTGTGCTGGCAGCGGGGAGCCTACTTGGGATTCTCTGCCTCCCTCTCTCTCTGCCCCTCCCTACTCATGCTCTCTCTCAAAAATAAATAAACATTTTAAAAAATGTGTGTGTGTTGTTTTTAAAAGGAAGATGTCTAATAAAGTCAAGGGAGCTTATCTCTTATATTTGGTATTAGTATTTATTTCAAGCATATATTATTCTACAATTTACATAATGGACACTTCTTTCTAATAATCATATATAAAATGTAGCATTCTTGCTACCTGGCACTGTGTTTGAAAATATGGTTTGAATGCATAAAATGTTTAGAATTTGAAGTCAAATGATGGTTGAACTGAGTATAGAAGGTATGTCTGGGGATTATTTCTTTATAATAATGATTCTAGGTATTTCAATATTTGATTAAAATAAATAATAACTCCAGTTTTCTCTAAAACATAAAAGTAGCATATCTTTAATTCGCTTTTTAGACTGGATTAAAATTCTTCTTGTTTGACAATTCAGTGATATCCTCTCTGACTTTGGGATGTCAGAAAAAATCAAAGTTAAAAATCATTGTTTGTAAAATTTTCAAATCTATTCCAATTGAAATGCAGGAACCTACAACTTCCCAAAGGGAATGATGTGCATATTTTCTTTTTTCTTCAGTAAGAAACAGCAAATCTCTCAGGGTGCCTGGGTGGCTCAGTTGATTAAGCGTCCAACTTCAGCTCAGGTCATGATCTTGCAGTTCATAGGTTCGAGCCCCACATCTGTTCTGTGCTGACAGCTCAGAGCTTGGAACTTGCTTTGGATCCTGTGTCTTCCTCTCTCTCTGCTCCTCCCCTGCTTTGCTCTGTCTCTCTCAAAAATAAACATTAAAAAAATAGCAAATCTCAGTTTAGAATAATAAACCCTGCTTTTATATAATTTTTCCCATTAGATTCTATAGAATAAAACAACATGGCAGTCTTGAATATATCATTCAAATGAAGAAAGATGATCCTCAAATTTCCAGCTAGGCTCAGTCAAGTCTTTTCATTAGGGTTTGGTTGCAAGCTATATAGTTTCTCCTGGCTCTAATTAAATCATTTCCACTTGGTATAGATTGTTTTCCTGAAATTTGAGCTGCATATTGTGAGCCTGGGTAAAAGACTTAACAGTTTTGACTTCATAGTTTTGAAAGGTCTCCATGTAAATCTGGATATGGAGATTCTGTATTATTAGCAAATTAATGACATTTTTGTTCATGATGAAAAATTTAATTCAGTATATAATTGGTATTGGTTGAAAGACCTTCTTAGTTCTTAGCAGCCAGAAGTAGAATTCTTTTGTCTATGGTGGTGGAGAGGAATGGGGAATACAGTAGGATGGAGCAGAGTAGAGGAAAGACTTGGTTATAATAAACTGTGTATCTGTGATTTAGAGTGAAGGGTAGGATCTTTTCACCTGGCTCACTGTAGCATGTAGCCCTAGTTTCCTTGGTGGGTGAGTGAATTTCCATCACCCAACTTGTTCCCAGATACCCATGAGAATCATTCACTGCTACTTCTCATTGCCCAAACTACTCCTCCCCTGGCATAGTAATAAAAATATTTATAACCGTGACATGCTGTAATTAAAAGTACAATTTCCCTGCTTTAGGTAGTAGTTTAAACCATTAGAAATAAAAGTTATACCAATAAATCAAGCAATTTCCAAAGTGGGGAAAGAACTAGTCTTTTGCCACCAACTGCATCCATATCCCAAAGTGGCAACCTGGTAAATGTCACTGTTCTTGATTTTTTCTTTTTTAAAGTAGGCTCCACACTGGAAGCCCAAGGTGAGGCTTGAACTCATGACCCTGAGATCAAGACCTGAGCTGAGATCAAGAGTCGAATGCTTAACTGACTGAGCCACCTAAGCACCCTGTTATTGATCTTTTATTCTGAAAACTAAAACATAACACTCTGGATTTGCACAGAGTTCATTGGAAAGTATCTTTAATACACATAATTAGGTTTGGAGTGGAGATGTCAACACAGACTTAATTTTCAGTACTTCTAAATATTAGTTATACCTAGAGTATCCCTTCATATCATGTATTTAACCCTAGTTATTGGCAACTACTTATTTTTCTACCACAGTTCCTTTTTGGAAAACAGCTCAGAACAAGAAAAACATAGAAGACCCCTCTCTGATCATTCAAAACAGATAGTAAGAAGTCTATGCACTGATTCAAATTAAGCCCCTTGGGTCCCTACCCAAAGGTCTGTTGTCAAGAATTATTATTTTAGGGCCGCCTGGGTGGCTCACTTGGTTAAGTGACCAACTCTTGATCTCAGCTCAGGTCATGATCTCACAGTTTGTGAGATCAAGCCTTGTGTTGGGCTCTGCACTGACAGTGTGGAGCCTGCTTGGGATTCTCTCTCTCTGCCTCTCTCTCTTTCAAAATAAATAAACTTTAAAAATATTACTTTAGATATAATATTAGTATATTTGTTGAAAGCAAAAACAAAGCAGATCAGAAGCAGTAAATTAGGATCAGGTCTGCAGAGCACTAGCAGTAGAGAGACGTGACAGCTGGTAGTCTAACAGTAACAAATGAGAATGAAAAGCAAGTCAAGATTTAAGCAAAAATATGGTGATCATTTTGCAATATATACAAATATAAAATCATTATGTTGTACACCTGACACTATTATTATGTGCCAAACTGAATCTCAATTTAAAAAGAATATATTGTTTTATGGGTTTAGTAATAATGTTATATGGGCTAAGGCATTTAAAGAATATCAAAGACTACTACATGCTACTCAAGGTTGATAGTACACAAAGATTCAGTGCACAAAGCAACTTAGGTCTCTGCTGTCATGGAGTTATCATCTGGGCAGAGTTGTGGAGAAAGATGACACACACACACACACACACACACACACACACACAATCTCTATAAAGACCACCCCCCCACCGCCCCCAACAAAGAATTAAGCAATGAAAGAAGTACAGAGACACTTAATGCCCAGACAGCAGCCTTTTATGCCTTAATGGTGCTTGGCTTTACTTTTGTGTTAAAGAATGTCATAAGAATGAAGGTTTAGGGGTGTCTGGGTGGCTCAGTTGGTTGGGCAACCCACTCTTGGTTTCAGGTCAGTCTGTGACTGGTTGTGGGATTGAGCCCTGTGTCAGGCTACATGCTGAATGTGGAGCCTGCTTGGGATTCTCGCTCTCTCTCTCTCTCTCTCTCTCTCCCCCTCCACTGCCCCTCATCTGCCCCTCCCCCACTCACATGTGTGCTCTCTCTCAAAATAAATAAACATTTAAAATAAAATATGGGGCCTGGGTGGCTCAGTTGATTGAGTGTCTGACTTTGGCTCAGGTCATGATCTCATAGTTTGGTTCCAGAGTTTAAGTGCCATGTTAGACTCTGTGCTGACAGCTCAGAGCCTGGAGCCTGCTTTGGATTCTGTGTCTCCCCCTCTCTCTGCCCCTCCCCTGCTCATGCTCTGTCTCTCTCTCTCTCTCTCTCAAAAATATATAAACATTAAATAAAATAAAATAAAAAAGAATAAAGTTTTATGTTTCAGAGGGCACAGAGTAGACACTCAATAAATACTTTTTGAATTGGTCATTAAGAAAAAAGGGGTAGGGTTAAATACGTGATAGAGATTAAGGAGCTCAGTTGTAATGAGCATCAGGTGTTGTATGGAAGTGTTGAGTCACTAAATTATACAACAGAGACTAATATTACACTTTATGTTAACTAACTAGAATCTAAAGAACTAAAAAAAAGAAAAGACTAGATTATACTTGATTAACTCTATTTATAGGATAAAAGGAACTCTGTCCCACTTCTATAAAGAATAAAAGGAAATGTGCGACAGAGTTCTCTTTATCCTAGAAAGACTGTATTTAAAAATTTATTGTTATTGTTATTTTTAAGCACATTTTTGGAATGTAAAATGGTAAGCTTTAGTTACTAGGAAAATTAACTTTTGGGAATGAACTTATTTTCTGTTAATTCTAAATTAATTAGGAATTACTATTGTTTGATTCTGCAGTTCACATTTACTTTTTTATTTATTAGCACTAGATACTATCACATGAGTGCTTACATCAATTATTTTTTATTTCCTTTGAATTTCAGAAGTCTCTGCTATCTGGGGGAATGTGTCAGAATTTGTGCAACAACAGCTATCCCTACAAAAGGCAAGATTTATACTTTAAGTTTAATGCAAGAGTCCAAAGGATCTTTCTTCCTTGGTCTTGTATAATTTTGCTGGGAACAAAATAACAGATTTTAGAGCTATTCAATTTGACTTTCAGTCCTGTGATTTTATGATGCTCACACTATGACTTACAGATAGTAGATTTAACAAACATGGATTTTATTCTTAGGTAATGAATTTGTAAAAGTTCTCTCTAGTGATACCAAGCAGATCACTGACCAGTCTGGATGTATGTAGAGGAACTAGATGAATTCTGTTGATCTGTGACCTGATAGTTTCTGGCATTGCTATAGAAGGATGTAATGCTTCCTGCCATGCCTCTTTGCAGGGAATGGGTTTTAACTGAAATACAAGAAGACAATCTGGGATTGAACTCATCTTGCCAAAAATGAGAAACTTTGCCCAGACTTCAGTTTGGATGCCATGGAACTGGACAGAGATTTGGGGAGTTTGGAGGGAGCTGGGAAATTGTGAAATTTTTATATCCTACTCACAGGTCCCATTATGACAACCCATGGGCTGAATTCGTCCTTCAAACTTATCTTGTTTGGTCTGATAATTTGAAGTAGTCATCACCAACCTAAAATTTGGAGAGTTTATATAAAGTTTTGGACTTGTTTCTCTTTTCTTGAAAAATCAGCAGATTTAACAACACCAGTTTTCCATTCCTGCATGATGACACTTGGCTGGAGCCAACAATGAGCTCTTCCCTTTGGATGGGGTTTGTACTTTCTAGCCACTGCACTCTCTGGCTGGCTACCTTCATTCCCTTGCGTTCTTTCGTGGGTGGTGCCTGTAGGCATTTGAGTTTGTAACCCTTGAGGTGTGATATTTCCAGGGAGACAGAGGCCTAGTTTGAGAGCCAAAAGCATTGGCTTCTACCCCTCAGCCAAGATCACTACACTGCAGCAGATGCCTTGGATGCTGGATTGTCTGGTTTTAAGTGAGAGACAAAACCTAAAAGAAGGAATGAGAAAGCAGAGATTCTTACAGCTTTTTAAATTCCTTCTTTCTAATGGTAAATGATTAAAATTCAGAATTTCCCACGATTTAGGATAAGAGGAATCTTAAATATAGATTAAAAGTAGCAATGGCATCCATACAAATTATCTTAGTCCTCACAGCCTTTGAATGGTAATCGAGATGCAGGATCTGATGTCAGAAGCATTGTAGATCAATATATTACATTTTATACTTACATGAGAACTTAGAATCATGACATACTATAGCTGGAAGAGAGTTTAGAAATCATTGAATATTTAAGGCTTAATTGTTTTCATGGGTTTTTTTGAATAGCGGTACTAAGGGTTATTTTTCCTTACCTCTTCAGTGATTTCTGATTGTTGCTCTTTTTTTTCCCCCTTCCTTTTTCTTTCAGGGTGTTCAGATTCCAGGGCTTGGAACTTTTACTTTCACGAGACAAAAAATTGACGTGGGAAACAACAAGTTTATTCTGATTCAGAGACCCATATTTATCATGGCAGAGAAGTTAGTACGGATCCATGAACTCAAACAAAACAAAACATACATTCCTGGTAAATCTTTTCAATATTTAAGACATTCTCAGAAAGTTACTGGCCTGGGAATGAAAATGGAAGGGCAAAGTTTGTTCAGTTGCTGCTTTATCAGTTTGTGATTTCAGCTCACTTTTCACCTGGTACCTTTGGAAGAGGGAAGGGCCAAGGTGGGAAATGATAGACAGTCTTCCTGCAGGACATTTTAAACCTCAGTAGCTTAAGAGGCAGGCATGGGAAGACTTGATGTGATATCAAGGCACATTTACATGCCACATTACAGAGTTATACAGCCTTTGTTCATTTTTTTAGACTCTCAGAAATTAAAAGTGGTTATAGAGAAAAAGTTAATTAGGGACTGTAATTAGAATTACAGTCCATATTAGCTATGAAAAAGATCACTAACTGTGTTCTATCATATATAATGTACATTATTAAAACTTAGAAGTGAGGCTAATGATTCCATAAAGACTTAATGAATACCTTATATACCTCTCACACCCTAAAATCTTCCTCCCTTGTTTTCTCCCTTCCTCCTTCCCCTTCCCTTCCTTCTGCCTCCCTTCCTTTCTTCCCTCTTTCCACAAATATTTACTGAGAGCCAACTATGTGTTAGGCCTTGTTCCAGGCACTTGAGATATAGTGATAAGCTAAAGGGACATGGTGCCTGACAGAGGATGCTTACTTACCTTCCAGCTTTGGTGTGTAGACTTGGTGACACCTCCCCTGGTTACTTAGAGGCCTTTGGGGACGTCCTTCCTGATTTCTGGGCTGTATTCATTTTAACCTTCCTTATCATCCCCTCTTGCATTGCACTCCTACGTGGATAGAAGCAGTCCACCCCAAATGTCAGCAGGTGAAAAGGCTAAAACTGGCCTTTATGGTAACTTCCCTGAAAGTTAATTTTCAGCGTAACTTACCACCAAAAAATGAAATATTGGGAAACCAAATACCAACAAGTTATACTTAGAATTCATTATGCATATGATCTTTATGGTAGATTTGATGGACTTTTCAGCCATCTTTACCTAGAATTTTATGACAGAAGGCATAGAATACCCCAATTCATCAAAAACCTACCAATTAAAGTGAAAATAAAGCCAACTTGTTTTTTTTAACAAAAACATCTTGGATCTCATAGTATAGTCCAAAAAAAGTAGCTTAGATCTATAATTAATTTTTTTACAAGGCTGAAGAAATTTCAGAATTAAATATATATGATTGAATTAATTCACAAGAACAATTCTGTCTCTAGTTTAGCTTTGGGGTTATGGGTCTTCATCATTAATTAAGTAGGTAATTAATTAAACATTATACATTGGTTCTTAAAGATTATCAAGACATGGTCCTTGCTTTGAAGAGCTCAAAATTTAGCATGGGAGATAAATATATAAGCAAATATTGCAACCTGATTAAATGCTGTGAAAGCAACATTGGTCAGAACTAGATTGAATGTAGGGGAGCCCAGAGGAGAGCATGCTTAACTTTGCTCAGGGAGGCTTAGGAAGATGACATATACCAGGAGGTCTTAAAGAATGATAGGGCTTTGCTGGCATAGAAGCTGTGGGAGATATTTCAGGAACAATGAGAATAATTCAAGAATAAGAATAAGGTATTTCTCTGTGGCCAAGGCATATGATTGTGGAGGCAATTGGAGGGAATTAAGACAAAAGTGGTTGGAAGCAACTAAGTTGTAAGGGGCTATAGGCAGTATGATAAGGACTTTGGGATTCATCCTATAGGCAGTGGGGAGCCATTGAAAGTTTTTGAGCAAGGAACTGTATGTACTAGTCCAGTTTTTAATTTAGGAGGATAGTTCTTTTAATTATAGCAGTTTGATGAAATATGGTAGGAGCCTGATTGCAGTGGCAATCAGGAGGAAGATGAAGGAATCTATTTGTGAGATATTTCCTATGGAGAACTGATGGGATTTGGCTGCCAGTTGAGACTGGTGGGTAGCAAGAAGAAGGAAGGTACGTAGCATGACTCCGATTTATTGGAAAATAGATGTACGTTTTTGTCATTAACACCTTAGGGAAGCAAGGGGGAAGGCAGGTTGGGGTGGTAGATAAAGTAATGAGTTAGCTTTTGGACATGTTAAATTTGAAATTCCTGTAGGGATACGTAGGTGGAGGTAGTTCCAGAGCTCAGGTGAGGGATGGAGACTAGAGGTCAGGATTTGGAAAAATTTACCTAGGAGAAGATATAAAGTAAGAGAAGGAGACAGACAAGGACAAAGTCTTGTTTAAAAACAACAACAACAGAAAACAGCACAACAAAACACCATCTTATCAGAAGTAGATGAGGAAGGAAATCAGCAAAGGAGACCAAAAAAGAGGAAATTGGAGAACCAAGAGTGGTGCCATGGATACAAGAGCATAGAGAGGGCACGGTCAATGGAGGTTACAGAGAGGTCATGAGATTAAGATTTGCAATGTATCCATTGGCTTGTCCATTATGAGATGATAGTGTCCCTACTGAAGTAAGTGGGCTAGAAGACAGATTGAAGAGAGACATTGGATAAATGGGAGGGAACAATCCATAGGCAGGCAATATAGCATTTTCTTTTAAGAACTTCATTAAAAAAATGGAGGGAGGTGGTATAGAATCACCATCAAATTGTACAGAAGACCATGGCTGATATAGGGAAGCTTGTGTTTTGCAGATATTAATCTTCATCATCCAGCACCATTGGGCACTTGGAAAGCTATAAATTAATGCTTGCTCAATGAATGTTTAGAATGTTCTTCTTTCTATCCTGTTCCTCTATTAGTGGATCTTGTTGCTGCCTCTTTTCGGATTTATTATCTTGATCGCCTTTGTTATTTATCCCCTTTTTTGACTGGTGATCTGTTCTTGTGGAATAGACCCTATCTTATTTTTATGCTAGATATACCATATTCCTTTGCAATGTCATTTAGGGATTCATTAGGGAGAAAAAGCAAGTTATCCAGTCTGATACCCTCCGATAAGACACTTTCATTTGAAGGTAACATCTACTGAACTATCTTTTCAAAACACTTGACATTTATGGATATTTATAAACATTTAAAAATGATGTGATAATTGGAGGAGACAGACAAGTGTATTGCTACAGTATGTCCTGAGAGATAAGAGGGCTGAAAACTTCAGAAAACCCTCTGATGAAGAAATGCAGTTAGTTATTACATTGTCTCCAAGGGAAAATCAAAAGCTTGTCTGGAATTTGCTTAGAAACCTAATTGTTCTTATTGTGAGCAAAATATATACTTTTAAGGAAAATTGTACTGATTACTGTCTACTGTTAGGGTACAACTAAGGACTTAACATGGACAATTCTATTTTTGAGTATTAAGAATCAGATAATTATTTGTGAGTGTATATGACATGACCTTGTTGTAATTTACACTTCCTTTCTCCCACCCTGTCTTTCTCCTCTAGGTGATATTCCAGTTATTCCACTTAATTTTGTCACAATATCCCTGCAGGGTCCATTTAGCAGGGATACAGTGGAAAGCTGTGTGAAAGAAACTTTGCTTTTTTTATCACGATCCATTTCCATCAAACCAAATGTGGAGTTTACTTTCAAAGGAATCGGGATCCTCATGATTAAAGGCGGCAAAGTGAAGATGAGATTTTATAAGGATTTCCTTTGTAAAATGGATGGAACTGGGGCTTTGGCTGAAGCCCTCACAAATGTAAGTTAATGTTTTCCTTCTCCACACCCCTCTCCCAATCAAAACTTTGAATTACCTGTGTGTCATTATTAAGAAAAATTCAGGTTGACATTTTATTTATTATTATTTTTAAATGTTTATTTATTTTGAGAGAGAGAGCGTGGGCAAGCAAGTTGGGGGGACAGAGAGAGAGGGCGAGAGAAAATCCCAAGTAGGCTCCACACTGTCAGCATGCAGCCTGATGTGGGGCTCAATCTCAGGAACTATGCGATCGTAACCTGAGTTGAAATCAAGAGTCAGACACTTAACCAACTGAGCCACCCAGGCGCCCTGGGTTGATGTATTTTAAATGGCACTTACCCCAAGTGCAAAAAAATGCTTTTTTATAGATGGTTAACTCTTTAACAAAAAGGTTAGAAGGGCAAAGAAACTTTAAGTTTCGAGTCAATGCCAAGTGAAAAATATAAATAGTAATAAAAGCGTTCATAATTCTGAATACTTTATAGTACCATATAGTGTTTAAAAATTCTTCCATATCTATTATTTCATTTGAGTTGGAAAACATTATAAAACTGGCATTATTATCATCCTGATTTTACAAATGAGAAAAATGGAGGTTCAGAGAGATTACGTGGGAAGCCTGAAATCAGAGTGCTAATAAGTGGTAGAACCAGACTTCCTAATGGCTCTTTTTTTTTTTTTTTTTTGGCTGGTTGTAGCATTTATTTATTTATTTATTTATTTATTTATTTAGAGTGCGCAAACAACGGAGGGGCAGAGACCATGAGAGAGAGAATCCCAAGCAGACTCCATGCTCAGCATGGAGCCCGGGGTAGGGTTTGATCTCATTAACTGTGAGACAAGATCAAGAGTTAGATGCTTAACCGACTGAGCCACCTAGGTGTCCTTATGGTATTTTATTTTAATGACTACAATAAATCGAGTCATGGAAATGTATCTTTAGCTTTTAATTTGCCATACTGTGGAAGAAATTTCACAATTGACCCCATCATTATTAACTATTCAGTAGCTGGTATGACCTTCATGCTAACTTGGACATAGCAGAGTTTAAGGAGGTAGTGAAACAGTTAATCACCAGGACTAACTGAATGCTTAGTGTGCCTTAAGAATGAAGAAAATTGGTACAAATGAATTATATTATCATAGAATGTTATAAAATCCTGGGTCCTATAGAGCAAAAGCCTGATTTTTAAGTGAAAGGCTATAAAATGAAAGTCTATAAATACGGTCTAATTCTACTCTCTACTCTCTAATTTCCTCTTTCATGGAGCTCTGGGATGGGGATTTAAGAGTTGTGCATAATGAAGCTCTTGGTGTTTTCTGCACAATCTGGCTTCATGTAGGATTTTAAAGATAGGCACTAACCCTGTGTATGTAAAGTGGAAACACGCAGCTATCACCCTCCCGTTTCCATGAAAATACAGCAGAAGCAAGGCCAAAGTGCTGGCCCATCTCTAATCTTCAGGGATTCTACAGAACTTTGTAGCTTTAATAACATGGTCATAAGAGAGGACAGCCTGCTGCACTCTAAGACATAACTTTGAAGGAGCATTTTCCAGAAGTAGTCATCCCGAGAGATACTCTATGAAAAAAGGATCTGGAGACCAAAGCAGATGGAGGGCTGCTGCATATATCACCCTCCTGGACAGAAGCACAAAACACACTGGCATGTTAAAGGATCTGAGAAGTCTGCTTTAACTGCCTGAATCATGAATCGTGGAACTTTTGGTTAATCCAAGGCTTGTTAACAGCAAAAATCACATTTTGGGGGGATGCCTGGGTGGCTCAGTTGGTTAAGTGTCTGACTTGGGCTCAGGTCATGATTTTGCGGTTTGTGAGTTCGAGCCCCTCGTCGTGCTCTGTGCTGACAGCTGAGATCCTGGAGCCTGCTTCGGATTCTGTGTCTCCCTCTCTCTCTGCCCCTCCCCCACTTGTGCTCTGTCTCTCTCTATCAAAAATAAATAAAATGTAAAAAAAAAAATTTTTTTAAAAATCACATTTTGGGAAATTGCTATAAAGTGGTGAGAGTGATTCTTTTCCCCCAAATGTCCCATAACTTAAACCTGAGTGTTGTTCTGCAGAGTAGTTCTCTTGGGAAGCTGTAGGTTTATTTCAATGATGCTGCTTTTGCTGGAACCATATTTAAAACTTCTTTTTGCAAATTCCCTTCAAAGCCTTTTGTAAACCATATCATTCCAAAAATAATTTTGGATTTCTATACTAGTATAATGTAATAATGTCATTACTGTAAAATGTGATAATAGTTATAATAGCTGCTATTTGTTGAGTGTTTATTATGTGCCAGCCACTTACATACAGTACCTCATAAAAATTCTATGAATTAGATCCTGTTATCCCCACATACTCAGGGTTTAAGGTTACATAACTTAACAGTGTGGGGATGTGAACATGAATCCACGTGACTTCAAAGCCCTTCTCTTACCCTTCTCTTACCCTTCTCTTAGAATTATTTGGGTCAAGAGTGGAATTGGCTTCCTTGCTCATTTTCCTCATAGTTTCAAATAAGTCAGCTCTCCTTTTAAAGATGTATAAAAGAAGCCATCAACTCTGAAGGTAATTTCCAAAGAGGAAATGGTTTGAGAAAAGGCAGCATCAGTGGAATTGGTATGGGACTATCCAGGGTGATAAATGAGATAATTCCTCTTTGGATTTTAAGCTCTAGACTTTAAGCACTAAAAAAATATAAATAAATAAATAAATAAATAAATAAATAAGAAATAACAATAGAGAGTATCATGGTAGCCTTGCCTCTGAGACTGCCTATAGCTTTGATTTGTATGTGTCATAGACCACTGCCCCAAGCATAACCTTTCTCTTTCTCTGTCCTCCAGAGGCCTGGCACTGTGGACTCCGTGTTGTCCAGCAGAGAGAGTTCAGAGAAGCAATCCAAGTGTGGGTGTGCATTTCCAAGGTCAGTGTTTTGCTCCACAGGTTCCTCCAGGCACAGCAATCCTTGTTGATTTATTAATGTGATTGGGTAGTGTTTCTCATCTTTTCTGGCTCATGCTCCTTTTAGTGTTCTCTCTCTTTCAGTGTTCCAGCAAAGAAGGATTTGTTGCATACACTTTCCGTAGTTAAGTTAGAAAGCAATGGCCAGTTAGACTATTTTTATTTATGATAATTCAACAACTCTATACATTACTTGATACTTATCATGATAAATGTACTCTTAATCCCCTTTATTTCACCCACCCTTCACCCACCTCCCCTCTGGAAACCACCAGTTTGTTCTCTGTATTTAAGAATCTGCTTTTTTGTTTGACTCTTCTTTTCTTTTGTTATTTGTCTTGTTTCTTAAGTTCCACATATGAGTGAAATGATATGGTGTTTATCTTTGTCTGTCTGGCTTATTTAATTTAACATTATACCCTCTAGGTCCATCTAGACTATTCATTTTTAAAACTACTCTTAGCTCCCTAGAAACTCTGATACTACCTCCCATCAATTTTAGTCCCTGCAATATTAGTGCAATTCTTCTCATCTTCTGGGCTTTCCTCTACCTTCCATCATTTCCTCTGAACTAGCTTTCTCTTTCTGCAGTCTAGCTCACCTGTCTGAGCTCTGATTCTTACCACTCAAGTGGTTAGAGAGATAAGGTAGAATAAAGGAACAACTTTATCCCAAGAGTGCAGTGGGTTTTACTGGTGGCTGCTGACAATGATTATAATAATGATACTGATGATAATAATAATAATAATAATAATAATAATTGTCATCTATGGAATACTTACTACTGTAGATGTCAGATGCTATTAAGCACTTTCTCAATATTATTGCACTTAATTTTCAGTTTAGCTATTTTAGATGTGTATTTAATTTTATCCATTTTATAGAGGTGCAAAATTGTAATTTTAATTTTTTTTTCTTTTAATAAGTGAAACAACATGGTGCAGTATTAAGAACACTGGAATAGGGGGCGCCTGGGTGGCTCAGTCAGTTGAGTGTCCAACTTTGGCTCAGGTCATGATCTCGTGGTTTGTGGGTTTGAGCCCTGCATCGGGCTCTGTGCTGACAGCATGGAACCTGGAGCCTGCTTTGGATTCTGTGTCTGCCTCTCTCTCTGCCCTTGCCCTACTCATGGTCTGTCTCTCTCTCTCAAAAATAAATAAACATTTAAAAAATTTTTTAAAAAAGAGCACTGGAATAGGAGTCAGGAGACTTGGTTTTTTTTCCCCCAGTTTAGCTGTCACTCACTCATTGTGTACCCTTAATCATGTTCTTAATCTTAATTGCTATGCCATTAACTATTACGCTTTTCAGGTGGAGGAAGTTGGGGGAATAACAACCAGCTTCCCAGAGTATTATTTTCTCATGGTTTTTAAATCTGTGACATCCTCCTGT
Organism: Panthera onca; assembly: GCF_046562875.1. Taxonomy (NCBI): domain Eukaryota; kingdom Metazoa; phylum Chordata; class Mammalia; order Carnivora; family Felidae; genus Panthera; species Panthera onca. The sequence goes on from NC_138348.1 coordinate 68,986,950, forward strand.
GTTAGTTGGTTTGGAACAACCCCCTCTAGGAAGGACTGTATGACATACCTCAAAATCAGTGTGAGGGTCAGAATAAACATTAGAGATTAGTTAGTCTAGACCCTTAATATTGTGGATGAAATGGACAAACAACTGAGTGGCCAAGCTAGAAATAAAACCACGGCTCCTGACTGTTCCACTATTCTTTCCATTGTACCATGTTGCCTTACTCATTAAAAATAAATCAATGGATTCAAAATAATTTTATTGTGATTGTATTTTGGAAGGCAAATTTGGCTGCCCCCTTGGACATATTTTGGCTGAAGCATTCCAGGAGGGAAATAATTGCAATGGGTCAAGAACAGAGATGGAAGCTCCTGTTAACTAGAGAGCCTAGAGATGGACCGGAGAACTCAAATACTCAAAATAGTTGTAGATGTTTTATTCATGTGAAGTTTGGTCCCTGAATTTACTGGAAGTACCACTCCTCCCCCACTGCCCTCTCTCCTGCTTACACCTCTAATGCAGCACTCCATACTTGAGACCACAGAAAACCTACAACTACATACACCAGCTGAACACATCCATTCCCCCATTGTGCTTTTGCAAGTCCCTCACTTTTGCCTGGGGAAAGGATGGAGCTGTGGGGAGGAGAAAGAAGGAGGGGAGGAGTGGTTATTTCTGGGCATATTTCGGTCTCTGCCTACCAGGCTGTGAATCTTTGCCTTTAAGTCATCCAACAGCCACCTTTCACTGTCACCTCTATGCATCTGGTTACAGAACTAGAAAAGACAGCCGGGTTCAAACTGAGACCAAACCCAAAGCTTAAATCCCTCAATTTATCTTGATAAGAGCTGCTTTTGAGGCCTCAGTACTGAGAGGGAAGGTCTTGGTTGGCTCCCAAACTTAGCCTGAAAGAGAGCCTCAGTAAATCAAAGCACTTGCCCCCTTGAGAGAAGTGGGTGTATTTCAGAACCAGATAGCTAGCTGGGTTGCTTCTAAGGATTGAGAGTTCACACATTCACCTATTCAGGCCCAGTGCAGTAAACATCGTGGCTTGTTTCTAGGATTGAGATCAAGAAGTTGGACAAAAAACCACCTATGGAGACCATTGTAGAGGAAGATGAAAATGAAATGAATGGACAAGAGGAGTGCAAATTAAAAGACCATCCAAGCAAAGAAGGCGTCAGAGGTAGGCCAATATTGCTACCATATTGATGGTAGCCCAGCCATATTGCTTAGTGACTTCTATGCTCAAAATAAATAAAGTTAGAATCATGAATAATTACTGTATTCTTCTTTCTAACATATATCTTCTATTCCTGGAATCTTGTATCTCATCTTAACCACTTTTTGACTCTCAGGCTTTTAGACTATGATCTCTTTGCTGGTTCCCCATTACTTAAAGAGGTCAAAATTCATATGCCTACAGGGTCCAGTCAGATAATGTAAATGCATGAAGTGGGTTGCATTTAACATGATAGGGTGACATGTTAGCATAAATAATAATTTTTATGAAAAATGGAGAATGGAAGTTTTGCATCTTTGATACTTGGCTTAATATAAGGTGGCTGGATTTTCATATCTGTGTCTTCATTTAATCTGTTATGATATGTTTGTGTTGGTTGAAGCATATGAAGAAAATCCCAGGACTTCAAAGACTTTTAGAAAGGATCCTAGGGATCCTTAGGGGTTGCCATGCCACCCTTTGGAAACTTCCTTTAGGAGATTATTGCTTTGTAGGCAACACACTAATTGACATTGAAGCAAAAAATGCTGATGGAGCCAAAAAAAACCCCATGTCAGTGGGTAAACATTGGCTTGTGGATATTGTTTTTGCAACATGTGGCCTACAGGGTTACATGTAAACTGTTAGCCTAATATTCACATGCTTTTGTGTCTGTAACCTCATCTGTCACTGTTTCCTATAGATTCCTTCTCTGAGCAAAATTGTCTATTTATGTCCTTCTAACACATCTTGTCCTTCCCTGACTTCATGTTTTTGTTCATTCTTTTTCTCTTGCCTAGAATGTCCTTCCTTTTCTTACAGTCTAGCCCAATCCTACTTACCTCTTAGCATCATTTTTACATCGCACTTACTCCATGAACACTTCTCTCATCACTGGATTCTGAAGTGTCTTCTTTCATCTCTAAACATGGCAGACCTTAAAGATAGCACCATCAATTGGAATGTAGACGTTTTTCATCATTGTCCTGAGTTGCTATTTATGCAATGTATGCAAAGCGACTTAGCATTGTAGGCACGTAATAAGACCTCCACGATGAGAGCTCTTGGGGTTTTTGTCTATATCTTATTTTTCTCTACAACTATAGATCTTCCCCAATTTAACGATGGGGTTATGTTCAGGTTAACCCATTATAAGTTGAAACTATCATAAGCTGACAATGTGTTTAATATATCTAACCTACTGAACATTATAGCTAGCCCGTCTGAAATGTGTCATCTAGCCTACATTAGCCTATAGTTGGACAAAATCACCTAACACAAAGCCTATTTTATAATAAAGTATTGAATATCTTATGTAACTTATTGACTCCTGGAAGTGAAAAACAGACTGGTTGCATGGGTACAGAATAGCTGGAAGTGTATCACTTGTTTACTCTCCTAACTGTGGCTGGCTGCCTGCTGCAGCTTGCTGGGCCGCCCAGCATCCCCAAGGGAATGTTGTGTCACATATCACTAGTCCAGGGAAAGATCACAATTCAAAATTCAAAGTGCAGTTTGTACTGCATGCACATCACTTTACACCATCAAAAGCCAAAGTCACAAATCATAAGTCAAACCATTATTAAGTTGAGAACTTTCTGTATATCTTTTGAAAGATCTTGAAGGGCAAAGACTTGCCTCTTGTATTTTCTAAAGTGACTAGCCAGTGTCTTGCACGTAATAAATATACAAAAAAATATTTGTTTGAATCACACTAGGGCAAGGGACAATAATTTAAGATAAGAAATGTATCTTATATATAAATTTTCCCGGGTAAAATAATGAGTTTTAAAAATTAGTTAAGTACAAAACCACCTATTTAAAGTTGAAAGGAAAATTGGTTTCATTCATTTTACAGAGATGATAACACACAAGAAACTTCGAGAAAAACATGCTCTCTTTCCTTTCAAAGTGACAAACATCAGCTTTCCAAACATGGTGGAGCAGAATGTTAGTGGTGGTAAGAGTGTGAACCGCGAAAGGTAATGCATTGGTATTTTATCTGGTGTCTGTTACTAAATATATTTTTGAGTTATATCTTGATGCAGGGAATTTAAATGAGTGTTTATTCATTCCTTCATTCTGTATCCTTGAGTACATTCTACCTGTTAGGTGATTGGGATAATAGATTCAGTCAGGGCTCATAATCTAGTGGGAAAGCCAGGCATACATAGAGTGATAAATTATGACTCAGTAGGATAAACACTATGACAGAGGTGGAAACAAAATAGCACAGGGGAGAGAACATCTAACTCTCTTATGGATTTGGGAAAATTTCCCTTGTTTTCTGAGTGCTTGGATATTATGATATAGCATAGTTTCATTATTTGGATCAAATTGGAAAGCAGTTTTGCTAAACATGGCTGGCATTCAATAAACATTCTTTGAATGAATGAATGTATTACAATTCATTATGGTCATGTCTTCTAACAATGTTATGTCAAAAGATTTCTATTTTCATTTTTTTTAAGTTTACTTGTTTATTTTGAGAGAGAGAGAGAGAGCAAGCAAAGGAGAGTCAGAGAGAGGAGAGAGAGAATTCCAAGCAGGCTCCACACTGTCAGTGCAGAGCCTGATGTGGGGCTTGAACTCACAAACCATGAGATCATAACCTGAGCCAAGATCAAGAGTCAGATGCTTAACTGACTGAGCCACCCAGGCACCTCAAAAGATTTCTATTTTCTTTTTTTTCTTTTTTATTAACACACTTTTTTTTAAAGTTTATCTTTTACTAATTTTTGAGAGATAGAGAGCAAGTGGGGTAGGGGCAGAGAGAGAGGGAGACAGAATCCCAAGCAGGGCTTGATCTCAGGAACTGTGAGATCATGACCTGAGCTGAAATCAAGAGTCAGATGCTCAGACTGAGCCACCCAGGCACCCCAAGTAGGACACCTTTTAAAACCTCAAATTAGTCAACCATACTCAAGTTATCTATTGAGCATTGATTATTTACACTGCACTGGGCTAGCAAATTTGAATTTGTTAATGTGTCACAATGTATCAGCTATCATATGTGTGATTTATGCACTCTGTGGTACTAAAGTCATGTTCAAAACCCTGGGCATGCTTGTTTTGAATAATCTCATGGTTATGAAAGATAATTGTGAATTAAATGTCTTGTACTTTGGAATTTAGTTCAATCCAACAGACACTGAGCACCACAGTATGCTGGGCATTACTTTAGACACCAAAGATACAGAGCTGTAAGACATATAAAAGACATATAAACAGTCACTTAGGGAGACTGACACTAAAGAAGTAGTACACATGGTAAAGACAACAAAAGAAAGTAGAGGAGCTGCAAGGAGGAGGGAGTAATTAATTGTTAGGGCTTATTGGTGGAGGCTTCCTATAGATGTTGACCAAAAAATGGTTGGTTTTTTGTGTGTGTGTGTGTGTGTGTGTGTGTGTGTGTGTGTGTAATGTGTATCACAGAAATTTTGAAAAATGGGAAAGGAATAGATACAAAAAAATCACCCATTATACATATATTTATATTTGAAACATATACACACATTTTAAGTACAACTGAGATCATATCATATGAAACTTTGTTATACTCAACAATAAGTGGTTAACATTTTCCCATGGCTTTGAATGTCCAGAACATGAACAAATAATTGCACATCATTTCATTAATTAAACCTTTTGTTTAACTCATCTCCTTTTGGATATTTAGATTATTTTTAGTTTTTTAATATTATAAACCATACTGTGACAATATAGCTACACATAATTCTCTGCATGCACCTGAATATTCTATAGAATAAAAACTTTAAGGTAAAATTTTAGAGGTAAGAGATGAGCCCATTTTTCATGCCTTTGATACATGCTACCAATTATTCTCAGGAAGGTTATATCAAATTATCTTCCCAGTAGCAGAAATATGAGGGACTGCTGTCTTCTCCATAGTTTTGTTAATACTGGACATTGTACCCTCCAATGGATTCCATTCTTACCCAGGGTAAAAGCCAGAGCCCTTGCCATGGCCTCCAAGAGCCTGTTTGGTCTCTGATCTCTCTCCTACTTTCTGTCTGCTATCTCATCTTTCTCTGGCTACTTTGAGCACAGGTACACTCCCACCTCAAGGACTTTGTACTCATTCACTCTGCCTGGAATGCTTTTTGCATCAGATATTTGATTATTATTAACCCCTCCTTCTTTCAGCTATTTACTGAAATATCACCTTCTTGGTACATCTTACATGGGCGTTCTGTTTTATGGTTCAATACTCCATCCCTCCAGCATTGTAGGGCATTTATCACCTTCACACATTCTATTTTTTAAATAAGTTTATTATTTTGAGAGAGAGAGTGTGTGTGTGAGCGGGGGAGAGGCAGAGAGATAGGGAGAGAATCACAAGCAGACTCCAATACTCAGAGCAGAGCCTGATGTGGGGCTCAATCCCACAACCCTGAGACTATAACTTGAGCCGAAATCAAGAGTCAGATGCTCAACTGACTGAGCCACCCAATCACATATACTATTGAATTGACTTACTTGTTTATCAGCTGGCTGTCAGTTCTTATCAGAATGTTAATTCCATAAGGACAAGGATTTCTTTTTCTTATTTTTTTTGTATATTTTGTTCTTTACTGCATCTCCCATGCCTAAAACAGTGCATATAATAAGCACAATACATTTTGTAGAATGAATACATTTTATACCCATTTCATAGCATTGGTAACTGAGATTTTTTGCAAGATGACCCAGGTTGCCTAATGCCAGTCAACTTGTAAGCAAAAAAGCTGGGATTCAAACCCCAGTTTATTTGACACAAACCATGGATTCTTAACCTCAATACATATAGATCCTCTAGAAAGATCGCTAAGATTATTTTTCTTTCCCTTATATTTGTGCTTGCTTCCCAAATTATCATAGCTCATGTCAGACTTTTAAACATTAATTCATGTTGCACTGTTTTTATAGCTTATCATCTCCACATTATTTGAAAGATTACAATAAAATGAAGCATAAAATTTCTCCAGCCACTGGTTGCCAGGATCATACTAAAGCAGGACAGGTACAGTGTCTTCAAACAAAGTTCTCTTTCTGTTTCTGACTTCTGTTTCTCAGTAAGAGTTATGGGAATTGCTTTTTTTTTTTTCAATGTATGGATATGGTTCAAATACTCAGGACCCCAAATTAGACTCCAATAAACATATCTATTAGTTAAAATCTACTAGGGTTAACACAAGTAGGGTTGGTATATCTCTTTCTAATTTTCACTTGCTACAAATACATTTCTTTTTTGAGGTAAAGAGAGGGTGCAGTGAGCAAGGGCGGGGGGGGGTGGAGAGAGAGAGAGAAGTGGGGCTCACCCAACGCAGGACTCGAACTTGCAAACCATGAGAGATCATGACCTGAGCCAAAGTCAGATACTTAACTGACTGAACCACCCAGGCCCACCTGCTATAAATACTTTTGATCAAATGAGAGTTCAGTAAATCCTCTTGGATATTTGTGGAGCCCACTTTGCAAGACTCATGTTTCTAATTGCCATCAATACATTCGTTTATAGAGTATGTTGCTTGACATACTCAGTCTCTGGAAAGCTTGTGAAGGGAATGTGAAGGAAAACAAGTAAAAGGCAAAAAACTCAGTTTGTCTTCAAACTCGGTATTGTAGGAATTGTGTTATGTGTGTCTTCAACGAGCGCTGCGCAATTTGCCACGGCACCACAGCAGCGAGAGGAAGAGGTGGGAGAGAGAAAATGAGCAACACATTCGGCAGTATCAAATGATGAAGGATCAAGAGGAGCTCCAGAAACACCAGGTAGTTCAACACTCCGACTGAAGAATGGGACCGTAGGAACATGATTTTAAAGGGCCATGTTAAATGCCCCGTCATATGTCTGTACTGTAACGTATTTAATCATTTCCTTATTGTTGGACTAAAACTTGGGTTGTGTCCAAGTTTTCATAATAGTGAGCAACACTGGGATGAATGTCCAAGCAGCTGAATGTTTGTACCTGCCACTGATTTCTCCCTCTCCCCAACCCCCAAGGACTTAGTTTTAAAGGTGGAACTCCTGGATTTATATGGTTTTATTTGTGATTTCTAATACAACATAACCAAGGCTTTCCCCTTCAAATCTATGGCCTATCTCAAGCAAGCAAAGAGAGGATGGTACCTACATATTTGCACTGTCCAGATTTCTGTGGTCTCCCATAGTTGACCATACTGCTCTTTCCTGCATTTGTGATACCAGGTAACCACTTAAGAAATCTTCCATTCCCTCTTACGATCCCCACAGAGGTGCTGCCTAAAGCCACAAAACAGGAAAAAAGAAAAAAAACCTTCCCCAACCCACTTTTATAAACCTATGAAGCTTTATAGAAAGTACCATTGCCTCCAAAAGGCGAGTTTCTACCTCGGTTGGATTATTATAATGTAATAGAATTAATTTTTTTTAACGTTTATTTATTTTTTTGAGACAGAGAGAGACAGAGCATGAAGAGGGGAGGGTCAGAGAGAGAGGGAGACACAGAATCTGAAACAGACTCCAGTCTCTGAGCTGTCGGCACAGAGCCCAATGTGGGGTTTGAACTCACAGACCGCGAGATCACGACCTGAGCCGGAGTCGGATGCTCAATCAACAGAGCCACCCAGGCGCCCCTAGAATTAAATTTTTAAGGGCTGTATTTTCAGTACGTAATTTTTTGTTTGTTTGTTTTCAAAGATGAGAAATCTGGCTAATAGAGTACAGAATCAAAAAAATGCTGCCTATAATCTTGGAGTTGCTGAAGCTATAAGAATCCACAAGAAGGAGAAACCTGAATTTTGTGTGAGTCTTTTCAAAATTTCTGTTGCTAATACCTGCAAATACTATAAGTTAATCATGGATTTTAGTTTTCTCAATTACTACCTTTATTCTTTGTTGCTTTTTGGTATTTTAAAGTAAATGACTGCTTCTCCTTCATTCCAGAAATCTTTCCTATTTGATAAACGGCCACTCAGTTCTGAGATTAATGCTTTTAAACAAGAAGAATATTCCCAAAGTCTCCTGAAACAAATGGATAACAGACGGGAAAAGCAAATAAAACAAAGACAAAACAGAGAGCTGATGGACCGCCTAGAACAAAAGCATCTCACAGAGGAGTGAGTCTGGTTGACAGGCTCTAAAAACGGGTTCAGAATTTTCACGTGAAGCTTATTTCCATGTGGGATTCAATCAGCATTGGTAGTTTCATTAGCGCAACTATAACCAACTGAGCCAACCAACCCAGCTGGCAGCCAGTACCACAGCATAACATTTCATTAGAAAAATGAAAAAAGCTGTCATTATTATAATTATCATTATAGTGATACCAATCTATAACTGATTATAGAGAATCATTTTGTATTGTTTTGTGATCACTAATACTGGTAGATGAAAGAGGGGACTTGTCTTGAACAAGCACTATTCCCAGCTATTCCCAGTCAATCTCAAGTCAAAGCTGGGGTTTAATGTCAGTACCGGTATCTCACAGGGGAACCCGGGGACAGGAATGTGGGGGAGAGGGGATCTAAGAGGACTAGAATCAAGGACTAAAAAGTCATGTAAAGAATCCTTCCCTCTGCTCACCCCCATAGCTCCTTGGTAGACATCATCTTTATTCCAGCTCAAACCTGGATGAATGTTAGTCTCAATTCTGAATATTCAGGAAAGAGAATCTGATTGGTATTGTTCAGATCATCTGAGGTCTGGGATAGGGTCAGAGTTCAAACCTGCCTAAGGGCGAGTCACACTTCTACTACTGAGGTCAGGAGAGAAATTAAAGAGGCTACTGTAATGTGAGAGAGACTCCTAAAACAAATAATAAGCTAGCTTTTGGGACTTAAAAATTATTTTTCTACAAAATGTTTATGTTCCATTATACTCGCTTTATAGATCATATGGGTTCCCTCTAGGTTGCATATAACAGAATCATAATTTATAATAGGAAATATCACTTTCTTAAAAAGGAGTCTTATGGTGAATCGTTTTGTAGAAGAAATAGACACTTCCTGCTTTCCTGTCACAGTTTTTTAAAGCACAGGGGTTGGGGGGTGGGTGGTGGGGGGGGTGGTGGGAGGGTGAAGAAGGACCTGTCTTAGTGGTAGTGAATTTGGACAAAATGGTCATTCCTCTGCTTACACTTGTCCTGTCTGTCCTCTATTCAACACATTGTCCACTAGCCTATGCATTTGAATTACTCCTTTCTTTCTTAAAATGGAAGCTCCTAGAAAGAAATGCCACTTTTTATTTACCAGGCTCTCACTCCTATTGATACTTATTAAATACATTTTAGTGATGTTAATCTGTATTACTAAAGACAATAACGAACGTCGCCCCCGCCTCCTCTTATCTTTAATTGCTAGACTTGCTGCACAGAGAGACAAATACATCAGAGATAAGATGGAAGACGCCCAGTGTTATAAGAGAGCTTTGGATGCACAGGTAAGGGGACAACTGTTATTTCAAAGTTATGCAGTTCTGCAGTAGCATTCTAAAAATACGTATAAAAACTGTAGCCTTGTGTGTTACCCATTTGGTGGTTTTTGCAGCCCTTGTTCCTGCCTCTAAGGGACTGGTATTTTACTATGCTACACTGTTGTGCGTAAGGTTTATTGCCTGGTATCATTCTGATCTGTATTATATGTGTCCCTGTTTCAGATAAAGAACAAATCCATGTACATGTCCACGTTTGAGCCAGAGTCTTGTGAACCCATCTTTGCTAAGGATGAGAGTGAAATAATGGTGCAAAAGCGAAAGCGAGACCAGAAATACATGAAGCACCAGATGGAGATGGCTGCTAGCCAGCAAAGGAGAACCATCCTGCAGCACCTGGTGGGCCAAAAGCAGGATTTGCAGATGCTTCAGAGGACACAAAAAGAGTAAGGGACCCCAGGTCTTTCTTCCTCCTCCTCCTCTCCTGCTCCCCTCTCCACATTCCCCTTCTCTTTCTCTCCTTCTCCTACAACAGCACAGAAACAATAATAATAGTGAACACATTGAGGAGTTACTATGTACAAATATTATCCTTCAAACTTCATCTTGTTTCGTCCTCACAATTCACTCAATGAAGAAAGGTTATTGATTAAAAAAAACAACAACCCAACCAACCAGTCTCGATCCACCCCTCTCACCAGTTACCTTTCCATATTTTTCCTTCCCTTTACAGTACAACTTCTTAAAAGAGTTGTCCAGTTGTTGGAAATACAATGTGAGCCACAAAGCAGCTATTTTTCTCAACTAGACACAGACATGAAACTTGGGTCGTTTCTCCAATAAACCCTCTTCCTCCTAAGAACTGTTCATGTAGTAAGCTGCACTGATGACGGCTGGTGAGGGATGGTGAAGGTGGCAACGTAGGCAGAGGAGGACTTTATGCCTTATCAATGCAAATACCTTTAAATTCAAGCATCAAACACCCAGTTTCTTTCTTTTCCTTCCCTTTCCCTTCTTTCCTTTCCTTCTTTTCTTTTTTGATTTGATGAGTTTATACATTATGCTGACCACAGGTGTAGCTACCATTTGTCCCGTTACATTGCTAGTACAATATCACTGACTGTATTCCTTATGCTCTGCCTTTTATTCCCATGACTTACCATTCCATAACTGGAAGGCTGTGTCTCCCACTCACCTTCACCCATTTTGCCTGATCATCCCCCCACCCCTTCCCTCTGGCAACCTTCAGTTTGTTCTCTGTATTTATAGAGCTGATTCTGCTTTTTTGTTTGTTTATTCATTTTTTTTTTTTTTTTTTTAGATTCCACTCATGAGTAGAATCATATGGTATTTGTCTTTCTCAGTCTGACTTGTTATTTCACTTAGCATAAAACTCCTTGGGTCCATTCATGTCATCTCAAATGACACAATCTCATCCTTTTTTATGGCAGTGTAATATTTCACGGTGTGTGTGTATGTGTGTGTGTATATATATATACACCACATTTTTCTTATGCATTCATCTATTGGTGGATGCTTGGATGCATCCACATATTGGTTATTATAAATGATGCTGCAATAAATTTAGGGGTGCATATATATTTTTGAATAGCGTTTTCATTTTCTTTGGGTGAATACCCAAAGGTGGAATTACTGGATCCTGTGGTAGTTCTATTTTTAACTCTTTGAGGAAGCTCCATACTGTTTTCCATAGTGGCTGCACCAGTTTGTATTCCCACCAACAGTGCACTGCACAAGGGTTCCTTTGTCTCCACATCCTCACCAGCACCTGTTGTTTGTTGTCATTTTGATTTTAGCCATTCTAACTGGTATAGAGTGATAGCTCATTGTGGTTTTGATTTGCATTTCTCTGATGATGAGTGATGTTAAACTCTGTCCACTTCCAAGCTTCATGACCTGGGCCAAATCGCACACACACAGGGTTCTTTGGGCCCTCTTTTCCTCACATGAAACATAAGGATAATATACCTGCCCTACCTCTCCTTACTGTGAGAATTATATGAGTATGTATTTGAGAACGTTTTTGGTAACCGCAAAGCTCTGAACAAATATGAACTGAGGTCTTTACTTGGTTATCTCTCTTGTTGAAGCTCTGGTCACAGACCCCCTTTTCTGTAGGGGTCAGGTCCTTGTCTCCTGTTTCTATATCCTTTACTAGTTATTCCATATTCTCTCACTTTTCTTTTCGAACTTCCCTGTCTCTGGTCCATCTCAGGATGTCATCTGAGGCAAGTAGAGGGTCACTTTCTTTCAGAGGGGGTCATTTAGTCACTATGAAACAAACAGGCCTGCTAAAGTATTTTTACTTCTTTTTCTTTAAACTTTTCTGCTTTTGTTTATAAAAATATAACAAATTATGCTTATTAAAATAAGTCAATTGGTGGGGCGCCTGCGTGACTCAGTCAGTTACGTGTCTGACTCTTGATTTTGCCTCAGGTCATGATCTCGTGGTGTCTGAGTTTGAGCCGCATGTTGGGCTCTGTACTGATGGTAGGGAGCCTGCTTGGGATTCTCTTTATCTCCCTTTCTCTCTGCCCTTTCCCGCATGCTCTCTCTTGGTCTCTCTCAAAATAAATAAACTTTAAAAAAAAAGTCAGTTGGTGGAGAGATTAAAAAAAGGTTAATAATCTCCCCCCAGCCTTCTATATTTTTTTCTATTCTTATGCATATTTTTTTCCTTCCATTTTTGTAAATGAAAATAAGAGCTGTGAGATCTTATACATTACTCTGCAGCCCAATCTTTCTTTAACCTAATAATACATCATTAGTTCATGTTCAGATCAGTACATAGAAACGAAATTCATTCTTCTTCAAAAACAGCATGATATCTATAATATGGATTGCTATAATTTAACTTTTGCATTATTGATGAACATTCACTCTGTTTCCAGATGGTTTGCTATTACAACAATTTTGCATTAAACATTTTTAATATATATCTTCATACTGGTTCTTTTGTTTCCATTGGATAAAATCCTAAAAGTGGAATTGCTGGATGCCAGCGTATGGCACATTTTAAATATCACCAGATACTGACAGTTTGCTTTCTAAAAAGGTATGGCAATTTGCTTCCAACAGCAGTCTTGTGGGAATCCTAGTTTGCCTCCCCTGTAGCCCCACTTCATTTTCTCACTTTCTTAGCATCTAAATTAAACTGAATTTTTAAACTATCCTTTTAAAAAGAATACAATTATAGCCAAAAAGCTTTTGAAAAGCTGCTCAACATCACTAATCATTAGGGAAATGCAAATCAAAGCCACAGTGAGATAGCTGCTTACTAACACATTGTTTCCACTTTCTGAACCGTGGGCAGGTCAGCCTTATTCGGCTGTCAGCTGTCATTGTTTGTACTGTTTGGAATAGATGTCATTTAGCTTTTAACTAAATGTGTGCCTCCAAGCTAAGAAGTGTTTCATGTTTTACTGAATATTTACTTATCTAGACCTGAGAGACAGGGATTCTCTACTCCAGTGAATAAAGGTAGCAAAATCAACTCCAGTGAATAAAGGTAGCAAAGTAGGACGGTGAGATTGCAAATGTAGCTGTGTTTTGTATTACACAATTTAATAATTTAATTCCAATCACATATCCATCCTGGAGGCCAAGTCTATGGACAGTCTGAATGAAGTAAGCAGTTAGCAAATTGTTCATTTTTCTCCTTGCAACTCATTTATGTAGATGGAAGAAAAAATCTTACACTGTTTAAGATCTGTATATCACTGTAATGTATACAGGTGAGATGGCTATCTTTTCTTCCCCCTAGGGCTTTATGCAAAGAAAACATGTTTGCAGAATAACATCTTAAGGTTTCACAAATTCAAAGATAAAATGTGCTATCATGTATTTTGTATTATAAAATCTGTGCTTTGATTGTCTTGTGAAATGTCCAAATCAAGAATAATTATAGATTTTTCTTATACCACATGCACCATGAAACATTTAACAAGTACTTCTTTTAGACTATGCAAAAGATTAGAAAGGAAGAAAACTGTCGATTCAGTGGTAGACAAAACCATTAAGGTGCAATTATGATGTAAAAAGGAAAGATAAAGAAAACTAAGGCAAGCAAAAACAAACGCAAAAACTAAAACTAAAGAAAAAAGAGAAAGATACTAGGGTCACATTCGTTAGGATGGCTCCTATCAAAACCCAGAAAATAGTAGGTGTTGGTAAGGATGTGGAGAAATAGAAACCCCGGGCACAATTGATGAGAATGTAAAATGGTGCAGCCGCTATGGAAAACAGCATGGCAGTTACTCAAAAAATTAAAAATAGAATTACCATATGATTCAACAATTCCACTTCTGCGTAAAAGAATTGAAAGCAGGATCCTTTTTAGAAAATTAAAAAATTATTTTATTTTCACTCCAGTATAGTTAACATGAAATGTTATACATAACATATAGTGTAATATAACATCGTACGTTTTAGATGTATGATATAGTGATTCAATAATTCCATGCATTACTCATTGTTTATCAGGGTAAGTGTACTCTTAATCCCTTTTACCTATTTCACCCATACCCCATCCACCTCCCTCTGGTAACCACCTGTTTGTTCTCTATAGTTAAGAGTCTGGTTTTTGTTTTCTCTTTCTCCCCCCTTTTTTGGTTTGTTTTGGTTCTTAAATTCCACATATGAGAGAAGTCATCTGGTATTTGTCTTTCTCTGACTGGCTTATTTTGCTTAGCATTATAACCTCTAGACGCATCTGTGTTGTTGCAAATGGCAAGGTCTCATTCTTTTTTATGGCTGAATAATATCCATTGTATGTGTGTATGTGTATACACACACACACACACACACACACACACATATCACATCTTCTTTATCCATTCACTTATTGATGGATGCCTGGGCTGTTTCCATAATTTGGCTATTGTAAATAACACTACAGTAAACATAGAGGTGCATATATCCCTTCAAAGTAGTGTTTTTATATTCTTTGGGTAAATACCCAGTAATGCAATTACTGGATTGTAGGGTAGTTTTATTTTTAATTTTTTGAGGAACCTTCATATTGTCTTCCACAGTGGCTGCACCAATTTGCATTCCCACCAACTGTGCATGAGGGTTCCTTTTCCTCCACATTGTCACCAACACTTGTTTCTTGTGTTTTTGATTTTAGCCATTCTGACAGGTGTGAGGTGATGGCTCATTGTGGTTTTGATTTGCATTTCCCTGCTGATGAATGATGTTGAGCATCTTTTTATCTATCTGTTGGCCATCTTTATGTCTTCTTTGGAGAAATATCTGTTCAGATCCTCTGCCCAGTTTTTACTTGGATTATTTGTTTTTTTGGTGTTGAGTTGTAGAAGTTCTTTATATATTTTTTATTTTGATATGGTCCCAATAGTTTATTTTTGCTTTTGTTTCCCTTTTCCCAGGAGACATATCTAAAAAGATGTCATGGCCGATGTCAGAGCATTACTGCCTGTGCTCTCTTAAGGGATTTTTATGGTTTCAAGTCTCACGTTTAGGTCTTTAATCCACTTTGAGTTTATTTTTGTGTATGATGTAAGAAAGTGGTCCAGGTTCATTCTTCTGTATGTCGCTGTCCAGTTTTCCCAATACCATTTGTCAAAGAGACTTTTTCCCACTGAATATTCTTTCCTGCTTTGTTGAAGTTTAATTGACCACACACTTGTGGATTTATTTCTGGTCATTCTATTCTATTCCATTAATCTATCTCTGTGTCTATTTTTTGTGCCAGTACAATACTGTTTTGATCACTACAGCTTTGTAATATGACTTGAAGTCTGGAATTGTGATGCCTCCAGGTTTGGGATTTTTTTTTCTTTCAAGATTGCTTTGGCTATTTGAGGCCTTTTGTGTTTCCATACAAATTTTAGTATTATTTGTTCTAGTTCTGTGAAAAATGCTTTTGGTATTTTGATAGGGATTTCATTAAATCTATAGACTGATTTGGGTATATGAACATTTTAACAATATTTGTTCTTCCAGTCCATGAGCATGGACTGTCTTTCCATTTGTTTGTATCATTTTCTTTAAAAAAATTTTTTTTTGTTTATTAATTTTTGAAAGAGAGAGAGCATGAGCAGGGGTGGGCAGAGAGACAGGGGGACACAGAATCCAAAGTAGGCTCCAGGCTCTGAGCTGTCAGCACAGAGCCCGATGCGGGGCTCGAACTCACAAACCGCAAGATCATGACCCAAGCCAAAGTCAGATGCTCAACCTACTGAGCCACCCAGGAGCCCCTGTTTGTATCATTTTCAATTTCATTCATCAGTGTTTTATAGTTTTCAGAGTACAGATCTTCTACCTCCTTGGTTAAGTTTGGTGCAATTATAGATGGGTTTATTTTCTTAATTGCTCTTTCTGGTGCTTCGTTATTAGTGTATAGAAATGCAACACATTTCTGTACATTGATTTTGTATCCTGTGACCTTACTGAATTCGTTTATCAGTTCTAGTAGTTTTTTTGCTGGAGTTGAAAATAGGATCTTGAGGAGATATTTGCGCTCCCATGTTCATAACAGCCTTCAGTAACCAAGAAAGGGAAGCAACCCAAATGTCTGGCCACAGAGGAATGAATAAACAAAATGTGTTAACGCGCATACAATGGAATATTACTCAGCCTTCAGAAGGAAGGAAATTATGACACATGCTACAACACAGATGAACGTTGATGACATTATGCTAAAATAAGCCAGTCATTATAATACAATACAAAATATTGTATGATTCCACTTCTATAAGGTTATCAGAGTGGCCAAATTCATGGAAAAAGTAGAACAGTGCTTTCTAGGCACTAGGGGGAGGGAGAAATGAGAAGTTGTTTAATGAGTATAGAGTTTCTATACTATTTAAAATAGTATAGAACTATTTAAAAAATAGTTTCAAACAGAGAGGGAGGCTAACCATAAGAGACTCTTGAATGTGGAGAACAAACTGAGGGTTGTTGGGGGAACCGGGATGGGGGGGATGGGTGATGGACATTGAGGAGGGCATTTGTTAGGATAAGCACTGGATGTTGTATGTAAGCGATGAATCATGGGAATCTACCCCCAAAACCAAGAGCACACTGTTTACATTGTATGTTAGCTAACTTGACAATAAATTAAAAAAAAAAAAAAAAAGAGTTCTGGATATTGGTTGCACAACAATGTAAGTGTACTTAATGCTATGTATCTGTACTCTTAAAATTTTTTAAGATGGTCAACTTTATGTGGTTTTTGTTACAATTAAAAAACACTATGAAAAGGAAAAAAAGGTTATGAAAGAAATATATAATAGGTACCATTTAGTCATTGAGCTCTCATTGTGTTATAGGCATTGGTACTTTCTGTATATTATCTCATTTAATCTTTATAATGACCACACAATAGCTGAATTGCTCAATGCTCCTTGGAGGAAAACGTGGCCATGTTTATTTTAGGAAAAGCAAACCAGCACACAGTCCATTACTGATTTTTATCAGAGGGTCCTGACACCTAGTGGCAGTGGCTGCCTGTAACACAAAGCCCGGCAGAGCAGGCTAAATCAACCTGCACATTTAGTGAAGTCCTTTCTAGACTTTAATGAGAACTGAAGGTAAGAGTTTCAGTCTGGCAAATAGACACATATAAATAATTTGAACCAGGTTTAAGATGATTCACAACAGCAGTGGCTACGTGTCTGGAGACTAGTAATAGAGACACTTTTCATTGGGAATTCTGGGAAATGGTACTTGAAGAGAGATACACCGTAATTACTTCTTTGATGTCTTTACTTTCACCAGACATTCCTCTTTTTTTTTTTTTTTTTCTGAACCTTCTTCACAATGTTACATACTTTCTTGATTTCATTTTGTTTTGCCTAGTCACTTCTGTTTCTTTCCCTGTTTCTAGCCATTCATTTGTATTCCTGTCTACTTTGCCTTGTAACATGCCTGTAGCAGTTCGGGCTGATTACTGACAGCTGAGTGACTGGAATAAAAGGAAAGAAACCTAAAGTAGAGGAAATCCATTTGAGATGATTCTTCAGATTAGTTAAAATTAGCTTCAAAGGAAATTAATGGCT
This sequence comes from Panthera onca, assembly GCF_046562875.1. NCBI lineage: Eukaryota > Metazoa > Chordata > Mammalia > Carnivora > Felidae > Panthera > Panthera onca. Next base: position 69,004,612 of record NC_138348.1, read on the forward strand.
TTAAAGGCTGAATTTGTTCATTGGAAAAAGGTTTCAATCCTGCTAATTTAAACCAGAATTGAAGATGAAAGGTCCCAGACCAGTAAACTATTTGAGACCTATAATATTTTTAGTGTTTTTCTCAATGTTCATTCCTTTCAGTGTATTTCAAGGAGTAGTGAACAAAACCAGAATGTCTTCTGGGTAAGCTACCATAAAGGAATGGGGCTTCCAGGGTGGGTGCATGCCCTCCCTGGTATTGTGATTGTGAACAAAACCAGACTCTGCTGTTGTCTCCAGACACCTGGCAGACAGAAAGGCTGAGATGGAGCGGGTGAAGAGAATGAACGAGAGCTTGCTGAAGGACTGGGAAAGGAGTGTCGCAATGAAGAAACAGCGGGACATGGAGGAGAAGGCTTTCCAGAGGTAATACCCAATTGGAACCAGAAGTTTTTTGCAGAGAAACCCCCTCCACTCCTTGTTTACTTTCCTGGAATCCTGGGATGGCACACAGGTTTCCAGTGCCAACTCCCATTGATTAGCAGTGGCTACCTAGTGAACCTGGTGGAGAAAAGAATTCTGGGTTCAGTAGGAAATGCTGTGGTGATGTATTCAAAATGTCTGCTATGGATATGGGATTGGAGAATGCTGTGATGTGTGTTATATGCTTGCCATATTTGCCCTAATTTTTGCCTCTGTTTAGGGTAGTTTATTTTCATATTGTGGAGGGTAGGGAAGCATGGGGTGGGGGAGGGTAGGAATTCTCCCTGGAAATAACTAGCTGGAAACAGGGAGAGGGAGTTTCTATCTGGACACATCCAAGTCTGACAGAATGGTCATTTAAGAGCAGAGTCAAGGGGTTGTAAGATTGGCAACTGGGAAAATGAAATGCCTGTTACAGAACCAACCCAAGACCATGTTCCTGAAATGTATTATATCCATATCCCCTCTTCCCAGCTACCGATTGACAATCTAGAATCAAGGACTCTAGTCATGGCTTTGAGAATTAATACTAAATTTGGAAAGTCAGCTAATCTTTTTGTCTTTTATTTGTAAGATGAAGAAAGTAAACACCAGCCTGACATAGCTAACACAGGAATTTTGTGATCAAATAAAGAGATGGAAAAACATTACACTTAAAAAAAAAATTTTACAAATGTAAGGTATGATTTCATAGTATGTTAAAACTTGAACAGACCAAGCCTATGTAGTCACATGTTATTAAATCCTGAATAAAGCAAAATAATATTTTAAATTCCCACATATCAACTAATTTTTACCATAGTTAAAATTTGTCATAATAAATCTTGGTCTGTAACTCTGTTCTAAGATATACTTTTAAGGCATCTCTTACCTGTCTTTCTAATGGGTAGAACCCATATTTTGTTACAATGGGACTAAGAGGGATGATGTAGCAATGAAGTTCCAAAGTAGAAGTGGGGTTGTTTGGCTTAGAGAAGACGAAGGGGCACTGGGGTTTCAAGGCATTTTCCTTTTTTTTTTTTTTAAAGCTTATTTATTTGTTTACTTTGAGAGAGTGAGAGAGCATGACTGGGGGAGCGGCAGAGAGGGAGGAAGAGAGAACCCACTGCCAGTGCAGAGCCTAATGTGGGGCTTAAACTCATGAACCATGAGATCATGGCCTGAGCTGAATGAAGTTGGATGCTTACCTGACTGAGCCACTCAGGCGCCCCTCAAGGCATTTTCTTAATGTTGGGGAAAAGCAGGTAAAAGGCAGTGACATTAATGCTGGGGAGATTTTGCTGGATTTCGGAAGACTGCTTGGCCAACGTGGTGATAAAGGATAGAGGAGACATAGGAAACAACCTTGAGTGTCAGGATATGGCAGGGACATAGCAGGGACATGGCAGAGCAATCCTGTTACCTGAAGACCGAAGCCAAGTTGTGGGCAGGGCCTCAAGCAGGAGCAGGTTAGGAAGAAGGAATTGGTTGCTGTTAAAAAGAAAACAAAGCAGAAGCAAAAACAAACTTCCCATGAATGCAGTTAGCACATGATACTCCATCCCAACACCAAAGCAAGCCAGGTAGGTCCCCCCTGAACACTGCTAACATTATTTGTTCTTTTACCTTGTAAGGCTGTCCTTGATGCTCCTTTTTACAGAATTCCAATCATGTAGAAATGTTGGTAGGGTAGGGGAACACACCAGGGACTGTCCTGCATAATCAAGAAAAATTGTTGACATGCAAAATCAATTACTGCCATCCCTTCATCTCTGCTTTGAGCCCCTTTTGTCCTCCTACTCTTTGTCTCCACCCCCTCTCCTACCCTTAACCATCCAGAGGGCTCTGGACTCCTAGACTTACCTTATAAGTCTACTCTTAACTGTCTGCTGGGGCTTAACTTAACCAGCAGCTTAATGGCCTGCTCTCCCTCTCAATGCTGTCTTTCCCCGGAGAGCCTGACAGATAAAAGTGTATCCACATGGCAAAGCTTTGAAGACACCTGTTTGCTGGCTGTGTGGTCTTGGGCAAGTTATGTTTTTTCTGAGGGTTTAGGTGGGTGGGGCTGGGGAGAAGCGCTGGGGTCAGACGGTTGTGAAGGCACCAAGTCTTATATTTACTGGAAATAGCAGACATGCCAACAGCAGAACATGACAAGCTGGGGTGAGCTGCAGGAAGCCGTGTGGATGGGAGAGATGGCAGGTGGGCCCTCACAGGCAGGCATTAAGCTCCTAGATGGTAGGTATGTGCCTTCTCTGCTGCATCACTTCTCCGGCACCGGCTTCTAAGCTAGGCCCCAGCACGGACTCAGGGAGCCCCTAATAATGACCGCCTGTCCTTGCCTCTCCTCAGGTCTTCAAACAAGCTCTTTATCCTGGACCAGTGCGAGAGATATTTGCGCTGCAAGCAGTGCCAGAGGAGCACCAACAATAAGGGCAGGAGCAACGTGTGGCCGCTCAACAAGTACCTGCCTGGCTCGCAGTTCTTTTCATAAAACCCACCGCTTGGATCTATGTTTTCCTCTGGAAAATTTTTATCTTTTAAATGTTGGAGACATGATGGCGAAACTACTGATTTTTAATTTGGAGGCAAAAAGTTATTGTGTTGTTTTGGTCCTTTCAGGAGTAGACTGCTTTTTAACCCCTTGTTGAATTCACATAGGCAGGGGCTCCCTCTCCCACCTTCCTCCCCCGCCCCACAGCACCCTGCCGCCATGGGGGCTGGGACCGGGACCCAGCCTCATTCTGGCCTCAGGGTTGCTGCTGACCCAGCAGCATAGATAAGACAGGAAAACTTTATCTTTTTTTCCATGTATAATGAATAGTGTCCTAATAAATATTTTCTATGCGACTGGCTGTGCATAATGGTAAATCTTACCTCCCTCCCCGGAGAACTGCATACGCGAACGTTCTAGAGGTAGATTAGGTTATTTGCCACAGGTGATCAGAGCAACGCTTTCTGAGCTTTCCAGCTGAAGACACACCTGGAGCTTTGTTGGGACCTCCGGGGATATCATTGCCTTGGTGCCCTTCTGGTCAAGCATTCCGTTAGAGGTTTATTGTTGGGCTACTTGGGTGCTGTGGGAGGAGCCTGGCTGGCCTGCCAGGTGCCGCCGCCTTCTCTCCTCGCTTCCCTTGCATCCGTGCTTGAGCTGCATGTGCTGTGGAAGAGGAATATCTTTCTGTTAAAGGACTGATTTCCAGTTAAGGTATGTGTGTTTTAAACCAAAAACTTTGGGGGCGCCTGGGTGGCTCAGTCGGTTAAGCGTCCGACTTTGGCTCAGGTCACGATCTCACGGTTCGTGAGTTCGAGCCCCACATCGGGCTCTGTGCTGTCAGTCCAGAGCCTGGAGCCCGCTTCAGATTCTGTGTCTCCCTCTCTCTCTGCCCCTCTCCCCCACTCACATTCTGTCTCTCTCTATCAAAAAAATGAATAAACGTTAAAAAAAAATTTTTAAACCAAAAACTTTGTTCATGCACTTTCATCCTTTACCCTTGCTTCCCCTCCCCTGTCCAACTACCTCAGGCAAACCAATGAACAAAGCAGAGTGGGGTCTATATATCTGAAAAACAAAAGCTGGGAATACAGTCCCTTAGACTATTTGCTTTCTGTCTGCCTCATCTTTCTTAGAAAATGGGGAAAAGTATATGTGGGGAGACATCCAACACATTGTTTTCACCACAGATACAAAATAAGAATGTTTTGAGCCCTGAATGGTTAAAGGGAAAGTACCTTTTAAATTAATATCAGGAAAATTTTGTTGCTAATTTTATCTTTATCTTTTCTTTTAATTTATTTTTGAGAGAGAGGGAGCACTCAAGCAGGGAGGGGAAGAGAGAGAGGGAGAGAATTTTAAGCATGCTCTGTGTTGTCGGCACAGAACCCAATGCAGGGCTTGAACTCATCAACCGAGATTATGACCTGAACTGAAACCAAGATTCGGATGCTTAACTGACTGAACTACCCAGGTGGCCCTAATGTTATCTTTTTCTGTGGAAGCCAGTATGCTTCCTAGGGACTGGAATTGTCTGGAACCTCTCCCCCAAAGCTTCCTACACTGCCACTTGCGTTTTCTCAAAAGATCACTCCATGCACGTCCAATCATCACCAATCAATATTTAAAATGATAGGCTTTCCCAAAGTACAGTCTAACTCACCTGAAGTCCATACCTGCAACACCCTTGGAGTACTTTTTTGTCTCTAGTATGTAACAAATTACTATAATAGTGTTGTATTATATATTATATATATATATATATATATATATATATATATATATATTTATTTATTTATTTTTATTTTATTTTATTATCTTAGCGCATGCATGCACAAGCAGGGGAGGGGCAGAGAGAGAGGTAGACAGAGGATCTGAAACCAGCTCTGTGCTGACAGCAGAAAGCCTAATGCGCGGCTTGAACTCAGGAACCATGAGGTCATGACCTGAGCCAAAGTTGGACATTTAACTCATTGAGCTACCCAGGTGCCGCTGTATTAATACTTTTAAAAATATATATATATATACTGCCTTGTTACAGACTTCAGGCAATTTTGTAGGTTTAGGTGAGAAGATTTAACCTCATAGACAGTTTTTTTTTACTGTAGGATCTGAACTTATAGTTTGTTGCCATTGGTAGTGATACTGACTCTTACTGTGTGCCAAACACCCAGCTAATTTTTGATGACCTGGAGGTTAAGACTCATCAGTCCCCGTCTTCCTTCAGAGCACTTACTATGCAGTGCAGAGGTGAGATTTGACTAGAGAATCTCTCTGTAACAGGGTAAATACCTACTAGTGTTGTGCATTGGAGGCTATGGAAGAATAAGGTGGAGCCCCTGTAGTCAGTTTAGCCTGGCACAGAGAGGGAAAGCTTTTGGAGAAGATGAGGCCTGAAATGAGTTTGTAAGGATAAATAGGAAATATCTAGGTGAGGAGTGACAAGGGGTCATGGCAACAGAGGTCAAGGCCCTGTGTTTCTGTTCTATCAAGGCTAAGGTGGAGACGTGGTTATATGAGTTAGGTTATGAAACCAAATATGTTTCTGTATAGGCCATTTTAAGACTCAAACTTTATTACAGCCAGTAATTAACACAGATGACTTCATATGATAAAGAATGTAGTTTTTTTTAAGAAAAATTCTTCATAATTTTATATCTTCTTAATTGACCTAAACTGCTATTCTTATATGAGTCCAACCCTGTTATTAGGCCACACTCAGTAAGAATGTCTTTTCCTAAATCAATTTGAATTACTATCATCAAGTTCTGTCATTCCCAGAATTATGGCACTGCCAGACAAGATTTAACCTTGTTAAATCAATGGGTCGCCTGGGTGGCTCAGTCAGTTAAGCGTCCGACTTCAGCTCAAGTCATGATCTTGTGATTCATGGGTTCGAACCCCATATCGGGCTCTGTGCTGACAGCTCAGAGCCTGGAGCCTGCTTCAGATTCTGTGACTCCCTCTCTCTCTGCTCCTCTCCTGCTTGTGCTCTGTCTCTCAAGAATGAATAAACATTAAAAAAAAATTAAAAAAAAAAGGTTTAACCTATCAAAAGTTTCCCAGTTTCAATGGTTTTTAATGTCTTGGACAATTGTAGACTCTCTTGGGTATCCTTGATAAATATGGACCCTTTCCTAAAAATATGTCCCTTTTCATATACAACATTTTGCTTGCAATCAGAGGTTTCCTAGACCACCTGGACCACAAGTTAAGCACTCCTGCTCTGGATAGCTTTCCTTCAGTATCATTACGAGCTCAAGCTATCAGAAGTGAGTAAAGTGAAGGACTTTGCTTCTTGAAAAGGCCCTTTCAGTTTTAGAGAACTATGTCTATTTTTGTCTTTCTCTTTGGATTTTCACAAGAACAGTGAGGTGAAAGTTGGGATAGCTATCAGAAAGCACATGCTCCATTATTTTTCAAACCCTTCCAAGACTCACTAAAAGAAATATATATTTCATATTGCAACACAGAACCTGTGCTCACACATATAATTGAGACAAAAGTCTTATAGAGCTCTGCTTACCCCATCCATCTGCAATGCATTCTGATAATTTCTTTTTTATTTCAGTAAAAATTCTGATTACACAAAAGTGATTTAAAAATCCACTAATGTAAATCGTTTTCTATATGACAAACACACTTTTAATATAATTCTCTCTACTGTGCTCTTATAGTAATGTGTAGTTTGCTAGAATTCATTACTGGTTAAGATGGTGTTAAAATAGCATTCAGCCAGGAGACTGAGGAATCCTTAGGTCCTATCTTGTCATAACCAGATGTCCTTCTTCTGAGGTATCCCAAGAAAAGCAGGTAGCTGTTTGCCTCATGCCTCCTCCCCGCCAAAAGAACTTTACTTCCAATACATGTGAGGATCAGAGAGAAAGAAGCCAGAGATAGAACAAATGAAAATATATGCCCCACTGCCTAGGCTGCAGGCTGGGGGAGGCCTTAGAACTATAAAGAAAGAAGAAATGCTAACCAGTTGCAGCCTGTGTCTTAATTACTAGTTTGTGTGTAGAAGGGGAAGAAGTGGACTACACACAGGCCATCTTGGTCTGCAGATTGGGCTGTGTACAAAGGTTCCCAGTTCCCAGTTTTCTATTGCTGCTGTGATGGATTATCACAAACCTAGTTGCTCACAACAATATAAATGTATTCTTTTACAGCTCTGGAGGTCAGAAGCGTGAAATCAGTCTCACTGGGCTAAAGTCAAAGTGTTGGGAGAGCTGGTTCCTTTGAAGGCTCTGAGAGAACAATCCTTTTCTTTGCCCTTTCTAGCTTCTAGAGCCCATCTTTACATTCCTTGACTCATGGCCTTTCCTCCATCCTCCAAGCTAGCAGTGTAGCATCCGCAAATGTCTTTCTGCTTCTGTTACACTGCCTTCACTTCTCCACCAGTCAAATCTCCCTCTGACTCTCTAAAAAACACAGTTGTGATTACTTTCAGGGCTCACCTGATACTACAGAATAACTTCCCCATCTCAAGATCCTTAATTACATTTGCAGAATCCTAATTGTCATAGAAGATAACATGCACATGTTCCAGGAATTAGGATATGGGTGTTTGAGGGGACCATTGTTTAGCTTACAACAGGGTGACTGGGATCTAAAATTCAGCCCAAGTTCCACTCCACGCATCAAGCCCTGCATCAGGGGATATACAGTAAGATACTTGAAGTTCCTGGCATTTTTCCCTTGGGTCTTAGCTGCATACATGTACCTGAAGGCTTTCTTGGGGGTTTAGTTAGGTTTGGTTTTGCAGGATTATAGCGGGATAGGATGTGGAGAAGGAAGGATGTTTCACAAGTCATGTGTTAAAGGCTTGTTATGGGTTTCTTGTAATGTTCTGATCATATTTTGTAACATTATTTTTTGTAGAGTTTTCCTTAAGTTTTGATATCAGGGCAATGATGACCTTATAAAATGAGTTGAGAAGTGTTCCCTTTTCTTCTATTTTCTGGAAGATATTGTATATAATTGGTGTCCTTTCTTACATACTTGGAGAATTGAGTAATGAAACCATCCAGGCCTGGAGTCTTCTTTGCTGGGAGGGTTAAAATGATGAATTTAATTTTGGAAAGACATATCAAGGACTTTCAGCTATTGTTGAATTTATGGGCATACGGTTGTTAGTTTTCCCTATTCATGTCTGTGGTGTTTGTAGTGAAATTCCCTCTTTGATTCTCAGTATAAGTAATTTTTGTCTTCTTTTTTTTCTTGGTCAGTCTGGCTAGAAGTTTTAAAAAATATATTGGTCTTTCAAAGAACCAGCTTTTGATTCCATTAGTTTCTCTCAATTTGTGTTTTTTCAATGTGACTGATTTCTACTCTTTGTTATTTTCTATCTTTTGCTTGCTTTGAGTTTGTGTCTGTGTCCTAATTTCCTCCTTTATTAAGGACATCAGTTCCACTGGATTAGGGCCCACTCTACTGTCCTCATTTTAACTTAATTTAACTTAACCTCTTTAAAGATCCTATGTCTAGTCACATTCTGAAGCACTGGATGTTAGGACTTGAACACATGAATTTGGAGGGGTAACAATTCAGTGTATAACAGTGTATATTTTGTTTTTCATTCATCCTAGAGTGTCTTTATTTTGCCATTGTACCTGAAGGGCATTTTTGCTGGAAATAGCATTTTGAATGGACTTCATTCTATTGTTTCTGGTTCCATGATTTCTGATGAAAAATTCAGCCTTCTGAATCATTGTTCTCCCTTTATGTAATGAGTCTTTATCTGGCTGCTTTCAAGATTTTTTCTTTATTTTTGATTTTTAGAATTTTATTATAATATATCTTTGGTGTGTTTGGGTTTATTATGCTTCGTTTACTGAATTTCTCAAATCTTTAAATGTTTGTCTTTTAACAAATTTGGGAAGGGTTTGTCCATTATTCACATTTTTGTTCTGTACCTATCTCCTCTCCTTTGGGAGTCCAATGAAATGTATTTTAAACCTTTGATATATCCCCACAGGTCTTGAAGGCTTTATTAATTATTATTTTTACCATTTTTTTCTCTATTTTTCAGATGGGATAATTTCTGTTAATTTATCTTCAAATTCAGATTCTCTTCTTCATCATCGATGTTGTGTTGTTGAATCCACAGTGAATTTTGCATTATATTTTTTTCAGTTCTAAAATTTCCTTTTTTAAAAAATATTTTCTGTTTCTCCTGAGAACTTCTATCTTTTCATTTATTTCATAATCTTTACTTTTACCTCATGGATTATGGTTATAATATCTGCTTTAAGGACTTTATCTGAGGATTTCAATATTGAGGTGATCTTGGGTTGGCATTTGTTGTCTTTTTCCTTGAAAATAAGTTACATTTTCTTGGTATGTTGAATAGTTTTGTATTGTATCTTGGACATTTTTAAAAATATAATTTATTTTCAAACTGGTCTCCATACAATACCCAGTGCTCATCCCAACAAGTGCCCTCCTCAATGCCCATCACCCACTTTACCCTTTCCCCCACCCCCCATCAACCCTCAGCTTGTTCTCAGTATCTAAGAGTCTCTTATGGATTGCCTCCCTTCCTCTCTGTAACTTTTTCTTTTTCTCCTTTCCCTCCACCATGGTCTTCTTTTAAGTTTCTCAAGATCCACATGAGTGAAAACATATGGTATCTGTCTTTCTCTGACTGACTTATTTCACTTAGGATTATACCCTCCAGTTCCATCCATGTTGCTGCAAATGGCCAGATTTCATTCTTTCTCATTGCCAAGTAGTATTCCATTATATATATAAACCACATCTTCTTTATCCATTCGTCAGTTGATGGACATTTAGGCTCTTTCCATAATTTGGCAATTGTTGAAAGCCTTGCTATAAACATTGGGGTACATGTTCCCCTATGCATCATAACTCCTGTATCCCTTGGGTAAATTCCTAGCAGTGCTATTGCTGAGTCATATGGTAGTTCTATTTTTAATTTTTTGAGGAAACTCCACACTGCTTTCCAGAGTGGCTGCACCAGTTTGCATTCCCACCAACAGTGCAAGAGGCTTCCTGTTTCTCCACATCCTCGCCAGCATCTGTAGTCTCCTGATTTGTTCATTTTAGCCACTCTGACTGGCATGAGGTGGTATCTCATTGCAGTTTGATTTGTATTTCCCTGATGAGGAGTGATGTTGAGCATCTTTTCATGTGTCTGTTGGCCATCTGGATGTCTTCTTTAGAAAAGTGTCTACTCATGTCTTCTGCCCATTTCTTCACTGGATTATTTGGTTTTCAGGTGTTGAGTTTGATGAGTTCTTTATAGGTTTTGGTTACTAGCCCTTTATCCTATATGTCATTTGCAAATATCTTTTCCCATTCAGTCAGTTGCCTTTTAGTTTTGTTGATTGTTTCCATTGCAGTGCAGAAGCTTTTTATCTTCACACATTATCTGTCTCACATTCAGGTCCTTTATCCATTTTGATTTCATTTTTGTGTATGTCGTAAGAAAGTGGTCTAGTTTCATTCTTCTGCATGTTGCTGTCCAGTTCTCCCAGCACCATTTGCTAAAGAGACAGTCTTTTCCATTGGATACTCTTTCCTGCTTTGTCAAAGATTAGTTGGTCATACATTTGTGGGTCCAATTCTGGGTTCTCTATTCTATTCTATTGGTCTATGTGTCTGTTTTTGTGCCAATACCATGCTGTCTTGATGATTATAGTTTTGTAGTAAAGGTAAAGTCTGGGATTGTGATACCTCACGCTTTGGCTTTCTTTTTCAATACTACTTTGGCTATTCAGGATCTTTTGAGGTTCCATACAAATTTTAGGATTGTTTGTTCTAGCTTGGAGAAGAATGCTGGTGCAATTTTGATTGGGATTGCATTGAAAGTGTAGATTGCTTTGGGTAGTATTGACATTTTAACAATATTCTTCCAATCCATGAGCATGGGATGTTTTTCCATTTTTTTGTGTCTTCTTCAATTTCTTTCAGAAGCTTTCTATAGTTTTCAGCATATAGATCTTTTACATCTTTGGTTAGGTTTATTCCTAGCTATTTTATGGTTCTTGGTGCAATTGTGAATGGGATCAGTTTCTTTATTTCTCTTTCTGTTGCTTCATTATTGGTGTATAAAAATGCAACCGATTTCTGTACATTGATTTTGTACCCTGCAACTTTGCTGATTTCATGTATCAGTTCTAGCAGACTTTTGGTGGAGTCTGTTGGGTTTTCCATGTATAGTATCATGTCATCTGCAAAAAGTGAAAGTTTGACTTCATCTTTGCCAATTTGGATGTCTTTTGTTTCATTTTATTTGTCTGATTACCGATGCTACGATTTCCAACACTGCTAAACAATAGCTGGAGAGTGGACATCCCTGTCATGTTCCTGATCTCAGGGGGAAAGCTCTCAGTTTTTCCCCACTGAGGATGATATTAGCTGTGGGCTTTTCATAAATGGCTTTTATGATGTTTAAGTATGTTCCTTCTGTCCTGACTTTCTTGAGGGTTTTTATTAAGAAAGGATACTGGGGGCCCCTGGGTGGCTCAGTCGGTTAAGCGTCCGACTTCAGCTCAGGTCATGATCTCACGGTCCGTGAGTTCAAGCCCCGCGTCGGGCTCTGTGCTGACAGCTCAGAGCCTGGAGCCTGTTTCAGATTCTGTGTCTCCCTCTCTCTGACCCTCCACCGTTCATGCTCTGTCTCTCTCTGTCTCAAAAATAAATAAACGTTAAAAAAAAATAAAGAAAGGATACTGCGTTTTGTCATATGCTTTTTCCGCATCTATTGACATGATCATATGGTTCTTTTTTTTTTTATGAATGTGATGCATCACATTGATTGATTTGTGAATATTGAACCAGCCCTGCATCCCAGGAATGAATCCCACTTGATCATGGTGAATAATTCTTTTTATATGCTGTTGAATTCTATTTGCTAGTATCTTGTTGAGAATTTTTGCATCCATATTCATCAGGGATATTGGTCTGTAGTTCTCTTTTTTTGCTGGGTCTCTGTCTGGTTTGGGAATCAAAGTAATGCTGGCTTCATAGAATGAGTCCAGACGTTTTCCTTCCATTTCTATTTTTTGGAACAGCTTGAGAAGAATAGGTATTAACTCTGCTTTAAAGGTCTGGTAGAATTCCCCAGGGAAGCCATCTGGTCCAGGACTCATTTGCTGGGAGATTTTTGATAACTGATTCAATTTCTTCACTAGTTATGGGTCTGTTCAAATTTTATATTTCTTCCCATTTGAGTTTTGGAAGTTTGTGGGTATTTAGGAATTTGTCCATTTCTTCCAGGTTGTTCAGTTTGTTGGCATATAATTTTTCATAGTATTCCCTAATGATTGCTTGTATTTCTGAGGGATTGACTGTAATAAATCCATTTGTATTCATGATTTTATCAATTTGGGTCCTCTGTCTTTTTGAGAAGCCTGGCTAGAGGTTTATCAAAATTTTATTTATTTTTTTGGATTTTATATTGTTTATTTCTGCTCTGATCTTTATTATTTCTCCTCTTTGACTGGGTTTGGGGTTTCTTTGCTGTTCTGCTTCTGATTCCTTTAGGTGTGCTGTTAGATTTTATATTTGGGATTTTTCTTGTTTCTTGAGATATGCCTGGATTGCAATGTATTTTCCTCTTAGGACTGTCTTTTCTGCATTCCAAAGGGTTTGGATTGTTGTATTTTCATTTTCATTTGTTTCCACATATTTTTAAATTTCTTCTCTAATTGTCTGGTTGACCCATTCATTCTTTAGTAGGATGTTCTTTGACCTCCATGCTTTTCGAGGTTTTCCATATTTTTTCCTGTGGTTGATTTCAAGTTTCATAGCATTGTGATCTGAAAGTGTGCATGGTATGATCTCAATTCTTTTGTGTTTATTGAGGGTTGTTTTGTGGCCCAGTATGTGATCTATCTTGAAGAATGTTCCATGTGCACTCAAGAAGAAAGTATATTCTGCTGCTTTGGGATGTAGAGTTCTAAATATATCTGTCAAGTCCATCTGGTCCAATGTATTGTTGAGGGCCATTGTTTCATTACTGATTCTCTGTCTAGATGACCTGTCTATTGTTGTAAGTGGAGTATTAAAATCCCCTGCATCTAACACATTCTTATCAATAAAATTGTTTATGTTTGTGATTAATTGTTTTATATATTTGAGTGCATCTGAATTCGGTGCATAGACATTTATAATTGTTAGTTCTTCCTGATGGATAGACCCTGTAATTATTATATAATGCCTTTCTTCATCTCTTGTTACAACCTTTAATTTAAAGTCTAGTTTGTTTGATATAAGTATGGCTACTTCAGCTTTCTTTTGACTTCCAGTAGCATGATAGATAGTTCTCTGTCCCCTCACTTTCAATCTGAAGGTGTCCTCAGGTCTAAAATGAGTCTCCTATAGACAGAAAATAGATGGGTCTTTTTTTATGCATTCTGATACCCTATGTCTTTTAATTGGAGCATTTAGTTCATTTACATTCAGTGTTATTATTGAAAAATCTGGGTTTAGAGTCATTGTGATGTCTGCAGGTCTCATGCTTGTAGTGATGTCTCTGGTACTTTGTGGTCCTTGCAACATTTCATTCACAGAGTCCCCCTTAGGATCTCTTGTAAGCCTGGTTTAGTGGTGATGAATTCCTTCAGTTTTTGTTTGGGAAAAGCTTTATCTCTCCTTCTATTCTGAATGACAGACTTGCTGGATAAAGGATTCTTTGCTGCATATTTTTCCTGTTAATCACATTGAAGATTTCCTGCCATTCCTTTCTGGCCTGCCAAGTTTCAGTAGATAGGTCTGCTACTACCCTTATGTGTCTACCTTTGCATGTTAAGTCCCGTTTATCCCTAGCTGCTTTCAGAATTCTCTTTTTATCCTTGTAGTTTGCCAGTTTCACTATGATATCTCATGCAGAAGATCGATTCAAGTTATGTCTGAAGGGAGTTCTCTGTGCCTCTTGGATTTCAATGCCTGTTTCCCAGATCAGGGAAGTTCTCAGCCATGATTAGTTCAAGTACATCTTCAGCCCCTTTCTCTCTCTTTTCTTCTTCTGGAATTCCTGTGATATGGATATTGTTCCATTTGATTGAATCACTTAGTTCTCTAATTCTCCCCTCATGATCTTGGATTTTTTAAAATCTCTTTTTCTCAACTTCCTCTTTTTCCATAATTTTATCCTCTAATTCACCTATTCTTCCCTCTGCCTCTCCCATCCGCACTATGGCCACCTCTATTTTATTTTGTACCTCATTTATAGCATTTTTTTAATTCATCATGACTATTTTTTAGTCCCTTGATCTCTGTAGCAGTAGATTCTCTGCTGTCTTCTATGCTTTTTTCAAGCCAAGTAATTAATTTTATGACTATTATTCTAAATTCTTGTTCATTTATGTTGCTTATATCTGTTTTTATCAATTCTTTGGTTGTGACTTTTTCCTGGAATTCTATTAGGAGAATTCTGCTGTTTCATCATTTTGGCTAGTTTTCTGTCCCTTATGAGTTTTAAAAGCTTGTTATGTGCTCTGCACCTGCGAGCACTGCTATATTAAACAGGGGTCAAGGTGCCTGGGTGGCTCAGTCGGTTGAGCTTCTGACTTTGGCTCAGGTTATGATCTCATGGTCTGTGAGTTCGAGCCCTGTGTCAGGCTCTGTGCTGACAGCTCAGAGCCTGGAGCCCCCTTCAGATTCTGTGTCTCCCTCTCTCTCTGCCCCTCCTCTGCTCATGCTCTGTCTCTCTCTGTCTCAAAAATAAATAAAAACATTAAAAAAAAATTAAAAAATACACTGTCCAGGGCCTGGCCCTTCAGGAGGTGTTTTTTGGAGAGTGTTACTTGCTCTCTGTTGTTGTGACTTTGGTTATTTTATTTCCCTACTCATAGTAATTTTTTGGACACTCCACCAGGTTTGCTTTGATTTGTTCCTTGAAGTAGCCCTGGAAAAGAAAAGAAGCAGACAGACAAATAGGAAATAAAAACATGCCAACACACAAACAAATACAACAAACAAACAAACAAACAAAAACAGAAAAACTAAAAACAATCCAAAAGCAAAAAACCCAGAAACACCAGCTACAAGTAAAGAACAGGGTGGAGGCAGTGCTGATGGAAGAGCACATATAAACAGAGAAATGACAGGGGTGGGGAAAAAGAAAAAATAAACATTGACCAGGCAGAGAGGCTAAAAGGCTTAATCCAGAGAGAGAGAAAGGGGAAAAGGAAATGAAGATAAAGTTGCCCAGACAGTGAAACTATATGGCTTGATTATTCCAGAGAGAGAGAAAGGAATGTAAAGAAGGAGGTGTAGAACATGTATCAAGAGAATGGATTAAATATGTCTGTTTAAACAAACCAATAACCAGAGTAACCAGCCTACAGGAGGGAAGAGATAGGAAAGAGAAATGGAAGGGAGAATATATCTATATAGCAAGAATTGTCCTAGAATTAATCCAGGCAATGCAGCAGCGCTGGTCTGGGGTGGAGGGGGGGTGGGGGGTGGGGGTGGGGGCGTCTGGGTCCATAGTGTCTATCCCGCTCCAGTAGATTATGCAGTTACCCAGTGCAGAGGGGTGTAGGCTGGTCCAGCCTCCACTGTGGGCCTTGCTTACCAATCCCTAAGGCCCTGCCTTGGTGGTGGCGGCAAGAAAAATGCGACACCCCACTCTTTCCTCCACAACCGGGTGTCCCAAATCACTCCTTTGGAGCCATCCTCACTGTGCCGTGGATGCAGAGGAGGCTATCTGTCTTGGTCAGACAACTCCTTTGCCCCGGTGCGTGGCTGGGAATTAAACTCCCACTTCATGCTCCCCGGTACTGGGGAAGCACCTCCCAATATACGGTCCTGGCTGGTTTTGCCCTGTGCTGCAGGACTTCAGGGGAGGGGACCTGTTTCTGCTGCTTCAGACTGTGCCCCTGATCTACCACCGAACTGAAGGTGGCTCCCCTCCTCCCTGGATGCACCAACAGGGCAGCCAGCCCCAGTCGGAAGATGGGATCTGCAGTTAGAGATCCTCTAACCTGGAGTTAGAGATGGGATCTCTCTCCGTTCCGGTCTGAGGTTTTTTCTCTAGTCCAGATACAGTCCTATGCTTCCCCAGCGGCGCTTTCTCTTCTTTGTCTCTGCACAGAAGTGGATCCCTCCCCTCTGTGCCTATACTTCCCGTTTTATCTCCCCCACTTTGCATTCACCCACCTATAGCCCATCAGGTTGTCCCAGTTTCTCCCTGGTAGACTCAGTCTCTTTTCCTCCCAGACTCTTGGGGTTCAAAGTCCTTTGGCTTCAGCCCTTCTTTGAGAGACACGGGAAGTATGGATCCCCTTACTTCTCCGCCATGTTGGCCCCTCTCCCTTGGGCATTTTGAATATTGTGAAACTCTGGGTCCTGTTAAAATCATCTGGAAAATGTTGATTTTTTTTTTTTTTTAAAGCAAGCTAGATCTTGATGTTCAGAATACAAGTTCCTTTTTTGTTTTTAAGTTAGTTTATTTAGGGGCCCCTGGGTGGCTCAGTTGGTTGAGCATCTGACTTCGGCTCAGGTCATGATCTCCTGGTCTGTGAGTTTGAGACCTGCGTCAGGCTCTGTAGTGACAGCTCAGAGCCTGGAGCCAGCTTCGATTCTGTGTCTCCTTCTCTCTCTGCCCCTCCCCTGCTCATGCTCTGTCTCTCTCTCTCTCTCTCTCTCAAAATAAATAAACATTAAAAAAATTTTTTTAAGTTTATTTATTTTGAGAAAGAGAGCAAGCATGAGCAGGGGAGGGGCAGAAAGAGGGAGAGAGAGTTTGCAAGCAGACTCTATGCTGTCACCACAGAGCCCAATGAAGAGCTTGATCTCATAAACTGTGAGATCATGACCTGAGCTGAAATAAAGAGTTGGACATTTAACTGACTGAACCACCCAGGTGCCCCAAGAATATAAGTTCTTTCTTTCTGTAGATAATAGCTATGATGTCAATTCAATTCTCAAAGGTTGTGTTTTCACATGTGCAATTGGGGAGTAAACTTGAGATTTGTATTGACTCATACATAGAATTAGATTACTTTCTCCAGCTCTCTTACTAGAATTTCTCCCTCATTCTTTAGTCCCCTATTCCCAGTCCTCTAGCTATAAAGCCATGATTTTTTTTTCCAGAGTTTTGGCTCGTTGTGATGTCCCAAAGTTCCACATGATGGGCTGAACTTGGAGCAAAGCAGTGAGGGACAAGACAGAATAAAATAACATATTATTCCCATTCTTCTGACCACAGGGGTCTGTTTTCCTGGTTTCTCTGGCCACGAGGACAGGGTCTCTCCAGGTCTTAGGTGTTTACAATGTCACCACCACTACTGCTGCTGCTGCCACCCCTGCACAGCTTCATGACTGCTGCTGGCCTTGGGGCACGCCAGGGAGGCACAAAAAAAGGAACAAAGGGCATTCTCTTCATATTGTCCAGCTCACAAGGGACCTTTTTCCTGGTTCTCTGGATAGAAAGATTTGCCCTTAGGTCAAAGCAAGGGGAGGAATAAATTCACCAGTAAATTCATCACTATGCCAGTCATTCTTCAAGTTTTGACTTCCTTACACAATCTCTCTGCTATTGCTTACTTTTCAGTGTCTTCAGATAGTTGATATTGGTATTCTCTTCAGCTAGGATCAGAGAGAAATCCTGTGGTGAGCTTACTCTATCTTGGCCAGCATCAGAAGGTGTTTTATTGTGATTTTGAGTCTTTATTCTTCCTTCTTTTGCCTTTCTACCAAGTCAGGTTGTACTTAAATTTTGTTAGGATAGTGCTTTAGCAGAGATCAAATAACAGTGGCTTAACCAAGACAGAAGTGTATTTTTCTCTCAAGAAACAGTCTAGAGATAAGTAGTCTTAAGATAGTAGGTGTCTCTACTAGGTTCTCCTGTGGTTTCCACCACTGGGTCAAGGCAACTGCTCCATTTCTTAACATTTCCCAATTAGCAAGTAGGAAGAAAGGGGCAGGGGAACAAGTGTGCATTTTTTAAAGGAGTATAAATTGGAAGTGGCACCATTATTTCTGTCCATGGTCCATTGACCAGAATTTAATCACATGGCCCCACTGTGCTGTAAGGGAACTTGGGAAATGAAGTCTCTAACTTGGTGGTGATGTCTAGTGAAATACTAAGGGAATGCTAGTACTAAATATGGGGAAAATGGAACACAGGGCACACTGCCAGTCTGCCATAACCTGAAATTTTGGGGGGTGGGAGCTACAAAATAAATGACAATGCTAGCAAAAATATTTTAAAAACCTTTTAAAAATGTAAAGCTGTAAAATAAGTCCCCAGAGGCAAACACAAAGAGCAAGAATCTAAGCAGCAAGGATCTGTGATCTGAGTCTTTTAAAATAATACTTAAGATATTTTTTTTATGTGAAATTATTTCAAACTTGCAGAGAAGATTCAAGAATGTTAAAAAATATCCTGGGGTGTCTGGGTGGCTCAATTGGTTACGTGTCTGATTTTAGCTCAGGTCATCTCACAGTTTGTGAGTTTGAGCCCCATGTCTGGCTGTGTGCTAACAGGTCATAGCCTGGAACGTGTTTCAGATTTTGTGTCTCCCTCTCTCTCTTCCCCTCCCCTGCTTGCACTCTCACTCTCTCTCTCTCAAAAATAAATAAACATTAAAAAATTAAAAAATATATATCCTCCTGTCCTCCTTACCCCCAGCCAGAACTAAAAGCAAGCAAGTTGCTGACATATGCCTTATCAATTCTGAATATTTTAGGATATGATACCTTATGAATAAGGATATTCTCCCATAAAACCACAATATAATCACCAAAATCAGAAAATTAATATTGATTCATTGTTACTATATAATTAAAAGACTCAATTCAGATTTTTCCAGTTGTCCCAATGATGTCCTTCTAAGCAAAAGGATCCAAATCTATAATAATGTGTTACATTTAGTTGCCATTATCCCTTTAATATTCTTCAACCTGGAACAGTCTTCAGCATTTACTTGACTTCCATGGCTGACACCCTTGATTTCAGCCCTTCCATTTGGATTTGTCAGATTTTTCCTCATCATAAAATTCCATTAACATATTTTTTGTCAGGAATATCACAGGTGGGATGCTATGTTCCTTGCAATCCTCCTATCAGGTGGTACACAATTCAATTTGTTCCATTACTAGTCATGTTAATTTTGTTCATTTGATTAAGGGATGCCTGCCAAGTTTAGCACTCTCTTTTTTAACAAATTGGTTTTTTTGTGGTAGGTAATTTGGAATGTAAATAAGTATCCCATTCCTTATCAACTTTCACCCACTAGTTCTAGCATCTATTGATATTTCTTTGCTAAATGAATAATTATGATAATGATTGCTAAATACAGGGCTTTTTAAATTCTACCATTCCTGTTACATTATTAGTTGGTATTCTACTGTAAGGCAAAGTGTTTGCTTCTATTTAGTGTATCAGCATAGACTTAAGGGTATCTATTTTATTCAGTGCATTGATAAAAAAATCATGACCAATGGGAGCCCTTAAAACTGGCTTCTATGCTTTTACAGATCTTAGAATGGTTCTATAGAGTTCCTTGCATATTCCTAACCTAGTTCCCCCATTGTTAACATCTTCTATTTCTATGATACTTTAGTCATAACTAAGGAACCAACATTGGTACTTTACCATTAACTAAACTTCATACTTTACTCACATTGCACTGGTTTAACCCTAACGTCCTTTTTCTCTTCCAAGATCCCATCCACATTACATTTAGTTGTGATCCCATCCACGTAACATTTAGGTCTCTTTAAACTCCCTTGGTTTGTTTTCTCTGTCCTTTTGGCATATTCCTATCATTCTTTGAAAACTTTCTTGCTGTCATAACAAGGTATGTTCCAGGCAACTCTTGTATTTTTCCTGCCTTAGCTCTGAAACCAGCCATTTCTTTAAGGAGACTTGGTTCCTTTTAATGGAGAATGGTATTAAGAAACCATGATATGAGTGCTAGTTGTTCTCATTGCTAGTGGGATGTCATTGTTTCAGGCTCTCTTTGCTCTCTGTGGATGAAGCTGGGGAATTCACACACACACACACACACACACACACACACACACACACACACATCTGTATCACCATAACTCTTTCCTCTGTGTTAAGAGTTCACACAGATACAACCAATTCCAATTCAAAATCCTAGAGTTATTTCTACTTTTCTCCCTTTCTGTATTTGTAACTCCTATCTGACAGTGAGAACTGATCCCCATTATCCCCAATGTATTATTATTGGATAAATACTTATGTATATGTCCTCTCCACTCTGCTTGGGCTTTGTATGAGGCTGCTACTACCACCCCTACTGTTGCTTGAAAGCCCTTCTCCCCCAACCCCATACTCTAGTATCCTCTGCACCCCTGTACAGACAACTGCCTTGCTCCACTCCATCTAGTGAACTGAGTTATTATAGAAGAAATTAAGAAAGGAAAAAGGAAGAAAAGAGAGAAGAGGGAAGGAAGAAGAAAGAGGGAAGAAATTGAGCTTTATTATTGTTGGCCATGCATAGGCCAGGAAACAAATCCTAGACATTTTATTTTTCTTGAAGTTTGGTTGACACACAATGCTATATTGGTTTCAGGTGTACGACATAGTGATTTGACAACTGTATGCTATATAGTTCACCAAAATTGTAGCTACCATCTGTCAGTATACAATGCTATTACAATACCATTCACTATATTCCTTCTGCCGAACATTTCATCCCCATGACGTACTCATTCGATAATTGGAATGAATGGGAGTCTATACCTCTCAATCCCCTTCACCCATTTTGCCCATGCCCCCACTCCCTTCCCCTCTGAAAACCACCAGTTTGTTCTCTGTATTTATGGGTCTGTTTCTGCTTTAAAAAATTTTGAGTTTAATTAACATATATTGTTATATTGTTGCATACATTGTTATATTAGCTTCAGATGTACAACATATTGATTCAACATTTCTATACATGACTCACAAAACAGTGTTGGCACTGTTACCATACAATGTTATTATGATATTATTGACTATATTCCCTATGCTGTACTTTGCATCTTCATGACTTAATTTATTCCATAACTGGAAGTTTGTACCTCTTAATCCCCTTTATTTGTTTTACCCATTCCTTTCCCATATCCTCTCTAGAAACCACTGGTTTGTTCTTTGTATTTAAGTCTTTCTTTGTTTGTTTTGTTTTTTAGTTTCCACACGTAAGTGAAATTACATGGTAGTTGCCTTTCTCCGTCTGACTTATTTCACTTAGTATAATACCCTCTAGGTCCATCCATGTTGTTACAAATGGCAAGATCTCATTCTTTTTTATGGCTGAGTAATATTCCATTGCATATATATACCACTTCTTCTTTATCCATTCATCTATCATTGAACACTTAGATTGGTTCCATATCTTGGCTCTTGTACATAATGCTGCAATAAGCATAGGACCACATATATGTTTTTGAATTAGTGTTTGCATTTTCTTTGGATAAATACCCAAAGGAAGAATTATTGGATCATATGATATTCTTATTTTTAATTTTTTGAGGAATATCCATAATGTTTTCCATAGTGGCTGCACCAGTTTACATCCCCACCAACAGTGTTCAAGGGTTTATTTTCCTCCACATTCTTGCCAGACTTGTTATTTTTTGTCTTTTTGATACTAGCCATTCTGACAGGTGTAAGGTGATATCTCATTGTGGGTTTTATTTGCATTTCCCTGATGATTAGTGATTTGAGCATGCTTTCAGGTGTCTGTTGGCCATCTGTATGTCTTTTTTGGAAAAACACCTGTTCAGGTCCTCTGCCCATTTTAAAATTGGATTATTTGGTGTGTGTGTGGTGTGTGTGTGTGTGTGTGTGTGTGTGTGTGTGTGTGTGTGTGTTGTAGAACTTTTTTTTAATATATATTTTGGATATTAACTCCTTATAGGATATATCATTTGCAAATATCTTCTCCCATTCAGTAGGTTGTCTTTTAATTCTGTTGATGGTTTTCTTCACTGTGCAAAAGATGTTTTAAAAAAAATGTTTATTTATTTTGAGAGAGAGAGAGAGAGAGTGAACATCCCAAGCAGGCCCCGTGCTATCAGAATAGAGCCTGATGTGGGGCTTGATCTCATGAACTGTGTGATCATTACTTGAACCGAAATCAAGAGTTGGATGCTTAACCAACTGAGCAACCCAGGCACCCAAAAGCATTTTATTTCTGTATTCTCCCAATAGTTTATTTCTGCTTTTGTTTCCCTTGCTTAAGAAGACATATCTAGAAACATGTTTCTAAGATTGATGTCAAAGAGACTACTTACCTATGTTTTCTTCTAGTACTTATAGGTTTCAGGCCTCACATTTAGGCATTTAATCTATTTTGAGTTAATATTTGTGTAAAGTATAAGAAAGTGGTCTACTTTCATTCTTTTGCATGTAGCGGTCCAGTTTTCCCAGCACCATTTATTGAAGAGACTATCTTTTCCCCATTGTGTGTTTTTGCCTCTTTTGTCATAAATTACATGACCATATATGTGTGGTGTTATTTCTGGACTCTGTTTTGTTCCATTGATCTAGGTGTCTATTTTGATTATAACGGGTCTGTAGTATACCTTGAAATGTGGGATTTTGAAATCTGTAGTTTTTTTGTTCTTTCTCAAGATTGCTTTGGCTATTTGTGGTCTTCTGTTGTTCCATACAAATTTTAGTATTTGTTCTGGTTTAGTGAAAAATGCTGTTGATATTGATAAGAATTACATTGAATGTAATTGCTTTCAGTAGTATGGATATTTTAACAATGTTTGTTCTTCCAACCCATGAGTATGGAATATCTTTCCATTTGTTTGTATCATCTTCAGTTTTCTTTTTCAGTGTCTTAGGGTTTTCAGAGTATAGATCTTTTGCCTCTTTGGTCAAATTTATTCCCAGTTATTTCCTTCTATTTGGTGCAATTTTAAATGGAATTGTTTTCTGAATTTCACTTTCTGCTATTCTTTTATTGGTATATAGAAATGCAACAGATTTCTGTGTTAATTTTGTATCCTACAACTTTACTAAGTTCACTTATTCTAACAGATTTTGGTGGAATCTTCAGGATTTTCCATGTATGATATTATGTCATTGGCAAAAAGTGACAGATTAACTTCTTCCTTACTAGTCTGGATGTCTTTTCTTTCTTTTTCTTGTCTTATTACTGTGGCTAAGACTTCCAGTACTATGTTGAATAAAAGTGGTGAGAGTGGACATTCTTGTCTTATTCCTGATCTTAAAGGAAAAGTTCTCCATTTTTCAGCATTAAGGATGATGTTACCTGTGGATTTGCCATAAATGGTCTTTATTATGTTGAGTATATTCCCTCTAAATCCACTTTAAGAGTTTTTATCATGAACAGATGTTGAATTTTGACAAGTGCTCTTTCTGCATATATTGAGATGATCATATGATTTTTATCCTTTATCTTTATTAATGTAGTGTATCGTGTTGATTGATTTGCAAGTATTGAACCATTCTTGCATCCCCTGAATAAATTCTACTTTATCATAGTGAACGAGCTTTTTAATGTATTATTGAAAGTGGTTTGCTAATTACTTTGTTGAAGATTTTTACATATATGTTCATCAGGGATATTGGCCTATAGTTTTCTTTTTTGTACTGTCTGTTTTTGGTATCATGTTATGCTCAAAAAGTAGATATTTATTTATTTGTTTGTTTGTTTTTAAATGTTTATTTTTGAGAGACAGAGAATGAATGGTGGAGGGGCAGAGAGAGAGAGAGAGAGAGAGAGAGAGAGAGAGAGAAAATCCCAAGCAGACTCTGCGCTGTCAGCTTAGAGCCCTGTTGTAGGACTCTAACTCTAAAGTTCTCTTTAGGCCAGCAAAAGAGCAGGATAGAGGATGAAAAACAAGAGATGGCTAATGTCCAGGAAAAGACAAGAGCCCCGAATAAGGGTCCTTGCCCTGTTTATTAAGATCAGAAGGATTACAAACGTGATGGGCGTGTACAAAGAGACAAAGAAACTGGGAACATTAACTTGCGGATGTGAGGGAAAAGGGGGTTTTGAAGATATAAGGGGTTTGGGTTTGGGTCAATATAAAACAAAATCCTGGCGCCGAGCAGATGGGCAGATGGTTGTTAACAGCAGATAGGAGGTGCCATGTCTGTTTATCTTAGCTAGCCGAGGGGATAAGACAGATAGGGGAAATAATCTCAGGGTTAACAAGTCACCTTTTCTTTGGTTAACCATCTCCATTCTGGGCTACTTCGCCTGCAGTGCAGTGGTCTGTAGTCCAATTTATCTGTTTGCCTGACTTGGTCTTTCTCTTCTGTGAAGCAGCTTTCTGCTAAAGTACTAAATTGGGGGGCACTTCCACCCTGAATGCCTAATCTTGCTTACCTCATATACCTTTGTATTGGGTGCCTTTGTGCCCCTCTCTATTCTGGAGCCTTTGCTCCTCCCTCTCTATTCTGGGGGGTGCAGAGCCTTTGCACCTCCCTATTCTGGGGTGCTAATCTTGTTTACCCAAACTTGGGTGAGAGCATCTTATGGTTTTGTACTTCTTTATGCCTTGTTAACCCATTGGTGTAAGCGTGGGGAATTCCTAAGCTTATTTCCTACAGAGTCCAATGTGGGGCTTGATCTCATGAGATGATGACCTGAGCTGAAATCAAACGTCAGATGCTTAACTGACTGAGCCACCCAAGTACCCCATCAAACACTAGACATTTTAGAGAATTCTATGGCTATTACAGAGGAAATCTGAAACAAGGAATGTCTTCAAAGGGCTAAGAAAATACATGTCAATGTAAAATTAAATACCTATCAAAACTATTAAGAATGAAACCCAAATAAGAGAATTTTAGAAAAAAAAACTTATTAAAGCTTTTGGAAATGCTCCTGGATAAAAGATGCTCTTGGATAAAAAAAATAACCTTATAAGAGAGAGTAGAGATGCAAGGAAGGAATAGTGAATGTAGAAACTGATCACTTATATTGGGCAAATTTAAGCAAAGACTTTTTGTAAACATTGTAATTTGTGGGGTTACAAAAATGCTTGACAATATTAATATTTAAAGTTGTTGAGGGGTGCCTGGGTGGCTCACTAGGTTAAGCATCCAACTCTTGATTTTGGCTCAGGTCATGATCCCATGGCTCATGAGATTGAGCCCTGAATTGGGCTCTGAGCTGACAGCTTGGAGCCTGCTTAGGATTCTCTCCCTTCCCACCTCCCTCTACCCCTCCCCTACTCACGTGCATGTGCACTCTTTCTCTGCCAAAGAAAAAACCAATATATGTATGTGTATGTATGTATGTGTATATACATATATATATGTATATATATATATCATGTTGAATTCCTTCAAGACATGAGAAAGGATTTTGAATGTTTGACTTCTTCTAAGCTATTTAAGTAATAAAAGAATAAAAATAAAATATATGATAGGACACATATATATTAGAGAGTTAGACTCTAGAGCCAGAATTTCAGGATTCAAATATCAGCCCTGACATTTACTACTATGTAACTTAGGGGAAAAAACTTTTCTGCGCCTAGGTTTTATTTGTTTTTTAAATCAGAGATATGGAAATAAAGAATATGTAATTTATACGGTTGTTGTACCACTTGAATTTACATAAAGCCGTTTAGATTTAGAAGAGTGTCTAAACTATAATAATTGCTGAGAAGTTTGAACCACAATCACAACATTCCAACACAGTAGAGAATTAGCATATGGATTTAGAAGAGAAAAACCTTAATCCAAAAGAAATCAAGAAGGATAAAAAAGAGATAAATATGTCAAATAGCACAAAACGAGAGCAAAAACAGCAAATATAGAAATAATTAACAATGTAAAATAATACAACAACATAAATTAATTTTCTTCAGTTAAAAAACTAATATTGTCAGACTGGATTAAAGAAAAAATCTAGCAATGTGTTCCCAAAAGACAGCTAAAACATGAAACAAATGATAAAAGGTTTATCAGTCAAAGTCAATGGAATGGATGGGATTCTTCCTCCAGTACCTTCCCTTTCCTGCCCATCATAGTCCACTTCTGTGTCTCTTTTCAGCTTCTTTCAGGATTTGTTTCACGCCCACCCCCACCCATCCCCTCACACCCTCCCGTGTCCCTCCCACCTCCTTCCTAGGAAGAGGAAGGAAGCTCAGGGTCCCCCATGCCTCTCTTCCTCAACCAGCACTGGTAGTGAGGTCCGCTGTGAGGAAGGCCTCACGCTCAAAGCTTCTTGTGGCAGCTTCTTGTGCCCCTCCCCACTCCTGTGATTGGTGGAGAGGAGCACACGTCACACCAGCTGTGAAAGTGAGCTCTTGAAATGCAAGAACACCTGAATGCCTGCGGATTGGCTTCTTGGAGGCTGGCGCATAGTAGAGCCAGGTGTCCAGTCGCTGCTGCCCCAGGACAACCACTGCAGCTTCCTGCCCTGCAGTCAAGGCCACCGCTGCCCCCTGTGTCGCCTCCACGGGAACAGTTGTATAATTAAGCCACAGTCTTTAATGAGTAAACGGGTGCCTTTCTGTGGTATTCTTGGTCACACATTTATGGAGTTTCTGAAGGGCCCCAGAGATTACTGCCAGGCACAGCACAACCTTTATGAGGACGAGTGAACTGGAGAGATTCATACTACTGCACCAAGAAACCTCCATAAGAGCCCTTATCCTGGGCACAGAAGTGCACAGTTGACATCATCGGAGCATTTTACAAGAATTTTGACCTGGATGGGGTAAACCTGGGTGCACATCCTTTCCATGGACTCAGTATACCGAACTGAGGGATTATTTCCTGTTAGGTTCATTTCATTTCCTGTTACTCTCTATTACATATTTAAATCATTGAGAATTTCCAGTGGAATATATTAGAGGATACTTTGTTTGCTTTACATAATTTCTGTATTCAAAACTTTAAAACATTTTTTCGTAGCCGTATTGAATATTTTAACTAAATTAACATGGCTCCAATGAACCGGCCAGCCCTGGTGGAAGTCACATACAGGAACATGAAATTTCTTATTACACACAGTCCAACCAGTGCAACCTTCAACAAATTTATAGAAGAACTTAAGGAATATGGAGTTACTACAATAGTAAGAGTATGTGAAGCAACCTACAACACTGCTCTTGTGGAGAAAGAAGGCATCCAGGTGCTGGATTGGCCCTTTGATGATGGTTCATCACCATCTAACCAGATTGTTGAGGACTGGTTAAGTCTTGTCAACATTAAATTTCGTGAAGAACCTGGTTGTTGTATTGATGTTCACTGTGTTGCAGGTCTTGGGAGAACTCCAGTGCTTGTTGCCCTAGCACTAATTGAAGGTGGAATGAAAAATGAACATGCAGTACAGTTTATAAGACAAAAGTGGCATGGAGCTTTTAACACTAAGCAACTTCTGTATTTGGAGAAATACTGTTCTAAAATGCGGCTGTGCTACAAAGCCTCCAGTGGTCATAGAAACAATTGTTACATTCAATAAAACTTGGCTGCCTGATGCTGTTGCCTTGGAAATGGAACTTGAGACAGGACTTAATTATCGTACATATTAGCCAACATGTAGGCTTAATGAATGACAAGTCTAATGAAGCTTCCATAGGAATATTGAAAAAGGACCAAGCTTGACAGAATTGCAGCCTCTATGTTTGGCTTACTACTATTCCCATGCCAGAAATAATGTGTAAGAAATTGAGAGATTAGGTGCCAAAATATCCAGCACAATACTTGTGTATTTTTAGTATCATGCAGAATTATAATCCTAGATTATGAATAGCACTGGAAACCATATGTGGTTTATTCCTTTAGTCATTTCAAATATTGCCAATAGGACCTATGTGGTTATTCATGTTTGCCACCCTACAAGCGTACCGATATACATCAGGTTTTAGCAAAAATTCATTTTATTGGATTCTTACCAAGGCTTATGGGGATTATTTAATGTCTTTCTATAAAGCTCATTTTGTGCTGTTATGAATGCCTCCATTTTGAAAAATCACAAATGTGTGGTTAAAAGTTCATATAAAATACACGTTGTACAGAAGCACATGTGTGTAATGTCTTCAGACAAAAAAGTCTTACAGTTACTTTATGTTTACAGTTGGGGTACAACTTAGAGGAAGAGGGCCTGAAGACAGAGTGGGAGGAGGCTATGAAATATCTCCAGTAAAGTGTTGCCTTTGTCTTGTGCAGGATGTATAGAATAGGTCTTTTATTTAGTTAAAAATTAAGGCTGAGATGCTTTGTAGCTAAAATATTTCTTATTTATAATATTTCTGAAATCTTGTAATTCATATCTATTGGAAGTTGTTTATTAACTATTTTTCTTTGAAGCATATTTTTTCTTGTCTTCCAATCAAAAAAGAAGTGAGTTTCCAATAATGAAGTGATCAAGCATCTAATATTTTATATGCTTTTTGAACTCAGTAAATTCGTATTTGGATACCTGGATACTTTGTTCTATTATGTGATTGATAAAATGATGACATGTATTAATGCTAGTTTAACCATATATTCATACCATCTGGGAATATAGTTCTGGAGGAGAAATAATTTCAGTGTTCACCATTCACCAGCCAGTAGAAGAGCTTAACCATCTGAATAAATAATGAATTGCAGAAGAAAGAGGCAAGATGGTAGAGCTGTGTTGATATTAGTAAAAGTAGAAGCAAAGGCATTACTAGAGATAACAAAAATCATTAAAGTCTCAAGTTTCATTTCACCAGGAAGTCAGAACAATTCTAAACTTAATGCATCAAACAACATTGGTCCAAAATGTATAAAGCAAATATGGAGAGAACTACAAGGAAAATTGACAAGTTTATGATAGTGATGGGAGATTTTACTATTTTTCAGAAACAGTTCAAGTAGAAAAAAATCAGTAAGGATAAAGATTTGAACAAAACAATTAACAGGCTTGGTCCCATGACAATATAAGGGGCATTACATTGAACAATTACATTGAAGAATCCGTATTATTTTTAAGAGTACATGAAATATTTCATTACATTTGACAATAAAAATTTCAGCAAATTTAACAATATATAAGTAATATAAATAAGATAAATAACTTCTTGGACTACAGTTCAATATCCATACATTTGGAGTTTTGAGAATCTGTGTCTAGAGCTTTCTACTTCTGGATGGGGTGTGGTAGGTTGTGGGATTCCACCACCCACCCTGCAACAACCAGAAAAATATGGAAAAATTTAAAAAGTAGTATGTTTGAAGACATATGAGAACTGTGAAAGCAACAAGAACTAGGTGAATAGGAATTCCAGACAGGGAGGAGCTCTCCTGAGGTGAGTGGCCATCTCCTCCCCCGCCCCCCTTCCCCAATGGTAGCATTTACAGGCTCTGGACGTGGTCTAAGAATCAGGTGTGGTCCATGAGGTGGGTCTCTACCCATGTTGCAAGTTGTGGTCCTCAGAAAACATATACTAAATCTGAGGTTTGCATTTGGAGATTTATTGGGGAGTTGTCTCAACACCTTTGAGGGAGCAAAAGAACGAGGGAATGGTAGAACTTGTTGAATGGTGATACATACAGTTGCAAAACTGGCCTTAGCCAATCTTTCAGGGAGCTCTGAAGCTGTAATAGCTATTTAAAGATGTCCCCAGTTGAGGTGAAAGAGTTGAATCTTTGGATTTAAATTAACGAGTCATTGGATGCAGGTTGTCCCTGAGGATGAGGCGTAACCTTTCTTTAGTCAAGTGCAATCCCCAGAAGGGGAATACAGCTGTGAACCTTCAGCTGATAATACTTGTGGCAGCTTGGGGAATGAGTGTTTCAGACCTGCAGAGGGACCTGGGTGGTGCAGCCACAGTGTCCACTATACTAAATGATACTTGCTGAGTTCTGGGGCTATGTATGAGAGCCTGGGGAGTTAGAATGAAGACTTAAAAGAGGGGAATCTCCCTTAATCTCATAGTGCTTAAGAGACAAAGTCTTATTAGAAAAGGTTCTAATCTTCACCAACACTTAATATCTTTTTTTATTACAGCGTTTTTGGTAAGTGTGAAGTGGTATTCCTTTGGGGTTTTAATTTTCATATGACCAGTAATGTTAAGCATCTTTTCATGTGTGTGTTAGCCATTCATGTATCTTTTGTAGTAATATGTCGATTCAAACATGTCTACTTTTTCAGTTGTGTCATTTTGTCTTCTTATTGAGCTGTAAAAATTTTTCATGTATTCTGGATCCAATGCTTCTATCAGATATATAATTTGCAAGTATTTTCTCTTAGTCTGTTGCTTTTTTTCTCTCTTAATGGTATGTTTCAAAGACAAAACTTAAAAAAATGAATTATAATTTATCAATTTTTCTTTTATAAATCATGTTTTAAATTGTATCTAAGAACTCTCCTCAGCCACAGAGAGTTTTCTGCTATATTTTCTTCAGAAGTTTTATAGTTTTAGCTCTTACATTTAGGTCTATGATCTATTTTGGGTTAATTTCTGTGTATGGTGTGAGGTAAATGTCTACTTTTTTGTGGCATGTGGATATTCATTTGTCACAGCATCATTTATTCAAAGACTATCCTTTCCCCCACTGAATTATCTTTGTAGCTTTGTTGAAAATCAATTTGGCATACAAATAAGGATTTAGTTGTGAATTCTCAATTATTTTCTATTGATCTACATAACCACACAGTCTTCATCACTGTAGCTTTATAGGAAGTTTTGAAATTGGATAATGTACTTTTTTTGTGTGGCTATTTTAAATGTTTATTTATTTTTGAGGTGGGGGGAGCACAAGTGGGGAATGGGCAGAGAGGGAGACATGGAATCTGAAGCAGGCTCTAGGCTCCAACCTGCCAGCACACAGCCCAACATGGGGCTGGAACTCACGAACTGCAAGATCATGACCTGAGCCAAACTTGGGCACTCAACCGAATGAGCCACCCAGGCGCCCCTGGCTATTTTAGGTCCTTTGCATTTCCATATACATTTTAGGATTAGTCTGTCAATTAAAAAAAGCCTGAAAGGATTTTGATAGATACAATATTGAATTTATAGATAATTTGGAGAGAATTGCAGCCTTGACAATATTGTTTTCAAATCCATGAATATGGAACATCTTTCCATTTACTTAGATCTTCTTTAATTTCTATCAGCAGTATTTTGTAATTTTCAGTATACACGACTTGCACTTCTTAATTTCCTAAGTATTTTTTTTTGATGCTATTATGACTGGAATGATTCTCTTAATTTTATTCTAGATTGCTTATTGCTAATATACAAAAATACAGGCGATTTTTATATATTGACCTTGCATCCTATGATCTTTGTAAACTGATTTGTTAGGAGAGGGAGAGAACGATTGAGAGTGACATAAAGGGTTCTTTATATTCTTTGGTATTTACTACATACTGGATTATGTCATCTGTGAATAAAGGCAGTTCTACTCTTTATTTCCAACCTGGATGCCTTTAATTTCTTTTTCCTTCTTCATTGAACTGGCTAGACCCTCCACGTTGACCAGAAGTGGTGACAACATCTTTGACTTGTTCCAGGTCTTATAGAGAAACTATTCATTCTTTCACCGTTAAGTATGATGTTAACTGTTGGATCTTCATCAGGTTGAGGAGGTTCTCTTCTATTCCTAGTTTGTTGAAAGTTTTATCATAAATGGATGTTAGAGGGGTGCCTAGGTGGCTCAGTCAGTCAAGCATCCAACTTCAGCTCAGGTCATGATCTCACAGTTCATGGGTTTGAGCCATGCATCAGGCTCTGTGCTGACAGCTCAGACTCTGGAGCTTGCTTAGGATTCTGTGTCTCCCTTCCTCTCTGCCCCTCCCCGGCTCACACTCACACACACACACTCTCTCTCTCTCTCAAAAATAAATATACAGTAAAAAATTATAAGAAAATGGATGTTGGACTTTTTCAAATACTTTTCCCACATCCATTGACATGATCTTGTGGTTTTTATCCTTCACTCTATTAATATCATGTACTAAGATGAACAATTTTTAAATGTTAAAACAACTTTGCATTCCTGGGATAAATCTCCCTTCTTCATTGTGCATAATTCTTTTATATGGATGGATTTGGTTTGCTAATATTTTTCTCTTTTTTTTCTTTAAAATTTTTATTTATTCTCCGATGCTCTCCCTTTCTTTTCTTTAAATTTAAATTCAAGTTAGTTAACACATAATGTAGTTATGTCTCAGGAGTAGAATTTAGTGATTCATCTCTTACATATAACACCCAGTGCTCATCCCAACAAGTGCCCTCCTTAATGCCTATCACACATTTAGCCCACCCTCATCCATCTCCCCTTCCAGCAACCCTCAGTTTGTTCTCTGTATTTAAGAGTCTTTTATGATTTGCCTTCCTCTCTGTTTTTATGTTATTTTATTTTTCCTTCCCTTCCCCTATGTTCATCTGTTTTGTTTCTTAAATTCCACTTATGAGTGAAATCCTATGATATTTGTCTTTCTCTGACTTATTTCAGTTAGCATAATATACTCTAGTTTCACCCACATTGTTGCAAAGGGCAAGATTTTATTCTTTTTGATCACTGCTTAATATTCCATTGTGTATATATACATCTTTATCCATTCATCAGTCAATGGATATTTGGGCTCTTTGTGTAATTTGGCTATTGTTGATAGCACTGCTGTAAACATTGCCCTTTGGAATCAGAATTTTTATATCCTTTGGATAAATACCTAGTAGTGCAATTGCTGGGCCATAGGGTAGTTATATTTGTAATTTTTTCAGGAACCTCCATACTGAATGCACCAGTTTGCATTCCCAGCAACAGTGTAAAAAAGTTTCCCTTTATTCGCATCCTCACCAATATTTGTTGTTTCCTGAGTTGTTAATTTTAGCCATTCTGACAGGTGTGGGATGGTATCTCATTGTGTTTTTTTTTAATTTTTTAAAATTTTTAAAAAATTTCTATTTTTAACATTTATTCATTACTGAGAGATAGAGACTGAGCATGAGCAGGGGAGAGGCAGAGAGAGGGGAAGACACAGAATCCAAAGCACGCTCCAGGCTCTGAGCTGTCAGCACAGAGCCTGATGTGGGGCTCAAACTCACAAACCGTAAGATCATGACCTGAGCCGAAGTCAGCTGCCCAACCGACTGAGCCACCCAGGCGCCCCTCTCATTGTGGTTTTGATGTGTATTTCCCTGATGACAAGTGATATTGAGCATCCTTTCATGTGTCTGTTAGCCATCTGGATGTCTTCTTTGGAAAAATGTCTATTCATGTCTTTTGCCCATTTCTTTGCTGGATTATTTGTTTTTTTGGGTGTTGAGTTTGATAAGTTCTTTATAGATTTTGGATATTCTTTCCTGCTTTGTCAAAGATCAGTTGGCCATATGTTTGTGGATGCATTTCTGGGTTTTCTGTTCTGTTCCATTGATCTATGTGTCTGTTTTTGTGTCAGTACCATACTGTCTTGATGATTAAAGCTTTGTAATACAGTTTGAAGTCTGGAATTGTGGATGCCTCCAGTTTTGGTTTTCTTTTTTCAATATTACTTTGGCTCTTCAGGGTCTTTTCTTTTTCCATACAAATTTTAGAATTGTTCTAGCTCTGTGAAGAATGTTGGTGTTATTTTGAAAGGGATTGCATTGAATACTACTTTGGTGGATAGTATTGACATTTTAACAATATTTGTTCTTCCAATCCATGGAAGAACATGGAATGTTTTTCCACGTGTGTTTTCTTCAATTTCTTTGATAAGCATTCTATAGTTTTCAGCATACAGATCTTTTACCTCTTTGGTTAGTTTATTCCTAAATATCTTAATGTTTTTGGTGCAACTGTAAATGGGATTGATTCCTTGATTTCTCTTTCTGCTGCTTTATTATTGGTGTATAGACATGCTACTGATTTCTGTATATTGATTTTATATCCTGTATCTTTGCTGAATGCATGTATCAATTCTAGCAGTTTTTTGGTGGAGTCTGTCAGGTTTTCCATGTAGAGTGTCATGTCGTCTGTGGAGAGTGAAAGTTTGACTTCTTCCTTGCTGATTTGTATGCCTTTTATTTCTTTTTTGTTGTCTGATTGCTAAGGTTAGGGCTTCCAGTACTATCTTGAACAACAGTGGTGAGAATGGACATCCCTGTGTGTTCCTTACCTTAGGGGGAAAGCCTTCAGTTTTTCTACATTGAGGATGATATTAGTTGTGGGTCTCTTGTATATGGCCTTAATGATGTTGAGGTATGATCATTCTATCCCTACTTTCTTGAGGGTTTTTATCAAGAATGGATGCTCTATTTTGTCAAATTCTTTTTCTGCATTTGTTGAGAGGATCATGTGGTTCTTATCCTTTCTTTTATTAATGTGGTATATCATGTTGATTGATTTGAGGATATTGAACCACCCCTGCATCCCAGGAATAAATCCCACTTGATTGCAGTGAATAATTCCTTTAATATATCATTGTTAGTATCTTATTTGATTTTCTAGTATCTTGTTGAGAATTTTTGCATCCACGTTCATTAGGGAAATTGGTCTGTTCTCTTTTTTAGTGAGGTCTTTGGTTTTGGATTTGAGGTAATGCTGGGCTCATAGAATGAGTTTGGAAGTTTTCCTTCATTTTCAATTCTTTGGGAACACTTTCAAAAGAATAGGTAATAACTTCTTTAAATGTTTGATAGAAATCCCCCAGGAAGCCTTCTGACCCTGGACTCTTGTTTATTGGTACATTTTTGATTACTGATTCAATTTCCTTTTTTTTTTAACTTAATTTTTAATTTACATCCAAGTTAGTTAACATATAGTGCAACAATGATTTCAGGAGTAGATTCCTTAATGCCCCTTACCCATTTAGCCCATCCCCCTTCGCACAACGCTTCCAGTAACTCTCTGTTTGTTCTTCATATTTAAGAGCCTCTTATGTTTTTCCCCCCTCCCTATTTTTATATTCTTTTTGCTTCCCTTCCCTTATGTTCATCTATTTTGTCTCTTAAAGTCCTCATATGAGTGAAGTCATATGATATTTGTCTTTCTCTAATTTCACTTAGCATAATACCCTCTAGTTCCATCCACATAGTTGCAAATGGCAAGGTTTCATTCTTTTTGATTGCCAAGTAATACTCCATTGTATACATATACCACATCTTCTTTATCCATTCATCTGTCGATGGACATTTGGGCTCTTCCCATACTTTGGCTATTGTTGATAGTGCTGCTATAAACATTGGGGTGCATGTGCCCCTTTGAAACAGCATACCTGTATCCCTTAGAAAAATACCTAGTAGTGTAATTGCTGGGTTGTAGGGTAGCTCTATTTTTAGTTTTTTGAGAAACCTCCATACTCTTTCCCAGAGTGGCTGCACCAGCTTGCATTCCCACCAACAATGCAAAAGAGATCCTCTTTCTCCACATGCTCACCAACATCTGTTGTTGCCTGAGTTGTTAATGTTAGCCATTCTGACAGGTATGAGGTGGTATCTCATTGTGGTTTTGATGTGTATTTCCCTGATGATGAGTGATGTTGAGCATTTTTTCATGTGTCAATTGTCCATCTGTTTTCTTTGGAGAAGTGTCCATTCATGTCTTGTGCCCATTTCTTCACTGGATTATTTGTTTTTTTGGGTGTTGAGTTTGATAAGTTCTTTATAGATTTTGGATACTAACCCTTTATCTGATATGTCATTTGCAAATATCTTCTCCTATTCCGTGAGTTGCCTTTTAGTTTTGCTGGTTGTTTCCTTTGCTGTGCAGAAGCTTTTTATTTTGATGAGGTACTAATAGTTAATTTTTGCTTTTTTTCAATATATGAAATTTATTGTCAAATTGGTTTCCATACAACACCCAGTGCTCATCCCAAAAGGTGCCCTCCTCAATACCCATCACCCACCCTCCCCTCCCTCCCACCCCCCATCAACCCTCAGTTTGTTCTCAGTTTTTAAGAGTCTCTTATGCTTTGGCTCTCTCCCACTCTAACCTCTTTTTTTTTCCTTCCCCTCCCCCAGGGTTTCTGTTAAGTTTCTCAGGATCCACATAAGAGTGAAACCATATGGTATCTTTCTTTCTCTGTATGGCTTATTTCACTTAGCATAACACTCTCCAGTTCCATCCACGTTGCTACAAAGGGCCATATTTCATTCTTTCTCATTGCCACGTAGTACTCCATTGTGTATATAAACCACAATTTCTTTATCCATTCATCAGTTGATGGACATTTAGGCTCTTTCTATAATTTGGCTATTGTTGAGAGTGCTGCTATAAACATTGGGGTACAAGTGCCCCTATGCATCAGTACTCCTGTATCCCTTGGGTAAATTCCTAGCAGTGCTATTGCTGGGTCATAGGGTAGGTCTATTTTTAATTTTCTGAGGAACCTCCACACTGTTTTCCAGAGTGGCTGCACCAATTTGCATTCCCGCCAACAGTGCAAGAGGGTTCCCGTTTCTCCACATCCTCTCCAGCATCTATAGTCTCCTGATTTGTTCATTTTGGCCACTCTGACTGGCATGAGGTGATATCTGAGTGTGGTTTTGATTTGTATTTCCCTGATGAGGAGCGACATTGAGCATCTTTTCATGTGCCTGTTGGCCATCTGGATGTCTTCTTTAGAGAAGTGTCTATTCATGTTTTCTGCCCATTTCTTCACCAGGTTATTTGTTTTTCAGGTGTGGAGTTTGGTGAGCTCTTTATAGATTTTGGATACCAGCCCTTTGTCCGATACGTCATTTGCAAATATCTTTTCCCATTCCGTTGGTTGCCTTTTAGTTTTGTTGGTTGTTTCCTTTGCTGTGCAGAAGATTTTTATCTTCATAAGGTCCCAGTAGTTCATTTTTGCTTTTAATTCCCTTGCCTTTGGGGATGTGTCAGGTAAGAAATTACTATGGCTGAGGTCAGAGAGGTCTTTTCCTGCTTTCTCCTCTAGGGTTTTGATGGTTTCCTGTCTCACATTCAGGTCCTTTATCCATTTTGAGTTTATTTTTGTGAATGGTGTGAGAATGTGGTCTAGTTTCAACCTTCTGCATGTTGCTGTCCAGTTCTCCCAGCACCATTTGTTAAAGAGACTGTCTTTTTTCCATTGGATGTTCTTCCCTGCTTTGTCAAAGATTAGTTGGCCATACGTTTGTGGGTCTAGTTCTGGGGTTTCTATTCTATTCCATTGGTCTATGTGTCTGTTTTTGTGCCACATTTTTGCTTTTGTTTCCTTGTCTCTGGAGATGTGTTGAGTAAGGAGTTGCTGCAGCCAAGGTCAAAGAGGTTTTTGCCTGCTTTCTCCTTGAGGATTTTGATGGCTTCTGGTCTTACATTGAGGTCTTTCATCCATTTTGAGTTTATTTTTGTGTATGGTGTAAGAAAGCAGTCCAGGTTCATTTTTATGCATGTTGCTGTCCAGTTTTCCCAGCACCACTTGCTGAAGAGACTGTCTTTATTCCATTGGATATTCTTTCCTGGTTTCTCAAAGATTAGTTGGCCATAGGTTTGTGGGTCCATTTCTGGATTCTCTATTCTGTTCCATTGATCTGAGTGTCTGTTTTTGTGCCACGATTCAATGTGTTTACTGGCAGTGGGTTTGTTCAAATTTTGTATTTCTTCCAGTCTCACTTTTGGTAGTTTATATGTTTCTAGGAATTTAGCCATTTCTCCCAGATTGCCCAATTTGTTGGCATATAATTGCTCATAATATTCTCTTATTGTTTGTATTTCTGTGGTGTTGGTTGTGATCTCTCTTTAATTTATAATTTTATTTACATGGGTCCTTTCCTTTCTGATCAGTCCTGCTAGGGGCTTATCAATTTTGTTAATTCTTTCAAAGAATCAGTTCCTAGTTTTGTTGATCTATTCTACTGTTTTATTTTGATTTCAATATCATTGATTTTTGCTCTAATCTTTTTTATTTTCCTTATTCTGCTGTTTTGGGGTTTTATTTGCTCTTCTTTATCCAGCTCTCTCAGGTATAAGGTTAGGTTGTGTATTTGAGACATTCCCTCCTTCTTTATGAAGGCCTGGATTGTTCATAATATTCTCTTATTATTGTTTGTATTTTTGCTGTGTAGGTTGTGATCTCCCCTCTTTCATTCTTGATTTTATTTATTTGGGTCCTTTCCTTTTTCTTTTTCATCATATTGGCTAGGGGTTTATCAATTTTGTTAATTCTTTCAAAGAATCAGTTCCTGGTTTCACTGATCTGTTTTACTTTTTTTGTTTGTTTATTTTGCTATTCTTTTCCCTGCTTTGAGGTGTAAGGTTAGGTTGTGTATCTGAGACCTTCCTTCCTTCTTTAGGAAAGCCTGGATTGCTATATACTTCCCTCTTATGACTGCCTTTGCTGCATCCCAGAGGTTTTGGGCTGTGGTGTTATCATTTTCATTGGCTTCCACGTACTTTTTAATTTCCTTTTTAATTTCTTGGCTAGCCCATTTGTTCTTTAGTAGGATGTTCTTTAGTCTCCAAGTATTTGTTATCTTTCCACATTTTTTCTTGAGTTTGATTTTGAATTTCATAGTGTTGTAGTCTGAAAATATGCACGGTATGATCTCAATCTTTTTGTAATTGTTGAGGGCTGATTTGTGTCCCAGTATGTGATCTATTCTGGAGAACATTCCATGTGTACTGGAGAATAATGCATATTCTGCTGCCTTAGGATGAAATGTTCTGGCTATATCTGTTAAGTCCATCTGGTCCAGTGTGTCATTCAAACCCATTGTTTCCTTGTTGATTTTGTGTTTAGATAATCTATCCATTGCTATAAGTGGGGTGTTGAAGTTCCCTACTATTATGGTATTGTTATCGATGAGTTTCTTTATGTTTGTGATTAATTGATTTATATATTTGGGTTCCTCCATGTTTCGAGCATAAATATTTACAATTGTTTGGTCTTCTTGGTGGACAAACCCCTTAATTATGATATAATGCCCCTCTTCATCTCTCATTGCAGTCTTTATTTTTAAATCTAGATTGTCTGATATAAGTATGGCTACTCTGGCTTTCTTTTGGCAACCATTAC
The DNA here is from genome assembly GCF_046562875.1 of Panthera onca. NCBI lineage: Eukaryota > Metazoa > Chordata > Mammalia > Carnivora > Felidae > Panthera > Panthera onca. The sequence continues at coordinate 69,043,396 of NC_138348.1, forward strand.
CATGATAGATGGTTCTCCATCCCCTTATTCTCAATCTGAAAGTATCTTTATGTATAAATGGATTTCATGTAAACAACATACAGACGGATCTTGTTTTCTTATTCATTCTGTTACCCTATGCCTTTTGATTGGAGAATTTAGACCATTGACATTTGGAGTGAGTACTGAAAGATATGAGTTTATTGCCACTATGTTGCCTGTAGAGTTGGAGTTACTGGTGGTGGTCTCTGGATCCTTTCTAGTCTTTGTTGTTTTTGGTAATTTTTCTTTTTTTTCCGTCTTTTCTCCCCTTACAGAGTCCCCCTTAAAATTTCTTGCAGGGCTGGTTTAGTGGTCACAAACTCCTTTAATTTTTGCTTGTCTGGGAAACTTTTTATCTCTCCTTCTATTTTGAATGACATCCTTGCTGGATAAAGAATTCTTGGCTGCATATTTTTCTGATTCAGCACACTGAATATATCCTGCCACTCCTTTCTGGCCTGCCAAGTTTCTGTGGACAGGTCTGCTGCAAACCTGATCTGTCTTCCCTTGTAGGTTGAGGACTTTTTTGTCCCTTGCTGCTTTCATGATTCTTTCCTTGCCTGAGTTTTTTTGTGAATTTGACAGTGATATGCCTTGTTGATGGTTGGTTTTTGCTGAATCTATTGGGAGTTCTCTGTGGTTCCTGGACTTTGATGTCTGTGTCCTTCTCCAGGTTAGGAAAGTTTTCCGCTATGATTTGCTCACATAACTTTTCTACCCTCTTTCCTCTCTCTTCATCTTCTGGCACCCCTATGATTCTGAAGTTCCTTTTTAATGAGTCACTGAGTTCTCTAATTCCTATTTCATGCTCTTTGCCTTAGTCTCCCTCTTTTTTTCTTTTTTTTCTGTTTCGTTATTCTCCATAAGTTTTTCCCCTATATCACTGATTCTCTGCTCTAGCTCATCCATCCTTGCCACTGTGGCATCCATTCAAGATTGCAGCTCAGTTATAGCATTTTTTATTTCATCCTGACTAGCTTTTGCTTCTTTTATCTCTGCGGAAAGGGATTCTAATCTATTTTTACCCCAGCTAGTGTTCTTATTATTGTGATTTTAAATTTTGGTTCACACATCTTGCTTGTATCTGTGTTGATTAAGTCCCTGGCTGTCATTTGTTGCTGTTCTTTATTCTAGGGTGAATTCCTTCATTTCATCATTTTGAAGGAAGAAAACGAATTAATAAAGTAAAAATAAAATTAAAAAATTTAAAACAACACAAAGAAATCAAATAAAAGCTGCTAGATCCTAGGTGTGTTGGTCTGGTTGTTGAAAGAAGCTTGATAGATTATAGAAAAAAGGAAACATAAGAGAAAAAAAAAAGAAAAAAGGAAAATGTTTGAAAATTTGCAAAAATGAATACAATAAAAGAGAATACAATGAAATGATGAAAGTAACATAGAATTTAAAAAATTTACAAAAAAGTAAAAAATATAGTAGAAAAATTTAAAGAAAAATCTTTTTAATAAAAATAAATTTTTTCTCTTTCTATATTCAAGAATAAGAAAAGAAAGAGAAAAAAATTGAATAAATGACCAGCAAACAGAATGAAATACAATTGAAATTACATCTGGTTTCCCAATCAAATTGTGAAACACTTTATAGTCTGTAAACTAAGCAGGCGGAGAGACTTGGGTTCATCAAGAGCATAGTTGGCCAAGTTGGGTGGGGCTTAGAGTAACAGCTCTGTTCTCCACTGGATGGTGCTTCTTAGCTTACTGGGGTGAATTGTTATGGCACGTGTAGGCATATATGTGTATGTGCATGCAGGGGAGGGGTGACAATGCTGTCACCCAGCTACCTAGTCTCTAGTGTCAGAACTCTGTGTTCTCCCCGACAGGCAATCAAACACCCCTCCTTTGTTTCTAGCTTCTGTCCACTCCTCACTTTTACACTATCCATGACCAAGCCGTCAGGCTGCCAGGAGGCACTTTCCTCCTGAGTTTTATCTCAGATGGGGCTGTGTTTCCCAACCCCTCACTTCTGAGGGACTGTGGCTTTGACCCGCTCTGACCCTCCAGGGGAGGGTCTTGGTGAGCAATGGATGGGTGCCAGCCCGCTCCCAGGAACGTTCATGAGACCCTGCTGCTGCTGATGCCCAGAAACTGTGGCTGGATGCCAGCCCATCCCCAAAAATGTTTGTGTGATTGTGTAGCAGCAGTGTTTCAGGGACTATGGCAAATCATAACACACATCTGGCACCGGGCTTTACCCTTAACGTCCTTGTTCCAACACCAGTGAATGTGGTTGTTCTCTGGGGTCCACTGGGACCTTTGCCTGTTGGGGGCCACACAGCTTGTATCAAATGTGCTCCCAGCAGAGGAACCCCTACTCCCCACGTGGCCTGAGGACCCCTTGGACTTCTCTTTCTGCTCCTGGGGATTCATCCTTTCCACTAGAGCACCACTAGGTACCTAGCTATGGAGTTTCAGACTCTATGCTCCCGCTGTTTATAGAGTCTTAATGGAATTTAAACCCTCTCCTTTCTCTTTTCTCCCTTTTTTGTTGCAACCCTTGCAGCTGTTCCCACTTTTCCTTTTTCCCCTCCGGCTGCTTTCCTTTTTCCCTCCAGCTGTTTTTCCTGTACTCTCCCCCTGTCTCTGTCCTCTCTGCACAAGCAAAATCAGCTCCCTGCCCTCTCTGGCTTCACTCTCCCCCAGTTCACCTCTCCACACTGTGTACCTGCCGAGTTCTGTGGATCACGTTGTGCAGATTGTTGTGTTAATCCTTAAATCAGTTTTCTAAGTGTGCAAGATGGTTCAGTGTTGATCTGGCTGCATTTCAGGCATGAGAGATGCAAAAAAATTTCCATGCTGTTCTGCCATCTTGGCCCCTCCCCCAGTAGGATGTTTTTGATGTTTTTTTAACCTTGAAGTTTTTGGGTTTTTTTCCCCACATTTTTTCTTGTGGTTGATTTCAAGTTTCAATAGTGTTGTGGTCTGAAAATATGCATGGTATGATCTCGATCTTTTTGTGCTTGTTGAGCACTGATTTGTGACCCAGTTGTGATCTATTCTGGCGAATGTCCCATGTGCACTTGAGAAGAATGTGTATTCTTCTGCCTTAGGATGAAATGTTCTGAGTATATCTCTTAAGTCCATCAGGTCCAATGTATCATTCAAAGCCATTTTTTGGTTGATTTTCTGCTTAGATGATTTGTCCGTTGCTGTAAGTGGGGTGTTAAAGTCCTCTACTATTATTGTGCTATTATCAATGAGTTTCTTTATGTTTGTTATTAAATGATTTATATATTTGGGTGATAGCACATTGGGCGCATATATATTTACAGTTGTTACATCTTCTTGGCAGATAGAACACTTAATTATGATATAATGCCCTTCTTCACCTCTTGTTACAGTCTTTATTTTAAAATCTAGTTTGTCTGATATAAGTATGGCTACTCTGGCTTTCTTGTGACATCCATTAGCATGATAGATGTTTCTCCATCCCCTCATTTTCAATCTGCAAGTGTCATTAGGTATAAAACAAGTGTCTTATAGGCAGCATATAGTTGGATCTTGTTTTTTTTTTTTTTTTTTTTATCCATTTTGATACCCTATGTCTTTTCATTGGAGCATTTAGTCCATTTACATTCAGAGTGATTACTGAAAGATGTGACTTTAGTGCCATTGTGTTGCCTGTAGAGTTGGTGTTTCTGGTGATGTTCTTTGGTCCTTTCTTGTCTGTTGCTTTTGGTCTTGTGTTTTTTTTTTTTTTTTTTTTTTTTTTTTTTTTTTTTCCTCCACTCAGAGAGTCCCCCATAAAATTTCCCTGCAGGGCTGGTTTAGGAGGTTATGAAATCCTTTAGCTTTTGTTTGTCTGGGAAACTCTATCTCTCCTTCATTCTGAATGATAGCCTTACTGGATAAAGAATTCTTGGCTGCATATTTTTCTGATTCAGTGTATTGAATATTGCATGCCACTCCTTTCTGGCCTGCCAAGTTACTGTGGACAGATATGCTAAGAACCTGATCTGTCTTCCCTTGTAGATTAAGGACATTTTTCCCTTGTTGCTTTCATGATTCTTTCCATGTCTATGTATTTTGTGAAATTGACTATGATACGCCTTTGTGATAGTTGGCATTTGTTGAATCTAATGAGAGTTTTCTGTGCTTCTTGGATTTTTATGTCTGTGTCCTCCCCAGATAAGTTTTTAGCTACAGTTTGCTCACATAAACCATCTGCCCCTTTTTCTTTCCATCTTCTGGGACTCTTATGATACAAATGCTATTCCTCTTTGATAAGTTGCTGAGTTCTCTAAGTCTTATATCATGATCTTTTGCCTTTGTTTCCTCTTTTTTCCCCAGCTTCATTATTTTCCATAATTTTATCTTCTGTATCACTGATCTGTTACTCTGCTTCATTCATCCTTGTTGTCATGGCAACCATTTGAGATTGCATCTTGGTTATAGTATTTTTAATTTCAGTCTGATTAGATTTTAGTTTTTTTATCTTTGCAGAAAGGGATTCTCTGGTGTCTTCTATGATTTTTTCAACTCCATCTAGTATTCTTATACTCATGGTTTTAAATTCTAGTTCAGACAACTTATATCTGTGTTGATTAATTCCCTGGCTGTGATTCCTTCCTATACTTTGTTTTGGGGTGAATTCCCCCATCTTGTCATTTTGGAGGGAGAAAAAAATCAGTGAAACCAGGAACTGATTCTTTGAAAGAATTAACAAAATTGATAAACCCCTAGCCAATATGATGAAAAAGAAAAAGGAAAGGACCCAAATAAATAAAATCAAGAATGAAAGAGGGGAGATCACAACCTACACAGCAAAAATACAAACAATAATAAGAGAATATTATGAACAATCCAGGCCTTCATAAAGAAGGAGGGAATGTCTCAAATACACAACCTAACCTTATACCTGAGAGAGCTGGATAAAGAAGAGCAAATAAAACCCCAAAACAGCAGAATAAGGAAAATAAAAAAGATTAGAGCAAAAATCAATGATATTGAAATCAAAATAAAACAGTAGAATAGATCAACAAAACTAGGAACTGATTCTTTGAAAGAATTAACAAAATTGATAAGCCCCTAGCAGGACTGATCAGAAAGGAAAGGACCCATGTAAATAAAATTATAAATTAAAGAGAGATCACAACCAACACCACAGAAATACAAACAATAAGAGAATATTATGAGCAATTATATGCCAACAAATTGGGCAATCTGGGAGAAATGGCTAAATTCCTAGAAACATATAAACTACCAAAAGTGAGACTGGAAGAAATACAAAATTTGAACAAACCCACTGCCAGTAAACACATTGAATCGTGGCACAAAAACAGACACTCAGATCAATGGAACAGAATAGAGAATCCAGAAATGGACCCACAAACCTATGGCCAACTAATCTTTGAGAAACCAGGAAAGAATATCCAATGGAATAAAGACAGTCTCTTCAGCAAGTGGTGCTGGGAAAACTGGACAGCAACATGCATAAAAATGAACCTGGACTGCTTTCTTACACCATACACAAAAATAAACTCAAAATGGATGAAAGACCTCAATGTAAGACCAGAAGCCATCAAAATCCTCAAGGAGAAAGCAGGCAAAAACCTCTTTGACCTTGGCTGCAGCAACTCCTTACTCAACACATCTCCAGAGACAAGGAAACAAAAGCAAAAATGTGGCACAAAAACAGACACATAGACCAATGGAATAGAATAGAAACCCCAGAACTAGACCCACAAACGTATGGCCAACTAATCTTTGACAAAGCAGGGAAGAACATCCAATGGAAAAAAGACAGTCTCTTTAACAAATGGTGCTGGGAGAACTGGACAGCAACATGCAGAAGGTTGAAACTAGACCACATTCTCACACCATTCACAAAAATAAACTCAAAATGGATAAAGGACCTGAATGTGAGACAGGAAACCATCAAAACCCTAGAGGAGAAAGCAGGAAAAGACCTCTCTGACCTCAGCCATAGTAATTTCTTACCTGACACATCCCCAAAGGCAAGGGAATTAAAAGCAAAAATGAACTACTGGGACCTTATGAAGATAAAAATCTTCTGCACAGCAAAGGAAACAACCAACAAAACTAAAAGGCAACCAACGGAATGGGAAAAGATATTTGCAAATGACGTATCGGACAAAGGGCTGGTATCCAAAATCTATAAAGAGCTCACCAAACTCCACACCTGAAAAACAAATAACCTGGTGAAGAAATGGGCAGAAAACATGAATAGACACTTCTCTAAAGAAGACATCCAGATGGCCAACAGGCACATGAAAAGATGCTCAATGTCGCTCCTCATCAGGGAAATACAAATCAAAACCACACTCAGATATCACCTCATGCCAGTCAGAGTGGCCAAAATGAACAAATCAGGAGACTATAGATGCTGGAGAGGATGTGGAGAAACGGGAACCCTCTTGCACTGTTGGCGGGAATGCAAATTGGTGCAGCCACTCTGGAAAACAGTGTGGAGGTTCCTCAGAAAATTAAAAATAGACCTACCCTATGACCCAGCAATAGCACTGCTAGGAATTTACCCAAGGGATACAGGAGTACTGATGCATAGGGGCACTTGTACCCCAATGTTTATAGCAGCACTCTCAACAATAGCCAAATTATAGAAAGAGCCTAAATGTCCATCAACTGATGAATGGATAAAGAAATTGTGGTTTATATACACAATGGAGTACTACGTGGCAATGAGAAAGAATGAAATATGGCCCTTTGTAGCAACGTGGATGGAACTGGAGAGTGTTATGCTAAGTGAAATAAGCCATACAGAGAAAGAAAGATACCATATGGTTTCACTCTTATGTGGATCCTGAGAAACTTAACAGAAACCCTGGGGGAGGGGAAGGAAAAAAAAAGAGGTTAGAGTGGGAGAGAGCCAAAGCATAAGAGACTCTTAAAAACTGAGAACAAACTGAGGGTTGATGGGGGGTGGGAGGGAGGGGAGGGTGGGTGATGGGTATTGAGGAGGGCACCTTTTGGGATGAGCACTGGGTGTTGTATGGAAACCAATTTGACAATAAATTTCATATATTGAAAAAAAGCAAAAATTAACTATTAGTACCTCATCAAAATAAAAAGCTTCTGCACAGCAAAGGAAACAACCAGCAAAACTAAAAGGCAACTCACGGAATAGGAGAAGATATTTGCAAATGACATATCAGATAAAGGGTTAGTATCCAAAATCTATAAAGAACTTATCAAACTCAACACCCAAAAAAACAAATAATCCAGTGAAGAAATGGGCACAAGACATGAATGGACACTTCTCCAAAGAAAACAGATGGACAATTGACACATGAAAAAATGCTCAACATCACTCATCATCAGGGAAATACACATCAAAACCACAATGAGATACCACCTCATACCTGTCAGAATGGCTAACATTAACAACTCAGGCAACAACAGATGTTGGTGAGCATGTGGAGAAAGAGGATCTCTTTTGCATTGTTGGTGGGAATGCAAGCTGGTGCAGCCACTCTGGGAAAGAGTATGGAGGTTTCTCAAAAAACTAAAAATAGAGCTACCCTACAACCCAGCAATTACACTACTAGGTATTTTTCTAAGGGATACAGGTATGCTGTTTCAAAGGGGCACATGCACCCCAATGTTTATAGCAGCACTATCAACAATAGCCAAAGTATGGGAAGAGCCCAAATGTCCATCGACAGATGAATGGATAAAGAAGATGTGGTATATGTATACAATGGAGTATTACTTGGCAATCAAAAAGAATGAAACCTTGCCATTTGCAACTATGTGGATGGAACTAGAGGGTATTATGCTAAGTGAAATTAGAGAAAGACAAATATCATATGACTTCACTCATATGAGGACTTTAAGAGACAAAATAGATGAACATAAGGGAAGGGAAGCAAAAAGAATATAAAAATAGGGAGGGGGGAAAAACATAAGAGGCTCTTAAATATGAAGAACAAACAGAGAGTTACTGGAAGCGTTGTGCGAAGGGGGATGGGCTAAATGGGTAAGGGGCATTAAGGAATCTACTCCTGAAATCATTGTTGCACTATATGTTAACTAACTTGGATGTAAATTAAAAATTAAGTTAAAAAAAAAAGGAAATTGAATCAGTAATCAAAAATGTACCAATAAACAAGAGTCCAGGGTCAGAAGGCTTCCTGGGGGATTTCTATCAAACATTTAAAGAAGTTATTACCTATTCTTTTGAAAGTGTTCCCAAAGAATTGAAAATGAAGGAAAACTTCCAAACTCATTCTATGAGCCCAGCATTACCTCAAATCCAAAACCAAAGACCTCACTAAAAAAGAGAACAGACCAATTTCCCTAATGAACGTGGATGCAAAAATTCTCAACAAGATACTAGAAAATCAAATAAGATACTAACAATGATATATTAAAGGAATTATTCACTGCAATCAAGTGGGATTTATTCCTGGGATGCAGGGGTGGTTCAATATCCTCAAATCAATCAACATGATATACCACATTAATAAAAGAAAGGATAAGAACCACATGATCCTCTCAACAAATGCAGAAAAAGAATTTGACAAAATAGAGCATCCATTCTTGATAAAAACCCTCAAGAAAGTAGGGATAGAATGATCATACCTCAACATCATTAAGGCCATATACAAGAGACCCACAACTAATATCATCCTCAATGTAGAAAAACTGAAGGCTTTCCCCCTAAGGTAAGGAACACACAGGGATGTCCATTCTCACCACTGTTGTTCAAGATAGTACTGGAAGCCCTAACCTTAGCAATCAGACAACAAAAAAGAAATAAAAGGCATACAAATCAGCAAGGAAGAAGTCAAACTTTCACTCTCCACAGACGACATGACACTCTACATGGAAAACCTGACAGACTCCACCAAAAAACTGCTAGAATTGATACATGCATTCAGCAAAGATACAGGATATAAAATCAATATACAGAAATCAGTAGCATGTCTATACACCAATAATAAAGCAGCAGAAAGAGAAATCAAGGAATCAATCCCATTTACAGTTGCACCAAAAACATTAAGATATTTAGGAATAAACTAACCAAAGAGGTAAAAGATCTGTATGCTGAAAACTATAGAATGCTTATCAAAGAAATTGAAGAAAACACACGTGGAAAAACATTCCATGTTCTTCCATGGATTGGAAGAACAAATATTGTTAAAATGTCAATACTATCCACCAAAGTAGTATTCAATGCAATCCCTTTCAAAATAACACCAACATTCTTCACAGAGCTAGAACAATTCTAAAATTTGTATGGAAAAAGAAAAGACCCTGAAGAGCCAAAGTAATATTGAAAAAAGAAAACCAAAACTGGAGGCATCCACAATTCCAGACTTCAAACTGTATTACAAAGCTTTAATCATCAAGACAGTATGGTACTGACACAAAAACAGACACATAGATCAATGGAACAGAACAGAAAACCCAGAAATGCATCCACAAACATATGGCCAACTGATCTTTGACAAAGCAGGAAAGAATATCCAAAATCTATAAAGAACTTATCAAACTCAACACCCAAAAAAACAAATAATCCAGCAAAGAAATGGGCAAAAGACATGAATAGACATTTTTCCAAAGAAGACATCCAGATGGCTAACAGACACATGAAAGGATGCTCAATATCACTTGTCATCAGGGAAATACACATCAAAACCACAATGAGAGGGGCGCCTGGGTGGCTCAGTCGGTTGGGCAGCTGACTTCGGCTCAGGTCATGATCTTACGGTTTGTGAGTTTGAGCCCCACATCAGGCTCTGTGCTGACAGCTCAGAGCCTGGAGCGTGCTTTGGATTCTGTGTCTTCCCCTCTCTCTGCCTCTCCCCTGCTCATGCTCAGTCTCTATCTCTCAGTAATGAATAAATGTTAAAAATAGAAATTTTTTAAAAATTTTAAAAAATTAAAAAAAAACACAATGAGATACCATCCCACACCTGTCAGAATGGCTAAAATTAACAACTCAGGAAACAACAAATATTGGTGAGGATGCGAATAAAGGGAAACTTTTTTACACTGTTGCTGGGAATGCAAACTGGTGCATTCAGTATGGAGGTTCCTGAAAAAATTACAAATATAACTACCCTATGGCCCAGCAATTGCACTACTAGGTATTTATCCAAAGGATATAAAAATTCTGATTCCAAAGGGCAATGTTTACAGCAGTGCTATCAACAATAGCCAAATTACACAAAGAGCCCAAATATCCATTGACTGATGAATGGATAAAGATGTATATATACACAATGGAATATTAAGCAGTGATCAAAAAGAATAAAATCTTGCCCTTTGCAACAATGTGGGTGAAACTAGAGTATATTATGCTAACTGAAATAAGTCAGAGAAAGACAAATATCATAGGATTTCACTCATAAGTGGAATTTAAGAAACAAAACAGATGAACATAGGGGAAGGGAAGGAAAAATAAAATAACATAAAAACAGAGAGGAAGGCAAATCATAAAAGACTCTTAAATACAGAGAACAAACTGAGGGTTGCTGGAAGGGGAGATGGATGAGGGTGGGCTAAATGTGTGATAGGCATTAAGGAGGGCACTTGTTGGGATGAGCACTGGGTGTTATATGTAAGAGATGAATCACTAAATTCTACTCCTGAGACATAACTACATTATGTGTTAACTAACTTGAATTTAAATTTAAAGAAAAGAAAGGGAGAGCATCGGAGAATAAATAAAAATTTTAAAGAAAAAAAAGAGAAAAATATTAGCAAACCAAATCCATCCATATAAAAGAATTATGCACAATGAAGAAGGGAGATTTATCCCAGGAATGCAAAGTTGTTTTAACATTTAAAAATTGTTCATCTTAGTACATGATATTAATAGAGTGAAGGATAAAAACCACAAGATCATGTCAATGGATGTGGGAAAAGTATTTGAAAAAGTCCAACATCCATTTTCTTATAATTTTTTACTGTATATTTATTTTTGAGAGAGAGAGAGAGTGTGTGTGTGTGAGTGTGAGCCGGGGAGGGGCAGAGAGGAAGGGAGACACAGAATCCTAAGCAAGCTCCAGAGTCTGAGCTGTCAGCACAGAGCCTGATGCATGGCTCAAACCCATGAACTGTGAGATCATGACCTGAGCTGAAGTTGGATGCTTGACTGACTGAGCCACCTAGGCACCCCTCTAACATCCATTTATGATAAAACTTTCAACAAACTAGGAATAGAAGAGAACCTCCTCAACCTGATGAAGATCCAACAGTTAACATCATACTTAACGGTGAAAGAATGAATAGTTTCTCTATAAGACCTGGAACAAGTCAAAGATGTTGTCACCACTTCTGGTCAACGTGGAGGGTCTAGCCAGTTCAATGAAGAAGGAAAAAGAAATTAAAGGCATCCAGGTTGGAAATAAAGAGTAGAACTGCCTTTATTCACAGATGACATAATCCAGTATGTAGTAAATACCAAAGAATATAAAGAACCCTTTATGTCACTCTCAATCGTTCTCTCCCTCTCCTAACAAATCAGTTTACAAAGATCATAGGATGCAAGGTCAATATATAAAAATCGCCTGTATTTTTGTATATTAGCAATAAGCAATCTAGAATAAAATTAAGAGAATCATTCCAGTCATAATAGCATCAAAAAAAAATACTTAGGAAATTAAGAAGTGCAAGTCGTGTATACTGAAAATTACAAAATACTGCTGATAGAAATTAAAGAAGATCTAAGTAAATGGAAAGATGTTCCATATTCATGGATTTGAAAACAATATTGTCAAGGCTGCAATTCTCTCCAAATTATCTATAAATTCAATATTGTATCTATCAAAATCCTTTCAGGCTTTTTTTAATTGACAGACTAATCCTAAAATGTATATGGAAATGCAAAGGACCTAAAATAGCCAGGGGCGCCTGGGTGGCTCATTCGGTTGAGTGCCCAAGTTTGGCTCAGGTCATGATCTTGCAGTTCGTGAGTTCCAGCCCCATGTTGGGCTGTGTGCTGGCAGGTTGGAGCCTAGAGCCTGCTTCAGATTCCATGTCTCCCTCTCTGCCCATTCCCCACTTGTGCTCCCCCCACCTCAAAAATAAATAAACATTTAAAATAGCCACACAAAAAAAGTACATTATCCAATTTCAAAACTTCCTATAAAGCTACAGTGATGAAGACTGTGTGGTTATGTAGATCAATAGAAAATAATTGAGAATTCACAACTAAATCCTTATTTGTATGCCAAATTGATTTTCAACAAAGCTACAAAGATAATTCAGTGGGGGAAAGGATAGTCTTTGAATAAATGATGCTGTGACAAATGAATATCCACATGCCACAAAAAAGTAGACATTTACCTCACACCATACACAGAAATTAACCCAAAATAGATCATAGACCTAAATGTAAGAGCTAAAACTATAAAACTTCTGAAGAAAATATAGCAGAAAACTCTCTGTGGCTGAGGAGAGTTCTTAGATACAATTTAAAACATGATTTATAAAAGAAAAATTGATAAATTATAATTCATTTTTTTAAGTTTTGTCTTTGAAACATACCATTAAGAGAGAAAAAAAGCAACAGACTAAGAGAAAATACTTGCAAATTATATATCTGATAGAAGCATTGGATCCAGAATACATGAAAAATTTTTACAGCTCAATAAGAAGACAAAATGACACAACTGAAAAAGTAGACATGTTTGAATCGACATATTACTACAAAAGATACATGAATGGCTAACACACACATGAAAAGATGCTTAACATTACTGGTCATATGAAAATTAAAACCCCAAAGGAATACCACTTCACACTTACCAAAAACGCTGTAATAAAAAAAGATATTAAGTGTTGGTGAAGATTAGAACCTTTTCTAATAAGACTTTGTCTCTTAAGCACTATGAGATTAAGGGAGATTCCCCTCTTTTAAGTCTTCATTCTAACTCCCCAGGCTCTCATACATAGCCCCAGAACTCAGCAAGTATCATTTAGTATAGTGGACACTGTGGCTGCACCACCCAGGTCCCTCTGCAGGTCTGAAACACTCATTCCCCAAGCTGCCACAAGTATTATCAGCTGAAGGTTCACAGCTGTATTCCCCTTCTGGGGATTGCACTTGACTAAAGAAAGGTTACGCCTCATCCTCAGGGACAACCTGCATCCAATGACTCGTTAATTTAAATCCAAAGATTCAACTCTTTCACCTCAACTGGGGACATCTTTAAATAGCTATTACAGCTTCAGAGCTCCCTGAAAGATTGGCTAAGGCCAGTTTTGCAACTGTATGTATCACCATTCAACAAGTTCTACCATTCCCTCGTTCTTTTGCTCCCTCAAAGGTGTTGAGACAACTCCCCAATAAATCTCCAAATGCAAACCTCAGATTTAGTATATGTTTTCTGAGGACCACAACTTGCAACATGGGTAGAGACCCACCTCATGGACCACACCTGATTCTTAGACCACGTCCAGAGCCTGTAAATGCTACCATTGGGGAAGGGGGGCGGGGGAGGAGATGGCCACTCACCTCAGGAGAGCTCCTCCCTGTCTGGAATTCCTATTCACCTAGTTCTTGTTGCTTTCACAGTTCTCATATGTCTTCAAACATACTACTTTTTAAATTTTTCCATATTTTTCTGGTTGTTGCAGGGTGGGTGGTGGAATCCCACAACCTACCACACCCCATCCAGAAGTAGAAAGCTCTAGACACAGATTCTCAAAACTCCAAATGTATGGATATTGAACTGTAGTCCAAGAAGTTATTTATCTTATTTATATTACTTATATATTGTTAAATTTGCTGAAATTTTTATTGTCAAATGTAATGAAATATTTCATGTACTCTTAAAAATAATACGGATTCTTCAATGTAATTGTTCAATGTAATGCCCCTTATATTGTCATGGGACCAAGCCTGTTAATTGTTTTGTTCAAATCTTTATCCTTACTGATTTTTTTCTACTTGAACTGTTTCTGAAAAATAGTAAAATCTCCCATCACTATCATAAACTTGTCAATTTTCCTTGTAGTTCTCTCCATATTTGCTTTATACATTTTGGACCAATGTTGTTTGATGCATTAAGTTTAGAATTGTTCTGACTTCCTGGTGAAATGAAACTTGAGACTTTAATGATTTTTGTTATCTCTAGTAATGCCTTTGCTTCTACTTTTACTAATATCAACACAGCTCTACCATCTTGCCTCTTTCTTCTGCAATTCATTATTTATTCAGATGGTTAAGCTCTTCTACTGGCTGGTGAATGGTGAACACTGAAATTATTTCTCCTCCAGAACTATATTCCCAGATGGTATGAATATATGGTTAAACTAGCATTAATACATGTCATCATTTTATCAATCACATAATAGAACAAAGTATCCAGGTATCCAAATACGAATTTACTGAGTTCAAAAAGCATATAAAATATTAGATGCTTGATCACTTCATTATTGGAAACTCACTTCTTTTTTGATTGGAAGACAAGAAAAAATATGCTTCAAAGAAAAATAGTTAATAAACAACTTCCAATAGATATGAATTACAAGATTTCAGAAATATTATAAATAAGAAATATTTTAGCTACAAAGCATCTCAGCCTTAATTTTTAACTAAATAAAAGACCTATTCTATACATCCTGCACAAGACAAAGGCAACACTTTACTGGAGATATTTCATAGCCTCCTCCCACTCTGTCTTCAGGCCCTCTTCCTCTAAGTTGTACCCCAACTGTAAACATAAAGTAACTGTAAGACTTTTTTGTCTGAAGACATTACACACATGTGCTTCTGTACAACGTGTATTTTATATGAACTTTTAACCACACATTTGTGATTTTTCAAAATGGAGGCATTCATAACAGCACAAAATGAGCTTTATAGAAAGACATTAAATAATCCCCATAAGCCTTGGTAAGAATCCAATAAAATGAATTTTTGCTAAAACCTGATGTATATCGGTACGCTTGTAGGGTGGCAAACATGAATAACCACATAGGTCCTATTGGCAATATTTGAAATGACTAAAGGAATAAACCACATATGGTTTCCAGTGCTATTCATAATCTAGGATTATAATTCTGCATGATACTAAAAATACACAAGTATTGTGCTGGATATTTTGGCACCTAATCTCTCAATTTCTTACACATTATTTCTGGCATGGGAATAGTAGTAAGCCAAACATAGAGGCTGCAATTCTGTCAAGCTTGGTCCTTTTTCAATATTCCTATGGAAGCTTCATTAGACTTGTCATTCATTAAGCCTACATGTTGGCTAATATGTACGATAATTAAGTCCTGTCTCAAGTTCCATTTCCAAGGCAACAGCATCAGGCAGCCAAGTTTTATTGAATGTAACAATTGTTTCTATGACCACTGGAGGCTTTGTAGCACAGCCGCATTTTAGAACAGTATTTCTCCAAATACAGAAGTTGCTTAGTGTTAAAAGCTCCATGCCACTTTTGTCTTATAAACTGTACTGCATGTTCATTTTTCATTCCACCTTCAATTAGTGCTAGGGCAACAAGCACTGGAGTTCTCCCAAGACCTGCAACACAGTGAACATCAATACAACAACCAGGTTCTTCACGAAATTTAATGTTGACAAGACTTAACCAGTCCTCAACAATCTGGTTAGATGGTGATGAACCATCATCAAAGGGCCAATCCAGCACCTGGATGCCTTCTTTCTCCACAAGAGCAGTGTTGTAGGTTGCTTCACATACTCTTACTATTGTAGTAACTCCATATTCCTTAAGTTCTTCTATAAATTTGTTGAAGGTTGCACTGGTTGGACTGTGTGTAATAAGAAATTTCATGTTCCTGTATGTGACTTCCACCAGGGCTGGCCGGTTCATTGGAGCCATGTTAATTTAGTTAAAATATTCAATACGGCTACGAAAAAATGTTTTAAAGTTTTGAATACAGAAATTATGTAAAGCAAACAAAGTATCCTCTAATATATTCCACTGGAAATTCTCAATGATTTAAATATGTAATAGAGAGTAACAGGAAATGAAATGAACCTAACAGGAAATAATCCCTCAGTTCGGTATACTGAGTCCATGGAAAGGATGTGCACCCAGGTTTACCCCATCCAGGTCAAAATTCTTGTAAAATGCTCCGATGATGTCAACTGTGCACTTCTGTGCCCAGGATAAGGGCTCTTATGGAGGTTTCTTGGTGCAGTAGTATGAATCTCTCCAGTTCACTCGTCCTCATAAAGGTTGTGCTGTGCCTGGCAGTAATCTCTGGGGCCCTTCAGAAACTCCATAAATGTGTGACCAAGAATACCACAGAAAGGCACCCGTTTACTCATTAAAGACTGTGGCTTAATTATACAACTGTTCCCGTGGAGGCGACACAGGGGGCAGCGGTGGCCTTGACTGCAGGGCAGGAAGCTGCAGTGGTTGTCCTGGGGCAGCAGCGACTGGACACCTGGCTCTACTATGCGCCAGCCTCCAAGAAGCCAATCCGCAGGCATTCAGGTGTTCTTGCATTTCAAGAGCTCACTTTCACAGCTGGTGTGACGTGTGCTCCTCTCCACCAATCACAGGAGTGGGGAGGGGCACAAGAAGCTGCCACAAGAAGCTTTGAGCGTGAGGCCTTCCTCACAGCGGACCTCACTACCAGTGCTGGTTGAGGAAGAGAGGCATGGGGGACCCTGAGCTTCCTTCCTCTTCCTAGGAAGGAGGTGGGAGGGACACGGGAGGGTGTGAGGGGATGGGTGGGGGTGGGCGTGAAACAAATCCTGAAAGAAGCTGAAAAGAGACACAGAAGTGGACTATGATGGGCAGGAAAGGGAAGGTACTGGAGGAAGAATCCCATCCATTCCATTGACTTTGACTGATAAACCTTTTATCATTTGTTTCATGTTTTAGCTGTCTTTTGGGAACACATTGCTAGATTTTTTCTTTAATCCAGTCTGACAATATTAGTTTTTTAACTGAAGAAAATTAATTTATGTTGTTGTATTATTTTACATTGTTAATTATTTCTATATTTGCTGTTTTTGCTCTCGTTTTGTGCTATTTGACATATTTATCTCTTTTTTATCCTTCTTGATTTCTTTTGGATTAAGGTTTTTCTCTTCTAAATCCATATGCTAATTCTCTACTGTGTTGGAATGTTGTGATTGTGGTTCAAACTTCTCAGCAATTATTATAGTTTAGACACTCTTCTAAATCTAAACGGCTTTATGTAAATTCAAGTGGTACAACAACCGTATAAATTACATATTCTTTATTTCCATATCTCTGATTTAAAAAACAAATAAAACCTAGGCGCAGAAAAGTTTTTTCCCCTAAGTTACATAGTAGTAAATGTCAGGGCTGATATTTGAATCCTGAAATTCTGGCTCTAGAGTCTAACTCTCTAATATATATGTGTCCTATCATATATTTTATTTTTATTCTTTTATTACTTAAATAGCTTAGAAGAAGTCAAACATTCAAAATCCTTTCTCATGTCTTGAAGGAATTCAACATGATATATATATATACATATATATATGTATATACACATACATACATACACATACATATATTGGTTTTTTCTTTGGCAGAGAAAGAGTGCACATGCACGTGAGTAGGGGAGGGGTAGAGGGAGGTGGGAAGGGAGAGAATCCTAAGCAGGCTCCAAGCTGTCAGCTCAGAGCCCAATTCAGGGCTCAATCTCATGAGCCATGGGATCATGACCTGAGCCAAAATCAAGAGTTGGATGCTTAACCTAGTGAGCCACCCAGGCACCCCTCAACAACTTTAAATATTAATATTGTCAAGCATTTTTGTAACCCCACAAATTACAATGTTTACAAAAAGTCTTTGCTTAAATTTGCCCAATATAAGTGATCAGTTTCTACATTCACTATTCCTTCCTTGCATCTCTACTCTCTCTTATAAGGTTATTTTTTTTATCCAAGAGCATCTTTTATCCAGGAGCATTTCCAAAAGCTTTAATAAGTTTTTTTTTCTAAAATTCTCTTATTTGGGTTTCATTCTTAATAGTTTTGATAGGTATTTAATTTTACATTGACATGTATTTTCTTAGCCCTTTGAAGACATTCCTTGTTTCAGATTTCCTCTGTAATAGCCATAGAATTCTCTAAAATGTCTAGTGTTTGATGGGGTACTTGGGTGGCTCAGTCAGTTAAGCATCTGACGTTTGATTTCAGCTCAGGTCATCATCTCATGAGATCAAGCCCCACATTGGACTCTGTAGGAAATAAGCTTAGGAATTCCCCACGCTTACACCAATGGGTTAACAAGGCATAAAGAAGTACAAAACCATAAGATGCTCTCACCCAAGTTTGGGTAAACAAGATTAGCACCCCAGAATAGGGAGGTGCAAAGGCTCTGCACCCCCCAGAATAGAGAGGGAGGAGCAAAGGCTCCAGAATAGAGAGGGGCACAAAGGCACCCAATACAAAGGTATATGAGGTAAGCAAGATTAGGCATTCAGGGTGGAAGTGCCCCCCAATTTAGTACTTTAGCAGAAAGCTGCTTCACAGAAGAGAAAGACCAAGTCAGGCAAACAGATAAATTGGACTACAGACCACTGCACTGCAGGCGAAGTAGCCCAGAATGGAGATGGTTAACCAAAGAAAAGGTGACTTGTTAACCCTGAGATTATTTCCCCTATCTGTCTTATCCCCTCGGCTAGCTAAGATAAACAGACATGGCACCTCCTATCTGCTGTTAACAACCATCTGCCCATCTGCTCGGCGCCAGGATTTTGTTTTATATTGACCCAAACCCAAACCCCTTATATCTTCAAAACCCCCTTTTCCCTCACATCCGCAAGTTAATGTTCCCAGTTTCTTTGTCTCTTTGTACACGCCCATCACGTTTGTAATCCTTCTGATCTTAATAAACAGGGCAAGGACCCTTATTCGGGGCTCTTGTCTTTTCCTGGACATTAGCCATCTCTTGTTTTTCATCCTCTATCCTGCTCTTTTGCTGGCCTAAAGAGAACTTTAGAGTTAGAGTCCTACAACAGGGCTCTAAGCTGACAGCGCAGAGTCTGCTTGGGATTTTCTCTCTCTCTCTCTCTCTCTCTCTCTCTCTCTCTCTGCCCCTCCACCATTCATTCTCTGTCTCTCAAAAATAAACATTTAAAAACAAACAAACAAATAAATAAATATCTACTTTTTGAGCATAACATGATACCAAAAACAGACAGTACAAAAAAGAAAACTATAGGCCAATATCCCTGATGAACATATATGTAAAAATCTTCAACAAAGTAATTAGCAAACCACTTTCAATAATACATTAAAAAGCTCGTTCACTATGATAAAGTAGAATTTATTCAGGGGATGCAAGAATGGTTCAATACTTGCAAATCAATCAACACGATACACTACATTAATAAAGATAAAGGATAAAAATCATATGATCATCTCAATATATGCAGAAAGAGCACTTGTCAAAATTCAACATCTGTTCATGATAAAAACTCTTAAAGTGGATTTAGAGGGAATATACTCAACATAATAAAGACCATTTATGGCAAATCCACAGGTAACATCATCCTTAATGCTGAAAAATGGAGAACTTTTCCTTTAAGATCAGGAATAAGACAAGAATGTCCACTCTCACCACTTTTATTCAACATAGTACTGGAAGTCTTAGCCACAGTAATAAGACAAGAAAAAGAAAGAAAAGACATCCAGACTAGTAAGGAAGAAGTTAATCTGTCACTTTTTGCCAATGACATAATATCATACATGGAAAATCCTGAAGATTCCACCAAAATCTGTTAGAATAAGTGAACTTAGTAAAGTTGTAGGATACAAAATTAACACAGAAATCTGTTGCATTTCTATATACCAATAAAAGAATAGCAGAAAGTGAAATTCAGAAAACAATTCCATTTAAAATTGCACCAAATAGAAGGAAATAACTGGGAATAAATTTGACCAAAGAGGCAAAAGATCTATACTCTGAAAACCCTAAGACACTGAAAAAGAAAACTGAAGATGATACAAACAAATGGAAAGATATTCCATACTCATGGGTTGGAAGAACAAACATTGTTAAAATATCCATACTACTGAAAGCAATTACATTCAATGTAATTCTTATCAATATCAACAGCATTTTTCACTAAACCAGAACAAATACTAAAATTTGTATGGAACAACAGAAGACCACAAATAGCCAAAGCAATCTTGAGAAAGAACAAAAAAACTACAGATTTCAAAATCCCACATTTCAAGGTATACTACAGACCCGTTATAATCAAAATAGACACCTAGATCAATGGAACAAAACAGAGTCCAGAAATAACACCACACATATATGGTCATGTAATTTATGACAAAAGAGGCAAAAACACACAATGGGGAAAAGATAGTCTCTTCAATAAATGGTGCTGGGAAAACTGGACCGCTACATGCAAAAGAATGAAAGTAGACCACTTTCTTATACTTTACACAAATATTAACTCAAAATAGATTAAATGCCTAAATGTGAGGCCTGAAACCTATAAGTACTAGAAGAAAACATAGGTAAGTAGTCTCTTTGACATCAATCTTAGAAACATGTTTCTAGATATGTCTTCTTAAGCAAGGGAAACAAAAGCAGAAATAAACTATTGGGAGAATACAGAAATAAAATGCTTTTGGGTGCCTGGGTTGCTCAGTTGGTTAAGCATCCAACTCTTGATTTCGGTTCAAGTAATGATCACACAGTTCATGAGATCAAGCCCCACATCAGGCTCTATTCTGATAGCACGGGGCCTGCTTGGGATGTTCACTCTCTCTCTCTCTCTCTCAAAATAAATAAACATTTTTTTTAAAACATCTTTTGCACAGTGAAGAAAACCATCAACAGAATTAAAAGACAACCTACTGAATGGGAGAAGATATTTGCAAATGATATATCCTATAAGGAGTTAATATCCAAAATATATATTAAAAAAAAGTTCTACAACACACACACACACACACACACACACACACACACACACACACACCACACACACACCAAATAATCCAATTTTAAAATGGGCAGAGGACCTGAACAGGTGTTTTTCCAAAAAAGACATACAGATGGCCAACAGACACCTGAAAGCATGCTCAAATCACTAATCATCAGGGAAATGCAAATAAAACCCACAATGAGATATCACCTTACACCTGTCAGAATGGCTAGTATCAAAAAGACAAAAAATAACAAGTCTGGCAAGAATGTGGAGGAAAATAAACCCTTGAACACTGTTGGTGGGGATGTAAACTGGTGCAGCCACTATGGAAAACATTATGGATATTCCTCAAAAAATTAAAAATAAGAATATCATATGATCCAATAATTCTTCCTTTGGGTATTTATCCAAAGAAAATGCAAACACTAATTCAAAAACATATATGTGGTCCTATGCTTATTGCAGCATTATGTACAAGAGCCAAGATATGGAACCAATCTAAGTGTTCAATGATAGATGAATGGATAAAGAAGAAGTGGTATATATATGCAATGGAATATTACTCAGCCATAAAAAAGAATGAGATCTTGCCATTTGTAACAACATGGATGGACCTAGAGGGTATTATACTAAGTGAAATAAGTCAGACGGAGAAAGGCAACTACCATGTAATTTCACTTACGTGTGGAAACTAAAAAACAAAACAAACAAAGAAAGACTTAAATACAAAGAACAAACCAGTGGTTTCTAGAGAGGATATGGGAAAGGAATGGGTAAAACAAATAAAGGGGATTAAGAGGTACAAACTTCCAGTTATGGAATAAATTAAGTCATGAAGATGCAAAGTACAGCATAGGGAATATAGTCAATAATATCATAATAACATTGTATGGTAACAGTGCCAACACTGTTTTGTGAGTCATGTATAGAAATGTTGAATCAATATGTTGTACATCTGAAGCTAATATAACAATGTATGCAACAATATAACAATATATGTTAATTAAACTCAAAATTTTTTAAAGCAGAAACAGACCCATAAATACAGAGAACAAACTGGTGGTTTTCAGAGGGGAAGGGAGTGGGGGCATGGGCAAAATGGGTGAAGGGGATTGAGAGGTATAGACTCCCATTCATTCCAATTATCGAATGAGTACGTCATGGGGATGAAATGTTCGGCAGAAGGAATATAGTGAATGGTATTGTAATAGCATTGTATACTGACAGATGGTAGCTACAATTTTGGTGAACTATATAGCATACAGTTGTCAAATCACTATGTCGTACACCTGAAACCAATATAGCATTGTGTGTCAACCAAACTTCAAGAAAAATAAAATGTCTAGGATTTGTTTCCTGGCCTATGCATGGCCAACAATAATAAAGCTCAATTTCTTCCCTCTTTCTTCTTCCTTCCCTCTTCTCTCTTTTCTTCCTTTTTCCTTTCTTAATTTCTTCTATAATAACTCAGTTCACTAGATGGAGTGGAGCAAGGCAGTTGTCTGTACAGGGGTGCAGAGGATACTAGAGTATGGGGTTGGGGGAGAAGGGCTTTCAAGCAACAGTAGGGGTGGTAGTAGCAGCCTCATACAAAGCCCAAGCAGAGTGGAGAGGACATATACATAAGTATTTATCCAATAATAATACATTGGGGATAATGGGGATCAGTTCTCACTGTCAGATAGGAGTTACAAATACAGAAAGGGAGAAAAGTAGAAATAACTCTAGGATTTTGAATTGGAATTGGTTGTATCTGTGTGAACTCTTAACACAGAGGAAAGAGTTATGGTGATACAGATGTGTGTGTGTGTGTGTGTGTGTGTGTGTGTGTGTGTGTGTGTGAATTCCCCAGCTTCATCCACAGAGAGCAAAGAGAGCCTGAAACAATGACATCCCACTAGCAATGAGAACAACTAGCACTCATATCATGGTTTCTTAATACCATTCTCCATTAAAAGGAACCAAGTCTCCTTAAAGAAATGGCTGGTTTCAGAGCTAAGGCAGGAAAAATACAAGAGTTGCCTGGAACATACCTTGTTATGACAGCAAGAAAGTTTTCAAAGAATGATAGGAATATGCCAAAAGGACAGAGAAAACAAACCAAGGGAGTTTAAAGAGACCTAAATGTTACGTGGATGGGATCACAACTAAATGTAATGTGGATGGGATCTTGGAAGAGAAAAAGGACGTTAGGGTTAAACCAGTGCAATGTGAGTAAAGTATGAAGTTTAGTTAATGGTAAAGTACCAATGTTGGTTCCTTAGTTATGACTAAAGTATCATAGAAATAGAAGATGTTAACAATGGGGGAACTAGGTTAGGAATATGCAAGGAACTCTATAGAACCATTCTAAGATCTGTAAAAGCATAGAAGCCAGTTTTAAGGGCTCCCATTGGTCATGATTTTTTTATCAATGCACTGAATAAAATAGATACCCTTAAGTCTATGCTGATACACTAAATAGAAGCAAACACTTTGCCTTACAGTAGAATACCAACTAATAATGTAACAGGAATGGTAGAATTTAAAAAGCCCTGTATTTAGCAATCATTATCATAATTATTCATTTAGCAAAGAAATATCAATAGATGCTAGAACTAGTGGGTGAAAGTTGATAAGGAATGGGATACTTATTTACATTCCAAATTACCTACCACAAAAAAACCAATTTGTTAAAAAAGAGAGTGCTAAACTTGGCAGGCATCCCTTAATCAAATGAACAAAATTAACATGACTAGTAATGGAACAAATTGAATTGTGTACCACCTGATAGGAGGATTGCAAGGAACATAGCATCCCACCTGTGATATTCCTGACAAAAAATATGTTAATGGAATTTTATGATGAGGAAAAATCTGACAAATCCAAATGGAAGGGCTGAAATCAAGGGTGTCAGCCATGGAAGTCAAGTAAATGCTGAAGACTGTTCCAGGTTGAAGAATATTAAAGGGATAATGGCAACTAAATGTAACACATTATTATAGATTTGGATCCTTTTGCTTAGAAGGACATCATTGGGACAACTGGAAAAATCTGAATTGAGTCTTTTAATTATATAGTAACAATGAATCAATATTAATTTTCTGATTTTGGTGATTATATTGTGGTTTTATGGGAGAATATCCTTATTCATAAGGTATCATATCCTAAAATATTCAGAATTGATAAGGCATATGTCAGCAACTTGCTTGCTTTTAGTTCTGGCTGGGGGTAAGGAGGACAGGAGGATATATATTTTTTAATTTTTTAATGTTTATTTATTTTTGAGAGAGAGAGAGTGAGAGTGCAAGCAGGGGAGGGGAAGAGAGAGAGGGAGACACAAAATCTGAAACACGTTCCAGGCTATGACCTGTTAGCACACAGCCAGACATGGGGCTCAAACTCACAAACTGTGAGATGACCTGAGCTAAAATCAGACACGTAACCAATTGAGCCACCCAGACACCCCAGGATATTTTTTAACATTCTTGAATCTTCTCTGCAAGTTTGAAATAATTTCACATAAAAAAAATATCTTAAGTATTATTTTAAAAGACTCAGATCACAGATCCTTGCTGCTTAGATTCTTGCTCTTTGTGTTTGCCTCTGGGGACTTATTTTACAGCTTTACATTTTTAAAAGGTTTTTAAAATATTTTTGCTAGCATTGTCATTTATTTTGTAGCTCCCACCCCCCAAAATTTCAGGTTATGGCAGACTGGCAGTGTGCCCTGTGTTCCATTTTCCCCATATTTAGTACTAGCATTCCCTTAGTATTTCACTAGACATCACCACCAAGTTAGAGACTTCATTTCCCAAGTTCCCTTACAGCACAGTGGGGCCATGTGATTAAATTCTGGTCAATGGACCATGGACAGAAATAATGGTGCCACTTCCAATTTATACTCCTTTAAAAAATGCACACTTGTTCCCCTGCCCCTTTCTTCCTACTTGCTAATTGGGAAATGTTAAGAAATGGAGCAGTTGCCTTGACCCAGTGGTGGAAACCACAGGAGAACCTAGTAGAGACACCTACTATCTTAAGACTACTTATCTCTAGACTGTTTCTTGAGAGAAAAATACACTTCTGTCTTGGTTAAGCCACTGTTATTTGATCTCTGCTAAAGCACTATCCTAACAAAATTTAAGTACAACCTGACTTGGTAGAAAGGCAAAAGAAGGAAGAATAAAGACTCAAAATCACAATAAAACACCTTCTGATGCTGGCCAAGATAGAGTAAGCTCACCACAGGATTTCTCTCTGATCCTAGCTGAAGAGAATACCAATATCAACTATCTGAAGACACTGAAAAGTAAGCAATAGCAGAGAGATTGTGTAAGGAAGTCAAAACTTGAAGAATGACTGGCATAGTGATGAATTTACTGGTGAATTTATTCCTCCCCTTGCTTTGACCTAAGGGCAAATCTTTCTATCCAGAGAACCAGGAAAAAGGTCCCTTGTGAGCTGGACAATATGAAGAGAATGCCCTTTGTTCCTTTTTTTGTGCCTCCCTGGCGTGCCCCAAGGCCAGCAGCAGTCATGAAGCTGTGCAGGGGTGGCAGCAGCAGCAGTAGTGGTGGTGACATTGTAAACACCTAAGACCTGGAGAGACCCTGTCCTCGTGGCCAGAGAAACCAGGAAAACAGACCCCTGTGGTCAGAAGAATGGGAATAATATGTTATTTTATTCTGTCTTGTCCCTCACTGCTTTGCTCCAAGTTCAGCCCATCATGTGGAACTTTGGGACATCACAACGAGCCAAAACTCTGGAAAAAAAAATCATGGCTTTATAGCTAGAGGACTGGGAATAGGGGACTAAAGAATGAGGGAGAAATTCTAGTAAGAGAGCTGGAGAAAGTAATCTAATTCTATGTATGAGTCAATACAAATCTCAAGTTTACTCCCCAATTGCACATGTGAAAACACAACCTTTGAGAATTGAATTGACATCATAGCTATTATCTACAGAAAGAAAGAACTTATATTCTTGGGGCACCTGGGTGGTTCAGTCAGTTAAATGTCCAACTCTTTATTTCAGCTCAGGTCATGATCTCACAGTTTATGAGATCAAGCTCTTCATTGGGCTCTGTGGTGACAGCATAGAGTCTGCTTGCAAACTCTCTCTCCCTCTTTCTGCCCCTCCCCTGCTCATGCTTGCTCTCTTTCTCAAAATAAATAAACTTAAAAAAATTTTTTTAATGTTTATTTATTTTGAGAGAGAGAGAGAGAGAGAGACAGAGCATGAGCAGGGGAGGGGCAGAGAGAGAAGGAGACACAGAATCGAAGCTGGCTCCAGGCTCTGAGCTGTCACTACAGAGCCTGACGCAGGTCTCAAACTCACAGACCAGGAGATCATGACCTGAGCCGAAGTCAGATGCTCAACCAACTGAGCCACCCAGGGGCCCCTAAATAAACTAACTTAAAAACAAAAAAGGAACTTGTATTCTGAACATCAAGATCTAGCTTGCTTTAAAAAAAAAAAAAAATCAACATTTTCCAGATGATTTTAACAGGACCCAGAGTTTCACAATATTCAAAATGCCCAAGGGAGAGGGGCCAACATGGCGGAGAAGTAAGGGGATCCATACTTCCCGTGTCTCTCAAAGAAGGGCTGAAGCCAAAGGACTTTGAACCCCAAGAGTCTGGGAGGAAAAGAGACTGAGTCTACCAGGGAGAAACTGGGACAACCTGATGGGCTATAGGTGGGTGAATGCAAAGTGGGGGAGATAAAACGGGAAGTATAGGCACAGAGGGGAGGGATCCACTTCTGTGCAGAGACAAAGAAGAGAAAGCGCCGCTGGGGAAGCATAGGACTGTATCTGGACTAGAGAAAAAACCTCAGACCGGAACGGAGAGAGATCCCATCTCTAACTCCAGGTTAGAGGATCTCTAACTGCAGATCCCATCTTCCGACTGGGGCTGGCTGCCCTGTTGGTGCATCCAGGGAGGAGGGGAGCCACCTTCAGTTCGGTGGTAGATCAGGGGCACAGTCTGAAGCAGCAGAAACAGGTCCCCTCCCCTGAAGTCCTGCAGCACAGGGCAAAACCAGCCAGGACCGTATATTGGGAGGTGCTTCCCCAGTACCGGGGAGCATGAAGTGGGAGTTTAATTCCCAGCCACGCACCGGGGCAAAGGAGTTGTCTGACCAAGACAGATAGCCTCCTCTGCATCCACGGCACAGTGAGGATGGCTCCAAAGGAGTGATTTGGGACACCCGGTTGTGGAGGAAAGAGTGGGGTGTCGCATTTTTCTTGCCGCCACCACCAAGGCAGGGCCTTAGGGATTGGTAAGCAAGGCCCACAGTGGAGGCTGGACCAGCCTACACCCCTCTGCACTGGGTAACTGCATAATCTACTGGAGCGGGATAGACACTATGGACCCAGACGCCCCCACCCCCACCCCCCACCCCCCCTCCACCCCAGACCAGCGCTGCTGCATTGCCTGGATTAATTCTAGGACAATTCTTGCTATATAGATATATTCTCCCTTCCATTTCTCTTTCCTATCTCTTCCCTCCTGTAGGCTGGTTACTCTGGTTATTGGTTTGTTTAAACAGACATATTTAATCCATTCTCTTGATACATGTTCTACACCTCCTTCTTTACATTCCTTTCTCTCTCTCTGGAATAATCAAGCCATATAGTTTCACTGTCTGGGCAACTTTATCTTCATTTCCTTTTCCCCTTTCTCTCTCTCTGGATTAAGCCTTTTAGCCTCTCTGCCTGGTCAATGTTTATTTTTTCTTTTTCCCCACCCCTGTCATTTCTCTGTTTATATGTGCTCTTCCATCAGCACTGCCTCCACCCTGTTCTTTACTTGTAGCTGGTGTTTCTGGGTTTTTTGCTTTTGGATTGTTTTTAGTTTTTCTGTTTTTGTTTGTTTGTTTGTTTGTTGTATTTGTTTGTGTGTTGGCATGTTTTTATTTCCTATTTGTCTGTCTGCTTCTTTTCTTTTCCAGGGCTACTTCAAGGAACAAATCAAAGCAAACCTGGTGGAGTGTCCAAAAAATTACTATGAGTAGGGAAATAAAATAACCAAAGTCACAACAACAGAGAGCAAGTAACACTCTCCAAAAAACACCTCCTGAAGGGCCAGGCCCTGGACAGTGTATTTTTTAATTTTTTTTTAATGTTTTTATTTATTTTTGAGACAGAGAGAGACAGAGCATGAGCAGAGGAGGGGCAGAGAGAGAGGGAGACACAGAATCTGAAGGGGGCTCCAGGCTCTGAGCTGTCAGCACAGAGCCTGACACAGGGCTCGAACTCACAGACCATGAGATCATAACCTGAGCCAAAGTCAGAAGCTCAACCGACTGAGCCACCCAGGCACCTTGACCCCTGTTTAATATAGCAGTGCTCGCAGGTGCAGAGCACATAACAAGCTTTTAAAACTCATAAGGGACAGAAAACTAGCCAAAATGATGAAACAGCAGAATTCTCCTAATAGAATTCCAGGAAAAAGTCACAACCAAAGAATTGATAAAAACAGATATAAGCAACATAAATGAACAAGAATTTAGAATAATAGTCATAAAATTAATTACTTGGCTTGAAAAAAGCATAGAAGACAGCAGAGAATCTACTGCTACAGAGATCAAGGGACTAAAAAATAGTCATGATGAATTAAAAAAATGCTATAAATGAGGTACAAAATAAAATAGAGGTGGCCATAGTGCGGATGGGAGAGGCAGAGGGAAGAATAGGTGAATTAGAGGATAAAATTATGGAAAAAGAGGAAGTTGAGAAAAAGAGATTTTAAAAAATCCAAGATCATGAGGGGAGAATTAGAGAACTAAGTGATTCAATCAAATGGAACAATATCCATATCACAGGAATTCCAGAAGAAGAAAAGAGAGAGAAAGGGGCTGAAGATGTACTTGAACTAATCATGGCTGAGAACTTCCCTGATCTGGGAAACAGGCATTGAAATCCAAGAGGCACAGAGAACTCCCTTCAGACATAACTTGAATCGATCTTCTGCATGAGATATCATAGTGAAACTGGCAAACTACAAGGATAAAAAGAGAATTCTGAAAGCAGCTAGGGATAAACGGGACTTAACATGCAAAGGTAGACACATAAGGGTAGTAGCAGACCTATCTACTGAAACTTGGCAGGCCAGAAAGGAATGGCAGGAAATCTTCAATGTGATTAACAGGAAAAATATGCAGCAAAGAATCCTTTATCCAGCAAGTCTGTCATTCAGAATAGAAGGAGAGATAAAGCTTTTCCCAAACAAAAACTGAAGGAATTCATCACCACTAAACCAGGCTTACAAGAGATCCTAAGGGGGACTCTGTGAATGAAATGTTGCAAGGACCACAAAGTACCAGAGACATCACTACAAGCATGAGACCTGCAGACATCACAATGACTCTAAACCCAGATTTTTCAATAATAACACTGAATGTAAATGAACTAAATGCTCCAATTAAAAGACATAGGGTATCAGAATGCATAAAAAAAGACCCATCTATTTTCTGTCTATAGGAGACTCATTTTAGACCTGAGGACACCTTCAGATTGAAAGTGAGGGGACAGAGAACTATCTATCATGCTACTGGAAGTCAAAAGAAAGCTGAAGTAGCCATACTTATATCAAACAAACTAGACTTTAAATTAAAGGTTGTAACAAGAGATGAAGAAAGGCATTATATAATAATTACAGGGTCTATCCATCAGGAAGAACTAACAATTATAAATGTCTATGCACCGAATTCAGATGCACTCAAATATATAAAACAATTAATCACAAACATAAACAATTTTATTGATAAGAATGTGTTAGATGCAGGGGATTTTAATACTCCACTTACAACAATAGACAGGTCATCTAGACAGAGAATCAGTAATGAAACAATGGCCCTCAACAATACATTGGACCAGATGGACTTGACAGATATATTTAGAACTCTACATCCCAAAGCAGCAGAATATACTTTCTTCTTGAGTGCACATGGAACATTCTTCAAGATAGATCACATACTGGGCCACAAAACAACCCTCAATAAACACAAAAGAATTGAGATCATACCATGCACACTTTCAGATCACAATGCTATGAAACTTGAAATCAACCACAGGAAAAAATATGGAAAACCTCGAAAAGCATGGAGGTCAAAGAACATCCTACTAAAGAATGAATGGGTCAACCAGACAATTAGAGAAGAAATTTAAAAATATGTGGAAACAAATGAAAATGAAAATACAACAATCCAAACCCTTTGGAATGCAGAAAAGACAGTCCTAAGAGGAAAATACATTGCAATCCAGGCATATCTCAAGAAACAAGAAAAATCCCAAATATAAAATCTAACAGCACACCTAAAGGAATCAGAAGCAGAACAGCAAAGAAACCCCAAACCCAGTCAAAGAGGAGAAATAATAAAGATCAGAGCAGAAATAAACAATATAAAATCCAAAAAAATAAATAAAATTTTGATAAACCTCTAGCCAGGCTTCTCAAAAAGACAGAGGACCCAAATTGATAAAATCATGAATACAAATGGATTTATTACAGTCAATCCCTCAGAAATACAAGCAATCATTAGGGAATACTATGAAAAATTATATGCCAACAAACTGAACAACCTGGAAGAAATGGACAAATTCCTAAATACCCACAAACTTCCAAAACTCAAATGGGAAGAAATATAAAATTTGAACAGACCCATAACTAGTGAAGAAATTGAATCAGTTATCAAAAATCTCCCAGCAAATGAGTCCTGGACCAGATGGCTTCCCTGGGGAATTCTACCAGACCTTTAAAGCAGAGTTAATACCTATTCTTCTCAAGCTGTTCCAAAAAATAGAAATGGAAGGAAAACGTCTGGACTCATTCTATGAAGCCAGCATTACTTTGATTCCCAAACCAGACAGAGACCCAGCAAAAAAAGAGAACTACAGACCAATATCCCTGATGAATATGGATGCAAAAATTCTCAACAAGATACTAGCAAATAGAATTCAACAGCATATAAAAAGAATTATTCACCATGATCAAGTGGGATTCATTCCTGGGATGCAGGGCTGGTTCAATATTCACAAATCAATCAATGTGATGCATCACATTCATAAAAAAAAAAAGAACCATATGATCATGTCAATAGATGCGGAAAAAGCATATGACAAAACGCAGTATCCTTTCTTTATTTTTTTTTAACGTTTATTTATTTTTGAGACAGAGAGAGACAGAGCATGAACGGTGGAGGGTCAGAGAGAGGGAGACACAGAATCTGAAACAGGCTCCAGGCTCTGAGCTGTCAGCACAGAGCCCGACGCGGGGCTTGAACTCACGGACCGTGAGATCATGACCTGAGCTGAAGTCGGACGCTTAACCGACTGAGCCACCCAGGGGCCCCCAGTATCCTTTCTTAATAAAAACCCTCAAGAAAGTCAGGACAGAAGGAACATACTTAAACATCATAAAAGCCATTTATGAAAAGCCCACAGCTAATATCATCCTCAGTGGGGAAAAACTGAGAGCTTTCCCCCTGAGATCAGGAACATGACAGGGATGTCCACTCTCCAGCTATTGTTTAGCAGTGTTGGAAATCGTAGCATCGGTAATCAGACAAATAAAATGAAACAAAAGACATCCAAATTGGCAAAGATGAAGTCAAACTTTCACTTTTTGCAGATGACATGATACTATACATGGAAAACCCAACAGACTCCACCAAAAGTCTGCTAGAACTGATACATGAAATCAGCAAAGTTGCAGGGTACAAAATCAATGTACAGAAATCGGTTGCATTTTTATACACCAATAATGAAGCAACAGAAAGAGAAATAAAGAAACTGATCCCATTCACAATTGCACCAAGAACCATAAAATAGCTAGGAATAAACCTAACCAAAGATGTAAAAGATCTATATGCTGAAAACTATAGAAAGCTTCTGAAAGAAATTGAAGAAGACACAAAAAAATGGAAAAACATCCCATGCTCATGGATTGGAAGAATATTGTTAAAATGTCAATACTACCCAAAGCAATCTACACTTTCAATGCAATCCCAATCAAAATTGCACCAGCATTCTTCTCCAAGCTAGAACAAACAATCCTAAAATTTGTATGGAACCTCAAAAGATCCTGAATAGCCAAAGTAGTATTGAAAAAGAAAGCCAAAGCGTGAGGTATCACAATCCCAGACTTTACCTTTACTACAAAACTATAATCATCAAGACAGCATGGTATTGGCACAAAAACAGACACATAGACCAATAGAATAGAATAGAGAACCCAGAATTGGACCCACAAATGTATGACCAACTAATCTTTGACAAAGCAGGAAAGAGTATCCAATGGAAAAGACTGTCTCTTTAGCAAATGGTGCTGGGAGAACTGGACAGCAACATGCAGAAGAATGAAACTAGACCACTTTCTTACGACATACACAAAAATGAAATCAAAATGGATAAAGGACCTGAATGTGAGACAGATAATGTGTGAAGATAAAAAGCTTCTGCACTGCAATGGAAACAATCAACAAAACTAAAAGGCAACTGACTGAATGGGAAAAGATATTTGCAAATGACATATAGGATAAAGGGCTAGTAACCAAAACCTATAAAGAACTCATCAAACTCAACACCTGAAAACCAAATAATCCAGTGAAGAAATGGGCAGAAGACATGAGTAGACACTTTTCTAAAGAAGACATCCAGATGGCCAACAGACACATGAAAAGATGCTCAACATCACTCCTCATCAGGGAAATACAAATCAAACTGCAATGAGATACCACCTCATGCCAGTCAGAGTGGCTAAAATGAACAAATCAGGAGACTACAGATGCTGGCGAGGATGTGGAGAAACAGGAAGCCTCTTGCACTGTTGGTGGGAATGCAAACTGGTGCAGCCACTCTGGAAAGCAGTGTGGAGTTTCCTCAAAAAATTAAAAATAGAACTACCATATGACTCAGCAATAGCACTGCTAGGAATTTACCCAAGGGATACAGGAGTTATGATGCATAGGGGAACATGTACCCCAATGTTTATAGCAAGGCTTTCAACAATTGCCAAATTATGGAAAGAGCCTAAATGTCCATCAACTGACGAATGGATAAAGAAGATGTGGTTTATATATATAATGGAATACTACTTGGCAATGAGAAAGAATGAAATCTGGCCATTTGCAGCAACATGGATGGAACTGGAGGGTATAATCCTAAGTGAAATAAGTCAGTCAGAGAAAGACAGATACCATATGTTTTCACTCATGTGGATCTTGAGAAACTTAAAAGAAGACCATGGTGGAGGGAAAGGAGAAAAAGAAAAAGTTACAGAGAGGAAGGGAGGCAATCCATAAGAGACTCTTAGATACTGAGAACAAGCTGAGGGTTGATGGGGGGTGGGGGAAAGGGTAAAGTGGGTGATGGGCATTGAGGAGGGCACTTGTTGGGATGAGCACTGGGTATTGTATGGAGACCAGTTTGAAAATAAATTATATTTTTAAAAATGTCCAAGATACAATACAAAACTATTCAACATACCAAGAAAATGTAACTTATTTTCAAGGAAAAAGACAACAAATGCCAACCCAAGATCACCTCAATATTGAAATCCTCAGATAAAGTCCTTAAAGCAGATATTATAACCATAATCCATGAGGTAAAAGTAAAGATTATGAAATAAATGAAAAGATAGAAGTTCTCAGGAGAAACAGAAAATATTTTTTAAAAAAGGAAATTTTAGAACTGAAAAAAATATAATGCAAAATTCACTGTGGATTCAACAACACAACATCGATGATGAAGAAGAGAATCTGAATTTGAAGATAAATTAACAGAAATTATCCCATCTGAAAAATAGAGAAAAAAATGGTAAAAATAATAATTAATAAAGCCTTCAAGACCTGTGGGGATATATCAAAGGTTTAAAATACATTTCATTGGACTCCCAAAGGAGAGGAGATAGGTACAGAACAAAAATGTGAATAATGGACAAACCCTTCCCAAATTTGTTAAAAGACAAACATTTAAAGATTTGAGAAATTCAGTAAACGAAGCATAATAAACCCAAACACACCAAAGATATATTATAATAAAATTCTAAAAATCAAAAATAAAGAAAAAATCTTGAAAGCAGCCAGATAAAGACTCATTACATAAAGGGAGAACAATGATTCAGAAGGCTGAATTTTTCATCAGAAATCATGGAACCAGAAACAATAGAATGAAGTCCATTCAAAATGCTATTTCCAGCAAAAATGCCCTTCAGGTACAATGGCAAAATAAAGACACTCTAGGATGAATGAAAAACAAAATATACACTGTTATACACTGAATTGTTACCCCTCCAAATTCATGTGTTCAAGTCCTAACATCCAGTGCTTCAGAATGTGACTAGACATAGGATCTTTAAAGAGGTTAAGTTAAATTAAGTTAAAATGAGGACAGTAGAGTGGGCCCTAATCCAGTGGAACTGATGTCCTTAATAAAGGAGGAAATTAGGACACAGACACAAACTCAAAGCAAGCAAAAGATAGAAAATAACAAAGAGTAGAAATCAGTCACATTGAAAAAACACAAATTGAGAGAAACTAATGGAATCAAAAGCTGGTTCTTTGAAAGACCAATATATTTTTTAAAACTTCTAGCCAGACTGACCAAGAAAAAAAAGAAGACAAAAATTACTTATACTGAGAATCAAAGAGGGAATTTCACTACAAACACCACAGACATGAATAGGGAAAACTAACAACCGTATGCCCATAAATTCAACAATAGCTGAAAGTCCTTGATATGTCTTTCCAAAATTAAATTCATCATTTTAACCCTCCCAGCAAAGAAGACTCCAGGCCTGGATGGTTTCATTACTCAATTCTCCAAGTATGTAAGAAAGGACACCAATTATATACAATATCTTCCAGAAAATAGAAGAAAAGGGAACACTTCTCAACTCATTTTATAAGGTCATCATTGCCCTGATATCAAAACTTAAGGAAAACTCTACAAAAAATAATGTTACAAAATATGATCAGAACATTACAAGAAACCCATAACAAGCCTTTAACACATGACTTGTGAAACATCCTTCCTTCTCCACATCCTATCCCGCTATAATCCTGCAAAACCAAACCTAACTAAACCCCCAAGAAAGCCTTCAGGTACATGTATGCAGCTAAGACCCAAGGGAAAAATGCCAGGAACTTCAAGTATCTTACTGTATATCCCCTGATGCAGGGCTTGATGCGTGGAGTGGAACTTGGGCTGAATTTTAGATCCCAGTCACCCTGTTGTAAGCTAAACAATGGTCCCCTCAAACACCCATATCCTAATTCCTGGAACATGTGCATGTTATCTTCTATGACAATTAGGATTCTGCAAATGTAATTAAGGATCTTGAGATGGGGAAGTTATTCTGTAGTATCAGGTGAGCCCTGAAAGTAATCACAACTGTGTTTTTTAGAGAGTCAGAGGGAGATTTGACTGGTGGAGAAGTGAAGGCAGTGTAACAGAAGCAGAAAGACATTTGCGGATGCTACACTGCTAGCTTGGAGGATGGAGGAAAGGCCATGAGTCAAGGAATGTAAAGATGGGCTCTAGAAGCTAGAAAGGGCAAAGAAAAGGATTGTTCTCTCAGAGCCTTCAAAGGAACCAGCTCTCCCAACACTTTGACTTTAGCCCAGTGAGACTGATTTCACGCTTCTGACCTCCAGAGCTGTAAAAGAATACATTTATATTGTTGTGAGCAACTAGGTTTGTGATAATCCATCACAGCAGCAATAGAAAACTGGGAACTGGGAACCTTTGTACACAGCCCAATCTGCAGACCAAGATGGCCTGTGTGTAGTCCACTTCTTCCCCTTCTACACACAAACTAGTAATTAAGACACAGGCTGCAACTGGTTAGCATTTCTTCTTTCTTTATAGTTCTAAGGCCTCCCCCAGCCTGCAGCCTAGGCAGTGGGGCATATATTTTCATTTGTTCTATCTCTGGCTTCTTTCTCTCTGATCCTCACATGTATTGGAAGTAAAGTTCTTTTGGCGGGGAGGAGGCATGAGGCAAACAGCTACCTGCTTTTCTTGGGATACCTCAGAAGAAGGACATCTGGTTATGACAAGATAGGACCTAAGGATTCCTCAGTCTCCTGGCTGAATGCTATTTTAACACCATCTTAACCAGTAATGAATTCTAGCAAACTACACATTACTATAAGAGCACAGTAGAGAGAATTATATTAAAAGTGTGTTTGTCATATAGAAAACGATTTACATTAGTGGATTTTTAAATCACTTTTGTGTAATCAGAATTTTTACTGAAATAAAAAAGAAATTATCAGAATGCATTGCAGATGGATGGGGTAAGCAGAGCTCTATAAGACTTTTGTCTCAATTATATGTGTGAGCACAGGTTCTGTGTTGCAATATGAAATATATATTTCTTTTAGTGAGTCTTGGAAGGGTTTGAAAAATAATGGAGCATGTGCTTTCTGATAGCTATCCCAACTTTCACCTCACTGTTCTTGTGAAAATCCAAAGAGAAAGACAAAAATAGACATAGTTCTCTAAAACTGAAAGGGCCTTTTCAAGAAGCAAAGTCCTTCACTTTACTCACTTCTGATAGCTTGAGCTCGTAATGATACTGAAGGAAAGCTATCCAGAGCAGGAGTGCTTAACTTGTGGTCCAGGTGGTCTAGGAAACCTCTGATTGCAAGCAAAATGTTGTATATGAAAAGGGACATATTTTTAGGAAAGGGTCCATATTTATCAAGGATACCCAAGAGAGTCTACAATTGTCCAAGACATTAAAAACCATTGAAACTGGGAAACTTTTGATAGGTTAAACCTTTTTTTTTTAATTTTTTTTTAATGTTTATTCATTCTTGAGAGACAGAGCACAAGCAGGAGAGGAGCAGAGAGAGAGGGAGTCACAGAATCTGAAGCAGGCTCCAGGCTCTGAGCTGTCAGCACAGAGCCCGATATGGGGTTCGAACCCATGAATCACAAGATCATGACTTGAGCTGAAGTCGGACGCTTAACTGACTGAGCCACCCAGGCGACCCATTGATTTAACAAGGTTAAATCTTGTCTGGCAGTGCCATAATTCTGGGAATGACAGAACTTGATGATAGTAATTCAAATTGATTTAGGAAAAGACATTCTTACTGAGTGTGGCCTAATAACAGGGTTGGACTCATATAAGAATAGCAGTTTAGGTCAATTAAGAAGATATAAAATTATGAAGAATTTTTCTTAAAAAAAACTACATTCTTTATCATATGAAGTCATCTGTGTTAATTACTGGCTGTAATAAAGTTTGAGTCTTAAAATGGCCTATACAGAAACATATTTGGTTTCATAACCTAACTCATATAACCACGTCTCCACCTTAGCCTTGATAGAACAGAAACACAGGGCCTTGACCTCTGTTGCCATGACCCCTTGTCACTCCTCACCTAGATATTTCCTATTTATCCTTACAAACTCATTTCAGGCCTCATCTTCTCCAAAAGCTTTCCCTCTCTGTGCCAGGCTAAACTGACTACAGGGGCTCCACCTTATTCTTCCATAGCCTCCAATGCACAACACTAGTAGGTATTTACCCTGTTACAGAGAGATTCTCTAGTCAAATCTCACCTCTGCACTGCATAGTAAGTGCTCTGAAGGAAGACGGGGACTGATGAGTCTTAACCTCCAGGTCATCAAAAATTAGCTGGGTGTTTGGCACACAGTAAGAGTCAGTATCACTACCAATGGCAACAAACTATAAGTTCAGATCCTACAGTAAAAAAAAACTGTCTATGAGGTTAAATCTTCTCACCTAAACCTACAAAATTGCCTGAAGTCTGTAACAAGGCAGTATATATATATATATTTTTAAAAGTATTAATACAGCGGCACCTGGGTAGCTCAATGAGTTAAATGTCCAACTTTGGCTCAGGTCATGACCTCATGGTTCCTGAGTTCAAGCCGCGCATTAGGCTTTCTGCTGTCAGCACAGAGCTGGTTTCAGATCCTCTGTCTACCTCTCTCTCTGCCCCTCCCCTGCTTGTGCATGCATGCGCTAAGATAATAAAATAAAATAAAAATAAATAAATAAATATATATATATATATATATATATATATATATATATATAATATATAATACAACACTATTATAGTAATTTGTTACATACTAGAGACAAAAAAGTACTCCAAGGGTGTTGCAGGTATGGACTTCAGGTGAGTTAGACTGTACTTTGGGAAAGCCTATCATTTTAAATATTGATTGGTGATGATTGGACGTGCATGGAGTGATCTTTTGAGAAAACGCAAGTGGCAGTGTAGGAAGCTTTGGGGGAGAGGTTCCAGACAATTCCAGTCCCTAGGAAGCATACTGGCTTCCACAGAAAAAGATAACATTAGGGCCACCTGGGTAGTTCAGTCAGTTAAGCATCCGAATCTTGGTTTCAGTTCAGGTCATAATCTCGGTTGATGAGTTCAAGCCCTGCATTGGGTTCTGTGCCGACAACACAGAGCATGCTTAAAATTCTCTCCCTCTCTCTCTTCCCCTCCCTGCTTGAGTGCTCCCTCTCTCTCAAAAATAAATTAAAAGAAAAGATAAAGATAAAATTAGCAACAAAATTTTCCTGATATTAATTTAAAAGGTACTTTCCCTTTAACCATTCAGGGCTCAAAACATTCTTATTTTGTATCTGTGGTGAAAACAATGTGTTGGATGTCTCCCCACATATACTTTTCCCCATTTTCTAAGAAAGATGAGGCAGACAGAAAGCAAATAGTCTAAGGGACTGTATTCCCAGCTTTTGTTTTTCAGATATATAGACCCCACTCTGCTTTGTTCATTGGTTTGCCTGAGGTAGTTGGACAGGGGAGGGGAAGCAAGGGTAAAGGATGAAAGTGCATGAACAAAGTTTTTGGTTTAAAAATTTTTTTTTAACGTTTATTCATTTTTTTGATAGAGAGAGACAGAATGTGAGTGGGGGAGAGGGGCAGAGAGAGAGGGAGACACAGAATCTGAAGCGGGCTCCAGGCTCTGGACTGACAGCACAGAGCCCGATGTGGGGCTCGAACTCACGAACCGTGAGATCGTGACCTGAGCCAAAGTCGGACGCTTAACCGACTGAGCCACCCAGGCGCCCCCAAAGTTTTTGGTTTAAAACACACATACCTTAACTGGAAATCAGTCCTTTAACAGAAAGATATTCCTCTTCCACAGCACATGCAGCTCAAGCACGGATGCAAGGGAAGCGAGGAGAGAAGGCGGCGGCACCTGGCAGGCCAGCCAGGCTCCTCCCACAGCACCCAAGTAGCCCAACAATAAACCTCTAACGGAATGCTTGACCAGAAGGGCACCAAGGCAATGATATCCCCGGAGGTCCCAACAAAGCTCCAGGTGTGTCTTCAGCTGGAAAGCTCAGAAAGCGTTGCTCTGATCACCTGTGGCAAATAACCTAATCTACCTCTAGAACGTTCGCGTATGCAGTTCTCCGGGGAGGGAGGTAAGATTTACCATTATGCACAGCCAGTCGCATAGAAAATATTTATTAGGACACTATTCATTATACATGGAAAAAAAGATAAAGTTTTCCTGTCTTATCTATGCTGCTGGGTCAGCAGCAACCCTGAGGCCAGAATGAGGCTGGGTCCCGGTCCCAGCCCCCATGGCGGCAGGGTGCTGTGGGGCGGGGGAGGAAGGTGGGAGAGGGAGCCCCTGCCTATGTGAATTCAACAAGGGGTTAAAAAGCAGTCTACTCCTGAAAGGACCAAAACAACACAATAACTTTTTGCCTCCAAATTAAAAATCAGTAGTTTCGCCATCATGTCTCCAACATTTAAAAGATAAAAATTTTCCAGAGGAAAACATAGATCCAAGCGGTGGGTTTTATGAAAAGAACTGCGAGCCAGGCAGGTACTTGTTGAGCGGCCACACGTTGCTCCTGCCCTTATTGTTGGTGCTCCTCTGGCACTGCTTGCAGCGCAAATATCTCTCGCACTGGTCCAGGATAAAGAGCTTGTTTGAAGACCTGAGGAGAGGCAAGGACAGGCGGTCATTATTAGGGGCTCCCTGAGTCCGTGCTGGGGCCTAGCTTAGAAGCCGGTGCCGGAGAAGTGATGCAGCAGAGAAGGCACATACCTACCATCTAGGAGCTTAATGCCTGCCTGTGAGGGCCCACCTGCCATCTCTCCCATCCACACGGCTTCCTGCAGCTCACCCCAGCTTGTCATGTTCTGCTGTTGGCATGTCTGCTATTTCCAGTAAATATAAGACTTGGTGCCTTCACAACCGTCTGACCCCAGCGCTTCTCCCCAGCCCCACCCACCTAAACCCTCAGAAAAAACATAACTTGCCCAAGACCACACAGCCAGCAAACAGGTGTCTTCAAAGCTTTGCCATGTGGATACACTTTTATCTGTCAGGCTCTCCGGGGAAAGACAGCATTGAGAGGGAGAGCAGGCCATTAAGCTGCTGGTTAAGTTAAGCCCCAGCAGACAGTTAAGAGTAGACTTATAAGGTAAGTCTAGGAGTCCAGAGCCCTCTGGATGGTTAAGGGTAGGAGAGGGGGTGGAGACAAAGAGTAGGAGGACAAAAGGGGCTCAAAGCAGAGATGAAGGGATGGCAGTAATTGATTTTGCATGTCAACAATTTTTCTTGATTATGCAGGACAGTCCCTGGTGTGTTCCCCTACCCTACCAACATTTCTACATGATTGGAATTCTGTAAAAAGGAGCATCAAGGACAGCCTTACAAGGTAAAAGAACAAATAATGTTAGCAGTGTTCAGGGGGGACCTACCTGGCTTGCTTTGGTGTTGGGATGGAGTATCATGTGCTAACTGCATTCATGGGAAGTTTGTTTTTGCTTCTGCTTTGTTTTCTTTTTAACAGCAACCAATTCCTTCTTCCTAACCTGCTCCTGCTTGAGGCCCTGCCCACAACTTGGCTTCGGTCTTCAGGTAACAGGATTGCTCTGCCATGTCCCTGCTATGTCCCTGCCATATCCTGACACTCAAGGTTGTTTCCTATGTCTCCTCTATCCTTTATCACCACGTTGGCCAAGCAGTCTTCCGAAATCCAGCAAAATCTCCCCAGCATTAATGTCACTGCCTTTTACCTGCTTTTCCCCAACATTAAGAAAATGCCTTGAGGGGCGCCTGAGTGGCTCAGTCAGGTAAGCATCCAACTTCATTCAGCTCAGGCCATGATCTCATGGTTCATGAGTTTAAGCCCCACATTAGGCTCTGCACTGGCAGTGGGTTCTCTCTTCCTCCCTCTCTGCCGCTCCCCCAGTCATGCTCTCTCACTCTCTCAAAGTAAACAAATAAATAAGCTTTAAAAAAAAAAAAAAGGAAAATGCCTTGAAACCCCAGTGCCCCTTCGTCTTCTCTAAGCCAAACAACCCCACTTCTACTTTGGAACTTCATTGCTACATCATCCCTCTTAGTCCCATTGTAACAAAATATGGGTTCTACCCATTAGAAAGACAGGTAAGAGATGCCTTAAAAGTATATCTTAGAACAGAGTTACAGACCAAGATTTATTATGACAAATTTTAACTATGGTAAAAATTAGTTGATATGTGGGAATTTAAAATATTATTTTGCTTTATTCAGGATTTAATAACATGTGACTACATAGGCTTGGTCTGTTCAAGTTTTAACATACTATGAAATCATACCTTACATTTGTAAAATTTTTTTTTTAAGTGTAATGTTTTTCCATCTCTTTATTTGATCACAAAATTCCTGTGTTAGCTATGTCAGGCTGGTGTTTACTTTCTTCATCTTACAAATAAAAGACAAAAAGATTAGCTGACTTTCCAAATTTAGTATTAATTCTCAAAGCCATGACTAGAGTCCTTGATTCTAGATTGTCAATCGGTAGCTGGGAAGAGGGGATATGGATATAATACATTTCAGGAACATGGTCTTGGGTTGGTTCTGTAACAGGCATTTCATTTTCCCAGTTGCCAATCTTACAACCCCTTGACTCTGCTCTTAAATGACCATTCTGTCAGACTTGGATGTGTCCAGATAGAAACTCCCTCTCCCTGTTTCCAGCTAGTTATTTCCAGGGAGAATTCCTACCCTCCCCCACCCCATGCTTCCCTACCCTCCACAATATGAAAATAAACTACCCTAAACAGAGGCAAAAATTAGGGCAAATATGGCAAGCATATAACACACATCACAGCATTCTCCAATCCCATATCCATAGCAGACATTTTGAATACATCACCACAGCATTTCCTACTGAACCCAGAATTCTTTTCTCCACCAGGTTCACTAGGTAGCCACTGCTAATCAATGGGAGTTGGCACTGGAAACCTGTGTGCCATCCCAGGATTCCAGGAAAGTAAACAAGGAGTGGAGGGGGTTTCTCTGCAAAAAACTTCTGGTTCCAATTGGGTATTACCTCTGGAAAGCCTTCTCCTCCATGTCCCGCTGTTTCTTCATTGCGACACTCCTTTCCCAGTCCTTCAGCAAGCTCTCGTTCATTCTCTTCACCCGCTCCATCTCAGCCTTTCTGTCTGCCAGGTGTCTGGAGACAACAGCAGAGTCTGGTTTTGTTCACAATCACAATACCAGGGAGGGCATGCACCCACCCTGGAAGCCCCATTCCTTTATGGTAGCTTACCCAGAAGACATTCTGGTTTTGTTCACTACTCCTTGAAATACACTGAAAGGAATGAACATTGAGAAAAACACTAAAAATATTATAGGTCTCAAATAGTTTACTGGTCTGGGACCTTTCATCTTCAATTCTGGTTTAAATTAGCAGGATTGAAACCTTTTTCCAATGAACAAATTCAGCCTTTAAAGCCATTAATTTCCTTTGAAGCTAATTTTAACTAATCTGAAGAATCATCTCAAATGGATTTCCTCTACTTTAGGTTTCTTTCCTTTTATTCCAGTCACTCAGCTGTCAGTAATCAGCCCGAACTGCTACAGGCATGTTACAAGGCAAAGTAGACAGGAATACAAATGAATGGCTAGAAACAGGGAAAGAAACAGAAGTGACTAGGCAAAACAAAATGAAATCAAGAAAGTATGTAACATTGTGAAGAAGGTTCAGAAAAAAAAAAAAAAAAAGAGGAATGTCTGGTGAAAGTAAAGACATCAAAGAAGTAATTACGGTGTATCTCTCTTCAAGTACCATTTCCCAGAATTCCCAATGAAAAGTGTCTCTATTACTAGTCTCCAGACACGTAGCCACTGCTGTTGTGAATCATCTTAAACCTGGTTCAAATTATTTATATGTGTCTATTTGCCAGACTGAAACTCTTACCTTCAGTTCTCATTAAAGTCTAGAAAGGACTTCACTAAATGTGCAGGTTGATTTAGCCTGCTCTGCCGGGCTTTGTGTTACAGGCAGCCACTGCCACTAGGTGTCAGGACCCTCTGATAAAAATCAGTAATGGACTGTGTGCTGGTTTGCTTTTCCTAAAATAAACATGGCCACGTTTTCCTCCAAGGAGCATTGAGCAATTCAGCTATTGTGTGGTCATTATAAAGATTAAATGAGATAATATACAGAAAGTACCAATGCCTATAACACAATGAGAGCTCAATGACTAAATGGTACCTATTATATATTTCTTTCATAACCTTTTTTTCCTTTTCATAGTGTTTTTTAATTGTAACAAAAACCACATAAAGTTGACCATCTTAAAAAATTTTAAGAGTACAGATACATAGCATTAAGTACACTTAC
This sequence comes from Panthera onca, assembly GCF_046562875.1. Lineage (NCBI taxonomy): Eukaryota > Metazoa > Chordata > Mammalia > Carnivora > Felidae > Panthera > Panthera onca. The sequence goes on from NC_138348.1 coordinate 69,086,915, forward strand.
ATTGTTGTGCAACCAATATCCAGAACTCTTTTTTTTTTTTTTTTTAATTTATTGTCAAGTTAGCTAACATACAATGTAAACAGTGTGCTCTTGGTTTTGGGGGTAGATTCCCATGATTCATCGCTTACATACAACATCCAGTGCTTATCCTAACAAATGCCCTCCTCAATGTCCATCACCCATCCCCCCCATCCCGGTTCCCCCAACAACCCTCAGTTTGTTCTCCACATTCAAGAGTCTCTTATGGTTAGCCTCCCTCTCTGTTTGAAACTATTTTTTAAATAGTTCTATACTATTTTAAATAGTATAGAAACTCTATACTCATTAAACAACTTCTCATTTCTCCCTCCCCCTAGTGCCTAGAAAGCACTGTTCTACTTTTTCCATGAATTTGGCCACTCTGATAACCTTATAGAAGTGGAATCATACAATATTTTGTATTGTATTATAATGACTGGCTTATTTTAGCATAATGTCATCAACGTTCATCTGTGTTGTAGCATGTGTCATAATTTCCTTCCTTCTGAAGGCTGAGTAATATTCCATTGTATGCGCGTTAACACATTTTGTTTATTCATTCCTCTGTGGCCAGACATTTGGGTTGCTTCCCTTTCTTGGTTACTGAAGGCTGTTATGAACATGGGAGCGCAAATATCTCCTCAAGATCCTATTTTCAACTCCAGCAAAAAAACTACTAGAACTGATAAACGAATTCAGTAAGGTCACAGGATACAAAATCAATGTACAGAAATGTGTTGCATTTCTATACACTAATAACGAAGCACCAGAAAGAGCAATTAAGAAAATAAACCCATCTATAATTGCACCAAACTTAACCAAGGAGGTAGAAGATCTGTACTCTGAAAACTATAAAACACTGATGAATGAAATTGAAAATGATACAAACAGGGGCTCCTGGGTGGCTCAGTAGGTTGAGCATCTGACTTTGGCTTGGGTCATGATCTTGCGGTTTGTGAGTTCGAGCCCCGCATCGGGCTCTGTGCTGACAGCTCAGAGCCTGGAGCCTACTTTGGATTCTGTGTCCCCCTGTCTCTCTGCCCACCCCTGCTCATGCTCTCTCTCTTTCAAAAATTAATAAACAAAAAAAAATTTTTTTAAAGAAAATGATACAAACAAATGGAAAGACAGTCCATGCTCATGGACTGGAAGAACAAATATTGTTAAAATGTTCATATACCCAAATCAGTCTATAGATTTAATGAAATCCCTATCAAAATACCAAAAGCATTTTTCACAGAACTAGAACAAATAATACTAAAATTTGTATGGAAACACAAAAGGCCTCAAATAGCCAAAGCAATCTTGAAAGAAAAAAAAATCCCAAACCTGGAGGCATCACAATTCCAGACTTCAAGTCATATTACAAAGCTGTAGTGATCAAAACAGTATTGTACTGGCACAAAAAATAGACACAGAGATAGATTAATGGAATAGAATAGAATGACCAGAAATAAATCCACAAGTGTGTGGTCAATTAAACTTCAACAAAGCAGGAAAGAATATTCAGTGGGAAAAAGTCTCTTTGACAAATGGTATTGGGAAAACTGGACAGCGACATACAGAAGAATGAACCTGGACCACTTTCTTACATCATACACAAAAATAAACTCAAAGTGGATTAAAGACCTAAACGTGAGACTTGAAACCATAAAAATCCCTTAAGAGAGCACAGGCAGTAATGCTCTGACATCGGCCATGACATCTTTTTAGATATGTCTCCTGGGAAAAGGGAAACAAAAGCAAAAATAAACTATTGGGACCATATCAAAATAAAAAATATATAAAGAACTTCTACAACTCAACACCAAAAAAACAAATAATCCAAGTAAAAACTGGGCAGAGGATCTGAACAGATATTTCTCCAAAGAAGACATAAAGATGGCCAACAGATAGATAAAAAGATGCTCAACATCATTCATCAGCAGGGAAATGCAAATCAAAACCACAATGAGCCATCACCTCACACCTGTCAGAATGGCTAAAATCAAAAACACAAGAAACAAGTGTTGGTGACAATGTGGAGGAAAAGGAACCCTCATGCACAGTTGGTGGGAATGCAAATTGGTGCAGCCACTGTGGAAGACAATATGAAGGTTCCTCAAAAAATTAAAAATAAAACTACCCTACAATCCAGTAATTGCATTACTGGGTATTTACCCAAAGAATATAAAAACACTACTTTGAAGGGATATATGCACCTCTATGTTTACTGTAGTGTTATTTACAATAGCCAAATTATGGAAACAGCCCAGGCATCCATCAATAAGTGAATGGATAAAGAAGATGTGATATGTGTGTGTGTGTGTGTGTGTGTGTGTGTATACACATACACACATACAATGGATATTATTCAGCCATAAAAAAGAATGAGACCTTGCCATTTGCAACAACACAGATGCGTCTAGAGGTTATAATGCTAAGCAAAATAAGCCAGTCAGAGAAAGACAAATACCAGATGACTTCTCTCATATGTGGAATTTAAGAACCAAAACAAACCAAAAAAGGGGGGAGAAAGAGAAAACAAAAACCAGACTCTTAACTATAGAGAACAAACAGGTGGTTACCAGAGGGAGGTGGATGGGGTATGGGTGAAATAGGTAAAAGGGATTAAGAGTACACTTACCCTGATAAACAATGAGTAATGCATGGAATTATTGAATCACTATATCATACATCTAAAACGTACGATGTTATATTACACTATATGTTATGTATAACATTTCATGTTAACTATACTGGAGTGAAAATAAAATAATTTTTTAATTTTCTAAAAAGGATCCTGCTTTCAATTCTTTTACGCAGAAGTGGAATTGTTGAATCATATGGTAATTCTATTTTTAATTTTTTGAGTAACTGCCATGCTGTTTTCCATAGCGGCTGCACCATTTTACATTCTCATCAATTGTGCCCGGGGTTTCTATTTCTCCACATCCTTACCAACACCTACTATTTTCTGGGTTTTGATAGGAGCCATCCTAACGAATGTGACCCTAGTATCTTTCTCTTTTTTCTTTAGTTTTAGTTTTTGCGTTTGTTTTTGCTTGCCTTAGTTTTCTTTATCTTTCCTTTTTACATCATAATTGCACCTTAATGGTTTTGTCTACCACTGAATCGACAGTTTTCTTCCTTTCTAATCTTTTGCATAGTCTAAAAGAAGTACTTGTTAAATGTTTCATGGTGCATGTGGTATAAGAAAAATCTATAATTATTCTTGATTTGGACATTTCACAAGACAATCAAAGCACAGATTTTATAATACAAAATACATGATAGCACATTTTATCTTTGAATTTGTGAAACCTTAAGATGTTATTCTGCAAACATGTTTTCTTTGCATAAAGCCCTAGGGGGAAGAAAAGATAGCCATCTCACCTGTATACATTACAGTGATATACAGATCTTAAACAGTGTAAGATTTTTTCTTCCATCTACATAAATGAGTTGCAAGGAGAAAAATGAACAATTTGCTAACTGCTTACTTCATTCAGACTGTCCATAGACTTGGCCTCCAGGATGGATATGTGATTGGAATTAAATTATTAAATTGTGTAATACAAAACACAGCTACATTTGCAATCTCACCGTCCTACTTTGCTACCTTTATTCACTGGAGTTGATTTTGCTACCTTTATTCACTGGAGTAGAGAATCCCTGTCTCTCAGGTCTAGATAAGTAAATATTCAGTAAAACATGAAACACTTCTTAGCTTGGAGGCACACATTTAGTTAAAAGCTAAATGACATCTATTCCAAACAGTACAAACAATGACAGCTGACAGCCGAATAAGGCTGACCTGCCCACGGTTCAGAAAGTGGAAACAATGTGTTAGTAAGCAGCTATCTCACTGTGGCTTTGATTTGCATTTCCCTAATGATTAGTGATGTTGAGCAGCTTTTCAAAAGCTTTTTGGCTATAATTGTATTCTTTTTAAAAGGATAGTTTAAAAATTCAGTTTAATTTAGATGCTAAGAAAGTGAGAAAATGAAGTGGGGCTACAGGGGAGGCAAACTAGGATTCCCACAAGACTGCTGTTGGAAGCAAATTGCCATACCTTTTTAGAAAGCAAACTGTCAGTATCTGGTGATATTTAAAATGTGCCATACGCTGGCATCCAGCAATTCCACTTTTAGGATTTTATCCAATGGAAACAAAAGAACCAGTATGAAGATATATATTAAAAATGTTTAATGCAAAATTGTTGTAATAGCAAACCATCTGGAAACAGAGTGAATGTTCATCAATAATGCAAAAGTTAAATTATAGCAATCCATATTATAGATATCATGCTGTTTTTGAAGAAGAATGAATTTCGTTTCTATGTACTGATCTGAACATGAACTAATGATGTATTATTAGGTTAAAGAAAGATTGGGCTGCAGAGTAATGTATAAGATCTCACAGCTCTTATTTTCATTTACAAAAATGGAAGGAAAAAAATATGCATAAGAATAGAAAAAAATATAGAAGGCTGGGGGGAGATTATTAACCTTTTTTTAATCTCTCCACCAACTGACTTTTTTTTTAAAGTTTATTTATTTTGAGAGAGACCAAGAGAGAGCATGCGGGAAAGGGCAGAGAGAAAGGGAGATAAAGAGAATCCCAAGCAGGCTCCCTACCATCAGTACAGAGCCCAACATGCGGCTCAAACTCAGACACCACGAGATCATGACCTGAGGCAAAATCAAGAGTCAGACACGTAACTGACTGAGTCACGCAGGCGCCCCACCAATTGACTTATTTTAATAAGCATAATTTGTTATATTTTTATAAACAAAAGCAGAAAAGTTTAAAGAAAAAGAAGTAAAAATACTTTAGCAGGCCTGTTTGTTTCATAGTGACTAAATGACCCCCTCTGAAAGAAAGTGACCCTCTACTTGCCTCAGATGACATCCTGAGATGGACCAGAGACAGGGAAGTTCGAAAAGAAAAGTGAGAGAATATGGAATAACTAGTAAAGGATATAGAAACAGGAGACAAGGACCTGACCCCTACAGAAAAGGGGGTCTGTGACCAGAGCTTCAACAAGAGAGATAACCAAGTAAAGACCTCAGTTCATATTTGTTCAGAGCTTTGCGGTTACCAAAAACGTTCTCAAATACATACTCATATAATTCTCACAGTAAGGAGAGGTAGGGCAGGTATATTATCCTTATGTTTCATGTGAGGAAAAGAGGGCCCAAAGAACCCTGTGTGTGTGCGATTTGGCCCAGGTCATGAAGCTTGGAAGTGGACAGAGTTTAACATCACTCATCATCAGAGAAATGCAAATCAAAACCACAATGAGCTATCACTCTATACCAGTTAGAATGGCTAAAATCAAAATGACAACAAACAACAGGTGCTGGTGAGGATGTGGAGACAAAGGAACCCTTGTGCAGTGCACTGTTGGTGGGAATACAAACTGGTGCAGCCACTATGGAAAACAGTATGGAGCTTCCTCAAAGAGTTAAAAATAGAACTACCACAGGATCCAGTAATTCCACCTTTGGGTATTCACCCAAAGAAAATGAAAACGCTATTCAAAAATATATATGCACCCCTAAATTTATTGCAGCATCATTTATAATAACCAATATGTGGATGCATCCAAGCATCCACCAATAGATGAATGCATAAGAAAAATGTGGTGTATATATATATACACACACACATACACACACACCGTGAAATATTACACTGCCATAAAAAAGGATGAGATTGTGTCATTTGAGATGACATGAATGGACCCAAGGAGTTTTATGCTAAGTGAAATAACAAGTCAGACTGAGAAAGACAAATACCATATGATTCTACTCATGAGTGGAATCTAAAAAAAAAAAAAAAAAAATGAATAAACAAACAAAAAAGCAGAATCAGCTCTATAAATACAGAGAACAAACTGAAGGTTGCCAGAGGGAAGGGGTGGGGGGATGATCAGGCAAAATGGGTGAAGGTGAGTGGGAGACACAGCCTTCCAGTTATGGAATGGTAAGTCATGGGAATAAAAGGCAGAGCATAAGGAATACAGTCAGTGATATTGTACTAGCAATGTAACGGGACAAATGGTAGCTACACCTGTGGTCAGCATAATGTATAAACTCATCAAATCAAAAAAGAAAAGAAGGAAAGGAAAGAAGGGAAAGGGAAGGAAAAGAAAGAAACTGGGTGTTTGATGCTTGAATTTAAAGGTATTTGCATTGATAAGGCATAAAGTCCTCCTCTGCCTACGTTGCCACCTTCACCATCCCTCACCAGCCGTCATCAGTGCAGCTTACTACATGAACAGTTCTTAGGAGGAAGAGGGTTTATTGGAGAAACGACCCAAGTTTCATGTCTGTGTCTAGTTGAGAAAAATAGCTGCTTTGTGGCTCACATTGTATTTCCAACAACTGGACAACTCTTTTAAGAAGTTGTACTGTAAAGGGAAGGAAAAATATGGAAAGGTAACTGGTGAGAGGGGTGGATCGAGACTGGTTGGTTGGGTTGTTGTTTTTTTTAATCAATAACCTTTCTTCATTGAGTGAATTGTGAGGACGAAACAAGATGAAGTTTGAAGGATAATATTTGTACATAGTAACTCCTCAATGTGTTCACTATTATTATTGTTTCTGTGCTGTTGTAGGAGAAGGAGAGAAAGAGAAGGGGAATGTGGAGAGGGGAGCAGGAGAGGAGGAGGAGGAAGAAAGACCTGGGGTCCCTTACTCTTTTTGTGTCCTCTGAAGCATCTGCAAATCCTGCTTTTGGCCCACCAGGTGCTGCAGGATGGTTCTCCTTTGCTGGCTAGCAGCCATCTCCATCTGGTGCTTCATGTATTTCTGGTCTCGCTTTCGCTTTTGCACCATTATTTCACTCTCATCCTTAGCAAAGATGGGTTCACAAGACTCTGGCTCAAACGTGGACATGTACATGGATTTGTTCTTTATCTGAAACAGGGACACATATAATACAGATCAGAATGATACCAGGCAATAAACCTTACGCACAACAGTGTAGCATAGTAAAATACCAGTCCCTTAGAGGCAGGAACAAGGGCTGCAAAAACCACCAAATGGGTAACACACAAGGCTACAGTTTTTATACGTATTTTTAGAATGCTACTGCAGAACTGCATAACTTTGAAATAACAGTTGTCCCCTTACCTGTGCATCCAAAGCTCTCTTATAACACTGGGCGTCTTCCATCTTATCTCTGATGTATTTGTCTCTCTGTGCAGCAAGTCTAGCAATTAAAGATAAGAGGAGGCGGGGGCGACGTTCGTTATTGTCTTTAGTAATACAGATTAACATCACTAAAATGTATTTAATAAGTATCAATAGGAGTGAGAGCCTGGTAAATAAAAAGTGGCATTTCTTTCTAGGAGCTTCCATTTTAAGAAAGAAAGGAGTAATTCAAATGCATAGGCTAGTGGACAATGTGTTGAATAGAGGACAGACAGGACAAGTGTAAGCAGAGGAATGACCATTTTGTCCAAATTCACTACCACTAAGACAGGTCCTTCTTCACCCTCCCACCACCCCCCCCACCACCCACCCCCCAACCCCTGTGCTTTAAAAAACTGTGACAGGAAAGCAGGAAGTGTCTATTTCTTCTACAAAACGATTCACCATAAGACTCCTTTTTAAGAAAGTGATATTTCCTATTATAAATTATGATTCTGTTATATGCAACCTAGAGGGAACCCATATGATCTATAAAGCGAGTATAATGGAACATAAACATTTTGTAGAAAAATAATTTTTAAGTCCCAAAAGCTAGCTTATTATTTGTTTTAGGAGTCTCTCTCACATTACAGTAGCCTCTTTAATTTCTCTCCTGACCTCAGTAGTAGAAGTGTGACTCGCCCTTAGGCAGGTTTGAACTCTGACCCTATCCCAGACCTCAGATGATCTGAACAATACCAATCAGATTCTCTTTCCTGAATATTCAGAATTGAGACTAACATTCATCCAGGTTTGAGCTGGAATAAAGATGATGTCTACCAAGGAGCTATGGGGGTGAGCAGAGGGAAGGATTCTTTACATGACTTTTTAGTCCTTGATTCTAGTCCTCTTAGATCCCCTCTCCCCCACATTCCTGTCCCCGGGTTCCCCTGTGAGATACCGGTACTGACATTAAACCCCAGCTTTGACTTGAGATTGACTGGGAATAGCTGGGAATAGTGCTTGTTCAAGACAAGTCCCCTCTTTCATCTACCAGTATTAGTGATCACAAAACAATACAAAATGATTCTCTATAATCAGTTATAGATTGGTATCACTATAATGATAATTATAATAATGACAGCTTTTTTCATTTTTCTAATGAAATGTTATGCTGTGGTACTGGCTGCCAGCTGGGTTGGTTGGCTCAGTTGGTTATAGTTGCGCTAATGAAACTACCAATGCTGATTGAATCCCACATGGAAATAAGCTTCACGTGAAAATTCTGAACCCGTTTTTAGAGCCTGTCAACCAGACTCACTCCTCTGTGAGATGCTTTTGTTCTAGGCGGTCCATCAGCTCTCTGTTTTGTCTTTGTTTTATTTGCTTTTCCCGTCTGTTATCCATTTGTTTCAGGAGACTTTGGGAATATTCTTCTTGTTTAAAAGCATTAATCTCAGAACTGAGTGGCCGTTTATCAAATAGGAAAGATTTCTGGAATGAAGGAGAAGCAGTCATTTACTTTAAAATACCAAAAAGCAACAAAGAATAAAGGTAGTAATTGAGAAAACTAAAATCCATGATTAACTTATAGTATTTGCAGGTATTAGCAACAGAAATTTTGAAAAGACTCACACAAAATTCAGGTTTCTCCTTCTTGTGGATTCTTATAGCTTCAGCAACTCCAAGATTATAGGCAGCATTTTTTTGATTCTGTACTCTATTAGCCAGATTTCTCATCTTTGAAAACAAACAAACAAAAAATTACGTACTGAAAATACAGCCCTTAAAAATTTAATTCTAGGGGCGCCTGGGTGGCTCTGTTGATTGAGCATCCGACTCCGGCTCAGGTCGTGATCTCGCGGTCTGTGAGTTCAAACCCCACATTGGGCTCTGTGCCGACAGCTCAGAGACTGGAGTCTGTTTCAGATTCTGTGTCTCCCTCTCTCTCTGACCCTCCCCTCTTCATGCTCTGTCTCTCTCTGTCTCAAAAAAATAAATAAACGTTAAAAAAAATTAATTCTATTACATTATAATAATCCAACCGAGGTAGAAACTCGCCTTTTGGAGGCAATGGTACTTTCTATAAAGCTTCATAGGTTTATAAAAGTGGGTTGGGGAAGGTTTTTTTTCTTTTTTCCTGTTTTGTGGCTTTAGGCAGCACCTCTGTGGGGATCGTAAGAGGGAATGGAAGATTTCTTAAGTGGTTACCTGGTATCACAAATGCAGGAAAGAGCAGTATGGTCAACTATGGGAGACCACAGAAATCTGGACAGTGCAAATATGTAGGTACCATCCTCTCTTTGCTTGCTTGAGATAGGCCATAGATTTGAAGGGGAAAGCCTTGGTTATGTTGTATTAGAAATCACAAATAAAACCATATAAATCCAGGAGTTCCACCTTTAAAACTAAGTCCTTGGGGGTTGGGGAGAGGGAGAAATCAGTGGCAGGTACAAACATTCAGCTGCTTGGACATTCATCCCAGTGTTGCTCACTATTATGAAAACTTGGACACAACCCAAGTTTTAGTCCAACAATAAGGAAATGATTAAATACGTTACAGTACAGACATATGACGGGGCATTTAACATGGCCCTTTAAAATCATGTTCCTACGGTCCCATTCTTCAGTCGGAGTGTTGAACTACCTGGTGTTTCTGGAGCTCCTCTTGATCCTTCATCATTTGATACTGCCGAATGTGTTGCTCATTTTCTCTCTCCCACCTCTTCCTCTCGCTGCTGTGGTGCCGTGGCAAATTGCGCAGCGCTCGTTGAAGACACACATAACACAATTCCTACAATACCGAGTTTGAAGACAAACTGAGTTTTTTGCCTTTTACTTGTTTTCCTTCACATTCCCTTCACAAGCTTTCCAGAGACTGAGTATGTCAAGCAACATACTCTATAAACGAATGTATTGATGGCAATTAGAAACATGAGTCTTGCAAAGTGGGCTCCACAAATATCCAAGAGGATTTACTGAACTCTCATTTGATCAAAAGTATTTATAGCAGGTGGGCCTGGGTGGTTCAGTCAGTTAAGTATCTGACTTTGGCTCAGGTCATGATCTCTCATGGTTTGCAAGTTCGAGTCCTGCGTTGGGTGAGCCCCACTTCTCTCTCTCTCTCCACCCCCCCCCGCCCTTGCTCACTGCACCCTCTCTTTACCTCAAAAAAGAAATGTATTTGTAGCAAGTGAAAATTAGAAAGAGATATACCAACCCTACTTGTGTTAACCCTAGTAGATTTTAACTAATAGATATGTTTATTGGAGTCTAATTTGGGGTCCTGAGTATTTGAACCATATCCATACATTGAAAAAAAAAAAAGCAATTCCCATAACTCTTACTGAGAAACAGAAGTCAGAAACAGAAAGAGAACTTTGTTTGAAGACACTGTACCTGTCCTGCTTTAGTATGATCCTGGCAACCAGTGGCTGGAGAAATTTTATGCTTCATTTTATTGTAATCTTTCAAATAATGTGGAGATGATAAGCTATAAAAACAGTGCAACATGAATTAATGTTTAAAAGTCTGACATGAGCTATGATAATTTGGGAAGCAAGCACAAATATAAGGGAAAGAAAAATAATCTTAGCGATCTTTCTAGAGGATCTATATGTATTGAGGTTAAGAATCCATGGTTTGTGTCAAATAAACTGGGGTTTGAATCCCAGCTTTTTTGCTTACAAGTTGACTGGCATTAGGCAACCTGGGTCATCTTGCAAAAAATCTCAGTTACCAATGCTATGAAATGGGTATAAAATGTATTCATTCTACAAAATGTATTGTGCTTATTATATGCACTGTTTTAGGCATGGGAGATGCAGTAAAGAACAAAATATACAAAAAAAATAAGAAAAAGAAATCCTTGTCCTTATGGAATTAACATTCTGATAAGAACTGACAGCCAGCTGATAAACAAGTAAGTCAATTCAATAGTATATGTGATTGGGTGGCTCAGTCAGTTGAGCATCTGACTCTTGATTTCGGCTCAAGTTATAGTCTCAGGGTTGTGGGATTGAGCCCCACATCAGGCTCTGCTCTGAGTATTGGAGTCTGCTTGTGATTCTCTCCCTATCTCTCTGCCTCTCCCCCGCTCACACACACACTCTCTCTCTCAAAATAATAAACTTATTTAAAAAATAGAATGTGTGAAGGTGATAAATGCCCTACAATGCTGGAGGGATGGAGTATTGAACCATAAAACAGAACGCCCATGTAAGATGTACCAAGAAGGTGATATTTCAGTAAATAGCTGAAAGAAGGAGGGGTTAATAATAATCAAATATCTGATGCAAAAAGCATTCCAGGCAGAGTGAATGAGTACAAAGTCCTTGAGGTGGGAGTGTACCTGTGCTCAAAGTAGCCAGAGAAAGATGAGATAGCAGACAGAAAGTAGGAGAGAGATCAGAGACCAAACAGGCTCTTGGAGGCCATGGCAAGGGCTCTGGCTTTTACCCTGGGTAAGAATGGAATCCATTGGAGGGTACAATGTCCAGTATTAACAAAACTATGGAGAAGACAGCAGTCCCTCATATTTCTGCTACTGGGAAGATAATTTGATATAACCTTCCTGAGAATAATTGGTAGCATGTATCAAAGGCATGAAAAATGGGCTCATCTCTTACCTCTAAAATTTTACCTTAAAGTTTTTATTCTATAGAATATTCAGGTGCATGCAGAGAATTATGTGTAGCTATATTGTCACAGTATGGTTTATAATATTAAAAAACTAAAAATAATCTAAATATCCAAAAGGAGATGAGTTAAACAAAAGGTTTAATTAATGAAATGATGTGCAATTATTTGTTCATGTTCTGGACATTCAAAGCCATGGGAAAATGTTAACCACTTATTGTTGAGTATAACAAAGTTTCATATGATATGATCTCAGTTGTACTTAAAATGTGTGTATATGTTTCAAATATAAATATATGTATAATGGGTGATTTTTTTGTATCTATTCCTTTCCCATTTTTCAAAATTTCTGTGATACACATTACACACACACACACACACACACACACACACACACACACAAAAAACCAACCATTTTTTGGTCAACATCTATAGGAAGCCTCCACCAATAAGCCCTAACAATTAATTACTCCCTCCTCCTTGCAGCTCCTCTACTTTCTTTTGTTGTCTTTACCATGTGTACTACTTCTTTAGTGTCAGTCTCCCTAAGTGACTGTTTATATGTCTTTTATATGTCTTACAGCTCTGTATCTTTGGTGTCTAAAGTAATGCCCAGCATACTGTGGTGCTCAGTGTCTGTTGGATTGAACTAAATTCCAAAGTACAAGACATTTAATTCACAATTATCTTTCATAACCATGAGATTATTCAAAACAAGCATGCCCAGGGTTTTGAACATGACTTTAGTACCACAGAGTGCATAAATCACACATATGATAGCTGATACATTGTGACACATTAACAAATTCAAATTTGCTAGCCCAGTGCAGTGTAAATAATCAATGCTCAATAGATAACTTGAGTATGGTTGACTAATTTGAGGTTTTAAAAGGTGTCCTACTTGGGGTGCCTGGGTGGCTCAGTCTGAGCATCTGACTCTTGATTTCAGCTCAGGTCATGATCTCACAGTTCCTGAGATCAAGCCCTGCTTGGGATTCTGTCTCCCTCTCTCTCTGCCCCTACCCCACTTGCTCTCTATCTCTCAAAAATTAGTAAAAGATAAACTTTAAAAAAAAGTGTGTTAATAAAAAAGAAAAAAAAGAAAATAGAAATCTTTTGAGGTGCCTGGGTGGCTCAGTCAGTTAAGCATCTGACTCTTGATCTTGGCTCAGGTTATGATCTCATGGTTTGTGAGTTCAAGCCCCACATCAGGCTCTGCACTGACAGTGTGGAGCCTGCTTGGAATTCTCTCTCTCCTCTCTCTGACTCTCCTTTGCTTGCTCTCTCTCTCTCTCTCAAAATAAACAAGTAAACTTAAAAAAAATGAAAATAGAAATCTTTTGACATAACATTGTTAGAAGACATGACCATAATGAATTGTAATACATTCATTCATTCAAAGAATGTTTATTGAATGCCAGCCATGTTTAGCAAAACTGCTTTCCAATTTGATCCAAATAATGAAACTATGCTATATCATAATATCCAAGCACTCAGAAAACAAGGGAAATTTTCCCAAATCCATAAGAGAGTTAGATGTTCTCTCCCCTGTGCTATTTTGTTTCCACCTCTGTCATAGTGTTTATCCTACTGAGTCATAATTTATCACTCTATGTATGCCTGGCTTTCCCACTAGATTATGAGCCCTGACTGAATCTATTATCCCAATCACCTAACAGGTAGAATGTACTCAAGGATACAGAATGAAGGAATGAATAAACACTCATTTAAATTCCCTGCATCAAGATATAACTCAAAAATATATTTAGTAACAGACACCAGATAAAATACCAATGCATTACCTTTCGCGGTTCACACTCTTACCACCACTAACATTCTGCTCCACCATGTTTGGAAAGCTGATGTTTGTCACTTTGAAAGGAAAGAGAGCATGTTTTTCTCGAAGTTTCTTGTGTGTTATCATCTCTGTAAAATGAATGAAACCAATTTTCCTTTCAACTTTAAATAGGTGGTTTTGTACTTAACTAATTTTTAAAACTCATTATTTTACCCGGGAAAATTTATATATAAGATACATTTCTTATCTTAAATTATTGTCCCTTGCCCTAGTGTGATTCAAACAAATATTTTTTTGTATATTTATTACGTGCAAGACACTGGCTAGTCACTTTAGAAAATACAAGAGGCAAGTCTTTGCCCTTCAAGATCTTTCAAAAGATATACAGAAAGTTCTCAACTTAATAATGGTTTGACTTATGATTTGTGACTTTGGCTTTTGATGGTGTAAAGTGATGTGCATGCAGTACAAACTGCACTTTGAATTTTGAATTGTGATCTTTCCCTGGACTAGTGATATGTGACACAACATTCCCTTGGGGATGCTGGGCGGCCCAGCAAGCTGCAGCAGGCAGCCAGCCACAGTTAGGAGAGTAAACAAGTGATACACTTCCAGCTATTCTGTACCCATGCAACCAGTCTGTTTTTCACTTCCAGGAGTCAATAAGTTACATAAGATATTCAATACTTTATTATAAAATAGGCTTTGTGTTAGGTGATTTTGTCCAACTATAGGCTAATGTAGGCTAGATGACACATTTCAGACGGGCTAGCTATAATGTTCAGTAGGTTAGATATATTAAACACATTGTCAGCTTATGATAGTTTCAACTTATAATGGGTTAACCTGAACATAACCCCATCGTTAAATTGGGGAAGATCTATAGTTGTAGAGAAAAATAAGATATAGACAAAAACCCCAAGAGCTCTCATCGTGGAGGTCTTATTACGTGCCTACAATGCTAAGTCGCTTTGCATACATTGCATAAATAGCAACTCAGGACAATGATGAAAAACGTCTACATTCCAATTGATGGTGCTATCTTTAAGGTCTGCCATGTTTAGAGATGAAAGAAGACACTTCAGAATCCAGTGATGAGAGAAGTGTTCATGGAGTAAGTGCGATGTAAAAATGATGCTAAGAGGTAAGTAGGATTGGGCTAGACTGTAAGAAAAGGAAGGACATTCTAGGCAAGAGAAAAAGAATGAACAAAAACATGAAGTCAGGGAAGGACAAGATGTGTTAGAAGGACATAAATAGACAATTTTGCTCAGAGAAGGAATCTATAGGAAACAGTGACAGATGAGGTTACAGACACAAAAGCATGTGAATATTAGGCTAACAGTTTACATGTAACCCTGTAGGCCACATGTTGCAAAAACAATATCCACAAGCCAATGTTTACCCACTGACATGGGGTTTTTTTTGGCTCCATCAGCATTTTTTGCTTCAATGTCAATTAGTGTGTTGCCTACAAAGCAATAATCTCCTAAAGGAAGTTTCCAAAGGGTGGCATGGCAACCCCTAAGGATCCCTAGGATCCTTTCTAAAAGTCTTTGAAGTCCTGGGATTTTCTTCATATGCTTCAACCAACACAAACATATCATAACAGATTAAATGAAGACACAGATATGAAAATCCAGCCACCTTATATTAAGCCAAGTATCAAAGATGCAAAACTTCCATTCTCCATTTTTCATAAAAATTATTATTTATGCTAACATGTCACCCTATCATGTTAAATGCAACCCACTTCATGCATTTACATTATCTGACTGGACCCTGTAGGCATATGAATTTTGACCTCTTTAAGTAATGGGGAACCAGCAAAGAGATCATAGTCTAAAAGCCTGAGAGTCAAAAAGTGGTTAAGATGAGATACAAGATTCCAGGAATAGAAGATATATGTTAGAAAGAAGAATACAGTAATTATTCATGATTCTAACTTTATTTATTTTGAGCATAGAAGTCACTAAGCAATATGGCTGGGCTACCATCAATATGGTAGCAATATTGGCCTACCTCTGACGCCTTCTTTGCTTGGATGGTCTTTTAATTTGCACTCCTCTTGTCCATTCATTTCATTTTCATCTTCCTCTACAATGGTCTCCATAGGTGGTTTTTTGTCCAACTTCTTGATCTCAATCCTAGAAACAAGCCACGATGTTTACTGCACTGGGCCTGAATAGGTGAATGTGTGAACTCTCAATCCTTAGAAGCAACCCAGCTAGCTATCTGGTTCTGAAATACACCCACTTCTCTCAAGGGGGCAAGTGCTTTGATTTACTGAGGCTCTCTTTCAGGCTAAGTTTGGGAGCCAACCAAGACCTTCCCTCTCAGTACTGAGGCCTCAAAAGCAGCTCTTATCAAGATAAATTGAGGGATTTAAGCTTTGGGTTTGGTCTCAGTTTGAACCCGGCTGTCTTTTCTAGTTCTGTAACCAGATGCATAGAGGTGACAGTGAAAGGTGGCTGTTGGATGACTTAAAGGCAAAGATTCACAGCCTGGTAGGCAGAGACCGAAATATGCCCAGAAATAACCACTCCTCCCCTCCTTCTTTCTCCTCCCCACAGCTCCATCCTTTCCCCAGGCAAAAGTGAGGGACTTGCAAAAGCACAATGGGGGAATGGATGTGTTCAGCTGGTGTATGTAGTTGTAGGTTTTCTGTGGTCTCAAGTATGGAGTGCTGCATTAGAGGTGTAAGCAGGAGAGAGGGCAGTGGGGGAGGAGTGGTACTTCCAGTAAATTCAGGGACCAAACTTCACATGAATAAAACATCTACAACTATTTTGAGTATTTGAGTTCTCCGGTCCATCTCTAGGCTCTCTAGTTAACAGGAGCTTCCATCTCTGTTCTTGACCCATTGCAATTATTTCCCTCCTGGAATGCTTCAGCCAAAATATGTCCAAGGGGGCAGCCAAATTTGCCTTCCAAAATACAATCACAATAAAATTATTTTGAATCCATTGATTTATTTTTAATGAGTAAGGCAACATGGTACAATGGAAAGAATAGTGGAACAGTCAGGAGCCGTGGTTTTATTTCTAGCTTGGCCACTCAGTTGTTTGTCCATTTCATCCACAATATTAAGGGTCTAGACTAACTAATCTCTAATGTTTATTCTGACCCTCACACTGATTTTGAGGTATGTCATACAGTCCTTCCTAGAGGGGGTTGTTCCAAACCAACTAACACAGGAGGATGTCACAGATTTAAAAACCATGAGAAAATAATACTCTGGGAAGCTGGTTGTTATTCCCCCAACTTCCTCCACCTGAAAAGCGTAATAGTTAATGGCATAGCAATTAAGATTAAGAACATGATTAAGGGTACACAATGAGTGAGTGACAGCTAAACTGGGGGAAAAAAAACCAAGTCTCCTGACTCCTATTCCAGTGCTCTTTTTTAAAAAATTTTTTAAATGTTTATTTATTTTTGAGAGAGAGAGACAGACCATGAGTAGGGCAAGGGCAGAGAGAGAGGCAGACACAGAATCCAAAGCAGGCTCCAGGTTCCATGCTGTCAGCACAGAGCCCGATGCAGGGCTCAAACCCACAAACCACGAGATCATGACCTGAGCCAAAGTTGGACACTCAACTGACTGAGCCACCCAGGCGCCCCCTATTCCAGTGTTCTTAATACTGCACCATGTTGTTTCACTTATTAAAAGAAAAAAAAATTAAAATTACAATTTTGCACCTCTATAAAATGGATAAAATTAAATACACATCTAAAATAGCTAAACTGAAAATTAAGTGCAATAATATTGAGAAAGTGCTTAATAGCATCTGACATCTACAGTAGTAAGTATTCCATAGATGACAATTATTATTATTATTATTATTATTATTATCATCAGTATCATTATTATAATCATTGTCAGCAGCCACCAGTAAAACCCACTGCACTCTTGGGATAAAGTTGTTCCTTTATTCTACCTTATCTCTCTAACCACTTGAGTGGTAAGAATCAGAGCTCAGACAGGTGAGCTAGACTGCAGAAAGAGAAAGCTAGTTCAGAGGAAATGATGGAAGGTAGAGGAAAGCCCAGAAGATGAGAAGAATTGCACTAATATTGCAGGGACTAAAATTGATGGGAGGTAGTATCAGAGTTTCTAGGGAGCTAAGAGTAGTTTTAAAAATGAATAGTCTAGATGGACCTAGAGGGTATAATGTTAAATTAAATAAGCCAGACAGACAAAGATAAACACCATATCATTTCACTCATATGTGGAACTTAAGAAACAAGACAAATAACAAAAGAAAAGAAGAGTCAAACAAAAAAGCAGATTCTTAAATACAGAGAACAAACTGGTGGTTTCCAGAGGGGAGGTGGGTGAAGGGTGGGTGAAATAAAGGGGATTAAGAGTACATTTATCATGATAAGTATCAAGTAATGTATAGAGTTGTTGAATTATCATAAATAAAAATAGTCTAACTGGCCATTGCTTTCTAACTTAACTACGGAAAGTGTATGCAACAAATCCTTCTTTGCTGGAACACTGAAAGAGAGAGAACACTAAAAGGAGCATGAGCCAGAAAAGATGAGAAACACTACCCAATCACATTAATAAATCAACAAGGATTGCTGTGCCTGGAGGAACCTGTGGAGCAAAACACTGACCTTGGAAATGCACACCCACACTTGGATTGCTTCTCTGAACTCTCTCTGCTGGACAACACGGAGTCCACAGTGCCAGGCCTCTGGAGGACAGAGAAAGAGAAAGGTTATGCTTGGGGCAGTGGTCTATGACACATACAAATCAAAGCTATAGGCAGTCTCAGAGGCAAGGCTACCATGATACTCTCTATTGTTATTTCTTATTTATTTATTTATTTATTTATTTATTTATATTTTTTTAGTGCTTAAAGTCTAGAGCTTAAAATCCAAAGAGGAATTATCTCATTTATCACCCTGGATAGTCCCATACCAATTCCACTGATGCTGCCTTTTCTCAAACCATTTCCTCTTTGGAAATTACCTTCAGAGTTGATGGCTTCTTTTATACATCTTTAAAAGGAGAGCTGACTTATTTGAAACTATGAGGAAAATGAGCAAGGAAGCCAATTCCACTCTTGACCCAAATAATTCTAAGAGAAGGGTAAGAGAAGGGTAAGAGAAGGGCTTTGAAGTCACGTGGATTCATGTTCACATCCCCACACTGTTAAGTTATGTAACCTTAAACCCTGAGTATGTGGGGATAACAGGATCTAATTCATAGAATTTTTATGAGGTACTGTATGTAAGTGGCTGGCACATAATAAACACTCAACAAATAGCAGCTATTATAACTATTATCACATTTTACAGTAATGACATTATTACATTATACTAGTATAGAAATCCAAAATTATTTTTGGAATGATATGGTTTACAAAAGGCTTTGAAGGGAATTTGCAAAAAGAAGTTTTAAATATGGTTCCAGCAAAAGCAGCATCATTGAAATAAACCTACAGCTTCCCAAGAGAACTACTCTGCAGAACAACACTCAGGTTTAAGTTATGGGACATTTGGGGGAAAAGAATCACTCTCACCACTTTATAGCAATTTCCCAAAATGTGATTTTTAAAAAAATTTTTTTTTTTACATTTTATTTATTTTTGATAGAGAGAGACAGAGCACAAGTGGGGGAGGGGCAGAGAGAGAGGGAGACACAGAATCCGAAGCAGGCTCCAGGATCTCAGCTGTCAGCACAGAGCACGACGAGGGGCTCGAACTCACAAACCGCAAAATCATGACCTGAGCCCAAGTCAGACACTTAACCAACTGAGCCACCCAGGCATCCCCCCAAAATGTGATTTTTGCTGTTAACAAGCCTTGGATTAACCAAAAGTTCCACGATTCATGATTCAGGCAGTTAAAGCAGACTTCTCAGATCCTTTAACATGCCAGTGTGTTTTGTGCTTCTGTCCAGGAGGGTGATATATGCAGCAGCCCTCCATCTGCTTTGGTCTCCAGATCCTTTTTTCATAGAGTATCTCTCGGGATGACTACTTCTGGAAAATGCTCCTTCAAAGTTATGTCTTAGAGTGCAGCAGGCTGTCCTCTCTTATGACCATGTTATTAAAGCTACAAAGTTCTGTAGAATCCCTGAAGATTAGAGATGGGCCAGCACTTTGGCCTTGCTTCTGCTGTATTTTCATGGAAACGGGAGGGTGATAGCTGCGTGTTTCCACTTTACATACACAGGGTTAGTGCCTATCTTTAAAATCCTACATGAAGCCAGATTGTGCAGAAAACACCAAGAGCTTCATTATGCACAACTCTTAAATCCCCATCCCAGAGCTCCATGAAAGAGGAAATTAGAGAGTAGAGAGTAGAATTAGACCGTATTTATAGACTTTCATTTTATAGCCTTTCACTTAAAAATCAGGCTTTTGCTCTATAGGACCCAGGATTTTATAACATTCTATGATAATATAATTCATTTGTACCAATTTTCTTCATTCTTAAGGCACACTAAGCATTCAGTTAGTCCTGGTGATTAACTGTTTCACTACCTCCTTAAACTCTGCTATGTCCAAGTTAGCATGAAGGTCATACCAGCTACTGAATAGTTAATAATGATGGGGTCAATTGTGAAATTTCTTCCACAGTATGGCAAATTAAAAGCTAAAGATACATTTCCATGACTCGATTTATTGTAGTCATTAAAATAAAATACCATAAGGACACCTAGGTGGCTCAGTCGGTTAAGCATCTAACTCTTGATCTTGTCTCACAGTTAATGAGATCAAACCCTACCCCGGGCTCCATGCTGAGCATGGAGTCTGCTTGGGATTCTCTCTCTCATGGTCTCTGCCCCTCCGTTGTTTGCGCACTCTAAATAAATAAATAAATAAATAAATAAATAAATGCTACAACCAGCCAAAAAAAAAAAAAAAAAAGAGCCATTAGGAAGTCTGGTTCTACCACTTATTAGCACTCTGATTTCAGGCTTCCCACGTAATCTCTCTGAACCTCCATTTTTCTCATTTGTAAAATCAGGATGATAATAATGCCAGTTTTATAATGTTTTCCAACTCAAATGAAATAATAGATATGGAAGAATTTTTAAACACTATATGGTACTATAAAGTATTCAGAATTATGAACGCTTTTATTACTATTTATATTTTTCACTTGGCATTGACTCGAAACTTAAAGTTTCTTTGCCCTTCTAACCTTTTTGTTAAAGAGTTAACCATCTATAAAAAAGCATTTTTTTGCACTTGGGGTAAGTGCCATTTAAAATACATCAACCCAGGGCGCCTGGGTGGCTCAGTTGGTTAAGTGTCTGACTCTTGATTTCAACTCAGGTTACGATCGCATAGTTCCTGAGATTGAGCCCCACATCAGGCTGCATGCTGACAGTGTGGAGCCTACTTGGGATTTTCTCTCGCCCTCTCTCTCTGTCCCCCCAACTTGCTTGCCCACGCTCTCTCTCTCAAAATAAATAAACATTTAAAAATAATAATAAATAAAATGTCAACCTGAATTTTTCTTAATAATGACACACAGGTAATTCAAAGTTTTGATTGGGAGAGGGGTGTGGAGAAGGAAAACATTAACTTACATTTGTGAGGGCTTCAGCCAAAGCCCCAGTTCCATCCATTTTACAAAGGAAATCCTTATAAAATCTCATCTTCACTTTGCCGCCTTTAATCATGAGGATCCCGATTCCTTTGAAAGTAAACTCCACATTTGGTTTGATGGAAATGGATCGTGATAAAAAAAGCAAAGTTTCTTTCACACAGCTTTCCACTGTATCCCTGCTAAATGGACCCTGCAGGGATATTGTGACAAAATTAAGTGGAATAACTGGAATATCACCTAGAGGAGAAAGACAGGGTGGGAGAAAGGAAGTGTAAATTACAACAAGGTCATGTCATATACACTCACAAATAATTATCTGATTCTTAATACTCAAAAATAGAATTGTCCATGTTAAGTCCTTAGTTGTACCCTAACAGTAGACAGTAATCAGTACAATTTTCCTTAAAAGTATATATTTTGCTCACAATAAGAACAATTAGGTTTCTAAGCAAATTCCAGACAAGCTTTTGATTTTCCCTTGGAGACAATGTAATAACTAACTGCATTTCTTCATCAGAGGGTTTTCTGAAGTTTTCAGCCCTCTTATCTCTCAGGACATACTGTAGCAATACACTTGTCTGTCTCCTCCAATTATCACATCATTTTTAAATGTTTATAAATATCCATAAATGTCAAGTGTTTTGAAAAGATAGTTCAGTAGATGTTACCTTCAAATGAAAGTGTCTTATCGGAGGGTATCAGACTGGATAACTTGCTTTTTCTCCCTAATGAATCCCTAAATGACATTGCAAAGGAATATGGTATATCTAGCATAAAAATAAGATAGGGTCTATTCCACAAGAACAGATCACCAGTCAAAAAAGGGGATAAATAACAAAGGCGATCAAGATAATAAATCCGAAAAGAGGCAGCAACAAGATCCACTAATAGAGGAACAGGATAGAAAGAAGAACATTCTAAACATTCATTGAGCAAGCATTAATTTATAGCTTTCCAAGTGCCCAATGGTGCTGGATGATGAAGATTAATATCTGCAAAACACAAGCTTCCCTATATCAGCCATGGTCTTCTGTACAATTTGATGGTGATTCTATACCACCTCCCTCCATTTTTTTAATGAAGTTCTTAAAAGAAAATGCTATATTGCCTGCCTATGGATTGTTCCCTCCCATTTATCCAATGTCTCTCTTCAATCTGTCTTCTAGCCCACTTACTTCAGTAGGGACACTATCATCTCATAATGGACAAGCCAATGGATACATTGCAAATCTTAATCTCATGACCTCTCTGTAACCTCCATTGACCGTGCCCTCTCTATGCTCTTGTATCCATGGCACCACTCTTGGTTCTCCAATTTCCTCTTTTTTGGTCTCCTTTGCTGATTTCCTTCCTCATCTACTTCTGATAAGATGGTGTTTTGTTGTGCTGTTTTCTGTTGTTGTTGTTTTTAAACAAGACTTTGTCCTTGTCTGTCTCCTTCTCTTACTTTATATCTTCTCCTAGGTAAATTTTTCCAAATCCTGACCTCTAGTCTCCATCCCTCACCTGAGCTCTGGAACTACCTCCACCTACGTATCCCTACAGGAATTTCAAATTTAACATGTCCAAAAGCTAACTCATTACTTTATCTACCACCCCAACCTGCCTTCCCCCTTGCTTCCCTAAGGTGTTAATGACAAAAACGTACATCTATTTTCCAATAAATCGGAGTCATGCTACGTACCTTCCTTCTTCTTGCTACCCACCAGTCTCAACTGGCAGCCAAATCCCATCAGTTCTCCATAGGAAATATCTCACAAATAGATTCCTTCATCTTCCTCCTGATTGCCACTGCAATCAGGCTCCTACCATATTTCATCAAACTGCTATAATTAAAAGAACTATCCTCCTAAATTAAAAACTGGACTAGTACATACAGTTCCTTGCTCAAAAACTTTCAATGGCTCCCCACTGCCTATAGGATGAATCCCAAAGTCCTTATCATACTGCCTATAGCCCCTTACAACTTAGTTGCTTCCAACCACTTTTGTCTTAATTCCCTCCAATTGCCTCCACAATCATATGCCTTGGCCACAGAGAAATACCTTATTCTTATTCTTGAATTATTCTCATTGTTCCTGAAATATCTCCCACAGCTTCTATGCCAGCAAAGCCCTATCATTCTTTAAGACCTCCTGGTATATGTCATCTTCCTAAGCCTCCCTGAGCAAAGTTAAGCATGCTCTCCTCTGGGCTCCCCTACATTCAATCTAGTTCTGACCAATGTTGCTTTCACAGCATTTAATCAGGTTGCAATATTTGCTTATATATTTATCTCCCATGCTAAATTTTGAGCTCTTCAAAGCAAGGACCATGTCTTGATAATCTTTAAGAACCAATGTATAATGTTTAATTAATTACCTACTTAATTAATGATGAAGACCCATAACCCCAAAGCTAAACTAGAGACAGAATTGTTCTTGTGAATTAATTCAATCATATATATTTAATTCTGAAATTTCTTCAGCCTTGTAAAAAAATTAATTATAGATCTAAGCTACTTTTTTTGGACTATACTATGAGATCCAAGATGTTTTTGTTAAAAAAAACAAGTTGGCTTTATTTTCACTTTAATTGGTAGGTTTTTGATGAATTGGGGTATTCTATGCCTTCTGTCATAAAATTCTAGGTAAAGATGGCTGAAAAGTCCATCAAATCTACCATAAAGATCATATGCATAATGAATTCTAAGTATAACTTGTTGGTATTTGGTTTCCCAATATTTCATTTTTTGGTGGTAAGTTACGCTGAAAATTAACTTTCAGGGAAGTTACCATAAAGGCCAGTTTTAGCCTTTTCACCTGCTGACATTTGGGGTGGACTGCTTCTATCCACGTAGGAGTGCAATGCAAGAGGGGATGATAAGGAAGGTTAAAATGAATACAGCCCAGAAATCAGGAAGGACGTCCCCAAAGGCCTCTAAGTAACCAGGGGAGGTGTCACCAAGTCTACACACCAAAGCTGGAAGGTAAGTAAGCATCCTCTGTCAGGCACCATGTCCCTTTAGCTTATCACTATATCTCAAGTGCCTGGAACAAGGCCTAACACATAGTTGGCTCTCAGTAAATATTTGTGGAAAGAGGGAAGAAAGGAAGGGAGGCAGAAGGAAGGGAAGGGGAAGGAGGAAGGGAGAAAACAAGGGAGGAAGATTTTAGGGTGTGAGAGGTATATAAGGTATTCATTAAGTCTTTATGGAATCATTAGCCTCACTTCTAAGTTTTAATAATGTACATTATATATGATAGAACACAGTTAGTGATCTTTTTCATAGCTAATATGGACTGTAATTCTAATTACAGTCCCTAATTAACTTTTTCTCTATAACCACTTTTAATTTCTGAGAGTCTAAAAAAATGAACAAAGGCTGTATAACTCTGTAATGTGGCATGTAAATGTGCCTTGATATCACATCAAGTCTTCCCATGCCTGCCTCTTAAGCTACTGAGGTTTAAAATGTCCTGCAGGAAGACTGTCTATCATTTCCCACCTTGGCCCTTCCCTCTTCCAAAGGTACCAGGTGAAAAGTGAGCTGAAATCACAAACTGATAAAGCAGCAACTGAACAAACTTTGCCCTTCCATTTTCATTCCCAGGCCAGTAACTTTCTGAGAATGTCTTAAATATTGAAAAGATTTACCAGGAATGTATGTTTTGTTTTGTTTGAGTTCATGGATCCGTACTAACTTCTCTGCCATGATAAATATGGGTCTCTGAATCAGAATAAACTTGTTGTTTCCCACGTCAATTTTTTGTCTCGTGAAAGTAAAAGTTCCAAGCCCTGGAATCTGAACACCCTGAAAGAAAAAGGAAGGGGGAAAAAAAAGAGCAACAATCAGAAATCACTGAAGAGGTAAGGAAAAATAACCCTTAGTACCGCTATTCAAAAAAACCCATGAAAACAATTAAGCCTTAAATATTCAATGATTTCTAAACTCTCTTCCAGCTATAGTATGTCATGATTCTAAGTTCTCATGTAAGTATAAAATGTAATATATTGATCTACAATGCTTCTGACATCAGATCCTGCATCTCGATTACCATTCAAAGGCTGTGAGGACTAAGATAATTTGTATGGATGCCATTGCTACTTTTAATCTATATTTAAGATTCCTCTTATCCTAAATCGTGGGAAATTCTGAATTTTAATCATTTACCATTAGAAAGAAGGAATTTAAAAAGCTGTAAGAATCTCTGCTTTCTCATTCCTTCTTTTAGGTTTTGTCTCTCACTTAAAACCAGACAATCCAGCATCCAAGGCATCTGCTGCAGTGTAGTGATCTTGGCTGAGGGGTAGAAGCCAATGCTTTTGGCTCTCAAACTAGGCCTCTGTCTCCCTGGAAATATCACACCTCAAGGGTTACAAACTCAAATGCCTACAGGCACCACCCACGAAAGAACGCAAGGGAATGAAGGTAGCCAGCCAGAGAGTGCAGTGGCTAGAAAGTACAAACCCCATCCAAAGGGAAGAGCTCATTGTTGGCTCCAGCCAAGTGTCATCATGCAGGAATGGAAAACTGGTGTTGTTAAATCTGCTGATTTTTCAAGAAAAGAGAAACAAGTCCAAAACTTTATATAAACTCTCCAAATTTTAGGTTGGTGATGACTACTTCAAATTATCAGACCAAACAAGATAAGTTTGAAGGACGAATTCAGCCCATGGGTTGTCATAATGGGACCTGTGAGTAGGATATAAAAATTTCACAATTTCCCAGCTCCCTCCAAACTCCCCAAATCTCTGTCCAGTTCCATGGCATCCAAACTGAAGTCTGGGCAAAGTTTCTCATTTTTGGCAAGATGAGTTCAATCCCAGATTGTCTTCTTGTATTTCAGTTAAAACCCATTCCCTGCAAAGAGGCATGGCAGGAAGCATTACATCCTTCTATAGCAATGCCAGAAACTATCAGGTCACAGATCAACAGAATTCATCTAGTTCCTCTACATACATCCAGACTGGTCAGTGATCTGCTTGGTATCACTAGAGAGAACTTTTACAAATTCATTACCTAAGAATAAAATCCATGTTTGTTAAATCTACTATCTGTAAGTCATAGTGTGAGCATCATAAAATCACAGGACTGAAAGTCAAATTGAATAGCTCTAAAATCTGTTATTTTGTTCCCAGCAAAATTATACAAGACCAAGGAAGAAAGATCCTTTGGACTCTTGCATTAAACTTAAAGTATAAATCTTGCCTTTTGTAGGGATAGCTGTTGTTGCACAAATTCTGACACATTCCCCCAGATAGCAGAGACTTCTGAAATTCAAAGGAAATAAAAAATAATTGATGTAAGCACTCATGTGATAGTATCTAGTGCTAATAAATAAAAAAGTAAATGTGAACTGCAGAATCAAACAATAGTAATTCCTAATTAATTTAGAATTAACAGAAAATAAGTTCATTCCCAAAAGTTAATTTTCCTAGTAACTAAAGCTTACCATTTTACATTCCAAAAATGTGCTTAAAAATAACAATAACAATAAATTTTTAAATACAGTCTTTCTAGGATAAAGAGAACTCTGTCGCACATTTCCTTTTATTCTTTATAGAAGTGGGACAGAGTTCCTTTTATCCTATAAATAGAGTTAATCAAGTATAATCTAGTCTTTTCTTTTTTTTAGTTCTTTAGATTCTAGTTAGTTAACATAAAGTGTAATATTAGTCTCTGTTGTATAATTTAGTGACTCAACACTTCCATACAACACCTGATGCTCATTACAACTGAGCTCCTTAATCTCTATCACGTATTTAACCCTACCCCTTTTTTCTTAATGACCAATTCAAAAAGTATTTATTGAGTGTCTACTCTGTGCCCTCTGAAACATAAAACTTTATTCTTTTTTATTTTATTTTATTTAATGTTTATATATTTTTGAGAGAGAGAGAGAGAGAGACAGAGCATGAGCAGGGGAGGGGCAGAGAGAGGGGGAGACACAGAATCCAAAGCAGGCTCCAGGCTCTGAGCTGTCAGCACAGAGTCTAACATGGCACTTAAACTCTGGAACCAAACTATGAGATCATGACCTGAGCCAAAGTCAGACACTCAATCAACTGAGCCACCCAGGCCCCATATTTTATTTTAAATGTTTATTTATTTTGAGAGAGAGCACACATGTGAGTGGGGGAGGGGCAGATGAGGGGCAGTGGAGGGGGAGAGAGAGAGAGAGAGAGAGAGAGCGAGAATCCCAAGCAGGCTCCACATTCAGCATGTAGCCTGACACAGGGCTCAATCCCACAACCAGTCACAGACTGACCTGAAACCAAGAGTGGGTTGCCCAACCAACTGAGCCACCCAGACACCCCTAAACCTTCATTCTTATGACATTCTTTAACACAAAAGTAAAGCCAAGCACCATTAAGGCATAAAAGGCTGCTGTCTGGGCATTAAGTGTCTCTGTACTTCTTTCATTGCTTAATTCTTTGTTGGGGGCGGTGGGGGGGTGGTCTTTATAGAGATTGTGTGTGTGTGTGTGTGTGTGTGTGTGTGTGTGTCATCTTTCTCCACAACTCTGCCCAGATGATAACTCCATGACAGCAGAGACCTAAGTTGCTTTGTGCACTGAATCTTTGTGTACTATCAACCTTGAGTAGCATGTAGTAGTCTTTGATATTCTTTAAATGCCTTAGCCCATATAACATTATTACTAAACCCATAAAACAATATATTCTTTTTAAATTGAGATTCAGTTTGGCACATAATAATAGTGTCAGGTGTACAACATAATGATTTTATATTTGTATATATTGCAAAATGATCACCATATTTTTGCTTAAATCTTGACTTGCTTTTCATTCTCATTTGTTACTGTTAGACTACCAGCTGTCACGTCTCTCTACTGCTAGTGCTCTGCAGACCTGATCCTAATTTACTGCTTCTGATCTGCTTTGTTTTTGCTTTCAACAAATATACTAATATTATATCTAAAGTAATATTTTTAAAGTTTATTTATTTTGAAAGAGAGAGAGGCAGAGAGAGAGAATCCCAAGCAGGCTCCACACTGTCAGTGCAGAGCCCAACACAAGGCTTGATCTCACAAACTGTGAGATCATGACCTGAGCTGAGATCAAGAGTTGGTCACTTAACCAAGTGAGCCACCCAGGCGGCCCTAAAATAATAATTCTTGACAACAGACCTTTGGGTAGGGACCCAAGGGGCTTAATTTGAATCAGTGCATAGACTTCTTACTATCTGTTTTGAATGATCAGAGAGGGGTCTTCTATGTTTTTCTTGTTCTGAGCTGTTTTCCAAAAAGGAACTGTGGTAGAAAAATAAGTAGTTGCCAATAACTAGGGTTAAATACATGATATGAAGGGATACTCTAGGTATAACTAATATTTAGAAGTACTGAAAATTAAGTCTGTGTTGACATCTCCACTCCAAACCTAATTATGTGTATTAAAGATACTTTCCAATGAACTCTGTGCAAATCCAGAGTGTTATGTTTTAGTTTTCAGAATAAAAGATCAATAACAGGGTGCTTAGGTGGCTCAGTCAGTTAAGCATTCGACTCTTGATCTCAGCTCAGGTCTTGATCTCAGGGTCATGAGTTCAAGCCTCACCTTGGGCTTCCAGTGTGGAGCCTACTTTAAAAAAGAAAAAATCAAGAACAGTGACATTTACCAGGTTGCCACTTTGGGATATGGATGCAGTTGGTGGCAAAAGACTAGTTCTTTCCCCACTTTGGAAATTGCTTGATTTATTGGTATAACTTTTATTTCTAATGGTTTAAACTACTACCTAAAGCAGGGAAATTGTACTTTTAATTACAGCATGTCACGGTTATAAATATTTTTATTACTATGCCAGGGGAGGAGTAGTTTGGGCAATGAGAAGTAGCAGTGAATGATTCTCATGGGTATCTGGGAACAAGTTGGGTGATGGAAATTCACTCACCCACCAAGGAAACTAGGGCTACATGCTACAGTGAGCCAG
The DNA here is from genome assembly GCF_046562875.1 of Panthera onca. Lineage (NCBI taxonomy): Eukaryota > Metazoa > Chordata > Mammalia > Carnivora > Felidae > Panthera > Panthera onca. Next base: position 69,115,995 of record NC_138348.1, read on the forward strand.
GTGAAAAGATCCTACCCTTCACTCTAAATCACAGATACACAGTTTATTATAACCAAGTCTTTCCTCTACTCTGCTCCATCCTACTGTATTCCCCATTCCTCTCCACCACCATAGACAAAAGAATTCTACTTCTGGCTGCTAAGAACTAAGAAGGTCTTTCAACCAATACCAATTATATACTGAATTAAATTTTTCATCATGAACAAAAATGTCATTAATTTGCTAATAATACAGAATCTCCATATCCAGATTTACATGGAGACCTTTCAAAACTATGAAGTCAAAACTGTTAAGTCTTTTACCCAGGCTCACAATATGCAGCTCAAATTTCAGGAAAACAATCTATACCAAGTGGAAATGATTTAATTAGAGCCAGGAGAAACTATATAGCTTGCAACCAAACCCTAATGAAAAGACTTGACTGAGCCTAGCTGGAAATTTGAGGATCATCTTTCTTCATTTGAATGATATATTCAAGACTGCCATGTTGTTTTATTCTATAGAATCTAATGGGAAAAATTATATAAAAGCAGGGTTTATTATTCTAAACTGAGATTTGCTATTTTTTTAATGTTTATTTTTGAGAGAGACAGAGCAAAGCAGGGGAGGAGCAGAGAGAGAGGAAGACACAGGATCCAAAGCAAGTTCCAAGCTCTGAGCTGTCAGCACAGAACAGATGTGGGGCTCGAACCTATGAACTGCAAGATCATGACCTGAGCTGAAGTTGGACGCTTAATCAACTGAGCCACCCAGGCACCCTGAGAGATTTGCTGTTTCTTACTGAAGAAAAAAGAAAATATGCACATCATTCCCTTTGGGAAGTTGTAGGTTCCTGCATTTCAATTGGAATAGATTTGAAAATTTTACAAACAATGATTTTTAACTTTGATTTTTTCTGACATCCCAAAGTCAGAGAGGATATCACTGAATTGTCAAACAAGAAGAATTTTAATCCAGTCTAAAAAGCGAATTAAAGATATGCTACTTTTATGTTTTAGAGAAAACTGGAGTTATTATTTATTTTAATCAAATATTGAAATACCTAGAATCATTATTATAAAGAAATAATCCCCAGACATACCTTCTATACTCAGTTCAACCATCATTTGACTTCAAATTCTAAACATTTTATGCATTCAAACCATATTTTCAAACACAGTGCCAGGTAGCAAGAATGCTACATTTTATATATGATTATTAGAAAGAAGTGTCCATTATGTAAATTGTAGAATAATATATGCTTGAAATAAATACTAATACCAAATATAAGAGATAAGCTCCCTTGACTTTATTAGACATCTTCCTTTTAAAAACAACACACACACATTTTTTAAAATGTTTATTTATTTTTGAGAGAGAGCATGAGTAGGGAGGGGCAGAGAGAGAGGGAGGCAGAGAATCCCAAGTAGGCTCCCCGCTGCCAGCACAGAGCCCAGTGTGGGCTCAAACTCATGAACCATGAGATCATGACCTGAGCCAAAATCAAAAGTCGGACACTTAGCCAACTGAGCAACCCAGGTGCCCCATAAGACATCTTTTAAAATTAAAATACTGGCATACAAAACAAAAAATTCAAGAGTGATTTGAACAAAGAAACATATTCCCAGAGCATAGGAGCATAGTTCAGTGGAAAGATCAGTGTGTTGCACTGAAGACATGCAGACTTCCTGCCTCTGCAGATTGCTAGCTATGTGGTCTTCAATAGTTTTGCCCGGTCACATCCACAAAACGATGACGGGACCTTCTAAGTACTATAACTACATAATACTAAACTTTGGAGAAACATATGAAAGCCACAGGACTTAATACATACAATGATGAAAAGTTAATTTATGGGCTTTACTGAGATTAGAAGTTTATCCTCATCTCCTTTACAAGGGATCATTTGTGAACATTAATAAGTAGTCACTTATTAGTTAATAGTGATTTTAATAATGACTTTAATAATGATAACATTAATAATGACTTCTGTTTCTGTCATTCAACCAGTAAAGCTCTTGCTGAGGTCACAAACAATCTCATCAATAAACTCAATAGATATGTTTAGCTTTCACCTCCCTGACCCTTTAGTCATATCTAACAGTGGTGACCACTCTCTCCTCCTTTAAGCACCTCTCTTATGGGCTTTTGTGACACTCCTCTCTCCTGGATTTTCTTCCTACCTCTCTAGCCACTTCTTCTCATTTTCCTCAACTCAGCCATTAAATGTTGGGATTTCCAAAGATATAGCCCTAGGCCTTCATTTTTCACTCCATATTCTGCTGCAGCCGTTACATCTGTGCCCAGGACTTTAATGACCACCAATATGCTGATGACTCCCACGTGTTTGTTTAGATCTTAACATGTTCAATCTTCTTGAACACATGAAATACTAAAGTAACAACTGTTTTAATGTCTTTGTCTACTAATTCTATTATTTTTCAGGGGACCCTTGAGGATCTCTGGAGCTCTTTCTATGTGTGTGTGTGTGTCTCTTCTCTGAGCACTGTGTCCTGAAAACTTTGTTCAGGCAGTCGGCTGGGGTAATAGTTGAGCTTACCTCAGTTTTTTTCTATTTCTCAGGGATTCCTTTGTTATGTGATGCCTTATTTTGATTTTCTTGTGATATATTTTATTTCTACATGCTGTAAGCCTCAGATGATGTACTTATTGTTGCTTTTCATAGTTAATAATCTTTTATTTTTATCCATTAACATATCATCCCTAGAGCTATTCGTTCTTTCTTGCACTTTCATGTTACATTTGGGATCATTTTTCTTTAATCTGAAGTACATTCTCATCTTTTATCCTGGATTTTATTTGTCTGAGAAATTTAAAAAATTTTATCTTTGGTTTTGAATGATATTTCCTCACTATAGTATTCTAGCTTTAGTTTTTTTATTTCATAACTTTAAAGATATCACCCCATTGTCTTGTGCTTTCATATTTTTGTTGTGAAGTCAGTGTTATTTCTTTCATTGTTTTTTTCTGTGGATGTTTTTAAGATTATCTTTTATCTTTAGTTTCATTGGTTTGACTATGACATGCATAGAGGTAGTTTCCTTTATATATTTCCTGTTTGAGCTTACTAATCTTGAAGCTGTGGTTAATATTGTTCATTAGTTTCATAACTTCTCAGCCATCATTTCTCAAATGACTATATATTTCTCTTTTCTCTCTCTTCCTAGAGCTTCATTTGTCTCACATTTCTCTTACTCTCTTAGGTCCTTTTTTTTAATTTTTTTTGAGAGAGAAATAGAGAGAGAGAGAGCACAAGCAGGGGAGGGGCAGAGAGGGAGACAGAGGATCTGAAGCAGGCTCTGTACTGAGAGCAGAGAGCTCAATGCAGGGCTTGAACTCAGAAACCATGAGATCATGACCTGAGCTGAAGTCAGAAGCTTAACCACGCAGAGCCTCTCTTTGGTTCTTTTTACCCATTTTTCTATTTGAGTTTCAATTTGGATACTTTCTTCAAGTTCATTAATTGTGCCAGGTGTTATTTTCAGACTCCTGTTAAAATCCCCCAGTGGGTTCTTTATTTTTTAGTTTACTTATGAATTATTTATTTAAGCTTGCTTCCCCCAGAACTCTGGGTTACTTCTTAAAAAAAATTCTCATTGAGATATATTTTATATACAACCAACTACACCCATTAAAGAGTAAATTTTGATGACTTTTGACAGTTGTATATTCCTGTGAAACTGCCACCATACTCAAGATACAGAATATCTCCGTCACCCCCAAAGATTTCTCATGCCCCTTTGCATTTTATCTATCTGATCCTGACCCTAGCCAATCACTGATTTGTTTGTGTAACTCTAAATTAGTTTGCTTTTTCTAAAATTTTATATAAACGGGGTCACATAGTGTACTCTTTGTGTCTCATTTCTGTCAGTTAATATAGTGATTTGGAGGTTCATCCATGTTGTTGCCTGTATCTGTAGTTCATTCTTTCTATTACTGAATAGTGTTACATTGTATGGATAGACTTACCTGTTGTTTATCCAGTTACCATTTGATGGACACATGGGTCATATCACGTTTTTGTCTCTTGTGAATAAACCTGCTATGAATATTTATGTATAACACTCTGTGTGAACATGTGTTTTTATTTTCCTTAGTTGAAATTGTAATAAACTGCTAGTTTTTCAAAGTACATTGAATCACTTTACATTCTCTTCTGTAGAATGTAAGTTCCAGTTGCTCCACATCTTTGCAAATGCTTGGTATTATCAGTCTTTTTAAAATTATGGTCATTCTGATATTGTAGTGCTACCTCATTGTGGTTTTAATGTGTGTTTCCCTAATAACCAGTGATGTTGAGAATCTTTTTATCTGCTTATTAGCTATTTGTATATTGGCTTTGTAAATTTATATTCAAATATTTTGTCCATTTAAAAATTTGAGCTGTCTTATTGAGTTTAGGAAGATTTAAAATATGTATATTCTGATAGGTGTTGGTAAGGATGTGGAAAAAGGGGAAGCCTCTTACATTGTTAGTAGGAATGCAAACTGGTGCAGCCACTCTGGAAAACAGTATGGTGTTTCCTCAAAAAAGTTAAAAATAGAATTACCCTACAATCCAGCAATTGTACTAGTAGGTATTTACCCAAAGGATACAAAAATACTAATTCGAAGGGATACATGCACTTGTTTATAGCGTTATTATGTTTATAATTGTTTATAGCATTATTAACAGTAGCTACATTATGGAAAAAGCCCAAATGTCCATCAACTGATGAATGGATAAAGATGTGACACACACACACACACACACACACACACACACACACACACACTACAATATTACTCAGCCATAAAAAAGAATGAAATCTTGCCATGTGCAATGACATGGATAGAGCTGGAGTGTATTATGCTAAACGAAATAAGTCTGAGAAAGACAAATACCACACGATTTCACTCATATGTGGAATTTAAGAAACAAAACAAACAAACATGGGGGGAGAAAAAGACAAAAATCAATAAACAGAATCTCAACTATAGAGAATGAACTGATGGTTACTAGAGGGGAGGTGGGTGGGAGGATGTGTTAAATAGGTGATGGGGATTCAAGAGGGCACTTGTAATGATGTGCACCAGGGGTTGTATGGAAGTGTTGAATCACTGAATTCTACATCGGAAACTAATATTACACTGTATGTTAACTAACTGGAATTTAAATAAAAACTTGAGGGAAAAAGATATATCCTGTATGCCAGTTGCCAGATGTTTGTAATGTGAATATTTTTTCTTGTCCTGTGTCTTTGTTTTTCATTTCTTAATGGTGTTTTTTGAAGAGCAAAACTTTCAAATTTTGATGAAGTCCCATTTATTACATTTTTGCTTTTATAATTCATGCTTTTTATGTCCTAAGAAATATTTGCTTAACCTGAAGATCACACAATTTCTCTCTTATGTTTTATTTTGGAAGCTTTATAGTTTTTACCTCTAGATTTAGCTCTCTGATCCATTTTAAATTAATCTTTGTGTACTGTGTGAGGTGAGTTGGCTAACCAACTTAACTCACATTGCCTAAAGGCATCTACATTTCAGTTCTTTTCAGAACTTGTTTATTGATCAGTAGTCTTCATTTAAAAAAATAATCAAGAAATATTCCTTTGTAGAATATACGTTTTGTTTTGCCTATGTAGAATGGCATAATATAATGGTAAAATTGGACAAGTAACTGTAAGTTTAGAATTTTTGGAAGCCAAAAACCCTTTCTCATTTTGTTTTTTCCCATTGTTTCTTTTAAAATATGGGAATTGGGGGCACCTGGGTGGCTCAGTCATTTAACATCTGACTCTTGATTTTGGCTCAGGTCATGCCCTACATTGGGCTCTACACTGACTATATGGAGCCTGCTTGGGATTCTGTCGCTCCCTCTCTCTCTGCCCCTTCCCTACTCTCTCTCTCTTTCAAAATAAAGTTTAAAAAATATGGGAATTGGGGCACCTGGGTGGCTCAGTCAGTTATGCATTTGGCTCTTGATTTCGGCTCAAGTCATGATCTTATGGTTCGTGGGTCTGAGTCCCACATTGGGCTCCATGCTGACAGTGCAGAGCCTGCTTGGGATTCTCTCTCCCTCTCTTTGCCTTTCCTCTACTTGTGCTCTCTCTCTCTGAAAATAAATAAATAAACTCAAAAAAATATGTAAATTACTTCTATTAGTATTTGTCATCATTAAACACATCTATTTGTTTGTCACATCTATTAAACATGAGAAAGTCCTATTGTGTGACTTTTATCCTGTAGATAGGCCAGGCAGAATGGTGATAGTGTGCTATTACTTGATTTGTTTTTAAATAGTCTGATTTGATCAGACTTGCTCTATTTCTTCCTTGGGTTATCATTTCATAGCTTAGGCTCAAAATATTCTCATTTGTCACACTAACTCACCTTTTTTTTTCAGTTGTGTTGCATCTTTGCCACGTCATCTGTCAAAGTTTATAAACAGTGGTCACTGTCAGTGATATTAATCATCCTGTGGCCAGCCTTCCCATGGCTAGCACTTATCCGTTTAATCATTTGGTAGATTTCCTTCATCTCCCTCAGCAATTTTTCTGACTTTAGTTGCCATATGACATATGGATTCCTTATGCCATGTAATGAAATATGGAGAATAGAATACTCTGTGAGTGATCAGTCCATCATCTTATTCCCAGGCCTTCAGGAAACATCTACATCTTCCAAATAAATCCCAAATCTCTTTGCTTGGCATTCAGACAAATCATCTTAGTTTTAAGTAATGTTCCTTGTCTTGTACTCCCATTACATTGTCTTCATACCTCTAATATGAGGGTTAGCGTGTCTTTATAATAGAGATGCAGTATGCAAGCTCTTAATTTATATCATGTCAAGTCTAAGTAAAGCTGAAGAGAATACAATAAAACCTTGGATTGTGAGTAACTGGTTCTGTGAGTGTTCCTCAAGACGAGCAAATATTCTTAATAAATTTTAACTTGATAGGGGCACTTCGGTGGCTCAGTCAGTTAAGTGTCTGACTTTGGCTCAGGTCATGATCTCATGGTTTGTGGGTTTGAGCCCTGTGTTGGGCTCTGTGCTGACAGCTCAGAGCCTGGAGCCTGCTTCGGACTCTGTGTCTCCCTCTCTCTCTGCCCCTTGCCTGCTCATACTCTGTCTCTCTCTCTCTCTCTCTCTCAAAAATAAACATTAACAAATAGAAATTAAAAATTTTAACTTGATAAAGGAGTGAGGTCTTGCAATACGAGTAGTACATGACACTGAACATCACATGATCAGAACTGAGCCAATGGTTCTTGAAATTCACTTTGATATACAAGTGCTTTGGTTTAGAAGCATGTTTCCAGGATGAATTATGCTCACAAACCAAGGTTTTACTGTAATTTAAATGTAAACACTTCAGTTTTAATGACTAGTCCTGTAGTTAGGGTTTAGTCAGAGAAGCAGAAGCCCCATGAATGATGAAGAATATGGGATTGTTATGGTCATTAGCCCTTACATAATTGTAAGGTCCGGTTAGGCAGTCTATGTCTGGTGTTCGGCCTGAAGTCAGCAGGGACAACAGTCAGGAAGGAAAGATGGTCATGAAATGGGGGAGAATAAAAATAGCTTAGGATTGGTGAGAAAAAGCTGGAACCCATGAGGGCAAATTAGAACCTGTGAGGACAAATTGGGACTTGCATTTGTCTCTCATTGTATCTAACCCTCAGTGATAAATGTCATCTGTAGGATAAGGTGGTGCCTATGGCCACACTGATGAACATGCACTTAGTGTGGAAGAGCTAACAGAGAAGATCTGATGGGAGCCAGAGAGCTGCAGCCAGGCTGCTGGCCTGTGCCTATATGGTGAGCCAGCAGATCAGCGCCAGGCTCTACAATGATTTTCAGAGCACAAAAATGTCTTCTGCTTTACTTCTGCCTTTCAGATCTCACACAAATGTCTCTTTTTACTAACCCTCACATAGAATCATACGGAGAAGGGTATTTTGGGAAATGCAGTTCCATCTTAGCTAATGTGGTAGAAAGCGACCACAAGTACACTTCTTAAAGCAGCCCTGGAGTAGGCAAGGGATTGAAGATATGTATCTGGTGCATTTTCAGTCTGTCTCAGTTCCCCAGTATCTGTCATAGTGTAAGCATCTGACAGTGTTGAGTGCAGTTCCACTATTTGGTTGAATTTTTCAGACAAGACTGCTTTTTAATCATAAGCCAATTGCTTCATTACATGATCATAAGAAAGTGATCTGACCTAAAGCTGGAGGAAAAACTGGCTGTATTAGGTCTGTAAACCAAGAGATGTTATGTGGATCTCTAACATAGGGCCTTCCTCAGAAGGTATTTCTAGAGTGATTTTGCCCATTGATTGAATTTTCAATTTGCACTTTGACTTTCGAACTCTTCCTGATTTTAGAACCTTCTTTATTTTTTAAGTTTATTTATTCATTGAGAGAGAGAGAGAGAGAGAGCTTGAGCAGGGGAGGGGCAGAGAGACAGAGCAAGAGGGAGAGAGAGAGAATCCCAAGCAGGCTCTGCGCTGTCAGTGCAGAGCCTGATGCGCGGCTCGATCCCATGACCCTGAGATCATGACCTGAGCTGAAACCAAGAGTCAGACGCCTAACTGATTGAGCCACCCAGGTGCCCCAGAACCTTCTTCAATAAATATTTGTCAAATGGCAAATGAATTGTGTACTTCTCATGTGTGGGGATTTTCTTCTGCTGTATTCCTCTTACCAACTAGCAAAGTACATGACACGTATTAGATACCTAATAGATGTGGGTTAAATTATTTATTGCAAATTCTTATTCTGTGTTGTATAATATGAAAACAAGAGTATTACAAGTGTTTTTTTTTTTTTTAATTTATTTTTGAGACAGAGAGAGACAGAGCATGAACGGGGGAAGGGCAGAAAGAGAGGGAGACACAGAATCGGAAACAGGCTCCAGGCTCCGAGCCATCAGCCCAGAGCCCGACGCGGGGCTCGAACCCACGGACTGCGAGATCGTGACCTGAGCTGAAGTCAGACGCTTAACCGACTGAGCCACCCAGGCGCCCCACAAGTGTTTTCTTTTTTAACAGATTTCCAAGTGGCCCTTAATATGAGCCACTGAATATTGTGTATGCTTTGGGGTCTGGGTAAAGGTAACTGCTCATTTAGTGTGGGTTTTACAAGGCAAGTTGAAGCTTACAGAAAAGTATGTGTATATTAAAGTACTTTGGAAAATATTGGCCCAGTTTATTTCCTTCAGTATTTTTCATAAATCCATGCACTCTGCCAGTACCTCTCTCTGTCCTCTGTTTCTCTTTCTATGGCAAATTACCTTTAAAATATTACTAAGATAATCCATGTCTAAACAGTAAATAAAGGAGAAATGTGAACATAAAAGTTCTCTGAACTCCTCCCTCTCCACACAGGATTTCACACTATCCAGAAATAATCACTGCTAATACTTTTATGTATCTTTCCTCAAATATTCTATGAATTTATAAACATGTATATGAATATACATACATATTTATATGTGTATGCATACTTGAAGCAAGTAGTATCATTATTAATACTATTCTGCAACAAGTTTTCACTTAATGTATCTTGAAACTTTTTAAAAATCACCACATAAAGTTACAGCTTTCTTTTAAGCAAATTCTTCAAAATGTATTCCAAAGTACATTGTACAATTTAACTGGTTCCCTGTGATAGTTATCTTAAATTCTAAGATTAGCATTACAAATAATGTTACATATACATAAATCTTTGTTTGTATCATGCAGGTATATCCAAAGAGCAAATCCTAACTAGTAGAATTGCATGGTGTGCCTGAGCTTTGTTACCAACTAAAGGTTATGTTTTTTCAGGATATATAATGTTTATAGTTCATTGAAAGTTGCTAGTAAACATTGGGTCACATGTATCTCCACAGCTTCTTTTGGCAGGAGACCTTTGGTAAAAGGAAAAGATGTCGAAAGAAAGGTCTTTGCCTTTATCAATTGTAGATCTACCTTTGGTCATCTATAATTCACTAATAATTAGCAATTGTTCATAATGATTTCATTTCATAATCACTTCATTTTTTGAAACTGAAGATAACTTTTTGAGAGACTAAAAGCATCATCACCATGCTTAACTCAATCTAATCTATTATTCTAAGAAACTAATGTATTTCTACACTTTCATTATTTTCTTAAGATTGAATAATAATGCTGATATGACCACTAAAAATTAGCTGACTCAGCAGTTGTCAAGACAACTGTCACAAAAGTTTGCCCATTGTTTACTGCTGATCCATTCAACAATATTCCCTGCTTATTTCCCCAAAGGATTTGAGACAGCTTATTCTGCAAAGACAAGTGCTTGAAGTCTAAACACCATCATAGACCAAGGGCAAAAGGCAGGTGTAAAAGAGAGAGTGGGAAGAAATTATTTCCTCAAGAAATTAGCTTATGAAAGGCCCCAAACCTAGTTCTTAAGGTAGAGAGAGAAAGGCTGAGTTATGGAGTTTGTCATTTTCTAGCACAGAAGTTCTCAGTCTTATTAGACACAATGGTTCTTTTTCATAACAAGTATTTTATCTGAATGCCTTGTTACCATCTTGAAACGAGGTTTATGGATAGCACAGCTTATTTACTCCAACCATTTAAAAATGAATATGAAGTCAGAACTCTTGCATAATGTAAGTAATGTATAGTAAAATAATATGTATTTTGGCATATATGTCTAGGCATGACTATGCTGGAAGGCAGAGGAAGTTACCACATGCTTATACCAACAGAAAGAATCACTATGAATGCTGCAGCTACAAACGCAGCCTGGTTGAGATGTGTTGGCTACTCAGCTACCATCCGCATTGATGTGATGATTACAGTTTTCCTAAATAGTGAAGAATTCTCCTTAAATCCTGAAAAAAAAAGGTGTAATTTTTCCCCAGTTTACTTGGATTTTGAATTTCTAGGAAATTAAGTGATAGTGAAATTAAGCAGAAACTTCTTTGTATTTACATGCAAAGTGGATTTTTTTCTAGGTTCATAAATAGCCTTTTTTTCCTTACATGGAAATCTGATGAGATATTCAAACACAGTGCAGAATGTGGAACCGTCTTCACTGTACAGGACTGTCCTATACACTGCGGACCATCAGGGACCCCTGGTCTCTGTTCATAGTAAATGCCAAAAATTTCTCCTCCCCACTACCATTGCAAGAGTCAGTCACTTTGGAAATCTGATTGGCATTATGTGTTAAAATCTGCATTTCCCATGACCCAGTAATCTACTCTTAGTTATATATACACATCATAAATGAATATGTATGTGCATCAGAAGTTTTGTTCAAGAATGTTTGCAGCAACATTATTCCTAATAGCCCCAAATGGAAATAACTCACATATTCCCTCAACAGCAGAATGGATCAACAAATTGTGCCATATCCATACATATGCAACAATGAAAATGAACAAATTGCTAGTACAGAAACCATGGAGAAATCTCACAAACATAATGTTGAGTGACAGAGCCACACACAAAATAACACATACTATATAAATTCCGAAAGTTCAAACACAGGCAAAACAGATTTATAGTATCTTCTGGAATAATGCCTGGAGGGAGAATGAGGCATTTCAGTGCTGATAGTCCCCCTGTCCTTCCTTTCTTCCTTCCCACCCTCCTTCTTTCCTTTCCTCTCCTTCCCTCCTTCCTTTCTTTCTTTCTTTCTTTCTTTCTTTCTCTTTCTCTCTTCCCTCCCTCCCCCTTCCTTTTTCCCCTTCCTTCCTTTTCTTTGTTCCTCCCTCCCTTCCTGTCTTCCTCTTTCCCTGTCTCAGCTTCCTTCCTTCTTTTCTTTTTTTTTGTTTCCTTCCTTCCTTTCCTCTTTTTCTCTTTCTCTCTCCCTCCCTCCCCCTTTCTCTTTCCTTTCTTTCTTTTTCTTTCTTTTCTCTTTCTTTCTTTCTTTCTTTCTTTCTTTCCTTCCTTCCTTCCTCTTTTTCTCTTTCTCTCTCCCTCCCTCCCCTCTTTCTCTTTCCTTTCTTCTTTCTTTCTCTTTCCATCCTTCCTTCCTTCCTTCCTTCCCTCTCTCCCCCCACTTCCCCCTTTCTTTTTTTCTTCCCTCCTTCCTTCCTCTTTTTCTCTTTCTTTCTCCCTCCCTCCTTCCCCCTTTCTTTCCTTTCTTTTCTTTCTTTCTTTCTTTCTTTCTTTCTTTCTTTCTTTCTTTCTCCCTTCTTTTTTCCACTTGTTAATTATGCCATAAGTAGTTAGTATTCTACAGAACACACTTTGGTGAAATTCTTTGTGTCACTTTTGTTTTATTAACTCTCAGTTTCCATAGAGAATCTCAGGGCGTGTAGGGTAACTTGCCTAATATTAAGTGAGTAGTAAGTGATGGATACAAGATTCTATTTCTTGACCTGGGTGGAGTTTACATGTGTGTTCGCTTTGGGGTAATTATTAGCAGAGGGGAGGGTATTAAAACAATTCTGCAGGATGACACTCATGCCGTGTATAGGGAATAAAAAATCACTGTAATTACAGAAACATCAGCTCTTGCTAGTTCTTTTCTCTCCTTAGTCCTCCGGCTCTCCATTTTCTAGGAGGGGAGTCCAGGAGAAACCAAAGACGAGAAAGAAATTCCGACTCAAAGTCAAACTTATCCGGAGACTCAAATGTCCGTTTCTAGGGTTAAAAGATTTTCTCCAATTGGTCCAAGGTGGTTACAAAAGCGATCAATTCTCTTCGCTGCCCAGGGTAAGAGGGGAAGGAAAAGACAGTTAAAAAAGTTACTCCCCAGCCTCGCTGTTTGCCCCTCCAGAATCCCATTGTCTACGTAGGGCTCTACCCAACATAGGAGGCGGGGCCAAGGCCATGCTTTGACACCCTAGCGACGCAGCAAGCCTTTGTTGCGTCCTAGCAACACACCACGGCCTCCCTGCGGCTGGCCTACCTTCCCTCAGTCCCATTTTCTTGCTCTTGGCTCCGCGCACGCTCTCACTCGGTGGCCCTGAGCGCTTGGATTTTTGCATACTGGTGCAATCCAGCTCTTGGGGTTCCAGGGGTGGGAGCCACTCAGAGAGAGCCAGTACGGGGTGGGAAGGGACGGCGAGAAAGGAGGTGTTAGAAAAACACAAATCGATATTTGGTAGTTTTTATTTTTAAGGTACATCCAAAGCTCTGAAGAGAGGGGCTTTGAGGGTAGGAAAGTCACTTTTGTACAGATTTCAAATGAAGAAAGAAAAGAGACCGGTCAAGGACTCAGCACCGAACCAAATGAATACCAACATATTGGACACCATCGTCCCTTCCTTGCGGGACCAGAGCAAGCCGGGGCTGCGTACTCTTCGTACTCTTCGGTCGCTGAGCCAGGAGGGTAAGTGAAGTGAGGCGAGGGCTCTGGGGGCTGAATCTTCACCTGCTTGGGGGCAGGCAGAAAACCTCCTTCCCCATCCCCTGAGTGGCCAGGTTATCTTGGCAACCAGCTAGTAATCACAGCAGGCTCCCATTGGATGCCCATAGAGTTCCTTTATTGATCGTGTTAATGAGGGAAAGGGGCCAGCTGAAGATTTTGATTAAAAGTGATAATGTGTTAGCCTGGGGACTAGCACAAAATAAGTGCTCATTAAATGTTAGCTAAAAACAACCACTCCAAATGGGTCCTTCTCAGACTTCATGCAACGACATGGCTACTTTTGTTGCCCCTGATATTTTGGGGTTGTGTTAAGAAAGTGAGATGGTCATAAAAGGAACTGGGTGTTTGCAAGAAGACCTGACAGCTTCTCATAGAAACTTACTAGGCTTGATCAAAAGCGTAGTTTCTTAGAAGAGTCACTCTAGAGTGACACCAAGATCTGTTTGTAAGCATTGGGAACCCTTGGGAAGAAAGGTGCTCCAGAAATGGAAACTATTATTACTATCAAGTCATTGTGACCTAGGGACGTTGCCTACACTTTAACCAAATGACTTAAGAAGACAAAATAAATAGGAGTAGATGCCTCGTTTCTTTCCCCTGCATCACTCTTACTTTTTCCTGTTAAAATAATTATAAAAGAAGCATTAAGTATAATGGTTTTATGGGTTAAAAATATTTGCCTTATTTACAAATTTACATATAATTTATTCATTCAAGTAATTTTGAGAACCTACTGTGTTAGACACTAGAGAACTGACGATGAGCAAAAACCTTGGAATTTACATAGTCTAGTTGGGAAGAGATATACATTAACCAAATAATCACAGAAATAAATAATAATTTCAATTAGTAAGTGCTACCGAGGAGGAGGTGCATGGTACACTGGGAACTTTTACTGTGGTTGAGGATGGGAATGTGTGTCAAGATTTGTTGAAGAAAAGAAGACATGAGCTGAGATGTGAAGAATGAGTTGCAGTTAAATAGGTGAAATGGATCAGTGGAATAGGGAGTGGAGGGGAGGTGACAGAGTTCTTGGCAGAGGGAATAACAAGAGCACATTGATGAGAGACAGCATGGTGTGACCGAGGAATTGAAAGAGAGTCAATACGGCTGCTCTGTAAGTGCAGAAGCCGGAGTGTTCTAAAGGAGACTGGACAGAAAGGGAGGAGTCGGGTGATCAGGGCTTTGTAAATCATATTAAGGATAGTGGCCTTGATTTTAAGCCTGTGGAAAGCCATTAAGTGTTCTAGCATGGAGATAAAGGAGGAGTTGAATGACATGATCACGTTTGTGTTTTGAAAAGATTGCTCTGGTTGCAAAGTGGGGAATGAATTAGAGGGTCAAGAACACCTATAACAGTAACTTAAATGAGACTGAATGGTAGCTTGGTCTAAATTGGTAGCAGTAAAAATGGAGAGATGTAGACAGACTGAAAGGCTATTTAGAGATTGTGGTGGTGGGCTGAGCATGGAGGGTGAGAGAGAAAGGAAGTCGCAAGGATGAGTTCTGAGTTCCTGGCTTATATAACTGAATAGATGAAGGTGGCAGTCATTGAGATCGAATCCCTGGATACAGGGCAAGATTTAAGGGAAAGAAGATCCTGATTTTGAGCAAGTGAAGTGTCTCTGTGAGGTATCCAAATAGGCAGTTGGATACACAGGTCAAGAACCTTAAAATGGGGAGGGTTTCTGGGATCTAAACAAACACGTGGGAGTCATCAGCATATTGGTGGTCATTAAAGTCCTGGGCACAGATGTAACGGCTGCAGCAGAATATGGAGTGAAAAATGAAGGCCTAGGGCTATATCTTTGGAAATCCCAACATTTAATGGCTGAGTTGAGGAAAATGAGAAGAAGTGGCTAGAGAGGTAGGAAGAAAATCCAGGAGAGAGGAGTGTCACAAAAGCCCATAAGAGAGGTGCTTAAAGGAGGAGAGAGTGGTCACCACTGTTAGATATGACTAAAGGGTCAGGGAGGTGAAAGCTAAACATATCTATTGAGTTTATTGATGAGATTGTTTGTGACCTCAGCAAGAGCTTTACTGGTTGAATGACAGAAACAGAAGTCATTATTAATGTTATCATTATTAAAGTCATTATTAAAATCACTATTAACTAATAAGTGACTACTTATTAATGTTCACAAATGATCCCTTGTAAAGGAGATGAGGATAAACTTCTAATCTCAGTAAAGCCCATAAATTAACTTTTCATCATTGTATGTATTAAGTCCTGTGGCTTTCATATGTTTCTCCAAAGTTTAGTATTATGTAGTTATAGTACTTAGAAGGTCCCGTCATCGTTTTGTGGATGTGACCGGGCAAAACTATTGAAGACCACATAGCTAGCAATCTGCAGAGGCAGGAAGTCTGCATGTCTTCAGTGCAACACACTGATCTTTCCACTGAACTATGCTCCTATGCTCTGGGAATATGTTTCTTTGTTCAAATCACTCTTGAATTTTTTGTTTTGTATGCCAGTATTTTAATTTTAAAAGATGTCTTATGGGGCACCTGGGTTGCTCAGTTGGCTAAGTGTCCGACTTTTGATTTTGGCTCAGGTCATGATCTCATGGTTCATGAGTTTGAGCCCACACTGGGCTCTGTGCTGGCAGCGGGGAGCCTACTTGGGATTCTCTGCCTCCCTCTCTCTCTGCCCCTCCCTACTCATGCTCTCTCTCAAAAATAAATAAACATTTTAAAAAATGTGTGTGTGTTGTTTTTAAAAGGAAGATGTCTAATAAAGTCAAGGGAGCTTATCTCTTATATTTGGTATTAGTATTTATTTCAAGCATATATTATTCTACAATTTACATAATGGACACTTCTTTCTAATAATCATATATAAAATGTAGCATTCTTGCTACCTGGCACTGTGTTTGAAAATATGGTTTGAATGCATAAAATGTTTAGAATTTGAAGTCAAATGATGGTTGAACTGAGTATAGAAGGTATGTCTGGGGATTATTTCTTTATAATAATGATTCTAGGTATTTCAATATTTGATTAAAATAAATAATAACTCCAGTTTTCTCTAAAACATAAAAGTAGCATATCTTTAATTCGCTTTTTAGACTGGATTAAAATTCTTCTTGTTTGACAATTCAGTGATATCCTCTCTGACTTTGGGATGTCAGAAAAAATCAAAGTTAAAAATCATTGTTTGTAAAATTTTCAAATCTATTCCAATTGAAATGCAGGAACCTACAACTTCCCAAAGGGAATGATGTGCATATTTTCTTTTTTCTTCAGTAAGAAACAGCAAATCTCTCAGGGTGCCTGGGTGGCTCAGTTGATTAAGCGTCCAACTTCAGCTCAGGTCATGATCTTGCAGTTCATAGGTTCGAGCCCCACATCTGTTCTGTGCTGACAGCTCAGAGCTTGGAACTTGCTTTGGATCCTGTGTCTTCCTCTCTCTCTGCTCCTCCCCTGCTTTGCTCTGTCTCTCTCAAAAATAAACATTAAAAAAATAGCAAATCTCAGTTTAGAATAATAAACCCTGCTTTTATATAATTTTTCCCATTAGATTCTATAGAATAAAACAACATGGCAGTCTTGAATATATCATTCAAATGAAGAAAGATGATCCTCAAATTTCCAGCTAGGCTCAGTCAAGTCTTTTCATTAGGGTTTGGTTGCAAGCTATATAGTTTCTCCTGGCTCTAATTAAATCATTTCCACTTGGTATAGATTGTTTTCCTGAAATTTGAGCTGCATATTGTGAGCCTGGGTAAAAGACTTAACAGTTTTGACTTCATAGTTTTGAAAGGTCTCCATGTAAATCTGGATATGGAGATTCTGTATTATTAGCAAATTAATGACATTTTTGTTCATGATGAAAAATTTAATTCAGTATATAATTGGTATTGGTTGAAAGACCTTCTTAGTTCTTAGCAGCCAGAAGTAGAATTCTTTTGTCTATGGTGGTGGAGAGGAATGGGGAATACAGTAGGATGGAGCAGAGTAGAGGAAAGACTTGGTTATAATAAACTGTGTATCTGTGATTTAGAGTGAAGGGTAGGATCTTTTCACCTGGCTCACTGTAGCATGTAGCCCTAGTTTCCTTGGTGGGTGAGTGAATTTCCATCACCCAACTTGTTCCCAGATACCCATGAGAATCATTCACTGCTACTTCTCATTGCCCAAACTACTCCTCCCCTGGCATAGTAATAAAAATATTTATAACCGTGACATGCTGTAATTAAAAGTACAATTTCCCTGCTTTAGGTAGTAGTTTAAACCATTAGAAATAAAAGTTATACCAATAAATCAAGCAATTTCCAAAGTGGGGAAAGAACTAGTCTTTTGCCACCAACTGCATCCATATCCCAAAGTGGCAACCTGGTAAATGTCACTGTTCTTGATTTTTTCTTTTTTAAAGTAGGCTCCACACTGGAAGCCCAAGGTGAGGCTTGAACTCATGACCCTGAGATCAAGACCTGAGCTGAGATCAAGAGTCGAATGCTTAACTGACTGAGCCACCTAAGCACCCTGTTATTGATCTTTTATTCTGAAAACTAAAACATAACACTCTGGATTTGCACAGAGTTCATTGGAAAGTATCTTTAATACACATAATTAGGTTTGGAGTGGAGATGTCAACACAGACTTAATTTTCAGTACTTCTAAATATTAGTTATACCTAGAGTATCCCTTCATATCATGTATTTAACCCTAGTTATTGGCAACTACTTATTTTTCTACCACAGTTCCTTTTTGGAAAACAGCTCAGAACAAGAAAAACATAGAAGACCCCTCTCTGATCATTCAAAACAGATAGTAAGAAGTCTATGCACTGATTCAAATTAAGCCCCTTGGGTCCCTACCCAAAGGTCTGTTGTCAAGAATTATTATTTTAGGGCCGCCTGGGTGGCTCACTTGGTTAAGTGACCAACTCTTGATCTCAGCTCAGGTCATGATCTCACAGTTTGTGAGATCAAGCCTTGTGTTGGGCTCTGCACTGACAGTGTGGAGCCTGCTTGGGATTCTCTCTCTCTGCCTCTCTCTCTTTCAAAATAAATAAACTTTAAAAATATTACTTTAGATATAATATTAGTATATTTGTTGAAAGCAAAAACAAAGCAGATCAGAAGCAGTAAATTAGGATCAGGTCTGCAGAGCACTAGCAGTAGAGAGACGTGACAGCTGGTAGTCTAACAGTAACAAATGAGAATGAAAAGCAAGTCAAGATTTAAGCAAAAATATGGTGATCATTTTGCAATATATACAAATATAAAATCATTATGTTGTACACCTGACACTATTATTATGTGCCAAACTGAATCTCAATTTAAAAAGAATATATTGTTTTATGGGTTTAGTAATAATGTTATATGGGCTAAGGCATTTAAAGAATATCAAAGACTACTACATGCTACTCAAGGTTGATAGTACACAAAGATTCAGTGCACAAAGCAACTTAGGTCTCTGCTGTCATGGAGTTATCATCTGGGCAGAGTTGTGGAGAAAGATGACACACACACACACACACACACACACACACACACAATCTCTATAAAGACCACCCCCCCACCGCCCCCAACAAAGAATTAAGCAATGAAAGAAGTACAGAGACACTTAATGCCCAGACAGCAGCCTTTTATGCCTTAATGGTGCTTGGCTTTACTTTTGTGTTAAAGAATGTCATAAGAATGAAGGTTTAGGGGTGTCTGGGTGGCTCAGTTGGTTGGGCAACCCACTCTTGGTTTCAGGTCAGTCTGTGACTGGTTGTGGGATTGAGCCCTGTGTCAGGCTACATGCTGAATGTGGAGCCTGCTTGGGATTCTCGCTCTCTCTCTCTCTCTCTCTCTCTCCCCCTCCACTGCCCCTCATCTGCCCCTCCCCCACTCACATGTGTGCTCTCTCTCAAAATAAATAAACATTTAAAATAAAATATGGGGCCTGGGTGGCTCAGTTGATTGAGTGTCTGACTTTGGCTCAGGTCATGATCTCATAGTTTGGTTCCAGAGTTTAAGTGCCATGTTAGACTCTGTGCTGACAGCTCAGAGCCTGGAGCCTGCTTTGGATTCTGTGTCTCCCCCTCTCTCTGCCCCTCCCCTGCTCATGCTCTGTCTCTCTCTCTCTCTCTCTCAAAAATATATAAACATTAAATAAAATAAAATAAAAAAGAATAAAGTTTTATGTTTCAGAGGGCACAGAGTAGACACTCAATAAATACTTTTTGAATTGGTCATTAAGAAAAAAGGGGTAGGGTTAAATACGTGATAGAGATTAAGGAGCTCAGTTGTAATGAGCATCAGGTGTTGTATGGAAGTGTTGAGTCACTAAATTATACAACAGAGACTAATATTACACTTTATGTTAACTAACTAGAATCTAAAGAACTAAAAAAAAGAAAAGACTAGATTATACTTGATTAACTCTATTTATAGGATAAAAGGAACTCTGTCCCACTTCTATAAAGAATAAAAGGAAATGTGCGACAGAGTTCTCTTTATCCTAGAAAGACTGTATTTAAAAATTTATTGTTATTGTTATTTTTAAGCACATTTTTGGAATGTAAAATGGTAAGCTTTAGTTACTAGGAAAATTAACTTTTGGGAATGAACTTATTTTCTGTTAATTCTAAATTAATTAGGAATTACTATTGTTTGATTCTGCAGTTCACATTTACTTTTTTATTTATTAGCACTAGATACTATCACATGAGTGCTTACATCAATTATTTTTTATTTCCTTTGAATTTCAGAAGTCTCTGCTATCTGGGGGAATGTGTCAGAATTTGTGCAACAACAGCTATCCCTACAAAAGGCAAGATTTATACTTTAAGTTTAATGCAAGAGTCCAAAGGATCTTTCTTCCTTGGTCTTGTATAATTTTGCTGGGAACAAAATAACAGATTTTAGAGCTATTCAATTTGACTTTCAGTCCTGTGATTTTATGATGCTCACACTATGACTTACAGATAGTAGATTTAACAAACATGGATTTTATTCTTAGGTAATGAATTTGTAAAAGTTCTCTCTAGTGATACCAAGCAGATCACTGACCAGTCTGGATGTATGTAGAGGAACTAGATGAATTCTGTTGATCTGTGACCTGATAGTTTCTGGCATTGCTATAGAAGGATGTAATGCTTCCTGCCATGCCTCTTTGCAGGGAATGGGTTTTAACTGAAATACAAGAAGACAATCTGGGATTGAACTCATCTTGCCAAAAATGAGAAACTTTGCCCAGACTTCAGTTTGGATGCCATGGAACTGGACAGAGATTTGGGGAGTTTGGAGGGAGCTGGGAAATTGTGAAATTTTTATATCCTACTCACAGGTCCCATTATGACAACCCATGGGCTGAATTCGTCCTTCAAACTTATCTTGTTTGGTCTGATAATTTGAAGTAGTCATCACCAACCTAAAATTTGGAGAGTTTATATAAAGTTTTGGACTTGTTTCTCTTTTCTTGAAAAATCAGCAGATTTAACAACACCAGTTTTCCATTCCTGCATGATGACACTTGGCTGGAGCCAACAATGAGCTCTTCCCTTTGGATGGGGTTTGTACTTTCTAGCCACTGCACTCTCTGGCTGGCTACCTTCATTCCCTTGCGTTCTTTCGTGGGTGGTGCCTGTAGGCATTTGAGTTTGTAACCCTTGAGGTGTGATATTTCCAGGGAGACAGAGGCCTAGTTTGAGAGCCAAAAGCATTGGCTTCTACCCCTCAGCCAAGATCACTACACTGCAGCAGATGCCTTGGATGCTGGATTGTCTGGTTTTAAGTGAGAGACAAAACCTAAAAGAAGGAATGAGAAAGCAGAGATTCTTACAGCTTTTTAAATTCCTTCTTTCTAATGGTAAATGATTAAAATTCAGAATTTCCCACGATTTAGGATAAGAGGAATCTTAAATATAGATTAAAAGTAGCAATGGCATCCATACAAATTATCTTAGTCCTCACAGCCTTTGAATGGTAATCGAGATGCAGGATCTGATGTCAGAAGCATTGTAGATCAATATATTACATTTTATACTTACATGAGAACTTAGAATCATGACATACTATAGCTGGAAGAGAGTTTAGAAATCATTGAATATTTAAGGCTTAATTGTTTTCATGGGTTTTTTTGAATAGCGGTACTAAGGGTTATTTTTCCTTACCTCTTCAGTGATTTCTGATTGTTGCTCTTTTTTTTCCCCCTTCCTTTTTCTTTCAGGGTGTTCAGATTCCAGGGCTTGGAACTTTTACTTTCACGAGACAAAAAATTGACGTGGGAAACAACAAGTTTATTCTGATTCAGAGACCCATATTTATCATGGCAGAGAAGTTAGTACGGATCCATGAACTCAAACAAAACAAAACATACATTCCTGGTAAATCTTTTCAATATTTAAGACATTCTCAGAAAGTTACTGGCCTGGGAATGAAAATGGAAGGGCAAAGTTTGTTCAGTTGCTGCTTTATCAGTTTGTGATTTCAGCTCACTTTTCACCTGGTACCTTTGGAAGAGGGAAGGGCCAAGGTGGGAAATGATAGACAGTCTTCCTGCAGGACATTTTAAACCTCAGTAGCTTAAGAGGCAGGCATGGGAAGACTTGATGTGATATCAAGGCACATTTACATGCCACATTACAGAGTTATACAGCCTTTGTTCATTTTTTTAGACTCTCAGAAATTAAAAGTGGTTATAGAGAAAAAGTTAATTAGGGACTGTAATTAGAATTACAGTCCATATTAGCTATGAAAAAGATCACTAACTGTGTTCTATCATATATAATGTACATTATTAAAACTTAGAAGTGAGGCTAATGATTCCATAAAGACTTAATGAATACCTTATATACCTCTCACACCCTAAAATCTTCCTCCCTTGTTTTCTCCCTTCCTCCTTCCCCTTCCCTTCCTTCTGCCTCCCTTCCTTTCTTCCCTCTTTCCACAAATATTTACTGAGAGCCAACTATGTGTTAGGCCTTGTTCCAGGCACTTGAGATATAGTGATAAGCTAAAGGGACATGGTGCCTGACAGAGGATGCTTACTTACCTTCCAGCTTTGGTGTGTAGACTTGGTGACACCTCCCCTGGTTACTTAGAGGCCTTTGGGGACGTCCTTCCTGATTTCTGGGCTGTATTCATTTTAACCTTCCTTATCATCCCCTCTTGCATTGCACTCCTACGTGGATAGAAGCAGTCCACCCCAAATGTCAGCAGGTGAAAAGGCTAAAACTGGCCTTTATGGTAACTTCCCTGAAAGTTAATTTTCAGCGTAACTTACCACCAAAAAATGAAATATTGGGAAACCAAATACCAACAAGTTATACTTAGAATTCATTATGCATATGATCTTTATGGTAGATTTGATGGACTTTTCAGCCATCTTTACCTAGAATTTTATGACAGAAGGCATAGAATACCCCAATTCATCAAAAACCTACCAATTAAAGTGAAAATAAAGCCAACTTGTTTTTTTTAACAAAAACATCTTGGATCTCATAGTATAGTCCAAAAAAAGTAGCTTAGATCTATAATTAATTTTTTTACAAGGCTGAAGAAATTTCAGAATTAAATATATATGATTGAATTAATTCACAAGAACAATTCTGTCTCTAGTTTAGCTTTGGGGTTATGGGTCTTCATCATTAATTAAGTAGGTAATTAATTAAACATTATACATTGGTTCTTAAAGATTATCAAGACATGGTCCTTGCTTTGAAGAGCTCAAAATTTAGCATGGGAGATAAATATATAAGCAAATATTG
Source organism: Panthera onca (assembly GCF_046562875.1). Lineage (NCBI taxonomy): Eukaryota > Metazoa > Chordata > Mammalia > Carnivora > Felidae > Panthera > Panthera onca. Next base: position 69,139,050 of record NC_138348.1, read on the forward strand.
CAACCTGATTAAATGCTGTGAAAGCAACATTGGTCAGAACTAGATTGAATGTAGGGGAGCCCAGAGGAGAGCATGCTTAACTTTGCTCAGGGAGGCTTAGGAAGATGACATATACCAGGAGGTCTTAAAGAATGATAGGGCTTTGCTGGCATAGAAGCTGTGGGAGATATTTCAGGAACAATGAGAATAATTCAAGAATAAGAATAAGGTATTTCTCTGTGGCCAAGGCATATGATTGTGGAGGCAATTGGAGGGAATTAAGACAAAAGTGGTTGGAAGCAACTAAGTTGTAAGGGGCTATAGGCAGTATGATAAGGACTTTGGGATTCATCCTATAGGCAGTGGGGAGCCATTGAAAGTTTTTGAGCAAGGAACTGTATGTACTAGTCCAGTTTTTAATTTAGGAGGATAGTTCTTTTAATTATAGCAGTTTGATGAAATATGGTAGGAGCCTGATTGCAGTGGCAATCAGGAGGAAGATGAAGGAATCTATTTGTGAGATATTTCCTATGGAGAACTGATGGGATTTGGCTGCCAGTTGAGACTGGTGGGTAGCAAGAAGAAGGAAGGTACGTAGCATGACTCCGATTTATTGGAAAATAGATGTACGTTTTTGTCATTAACACCTTAGGGAAGCAAGGGGGAAGGCAGGTTGGGGTGGTAGATAAAGTAATGAGTTAGCTTTTGGACATGTTAAATTTGAAATTCCTGTAGGGATACGTAGGTGGAGGTAGTTCCAGAGCTCAGGTGAGGGATGGAGACTAGAGGTCAGGATTTGGAAAAATTTACCTAGGAGAAGATATAAAGTAAGAGAAGGAGACAGACAAGGACAAAGTCTTGTTTAAAAACAACAACAACAGAAAACAGCACAACAAAACACCATCTTATCAGAAGTAGATGAGGAAGGAAATCAGCAAAGGAGACCAAAAAAGAGGAAATTGGAGAACCAAGAGTGGTGCCATGGATACAAGAGCATAGAGAGGGCACGGTCAATGGAGGTTACAGAGAGGTCATGAGATTAAGATTTGCAATGTATCCATTGGCTTGTCCATTATGAGATGATAGTGTCCCTACTGAAGTAAGTGGGCTAGAAGACAGATTGAAGAGAGACATTGGATAAATGGGAGGGAACAATCCATAGGCAGGCAATATAGCATTTTCTTTTAAGAACTTCATTAAAAAAATGGAGGGAGGTGGTATAGAATCACCATCAAATTGTACAGAAGACCATGGCTGATATAGGGAAGCTTGTGTTTTGCAGATATTAATCTTCATCATCCAGCACCATTGGGCACTTGGAAAGCTATAAATTAATGCTTGCTCAATGAATGTTTAGAATGTTCTTCTTTCTATCCTGTTCCTCTATTAGTGGATCTTGTTGCTGCCTCTTTTCGGATTTATTATCTTGATCGCCTTTGTTATTTATCCCCTTTTTTGACTGGTGATCTGTTCTTGTGGAATAGACCCTATCTTATTTTTATGCTAGATATACCATATTCCTTTGCAATGTCATTTAGGGATTCATTAGGGAGAAAAAGCAAGTTATCCAGTCTGATACCCTCCGATAAGACACTTTCATTTGAAGGTAACATCTACTGAACTATCTTTTCAAAACACTTGACATTTATGGATATTTATAAACATTTAAAAATGATGTGATAATTGGAGGAGACAGACAAGTGTATTGCTACAGTATGTCCTGAGAGATAAGAGGGCTGAAAACTTCAGAAAACCCTCTGATGAAGAAATGCAGTTAGTTATTACATTGTCTCCAAGGGAAAATCAAAAGCTTGTCTGGAATTTGCTTAGAAACCTAATTGTTCTTATTGTGAGCAAAATATATACTTTTAAGGAAAATTGTACTGATTACTGTCTACTGTTAGGGTACAACTAAGGACTTAACATGGACAATTCTATTTTTGAGTATTAAGAATCAGATAATTATTTGTGAGTGTATATGACATGACCTTGTTGTAATTTACACTTCCTTTCTCCCACCCTGTCTTTCTCCTCTAGGTGATATTCCAGTTATTCCACTTAATTTTGTCACAATATCCCTGCAGGGTCCATTTAGCAGGGATACAGTGGAAAGCTGTGTGAAAGAAACTTTGCTTTTTTTATCACGATCCATTTCCATCAAACCAAATGTGGAGTTTACTTTCAAAGGAATCGGGATCCTCATGATTAAAGGCGGCAAAGTGAAGATGAGATTTTATAAGGATTTCCTTTGTAAAATGGATGGAACTGGGGCTTTGGCTGAAGCCCTCACAAATGTAAGTTAATGTTTTCCTTCTCCACACCCCTCTCCCAATCAAAACTTTGAATTACCTGTGTGTCATTATTAAGAAAAATTCAGGTTGACATTTTATTTATTATTATTTTTAAATGTTTATTTATTTTGAGAGAGAGAGCGTGGGCAAGCAAGTTGGGGGGACAGAGAGAGAGGGCGAGAGAAAATCCCAAGTAGGCTCCACACTGTCAGCATGCAGCCTGATGTGGGGCTCAATCTCAGGAACTATGCGATCGTAACCTGAGTTGAAATCAAGAGTCAGACACTTAACCAACTGAGCCACCCAGGCGCCCTGGGTTGATGTATTTTAAATGGCACTTACCCCAAGTGCAAAAAAATGCTTTTTTATAGATGGTTAACTCTTTAACAAAAAGGTTAGAAGGGCAAAGAAACTTTAAGTTTCGAGTCAATGCCAAGTGAAAAATATAAATAGTAATAAAAGCGTTCATAATTCTGAATACTTTATAGTACCATATAGTGTTTAAAAATTCTTCCATATCTATTATTTCATTTGAGTTGGAAAACATTATAAAACTGGCATTATTATCATCCTGATTTTACAAATGAGAAAAATGGAGGTTCAGAGAGATTACGTGGGAAGCCTGAAATCAGAGTGCTAATAAGTGGTAGAACCAGACTTCCTAATGGCTCTTTTTTTTTTTTTTTTTTGGCTGGTTGTAGCATTTATTTATTTATTTATTTATTTATTTATTTAGAGTGCGCAAACAACGGAGGGGCAGAGACCATGAGAGAGAGAATCCCAAGCAGACTCCATGCTCAGCATGGAGCCCGGGGTAGGGTTTGATCTCATTAACTGTGAGACAAGATCAAGAGTTAGATGCTTAACCGACTGAGCCACCTAGGTGTCCTTATGGTATTTTATTTTAATGACTACAATAAATCGAGTCATGGAAATGTATCTTTAGCTTTTAATTTGCCATACTGTGGAAGAAATTTCACAATTGACCCCATCATTATTAACTATTCAGTAGCTGGTATGACCTTCATGCTAACTTGGACATAGCAGAGTTTAAGGAGGTAGTGAAACAGTTAATCACCAGGACTAACTGAATGCTTAGTGTGCCTTAAGAATGAAGAAAATTGGTACAAATGAATTATATTATCATAGAATGTTATAAAATCCTGGGTCCTATAGAGCAAAAGCCTGATTTTTAAGTGAAAGGCTATAAAATGAAAGTCTATAAATACGGTCTAATTCTACTCTCTACTCTCTAATTTCCTCTTTCATGGAGCTCTGGGATGGGGATTTAAGAGTTGTGCATAATGAAGCTCTTGGTGTTTTCTGCACAATCTGGCTTCATGTAGGATTTTAAAGATAGGCACTAACCCTGTGTATGTAAAGTGGAAACACGCAGCTATCACCCTCCCGTTTCCATGAAAATACAGCAGAAGCAAGGCCAAAGTGCTGGCCCATCTCTAATCTTCAGGGATTCTACAGAACTTTGTAGCTTTAATAACATGGTCATAAGAGAGGACAGCCTGCTGCACTCTAAGACATAACTTTGAAGGAGCATTTTCCAGAAGTAGTCATCCCGAGAGATACTCTATGAAAAAAGGATCTGGAGACCAAAGCAGATGGAGGGCTGCTGCATATATCACCCTCCTGGACAGAAGCACAAAACACACTGGCATGTTAAAGGATCTGAGAAGTCTGCTTTAACTGCCTGAATCATGAATCGTGGAACTTTTGGTTAATCCAAGGCTTGTTAACAGCAAAAATCACATTTTGGGGGGATGCCTGGGTGGCTCAGTTGGTTAAGTGTCTGACTTGGGCTCAGGTCATGATTTTGCGGTTTGTGAGTTCGAGCCCCTCGTCGTGCTCTGTGCTGACAGCTGAGATCCTGGAGCCTGCTTCGGATTCTGTGTCTCCCTCTCTCTCTGCCCCTCCCCCACTTGTGCTCTGTCTCTCTCTATCAAAAATAAATAAAATGTAAAAAAAAAAATTTTTTTAAAAATCACATTTTGGGAAATTGCTATAAAGTGGTGAGAGTGATTCTTTTCCCCCAAATGTCCCATAACTTAAACCTGAGTGTTGTTCTGCAGAGTAGTTCTCTTGGGAAGCTGTAGGTTTATTTCAATGATGCTGCTTTTGCTGGAACCATATTTAAAACTTCTTTTTGCAAATTCCCTTCAAAGCCTTTTGTAAACCATATCATTCCAAAAATAATTTTGGATTTCTATACTAGTATAATGTAATAATGTCATTACTGTAAAATGTGATAATAGTTATAATAGCTGCTATTTGTTGAGTGTTTATTATGTGCCAGCCACTTACATACAGTACCTCATAAAAATTCTATGAATTAGATCCTGTTATCCCCACATACTCAGGGTTTAAGGTTACATAACTTAACAGTGTGGGGATGTGAACATGAATCCACGTGACTTCAAAGCCCTTCTCTTACCCTTCTCTTACCCTTCTCTTAGAATTATTTGGGTCAAGAGTGGAATTGGCTTCCTTGCTCATTTTCCTCATAGTTTCAAATAAGTCAGCTCTCCTTTTAAAGATGTATAAAAGAAGCCATCAACTCTGAAGGTAATTTCCAAAGAGGAAATGGTTTGAGAAAAGGCAGCATCAGTGGAATTGGTATGGGACTATCCAGGGTGATAAATGAGATAATTCCTCTTTGGATTTTAAGCTCTAGACTTTAAGCACTAAAAAAATATAAATAAATAAATAAATAAATAAATAAATAAGAAATAACAATAGAGAGTATCATGGTAGCCTTGCCTCTGAGACTGCCTATAGCTTTGATTTGTATGTGTCATAGACCACTGCCCCAAGCATAACCTTTCTCTTTCTCTGTCCTCCAGAGGCCTGGCACTGTGGACTCCGTGTTGTCCAGCAGAGAGAGTTCAGAGAAGCAATCCAAGTGTGGGTGTGCATTTCCAAGGTCAGTGTTTTGCTCCACAGGTTCCTCCAGGCACAGCAATCCTTGTTGATTTATTAATGTGATTGGGTAGTGTTTCTCATCTTTTCTGGCTCATGCTCCTTTTAGTGTTCTCTCTCTTTCAGTGTTCCAGCAAAGAAGGATTTGTTGCATACACTTTCCGTAGTTAAGTTAGAAAGCAATGGCCAGTTAGACTATTTTTATTTATGATAATTCAACAACTCTATACATTACTTGATACTTATCATGATAAATGTACTCTTAATCCCCTTTATTTCACCCACCCTTCACCCACCTCCCCTCTGGAAACCACCAGTTTGTTCTCTGTATTTAAGAATCTGCTTTTTTGTTTGACTCTTCTTTTCTTTTGTTATTTGTCTTGTTTCTTAAGTTCCACATATGAGTGAAATGATATGGTGTTTATCTTTGTCTGTCTGGCTTATTTAATTTAACATTATACCCTCTAGGTCCATCTAGACTATTCATTTTTAAAACTACTCTTAGCTCCCTAGAAACTCTGATACTACCTCCCATCAATTTTAGTCCCTGCAATATTAGTGCAATTCTTCTCATCTTCTGGGCTTTCCTCTACCTTCCATCATTTCCTCTGAACTAGCTTTCTCTTTCTGCAGTCTAGCTCACCTGTCTGAGCTCTGATTCTTACCACTCAAGTGGTTAGAGAGATAAGGTAGAATAAAGGAACAACTTTATCCCAAGAGTGCAGTGGGTTTTACTGGTGGCTGCTGACAATGATTATAATAATGATACTGATGATAATAATAATAATAATAATAATAATAATTGTCATCTATGGAATACTTACTACTGTAGATGTCAGATGCTATTAAGCACTTTCTCAATATTATTGCACTTAATTTTCAGTTTAGCTATTTTAGATGTGTATTTAATTTTATCCATTTTATAGAGGTGCAAAATTGTAATTTTAATTTTTTTTTCTTTTAATAAGTGAAACAACATGGTGCAGTATTAAGAACACTGGAATAGGGGGCGCCTGGGTGGCTCAGTCAGTTGAGTGTCCAACTTTGGCTCAGGTCATGATCTCGTGGTTTGTGGGTTTGAGCCCTGCATCGGGCTCTGTGCTGACAGCATGGAACCTGGAGCCTGCTTTGGATTCTGTGTCTGCCTCTCTCTCTGCCCTTGCCCTACTCATGGTCTGTCTCTCTCTCTCAAAAATAAATAAACATTTAAAAAATTTTTTAAAAAAGAGCACTGGAATAGGAGTCAGGAGACTTGGTTTTTTTTCCCCCAGTTTAGCTGTCACTCACTCATTGTGTACCCTTAATCATGTTCTTAATCTTAATTGCTATGCCATTAACTATTACGCTTTTCAGGTGGAGGAAGTTGGGGGAATAACAACCAGCTTCCCAGAGTATTATTTTCTCATGGTTTTTAAATCTGTGACATCCTCCTGTGTTAGTTGGTTTGGAACAACCCCCTCTAGGAAGGACTGTATGACATACCTCAAAATCAGTGTGAGGGTCAGAATAAACATTAGAGATTAGTTAGTCTAGACCCTTAATATTGTGGATGAAATGGACAAACAACTGAGTGGCCAAGCTAGAAATAAAACCACGGCTCCTGACTGTTCCACTATTCTTTCCATTGTACCATGTTGCCTTACTCATTAAAAATAAATCAATGGATTCAAAATAATTTTATTGTGATTGTATTTTGGAAGGCAAATTTGGCTGCCCCCTTGGACATATTTTGGCTGAAGCATTCCAGGAGGGAAATAATTGCAATGGGTCAAGAACAGAGATGGAAGCTCCTGTTAACTAGAGAGCCTAGAGATGGACCGGAGAACTCAAATACTCAAAATAGTTGTAGATGTTTTATTCATGTGAAGTTTGGTCCCTGAATTTACTGGAAGTACCACTCCTCCCCCACTGCCCTCTCTCCTGCTTACACCTCTAATGCAGCACTCCATACTTGAGACCACAGAAAACCTACAACTACATACACCAGCTGAACACATCCATTCCCCCATTGTGCTTTTGCAAGTCCCTCACTTTTGCCTGGGGAAAGGATGGAGCTGTGGGGAGGAGAAAGAAGGAGGGGAGGAGTGGTTATTTCTGGGCATATTTCGGTCTCTGCCTACCAGGCTGTGAATCTTTGCCTTTAAGTCATCCAACAGCCACCTTTCACTGTCACCTCTATGCATCTGGTTACAGAACTAGAAAAGACAGCCGGGTTCAAACTGAGACCAAACCCAAAGCTTAAATCCCTCAATTTATCTTGATAAGAGCTGCTTTTGAGGCCTCAGTACTGAGAGGGAAGGTCTTGGTTGGCTCCCAAACTTAGCCTGAAAGAGAGCCTCAGTAAATCAAAGCACTTGCCCCCTTGAGAGAAGTGGGTGTATTTCAGAACCAGATAGCTAGCTGGGTTGCTTCTAAGGATTGAGAGTTCACACATTCACCTATTCAGGCCCAGTGCAGTAAACATCGTGGCTTGTTTCTAGGATTGAGATCAAGAAGTTGGACAAAAAACCACCTATGGAGACCATTGTAGAGGAAGATGAAAATGAAATGAATGGACAAGAGGAGTGCAAATTAAAAGACCATCCAAGCAAAGAAGGCGTCAGAGGTAGGCCAATATTGCTACCATATTGATGGTAGCCCAGCCATATTGCTTAGTGACTTCTATGCTCAAAATAAATAAAGTTAGAATCATGAATAATTACTGTATTCTTCTTTCTAACATATATCTTCTATTCCTGGAATCTTGTATCTCATCTTAACCACTTTTTGACTCTCAGGCTTTTAGACTATGATCTCTTTGCTGGTTCCCCATTACTTAAAGAGGTCAAAATTCATATGCCTACAGGGTCCAGTCAGATAATGTAAATGCATGAAGTGGGTTGCATTTAACATGATAGGGTGACATGTTAGCATAAATAATAATTTTTATGAAAAATGGAGAATGGAAGTTTTGCATCTTTGATACTTGGCTTAATATAAGGTGGCTGGATTTTCATATCTGTGTCTTCATTTAATCTGTTATGATATGTTTGTGTTGGTTGAAGCATATGAAGAAAATCCCAGGACTTCAAAGACTTTTAGAAAGGATCCTAGGGATCCTTAGGGGTTGCCATGCCACCCTTTGGAAACTTCCTTTAGGAGATTATTGCTTTGTAGGCAACACACTAATTGACATTGAAGCAAAAAATGCTGATGGAGCCAAAAAAAACCCCATGTCAGTGGGTAAACATTGGCTTGTGGATATTGTTTTTGCAACATGTGGCCTACAGGGTTACATGTAAACTGTTAGCCTAATATTCACATGCTTTTGTGTCTGTAACCTCATCTGTCACTGTTTCCTATAGATTCCTTCTCTGAGCAAAATTGTCTATTTATGTCCTTCTAACACATCTTGTCCTTCCCTGACTTCATGTTTTTGTTCATTCTTTTTCTCTTGCCTAGAATGTCCTTCCTTTTCTTACAGTCTAGCCCAATCCTACTTACCTCTTAGCATCATTTTTACATCGCACTTACTCCATGAACACTTCTCTCATCACTGGATTCTGAAGTGTCTTCTTTCATCTCTAAACATGGCAGACCTTAAAGATAGCACCATCAATTGGAATGTAGACGTTTTTCATCATTGTCCTGAGTTGCTATTTATGCAATGTATGCAAAGCGACTTAGCATTGTAGGCACGTAATAAGACCTCCACGATGAGAGCTCTTGGGGTTTTTGTCTATATCTTATTTTTCTCTACAACTATAGATCTTCCCCAATTTAACGATGGGGTTATGTTCAGGTTAACCCATTATAAGTTGAAACTATCATAAGCTGACAATGTGTTTAATATATCTAACCTACTGAACATTATAGCTAGCCCGTCTGAAATGTGTCATCTAGCCTACATTAGCCTATAGTTGGACAAAATCACCTAACACAAAGCCTATTTTATAATAAAGTATTGAATATCTTATGTAACTTATTGACTCCTGGAAGTGAAAAACAGACTGGTTGCATGGGTACAGAATAGCTGGAAGTGTATCACTTGTTTACTCTCCTAACTGTGGCTGGCTGCCTGCTGCAGCTTGCTGGGCCGCCCAGCATCCCCAAGGGAATGTTGTGTCACATATCACTAGTCCAGGGAAAGATCACAATTCAAAATTCAAAGTGCAGTTTGTACTGCATGCACATCACTTTACACCATCAAAAGCCAAAGTCACAAATCATAAGTCAAACCATTATTAAGTTGAGAACTTTCTGTATATCTTTTGAAAGATCTTGAAGGGCAAAGACTTGCCTCTTGTATTTTCTAAAGTGACTAGCCAGTGTCTTGCACGTAATAAATATACAAAAAAATATTTGTTTGAATCACACTAGGGCAAGGGACAATAATTTAAGATAAGAAATGTATCTTATATATAAATTTTCCCGGGTAAAATAATGAGTTTTAAAAATTAGTTAAGTACAAAACCACCTATTTAAAGTTGAAAGGAAAATTGGTTTCATTCATTTTACAGAGATGATAACACACAAGAAACTTCGAGAAAAACATGCTCTCTTTCCTTTCAAAGTGACAAACATCAGCTTTCCAAACATGGTGGAGCAGAATGTTAGTGGTGGTAAGAGTGTGAACCGCGAAAGGTAATGCATTGGTATTTTATCTGGTGTCTGTTACTAAATATATTTTTGAGTTATATCTTGATGCAGGGAATTTAAATGAGTGTTTATTCATTCCTTCATTCTGTATCCTTGAGTACATTCTACCTGTTAGGTGATTGGGATAATAGATTCAGTCAGGGCTCATAATCTAGTGGGAAAGCCAGGCATACATAGAGTGATAAATTATGACTCAGTAGGATAAACACTATGACAGAGGTGGAAACAAAATAGCACAGGGGAGAGAACATCTAACTCTCTTATGGATTTGGGAAAATTTCCCTTGTTTTCTGAGTGCTTGGATATTATGATATAGCATAGTTTCATTATTTGGATCAAATTGGAAAGCAGTTTTGCTAAACATGGCTGGCATTCAATAAACATTCTTTGAATGAATGAATGTATTACAATTCATTATGGTCATGTCTTCTAACAATGTTATGTCAAAAGATTTCTATTTTCATTTTTTTTAAGTTTACTTGTTTATTTTGAGAGAGAGAGAGAGAGCAAGCAAAGGAGAGTCAGAGAGAGGAGAGAGAGAATTCCAAGCAGGCTCCACACTGTCAGTGCAGAGCCTGATGTGGGGCTTGAACTCACAAACCATGAGATCATAACCTGAGCCAAGATCAAGAGTCAGATGCTTAACTGACTGAGCCACCCAGGCACCTCAAAAGATTTCTATTTTCTTTTTTTTCTTTTTTATTAACACACTTTTTTTTAAAGTTTATCTTTTACTAATTTTTGAGAGATAGAGAGCAAGTGGGGTAGGGGCAGAGAGAGAGGGAGACAGAATCCCAAGCAGGGCTTGATCTCAGGAACTGTGAGATCATGACCTGAGCTGAAATCAAGAGTCAGATGCTCAGACTGAGCCACCCAGGCACCCCAAGTAGGACACCTTTTAAAACCTCAAATTAGTCAACCATACTCAAGTTATCTATTGAGCATTGATTATTTACACTGCACTGGGCTAGCAAATTTGAATTTGTTAATGTGTCACAATGTATCAGCTATCATATGTGTGATTTATGCACTCTGTGGTACTAAAGTCATGTTCAAAACCCTGGGCATGCTTGTTTTGAATAATCTCATGGTTATGAAAGATAATTGTGAATTAAATGTCTTGTACTTTGGAATTTAGTTCAATCCAACAGACACTGAGCACCACAGTATGCTGGGCATTACTTTAGACACCAAAGATACAGAGCTGTAAGACATATAAAAGACATATAAACAGTCACTTAGGGAGACTGACACTAAAGAAGTAGTACACATGGTAAAGACAACAAAAGAAAGTAGAGGAGCTGCAAGGAGGAGGGAGTAATTAATTGTTAGGGCTTATTGGTGGAGGCTTCCTATAGATGTTGACCAAAAAATGGTTGGTTTTTTGTGTGTGTGTGTGTGTGTGTGTGTGTGTGTGTGTGTGTAATGTGTATCACAGAAATTTTGAAAAATGGGAAAGGAATAGATACAAAAAAATCACCCATTATACATATATTTATATTTGAAACATATACACACATTTTAAGTACAACTGAGATCATATCATATGAAACTTTGTTATACTCAACAATAAGTGGTTAACATTTTCCCATGGCTTTGAATGTCCAGAACATGAACAAATAATTGCACATCATTTCATTAATTAAACCTTTTGTTTAACTCATCTCCTTTTGGATATTTAGATTATTTTTAGTTTTTTAATATTATAAACCATACTGTGACAATATAGCTACACATAATTCTCTGCATGCACCTGAATATTCTATAGAATAAAAACTTTAAGGTAAAATTTTAGAGGTAAGAGATGAGCCCATTTTTCATGCCTTTGATACATGCTACCAATTATTCTCAGGAAGGTTATATCAAATTATCTTCCCAGTAGCAGAAATATGAGGGACTGCTGTCTTCTCCATAGTTTTGTTAATACTGGACATTGTACCCTCCAATGGATTCCATTCTTACCCAGGGTAAAAGCCAGAGCCCTTGCCATGGCCTCCAAGAGCCTGTTTGGTCTCTGATCTCTCTCCTACTTTCTGTCTGCTATCTCATCTTTCTCTGGCTACTTTGAGCACAGGTACACTCCCACCTCAAGGACTTTGTACTCATTCACTCTGCCTGGAATGCTTTTTGCATCAGATATTTGATTATTATTAACCCCTCCTTCTTTCAGCTATTTACTGAAATATCACCTTCTTGGTACATCTTACATGGGCGTTCTGTTTTATGGTTCAATACTCCATCCCTCCAGCATTGTAGGGCATTTATCACCTTCACACATTCTATTTTTTAAATAAGTTTATTATTTTGAGAGAGAGAGTGTGTGTGTGAGCGGGGGAGAGGCAGAGAGATAGGGAGAGAATCACAAGCAGACTCCAATACTCAGAGCAGAGCCTGATGTGGGGCTCAATCCCACAACCCTGAGACTATAACTTGAGCCGAAATCAAGAGTCAGATGCTCAACTGACTGAGCCACCCAATCACATATACTATTGAATTGACTTACTTGTTTATCAGCTGGCTGTCAGTTCTTATCAGAATGTTAATTCCATAAGGACAAGGATTTCTTTTTCTTATTTTTTTTGTATATTTTGTTCTTTACTGCATCTCCCATGCCTAAAACAGTGCATATAATAAGCACAATACATTTTGTAGAATGAATACATTTTATACCCATTTCATAGCATTGGTAACTGAGATTTTTTGCAAGATGACCCAGGTTGCCTAATGCCAGTCAACTTGTAAGCAAAAAAGCTGGGATTCAAACCCCAGTTTATTTGACACAAACCATGGATTCTTAACCTCAATACATATAGATCCTCTAGAAAGATCGCTAAGATTATTTTTCTTTCCCTTATATTTGTGCTTGCTTCCCAAATTATCATAGCTCATGTCAGACTTTTAAACATTAATTCATGTTGCACTGTTTTTATAGCTTATCATCTCCACATTATTTGAAAGATTACAATAAAATGAAGCATAAAATTTCTCCAGCCACTGGTTGCCAGGATCATACTAAAGCAGGACAGGTACAGTGTCTTCAAACAAAGTTCTCTTTCTGTTTCTGACTTCTGTTTCTCAGTAAGAGTTATGGGAATTGCTTTTTTTTTTTTCAATGTATGGATATGGTTCAAATACTCAGGACCCCAAATTAGACTCCAATAAACATATCTATTAGTTAAAATCTACTAGGGTTAACACAAGTAGGGTTGGTATATCTCTTTCTAATTTTCACTTGCTACAAATACATTTCTTTTTTGAGGTAAAGAGAGGGTGCAGTGAGCAAGGGCGGGGGGGGGTGGAGAGAGAGAGAGAAGTGGGGCTCACCCAACGCAGGACTCGAACTTGCAAACCATGAGAGATCATGACCTGAGCCAAAGTCAGATACTTAACTGACTGAACCACCCAGGCCCACCTGCTATAAATACTTTTGATCAAATGAGAGTTCAGTAAATCCTCTTGGATATTTGTGGAGCCCACTTTGCAAGACTCATGTTTCTAATTGCCATCAATACATTCGTTTATAGAGTATGTTGCTTGACATACTCAGTCTCTGGAAAGCTTGTGAAGGGAATGTGAAGGAAAACAAGTAAAAGGCAAAAAACTCAGTTTGTCTTCAAACTCGGTATTGTAGGAATTGTGTTATGTGTGTCTTCAACGAGCGCTGCGCAATTTGCCACGGCACCACAGCAGCGAGAGGAAGAGGTGGGAGAGAGAAAATGAGCAACACATTCGGCAGTATCAAATGATGAAGGATCAAGAGGAGCTCCAGAAACACCAGGTAGTTCAACACTCCGACTGAAGAATGGGACCGTAGGAACATGATTTTAAAGGGCCATGTTAAATGCCCCGTCATATGTCTGTACTGTAACGTATTTAATCATTTCCTTATTGTTGGACTAAAACTTGGGTTGTGTCCAAGTTTTCATAATAGTGAGCAACACTGGGATGAATGTCCAAGCAGCTGAATGTTTGTACCTGCCACTGATTTCTCCCTCTCCCCAACCCCCAAGGACTTAGTTTTAAAGGTGGAACTCCTGGATTTATATGGTTTTATTTGTGATTTCTAATACAACATAACCAAGGCTTTCCCCTTCAAATCTATGGCCTATCTCAAGCAAGCAAAGAGAGGATGGTACCTACATATTTGCACTGTCCAGATTTCTGTGGTCTCCCATAGTTGACCATACTGCTCTTTCCTGCATTTGTGATACCAGGTAACCACTTAAGAAATCTTCCATTCCCTCTTACGATCCCCACAGAGGTGCTGCCTAAAGCCACAAAACAGGAAAAAAGAAAAAAAACCTTCCCCAACCCACTTTTATAAACCTATGAAGCTTTATAGAAAGTACCATTGCCTCCAAAAGGCGAGTTTCTACCTCGGTTGGATTATTATAATGTAATAGAATTAATTTTTTTTAACGTTTATTTATTTTTTTGAGACAGAGAGAGACAGAGCATGAAGAGGGGAGGGTCAGAGAGAGAGGGAGACACAGAATCTGAAACAGACTCCAGTCTCTGAGCTGTCGGCACAGAGCCCAATGTGGGGTTTGAACTCACAGACCGCGAGATCACGACCTGAGCCGGAGTCGGATGCTCAATCAACAGAGCCACCCAGGCGCCCCTAGAATTAAATTTTTAAGGGCTGTATTTTCAGTACGTAATTTTTTGTTTGTTTGTTTTCAAAGATGAGAAATCTGGCTAATAGAGTACAGAATCAAAAAAATGCTGCCTATAATCTTGGAGTTGCTGAAGCTATAAGAATCCACAAGAAGGAGAAACCTGAATTTTGTGTGAGTCTTTTCAAAATTTCTGTTGCTAATACCTGCAAATACTATAAGTTAATCATGGATTTTAGTTTTCTCAATTACTACCTTTATTCTTTGTTGCTTTTTGGTATTTTAAAGTAAATGACTGCTTCTCCTTCATTCCAGAAATCTTTCCTATTTGATAAACGGCCACTCAGTTCTGAGATTAATGCTTTTAAACAAGAAGAATATTCCCAAAGTCTCCTGAAACAAATGGATAACAGACGGGAAAAGCAAATAAAACAAAGACAAAACAGAGAGCTGATGGACCGCCTAGAACAAAAGCATCTCACAGAGGAGTGAGTCTGGTTGACAGGCTCTAAAAACGGGTTCAGAATTTTCACGTGAAGCTTATTTCCATGTGGGATTCAATCAGCATTGGTAGTTTCATTAGCGCAACTATAACCAACTGAGCCAACCAACCCAGCTGGCAGCCAGTACCACAGCATAACATTTCATTAGAAAAATGAAAAAAGCTGTCATTATTATAATTATCATTATAGTGATACCAATCTATAACTGATTATAGAGAATCATTTTGTATTGTTTTGTGATCACTAATACTGGTAGATGAAAGAGGGGACTTGTCTTGAACAAGCACTATTCCCAGCTATTCCCAGTCAATCTCAAGTCAAAGCTGGGGTTTAATGTCAGTACCGGTATCTCACAGGGGAACCCGGGGACAGGAATGTGGGGGAGAGGGGATCTAAGAGGACTAGAATCAAGGACTAAAAAGTCATGTAAAGAATCCTTCCCTCTGCTCACCCCCATAGCTCCTTGGTAGACATCATCTTTATTCCAGCTCAAACCTGGATGAATGTTAGTCTCAATTCTGAATATTCAGGAAAGAGAATCTGATTGGTATTGTTCAGATCATCTGAGGTCTGGGATAGGGTCAGAGTTCAAACCTGCCTAAGGGCGAGTCACACTTCTACTACTGAGGTCAGGAGAGAAATTAAAGAGGCTACTGTAATGTGAGAGAGACTCCTAAAACAAATAATAAGCTAGCTTTTGGGACTTAAAAATTATTTTTCTACAAAATGTTTATGTTCCATTATACTCGCTTTATAGATCATATGGGTTCCCTCTAGGTTGCATATAACAGAATCATAATTTATAATAGGAAATATCACTTTCTTAAAAAGGAGTCTTATGGTGAATCGTTTTGTAGAAGAAATAGACACTTCCTGCTTTCCTGTCACAGTTTTTTAAAGCACAGGGGTTGGGGGGTGGGTGGTGGGGGGGGTGGTGGGAGGGTGAAGAAGGACCTGTCTTAGTGGTAGTGAATTTGGACAAAATGGTCATTCCTCTGCTTACACTTGTCCTGTCTGTCCTCTATTCAACACATTGTCCACTAGCCTATGCATTTGAATTACTCCTTTCTTTCTTAAAATGGAAGCTCCTAGAAAGAAATGCCACTTTTTATTTACCAGGCTCTCACTCCTATTGATACTTATTAAATACATTTTAGTGATGTTAATCTGTATTACTAAAGACAATAACGAACGTCGCCCCCGCCTCCTCTTATCTTTAATTGCTAGACTTGCTGCACAGAGAGACAAATACATCAGAGATAAGATGGAAGACGCCCAGTGTTATAAGAGAGCTTTGGATGCACAGGTAAGGGGACAACTGTTATTTCAAAGTTATGCAGTTCTGCAGTAGCATTCTAAAAATACGTATAAAAACTGTAGCCTTGTGTGTTACCCATTTGGTGGTTTTTGCAGCCCTTGTTCCTGCCTCTAAGGGACTGGTATTTTACTATGCTACACTGTTGTGCGTAAGGTTTATTGCCTGGTATCATTCTGATCTGTATTATATGTGTCCCTGTTTCAGATAAAGAACAAATCCATGTACATGTCCACGTTTGAGCCAGAGTCTTGTGAACCCATCTTTGCTAAGGATGAGAGTGAAATAATGGTGCAAAAGCGAAAGCGAGACCAGAAATACATGAAGCACCAGATGGAGATGGCTGCTAGCCAGCAAAGGAGAACCATCCTGCAGCACCTGGTGGGCCAAAAGCAGGATTTGCAGATGCTTCAGAGGACACAAAAAGAGTAAGGGACCCCAGGTCTTTCTTCCTCCTCCTCCTCTCCTGCTCCCCTCTCCACATTCCCCTTCTCTTTCTCTCCTTCTCCTACAACAGCACAGAAACAATAATAATAGTGAACACATTGAGGAGTTACTATGTACAAATATTATCCTTCAAACTTCATCTTGTTTCGTCCTCACAATTCACTCAATGAAGAAAGGTTATTGATTAAAAAAAACAACAACCCAACCAACCAGTCTCGATCCACCCCTCTCACCAGTTACCTTTCCATATTTTTCCTTCCCTTTACAGTACAACTTCTTAAAAGAGTTGTCCAGTTGTTGGAAATACAATGTGAGCCACAAAGCAGCTATTTTTCTCAACTAGACACAGACATGAAACTTGGGTCGTTTCTCCAATAAACCCTCTTCCTCCTAAGAACTGTTCATGTAGTAAGCTGCACTGATGACGGCTGGTGAGGGATGGTGAAGGTGGCAACGTAGGCAGAGGAGGACTTTATGCCTTATCAATGCAAATACCTTTAAATTCAAGCATCAAACACCCAGTTTCTTTCTTTTCCTTCCCTTTCCCTTCTTTCCTTTCCTTCTTTTCTTTTTTGATTTGATGAGTTTATACATTATGCTGACCACAGGTGTAGCTACCATTTGTCCCGTTACATTGCTAGTACAATATCACTGACTGTATTCCTTATGCTCTGCCTTTTATTCCCATGACTTACCATTCCATAACTGGAAGGCTGTGTCTCCCACTCACCTTCACCCATTTTGCCTGATCATCCCCCCACCCCTTCCCTCTGGCAACCTTCAGTTTGTTCTCTGTATTTATAGAGCTGATTCTGCTTTTTTGTTTGTTTATTCATTTTTTTTTTTTTTTTTTTAGATTCCACTCATGAGTAGAATCATATGGTATTTGTCTTTCTCAGTCTGACTTGTTATTTCACTTAGCATAAAACTCCTTGGGTCCATTCATGTCATCTCAAATGACACAATCTCATCCTTTTTTATGGCAGTGTAATATTTCACGGTGTGTGTGTATGTGTGTGTGTATATATATATACACCACATTTTTCTTATGCATTCATCTATTGGTGGATGCTTGGATGCATCCACATATTGGTTATTATAAATGATGCTGCAATAAATTTAGGGGTGCATATATATTTTTGAATAGCGTTTTCATTTTCTTTGGGTGAATACCCAAAGGTGGAATTACTGGATCCTGTGGTAGTTCTATTTTTAACTCTTTGAGGAAGCTCCATACTGTTTTCCATAGTGGCTGCACCAGTTTGTATTCCCACCAACAGTGCACTGCACAAGGGTTCCTTTGTCTCCACATCCTCACCAGCACCTGTTGTTTGTTGTCATTTTGATTTTAGCCATTCTAACTGGTATAGAGTGATAGCTCATTGTGGTTTTGATTTGCATTTCTCTGATGATGAGTGATGTTAAACTCTGTCCACTTCCAAGCTTCATGACCTGGGCCAAATCGCACACACACAGGGTTCTTTGGGCCCTCTTTTCCTCACATGAAACATAAGGATAATATACCTGCCCTACCTCTCCTTACTGTGAGAATTATATGAGTATGTATTTGAGAACGTTTTTGGTAACCGCAAAGCTCTGAACAAATATGAACTGAGGTCTTTACTTGGTTATCTCTCTTGTTGAAGCTCTGGTCACAGACCCCCTTTTCTGTAGGGGTCAGGTCCTTGTCTCCTGTTTCTATATCCTTTACTAGTTATTCCATATTCTCTCACTTTTCTTTTCGAACTTCCCTGTCTCTGGTCCATCTCAGGATGTCATCTGAGGCAAGTAGAGGGTCACTTTCTTTCAGAGGGGGTCATTTAGTCACTATGAAACAAACAGGCCTGCTAAAGTATTTTTACTTCTTTTTCTTTAAACTTTTCTGCTTTTGTTTATAAAAATATAACAAATTATGCTTATTAAAATAAGTCAATTGGTGGGGCGCCTGCGTGACTCAGTCAGTTACGTGTCTGACTCTTGATTTTGCCTCAGGTCATGATCTCGTGGTGTCTGAGTTTGAGCCGCATGTTGGGCTCTGTACTGATGGTAGGGAGCCTGCTTGGGATTCTCTTTATCTCCCTTTCTCTCTGCCCTTTCCCGCATGCTCTCTCTTGGTCTCTCTCAAAATAAATAAACTTTAAAAAAAAAGTCAGTTGGTGGAGAGATTAAAAAAAGGTTAATAATCTCCCCCCAGCCTTCTATATTTTTTTCTATTCTTATGCATATTTTTTTCCTTCCATTTTTGTAAATGAAAATAAGAGCTGTGAGATCTTATACATTACTCTGCAGCCCAATCTTTCTTTAACCTAATAATACATCATTAGTTCATGTTCAGATCAGTACATAGAAACGAAATTCATTCTTCTTCAAAAACAGCATGATATCTATAATATGGATTGCTATAATTTAACTTTTGCATTATTGATGAACATTCACTCTGTTTCCAGATGGTTTGCTATTACAACAATTTTGCATTAAACATTTTTAATATATATCTTCATACTGGTTCTTTTGTTTCCATTGGATAAAATCCTAAAAGTGGAATTGCTGGATGCCAGCGTATGGCACATTTTAAATATCACCAGATACTGACAGTTTGCTTTCTAAAAAGGTATGGCAATTTGCTTCCAACAGCAGTCTTGTGGGAATCCTAGTTTGCCTCCCCTGTAGCCCCACTTCATTTTCTCACTTTCTTAGCATCTAAATTAAACTGAATTTTTAAACTATCCTTTTAAAAAGAATACAATTATAGCCAAAAAGCTTTTGAAAAGCTGCTCAACATCACTAATCATTAGGGAAATGCAAATCAAAGCCACAGTGAGATAGCTGCTTACTAACACATTGTTTCCACTTTCTGAACCGTGGGCAGGTCAGCCTTATTCGGCTGTCAGCTGTCATTGTTTGTACTGTTTGGAATAGATGTCATTTAGCTTTTAACTAAATGTGTGCCTCCAAGCTAAGAAGTGTTTCATGTTTTACTGAATATTTACTTATCTAGACCTGAGAGACAGGGATTCTCTACTCCAGTGAATAAAGGTAGCAAAATCAACTCCAGTGAATAAAGGTAGCAAAGTAGGACGGTGAGATTGCAAATGTAGCTGTGTTTTGTATTACACAATTTAATAATTTAATTCCAATCACATATCCATCCTGGAGGCCAAGTCTATGGACAGTCTGAATGAAGTAAGCAGTTAGCAAATTGTTCATTTTTCTCCTTGCAACTCATTTATGTAGATGGAAGAAAAAATCTTACACTGTTTAAGATCTGTATATCACTGTAATGTATACAGGTGAGATGGCTATCTTTTCTTCCCCCTAGGGCTTTATGCAAAGAAAACATGTTTGCAGAATAACATCTTAAGGTTTCACAAATTCAAAGATAAAATGTGCTATCATGTATTTTGTATTATAAAATCTGTGCTTTGATTGTCTTGTGAAATGTCCAAATCAAGAATAATTATAGATTTTTCTTATACCACATGCACCATGAAACATTTAACAAGTACTTCTTTTAGACTATGCAAAAGATTAGAAAGGAAGAAAACTGTCGATTCAGTGGTAGACAAAACCATTAAGGTGCAATTATGATGTAAAAAGGAAAGATAAAGAAAACTAAGGCAAGCAAAAACAAACGCAAAAACTAAAACTAAAGAAAAAAGAGAAAGATACTAGGGTCACATTCGTTAGGATGGCTCCTATCAAAACCCAGAAAATAGTAGGTGTTGGTAAGGATGTGGAGAAATAGAAACCCCGGGCACAATTGATGAGAATGTAAAATGGTGCAGCCGCTATGGAAAACAGCATGGCAGTTACTCAAAAAATTAAAAATAGAATTACCATATGATTCAACAATTCCACTTCTGCGTAAAAGAATTGAAAGCAGGATCCTTTTTAGAAAATTAAAAAATTATTTTATTTTCACTCCAGTATAGTTAACATGAAATGTTATACATAACATATAGTGTAATATAACATCGTACGTTTTAGATGTATGATATAGTGATTCAATAATTCCATGCATTACTCATTGTTTATCAGGGTAAGTGTACTCTTAATCCCTTTTACCTATTTCACCCATACCCCATCCACCTCCCTCTGGTAACCACCTGTTTGTTCTCTATAGTTAAGAGTCTGGTTTTTGTTTTCTCTTTCTCCCCCCTTTTTTGGTTTGTTTTGGTTCTTAAATTCCACATATGAGAGAAGTCATCTGGTATTTGTCTTTCTCTGACTGGCTTATTTTGCTTAGCATTATAACCTCTAGACGCATCTGTGTTGTTGCAAATGGCAAGGTCTCATTCTTTTTTATGGCTGAATAATATCCATTGTATGTGTGTATGTGTATACACACACACACACACACACACACACACATATCACATCTTCTTTATCCATTCACTTATTGATGGATGCCTGGGCTGTTTCCATAATTTGGCTATTGTAAATAACACTACAGTAAACATAGAGGTGCATATATCCCTTCAAAGTAGTGTTTTTATATTCTTTGGGTAAATACCCAGTAATGCAATTACTGGATTGTAGGGTAGTTTTATTTTTAATTTTTTGAGGAACCTTCATATTGTCTTCCACAGTGGCTGCACCAATTTGCATTCCCACCAACTGTGCATGAGGGTTCCTTTTCCTCCACATTGTCACCAACACTTGTTTCTTGTGTTTTTGATTTTAGCCATTCTGACAGGTGTGAGGTGATGGCTCATTGTGGTTTTGATTTGCATTTCCCTGCTGATGAATGATGTTGAGCATCTTTTTATCTATCTGTTGGCCATCTTTATGTCTTCTTTGGAGAAATATCTGTTCAGATCCTCTGCCCAGTTTTTACTTGGATTATTTGTTTTTTTGGTGTTGAGTTGTAGAAGTTCTTTATATATTTTTTATTTTGATATGGTCCCAATAGTTTATTTTTGCTTTTGTTTCCCTTTTCCCAGGAGACATATCTAAAAAGATGTCATGGCCGATGTCAGAGCATTACTGCCTGTGCTCTCTTAAGGGATTTTTATGGTTTCAAGTCTCACGTTTAGGTCTTTAATCCACTTTGAGTTTATTTTTGTGTATGATGTAAGAAAGTGGTCCAGGTTCATTCTTCTGTATGTCGCTGTCCAGTTTTCCCAATACCATTTGTCAAAGAGACTTTTTCCCACTGAATATTCTTTCCTGCTTTGTTGAAGTTTAATTGACCACACACTTGTGGATTTATTTCTGGTCATTCTATTCTATTCCATTAATCTATCTCTGTGTCTATTTTTTGTGCCAGTACAATACTGTTTTGATCACTACAGCTTTGTAATATGACTTGAAGTCTGGAATTGTGATGCCTCCAGGTTTGGGATTTTTTTTTCTTTCAAGATTGCTTTGGCTATTTGAGGCCTTTTGTGTTTCCATACAAATTTTAGTATTATTTGTTCTAGTTCTGTGAAAAATGCTTTTGGTATTTTGATAGGGATTTCATTAAATCTATAGACTGATTTGGGTATATGAACATTTTAACAATATTTGTTCTTCCAGTCCATGAGCATGGACTGTCTTTCCATTTGTTTGTATCATTTTCTTTAAAAAAATTTTTTTTTGTTTATTAATTTTTGAAAGAGAGAGAGCATGAGCAGGGGTGGGCAGAGAGACAGGGGGACACAGAATCCAAAGTAGGCTCCAGGCTCTGAGCTGTCAGCACAGAGCCCGATGCGGGGCTCGAACTCACAAACCGCAAGATCATGACCCAAGCCAAAGTCAGATGCTCAACCTACTGAGCCACCCAGGAGCCCCTGTTTGTATCATTTTCAATTTCATTCATCAGTGTTTTATAGTTTTCAGAGTACAGATCTTCTACCTCCTTGGTTAAGTTTGGTGCAATTATAGATGGGTTTATTTTCTTAATTGCTCTTTCTGGTGCTTCGTTATTAGTGTATAGAAATGCAACACATTTCTGTACATTGATTTTGTATCCTGTGACCTTACTGAATTCGTTTATCAGTTCTAGTAGTTTTTTTGCTGGAGTTGAAAATAGGATCTTGAGGAGATATTTGCGCTCCCATGTTCATAACAGCCTTCAGTAACCAAGAAAGGGAAGCAACCCAAATGTCTGGCCACAGAGGAATGAATAAACAAAATGTGTTAACGCGCATACAATGGAATATTACTCAGCCTTCAGAAGGAAGGAAATTATGACACATGCTACAACACAGATGAACGTTGATGACATTATGCTAAAATAAGCCAGTCATTATAATACAATACAAAATATTGTATGATTCCACTTCTATAAGGTTATCAGAGTGGCCAAATTCATGGAAAAAGTAGAACAGTGCTTTCTAGGCACTAGGGGGAGGGAGAAATGAGAAGTTGTTTAATGAGTATAGAGTTTCTATACTATTTAAAATAGTATAGAACTATTTAAAAAATAGTTTCAAACAGAGAGGGAGGCTAACCATAAGAGACTCTTGAATGTGGAGAACAAACTGAGGGTTGTTGGGGGAACCGGGATGGGGGGGATGGGTGATGGACATTGAGGAGGGCATTTGTTAGGATAAGCACTGGATGTTGTATGTAAGCGATGAATCATGGGAATCTACCCCCAAAACCAAGAGCACACTGTTTACATTGTATGTTAGCTAACTTGACAATAAATTAAAAAAAAAAAAAAAAAGAGTTCTGGATATTGGTTGCACAACAATGTAAGTGTACTTAATGCTATGTATCTGTACTCTTAAAATTTTTTAAGATGGTCAACTTTATGTGGTTTTTGTTACAATTAAAAAACACTATGAAAAGGAAAAAAAGGTTATGAAAGAAATATATAATAGGTACCATTTAGTCATTGAGCTCTCATTGTGTTATAGGCATTGGTACTTTCTGTATATTATCTCATTTAATCTTTATAATGACCACACAATAGCTGAATTGCTCAATGCTCCTTGGAGGAAAACGTGGCCATGTTTATTTTAGGAAAAGCAAACCAGCACACAGTCCATTACTGATTTTTATCAGAGGGTCCTGACACCTAGTGGCAGTGGCTGCCTGTAACACAAAGCCCGGCAGAGCAGGCTAAATCAACCTGCACATTTAGTGAAGTCCTTTCTAGACTTTAATGAGAACTGAAGGTAAGAGTTTCAGTCTGGCAAATAGACACATATAAATAATTTGAACCAGGTTTAAGATGATTCACAACAGCAGTGGCTACGTGTCTGGAGACTAGTAATAGAGACACTTTTCATTGGGAATTCTGGGAAATGGTACTTGAAGAGAGATACACCGTAATTACTTCTTTGATGTCTTTACTTTCACCAGACATTCCTCTTTTTTTTTTTTTTTTTCTGAACCTTCTTCACAATGTTACATACTTTCTTGATTTCATTTTGTTTTGCCTAGTCACTTCTGTTTCTTTCCCTGTTTCTAGCCATTCATTTGTATTCCTGTCTACTTTGCCTTGTAACATGCCTGTAGCAGTTCGGGCTGATTACTGACAGCTGAGTGACTGGAATAAAAGGAAAGAAACCTAAAGTAGAGGAAATCCATTTGAGATGATTCTTCAGATTAGTTAAAATTAGCTTCAAAGGAAATTAATGGCTTTAAAGGCTGAATTTGTTCATTGGAAAAAGGTTTCAATCCTGCTAATTTAAACCAGAATTGAAGATGAAAGGTCCCAGACCAGTAAACTATTTGAGACCTATAATATTTTTAGTGTTTTTCTCAATGTTCATTCCTTTCAGTGTATTTCAAGGAGTAGTGAACAAAACCAGAATGTCTTCTGGGTAAGCTACCATAAAGGAATGGGGCTTCCAGGGTGGGTGCATGCCCTCCCTGGTATTGTGATTGTGAACAAAACCAGACTCTGCTGTTGTCTCCAGACACCTGGCAGACAGAAAGGCTGAGATGGAGCGGGTGAAGAGAATGAACGAGAGCTTGCTGAAGGACTGGGAAAGGAGTGTCGCAATGAAGAAACAGCGGGACATGGAGGAGAAGGCTTTCCAGAGGTAATACCCAATTGGAACCAGAAGTTTTTTGCAGAGAAACCCCCTCCACTCCTTGTTTACTTTCCTGGAATCCTGGGATGGCACACAGGTTTCCAGTGCCAACTCCCATTGATTAGCAGTGGCTACCTAGTGAACCTGGTGGAGAAAAGAATTCTGGGTTCAGTAGGAAATGCTGTGGTGATGTATTCAAAATGTCTGCTATGGATATGGGATTGGAGAATGCTGTGATGTGTGTTATATGCTTGCCATATTTGCCCTAATTTTTGCCTCTGTTTAGGGTAGTTTATTTTCATATTGTGGAGGGTAGGGAAGCATGGGGTGGGGGAGGGTAGGAATTCTCCCTGGAAATAACTAGCTGGAAACAGGGAGAGGGAGTTTCTATCTGGACACATCCAAGTCTGACAGAATGGTCATTTAAGAGCAGAGTCAAGGGGTTGTAAGATTGGCAACTGGGAAAATGAAATGCCTGTTACAGAACCAACCCAAGACCATGTTCCTGAAATGTATTATATCCATATCCCCTCTTCCCAGCTACCGATTGACAATCTAGAATCAAGGACTCTAGTCATGGCTTTGAGAATTAATACTAAATTTGGAAAGTCAGCTAATCTTTTTGTCTTTTATTTGTAAGATGAAGAAAGTAAACACCAGCCTGACATAGCTAACACAGGAATTTTGTGATCAAATAAAGAGATGGAAAAACATTACACTTAAAAAAAAAATTTTACAAATGTAAGGTATGATTTCATAGTATGTTAAAACTTGAACAGACCAAGCCTATGTAGTCACATGTTATTAAATCCTGAATAAAGCAAAATAATATTTTAAATTCCCACATATCAACTAATTTTTACCATAGTTAAAATTTGTCATAATAAATCTTGGTCTGTAACTCTGTTCTAAGATATACTTTTAAGGCATCTCTTACCTGTCTTTCTAATGGGTAGAACCCATATTTTGTTACAATGGGACTAAGAGGGATGATGTAGCAATGAAGTTCCAAAGTAGAAGTGGGGTTGTTTGGCTTAGAGAAGACGAAGGGGCACTGGGGTTTCAAGGCATTTTCCTTTTTTTTTTTTTTAAAGCTTATTTATTTGTTTACTTTGAGAGAGTGAGAGAGCATGACTGGGGGAGCGGCAGAGAGGGAGGAAGAGAGAACCCACTGCCAGTGCAGAGCCTAATGTGGGGCTTAAACTCATGAACCATGAGATCATGGCCTGAGCTGAATGAAGTTGGATGCTTACCTGACTGAGCCACTCAGGCGCCCCTCAAGGCATTTTCTTAATGTTGGGGAAAAGCAGGTAAAAGGCAGTGACATTAATGCTGGGGAGATTTTGCTGGATTTCGGAAGACTGCTTGGCCAACGTGGTGATAAAGGATAGAGGAGACATAGGAAACAACCTTGAGTGTCAGGATATGGCAGGGACATAGCAGGGACATGGCAGAGCAATCCTGTTACCTGAAGACCGAAGCCAAGTTGTGGGCAGGGCCTCAAGCAGGAGCAGGTTAGGAAGAAGGAATTGGTTGCTGTTAAAAAGAAAACAAAGCAGAAGCAAAAACAAACTTCCCATGAATGCAGTTAGCACATGATACTCCATCCCAACACCAAAGCAAGCCAGGTAGGTCCCCCCTGAACACTGCTAACATTATTTGTTCTTTTACCTTGTAAGGCTGTCCTTGATGCTCCTTTTTACAGAATTCCAATCATGTAGAAATGTTGGTAGGGTAGGGGAACACACCAGGGACTGTCCTGCATAATCAAGAAAAATTGTTGACATGCAAAATCAATTACTGCCATCCCTTCATCTCTGCTTTGAGCCCCTTTTGTCCTCCTACTCTTTGTCTCCACCCCCTCTCCTACCCTTAACCATCCAGAGGGCTCTGGACTCCTAGACTTACCTTATAAGTCTACTCTTAACTGTCTGCTGGGGCTTAACTTAACCAGCAGCTTAATGGCCTGCTCTCCCTCTCAATGCTGTCTTTCCCCGGAGAGCCTGACAGATAAAAGTGTATCCACATGGCAAAGCTTTGAAGACACCTGTTTGCTGGCTGTGTGGTCTTGGGCAAGTTATGTTTTTTCTGAGGGTTTAGGTGGGTGGGGCTGGGGAGAAGCGCTGGGGTCAGACGGTTGTGAAGGCACCAAGTCTTATATTTACTGGAAATAGCAGACATGCCAACAGCAGAACATGACAAGCTGGGGTGAGCTGCAGGAAGCCGTGTGGATGGGAGAGATGGCAGGTGGGCCCTCACAGGCAGGCATTAAGCTCCTAGATGGTAGGTATGTGCCTTCTCTGCTGCATCACTTCTCCGGCACCGGCTTCTAAGCTAGGCCCCAGCACGGACTCAGGGAGCCCCTAATAATGACCGCCTGTCCTTGCCTCTCCTCAGGTCTTCAAACAAGCTCTTTATCCTGGACCAGTGCGAGAGATATTTGCGCTGCAAGCAGTGCCAGAGGAGCACCAACAATAAGGGCAGGAGCAACGTGTGGCCGCTCAACAAGTACCTGCCTGGCTCGCAGTTCTTTTCATAAAACCCACCGCTTGGATCTATGTTTTCCTCTGGAAAATTTTTATCTTTTAAATGTTGGAGACATGATGGCGAAACTACTGATTTTTAATTTGGAGGCAAAAAGTTATTGTGTTGTTTTGGTCCTTTCAGGAGTAGACTGCTTTTTAACCCCTTGTTGAATTCACATAGGCAGGGGCTCCCTCTCCCACCTTCCTCCCCCGCCCCACAGCACCCTGCCGCCATGGGGGCTGGGACCGGGACCCAGCCTCATTCTGGCCTCAGGGTTGCTGCTGACCCAGCAGCATAGATAAGACAGGAAAACTTTATCTTTTTTTCCATGTATAATGAATAGTGTCCTAATAAATATTTTCTATGCGACTGGCTGTGCATAATGGTAAATCTTACCTCCCTCCCCGGAGAACTGCATACGCGAACGTTCTAGAGGTAGATTAGGTTATTTGCCACAGGTGATCAGAGCAACGCTTTCTGAGCTTTCCAGCTGAAGACACACCTGGAGCTTTGTTGGGACCTCCGGGGATATCATTGCCTTGGTGCCCTTCTGGTCAAGCATTCCGTTAGAGGTTTATTGTTGGGCTACTTGGGTGCTGTGGGAGGAGCCTGGCTGGCCTGCCAGGTGCCGCCGCCTTCTCTCCTCGCTTCCCTTGCATCCGTGCTTGAGCTGCATGTGCTGTGGAAGAGGAATATCTTTCTGTTAAAGGACTGATTTCCAGTTAAGGTATGTGTGTTTTAAACCAAAAACTTTGGGGGCGCCTGGGTGGCTCAGTCGGTTAAGCGTCCGACTTTGGCTCAGGTCACGATCTCACGGTTCGTGAGTTCGAGCCCCACATCGGGCTCTGTGCTGTCAGTCCAGAGCCTGGAGCCCGCTTCAGATTCTGTGTCTCCCTCTCTCTCTGCCCCTCTCCCCCACTCACATTCTGTCTCTCTCTATCAAAAAAATGAATAAACGTTAAAAAAAAATTTTTAAACCAAAAACTTTGTTCATGCACTTTCATCCTTTACCCTTGCTTCCCCTCCCCTGTCCAACTACCTCAGGCAAACCAATGAACAAAGCAGAGTGGGGTCTATATATCTGAAAAACAAAAGCTGGGAATACAGTCCCTTAGACTATTTGCTTTCTGTCTGCCTCATCTTTCTTAGAAAATGGGGAAAAGTATATGTGGGGAGACATCCAACACATTGTTTTCACCACAGATACAA
Source organism: Panthera onca (assembly GCF_046562875.1). Taxonomy (NCBI): domain Eukaryota; kingdom Metazoa; phylum Chordata; class Mammalia; order Carnivora; family Felidae; genus Panthera; species Panthera onca. Next base: position 69,167,478 of record NC_138348.1, read on the forward strand.
AATAAGAATGTTTTGAGCCCTGAATGGTTAAAGGGAAAGTACCTTTTAAATTAATATCAGGAAAATTTTGTTGCTAATTTTATCTTTATCTTTTCTTTTAATTTATTTTTGAGAGAGAGGGAGCACTCAAGCAGGGAGGGGAAGAGAGAGAGGGAGAGAATTTTAAGCATGCTCTGTGTTGTCGGCACAGAACCCAATGCAGGGCTTGAACTCATCAACCGAGATTATGACCTGAACTGAAACCAAGATTCGGATGCTTAACTGACTGAACTACCCAGGTGGCCCTAATGTTATCTTTTTCTGTGGAAGCCAGTATGCTTCCTAGGGACTGGAATTGTCTGGAACCTCTCCCCCAAAGCTTCCTACACTGCCACTTGCGTTTTCTCAAAAGATCACTCCATGCACGTCCAATCATCACCAATCAATATTTAAAATGATAGGCTTTCCCAAAGTACAGTCTAACTCACCTGAAGTCCATACCTGCAACACCCTTGGAGTACTTTTTTGTCTCTAGTATGTAACAAATTACTATAATAGTGTTGTATTATATATTATATATATATATATATATATATATATATATATATATATTTATTTATTTATTTTTATTTTATTTTATTATCTTAGCGCATGCATGCACAAGCAGGGGAGGGGCAGAGAGAGAGGTAGACAGAGGATCTGAAACCAGCTCTGTGCTGACAGCAGAAAGCCTAATGCGCGGCTTGAACTCAGGAACCATGAGGTCATGACCTGAGCCAAAGTTGGACATTTAACTCATTGAGCTACCCAGGTGCCGCTGTATTAATACTTTTAAAAATATATATATATATACTGCCTTGTTACAGACTTCAGGCAATTTTGTAGGTTTAGGTGAGAAGATTTAACCTCATAGACAGTTTTTTTTTACTGTAGGATCTGAACTTATAGTTTGTTGCCATTGGTAGTGATACTGACTCTTACTGTGTGCCAAACACCCAGCTAATTTTTGATGACCTGGAGGTTAAGACTCATCAGTCCCCGTCTTCCTTCAGAGCACTTACTATGCAGTGCAGAGGTGAGATTTGACTAGAGAATCTCTCTGTAACAGGGTAAATACCTACTAGTGTTGTGCATTGGAGGCTATGGAAGAATAAGGTGGAGCCCCTGTAGTCAGTTTAGCCTGGCACAGAGAGGGAAAGCTTTTGGAGAAGATGAGGCCTGAAATGAGTTTGTAAGGATAAATAGGAAATATCTAGGTGAGGAGTGACAAGGGGTCATGGCAACAGAGGTCAAGGCCCTGTGTTTCTGTTCTATCAAGGCTAAGGTGGAGACGTGGTTATATGAGTTAGGTTATGAAACCAAATATGTTTCTGTATAGGCCATTTTAAGACTCAAACTTTATTACAGCCAGTAATTAACACAGATGACTTCATATGATAAAGAATGTAGTTTTTTTTAAGAAAAATTCTTCATAATTTTATATCTTCTTAATTGACCTAAACTGCTATTCTTATATGAGTCCAACCCTGTTATTAGGCCACACTCAGTAAGAATGTCTTTTCCTAAATCAATTTGAATTACTATCATCAAGTTCTGTCATTCCCAGAATTATGGCACTGCCAGACAAGATTTAACCTTGTTAAATCAATGGGTCGCCTGGGTGGCTCAGTCAGTTAAGCGTCCGACTTCAGCTCAAGTCATGATCTTGTGATTCATGGGTTCGAACCCCATATCGGGCTCTGTGCTGACAGCTCAGAGCCTGGAGCCTGCTTCAGATTCTGTGACTCCCTCTCTCTCTGCTCCTCTCCTGCTTGTGCTCTGTCTCTCAAGAATGAATAAACATTAAAAAAAAATTAAAAAAAAAAGGTTTAACCTATCAAAAGTTTCCCAGTTTCAATGGTTTTTAATGTCTTGGACAATTGTAGACTCTCTTGGGTATCCTTGATAAATATGGACCCTTTCCTAAAAATATGTCCCTTTTCATATACAACATTTTGCTTGCAATCAGAGGTTTCCTAGACCACCTGGACCACAAGTTAAGCACTCCTGCTCTGGATAGCTTTCCTTCAGTATCATTACGAGCTCAAGCTATCAGAAGTGAGTAAAGTGAAGGACTTTGCTTCTTGAAAAGGCCCTTTCAGTTTTAGAGAACTATGTCTATTTTTGTCTTTCTCTTTGGATTTTCACAAGAACAGTGAGGTGAAAGTTGGGATAGCTATCAGAAAGCACATGCTCCATTATTTTTCAAACCCTTCCAAGACTCACTAAAAGAAATATATATTTCATATTGCAACACAGAACCTGTGCTCACACATATAATTGAGACAAAAGTCTTATAGAGCTCTGCTTACCCCATCCATCTGCAATGCATTCTGATAATTTCTTTTTTATTTCAGTAAAAATTCTGATTACACAAAAGTGATTTAAAAATCCACTAATGTAAATCGTTTTCTATATGACAAACACACTTTTAATATAATTCTCTCTACTGTGCTCTTATAGTAATGTGTAGTTTGCTAGAATTCATTACTGGTTAAGATGGTGTTAAAATAGCATTCAGCCAGGAGACTGAGGAATCCTTAGGTCCTATCTTGTCATAACCAGATGTCCTTCTTCTGAGGTATCCCAAGAAAAGCAGGTAGCTGTTTGCCTCATGCCTCCTCCCCGCCAAAAGAACTTTACTTCCAATACATGTGAGGATCAGAGAGAAAGAAGCCAGAGATAGAACAAATGAAAATATATGCCCCACTGCCTAGGCTGCAGGCTGGGGGAGGCCTTAGAACTATAAAGAAAGAAGAAATGCTAACCAGTTGCAGCCTGTGTCTTAATTACTAGTTTGTGTGTAGAAGGGGAAGAAGTGGACTACACACAGGCCATCTTGGTCTGCAGATTGGGCTGTGTACAAAGGTTCCCAGTTCCCAGTTTTCTATTGCTGCTGTGATGGATTATCACAAACCTAGTTGCTCACAACAATATAAATGTATTCTTTTACAGCTCTGGAGGTCAGAAGCGTGAAATCAGTCTCACTGGGCTAAAGTCAAAGTGTTGGGAGAGCTGGTTCCTTTGAAGGCTCTGAGAGAACAATCCTTTTCTTTGCCCTTTCTAGCTTCTAGAGCCCATCTTTACATTCCTTGACTCATGGCCTTTCCTCCATCCTCCAAGCTAGCAGTGTAGCATCCGCAAATGTCTTTCTGCTTCTGTTACACTGCCTTCACTTCTCCACCAGTCAAATCTCCCTCTGACTCTCTAAAAAACACAGTTGTGATTACTTTCAGGGCTCACCTGATACTACAGAATAACTTCCCCATCTCAAGATCCTTAATTACATTTGCAGAATCCTAATTGTCATAGAAGATAACATGCACATGTTCCAGGAATTAGGATATGGGTGTTTGAGGGGACCATTGTTTAGCTTACAACAGGGTGACTGGGATCTAAAATTCAGCCCAAGTTCCACTCCACGCATCAAGCCCTGCATCAGGGGATATACAGTAAGATACTTGAAGTTCCTGGCATTTTTCCCTTGGGTCTTAGCTGCATACATGTACCTGAAGGCTTTCTTGGGGGTTTAGTTAGGTTTGGTTTTGCAGGATTATAGCGGGATAGGATGTGGAGAAGGAAGGATGTTTCACAAGTCATGTGTTAAAGGCTTGTTATGGGTTTCTTGTAATGTTCTGATCATATTTTGTAACATTATTTTTTGTAGAGTTTTCCTTAAGTTTTGATATCAGGGCAATGATGACCTTATAAAATGAGTTGAGAAGTGTTCCCTTTTCTTCTATTTTCTGGAAGATATTGTATATAATTGGTGTCCTTTCTTACATACTTGGAGAATTGAGTAATGAAACCATCCAGGCCTGGAGTCTTCTTTGCTGGGAGGGTTAAAATGATGAATTTAATTTTGGAAAGACATATCAAGGACTTTCAGCTATTGTTGAATTTATGGGCATACGGTTGTTAGTTTTCCCTATTCATGTCTGTGGTGTTTGTAGTGAAATTCCCTCTTTGATTCTCAGTATAAGTAATTTTTGTCTTCTTTTTTTTCTTGGTCAGTCTGGCTAGAAGTTTTAAAAAATATATTGGTCTTTCAAAGAACCAGCTTTTGATTCCATTAGTTTCTCTCAATTTGTGTTTTTTCAATGTGACTGATTTCTACTCTTTGTTATTTTCTATCTTTTGCTTGCTTTGAGTTTGTGTCTGTGTCCTAATTTCCTCCTTTATTAAGGACATCAGTTCCACTGGATTAGGGCCCACTCTACTGTCCTCATTTTAACTTAATTTAACTTAACCTCTTTAAAGATCCTATGTCTAGTCACATTCTGAAGCACTGGATGTTAGGACTTGAACACATGAATTTGGAGGGGTAACAATTCAGTGTATAACAGTGTATATTTTGTTTTTCATTCATCCTAGAGTGTCTTTATTTTGCCATTGTACCTGAAGGGCATTTTTGCTGGAAATAGCATTTTGAATGGACTTCATTCTATTGTTTCTGGTTCCATGATTTCTGATGAAAAATTCAGCCTTCTGAATCATTGTTCTCCCTTTATGTAATGAGTCTTTATCTGGCTGCTTTCAAGATTTTTTCTTTATTTTTGATTTTTAGAATTTTATTATAATATATCTTTGGTGTGTTTGGGTTTATTATGCTTCGTTTACTGAATTTCTCAAATCTTTAAATGTTTGTCTTTTAACAAATTTGGGAAGGGTTTGTCCATTATTCACATTTTTGTTCTGTACCTATCTCCTCTCCTTTGGGAGTCCAATGAAATGTATTTTAAACCTTTGATATATCCCCACAGGTCTTGAAGGCTTTATTAATTATTATTTTTACCATTTTTTTCTCTATTTTTCAGATGGGATAATTTCTGTTAATTTATCTTCAAATTCAGATTCTCTTCTTCATCATCGATGTTGTGTTGTTGAATCCACAGTGAATTTTGCATTATATTTTTTTCAGTTCTAAAATTTCCTTTTTTAAAAAATATTTTCTGTTTCTCCTGAGAACTTCTATCTTTTCATTTATTTCATAATCTTTACTTTTACCTCATGGATTATGGTTATAATATCTGCTTTAAGGACTTTATCTGAGGATTTCAATATTGAGGTGATCTTGGGTTGGCATTTGTTGTCTTTTTCCTTGAAAATAAGTTACATTTTCTTGGTATGTTGAATAGTTTTGTATTGTATCTTGGACATTTTTAAAAATATAATTTATTTTCAAACTGGTCTCCATACAATACCCAGTGCTCATCCCAACAAGTGCCCTCCTCAATGCCCATCACCCACTTTACCCTTTCCCCCACCCCCCATCAACCCTCAGCTTGTTCTCAGTATCTAAGAGTCTCTTATGGATTGCCTCCCTTCCTCTCTGTAACTTTTTCTTTTTCTCCTTTCCCTCCACCATGGTCTTCTTTTAAGTTTCTCAAGATCCACATGAGTGAAAACATATGGTATCTGTCTTTCTCTGACTGACTTATTTCACTTAGGATTATACCCTCCAGTTCCATCCATGTTGCTGCAAATGGCCAGATTTCATTCTTTCTCATTGCCAAGTAGTATTCCATTATATATATAAACCACATCTTCTTTATCCATTCGTCAGTTGATGGACATTTAGGCTCTTTCCATAATTTGGCAATTGTTGAAAGCCTTGCTATAAACATTGGGGTACATGTTCCCCTATGCATCATAACTCCTGTATCCCTTGGGTAAATTCCTAGCAGTGCTATTGCTGAGTCATATGGTAGTTCTATTTTTAATTTTTTGAGGAAACTCCACACTGCTTTCCAGAGTGGCTGCACCAGTTTGCATTCCCACCAACAGTGCAAGAGGCTTCCTGTTTCTCCACATCCTCGCCAGCATCTGTAGTCTCCTGATTTGTTCATTTTAGCCACTCTGACTGGCATGAGGTGGTATCTCATTGCAGTTTGATTTGTATTTCCCTGATGAGGAGTGATGTTGAGCATCTTTTCATGTGTCTGTTGGCCATCTGGATGTCTTCTTTAGAAAAGTGTCTACTCATGTCTTCTGCCCATTTCTTCACTGGATTATTTGGTTTTCAGGTGTTGAGTTTGATGAGTTCTTTATAGGTTTTGGTTACTAGCCCTTTATCCTATATGTCATTTGCAAATATCTTTTCCCATTCAGTCAGTTGCCTTTTAGTTTTGTTGATTGTTTCCATTGCAGTGCAGAAGCTTTTTATCTTCACACATTATCTGTCTCACATTCAGGTCCTTTATCCATTTTGATTTCATTTTTGTGTATGTCGTAAGAAAGTGGTCTAGTTTCATTCTTCTGCATGTTGCTGTCCAGTTCTCCCAGCACCATTTGCTAAAGAGACAGTCTTTTCCATTGGATACTCTTTCCTGCTTTGTCAAAGATTAGTTGGTCATACATTTGTGGGTCCAATTCTGGGTTCTCTATTCTATTCTATTGGTCTATGTGTCTGTTTTTGTGCCAATACCATGCTGTCTTGATGATTATAGTTTTGTAGTAAAGGTAAAGTCTGGGATTGTGATACCTCACGCTTTGGCTTTCTTTTTCAATACTACTTTGGCTATTCAGGATCTTTTGAGGTTCCATACAAATTTTAGGATTGTTTGTTCTAGCTTGGAGAAGAATGCTGGTGCAATTTTGATTGGGATTGCATTGAAAGTGTAGATTGCTTTGGGTAGTATTGACATTTTAACAATATTCTTCCAATCCATGAGCATGGGATGTTTTTCCATTTTTTTGTGTCTTCTTCAATTTCTTTCAGAAGCTTTCTATAGTTTTCAGCATATAGATCTTTTACATCTTTGGTTAGGTTTATTCCTAGCTATTTTATGGTTCTTGGTGCAATTGTGAATGGGATCAGTTTCTTTATTTCTCTTTCTGTTGCTTCATTATTGGTGTATAAAAATGCAACCGATTTCTGTACATTGATTTTGTACCCTGCAACTTTGCTGATTTCATGTATCAGTTCTAGCAGACTTTTGGTGGAGTCTGTTGGGTTTTCCATGTATAGTATCATGTCATCTGCAAAAAGTGAAAGTTTGACTTCATCTTTGCCAATTTGGATGTCTTTTGTTTCATTTTATTTGTCTGATTACCGATGCTACGATTTCCAACACTGCTAAACAATAGCTGGAGAGTGGACATCCCTGTCATGTTCCTGATCTCAGGGGGAAAGCTCTCAGTTTTTCCCCACTGAGGATGATATTAGCTGTGGGCTTTTCATAAATGGCTTTTATGATGTTTAAGTATGTTCCTTCTGTCCTGACTTTCTTGAGGGTTTTTATTAAGAAAGGATACTGGGGGCCCCTGGGTGGCTCAGTCGGTTAAGCGTCCGACTTCAGCTCAGGTCATGATCTCACGGTCCGTGAGTTCAAGCCCCGCGTCGGGCTCTGTGCTGACAGCTCAGAGCCTGGAGCCTGTTTCAGATTCTGTGTCTCCCTCTCTCTGACCCTCCACCGTTCATGCTCTGTCTCTCTCTGTCTCAAAAATAAATAAACGTTAAAAAAAAATAAAGAAAGGATACTGCGTTTTGTCATATGCTTTTTCCGCATCTATTGACATGATCATATGGTTCTTTTTTTTTTTATGAATGTGATGCATCACATTGATTGATTTGTGAATATTGAACCAGCCCTGCATCCCAGGAATGAATCCCACTTGATCATGGTGAATAATTCTTTTTATATGCTGTTGAATTCTATTTGCTAGTATCTTGTTGAGAATTTTTGCATCCATATTCATCAGGGATATTGGTCTGTAGTTCTCTTTTTTTGCTGGGTCTCTGTCTGGTTTGGGAATCAAAGTAATGCTGGCTTCATAGAATGAGTCCAGACGTTTTCCTTCCATTTCTATTTTTTGGAACAGCTTGAGAAGAATAGGTATTAACTCTGCTTTAAAGGTCTGGTAGAATTCCCCAGGGAAGCCATCTGGTCCAGGACTCATTTGCTGGGAGATTTTTGATAACTGATTCAATTTCTTCACTAGTTATGGGTCTGTTCAAATTTTATATTTCTTCCCATTTGAGTTTTGGAAGTTTGTGGGTATTTAGGAATTTGTCCATTTCTTCCAGGTTGTTCAGTTTGTTGGCATATAATTTTTCATAGTATTCCCTAATGATTGCTTGTATTTCTGAGGGATTGACTGTAATAAATCCATTTGTATTCATGATTTTATCAATTTGGGTCCTCTGTCTTTTTGAGAAGCCTGGCTAGAGGTTTATCAAAATTTTATTTATTTTTTTGGATTTTATATTGTTTATTTCTGCTCTGATCTTTATTATTTCTCCTCTTTGACTGGGTTTGGGGTTTCTTTGCTGTTCTGCTTCTGATTCCTTTAGGTGTGCTGTTAGATTTTATATTTGGGATTTTTCTTGTTTCTTGAGATATGCCTGGATTGCAATGTATTTTCCTCTTAGGACTGTCTTTTCTGCATTCCAAAGGGTTTGGATTGTTGTATTTTCATTTTCATTTGTTTCCACATATTTTTAAATTTCTTCTCTAATTGTCTGGTTGACCCATTCATTCTTTAGTAGGATGTTCTTTGACCTCCATGCTTTTCGAGGTTTTCCATATTTTTTCCTGTGGTTGATTTCAAGTTTCATAGCATTGTGATCTGAAAGTGTGCATGGTATGATCTCAATTCTTTTGTGTTTATTGAGGGTTGTTTTGTGGCCCAGTATGTGATCTATCTTGAAGAATGTTCCATGTGCACTCAAGAAGAAAGTATATTCTGCTGCTTTGGGATGTAGAGTTCTAAATATATCTGTCAAGTCCATCTGGTCCAATGTATTGTTGAGGGCCATTGTTTCATTACTGATTCTCTGTCTAGATGACCTGTCTATTGTTGTAAGTGGAGTATTAAAATCCCCTGCATCTAACACATTCTTATCAATAAAATTGTTTATGTTTGTGATTAATTGTTTTATATATTTGAGTGCATCTGAATTCGGTGCATAGACATTTATAATTGTTAGTTCTTCCTGATGGATAGACCCTGTAATTATTATATAATGCCTTTCTTCATCTCTTGTTACAACCTTTAATTTAAAGTCTAGTTTGTTTGATATAAGTATGGCTACTTCAGCTTTCTTTTGACTTCCAGTAGCATGATAGATAGTTCTCTGTCCCCTCACTTTCAATCTGAAGGTGTCCTCAGGTCTAAAATGAGTCTCCTATAGACAGAAAATAGATGGGTCTTTTTTTATGCATTCTGATACCCTATGTCTTTTAATTGGAGCATTTAGTTCATTTACATTCAGTGTTATTATTGAAAAATCTGGGTTTAGAGTCATTGTGATGTCTGCAGGTCTCATGCTTGTAGTGATGTCTCTGGTACTTTGTGGTCCTTGCAACATTTCATTCACAGAGTCCCCCTTAGGATCTCTTGTAAGCCTGGTTTAGTGGTGATGAATTCCTTCAGTTTTTGTTTGGGAAAAGCTTTATCTCTCCTTCTATTCTGAATGACAGACTTGCTGGATAAAGGATTCTTTGCTGCATATTTTTCCTGTTAATCACATTGAAGATTTCCTGCCATTCCTTTCTGGCCTGCCAAGTTTCAGTAGATAGGTCTGCTACTACCCTTATGTGTCTACCTTTGCATGTTAAGTCCCGTTTATCCCTAGCTGCTTTCAGAATTCTCTTTTTATCCTTGTAGTTTGCCAGTTTCACTATGATATCTCATGCAGAAGATCGATTCAAGTTATGTCTGAAGGGAGTTCTCTGTGCCTCTTGGATTTCAATGCCTGTTTCCCAGATCAGGGAAGTTCTCAGCCATGATTAGTTCAAGTACATCTTCAGCCCCTTTCTCTCTCTTTTCTTCTTCTGGAATTCCTGTGATATGGATATTGTTCCATTTGATTGAATCACTTAGTTCTCTAATTCTCCCCTCATGATCTTGGATTTTTTAAAATCTCTTTTTCTCAACTTCCTCTTTTTCCATAATTTTATCCTCTAATTCACCTATTCTTCCCTCTGCCTCTCCCATCCGCACTATGGCCACCTCTATTTTATTTTGTACCTCATTTATAGCATTTTTTTAATTCATCATGACTATTTTTTAGTCCCTTGATCTCTGTAGCAGTAGATTCTCTGCTGTCTTCTATGCTTTTTTCAAGCCAAGTAATTAATTTTATGACTATTATTCTAAATTCTTGTTCATTTATGTTGCTTATATCTGTTTTTATCAATTCTTTGGTTGTGACTTTTTCCTGGAATTCTATTAGGAGAATTCTGCTGTTTCATCATTTTGGCTAGTTTTCTGTCCCTTATGAGTTTTAAAAGCTTGTTATGTGCTCTGCACCTGCGAGCACTGCTATATTAAACAGGGGTCAAGGTGCCTGGGTGGCTCAGTCGGTTGAGCTTCTGACTTTGGCTCAGGTTATGATCTCATGGTCTGTGAGTTCGAGCCCTGTGTCAGGCTCTGTGCTGACAGCTCAGAGCCTGGAGCCCCCTTCAGATTCTGTGTCTCCCTCTCTCTCTGCCCCTCCTCTGCTCATGCTCTGTCTCTCTCTGTCTCAAAAATAAATAAAAACATTAAAAAAAAATTAAAAAATACACTGTCCAGGGCCTGGCCCTTCAGGAGGTGTTTTTTGGAGAGTGTTACTTGCTCTCTGTTGTTGTGACTTTGGTTATTTTATTTCCCTACTCATAGTAATTTTTTGGACACTCCACCAGGTTTGCTTTGATTTGTTCCTTGAAGTAGCCCTGGAAAAGAAAAGAAGCAGACAGACAAATAGGAAATAAAAACATGCCAACACACAAACAAATACAACAAACAAACAAACAAACAAAAACAGAAAAACTAAAAACAATCCAAAAGCAAAAAACCCAGAAACACCAGCTACAAGTAAAGAACAGGGTGGAGGCAGTGCTGATGGAAGAGCACATATAAACAGAGAAATGACAGGGGTGGGGAAAAAGAAAAAATAAACATTGACCAGGCAGAGAGGCTAAAAGGCTTAATCCAGAGAGAGAGAAAGGGGAAAAGGAAATGAAGATAAAGTTGCCCAGACAGTGAAACTATATGGCTTGATTATTCCAGAGAGAGAGAAAGGAATGTAAAGAAGGAGGTGTAGAACATGTATCAAGAGAATGGATTAAATATGTCTGTTTAAACAAACCAATAACCAGAGTAACCAGCCTACAGGAGGGAAGAGATAGGAAAGAGAAATGGAAGGGAGAATATATCTATATAGCAAGAATTGTCCTAGAATTAATCCAGGCAATGCAGCAGCGCTGGTCTGGGGTGGAGGGGGGGTGGGGGGTGGGGGTGGGGGCGTCTGGGTCCATAGTGTCTATCCCGCTCCAGTAGATTATGCAGTTACCCAGTGCAGAGGGGTGTAGGCTGGTCCAGCCTCCACTGTGGGCCTTGCTTACCAATCCCTAAGGCCCTGCCTTGGTGGTGGCGGCAAGAAAAATGCGACACCCCACTCTTTCCTCCACAACCGGGTGTCCCAAATCACTCCTTTGGAGCCATCCTCACTGTGCCGTGGATGCAGAGGAGGCTATCTGTCTTGGTCAGACAACTCCTTTGCCCCGGTGCGTGGCTGGGAATTAAACTCCCACTTCATGCTCCCCGGTACTGGGGAAGCACCTCCCAATATACGGTCCTGGCTGGTTTTGCCCTGTGCTGCAGGACTTCAGGGGAGGGGACCTGTTTCTGCTGCTTCAGACTGTGCCCCTGATCTACCACCGAACTGAAGGTGGCTCCCCTCCTCCCTGGATGCACCAACAGGGCAGCCAGCCCCAGTCGGAAGATGGGATCTGCAGTTAGAGATCCTCTAACCTGGAGTTAGAGATGGGATCTCTCTCCGTTCCGGTCTGAGGTTTTTTCTCTAGTCCAGATACAGTCCTATGCTTCCCCAGCGGCGCTTTCTCTTCTTTGTCTCTGCACAGAAGTGGATCCCTCCCCTCTGTGCCTATACTTCCCGTTTTATCTCCCCCACTTTGCATTCACCCACCTATAGCCCATCAGGTTGTCCCAGTTTCTCCCTGGTAGACTCAGTCTCTTTTCCTCCCAGACTCTTGGGGTTCAAAGTCCTTTGGCTTCAGCCCTTCTTTGAGAGACACGGGAAGTATGGATCCCCTTACTTCTCCGCCATGTTGGCCCCTCTCCCTTGGGCATTTTGAATATTGTGAAACTCTGGGTCCTGTTAAAATCATCTGGAAAATGTTGATTTTTTTTTTTTTTTAAAGCAAGCTAGATCTTGATGTTCAGAATACAAGTTCCTTTTTTGTTTTTAAGTTAGTTTATTTAGGGGCCCCTGGGTGGCTCAGTTGGTTGAGCATCTGACTTCGGCTCAGGTCATGATCTCCTGGTCTGTGAGTTTGAGACCTGCGTCAGGCTCTGTAGTGACAGCTCAGAGCCTGGAGCCAGCTTCGATTCTGTGTCTCCTTCTCTCTCTGCCCCTCCCCTGCTCATGCTCTGTCTCTCTCTCTCTCTCTCTCTCAAAATAAATAAACATTAAAAAAATTTTTTTAAGTTTATTTATTTTGAGAAAGAGAGCAAGCATGAGCAGGGGAGGGGCAGAAAGAGGGAGAGAGAGTTTGCAAGCAGACTCTATGCTGTCACCACAGAGCCCAATGAAGAGCTTGATCTCATAAACTGTGAGATCATGACCTGAGCTGAAATAAAGAGTTGGACATTTAACTGACTGAACCACCCAGGTGCCCCAAGAATATAAGTTCTTTCTTTCTGTAGATAATAGCTATGATGTCAATTCAATTCTCAAAGGTTGTGTTTTCACATGTGCAATTGGGGAGTAAACTTGAGATTTGTATTGACTCATACATAGAATTAGATTACTTTCTCCAGCTCTCTTACTAGAATTTCTCCCTCATTCTTTAGTCCCCTATTCCCAGTCCTCTAGCTATAAAGCCATGATTTTTTTTTCCAGAGTTTTGGCTCGTTGTGATGTCCCAAAGTTCCACATGATGGGCTGAACTTGGAGCAAAGCAGTGAGGGACAAGACAGAATAAAATAACATATTATTCCCATTCTTCTGACCACAGGGGTCTGTTTTCCTGGTTTCTCTGGCCACGAGGACAGGGTCTCTCCAGGTCTTAGGTGTTTACAATGTCACCACCACTACTGCTGCTGCTGCCACCCCTGCACAGCTTCATGACTGCTGCTGGCCTTGGGGCACGCCAGGGAGGCACAAAAAAAGGAACAAAGGGCATTCTCTTCATATTGTCCAGCTCACAAGGGACCTTTTTCCTGGTTCTCTGGATAGAAAGATTTGCCCTTAGGTCAAAGCAAGGGGAGGAATAAATTCACCAGTAAATTCATCACTATGCCAGTCATTCTTCAAGTTTTGACTTCCTTACACAATCTCTCTGCTATTGCTTACTTTTCAGTGTCTTCAGATAGTTGATATTGGTATTCTCTTCAGCTAGGATCAGAGAGAAATCCTGTGGTGAGCTTACTCTATCTTGGCCAGCATCAGAAGGTGTTTTATTGTGATTTTGAGTCTTTATTCTTCCTTCTTTTGCCTTTCTACCAAGTCAGGTTGTACTTAAATTTTGTTAGGATAGTGCTTTAGCAGAGATCAAATAACAGTGGCTTAACCAAGACAGAAGTGTATTTTTCTCTCAAGAAACAGTCTAGAGATAAGTAGTCTTAAGATAGTAGGTGTCTCTACTAGGTTCTCCTGTGGTTTCCACCACTGGGTCAAGGCAACTGCTCCATTTCTTAACATTTCCCAATTAGCAAGTAGGAAGAAAGGGGCAGGGGAACAAGTGTGCATTTTTTAAAGGAGTATAAATTGGAAGTGGCACCATTATTTCTGTCCATGGTCCATTGACCAGAATTTAATCACATGGCCCCACTGTGCTGTAAGGGAACTTGGGAAATGAAGTCTCTAACTTGGTGGTGATGTCTAGTGAAATACTAAGGGAATGCTAGTACTAAATATGGGGAAAATGGAACACAGGGCACACTGCCAGTCTGCCATAACCTGAAATTTTGGGGGGTGGGAGCTACAAAATAAATGACAATGCTAGCAAAAATATTTTAAAAACCTTTTAAAAATGTAAAGCTGTAAAATAAGTCCCCAGAGGCAAACACAAAGAGCAAGAATCTAAGCAGCAAGGATCTGTGATCTGAGTCTTTTAAAATAATACTTAAGATATTTTTTTTATGTGAAATTATTTCAAACTTGCAGAGAAGATTCAAGAATGTTAAAAAATATCCTGGGGTGTCTGGGTGGCTCAATTGGTTACGTGTCTGATTTTAGCTCAGGTCATCTCACAGTTTGTGAGTTTGAGCCCCATGTCTGGCTGTGTGCTAACAGGTCATAGCCTGGAACGTGTTTCAGATTTTGTGTCTCCCTCTCTCTCTTCCCCTCCCCTGCTTGCACTCTCACTCTCTCTCTCTCAAAAATAAATAAACATTAAAAAATTAAAAAATATATATCCTCCTGTCCTCCTTACCCCCAGCCAGAACTAAAAGCAAGCAAGTTGCTGACATATGCCTTATCAATTCTGAATATTTTAGGATATGATACCTTATGAATAAGGATATTCTCCCATAAAACCACAATATAATCACCAAAATCAGAAAATTAATATTGATTCATTGTTACTATATAATTAAAAGACTCAATTCAGATTTTTCCAGTTGTCCCAATGATGTCCTTCTAAGCAAAAGGATCCAAATCTATAATAATGTGTTACATTTAGTTGCCATTATCCCTTTAATATTCTTCAACCTGGAACAGTCTTCAGCATTTACTTGACTTCCATGGCTGACACCCTTGATTTCAGCCCTTCCATTTGGATTTGTCAGATTTTTCCTCATCATAAAATTCCATTAACATATTTTTTGTCAGGAATATCACAGGTGGGATGCTATGTTCCTTGCAATCCTCCTATCAGGTGGTACACAATTCAATTTGTTCCATTACTAGTCATGTTAATTTTGTTCATTTGATTAAGGGATGCCTGCCAAGTTTAGCACTCTCTTTTTTAACAAATTGGTTTTTTTGTGGTAGGTAATTTGGAATGTAAATAAGTATCCCATTCCTTATCAACTTTCACCCACTAGTTCTAGCATCTATTGATATTTCTTTGCTAAATGAATAATTATGATAATGATTGCTAAATACAGGGCTTTTTAAATTCTACCATTCCTGTTACATTATTAGTTGGTATTCTACTGTAAGGCAAAGTGTTTGCTTCTATTTAGTGTATCAGCATAGACTTAAGGGTATCTATTTTATTCAGTGCATTGATAAAAAAATCATGACCAATGGGAGCCCTTAAAACTGGCTTCTATGCTTTTACAGATCTTAGAATGG
The DNA here is from genome assembly GCF_046562875.1 of Panthera onca. Lineage (NCBI taxonomy): Eukaryota > Metazoa > Chordata > Mammalia > Carnivora > Felidae > Panthera > Panthera onca. Next base: position 69,182,749 of record NC_138348.1, read on the forward strand.
TTCTATAGAGTTCCTTGCATATTCCTAACCTAGTTCCCCCATTGTTAACATCTTCTATTTCTATGATACTTTAGTCATAACTAAGGAACCAACATTGGTACTTTACCATTAACTAAACTTCATACTTTACTCACATTGCACTGGTTTAACCCTAACGTCCTTTTTCTCTTCCAAGATCCCATCCACATTACATTTAGTTGTGATCCCATCCACGTAACATTTAGGTCTCTTTAAACTCCCTTGGTTTGTTTTCTCTGTCCTTTTGGCATATTCCTATCATTCTTTGAAAACTTTCTTGCTGTCATAACAAGGTATGTTCCAGGCAACTCTTGTATTTTTCCTGCCTTAGCTCTGAAACCAGCCATTTCTTTAAGGAGACTTGGTTCCTTTTAATGGAGAATGGTATTAAGAAACCATGATATGAGTGCTAGTTGTTCTCATTGCTAGTGGGATGTCATTGTTTCAGGCTCTCTTTGCTCTCTGTGGATGAAGCTGGGGAATTCACACACACACACACACACACACACACACACACACACACACACATCTGTATCACCATAACTCTTTCCTCTGTGTTAAGAGTTCACACAGATACAACCAATTCCAATTCAAAATCCTAGAGTTATTTCTACTTTTCTCCCTTTCTGTATTTGTAACTCCTATCTGACAGTGAGAACTGATCCCCATTATCCCCAATGTATTATTATTGGATAAATACTTATGTATATGTCCTCTCCACTCTGCTTGGGCTTTGTATGAGGCTGCTACTACCACCCCTACTGTTGCTTGAAAGCCCTTCTCCCCCAACCCCATACTCTAGTATCCTCTGCACCCCTGTACAGACAACTGCCTTGCTCCACTCCATCTAGTGAACTGAGTTATTATAGAAGAAATTAAGAAAGGAAAAAGGAAGAAAAGAGAGAAGAGGGAAGGAAGAAGAAAGAGGGAAGAAATTGAGCTTTATTATTGTTGGCCATGCATAGGCCAGGAAACAAATCCTAGACATTTTATTTTTCTTGAAGTTTGGTTGACACACAATGCTATATTGGTTTCAGGTGTACGACATAGTGATTTGACAACTGTATGCTATATAGTTCACCAAAATTGTAGCTACCATCTGTCAGTATACAATGCTATTACAATACCATTCACTATATTCCTTCTGCCGAACATTTCATCCCCATGACGTACTCATTCGATAATTGGAATGAATGGGAGTCTATACCTCTCAATCCCCTTCACCCATTTTGCCCATGCCCCCACTCCCTTCCCCTCTGAAAACCACCAGTTTGTTCTCTGTATTTATGGGTCTGTTTCTGCTTTAAAAAATTTTGAGTTTAATTAACATATATTGTTATATTGTTGCATACATTGTTATATTAGCTTCAGATGTACAACATATTGATTCAACATTTCTATACATGACTCACAAAACAGTGTTGGCACTGTTACCATACAATGTTATTATGATATTATTGACTATATTCCCTATGCTGTACTTTGCATCTTCATGACTTAATTTATTCCATAACTGGAAGTTTGTACCTCTTAATCCCCTTTATTTGTTTTACCCATTCCTTTCCCATATCCTCTCTAGAAACCACTGGTTTGTTCTTTGTATTTAAGTCTTTCTTTGTTTGTTTTGTTTTTTAGTTTCCACACGTAAGTGAAATTACATGGTAGTTGCCTTTCTCCGTCTGACTTATTTCACTTAGTATAATACCCTCTAGGTCCATCCATGTTGTTACAAATGGCAAGATCTCATTCTTTTTTATGGCTGAGTAATATTCCATTGCATATATATACCACTTCTTCTTTATCCATTCATCTATCATTGAACACTTAGATTGGTTCCATATCTTGGCTCTTGTACATAATGCTGCAATAAGCATAGGACCACATATATGTTTTTGAATTAGTGTTTGCATTTTCTTTGGATAAATACCCAAAGGAAGAATTATTGGATCATATGATATTCTTATTTTTAATTTTTTGAGGAATATCCATAATGTTTTCCATAGTGGCTGCACCAGTTTACATCCCCACCAACAGTGTTCAAGGGTTTATTTTCCTCCACATTCTTGCCAGACTTGTTATTTTTTGTCTTTTTGATACTAGCCATTCTGACAGGTGTAAGGTGATATCTCATTGTGGGTTTTATTTGCATTTCCCTGATGATTAGTGATTTGAGCATGCTTTCAGGTGTCTGTTGGCCATCTGTATGTCTTTTTTGGAAAAACACCTGTTCAGGTCCTCTGCCCATTTTAAAATTGGATTATTTGGTGTGTGTGTGGTGTGTGTGTGTGTGTGTGTGTGTGTGTGTGTGTGTGTGTGTGTTGTAGAACTTTTTTTTAATATATATTTTGGATATTAACTCCTTATAGGATATATCATTTGCAAATATCTTCTCCCATTCAGTAGGTTGTCTTTTAATTCTGTTGATGGTTTTCTTCACTGTGCAAAAGATGTTTTAAAAAAAATGTTTATTTATTTTGAGAGAGAGAGAGAGAGAGTGAACATCCCAAGCAGGCCCCGTGCTATCAGAATAGAGCCTGATGTGGGGCTTGATCTCATGAACTGTGTGATCATTACTTGAACCGAAATCAAGAGTTGGATGCTTAACCAACTGAGCAACCCAGGCACCCAAAAGCATTTTATTTCTGTATTCTCCCAATAGTTTATTTCTGCTTTTGTTTCCCTTGCTTAAGAAGACATATCTAGAAACATGTTTCTAAGATTGATGTCAAAGAGACTACTTACCTATGTTTTCTTCTAGTACTTATAGGTTTCAGGCCTCACATTTAGGCATTTAATCTATTTTGAGTTAATATTTGTGTAAAGTATAAGAAAGTGGTCTACTTTCATTCTTTTGCATGTAGCGGTCCAGTTTTCCCAGCACCATTTATTGAAGAGACTATCTTTTCCCCATTGTGTGTTTTTGCCTCTTTTGTCATAAATTACATGACCATATATGTGTGGTGTTATTTCTGGACTCTGTTTTGTTCCATTGATCTAGGTGTCTATTTTGATTATAACGGGTCTGTAGTATACCTTGAAATGTGGGATTTTGAAATCTGTAGTTTTTTTGTTCTTTCTCAAGATTGCTTTGGCTATTTGTGGTCTTCTGTTGTTCCATACAAATTTTAGTATTTGTTCTGGTTTAGTGAAAAATGCTGTTGATATTGATAAGAATTACATTGAATGTAATTGCTTTCAGTAGTATGGATATTTTAACAATGTTTGTTCTTCCAACCCATGAGTATGGAATATCTTTCCATTTGTTTGTATCATCTTCAGTTTTCTTTTTCAGTGTCTTAGGGTTTTCAGAGTATAGATCTTTTGCCTCTTTGGTCAAATTTATTCCCAGTTATTTCCTTCTATTTGGTGCAATTTTAAATGGAATTGTTTTCTGAATTTCACTTTCTGCTATTCTTTTATTGGTATATAGAAATGCAACAGATTTCTGTGTTAATTTTGTATCCTACAACTTTACTAAGTTCACTTATTCTAACAGATTTTGGTGGAATCTTCAGGATTTTCCATGTATGATATTATGTCATTGGCAAAAAGTGACAGATTAACTTCTTCCTTACTAGTCTGGATGTCTTTTCTTTCTTTTTCTTGTCTTATTACTGTGGCTAAGACTTCCAGTACTATGTTGAATAAAAGTGGTGAGAGTGGACATTCTTGTCTTATTCCTGATCTTAAAGGAAAAGTTCTCCATTTTTCAGCATTAAGGATGATGTTACCTGTGGATTTGCCATAAATGGTCTTTATTATGTTGAGTATATTCCCTCTAAATCCACTTTAAGAGTTTTTATCATGAACAGATGTTGAATTTTGACAAGTGCTCTTTCTGCATATATTGAGATGATCATATGATTTTTATCCTTTATCTTTATTAATGTAGTGTATCGTGTTGATTGATTTGCAAGTATTGAACCATTCTTGCATCCCCTGAATAAATTCTACTTTATCATAGTGAACGAGCTTTTTAATGTATTATTGAAAGTGGTTTGCTAATTACTTTGTTGAAGATTTTTACATATATGTTCATCAGGGATATTGGCCTATAGTTTTCTTTTTTGTACTGTCTGTTTTTGGTATCATGTTATGCTCAAAAAGTAGATATTTATTTATTTGTTTGTTTGTTTTTAAATGTTTATTTTTGAGAGACAGAGAATGAATGGTGGAGGGGCAGAGAGAGAGAGAGAGAGAGAGAGAGAGAGAGAGAGAAAATCCCAAGCAGACTCTGCGCTGTCAGCTTAGAGCCCTGTTGTAGGACTCTAACTCTAAAGTTCTCTTTAGGCCAGCAAAAGAGCAGGATAGAGGATGAAAAACAAGAGATGGCTAATGTCCAGGAAAAGACAAGAGCCCCGAATAAGGGTCCTTGCCCTGTTTATTAAGATCAGAAGGATTACAAACGTGATGGGCGTGTACAAAGAGACAAAGAAACTGGGAACATTAACTTGCGGATGTGAGGGAAAAGGGGGTTTTGAAGATATAAGGGGTTTGGGTTTGGGTCAATATAAAACAAAATCCTGGCGCCGAGCAGATGGGCAGATGGTTGTTAACAGCAGATAGGAGGTGCCATGTCTGTTTATCTTAGCTAGCCGAGGGGATAAGACAGATAGGGGAAATAATCTCAGGGTTAACAAGTCACCTTTTCTTTGGTTAACCATCTCCATTCTGGGCTACTTCGCCTGCAGTGCAGTGGTCTGTAGTCCAATTTATCTGTTTGCCTGACTTGGTCTTTCTCTTCTGTGAAGCAGCTTTCTGCTAAAGTACTAAATTGGGGGGCACTTCCACCCTGAATGCCTAATCTTGCTTACCTCATATACCTTTGTATTGGGTGCCTTTGTGCCCCTCTCTATTCTGGAGCCTTTGCTCCTCCCTCTCTATTCTGGGGGGTGCAGAGCCTTTGCACCTCCCTATTCTGGGGTGCTAATCTTGTTTACCCAAACTTGGGTGAGAGCATCTTATGGTTTTGTACTTCTTTATGCCTTGTTAACCCATTGGTGTAAGCGTGGGGAATTCCTAAGCTTATTTCCTACAGAGTCCAATGTGGGGCTTGATCTCATGAGATGATGACCTGAGCTGAAATCAAACGTCAGATGCTTAACTGACTGAGCCACCCAAGTACCCCATCAAACACTAGACATTTTAGAGAATTCTATGGCTATTACAGAGGAAATCTGAAACAAGGAATGTCTTCAAAGGGCTAAGAAAATACATGTCAATGTAAAATTAAATACCTATCAAAACTATTAAGAATGAAACCCAAATAAGAGAATTTTAGAAAAAAAAACTTATTAAAGCTTTTGGAAATGCTCCTGGATAAAAGATGCTCTTGGATAAAAAAAATAACCTTATAAGAGAGAGTAGAGATGCAAGGAAGGAATAGTGAATGTAGAAACTGATCACTTATATTGGGCAAATTTAAGCAAAGACTTTTTGTAAACATTGTAATTTGTGGGGTTACAAAAATGCTTGACAATATTAATATTTAAAGTTGTTGAGGGGTGCCTGGGTGGCTCACTAGGTTAAGCATCCAACTCTTGATTTTGGCTCAGGTCATGATCCCATGGCTCATGAGATTGAGCCCTGAATTGGGCTCTGAGCTGACAGCTTGGAGCCTGCTTAGGATTCTCTCCCTTCCCACCTCCCTCTACCCCTCCCCTACTCACGTGCATGTGCACTCTTTCTCTGCCAAAGAAAAAACCAATATATGTATGTGTATGTATGTATGTGTATATACATATATATATGTATATATATATATCATGTTGAATTCCTTCAAGACATGAGAAAGGATTTTGAATGTTTGACTTCTTCTAAGCTATTTAAGTAATAAAAGAATAAAAATAAAATATATGATAGGACACATATATATTAGAGAGTTAGACTCTAGAGCCAGAATTTCAGGATTCAAATATCAGCCCTGACATTTACTACTATGTAACTTAGGGGAAAAAACTTTTCTGCGCCTAGGTTTTATTTGTTTTTTAAATCAGAGATATGGAAATAAAGAATATGTAATTTATACGGTTGTTGTACCACTTGAATTTACATAAAGCCGTTTAGATTTAGAAGAGTGTCTAAACTATAATAATTGCTGAGAAGTTTGAACCACAATCACAACATTCCAACACAGTAGAGAATTAGCATATGGATTTAGAAGAGAAAAACCTTAATCCAAAAGAAATCAAGAAGGATAAAAAAGAGATAAATATGTCAAATAGCACAAAACGAGAGCAAAAACAGCAAATATAGAAATAATTAACAATGTAAAATAATACAACAACATAAATTAATTTTCTTCAGTTAAAAAACTAATATTGTCAGACTGGATTAAAGAAAAAATCTAGCAATGTGTTCCCAAAAGACAGCTAAAACATGAAACAAATGATAAAAGGTTTATCAGTCAAAGTCAATGGAATGGATGGGATTCTTCCTCCAGTACCTTCCCTTTCCTGCCCATCATAGTCCACTTCTGTGTCTCTTTTCAGCTTCTTTCAGGATTTGTTTCACGCCCACCCCCACCCATCCCCTCACACCCTCCCGTGTCCCTCCCACCTCCTTCCTAGGAAGAGGAAGGAAGCTCAGGGTCCCCCATGCCTCTCTTCCTCAACCAGCACTGGTAGTGAGGTCCGCTGTGAGGAAGGCCTCACGCTCAAAGCTTCTTGTGGCAGCTTCTTGTGCCCCTCCCCACTCCTGTGATTGGTGGAGAGGAGCACACGTCACACCAGCTGTGAAAGTGAGCTCTTGAAATGCAAGAACACCTGAATGCCTGCGGATTGGCTTCTTGGAGGCTGGCGCATAGTAGAGCCAGGTGTCCAGTCGCTGCTGCCCCAGGACAACCACTGCAGCTTCCTGCCCTGCAGTCAAGGCCACCGCTGCCCCCTGTGTCGCCTCCACGGGAACAGTTGTATAATTAAGCCACAGTCTTTAATGAGTAAACGGGTGCCTTTCTGTGGTATTCTTGGTCACACATTTATGGAGTTTCTGAAGGGCCCCAGAGATTACTGCCAGGCACAGCACAACCTTTATGAGGACGAGTGAACTGGAGAGATTCATACTACTGCACCAAGAAACCTCCATAAGAGCCCTTATCCTGGGCACAGAAGTGCACAGTTGACATCATCGGAGCATTTTACAAGAATTTTGACCTGGATGGGGTAAACCTGGGTGCACATCCTTTCCATGGACTCAGTATACCGAACTGAGGGATTATTTCCTGTTAGGTTCATTTCATTTCCTGTTACTCTCTATTACATATTTAAATCATTGAGAATTTCCAGTGGAATATATTAGAGGATACTTTGTTTGCTTTACATAATTTCTGTATTCAAAACTTTAAAACATTTTTTCGTAGCCGTATTGAATATTTTAACTAAATTAACATGGCTCCAATGAACCGGCCAGCCCTGGTGGAAGTCACATACAGGAACATGAAATTTCTTATTACACACAGTCCAACCAGTGCAACCTTCAACAAATTTATAGAAGAACTTAAGGAATATGGAGTTACTACAATAGTAAGAGTATGTGAAGCAACCTACAACACTGCTCTTGTGGAGAAAGAAGGCATCCAGGTGCTGGATTGGCCCTTTGATGATGGTTCATCACCATCTAACCAGATTGTTGAGGACTGGTTAAGTCTTGTCAACATTAAATTTCGTGAAGAACCTGGTTGTTGTATTGATGTTCACTGTGTTGCAGGTCTTGGGAGAACTCCAGTGCTTGTTGCCCTAGCACTAATTGAAGGTGGAATGAAAAATGAACATGCAGTACAGTTTATAAGACAAAAGTGGCATGGAGCTTTTAACACTAAGCAACTTCTGTATTTGGAGAAATACTGTTCTAAAATGCGGCTGTGCTACAAAGCCTCCAGTGGTCATAGAAACAATTGTTACATTCAATAAAACTTGGCTGCCTGATGCTGTTGCCTTGGAAATGGAACTTGAGACAGGACTTAATTATCGTACATATTAGCCAACATGTAGGCTTAATGAATGACAAGTCTAATGAAGCTTCCATAGGAATATTGAAAAAGGACCAAGCTTGACAGAATTGCAGCCTCTATGTTTGGCTTACTACTATTCCCATGCCAGAAATAATGTGTAAGAAATTGAGAGATTAGGTGCCAAAATATCCAGCACAATACTTGTGTATTTTTAGTATCATGCAGAATTATAATCCTAGATTATGAATAGCACTGGAAACCATATGTGGTTTATTCCTTTAGTCATTTCAAATATTGCCAATAGGACCTATGTGGTTATTCATGTTTGCCACCCTACAAGCGTACCGATATACATCAGGTTTTAGCAAAAATTCATTTTATTGGATTCTTACCAAGGCTTATGGGGATTATTTAATGTCTTTCTATAAAGCTCATTTTGTGCTGTTATGAATGCCTCCATTTTGAAAAATCACAAATGTGTGGTTAAAAGTTCATATAAAATACACGTTGTACAGAAGCACATGTGTGTAATGTCTTCAGACAAAAAAGTCTTACAGTTACTTTATGTTTACAGTTGGGGTACAACTTAGAGGAAGAGGGCCTGAAGACAGAGTGGGAGGAGGCTATGAAATATCTCCAGTAAAGTGTTGCCTTTGTCTTGTGCAGGATGTATAGAATAGGTCTTTTATTTAGTTAAAAATTAAGGCTGAGATGCTTTGTAGCTAAAATATTTCTTATTTATAATATTTCTGAAATCTTGTAATTCATATCTATTGGAAGTTGTTTATTAACTATTTTTCTTTGAAGCATATTTTTTCTTGTCTTCCAATCAAAAAAGAAGTGAGTTTCCAATAATGAAGTGATCAAGCATCTAATATTTTATATGCTTTTTGAACTCAGTAAATTCGTATTTGGATACCTGGATACTTTGTTCTATTATGTGATTGATAAAATGATGACATGTATTAATGCTAGTTTAACCATATATTCATACCATCTGGGAATATAGTTCTGGAGGAGAAATAATTTCAGTGTTCACCATTCACCAGCCAGTAGAAGAGCTTAACCATCTGAATAAATAATGAATTGCAGAAGAAAGAGGCAAGATGGTAGAGCTGTGTTGATATTAGTAAAAGTAGAAGCAAAGGCATTACTAGAGATAACAAAAATCATTAAAGTCTCAAGTTTCATTTCACCAGGAAGTCAGAACAATTCTAAACTTAATGCATCAAACAACATTGGTCCAAAATGTATAAAGCAAATATGGAGAGAACTACAAGGAAAATTGACAAGTTTATGATAGTGATGGGAGATTTTACTATTTTTCAGAAACAGTTCAAGTAGAAAAAAATCAGTAAGGATAAAGATTTGAACAAAACAATTAACAGGCTTGGTCCCATGACAATATAAGGGGCATTACATTGAACAATTACATTGAAGAATCCGTATTATTTTTAAGAGTACATGAAATATTTCATTACATTTGACAATAAAAATTTCAGCAAATTTAACAATATATAAGTAATATAAATAAGATAAATAACTTCTTGGACTACAGTTCAATATCCATACATTTGGAGTTTTGAGAATCTGTGTCTAGAGCTTTCTACTTCTGGATGGGGTGTGGTAGGTTGTGGGATTCCACCACCCACCCTGCAACAACCAGAAAAATATGGAAAAATTTAAAAAGTAGTATGTTTGAAGACATATGAGAACTGTGAAAGCAACAAGAACTAGGTGAATAGGAATTCCAGACAGGGAGGAGCTCTCCTGAGGTGAGTGGCCATCTCCTCCCCCGCCCCCCTTCCCCAATGGTAGCATTTACAGGCTCTGGACGTGGTCTAAGAATCAGGTGTGGTCCATGAGGTGGGTCTCTACCCATGTTGCAAGTTGTGGTCCTCAGAAAACATATACTAAATCTGAGGTTTGCATTTGGAGATTTATTGGGGAGTTGTCTCAACACCTTTGAGGGAGCAAAAGAACGAGGGAATGGTAGAACTTGTTGAATGGTGATACATACAGTTGCAAAACTGGCCTTAGCCAATCTTTCAGGGAGCTCTGAAGCTGTAATAGCTATTTAAAGATGTCCCCAGTTGAGGTGAAAGAGTTGAATCTTTGGATTTAAATTAACGAGTCATTGGATGCAGGTTGTCCCTGAGGATGAGGCGTAACCTTTCTTTAGTCAAGTGCAATCCCCAGAAGGGGAATACAGCTGTGAACCTTCAGCTGATAATACTTGTGGCAGCTTGGGGAATGAGTGTTTCAGACCTGCAGAGGGACCTGGGTGGTGCAGCCACAGTGTCCACTATACTAAATGATACTTGCTGAGTTCTGGGGCTATGTATGAGAGCCTGGGGAGTTAGAATGAAGACTTAAAAGAGGGGAATCTCCCTTAATCTCATAGTGCTTAAGAGACAAAGTCTTATTAGAAAAGGTTCTAATCTTCACCAACACTTAATATCTTTTTTTATTACAGCGTTTTTGGTAAGTGTGAAGTGGTATTCCTTTGGGGTTTTAATTTTCATATGACCAGTAATGTTAAGCATCTTTTCATGTGTGTGTTAGCCATTCATGTATCTTTTGTAGTAATATGTCGATTCAAACATGTCTACTTTTTCAGTTGTGTCATTTTGTCTTCTTATTGAGCTGTAAAAATTTTTCATGTATTCTGGATCCAATGCTTCTATCAGATATATAATTTGCAAGTATTTTCTCTTAGTCTGTTGCTTTTTTTCTCTCTTAATGGTATGTTTCAAAGACAAAACTTAAAAAAATGAATTATAATTTATCAATTTTTCTTTTATAAATCATGTTTTAAATTGTATCTAAGAACTCTCCTCAGCCACAGAGAGTTTTCTGCTATATTTTCTTCAGAAGTTTTATAGTTTTAGCTCTTACATTTAGGTCTATGATCTATTTTGGGTTAATTTCTGTGTATGGTGTGAGGTAAATGTCTACTTTTTTGTGGCATGTGGATATTCATTTGTCACAGCATCATTTATTCAAAGACTATCCTTTCCCCCACTGAATTATCTTTGTAGCTTTGTTGAAAATCAATTTGGCATACAAATAAGGATTTAGTTGTGAATTCTCAATTATTTTCTATTGATCTACATAACCACACAGTCTTCATCACTGTAGCTTTATAGGAAGTTTTGAAATTGGATAATGTACTTTTTTTGTGTGGCTATTTTAAATGTTTATTTATTTTTGAGGTGGGGGGAGCACAAGTGGGGAATGGGCAGAGAGGGAGACATGGAATCTGAAGCAGGCTCTAGGCTCCAACCTGCCAGCACACAGCCCAACATGGGGCTGGAACTCACGAACTGCAAGATCATGACCTGAGCCAAACTTGGGCACTCAACCGAATGAGCCACCCAGGCGCCCCTGGCTATTTTAGGTCCTTTGCATTTCCATATACATTTTAGGATTAGTCTGTCAATTAAAAAAAGCCTGAAAGGATTTTGATAGATACAATATTGAATTTATAGATAATTTGGAGAGAATTGCAGCCTTGACAATATTGTTTTCAAATCCATGAATATGGAACATCTTTCCATTTACTTAGATCTTCTTTAATTTCTATCAGCAGTATTTTGTAATTTTCAGTATACACGACTTGCACTTCTTAATTTCCTAAGTATTTTTTTTTGATGCTATTATGACTGGAATGATTCTCTTAATTTTATTCTAGATTGCTTATTGCTAATATACAAAAATACAGGCGATTTTTATATATTGACCTTGCATCCTATGATCTTTGTAAACTGATTTGTTAGGAGAGGGAGAGAACGATTGAGAGTGACATAAAGGGTTCTTTATATTCTTTGGTATTTACTACATACTGGATTATGTCATCTGTGAATAAAGGCAGTTCTACTCTTTATTTCCAACCTGGATGCCTTTAATTTCTTTTTCCTTCTTCATTGAACTGGCTAGACCCTCCACGTTGACCAGAAGTGGTGACAACATCTTTGACTTGTTCCAGGTCTTATAGAGAAACTATTCATTCTTTCACCGTTAAGTATGATGTTAACTGTTGGATCTTCATCAGGTTGAGGAGGTTCTCTTCTATTCCTAGTTTGTTGAAAGTTTTATCATAAATGGATGTTAGAGGGGTGCCTAGGTGGCTCAGTCAGTCAAGCATCCAACTTCAGCTCAGGTCATGATCTCACAGTTCATGGGTTTGAGCCATGCATCAGGCTCTGTGCTGACAGCTCAGACTCTGGAGCTTGCTTAGGATTCTGTGTCTCCCTTCCTCTCTGCCCCTCCCCGGCTCACACTCACACACACACACTCTCTCTCTCTCTCAAAAATAAATATACAGTAAAAAATTATAAGAAAATGGATGTTGGACTTTTTCAAATACTTTTCCCACATCCATTGACATGATCTTGTGGTTTTTATCCTTCACTCTATTAATATCATGTACTAAGATGAACAATTTTTAAATGTTAAAACAACTTTGCATTCCTGGGATAAATCTCCCTTCTTCATTGTGCATAATTCTTTTATATGGATGGATTTGGTTTGCTAATATTTTTCTCTTTTTTTTCTTTAAAATTTTTATTTATTCTCCGATGCTCTCCCTTTCTTTTCTTTAAATTTAAATTCAAGTTAGTTAACACATAATGTAGTTATGTCTCAGGAGTAGAATTTAGTGATTCATCTCTTACATATAACACCCAGTGCTCATCCCAACAAGTGCCCTCCTTAATGCCTATCACACATTTAGCCCACCCTCATCCATCTCCCCTTCCAGCAACCCTCAGTTTGTTCTCTGTATTTAAGAGTCTTTTATGATTTGCCTTCCTCTCTGTTTTTATGTTATTTTATTTTTCCTTCCCTTCCCCTATGTTCATCTGTTTTGTTTCTTAAATTCCACTTATGAGTGAAATCCTATGATATTTGTCTTTCTCTGACTTATTTCAGTTAGCATAATATACTCTAGTTTCACCCACATTGTTGCAAAGGGCAAGATTTTATTCTTTTTGATCACTGCTTAATATTCCATTGTGTATATATACATCTTTATCCATTCATCAGTCAATGGATATTTGGGCTCTTTGTGTAATTTGGCTATTGTTGATAGCACTGCTGTAAACATTGCCCTTTGGAATCAGAATTTTTATATCCTTTGGATAAATACCTAGTAGTGCAATTGCTGGGCCATAGGGTAGTTATATTTGTAATTTTTTCAGGAACCTCCATACTGAATGCACCAGTTTGCATTCCCAGCAACAGTGTAAAAAAGTTTCCCTTTATTCGCATCCTCACCAATATTTGTTGTTTCCTGAGTTGTTAATTTTAGCCATTCTGACAGGTGTGGGATGGTATCTCATTGTGTTTTTTTTTAATTTTTTAAAATTTTTAAAAAATTTCTATTTTTAACATTTATTCATTACTGAGAGATAGAGACTGAGCATGAGCAGGGGAGAGGCAGAGAGAGGGGAAGACACAGAATCCAAAGCACGCTCCAGGCTCTGAGCTGTCAGCACAGAGCCTGATGTGGGGCTCAAACTCACAAACCGTAAGATCATGACCTGAGCCGAAGTCAGCTGCCCAACCGACTGAGCCACCCAGGCGCCCCTCTCATTGTGGTTTTGATGTGTATTTCCCTGATGACAAGTGATATTGAGCATCCTTTCATGTGTCTGTTAGCCATCTGGATGTCTTCTTTGGAAAAATGTCTATTCATGTCTTTTGCCCATTTCTTTGCTGGATTATTTGTTTTTTTGGGTGTTGAGTTTGATAAGTTCTTTATAGATTTTGGATATTCTTTCCTGCTTTGTCAAAGATCAGTTGGCCATATGTTTGTGGATGCATTTCTGGGTTTTCTGTTCTGTTCCATTGATCTATGTGTCTGTTTTTGTGTCAGTACCATACTGTCTTGATGATTAAAGCTTTGTAATACAGTTTGAAGTCTGGAATTGTGGATGCCTCCAGTTTTGGTTTTCTTTTTTCAATATTACTTTGGCTCTTCAGGGTCTTTTCTTTTTCCATACAAATTTTAGAATTGTTCTAGCTCTGTGAAGAATGTTGGTGTTATTTTGAAAGGGATTGCATTGAATACTACTTTGGTGGATAGTATTGACATTTTAACAATATTTGTTCTTCCAATCCATGGAAGAACATGGAATGTTTTTCCACGTGTGTTTTCTTCAATTTCTTTGATAAGCATTCTATAGTTTTCAGCATACAGATCTTTTACCTCTTTGGTTAGTTTATTCCTAAATATCTTAATGTTTTTGGTGCAACTGTAAATGGGATTGATTCCTTGATTTCTCTTTCTGCTGCTTTATTATTGGTGTATAGACATGCTACTGATTTCTGTATATTGATTTTATATCCTGTATCTTTGCTGAATGCATGTATCAATTCTAGCAGTTTTTTGGTGGAGTCTGTCAGGTTTTCCATGTAGAGTGTCATGTCGTCTGTGGAGAGTGAAAGTTTGACTTCTTCCTTGCTGATTTGTATGCCTTTTATTTCTTTTTTGTTGTCTGATTGCTAAGGTTAGGGCTTCCAGTACTATCTTGAACAACAGTGGTGAGAATGGACATCCCTGTGTGTTCCTTACCTTAGGGGGAAAGCCTTCAGTTTTTCTACATTGAGGATGATATTAGTTGTGGGTCTCTTGTATATGGCCTTAATGATGTTGAGGTATGATCATTCTATCCCTACTTTCTTGAGGGTTTTTATCAAGAATGGATGCTCTATTTTGTCAAATTCTTTTTCTGCATTTGTTGAGAGGATCATGTGGTTCTTATCCTTTCTTTTATTAATGTGGTATATCATGTTGATTGATTTGAGGATATTGAACCACCCCTGCATCCCAGGAATAAATCCCACTTGATTGCAGTGAATAATTCCTTTAATATATCATTGTTAGTATCTTATTTGATTTTCTAGTATCTTGTTGAGAATTTTTGCATCCACGTTCATTAGGGAAATTGGTCTGTTCTCTTTTTTAGTGAGGTCTTTGGTTTTGGATTTGAGGTAATGCTGGGCTCATAGAATGAGTTTGGAAGTTTTCCTTCATTTTCAATTCTTTGGGAACACTTTCAAAAGAATAGGTAATAACTTCTTTAAATGTTTGATAGAAATCCCCCAGGAAGCCTTCTGACCCTGGACTCTTGTTTATTGGTACATTTTTGATTACTGATTCAATTTCCTTTTTTTTTTAACTTAATTTTTAATTTACATCCAAGTTAGTTAACATATAGTGCAACAATGATTTCAGGAGTAGATTCCTTAATGCCCCTTACCCATTTAGCCCATCCCCCTTCGCACAACGCTTCCAGTAACTCTCTGTTTGTTCTTCATATTTAAGAGCCTCTTATGTTTTTCCCCCCTCCCTATTTTTATATTCTTTTTGCTTCCCTTCCCTTATGTTCATCTATTTTGTCTCTTAAAGTCCTCATATGAGTGAAGTCATATGATATTTGTCTTTCTCTAATTTCACTTAGCATAATACCCTCTAGTTCCATCCACATAGTTGCAAATGGCAAGGTTTCATTCTTTTTGATTGCCAAGTAATACTCCATTGTATACATATACCACATCTTCTTTATCCATTCATCTGTCGATGGACATTTGGGCTCTTCCCATACTTTGGCTATTGTTGATAGTGCTGCTATAAACATTGGGGTGCATGTGCCCCTTTGAAACAGCATACCTGTATCCCTTAGAAAAATACCTAGTAGTGTAATTGCTGGGTTGTAGGGTAGCTCTATTTTTAGTTTTTTGAGAAACCTCCATACTCTTTCCCAGAGTGGCTGCACCAGCTTGCATTCCCACCAACAATGCAAAAGAGATCCTCTTTCTCCACATGCTCACCAACATCTGTTGTTGCCTGAGTTGTTAATGTTAGCCATTCTGACAGGTATGAGGTGGTATCTCATTGTGGTTTTGATGTGTATTTCCCTGATGATGAGTGATGTTGAGCATTTTTTCATGTGTCAATTGTCCATCTGTTTTCTTTGGAGAAGTGTCCATTCATGTCTTGTGCCCATTTCTTCACTGGATTATTTGTTTTTTTGGGTGTTGAGTTTGATAAGTTCTTTATAGATTTTGGATACTAACCCTTTATCTGATATGTCATTTGCAAATATCTTCTCCTATTCCGTGAGTTGCCTTTTAGTTTTGCTGGTTGTTTCCTTTGCTGTGCAGAAGCTTTTTATTTTGATGAGGTACTAATAGTTAATTTTTGCTTTTTTTCAATATATGAAATTTATTGTCAAATTGGTTTCCATACAACACCCAGTGCTCATCCCAAAAGGTGCCCTCCTCAATACCCATCACCCACCCTCCCCTCCCTCCCACCCCCCATCAACCCTCAGTTTGTTCTCAGTTTTTAAGAGTCTCTTATGCTTTGGCTCTCTCCCACTCTAACCTCTTTTTTTTTCCTTCCCCTCCCCCAGGGTTTCTGTTAAGTTTCTCAGGATCCACATAAGAGTGAAACCATATGGTATCTTTCTTTCTCTGTATGGCTTATTTCACTTAGCATAACACTCTCCAGTTCCATCCACGTTGCTACAAAGGGCCATATTTCATTCTTTCTCATTGCCACGTAGTACTCCATTGTGTATATAAACCACAATTTCTTTATCCATTCATCAGTTGATGGACATTTAGGCTCTTTCTATAATTTGGCTATTGTTGAGAGTGCTGCTATAAACATTGGGGTACAAGTGCCCCTATGCATCAGTACTCCTGTATCCCTTGGGTAAATTCCTAGCAGTGCTATTGCTGGGTCATAGGGTAGGTCTATTTTTAATTTTCTGAGGAACCTCCACACTGTTTTCCAGAGTGGCTGCACCAATTTGCATTCCCGCCAACAGTGCAAGAGGGTTCCCGTTTCTCCACATCCTCTCCAGCATCTATAGTCTCCTGATTTGTTCATTTTGGCCACTCTGACTGGCATGAGGTGATATCTGAGTGTGGTTTTGATTTGTATTTCCCTGATGAGGAGCGACATTGAGCATCTTTTCATGTGCCTGTTGGCCATCTGGATGTCTTCTTTAGAGAAGTGTCTATTCATGTTTTCTGCCCATTTCTTCACCAGGTTATTTGTTTTTCAGGTGTGGAGTTTGGTGAGCTCTTTATAGATTTTGGATACCAGCCCTTTGTCCGATACGTCATTTGCAAATATCTTTTCCCATTCCGTTGGTTGCCTTTTAGTTTTGTTGGTTGTTTCCTTTGCTGTGCAGAAGATTTTTATCTTCATAAGGTCCCAGTAGTTCATTTTTGCTTTTAATTCCCTTGCCTTTGGGGATGTGTCAGGTAAGAAATTACTATGGCTGAGGTCAGAGAGGTCTTTTCCTGCTTTCTCCTCTAGGGTTTTGATGGTTTCCTGTCTCACATTCAGGTCCTTTATCCATTTTGAGTTTATTTTTGTGAATGGTGTGAGAATGTGGTCTAGTTTCAACCTTCTGCATGTTGCTGTCCAGTTCTCCCAGCACCATTTGTTAAAGAGACTGTCTTTTTTCCATTGGATGTTCTTCCCTGCTTTGTCAAAGATTAGTTGGCCATACGTTTGTGGGTCTAGTTCTGGGGTTTCTATTCTATTCCATTGGTCTATGTGTCTGTTTTTGTGCCACATTTTTGCTTTTGTTTCCTTGTCTCTGGAGATGTGTTGAGTAAGGAGTTGCTGCAGCCAAGGTCAAAGAGGTTTTTGCCTGCTTTCTCCTTGAGGATTTTGATGGCTTCTGGTCTTACATTGAGGTCTTTCATCCATTTTGAGTTTATTTTTGTGTATGGTGTAAGAAAGCAGTCCAGGTTCATTTTTATGCATGTTGCTGTCCAGTTTTCCCAGCACCACTTGCTGAAGAGACTGTCTTTATTCCATTGGATATTCTTTCCTGGTTTCTCAAAGATTAGTTGGCCATAGGTTTGTGGGTCCATTTCTGGATTCTCTATTCTGTTCCATTGATCTGAGTGTCTGTTTTTGTGCCACGATTCAATGTGTTTACTGGCAGTGGGTTTGTTCAAATTTTGTATTTCTTCCAGTCTCACTTTTGGTAGTTTATATGTTTCTAGGAATTTAGCCATTTCTCCCAGATTGCCCAATTTGTTGGCATATAATTGCTCATAATATTCTCTTATTGTTTGTATTTCTGTGGTGTTGGTTGTGATCTCTCTTTAATTTATAATTTTATTTACATGGGTCCTTTCCTTTCTGATCAGTCCTGCTAGGGGCTTATCAATTTTGTTAATTCTTTCAAAGAATCAGTTCCTAGTTTTGTTGATCTATTCTACTGTTTTATTTTGATTTCAATATCATTGATTTTTGCTCTAATCTTTTTTATTTTCCTTATTCTGCTGTTTTGGGGTTTTATTTGCTCTTCTTTATCCAGCTCTCTCAGGTATAAGGTTAGGTTGTGTATTTGAGACATTCCCTCCTTCTTTATGAAGGCCTGGATTGTTCATAATATTCTCTTATTATTGTTTGTATTTTTGCTGTGTAGGTTGTGATCTCCCCTCTTTCATTCTTGATTTTATTTATTTGGGTCCTTTCCTTTTTCTTTTTCATCATATTGGCTAGGGGTTTATCAATTTTGTTAATTCTTTCAAAGAATCAGTTCCTGGTTTCACTGATCTGTTTTACTTTTTTTGTTTGTTTATTTTGCTATTCTTTTCCCTGCTTTGAGGTGTAAGGTTAGGTTGTGTATCTGAGACCTTCCTTCCTTCTTTAGGAAAGCCTGGATTGCTATATACTTCCCTCTTATGACTGCCTTTGCTGCATCCCAGAGGTTTTGGGCTGTGGTGTTATCATTTTCATTGGCTTCCACGTACTTTTTAATTTCCTTTTTAATTTCTTGGCTAGCCCATTTGTTCTTTAGTAGGATGTTCTTTAGTCTCCAAGTATTTGTTATCTTTCCACATTTTTTCTTGAGTTTGATTTTGAATTTCATAGTGTTGTAGTCTGAAAATATGCACGGTATGATCTCAATCTTTTTGTAATTGTTGAGGGCTGATTTGTGTCCCAGTATGTGATCTATTCTGGAGAACATTCCATGTGTACTGGAGAATAATGCATATTCTGCTGCCTTAGGATGAAATGTTCTGGCTATATCTGTTAAGTCCATCTGGTCCAGTGTGTCATTCAAACCCATTGTTTCCTTGTTGATTTTGTGTTTAGATAATCTATCCATTGCTATAAGTGGGGTGTTGAAGTTCCCTACTATTATGGTATTGTTATCGATGAGTTTCTTTATGTTTGTGATTAATTGATTTATATATTTGGGTTCCTCCATGTTTCGAGCATAAATATTTACAATTGTTTGGTCTTCTTGGTGGACAAACCCCTTAATTATGATATAATGCCCCTCTTCATCTCTCATTGCAGTCTTTATTTTTAAATCTAGATTGTCTGATATAAGTATGGCTACTCTGGCTTTCTTTTGGCAACCATTACCATGATAGATGGTTCTCCATCCCCTTATTCTCAATCTGAAAGTATCTTTATGTATAAATGGATTTCATGTAAACAACATACAGACGGATCTTGTTTTCTTATTCATTCTGTTACCCTATGCCTTTTGATTGGAGAATTTAGACCATTGACATTTGGAGTGAGTACTGAAAGATATGAGTTTATTGCCACTATGTTGCCTGTAGAGTTGGAGTTACTGGTGGTGGTCTCTGGATCCTTTCTAGTCTTTGTTGTTTTTGGTAATTTTTCTTTTTTTTCCGTCTTTTCTCCCCTTACAGAGTCCCCCTTAAAATTTCTTGCAGGGCTGGTTTAGTGGTCACAAACTCCTTTAATTTTTGCTTGTCTGGGAAACTTTTTATCTCTCCTTCTATTTTGAATGACATCCTTGCTGGATAAAGAATTCTTGGCTGCATATTTTTCTGATTCAGCACACTGAATATATCCTGCCACTCCTTTCTGGCCTGCCAAGTTTCTGTGGACAGGTCTGCTGCAAACCTGATCTGTCTTCCCTTGTAGGTTGAGGACTTTTTTGTCCCTTGCTGCTTTCATGATTCTTTCCTTGCCTGAGTTTTTTTGTGAATTTGACAGTGATATGCCTTGTTGATGGTTGGTTTTTGCTGAATCTATTGGGAGTTCTCTGTGGTTCCTGGACTTTGATGTCTGTGTCCTTCTCCAGGTTAGGAAAGTTTTCCGCTATGATTTGCTCACATAACTTTTCTACCCTCTTTCCTCTCTCTTCATCTTCTGGCACCCCTATGATTCTGAAGTTCCTTTTTAATGAGTCACTGAGTTCTCTAATTCCTATTTCATGCTCTTTGCCTTAGTCTCCCTCTTTTTTTCTTTTTTTTCTGTTTCGTTATTCTCCATAAGTTTTTCCCCTATATCACTGATTCTCTGCTCTAGCTCATCCATCCTTGCCACTGTGGCATCCATTCAAGATTGCAGCTCAGTTATAGCATTTTTTATTTCATCCTGACTAGCTTTTGCTTCTTTTATCTCTGCGGAAAGGGATTCTAATCTATTTTTACCCCAGCTAGTGTTCTTATTATTGTGATTTTAAATTTTGGTTCACACATCTTGCTTGTATCTGTGTTGATTAAGTCCCTGGCTGTCATTTGTTGCTGTTCTTTATTCTAGGGTGAATTCCTTCATTTCATCATTTTGAAGGAAGAAAACGAATTAATAAAGTAAAAATAAAATTAAAAAATTTAAAACAACACAAAGAAATCAAATAAAAGCTGCTAGATCCTAGGTGTGTTGGTCTGGTTGTTGAAAGAAGCTTGATAGATTATAGAAAAAAGGAAACATAAGAGAAAAAAAAAAGAAAAAAGGAAAATGTTTGAAAATTTGCAAAAATGAATACAATAAAAGAGAATACAATGAAATGATGAAAGTAACATAGAATTTAAAAAATTTACAAAAAAGTAAAAAATATAGTAGAAAAATTTAAAGAAAAATCTTTTTAATAAAAATAAATTTTTTCTCTTTCTATATTCAAGAATAAGAAAAGAAAGAGAAAAAAATTGAATAAATGACCAGCAAACAGAATGAAATACAATTGAAATTACATCTGGTTTCCCAATCAAATTGTGAAACACTTTATAGTCTGTAAACTAAGCAGGCGGAGAGACTTGGGTTCATCAAGAGCATAGTTGGCCAAGTTGGGTGGGGCTTAGAGTAACAGCTCTGTTCTCCACTGGATGGTGCTTCTTAGCTTACTGGGGTGAATTGTTATGGCACGTGTAGGCATATATGTGTATGTGCATGCAGGGGAGGGGTGACAATGCTGTCACCCAGCTACCTAGTCTC
Source organism: Panthera onca (assembly GCF_046562875.1). Lineage (NCBI taxonomy): Eukaryota > Metazoa > Chordata > Mammalia > Carnivora > Felidae > Panthera > Panthera onca. The sequence continues at coordinate 69,203,958 of NC_138348.1, forward strand.
TAGTGTCAGAACTCTGTGTTCTCCCCGACAGGCAATCAAACACCCCTCCTTTGTTTCTAGCTTCTGTCCACTCCTCACTTTTACACTATCCATGACCAAGCCGTCAGGCTGCCAGGAGGCACTTTCCTCCTGAGTTTTATCTCAGATGGGGCTGTGTTTCCCAACCCCTCACTTCTGAGGGACTGTGGCTTTGACCCGCTCTGACCCTCCAGGGGAGGGTCTTGGTGAGCAATGGATGGGTGCCAGCCCGCTCCCAGGAACGTTCATGAGACCCTGCTGCTGCTGATGCCCAGAAACTGTGGCTGGATGCCAGCCCATCCCCAAAAATGTTTGTGTGATTGTGTAGCAGCAGTGTTTCAGGGACTATGGCAAATCATAACACACATCTGGCACCGGGCTTTACCCTTAACGTCCTTGTTCCAACACCAGTGAATGTGGTTGTTCTCTGGGGTCCACTGGGACCTTTGCCTGTTGGGGGCCACACAGCTTGTATCAAATGTGCTCCCAGCAGAGGAACCCCTACTCCCCACGTGGCCTGAGGACCCCTTGGACTTCTCTTTCTGCTCCTGGGGATTCATCCTTTCCACTAGAGCACCACTAGGTACCTAGCTATGGAGTTTCAGACTCTATGCTCCCGCTGTTTATAGAGTCTTAATGGAATTTAAACCCTCTCCTTTCTCTTTTCTCCCTTTTTTGTTGCAACCCTTGCAGCTGTTCCCACTTTTCCTTTTTCCCCTCCGGCTGCTTTCCTTTTTCCCTCCAGCTGTTTTTCCTGTACTCTCCCCCTGTCTCTGTCCTCTCTGCACAAGCAAAATCAGCTCCCTGCCCTCTCTGGCTTCACTCTCCCCCAGTTCACCTCTCCACACTGTGTACCTGCCGAGTTCTGTGGATCACGTTGTGCAGATTGTTGTGTTAATCCTTAAATCAGTTTTCTAAGTGTGCAAGATGGTTCAGTGTTGATCTGGCTGCATTTCAGGCATGAGAGATGCAAAAAAATTTCCATGCTGTTCTGCCATCTTGGCCCCTCCCCCAGTAGGATGTTTTTGATGTTTTTTTAACCTTGAAGTTTTTGGGTTTTTTTCCCCACATTTTTTCTTGTGGTTGATTTCAAGTTTCAATAGTGTTGTGGTCTGAAAATATGCATGGTATGATCTCGATCTTTTTGTGCTTGTTGAGCACTGATTTGTGACCCAGTTGTGATCTATTCTGGCGAATGTCCCATGTGCACTTGAGAAGAATGTGTATTCTTCTGCCTTAGGATGAAATGTTCTGAGTATATCTCTTAAGTCCATCAGGTCCAATGTATCATTCAAAGCCATTTTTTGGTTGATTTTCTGCTTAGATGATTTGTCCGTTGCTGTAAGTGGGGTGTTAAAGTCCTCTACTATTATTGTGCTATTATCAATGAGTTTCTTTATGTTTGTTATTAAATGATTTATATATTTGGGTGATAGCACATTGGGCGCATATATATTTACAGTTGTTACATCTTCTTGGCAGATAGAACACTTAATTATGATATAATGCCCTTCTTCACCTCTTGTTACAGTCTTTATTTTAAAATCTAGTTTGTCTGATATAAGTATGGCTACTCTGGCTTTCTTGTGACATCCATTAGCATGATAGATGTTTCTCCATCCCCTCATTTTCAATCTGCAAGTGTCATTAGGTATAAAACAAGTGTCTTATAGGCAGCATATAGTTGGATCTTGTTTTTTTTTTTTTTTTTTTTATCCATTTTGATACCCTATGTCTTTTCATTGGAGCATTTAGTCCATTTACATTCAGAGTGATTACTGAAAGATGTGACTTTAGTGCCATTGTGTTGCCTGTAGAGTTGGTGTTTCTGGTGATGTTCTTTGGTCCTTTCTTGTCTGTTGCTTTTGGTCTTGTGTTTTTTTTTTTTTTTTTTTTTTTTTTTTTTTTTTTTTCCTCCACTCAGAGAGTCCCCCATAAAATTTCCCTGCAGGGCTGGTTTAGGAGGTTATGAAATCCTTTAGCTTTTGTTTGTCTGGGAAACTCTATCTCTCCTTCATTCTGAATGATAGCCTTACTGGATAAAGAATTCTTGGCTGCATATTTTTCTGATTCAGTGTATTGAATATTGCATGCCACTCCTTTCTGGCCTGCCAAGTTACTGTGGACAGATATGCTAAGAACCTGATCTGTCTTCCCTTGTAGATTAAGGACATTTTTCCCTTGTTGCTTTCATGATTCTTTCCATGTCTATGTATTTTGTGAAATTGACTATGATACGCCTTTGTGATAGTTGGCATTTGTTGAATCTAATGAGAGTTTTCTGTGCTTCTTGGATTTTTATGTCTGTGTCCTCCCCAGATAAGTTTTTAGCTACAGTTTGCTCACATAAACCATCTGCCCCTTTTTCTTTCCATCTTCTGGGACTCTTATGATACAAATGCTATTCCTCTTTGATAAGTTGCTGAGTTCTCTAAGTCTTATATCATGATCTTTTGCCTTTGTTTCCTCTTTTTTCCCCAGCTTCATTATTTTCCATAATTTTATCTTCTGTATCACTGATCTGTTACTCTGCTTCATTCATCCTTGTTGTCATGGCAACCATTTGAGATTGCATCTTGGTTATAGTATTTTTAATTTCAGTCTGATTAGATTTTAGTTTTTTTATCTTTGCAGAAAGGGATTCTCTGGTGTCTTCTATGATTTTTTCAACTCCATCTAGTATTCTTATACTCATGGTTTTAAATTCTAGTTCAGACAACTTATATCTGTGTTGATTAATTCCCTGGCTGTGATTCCTTCCTATACTTTGTTTTGGGGTGAATTCCCCCATCTTGTCATTTTGGAGGGAGAAAAAAATTAATAAAATAAATTAAAATGAAAAAAATCAAATAAAGGAAGCAAGATCCTAGGTGTGTTTCAGTCTGCTTAAGAGAAGCTTGGTAGAAAAGAGAAAAAAGAGAAAGATAAAAAATTAGAAATTAAAATTTTAAAAAATAGAATAAAATGAAGAAAATAAAGTAGAATAAAAGACTTGCTTTCTGTATCCAAGAAAGTAAAAGAAAAGAAAAAAAACCAACATAAAAATAGAAGCAAAGAAACAAAGAAATGAACAAGCAAGCAAAATGAAACTCAAATGAAGCTAGATCCAGTTTCCCCTAGAAATGACACTGCAGCACACTATGATCTGTAGACGAAGCAGGAGGGAGGGATTTGTGCTGGTCTTTTGGTGGATGTGCCTGGAGGGCGCGGGTGGGTGGGCCTTGGTATAATGGCTCCATTCTCCACTTGGTGGCACTGCTTAGCTCACTGTGATTGATCAGTGCGGGTGGGCTAGAGGTGAAAATGGCTTCACCCCCCTCTCTAGTCTCCAGAGCAGGAATTTCACACTCTCACAGACATACCGTCAAGTACCCCTCCTTTGTCTCAGGCATCTGTCCACTCCCTGCCTTTACCCTGTCTGTGTCCAAGCTGCTTGCCTGCCAGGCAGCACCTCCCTCTAGAGTTTTATCTCTGATGGGGCTGTTCTTCACACCCTCACACTTCAGAGACCCATGGGGCTCAGACCTGCATTGATCCTCTAGGGGATTTTCTCACCAAGCAATGGCCAGGTACCAACTTGTCCCAGCAAATGTTTGTGCAACTGTGCAGACACAATGGCTGAGTTTATGGTAAATTGCAAGACACAGCCAGTGCCAGATATTTCTGCTGTTAGTGTCTTTGTTCCTATATCAGTAAATGTGGCAGCTCTCTGGAGTTAGCTGGTACTTTTGCCCGTGGAGAAGCCATATTACCTCTACCAAATGCATTCCAAGCAGGGAACTGCACATGGAACCCTCAGAATATGCTGCCCGCTCCTGGAGATTGACCCTGCTTCCTCACTGGAGCACTGCCAGACACTGAGCTCCAAACCTTCAGACTTTGTGCTCCACTGTTTATAGAAAACTGGCAGTATAGAACCCTCTTTTTCCCTTTCAACTATCACGATCCTGATGTGCTACACTCTTTCCGTCTTTCTCTGTCCTGTTTCAGCAAAAACGGCTCCCTACACTCCATAGCACCATGGCTTTTCTCTCTCACAATTCTCCTGTCTACACCAAATACCTGCCAAGATCTCTTGTTCAAATTAGGCAGATTTGTTGCATTAATCCTCAGATCAATTTCCTAGGTGTTCAAAATGGTTTGGTGTTGATCTAGCTATGTTTCAGGGACTAGACAAGCTCAGGGTCCCCATACTACTCTGTCATCTTCACTTCTCTCTAGTTTGCTAATATTTTAAGATTTTGCATCTATATTTGTGAAGGATATTGGTCTGTAGTTTTGATATGAGGGTGATACTAGTATCATAGAATGATTTGAGAAATACTCCCTCCTCTATTTTCTGAAAGAGTTTGTGAAGGATTGGTGTTATTTCTACTTTAAATATTTGATAAAATTCACCAAAGAAGGCATCTGGGCCTGTGCTTTTCTTAGTGTGAAGTGTTTTTTTGTTTTTTTTTTGGGTGGGAAGATTTTTAATTACTAATTCAAATTCTTTACTTGTTATAGGTATATTTATTTCTGCTCTGATTTTAACTTGCTTTGGATTTTGTTTGCTTATCTTGTTTCTAAAGGAAGTTTATGTTATTCCTTTGAGACTTTTTTTTCCTGATATAGGCATTTATTTAGAGATATAAAATCTCCCTCCAAGCACTGCTTTAGCTACAACTCATTAATACATATTTTTTTCATCCAGCACACATATAATTTACCCTGCTATTTCTTCTTTGAGCCACAGGTTATTTAGAAATGTATTGTTTACTTTCCAAATGGTTAGAAATTTCTTTCTTTTTTTTTTTTTTACTGTTGTTGATTTCCAATTTAATTATTAACTCTGTCCAGGAAGAGTTCAGGAGCCAATTGCATTTGAACTCTAAGAAAGAATGATGCCTCCAGGCAGAAAGCTAGGGTGAACTTAGATTTAACTGATAAAGGGAATGGGAGGGACGGACTCTATAGATGGAGACCAAACATGTGTAAGAGCATAGGCCTGAAAGTGCATGTGTTTAGTGCCATCTGTTCAGTGTGGTTGAAACAAAGGGAATGGAATTTATATCTTCTTGATCTCTTGGTCAGTATAGCTACAATTTATTAATTTAGTTGATCTTTTCAAAGACCCTGTTTTTGTTTCATTGCCTTTCTCTACTATTTTTCTTTTCTATTACACTGAGTATAAAGGACATGTAGTTGGGGTACAGGATATAGAAAAGACAGTGTAAATATTCCCTGGTGTTCACATTCCTGCTTCACTTCAAATCCTCTTCTGAAGAGTTTCTCATTGTCTGTGAACCCAGGGATTATAGAACAGGGATGTTTTCTCAAGATATGCTTGGTTTAGCACCAGCACCAAGGAAGCAGATGTTGGAAGAACAAGACCTAGGCAAGAGGTGATTGGTGTCTTAGCTAATTACTCAAGGAACCCAGCAGTCCTGTCACTGGGAGGTGGCTACATAGAATGTACTCATGGTGGGCAGTGAGGTTTCTGAGGCTGAGCTGGCAGCAGGGGTTTGTGGTGGTAGGTCCCTAAGCATGGTTTACTGTTTTCTGTGTTATACAATAAAATTAGTGGTTGGAAGCTGTCATCTCAATAGGTCCTAGCAATTTATTAGGGTTTTTGATTGCAGGAGCTGTAGGCTTGTCCCCACGTCCCCATCCCAGGTGTCCTCTGCTGGACATGAGGGAGGTGAAAGCTATGGCTGAACTTGTCTAAGAAACCCCCAGGACATACTGAAGACATTTTATAAGAATACTGGCCTTGTTTGCTGAATTCCTTCAGAGTAAAGGGTGGGAGACAGAGAATCCCAGAGCCAGGAAAATGAAATCAAGTCTTCCCTAGAATTCCATGGTTCTCTTTCCCTCACTGTCTCTCTTCCTCTTCACTCCTTGGCTTGCTGACCCCTCCACACCCACATTTATTTATAGTTTTCCTTTTAGTAATAACCAAAAAGGAATCCTAACATTAAATAACCCACATGTCAGTGACTATTTTTGACTAGTGAGTTGCCTTCAGCTACTCAGCCTTCATATCCATCTGAGTCTTGAAGGGTGTACATTCTTCCAACAGGGATTGAACTCCCTCATGGGTGGACCATGCTTTCTGGCCAGTGGCTGCCCTTACCTTCCTCATTTCCCCACAACTCCTACCTGTCCTTCACTCCTGGGACTCAGTGTGCACACTTTTCCCCCTGAAGCCTTCTCTAATGTCCTCAGAGGAAGTGTCTCCTCCCTTCTCTGGGCACCTTTGCTTGACCTTTATCTGCACTTCTTTCATGGACTTACCACTTTCTCCCCTGTGGCAAAATGAATTGTGTCCATACCTGTTCTACTTCACTAGACTCTGAACTCTGTCAACGCAGAGTTCTAGAAAGGAGTCTAGCTTTCCCACAAGGCCTAGCTAATTGTAGGCAATTGGATTAAGAAATTCTTGGGGAGGAAGTCAGAAGAGGGTTACAGAAAAGGGAATTCTCAGGGCTTTCAGGAACAAGGCTATCATTCACTGTGTGCCTGGGTAGCTCCCATCACACCAGCAAGTTCAAAGGAAAAACACAGTGACAAAGATGGCCATTTTAGAACCCATTTATATTGTCAGTGTTACGCTGGGGTTGTTCCAGCCCATACCAGACTCTGAAACTGCATCAGACTGTTTGAACATTCATGGCTTCCTTGGGCCAAGTATAGCTGTCCAGTGTAAAGGAGTCATAATCTGGAGTGTAGACCAGGGATCTTACAAAAGCCTCCTTGTCCTTGGGCTCTGGGTAGTAGGAGGCCAGGTTGTGTTTGTACGCGAAGTCGAGGACCTAGGGAAAAACATAGTGGCTGAGGAACTGGAACCTGAGGAGGAACCTGCCTAAAAGTTGCCTGAAGGTTGCTTGGGAGCCTGTGGAAGGGGAATTCCCCCTGGAGAACCATGAACTGTTGTCCCTGAAGCCACTGACGCAGAGGGATGGTGAGCTTTCTGCCTAGGTAGAAATAAACACTAGGCCAGGATCAAGAGGCCTCAGACTCATGTCTGCCTCTGCCTCCAACTGCTGGTGGGTGCTGAGCAGTGACATTACCATTGCTGAGCCTCAGTTTCCTCATCTGTAAAGTGTGAGCAATGCGACCTTTCTCTGGAGTGGTGTCCAATACTGGACACCTGATTTCTCCCCTACCCCCTGCTAAATGTGGGCTGAATTGGGACAACAGCCTGGACATTGTTCTCTGCATATTAGATTTTGCTTCAGAAGAGCATGAACCTAAATATCCCCCAAAGGAAGGAAATGGACAGGGCAGAGTTGGGACTATCAGCTGAACTGTTGGTCTCGAGGGCTGATTCTGGATTTTACAATGGACAATGCATGGGGAATAGAGGCTTTTGTGCAATATGTCTTCTGAAATTATTTTGAAAACTTATGGACAATGTAAAATATATATACTAATAAAAATGACAGTATAATAAACTCTAATACAATCATTATCTGTATCAATAATTATCAATGTTGGGGCCAGTCTTTATTGTACCATGTTCTGATTCCCCGAAAACCCATCATCTCTGCAGGGTCTCTAGGATGACATTTTTCCTTGGAATATTCCATGAACCTGATCACCCCATGGCCCAGTCATTCTGAGATAAAGGGGGGGAATGAGCATCTACTCTGGTAAGAAAGGCACTGAGTATGGAGCTTTTTCTTTGTCCTCTTTAATCTTTTTCAAACTCTGGGAGAAAGGAATTACTGGCGCCTTTGGAAAAGAGGGAAACTGAGGCTCAGGAAAATGAAGTAGTTGGTGGAGCTGGGACCCAACAGCCTGAACTCTTTCCATGATACTATAAAAACTGACCTTTCTGTATAAATGGGCACTTATGATTCATTTTTTAAAAATTCCACCCACATTTTGATCCCCAAGACTATGGACTTTAATGACCTTTTTGCCTGGTGTTTGAGGGGAAATCCAGGAGCTTTCCCAGAACTGGCCTGAGTGGGTGTTGGGGGTGGGGCTCAAGCTGCAGATAGGAGTTTCTCACCCAGCCTTGGGCTGCCTGCAGTGCAGCCCAAGGAGCTCAGGATGTCTCCATCGCTGCCATCCCCTTAGCTCTCCTAACCTCGCAGAGAGAGGAGGCTGTTGAGCCTCACTAACCACATTTCTGGGGGCAGGATGCTCCTTACTTTGATGGCGATTCTCAGAGACACATCTCGGATGGTGCTGAGTGGTGGGTACAGTCTCCCCTGGGACAAATGCTGCTCAGAGACCTCTTGGGCAATTTGCTGGGGAGAGAGAACCAAGAGGAATAAGCTGAGTTTCTGCCTTCCCAGAACAAGCCCAACCCATTACCCCAGAGACTTACCTCACCCCACACAGGTGGCCAACCATGGCCATTCCCCACTGTAGTCTCTGCCACCTCATGGCCCACTGGGAGCTTAATGCTTGGGCTTTTAAGCAAGGACACATCCTTTCTGTACTGAGAGACTGGCTGAAGCTTTAAGCAATATGAGACCCTGAATTCTAAAGAAGAATCACTAAGACCAAGGTGAATAAACTTGTGGCTTGTAAAGCAGACTCTGGGATATCCCCTTGGCTGGTCCAGCCTATTGCACAGAGATCCCTGAGACTCTCACTTCCCTAGTTCCATCCTCTCCCACATGCTTAGTAACATCCTGGGTACCCATCTAGGCCATCTTGTCTGTATTCAGAGCTCCTTGAGCTCTCCTCCAGCCCTGAGGAAAGGCTTCTCCTCTGAGTGACACCACCAAGGGGCCTTGGGCTTTATCTGAACGAATGTTCTACACACATCATCCTGGGAACAGCACCTCCCACAGAGTCTGTCTCTGAGGCCCAACTCTCCCCTCAAGCCTCATCCTTCAGCCTCAGGCACTGGTGCTCAGCCAGCCTTGCAGAACAGCCTCTGTTATGTGCTGGCTCTGAATCCACTCCCACTCAATCTTCTTGTGTCAGATTTAAATTTGGGAGAAGCCATGGTGCTCTCTGAGAACTATGTCCAAGAATGGATGAGCCAAAGGAGTTGGTCTTGCCTCAGAGTTTGGCTGACATTAGGAAAGAGGGCCTCCTCCTCTTCTGCCTCATTTTCATCCTATGTCTCTTTTCCATTCATTGAGTCAAACATTAACTGAGCTCTGTGAGATGCCAGGCTCTGTGCTAGTTGCTGAGGATCCATGGTGGAGAAGCCCTTTTCCTCCTGTAGTCTGGAGTCAGTGGACAATTAACAAACAGGTACAACAATTTTAACATAGAAGTGAGTGCAAGGAGAAGGGGCATAGAGGCATAGAGGAAGGCAGGGCCTAGTCTGCCATCTTCAGAAAAGCTTACCAGGAGAAGAAACATAAGCTAAGACCTGAAGGACAAAGTATGAATTACCCAAAAAGGGATAGGCAATAGCACATGCAATTTCTTGGAGAGAGGCAGGGAGGGGAGAGCGTGAGTTCTTGACTCTAAATAGAACCTTGACTAGGTTGATGGTAGGGGGGAGGCTAAAGGCTTGAGAAGGAAGGAGGGCTCAGTGATGATACATCTTATATAGAAGCCATGTGAAGGAGTTTGGGATTTATTCTTTAAGCACTGAGGAGCCATTCGAATGTCTGAAGTGAGAGAGATGGACTGTTCTGGGTTTTGAAGGATTTTCTTGGTGGAGGTATAGAAGATGGGATCAGAGGGAAGCAGGATTTCCATGGCTAGATCTGCATCTGGAAAAGGTATCCTGTAGAGTGAGGCATGGTCACTTCTAAGACACTGGGCACTGGTAACGCTCTGCTGCAGCTTGGGGTAAATCAGCTGGGACCATCCTGGTGCTATTGCTCACAAGCCCAGTGACCTTGTGCAGATAACTTAGACGCTCTGTGCCTCACTTCCCTTGAGTATCACATAGGGATAATCACTATGTTTATTTTACAGAGTGGTCAAGGTGAAATATGTAAATCTCCTAAAAGTTATATTAGTTTTTTTTTCCATACGGAAACCAGATTCAACTTCAATTGTCTTAACTTAAAAGCACCCCTTTCAGAAATAGAACTTGCCAGTCCTTTGAAGGCCAGACTGTCAGCTCCTAGAAGGGAGTGATCTTGTCCTGCTTGTAGCAAGAGACTAATACATGCATTGAGGAGAGGTTCCTGTGTAATTGATGGACACTGTTCATGAAATGATGGAGCTGAATGGTCCCACAGCACTAGGAGGTGGGCGTGCAGATGTCTCTTGGGGTAACATAGGAAGGCTCTAGCAATCACGTTTCTGCACAACAGGGGGATCTGCTTTCATGCTAACTCCAAGCAGGAAGTGACTCTTCCATCCCATGGGGGTTTCAAATAGCTCTACCCACGGCCATGGCACACCACCACCAATGACACAGCAACAAGAAGAAATACCAGAATACTCACACAAGATGGTCAGACAGCCATGTCCTGAAGCCACAGCTAGTGTGCATATGGCTTGGGGGCTATTGTGCTTGCAGGTCTATACTACTTGCATGTCCTTGTGGAGCCAGTGCTCAAAGACCAGGATGTAGTAAGAAGGAACCTAGAGCATGAGACAGTTCCTTGTGGGGCCCATAGAAGTGGAGCTAGATAGGGCTGCATGGAAGCCATTCCCATGTCTTGCTGGGTTCGGGGCTCTCATCAGTGCCATGGTGATGGGGAAATGCAAACATGTCAGAAATCACAGCAGAACCTTTGGTGCTCAGTGGGGATAAATAGATTGAGTATTTGTTTAGGGTTTTAATTAGTTTAACCTCCCAAAACAGACATTTCTATGCCTTGGTTTCCTCAGAGTGAGGATAATTGTGAAGTGCCTGGCATTAGTAAACATTTGGTAAATGTAAGCCACTATAGCTGTTATTACTAATCGCCATTATTAGGAATGTGTGCTGTCATTCTTAATATATTCTTTCATTGCTTTCATCATGTCCAGTAAAGAATCATTTTGGGAGAGTTTCTAGTTAGAAACCTGGAGCAGGAGCACCCCCATATCTGTGCTTAATATCCAAGAACTCAGATCCAGACTTGCAACCTATCCCTTAATAAGCCCCTAATGGGGCTTATTCTGCAACAAGTTACCCTAGTAACATGGTCAAGATCAGTGTATGGAAGAATCCGATGCCTGTCATGGTCCATAAGCCTAGTTTCAGATGGTTTTGGTGGCATCTTCTCTGTTCTAGGCAAGTATATGGCAGTGCTGTGAGGCAAGGAGCAGATTGAGGTATGTCCCCTCACTACCAGTGCTTCCTGCCAATGCCTCCTCCCATTGACTATTCCTTATTCCCCCTTAAAAATTGCGTGTTTGAGAGAAGTTTAAGCCTCAAGGTGATGTTGAGAGAAGCTTGAGGTTCAAGCATTTTGAGGATCCACTGCTAGGGTGAGGGGCAGATGGGTAGAAGAGATGAGAGAAGGATTCTTTGGGAGCCCAGTGTAGGACCTGGTATAGATCACAGGCCCTGTTGGGAGCATGCAAGGGAGGAGGGACAGCGATACCTCTGCCGTCAGGAGGAAGATCTCATCTGGGATGTGCCGGATCCCCCCAGCAATGACTCCCAGAGCCACTCCAGGGAACACATAGGCATTGTTTCCTTGCCCAGGAATGAAGGTCCTGCCATCTTCCAGAGTCACGCTCTTAAAGGGACTTCCACTGGCAAAGATCCCTCGGCCCTGGAGGCAGGAAGAAAACCAGAGATGGAACCTGGAGACTGGTTTCAGGCAGTAATGGTGGCCTAGTTATTTTTCCCAGATGTTGAGCCCGTCTTCATCCTCTCCCACAGGCTCAGCGTTGTGCTGAGCACATTACAGGTGCTGAGAGCACACTTGTTCATTTGACCAGAAAGCTTAGCTCCCACTGAGTTACCTGACAGCCAAGAAATCACTGAAAGGTGAAGGTTTTTAACCTGTCACCTCCCGACAGGGCTATCCCAGGACATGACAGGTGTGCAAGTGACCTAGAGTCTACAAATGCCTCAGGTTCTGGTCAAAACTCTACATTACTAGAGGAACCTTGAGCAGTATAACAGGATGGTAAGAGCCTGGGTTTTGGAGCCAGACCTGGGTTTGAGGGCCAGCTCTACTCCTTATTAGCTCAGTGACCTTGGGCAAGTTATTTCATCCTTCTGAACCTCATTTTGCTCATCAGTGATGTGGGGATTTTTTTTCACCCTCACAGGGTTACTCATAATTATTGTTACTGTGTCCTCTCAGCCTGGGGAAGGAAGGATTCCCCGCTGACCTCAGTGACCCGGTAGCACTTCTCAGCCGTGCACTCGGCCTTGCTGGTGGGGTTGCTCAGGGCAAAGATGATAGGGCGCTCGTGGAAGGAGGCCATGTCCCTCAGAATCTGCTCCGTGAAGGCTCCTGCGATGGCAGCAACACCTACAGGGAAAAGGGGGGGGGGGTAGTAGGGATGCCTACTCTTTATAAACAACCCATTCCTCTCCTGGTGGTAGTGGTGGTGGTAGGGAGCCAGGTGCAACATGAAAGACTTAGGAGTCTTGGAGATAGCGTCTGCCATAGGAATGAAGGGAGCCAAAGAGAAAAGGGTCTTTTTGCTCAAGCTGGGTAAGACCTCCAGTTAATCCCTAAGGGAACACTTGTCCACTTCAGGTCCCTGCCTGGTTAAGATGTACCTGTGAAGGCATTCCTGGGCATTGTCCTTTAGAGTGGGCTGCTCTCCCAGGCCAGGAAGAGGTGCTAGGGTCCCCTCTTTAGGGGAGCAGCACTCATTTGCTCCCAGACCAGCCCTGTGCTTTTCCACTGCACTGGATAATTCTGCATCACTAAGCCCCAACTTGGTGCCTTAGTTCTATGATTTTTGTACAATAGTCACTCAATAAAAGATTGTGGCACTGAAGCAGACATGGGATAAGGGAGAGAGCTGTGTTTCTATTGATCACTTAGGCCTCCTTGCTGAGCCTCAGTTTCCACCTGCAAGTCAAGAGGGTTAGCTGGGCTGAACAGTGGGTTTCCTGCCTCCTCCTACCTATGATAGCTGTGGGCTTTACCAGCCTCACCACCTCCTCCAGGGAGTTCACTTCAGGATGGTCCTGGGCAAACATCTCCTTCTCATGGTTCAGGTGGCTCCTCCCCTGCAGGGAAAGGAAAACACAATGTGGCTTGGCATTGAGAACTGCCAGGCAGGACATGGATGCATCTGGAGATCCTGAGAGCATTCCCTGTAGAGCCCTGTGCTTTGGTCTGAGCTATCAGAAGCCTGGTGGCTTATCCTCTTGAGCAGATCTCCTGGTAAAACCTAAGGTGGAACCTGAGGATTTTAATGTGTGTTTGTGTTACCATGTGGGGTGGTGTGTGAGGTTTCTTTAATCCAAGTCACATGTGGAGAATCCATAAAACCTTTCTTTGTGCTGCTAGGGTCATGGCTCTGGGGCCAGGACAGCAAGGCTCTCGTGAAATGTCTGAGACTGACCAGGACCCTTGGCCCCAAGGTGTCCAGCACTCACAGGGGCTGTTGAGTGATGGGGGGCCTGTGCTCCCGCCAAGGTCAGGGAGCTAATGTGAATGTATTTTACAAGGGCCATTAACCTCCCCAGGAACAATAATAAGCTAAGTTCCAGAGAAGGCTTGCCAAGGTTGGCTGTTCCCAACAAGCTCAGGATTCCTTCCATTTGTTCAAATAGCAATCAGTGGGTGACAGTATGGTAAATAGCACAAAGGTTTCTGATGACTCCTTTGGGTCAGCTGGCCTCCTGAGAATCAGAGTGAAGACACCAGCTTTGAGGGATATTTGAGTAGAGGTGAGCTCCATGGGATGAACAAAATAATGCTGGAAGGTGGCAAGAGGGAAGTGTGGCAATCTCTGGCAGCTTTTACCTGTGCCTGCACTATGCTCTGGAATGACCTGGGGTGAGAGGACGAATTCCTTCTAGTGGTAATTGGGCTCTATATGAGACAAGGGAAGGTCAGTTTCTTCTTGAAGGTCTCTACTGTTCTTGGTTGATAGCCCCATGGCTTCCCCTCATCCTATCTCTGTCATCTTATTATTTTTTTTTAATTTTTAAGAGAGAGACACTGTTAGTAGGGGAGTGGGGCAGAGGAAGAGCAAGAGATAATCTTAAGCAGGCTCCACACTCAGTGCAGAGCCTGATGTGGGGCTCTATCCCACTACTCTGGGATCATGAGCTGAGCCGAAATCAAGTTGGATGCTCAACCAACTGAGCCACCCAGGTGCCCCATCTGTCATCTTTTTAAAAAATCTTTCACTGATATTCTATGTTAGTGAAATTTGGGGCATTAAAACATGGAGAGCTCAGTGAAGTCCTAAAGGAGGAGGCCATCCAATTGTGTCCCTCACCACATTCCAGTCAGAAGCTGGACTGTTTCTCTCTCATTCATTCTTTGGCCCACACCTCAAACATAATTATGTACTCATTACATGCCAGGCATTGGTATAAAGACTATATAGATTAGGGGCTAGAGAGACAATTAAAAGAGCAGCTGCCCTACAGTGTGGCAAGTGCAATGTATGGAGGCTATATGAGCATAAATGTAGGAAATGAATTGATACCTAGATGTACAGGGAAAGCAACTTGGAGGAGGTAACAGAAGACAAGGAGGAAACAGATGGGGTTAATGGTTGAGAGTGGGTATGTGGAAAAAGAGAAGGGTATTTCAAGCAGAGGAACAAAATATGCAAGGATGTGGGAGAGACAGCATGTTACTTCTGGAAAACTATGATTTACTGTGGCTGGAGGTTAGTGCAAGGCAAGAAGTGGTGGGAGATAAAGCTGGAAGAGGCATACATATACAAACTTGCTCACATATTGAGAGCTTTTGGAAGAGCTACTTTGGGGTGTGTTTCTTGCTTTGGAGATTAGAACCTTGTCCTCCTGTTTGCCTTCTATTTTGTTTGAGTACTTTGCCCCTTGGAGACCTCTTATAGTCCAGTTCCGATAGCTGTAGGTGTCAAGAAGCCTCTAGGTTTCCAGACTGACAGTACCTTGACAATGAGTCCCTTGGAGTCCACCATCCAGATCTTCCTTGTGGCCTCTGCCTTGGGTACACCTTCTTTCTCTAGAGCCATGACAAGGAGGTGGGCAATGCCCATGGCTGCCTGGGAGGGAACATCCATACGGTAGATGTTCAGATACAAGGCAAATGGCTGCTCACCATTTATCAGATGCTTTACCAAGATTCTCTCTTCTCCATACCTTTCCCCCCACTCCTAGGAGGCTTGGTTAAGTCCTTGAGACACCCAAATGTTGGTGTCCAGGCAGCTGCAATTATCACAATATACCTGTGTTGCTTCCTCTTCTCAGCACCCCTGAACACCTCCCTTCCTTCATGCTTCTCCACCCATCCTTATTCTCCTGATGTCACCTACCTCACCTGCGCCTTGGAAAACAAACACATGATTGGAGAGCTTGTTCTTGGTGATTCGCAGAGCAGCCAGGATCCCTGCTACAGCGACAGAGGCTGTGCCTGTAACAGAGGGCACTGAGATCAATCTCTGGTCATTGGCTCCCAACCCCTAAGAGAAGACCCTTGGCAGAGTTTCCCACACCTAGAATGTGTAGCCAAAGAAGCAACTTTCCTTAGCCCTTAGAGAAGCCTGTAAGCATGCAGGTTTGGAGCAAAGATATGTCCTCTTTTGTAGAAAAATGTCCTTTTGAGAAAGAGCTCCTGGATTGTTACTAGACTCTGGGAGAGAAGATCAGATAGTCAGGTATTGCTACCACCATCATTCATAAATGAAATGACAAGGACAAACATAACAGAGGCCAAAAGGAAGCATGAACCTCATAGAATAATTTGTTGACAGTATAAATGGATTAAAAAAAAACAAATTAAAAATGAAACTACAAAGTAGCCATGAGCCATTAAGTGACTATGTGATCTGAGCTATCTTATCAACTAAGTCCTAAGGCTGGGTGTGCCCAGTAGCATAACATCATCAAATGGCTTGAGCCCATCTGAAAGGTACAAATAAGTTGCATGAGCAGGTGGCTCAGACTCATTTGACACCTACTTCTGCTGCATGATGTCCTCTCCTTCAGTGCACACCTAGGGCCTCATATGATCAAGGAGAAAAAAGCTTGGGCTTGGTTTACAGATCATTCTTAATGATATGCTGGAATCAATGAGAAATTTATGTTGCAGCTTCACAGCCCCAATGAAAAGTAGTCCTAAAGGGTAACAGTGAGGAAAATATTCCTAATGCACATGACTTCAAGTTATAAATTTGGTTGTCCATTTTGGTCCAAGAGATGGCTAGACCTATATTGATTCATTGGCAGTTGCTAATGGTTTAGCTGATGGTCAGGGACTTAGAATAAAATAAACAGTAAGGTTGGTGATGAGGAAGCCTAGGATAGGGGTGTGTGGATGGACATCTTGGGAAAGGTATAGAGTGTGAACAAAGTTGTGCCACACATGAAAATTGAGCAAAGGGCATAATGAAATAGGTTCTCTCTACCAGGTGGACAAAATGGCATGTCATGTATATGTTAGTCAGTGTCCTTCTTCTGCCGGTTAGGGTTTGCTCAATGAGTTTATGTACCAAGTAGCCATGGTGGCAAGGACAGAGGCTATGCATGGACTTCCTCTCATCAAGGTTGACCTGCTACTGCTGAATGACTAACCTGTCAATGGCAGATGCCAACATTAAGCTCCTGGTATGACACCATTCCCTGGGAAGAACATCTATCTGGCAGTGGAATGGTTATTTTGGACTCTTTCCATTATAGACAAGAAAGACATTTATCCTCAATGGACTAAAAATATATTTTGGCTATAGATTTGCTTTCCCTACATGTAATATTCTACCAGTGCCATAATCTGTGGATGTTTGGAATCTGTGGATAGCCTATTCACCATTGATATATTCCAGACAAAAGGCTTCTGATCAGGAATTCATTTCACAGTAATAGAAATGCACCAATAGGCTTATGCCCATGGAATTCAGTGGTCTTAACATGTACTCTACCACCTAGGAGCAGCTGGCCTAATAGATCAGTAGAATGGTCTACTTAAGACTTAGTCAAGGTAACACCCTATGAAAATGGTGAAATTCTATTTTACAGGATGCAATTTGACTTAGCACATGCTACACTGTGTTCTTTCTTCCATGGCCAGAATATTTGGGTCTGGAAAGCAAAGGGTTGAAGTGGAAGTGGCTCCTTTCACCATTTCACCTGATAACTCACTTGTACACATTCTTCCATTTTGTGCTCTCTGGATTGGAGGTATTTGGTTCCCAAGAAACAAATGCCTGTATTAGAGTTCACAGCATGGTTCTACCAAATTGAGGGGTGAGAGTGCCACCTGGCCATTTGGTACTTTTTTCTTTCTTATTTATTTTATTTTATTTTTTGCCATGAAACCAATGGGCAAAGAAAGAGAGGGTGTGGTTATTCATCCCGATAACTGAGGGGAAACTGAGGATAGGGAGGACTAGATCTGAGCCCAGGGGATCCTCTGGGCTGTGTCTTAGTACTTCCAGGCTCAACAGTAGATATTAGTGAATACTACTGCAACAAAACAGGGGCAGGACCACTTAGTATTCACACCATTCAGATATAAAAGGTTTGGGTCATCCCACTAAAGAACCCTGGCCAGCTGAAGTCCTGTCTGAGGACAAGAAAGCATGGAATGGGATGTTGAGGGAGAAATGTATAAACATCAATTATGGCCTCATGACTGGTTACAGAAACAAGGAATACAGCAGCCATGCAGCACCCTACGGATGCTGAGTAGCTAAAAGGATCGACTGTGCCAATTACTGGATATAACTGTTTCTTAGTTTCAAACCCACTCTTTACTCTGCTTTGTCTGCAGACCAGCTTTGCCAGCTTTGTCAACTGGCTTTATGCTGGGCTCTGCCAGTGAGGGGCACCAGAGGGTGACTGAAAGGCTGGGTTAGGGGGAAGGAAGAACGCTTTTTGCAGCATCATCCCCGCCTTGTGAGATTGCCCGGATAAAATGTAGGATACTTAAATTTAGATTTTTGATAAACAACAAATAACTTTTTTTTAATGTAAGCATTCCCATCCAATATTAGCATAAGTATTCTAAAAAATTATTCATTATTATCAAAATTCATTATTTATCTGAAATTCAAATTTAAGTAGGCATGCTGCATTTTGACCTTGCTAAATCTGGAAACCCCACAGCCTTGGTTTTCCACTTCCACAGCAATAGATTGTTCCTGAAGCAGTGGATGAATCCAGTTTGCAGTCTGTCCATTAGTTGCAGAAGCAGACTCCTAATGCACCCCTCAGAGACAACAACGCTAGCCGGCTGCCACCTGGTCTTCCCTTTGTTCCCTGAGGAGTAGGTCCTTAATGCTTTTCATTTTTAAATACATGATCAGTAGGTTGATTTTTTTTTTTAATTTTTAAAAAAAATTTTTTTACATTTATTTATTTTTAAGAAACAGAGTGAGACAAAGCGTGAGCGGGGGAGGGGCAGAGAGAGAAGGAGACACAGAATCTGAAGCAGGCTCCAGGCTCTGAGCAAGCGGTCAGCACAGAGCCTGATGTGGGGCTCAAACCCACGAACTGTGAGACTGTGACCTGAGCCGAAGTCGGACGCTCAACCGACTGAGCCACCCAGGCGCCCCTCAGTAGGTTGATTTTAAATACATAATAATACATAATACATTTTTAAATACATAATCAGCAATTCTTTGTATTTTCTCTCTTAAAGCAACTGGTGTAGACCCTTACTGACAGAGAGTTCACAACACAGTAATCACATGGGGAATGGGAATCCTCCATGATAGTCAAAGAAAAGAAAGTTACAGTGGGACTATCTGTGGAATGTTAAAGTTGCACAAATCAAAGAAACTGATGTTGTCCAAGGCTGGTGAGGGAGTAGTGAAAAGTAAAAAATTCCAGCATAAATTGTATTTTACAATGCTTTGAGCTTTTTTTGGAAAACAATTTCCCAATATAGACCAAAGGCATAAAATGCTTGTGCCCTTTACCCTCATACTTCTACTTCTGGTAATCTATGTATGGAAAAATCCAAAACGCATGTCCTAGGATCTTTATGACAGTGTTATTTTTAATACAGAATGACTGGAAATAACTTAAACATCTAACAAAGGAGTAACTATTAAGAGTGTGGACACTCAGAATATATTGCAGCCATTAAAAATTATTATGAAGATGATGTGGCAACACAGAAGAGGCTATTAAGTGAGTAACTAACATCAGATAATTGTTCTAAGTGCTTTAGATGTCTAACTGTAAAGACATTTATTTGTTTAATCCTAACTACTATCATCCTCATTTTACAGCCCAGGAAAATGAAATATAGAGTAGTTTTCTGACTTGTCCAAGATCATATAACAAAGTGAGGATTTGAACCCAGGGAACCAGCAGGCTCTAGGCCTTGTGCTTTTTTTTTTTTTTTTTTTTTTAAAGTTTATTTTATTCATTTTGAGAGAGAAAAAGAGCAGAGGAGGGGCAGAGAGAGAATCCTAAGTAGGCTCCACACTGTCAGCACATAAGCCTGACATGGGGCTCAAACTCATGAATGTGAGATCATGACCTGAGCCAAAATCAAGAGTTGGATGCTTAACCTACTGAGACACCTAGGTGCCCCTAGGTCTTATACTCTTAACCACTAAACTGCGTTTCACTGAGTTAGTTGGAAGGAAGAGAAACTTAAAAGGTTGTTCTGTGTAACGAAAAACACAGAATCTGGAAGGAACAACAATATACTAAAGGTTGCAGGGTGGGAATATGAGTGAATTTCCTGTTTTCTCTTTCCAGTTTTCTAAGGGATTAGTACTTTGGTAGCTCTGGGGAAGGGCCTTATCCCAGAATGTGGGTTGGATTTGTGTCTGGCTTAGAGGCCATGTATTGGGCAAAGACAGGGGGCACAGCAAACAGTTGGAGCCTAACAAGTACACGTTCATCGTTGTGGACCTCAGAAGGTAGGACCTGAGGTAGGAACAAGAAGGTGGGGTGCAGGCTCCAGCCTGCACACAGGAATGGCCTAGGTGGGGGGGACTGCTAAAGTGTAACAGGGTCCTACAGCCAGGGCTGAGGACTACTGGGGGCTTTCCTAACATCCTTTGGAGGGTCCCCAAGAGCTCATTGTGCATGTACTGAGGCTTACCAGGTGACAGGCACCATGCTAGGCACTACAAAAGATGAATCAAACACGGTCCCTGCCCCCAGGGACTCCCTGTTCACCAAGGCTTGGGCACAAATAACTGTAACATAATCAGCAGTTAGAGGTCACTGTTTAGGGTTAATTGCATTCAGTTATTTATGAAGCATAGTTATAGTTAAGTATACTGTCGGCATCAACCTACCTTTGCAGCTTCATGCCTCCCCACATACTCTGTGTCCCAGGCGCACTACTGATCATTCCCTGACAGGTCACGTCTTTTTACACTTCTATGTTTTGCCCATGCTGTTTACCAGCTTAGAACGTTCTGGGTTGTTATTTCTTCCTTAAGACTCAGCTCAAATGATCTCCTCTGCCAGATATCCTCTGCTTTTCCCAGCCAGGCATCATGAACCTTTCCCTCTTTTCCCAGATCTACTTTTTATCTAACCTGAATAAAGCTGGGCTATGTCATGGCCAGGCTCAGCACTGTACTGCATCCAAAAGGAACACCAAACTGATAGCCAAGAAAGCATCAAAAAGCAATTTAATTACTGAAATCATTTACATAGGTAGTGAGAATTGCATGGTATGGTGCTCCTCTAAATTCCTAAATACCTTGGTCTCTTATTTTCTTGAAGTCTACTTATTGTGTCAGCTAGTCCCCATTTCTCTTTCTGGAAACAACTCCACCCATCCTACTCTCTGGCCCCCAAGAGCTGTTTTCATTTTAGTTCTACTGAGTCAGAGCCTGTATTTCAAAAGGTCTTCAGATGACTTATATGGCCATTTAAGTCTGCGATGCACTGAACTAGACGACTTCTCTAGCTGAAGTACTAGTTTCCTTCCACTGGATAGAGAGGGAGTCTTCTGCTCATCTGATTCTATTTTGGGACATCTGCCTCCGGCAAGGAGATGTGCAAAACATGTGCCACCAGATGGCGCCAAAGATATTCCATCAGAGAAGACACCGTGCTTGATGGCTCTTTACCTTCTCTGATGCCAGGGATCTATTGTGGTTAGAACCTGCAAGCTGAATATCTGGGCTTACCTGCAGAAATCCAGTGCTGGATGGGGACTGGAGAGCATGACCTACCCCAAGCACACAGGTGAGGAAACTGGGACCCCTTTCAGTCAATCAGTTGGAAGCAGAGCAGGGATACCTGCAGTGCTGCTTCCACCCCTTTGTGGCCCATGAAGCTCAGCCAGCCTCTCCTGAGTCTGGACTTGTAGGCAACAGGTGGGGCATTATGAGCTCTCCTTGAGGGAGAACTGAGGGGTGGTGGAGGTAGAAAGAAGTGAATTAGGCAGTGGATGTCAATGGCTCTGGCAGGGGTGGAGAACACAAAACAATGGGAAATCTGATAGGAAAGAAGGGAACATTTCGATGAGAGGAGAGAAAGGCAACTGACATTTATTGATCCCTCTCACTGTGACCTTGACTCTGTGCTATGTATGTGCTTACCTGCATTTGCTCATTTAATCTTCACAAAATAACTACGAAACAAGTACTATGAGCTCCGTTTTCTCCCCATCTCAGAAGTGGAAAGTGAGGTTCAAAGGGAACAGCAACAGTCAGAAGAGAACTTCTGAATCCTCTTACCACCAAGTCTGTAAACCCTTTTCCTCCATATCCATTTGCTTTGTGTTTCCTCCCGTTACCACTAATGAACTGTCCCTGCTCCTAGCTAAAGCCACCCTCAGGTGTGTGTCAGGTCCCATTATTTTTGCCTGCTCTCCTTTGTAATTTTCTCTCCTTTTTTCTGCATCATTTTCTCCTCTACCAGATCACTGCCATCAGCACACAAACATGTCATCAAGCTCCCATCTTTAAAAAGGCTTCCTCTTGACTCTCTATAGTCCTACCCTAGTTCTTATTTGGAAGAGCTGTGTATACTTATTGCCTCTGTTTCCTTTTTTCTCAGTCTCCCTGAAACCCAGTCAAGTCAAGCAACTGTCCCCACCTCTTGACAAGGTCACCTGTGCCACCATCTTGCCACATTCGGTTGTCAGTCCTTAGTCACTTCTTCCTTGACCTCTCAGCAGCATTGTATACTAACTGCTTATTTTCCCTTGGGAAACTCCTTCTGCACTTGGCTCCTGGAGCCCCACACTCATCGGCTACCTCTCTGGCTACTTCTTCATGCTCTCCTTTCTGGAACCTTCCTCTGAGGCAAGTTACCCTGTGAAGTGGCAAGTTACCCTGATTATAGACCGGAACTCAAGAGGAAGAACAGCAGTTCTTGAGCCCCATATTATAAAGTTGGCCAAATACAGTTATCTCCATCATTAACTTTCATTTGGGGCAGCTCTTGGGTAACGTGTTAGGGAATTAAAAGTGGAGAGGAAGGAAGCTGTTTAGCTTTCTGAAGGTAACCACCTGAAGAAACCCAGGGGTGCAGAGATGTTGTTGAACATGGCTTGTGCCCATAAATGCCACGGGCCACCTAAAGTGTGACTGGCTGTTTCCCATTCACAATGAAAGAAAAACAAGTTTTCCTCTTTAGAGGGAGCTTCCATAATTACACTTCCTGCAAACTGAGGATCAGAGGTTGTCCATTCAGGAAATGCACAAAAGGATGAGCTGAAAATGTAATTTCTATTCTGTTTTTAATAGTCACATTTGACGAAGTGATAGGGAACTTCCATGGTGAACAACAGATTACTGGAGAAAAGGGAAAGAATTAGCCATTTTGTAGGTGAGGTGAGACTGCTGTCCCAGACAGGGAGAAGGGCAGGGAGTTACACTTGGTCAGGGTCTGCTCAAAGTGGCTTTGGAGGCCTAGGGCCCTGGGGGACTGGGTTTTGTCCACTGCAAGGCCAGGCCTGCTTCCAGGATCTGCATAATTACCTTCCCAAAGCAGCTGGCTACCGTCACTCACTTGTTCATTAGTGTGTCTGGGGGCCTGTTTCTGGGCCTTCACTGCACCTGGCCTTGCAGATATAAGGATAAATAGAACAGTCTGTCTGTAGGTAGTTAACAGCTTATATGTTCAGAAAAATTCAAGTTCCCTTAATGATACCAAGCAAAGGCCTTCTAAACAACTTCAGTCCTATTTCTGTGTCATGAGGAGAATTTTCTGAAACTGCTGGACCCTCTAGAAGGCAGTTCCTGGCCCATGCAGAAGATGGGTTAGATCTATTCAGACACACTCTGGGAGGAACCAGAAAGAGTAATTACCAGCTTTTTGCTTCCCTGGGCTTTTACCTGATGCAGCAGGCTAATGGGAGGTCACAGAGGAGCCAGGATCAGATGTAAGAGACCCATGGGAATCTCAGGGCTAGAGACGGCCCTGTAAGTGAAGAGCAGGCACAGAACACAGGGCTTCATGAAAAGGAAGGCTGTGGAGAGAGAAGGTTGAAAAGGCCAGGGGAGGCCTCACTGTGAGGGAAAGAGAACAGAAAGGCCAGGAAGTACTGTTCCATGTGTGTGGCCGTGGTGTAGGAAAGAGGGCAGCAGACCCCCAAGAGCCGGAAATAACTCCTGGTATCTGGTAAACAGGACAGATCAGCTGGACAAAGTCTTCAGAGCTTGGTCACTCCTTCCCATCTGCCCCTTTGGTATCATGACAAACTTAGCTCTGGGGAACTTAGAAGCGTTCTGCAAAGTGGGTGACGCCTGAGCTCTGGAGAAAGGTGGGATCAGCCAGACACCAGTGGGACAAGCTTGGCCCTAGGTGTGGTACCTTGGAGGAGGTGAAGCCTGAGACTTTAAGGCCACACAGAAGTCAGCCAAGAGCAGAAGAGAATTCTAGGCAAAGGGATCAGCACATTCAAAATCACAGAGTTGGCAGAAAATTCATAGAACCCTGAGGAGTTCAATGGGTTGGAAGAATAGGGTATATGTGGAAGGTGGATAAACGTCCTGCCTCCTTCTCAGGCTTGCCCAGATCTGTGCTCACACCCATCTCTTTCCTCACCTCCACCAAAGCGCCTCTATCCTGGGTATCAACCCTTCTTCCCTCCCTCTCATACTTATGTGCCAGGAGCATACTATGTACCAGAGGTATTTGTACTAGGTACCAGAACTAAGTACTGTTACGTGCCTGTCCCTGCCTATACATGACTCCTGTCCTTATAATGACCTGGTGCCATAAACTGGGGTAATTCTGGTGTAAAGTCGGTGTAAAGTCCAGCCAACTAGAATAGATGCTGGCCTTTTAAAACCATCTTGGTCATTCTGTACATACTGACGATTATCATTTCGGGCTGTTAATACTATGATGTCCATTTTGCAGATAAAGAAGGCTGTGAGGATTTAAGTCAAGTGGCCAAAGCCAAAGGGAGAAAAATGGGGATTCAGACCTAGGCTTGTCTCAATACAAGGTCTGACTATTAAGCACTCAGACTCACAAATTAAAATTTGAAAGTGTGAGGGGGTGATGATGGCCTGACATGCCACAGGGCACCCTGACAGGCCATCTGGCCCCAGGTATGTGGTAGGACTCGGGAGTAGTGAAGGTCCAGGGCAGGCCAGTGGGGTAGGAGGATGCTGTGGACTGGACACGCCAGCTAGACTTTCACACCCGAGCCACACTGTGTGAGGAGCTAGCAGTGGGGGCCAGAGGTCCATGGTCACTAGGCCAGCAGCATCCTGGATCTGGCTTCTGTGGAAGAAGGCAGCTGGCCTGTCCTCCAGCATGATCATTCCTATTGCTGTCCCCCTTCCAGTTCCCTCCTCCCCTAAGAGCAGGGAGGCTTCTCTGGTCCCAGTTGAAACAAGTCACCTGAGCCTCTGTCTTTTCCACAGTCTCCCGAAAAGACTTCCAGCAGTATGTCAGCACACGAGCAGCCCTGCTCACCGAGGACCAGCCTGGGGCGGCTGAGGCTCTCTGTGAGCCAGCTGGGGTGGGCACAGAGGAGACCGTCAGCAGTCCTGGGGAGCGCTTCACCCTTCCAGCACTGGGTTTCCAGAGGCCCCACCGTGTAGTCAGCCCTGTGGGGTGAGTCCCAGGTGTGTGGTACAGCCGGACTGGCTGGGAGACAGTTCAAATTATGTGCTGGAGCTCCTGCTCAGCTCCAGGCATGGCCCTGCCCTCTTGGAGCTGTCTGCTGTGATCCTCAAGCCCTCAGTCCCAACTTCCTTGTTCCACCAAGGATGTGATGCTGGGCCAGTATTCGGAGCCGGCAGCATGGCCCCAGTGTCATTTTCATGTGGCAGACTGGCTCTAGCCCCTCCCATATGTGGGGTTTCAGGTAGATTCCAATGACGAGTCCTGCTGGGGTGCGTTGGGTCTGTTCCCAGCAACCACATATAACTTGTTTTTGGGGTCTGTTTGCCACGGTCATCCCTCCCTTCTGCCCTCCCTCCCTCTCAACCCTTTTCAATTCTGCATACGGTGTTCCTTTTTCTATTTTTGAGCATGGCTATATAGTTTTATGTTTCATTTCTCTTAACTTTGTATTTGGAGTTAAAGATTAAGCATGAGCTTCATCTTCCATGTTTCCCCCTGAGTCCTGGAATTGCTCACCAATGTCCTAATTGCCCACTTAGCACTGAGAACACACATCATAGGCTTCTGGTCCTGGACTCATCAGTAACCAGCTGATGGTGTGGTCAAGCCCCTTCCCCTCTCTGGATCTCCTCTTTGGTCTGTAAACCAGGGGAGTTGGAGGAGGGGATGGGAAAGATGGGAGCAGCAGGCTTCTGAAGACTAGTGATATCCCCACTTATGTGGGATCTGGAATTTAATCCTTAGCAAGAAGACTCGTTGCACCGCCTCACCCACACAGGGGAATAGGCAGCCTGATGTCATGGAGAGAGAGTGGAGAACTGTGAGTCAGAAACAACTAGGTTCTAGTCCCACTTTGTGTCTGTCTGGCTATGTGACCTGGAGCAAAAGTTAATGCTTGAACTCCAGTTTCCTTACCAGTGACAGGGGACAGCAATGTCTGCCCTCCCTGAGGGGGTGGGGGGCTGTTGCCAGGAAGTTACAAGGCAGTATGGATTAAAAAATAGCTCACACCTAAAGTTCTCTGTGCATGCAAAATATTATTTGGCACAGCTTGGGCTCCCTGGGAAGCACATTCTGAGACATGTAGAGTGTTCAGGATGTTACCAAGAAGTGCCCTTGGGATTGGCACCTATGGAAGCGAGAGGGAAAGGGGTGGGGCAGGGGGAAAGCAGGAGGGAGCAGAGGAGAAGCTGGGCTGTGATGCAGTCCTCAAAGCCTCAGCCAACCCTGTGGGGGAGCTCTGGAGTTCAATGTCCCCTCAGACTTGTCCTGCATTGGGCCAAAATGGTTGGGCTTTTATATTCCCTCATCACGGGGTGAGGACATCCCTGGCAGGGCAGGACCGTGGGTGAGGCAGCTCTGGAGCTGGGACTCTGCCCGAGGCAGCTGACAGCCCTGCCAGTAGTTGGGCATCAAGTCTTTTCTCGAAGGAAGATCTGGGTGGTGTGCCTCCACCCCCACCTCTTTACTGTTATTACTTACATGCTCCTACCTAACAGTCAGCCTGTCCTATCAAAGACTTGATATTACAGGGCTCCTGACATTATGATACTATTCGCTAGCTCTCATCACACATTTCAGATGCATGATTTTAGTTTTTAATTGCTGAGAAAAGAATGGGAAAGTCCTCTGCTGTCTGCTGTGGGACCCAGAAAACTATTCCATCCAGCTTTGCCTGGGAGCGAAATAGACTCTGCTGGGACTGGCTATAAACAGGAAATCAAAACCAATGAATTTAACAATGAATTGACTAAATTAAAAATGCTACATGTGTACACACGACGATGTAAATCCATCTGAATGTGAGCACATGTGGGGGGCACTACTGTGTAAGTACATGTATGATGACCTGGACAAGAGAGGCTGCAGGGGCAGGTGTCCAAGGTAGACATGCCCACGGGAATTGGCGGGTATGCTTATGAGAATGTCAATTTGTGTGTGTAGACTTCATTCATTCATTCACTCTCCAAATACTTATGAAGCATCTAGAATGTGCCAGGCACTGTGCTGGGAACTGGGGAATGAGAATAGATGACATAGTTTCTGCCTCTGGAAGCTTATTGTCTCCTGGGGAGACAGACAACTCCACGTGGACATTTGGGGTACAGTGTGATAAGAGAACTGACAGGGGAGCACAGGTGACTGTGGGAGCACCTGGTGGGCACCTGAATCAGACTCGGGGAGCAAAGGCTGCTGTGAGTCCTTCCCTGGGACAGGAGACCCTTAAGCTGAGTCTTGAAAGGTACATATGAGTGACTAAGGGGCAGAACTTTCACACGCAGAGAGAACTGACAAGGAAAGGGGTTAGAGGAGTAAACATAACAGTGGGTCAGAGGACAGAGAGATTGGTGGGGGTGGAGTGGGGCCCAAAGAGGCAGATCCTCGAGGCCTGATACTTGCAGTGGGGCAGTGTGAACTTGCTCATGAAGAGGGGGTTGACGGCCATAGTTTCATCTTAGAGGTGCTTTCTGGCAGCAGCGGGGGGTAGTGGAGGCAGGTGGATTGCAGGGTCCAGATGTGTCCCCATGTTTATGAGGATGTACACACATGACTGTGTGTGTGTGTGTGTGTGTGTGTGTGTGTGTACATCTGGAGTCTGCACCAGGTGTGCCGCCCACATGGACTTGTTTTCCACTCCCACCTTCTGGTCTTGGCAGCCCAGTGGGCTCAGGGGGATGGCTGTCCTGCCTCTGACTCATGAGTGAGTGCCATGACGGGGGAGCCGGTCAGGGGCTAGCCAGCAGGTGTTTCCTTGAGGACTGTGGCCACACCCCTGTCCGCGGGGCTGACAGTGAGGTGACCAGCAGGAGGGCAGGGAGGGAATGCTTCCTGCCACCAACCATTGCTCTTGGACTGTGCTGCCCTGTCTGTGCAGAGTGCCCACTTCTCTGGGTAATACTGGGCTATCCCAGGCCCATACATCTAGGGTGACAGACTGGTGACAGGCTGGGGGGTTGCCATATGTCAGCTCTCCCTTACTGGGTCTCCCCTCTCTGGCTACCCACTCTTCAAGTGCTGAACTCATATATTTTGATCTTAATTATCTAAAAATATGCTAAACTGTGCTATCCTGCCTCTTAAAAAATGTATGCCCAATCCAAAAACACACCCCATTCATCACATTTCTTTAGCTCTTAATGTGGGCCACAGGAAAGGAAGAAAGATTTGGTTCTGTAATAGTGCATGGTCTAGGAACAGTACGATGAGTGATTATGTACTTAGAATTTAGGGTCCAGATTTCAACTCTATACTTACTTTCTGCATAAACTACTTACTCTCTGTGCCTCAGTTTCTTCATTCTTAAAACAGAGATAATAAGATCACATAGGATTAAATGTGTAGAGTGCTTAGAACAGTGTCTGATGTATAATACATGTTCAGCTCTAAACCTTACTTATTATTATCTGGGTTTGAACCCTCTTAGGTTTAACCCTAACTCATTTGATGAGAAGTTGTGACCTCTTTGGGTCTCATCTGCAAAATGAAAGGTTGGCCAATCTTTTACTCCCAAGGAAGGACCAACACCTGTCCCTCACCAACTTGTTCTTGTCCTGACATGCATCTTTGGTTTTAAAACATTCTGCTTGCCAAACTCCCTCTATTAGATGCTAACTACATGTCATCAGTGTTTCTGTTGACTTTTACAAAACATTAGGAATAGCTCCCAGTGCTCTTACTGAGAATGCCTGGATCAGGAGAGATGATATATGAGGGACCCCCCCCCCCCACCCAACCCTTCCCTTCCAGTTTCACATACTGGCATCTCCACAGCAAGAAGCAAGTGCCTTCAGATACTTCTGGTCCATAGAACAGGTAACCAAGTTGATCCTGAACTAGAAAATGCTTCCCATTGGCTTTTGGAGCACCCTGGGGCCCTGGCATCAATGCCTTTCACAGTTATCATTCTGAGTAACACACATTCTAGCCAAGTTAAGAGAAGGGACTGTCCTGATTCTGACAGAGCTGCACCTAATATTTGGAAAATCCAAGAGCGAGCTATTGGGGCTGGGGAAGGACATTTTTAGGGTAATTGATGCTTTGGTCCGATGAATCCTCTGTGCTAGTGCTTTTCATATATTAGCTCTTTAAATTTTCATAATAATCTCCCAAGGCAGTTATTATCATCCACATTGACTAGATGATAAGACTACAGCTCAGAGATATGATTAGCCCAAGTTCAACCAGCTGGAAAATGACAGCACTGTTTAGTATTTCTTTCATGTATTAAATCCCATAATTCTTACTTTCCTTTGAAGCAGTAATGACATCCATTTTATAGATGAGGAAACTGAGGCTTAGCAAAGTTAAGGGACTTTTTCAAAGTCACAGAACTAAATTTAGCCAAGTGGGAGTTGAATCCAACATTAATGCTCTTTCTTCCACAGCTGCTGGCAGCAAACTAGCTAGGAGGTGCCCCCACTTGGGCATCTAGGGGAAATCTGTGAGAAGGCATGAGTCCTTGGTAGCTTTGTCAGGTGGGGTGGAAACTTACCTTGGATGTCATCATTGAACATGCAATACTTGTTGCGGTATTTGTTGAGCAGGCGGAAGGCATTGGCATTGGCAAAGTCTTCAAACTGGATGAGGCAATTTATTCCAAACCTGTGGGAAGGGAAAGGAAAGAACTCATGATTGTCTCCCCAAGGCCAGTCCCTGGCAGATCCCAACCTGCCCTGGGAGTGGGGAGGCACAGGACAGATGGTGGGGGATGACATGGCTCATTCAGTGGGGTTTTTGCCACTTGGATGGCTCTTGGACTCCCTGGCTCTGCTTTCTCCATTATGAATGAGGATGGGGAAGGGAGAGAGTAGGAACACCAGGCTTGGTGGGTCAGCTGAGCCTATATTTTTGTCTCTAATGTAGGCTGGTGGCTACCATGAGTTATGGATGGCAGACCCTGAGGGGTGATGGAAAGACTGAGATGGGGCTTATGGCCATCTGAAATTCTAGCAGAAAGCTCACTACCCACCCAAGTGCATGAAGAGACCTCGACTTTCCAACCCCTGGGGGGCCTGGAGAGCCTCTGAAGCCTTCAAACATCTCTCTGGGTGAGTCTTGAGACCTGGAGTTCCTCCACTAACCAATGTGCAGGTATAGAACATCAGTTAGTGAGCTTGTTCAAAATACAGACCACCAGGCCCATCCTCCTGAGATTCTCACTTAGTGAATTTGGGGCAGGGTTCATGAATGTATATATATTTTTTCCTCTGGCTTTCTTGTGGCATAATTGACAAAAATCACATATTTTAGATGTACAGTGGGATACTGTGATATACATTATGAAATGATTACCACAACCAAGCTAATTAACACATGCATCACCTCACAGCAACACCATGTTGTGTGTGTGTGTGTGTGTGTGTGTGGTGTGGACATCTAAGAAAACTCTCGTAGCAAACTTCAAGTATACGACTCAGTAGGAACCATGAACTGTGGTCACCATGCTGAACAGGAATCTGCATCTTTATCAAGCACCCCAGATTGTTTGGATTCTCACAGTCTAGAGAACTCTGAGAAACAATGCCTGGGTGGGTGAAGACAATGCCCATTAAGCCGCCTGATGTGCCTTTTTAAAAACTATGCTACAACTGACTCCTAGATTTCACTCCTAGATTTCAAGGTCAGGGAAAGTTTGTCTTTCCTACAAAATGGCTGTATCTGTAACCCATTTTTCCTGTTGACATTGTGAGAAAGCTGAGAGTTCAGTTTTCTGCTCTTGGGCTGAAGGCAGCATCAGGCCAGCCTTTCTGCACACACCCTTCCCCTTACTCCATTCTTGCTTTTGATCGTCATTTTGATAGTTTTGATCTATTGTGTCTTTTCTTGGAAACAAGCATGACACAAATTATTAAAAATTACCTAATGCACAGACAAAAAAATTTCATCTCATGGGTCCATTTGTGTTGAATATTTAATTATGTTCATGTTCATTGAGAAAAAGTGCCTTGATTGACCAGCCAGGAGTGTTGAAGCATGAGATGGGGAGAAGGGGTCTGTCACTCCCAACCTGGTGTGAACTAAAGGCTTAGGACCAGTGTGGGACCAGCTGTGGAAAGAAAGATTTATGACCCTGCTAGAAAATGTGGGTGGGGCGCATACCTGGTGGGCTTCCTGTGCTACCCGGGGCATCTTTCCAATGAGGCTGTTGTCTATGATGGGTGAGTAGTCCTGAAATAGCCCAGAAACTTCTATTTCAACTTCATAATTTTGTGCCTGGCTTACCCTATATGGTAGGAATCCAGCAGCAGGTAAATATTTGCTCCTGTCATGGTCCTTCCAGAACCTTAGCAAGTTAAAGCTGTTGGTGGGGGGACTTGGAGGTGGGTTCATGTCATAGCGGCAGAAATGGAGAGGCTGTGACTTGCCATAGTCCAGTACTAAGAGTACCGGGCATGGGTCAGCAGGCTTGTGGGCCTCACCTGGCTCTGAATGGTCTAACATCTATCCCTTCACTCCTTTATTCTGCCTCAGTTTTTCATCTGTCAATGGGCACAGTAATATCTGCCTGGCCAACTTCAGTGGGCTGTTGTGAGGATGAAAAGCTGGGGTTATTCTGAAATTGTAAATTGCTAAGCACACATGTCATTTTGGCCACAATTCCTATTCATTCACAGAGCAAGTGCTGTTTGGGGTGGGGAAGGGGGCTCTCTGTATCTCCCAACCCACCATCCAGCCCCGTTCTCCTTTTACAGTGAATACAACTGAAAAATAAAACGTCCTATGCACAAATACAGTGCTATTCTTGCTGACCCAAAATTTACTGTGAATTTTTTTCCAGGGTGTGAATTTCAAGTATTTGGATTGGGAGGGGGACAGAATGTCTTTGGTTGCTGGTGACATTTTGCTATATATAATCCTCACAAGACTCCCAGTGTTGCTCCACGACTGGCCTGGAGCTAAAATGCTGAAAAGGTCAGATAACAAAGCAATGCGATGCACGTTCTTTTTCTTTCTGTCTCTCTTACACACACATACACACACACACACACACACACACACACACACACACACACACACGACCTTTAAGCAATACCAATCTGAGATAAAAATAAGGCAAAATTATAAATACCTTTGTTCAATGCACTACTACTCTTTCATATTAAATTCAGTTTTTTATGAGTAAAGTTTTATTTTACTTTTTATTTTTTACTTATTTTTTAATTCCAGTGTAGTTAACATACAGTGTTATAGGAGTTGCAGGCGTACAGTATAGTGATTCACCAATTCTATACATTACCCAGTGCTCATCGTGAAACATGCACTCTTAATCCCCTTCACCCGTTTTACCTATCCCCCCCCCCCCCCACCTCCCTCGGATAACCATCAGTTTGTTCTCTATAGTTAAGTCTGTTTCTTGGTTTGTCTTTTTTCTCCCCCCTTTGTTTGCTTCATTTCTTAAATTCCACAGGAGTGAAATCATTTGGTATTTGTCTTTCTCTAGCTGGCTTATTTCACTTAGCATTATATTCTAGATCCATCCATGTTGTTGCAAATGGCAAGATTTCTTTTTTATGGCTGAGTAATACTGTATTGTGTATATATACTACATTTTTACTCATTCATCTATCGACGGACACTTGGGCTGCTTCCATGGTTTGGGCTATTATAAATAACACTGCAACAAGTACAGGGGTGCATATATCCCTTTGAATTAGTGTTTTCTTGTATTCTTTGTGTAAATACACAGTAGTGTGATTATAAGATCATAGGGTAGTTCTATTTTTAGTTTTTTGAGGACCCTCCAAACTGTCTTCCACAGTGGCTGCACCAGTTTGCATTCCCACCAACAGCATACGAGGGTTCCTTTTTCCCCACATTCTTGTCAATACTTGTTGTTTCTTGAATTTTTGATCTTAACAATTCTGATAGATGTGACATGATATCTCAATGTGATTTTGGTTTGCATTTCCCTGATGATCAGTAATGTTGAGCATCTTTTCATTATCTGTTGGCCATATGTATGTCTTCTTTGGAGAAATGTCTGCTCATGCCTTTTGCCCATTTTCTTTTTTTACTTGGATTCTTTAGGTTTTTGGGTGTTGAGTTGTATAAGTTCTTTACACATTTAGCATGCTAACCCTTTATCAGACATGTCATTTACAAGTATCTTCTCCTATTCTGTAGGTTGTCTTTTAGTTTTGTTGGTTATTTCTTTTGCTATGCAGAAGACTTTTATTTTGATATAGTCCCAATAGTTCATTTTTTGCTTTTCTTTCCCTTGCCTCAGGACACATATCTAGAAAGAGGTTGTTTCGGCTGATGTCAAAGAAATTACTGCTTATATTCTCTTTTAGGATTTTTATGGTTTCAGGTCTCACATTTAGGTCCCTAATGCATTTTGAGTTTATTTGTGTGTAGGTATAAGAAAGTGGTCCAATTTCATTCTTTTGCATGTTGCCTTCCAGTTTTTCCAACACCATTTGCTAAAGAGACTGTCTTTTTCTCTTTGCTTATTCTTGCTTCCTTTATTGAAGATTAACTGAACATTTAACTATGGGTTTATTTCTGGTCTTTCTATTCTGTTGATCTATGTGCCTATGTTTTGCCAGTACCATACTGTTTTGATTACTACAGTTTTGTAATATAACTTAAAGTCTAGAATGGTGAGGCCTCCAGTTTTGTTTTTCTTTTTCAAAATGTCTTTGGCTATTTGGGGTCTTGTGTGGTTCCATACAAATTTTAGGATTGTTTTTTCTAACTCTTTGAAAAATGAATATGCTGTTGGTATTTTGTTAGGGATTTTATTAAATCTGTAGATGTTTTAGGTAGTGTAGCTATTTTAATAATATTTGTTCTTCCAGGGCATGAACATAGAATGTCTTTCCATTTCTTTGTGTTGTCTTCAATTTCTTTCATCAATTTTATAGTTTTCAGAGTACAGGTCTTTCACCTCTTTGCATATCTATTACTGATTTTAATCCATGGTTACCACTAGGTTTGTACAAACATCTTCTATATATAGCAGTCTATTTTAAGTTGATGGTAGCTTAAGTTTGAGCCTATTCTTTACTCCTTTCCCCACCACATTTCTGATATATGGTATCATACTCTTTTATTTTGTGAGTCTCTTGACTGATTTTTACAGATACACTTGTTTTTACTGCTTTTGTGCTTCCTTTTTTTTTTTTTTTTTTAACTCTTACTTACTGTCTTTCCTTTCCATGCAAAGAGTCCCCTTTAACATTTTTTGAAGGGCTGGTTTAGTGGTCATGAACTCCTTTAGCTTTTGCTTGTATTGGAAACTCTTTATCTCTCCTTCTATTCTGAATGATAGCCTTGCTGGATAGAATATTCTTGGCTGCAGATTTTTCCCTTTCCACACTTTCAATATACCATGCCACTCCCTTCTGGCTTGGAAAATTTCTGCTTAAAAACCTCCTGATAGCCTTATGGGGTTTCCTTTTTATGTACCTGTCTTTCCTCTTGCTGCTTTAAATTTTTCGTTGTTGTTGTTATTGCTACTTTTTGCCATTTTAATTACTATGCGTCTTGGTGTAGACCTCCTTGGGTTGATTTTGCTGGGGGAATCTTTGTGTTTCCTGGATCTGGATATCGATTTCCTTACCCAGATAGGAAAGTTTTCAGTTATTATTTCCTCAAGTAAATTTTCTGCCCCCTTTTCTCTCTTTTTAAATTTTATTTATTTATTTTTTAGTAATCTCTATACCCAATATGGGGCTTGAACTCTCAATCCTGAAGTCAAGAGTTGCATGCTCTTCCAACTGAGCCAGCCAGCCCCCTTCCCCCCATCTTTACTTTCTCTCTTTTCTTCTTCTGGAATCCCTATAATGTAAATGCTATCATGCTTAAAGGAGTTTCTGAGTTCCCTAAGTCTATTCTCATTTTGCATAATTTTTTTCTCTCATTTTCTCGTTTTGATTACTTTCCCTTACTCTGTCCTCCAGGTTACTAATATGTTCCTCTGCTTCCTGTAGCCTGCCATTTTATTCCTTCTAGTGTATTTTTAATTTCACCTATTGTGCTCTTCATCTCTGGTTCTTTTTTATGTTTTCTTTTTTTTTGTTAAGGGTTTCATGAGGTCCTCCACTCTTTTCTCAAGTCCAGTGAGTATCTTTCTAATCATTACTTTAAATTCTCTATCAGGCATCTTATCTATTTTGCTTGGGTGTCTTGCTGTGGTTTTGTCCTGTTCTTTTATTTGGGCCATATTCCTCTGTTTCCTGTGTATTAGAAAAAGTCAGCTACATCTTCTGCTCTATGAAAGTAATAGCTTTATGAAGAAGAGGTCCTTTAGTGCCATGCAGTGCAGTGTCCTCTGTTCATCAGAACCTGGTGCTTCAGGGTTGTCTCCTGTGTGTGTTGTGTGTGCCCTGCTGTTGAGTCCTGACTGCCTTTTTTCCATCAGTCATCTGCAGAGGCTCTGACTATTGTAGGCAGAGTTTGGTCCCTGGCCCAGGTGGGGCATGCAGTTTTAATAAGGTGGGGCCACTGCTGGGACCAGGGCTTCAGGGTGTGGTGTGCAGTTTTAACAATGTGAGCCTTGGGCTTCCACAGAGCCTACAGCCATCACCATAGGGACAGAGGCCCTGCAAAAGCCCAAGTCCAGAGAAATGGTGTTGGCAAGATTTGTGCAGGTATTCTGGGGGAGGGGGACTGCAGTGCCTGGACTGAGGCAAGGGTGACTGGGAAGGGTAGATCTGCCATAGTGAGGGGGAGTGGGGCTTGGCATACACAAGTTAGGTAGTGAATGTTGCCACTGTGCTGGTTCCCATAGATGGTTATATGTTTATGCTAGGGGGTGGGGAAGGGAGATGGAGCTGGTTAGCTCCTTTGTTCCTGGAAGTCCCTCTGGGAGACCTGCCCCTCCAAGACCTGCTCTGAGATGTGTAAAAAAAAAAATTCCCTCATGTTTACCTTACCCCAGGCGTTTTCAGACTGCTGCTTCTATGGGGGCTGTTTGTAGAGATTCTTTCTAAGTGCAGGGACTCAGCTTCCTATTGCCCTTTGGGCTCTTGGAGAGCTGAGCCTTCTGATTTTTAAAACTCCAAGTTTTAAGTCTTGCTATATGAAATTTGGCCCCTCTCACTTTCAAAGCCAAATGTTTTGGGGATTTGTTTTCCCTGTGCTAGCTCCTTGGTGTGGTAGTCTGTTTCTCTCCCTCTTCAAAGCTCCCTCTGTCCATGGGTGGCCTTGGTCCATTTAGATCCCCACTGGGTGTCCACCCTTCCTACTGTCTTCGAAGTGGCCTCTTCTCTAACTTTAGTTGCGGAGTTTGTTCTTCTAGTCTTCAGGTCCTTTTCTGGGTTATTTGCACTGACACGAGTGTTTTCTAGTTGTATCCACAGGATGAGGAGAGCTTAGAGTCCTCTTACTACACCATCTTGGCCCCTTCCTACATTCAGTTTTACATAAGGGAACATCCCCAGTGAGCAATTTGGTGAAATAGAGTAAAATTTCATTAATTCAGGTCACTTTAATCCTAACTTGGAATTGCACAAAATGTGCAGTGTGCTATGTGAATTGTCCATCTGATAACCTAGACTTAGTTCCCAGACCTCCTTGGATTTAAGGACCTCCAGAACTCCTGTCCACCTCAGATACCCATCCACATGGCTACTCCTTGGACCTTTCTTCACCAGGAACCACTCCTACTCCAGAATGTCATACTGTCTATATTGGTTTCTGACAGCCTGTCCTTTGCCTTCCTCATTCCTACTGCACCTTGCACCTGTTCTTTGTCTCCATTGAGACCTTTGGGCCCTTAACCATTTTCTTCCAGTCTCTCAGTCCCTCATGGCTTTTCATAAAACCCAACCACTGGCTGGTGTGAATCAAAGGTGGCTACTTCAGTTGTTCTCAACATCATCCATCCATCCATCCATCCATCCATCCATCCATCCATCTGTCCATTCACCCATCCCAAAGCATCACTGAGCACCTATGAAAAGGTGATACTTGAGTTGTTCAATAAATGTTTAGGAAGGGGTGGATATATGAAAGAGTTGGTAGAGATTTAGTTTGCCTGCTAACTTGTTAATCTAATTAAAATCCCTTAAGAATAAACACAAAATTTCAAAGTGAAAATTTAAATGGTCTAGGTGAAAAAAATTTGTTCTCATTTCATCCATATACGTTCAAATACAGGTAATGGACCAAAACACCAATTTAAATGTTAATTGTAATTGCCTTACATATTACTTAAAATGCGCTACTACTAACAACAGTAACACAAAGAGCTAAAGTTTATTGAGTGCTTATTCCCCTCTGGGCATCACGCTGAGCTATTTACCATACATTATCTCAATTAATTTTCGTATGACTTAATGAAGTAGGTGCTGTTTCAGAGAAGGAATCCTGAGCTACAGATGTGAAGTTATTTGCCCAGGGGTTATAAACTCTACTGCAGGTGCAAACTGGTGGAGCTGGAATCTGAATCCAGCTCTATCTGACTCTAGAACTTATCTTCATAGCAATATGATGCCTTTAACTCAACCTTAACAGCAGTGTGATTTTGTAAAAGATACAACTAAATAGATAATAATGTTGGATTTCTTTCTCTATTGAGAAAGACGGGGCCGTGTGGTAAGAAAACACTCAACTGGGTAACAGGAAAACCATGTTCTCTCTCTGTCTCCGACAGAAGCTCTGCATCTTGGGTGAGTCTCTCTCTCTGGGTCTCAGTTTCCTGCTCTGAGTGGTGGAGCTGTAGCATGAGCTACTTAATGGACAGTTGGGGTAGAAACACTATGAGCTTCACTCAGATTTTTCTAGAAGTCTAGAGTAGGGAGGTTTGACCATTCTCAGGAAGAGCAACATGTGTCAGGAAAAGCTGAAGAGTGAGTCTTTCAGAGTCTGTTTTGAGCTGAGACACAGCTAAATGAACCAGCTAAATGAACAGGGCTGAGGCAGGTACCCTCCAGGTAGTGTGGCTGGAGCAGAAGAACCCTAAGAAGGGTACCTATTCAGGCACACTATTCAGGGGGCTGGGCAGCTTTCTGATTTTAGGGCTGGCAGCCTCTTGCTGACCTTTCTTCCTGCTGGAAGATGCCCCTCACCGGGGAGGCTCCTGCTGGTCTGTCCCCTTCTGCACTTTTGAACTCTTCACCCTGAAGCCCTGGCAGGGGCTGAGGAATATCTGATGCCTCTCCAGGGGAGAATTCCTGCAATGGAGAAAGAGGCACCTCCCCAAGCCACACACGGAGCTGCCCAGACTTTTCCACCTTAGGGACTCAGCTGGGAAATGGCCTTGGAGCTGCCAGGGAAGGCATTCCAAGGCCAGGGTTCACTTAAAGTCCCAAAGATGATGGATGGCTGTTCAATTCCACCCCCCAGTGCTCAGGCAAGTGGAAGCGTGAAAATGGCAACCTGTCTCTGGGAACCCTAGTGAGCTTTGTATGACAGTGGACGAGACCCAGGCCAAGACTGACGGAACCAGGTACTTGCCATCTGGGATGCAGCCACCCCAGGATAAGGAGATTCTGAGGTGGATGCTCTGTCCATCCCCCCAGCAAGCTGATGGAATGTTGTGTGAGGGATGTGGTGAGAGGAGAACATTCCTGGCTCTGTATACCTGGTTTCTCTGTTCCGGAGGTCAGGACCTGTCATTCTTTCAAATACCTGGGTCTAACCTCTTTCAGGCCTGAATAAACACAAGGGACCTGAGAGGAGCAGGTGAATTTGCTCAGCCTGTCTCCAAACCAAATGACCAAAAGCAACATACATATTTCCAGGGGAGCCCTCTCTGCTCACCCAACAAACCCACACATACAACATTCTCACAGCAGTGTGCTCAGTGAGCACATTAGCTGTCACCTAGTGGAAAGCTATGTCTTTGATTTATTTTTTCCTTCCAGGAACTACAGCTAACAGAATTATGAAAGCTCTTGGTCTTTTTAAAAAATTTATATATTCCATTAAACTCTAGTCTCTTGAGAGGTTCTCAGAAAGTTTCTGTGGCTAAATATGTTTGAGAAACTCTGAATGTTACATATAGTATAATGCAGTGTATGTTGAAGGCTCTGAAAAATCCTGCATTGAGACACCTGTTTAACCCAGCATTTTTTACACTTATCTGACTAGAGACCTTACCCTGTGTCCCACCCTCCCCACCTATGTGTGGCAGAGACCATGCTGACAGACACAAGTCTCCACACAAAGAACTCTGTACCAGGTAGGGCTGGGTGAATTCAGAGCAAGGTCATCTCTCCCTGGGATTACTTCAATTGTCTCTTCTGGCATGGATCCTATAATAACTAATCTCACTCCCTCCAGGTTTATTCCCCTTCCCCCAATCTATCCTCCCTATCTTTCTAAG
Source organism: Panthera onca (assembly GCF_046562875.1). Lineage (NCBI taxonomy): Eukaryota > Metazoa > Chordata > Mammalia > Carnivora > Felidae > Panthera > Panthera onca. The sequence continues at coordinate 69,243,245 of NC_138348.1, forward strand.
CACAAATCTGTGCAGAACACTTAGTTTTTGAAAATCCATATGGGGCTCCCACCGCCCTTGGGATTATGTCCAAACTCCTTGGCTGGTATTCACTTTGGCCCCAACCTTAATGCCTGAACACTGCCCATGTCTTCCCATGCCCTAGACACATCCTGCTGTCTTTCAATTATTGTGGGTCCTTGAACAGCTCTGTGTTTTTGCTCAAGGGCCTAGCAGGCCCCCTCTCACCCAGGCCAACTCGTACTCAAACTGTAAGGCCCAGCTTAAATGTCACCTCTTCTGGGAAGGCTTTCTTGTCATGTTGCTTTCCCTATTCTCAGGGTAGTACTAATTCTCTTCCTCTCTGGACTGCCATGACACTCTGGGTAGATCTTTATCACAGCCTATGTACCACATTGCATCGCAACTATTTATTGACATTTCAGCTTCAATTACTAAAGAAATGTATCCAGCAGGGTATTCTCTTTGTGTCAGGAACCATCCTAGGTATGACATAAGAATTCAATTTAGCAAACATGTCTAAGTGCCCACGGTGAACAAGGGACCACCGTACGTTACCAGATTATAGGGGCAAATGCAAGGATCTCACAGTCTGATGGGGACGCAAGAAGATAAAGCAGTTGCAGCACACTGTGGCGAGGGTAATGGTAAAGGTACATGCTAGGTATGTGGGAGGCCTCCAAGGGAGCAGGCAGCTCTGCTGGAGGGAAAGGCAGTGAGGGCTTCGCAGGTGTGGCCCGAAGGAGGAGCAGAGGTTCACCGGCAGACTGCGGTGGGGCAGGGGAGGAAGAAAGGTGTCTCAGGCACATGCATGTGGAATGAGAGGAGGGGGCCTTCCGGGGGCTGCACGAAAATAAACAGAGCTGGAGCCTGGGTGGGGCTTGGGGAGGAAGGGAGGTAGTCGGGGGAGATAGCACAGCAGCTGCCATAGGAGCCACGTGACAGGCCGTGGTCAGGAGTGTCAGATGTCGCCAGAATGTCAAGTGAGAAGGGGATCTCAAAGTGTCTGTGGGAGCTGGCGTTTAGATGGTCATTCATGACCTCTTCCAGACTACCTGTACGAGAGTGGTGGAGGGGGATCAGTCTGCAGAGGGCTGAAAGATAAATGGGGAGGAAATGTCAGTGATTATGAATTTCAAGAAGGTTGGCTATGAAGTAGGGAAAGGATGACAGCCTTTGGGGGATGAGGGACTGAAGGATTCATTTTTTAAAAATGTTTATTTATTTGGGGAGGGGGAGGTGTGAGAGAGAGAGAAAGGGAGAGCAGGGGAGAGGCAGAGACAGAGGGAGAATCCCAAGCAGGCTCTGTGCTGTCAGTACAGAGCTGGACACAGGGCTTGATCCCATAAACCATGAGATCATGACCTGAGCTGAAATTAAGAGTTGGACACTTACCAACTGAGCCACACAGGTGCCCCAAGACAGATTAATTTTTGAGATGGGGCTGTCCCTATGAAGTAAGGGAGATAGCGTGGAGGAGAGGTGAGAGAGGAGTGATGGGGGAGGTCCCAGGGAAATGGGGGAGGTAGGAGCCAGAGTCCAGTTAGAGCCTGGAGAAGACATGGTCCCTCCCTCCAGGACCTTGCAGCCAGTGGAAGGGTGGACACAAAGCCCTCACACCACAGCCCCACCACAGATATGCCTGAGGGAATGACTCACTCTGCTGGGGCAGGAGTTGGGAAGGGATTCACAAGCATGATGGGGAAACTATCCTGTAGGTGAGGAAACTGGAAACCATGGATTGGAGAAGGTGGGAATACTGAGCCTGGAAAAGAGAAAGCTAAGGGGAATGAGGCATAATGATTTTCTTCAAAGACTTGAAGGCCTATTCTGTGGACAAGGAATAATATAGTAGACTTATTTTATGTGGCCTTGGAGGAAAAAGTAGAGCCAACAGGTGGAAGTCAGCAAGACACAAATTCCAGTGATATATAAGGTAGAGATTTCAAGCGCTGGATCACTGGAAGGGATTCTGTAGTCACTGAAATGCCACTTGGCACGGAAGTTGTGGAAGGGATTCCAGCCAGGAGGTGCGGGCGGACCTCTAAGGTCCTTCCCTTCCTAGGTCTGGCACCGGGAGATCCCCCCGGTGTGCTGGGCTCTGGCAGCCAGACTGGCGGGCTCCTATAGCTGGCATTCTGGCCTAATGGGGAAAATTCCCATCAAGTAACAAGACAGTCACAGGAAGCAGTGATTTTCTAAGCAAAAGTACCAGAATAATGTGGCAATTCCTCAGTCACTGCTCTGATGGCCACCCCTGGCCAGACAGAAAACACTTCTGGAACTATTTGCATTTCCTCCTCAATTTCCCAGTTTGTCTGAGTTCCTGGGCAAGCACATAAATGGCGCCAGAAATCCCAGTGTGGAAAGAGGATGGTGGCTGATCTGCTGACCTCTTGACCTCTTAAAGGTCAGTACTGGATTTCTCTTCTAGGGCACAGCATCTCACTCCTTAACCTTCTGCTCAGAAAGCCTGTGCACTTTTCCCAGCAACCAAATTGCTGGCCAGCTCGGGGGTGTCAGCATTTCCACCAGCTCTGGTCTGCCCACAGGCTGTACATTTTAGTTGTCATAAAGCTGCTGATGTTCCATGAAGCTTCTCTGATTAGTGTGGCTCATTCCGATCTCTCTCTGCAGGTGTACTACTCTATCACCTGTACCATACAGTCCGCCCTGCAGTCACAGCTCCAACCTTCTAAGAGTCTCAACTGCCTCTCATAGACCTGGCTAAATTCTACCCTAATTATGACAGTTAGTTGGGGGTGGAAATCCCAGTCTGTGTTTGTGGGCTTTCTGGATGGAAGTGAGGCACAGCTGGGGAGGTCCCCCCTCCAGGAAAGACTAAGCTAGGTTAGGGGACAGACGAGATCAAAGCAGCATGAAGCAGTGTCCTTGAGGACAGGGGAAAAGTCTTATTTGCCATTGTTTGACACAAAAGCTGAAGAAGGAGCACGGACCCCCTTTCCTGCTTCCAGCTCTGGACAAGTCAGCTTCAGATACCCGTGTTAGAAGACCCAACAAACATGCTACTGTGTGCCCGGTGCCCTGTGCTTGCCTGGCTCAGTAAGTGTCATGAACACATGGAAGCAGGAATGACTGAAAGCCAGAGAACAGTCCCTCCACAGGAGTGCCCCACTGTACACATCGGTATGACATCAGCTCCCCTTGGAGCCACGCGCTCCTCTGAGACCACAGCAAGGTATCTCTGTGTCACCTTAGTTCAGGCCATTCCCTTGAACTCGAGGGTCAACACAAATAAGGCCACTAGTGGAAGACATTCCCAGCCAGGAGGGGAGAGCAGGCAGCAGAGGGTCAGTAGTAAATGACCTCAGGTTTTGGAGTCATATAGGTTTGAGGTGAGCCCAAACTCTTGTTAATTTCTAGCCGGGTGATTTTGGACAAGTTACTTGACCTCTCTGAGCCTCAGTTTCTCTATCCCTCAAGGTTGCTGTGATAATTAAATGTAAAGCACCCCAGCACGGAGTAGGTGCTCTGTAAAAGTGAGTTGCTAGCTCTTTTCTGGGAAGAAGGCCATAACTTTTAAATCCAACCAAACGTCCCAAGTGCTCTGACCACTGTATTCCCCCTACCAGCCTTGAAGGACACTGCAGGCAGGGCCATTAAATAGGCACACATTAAATCTATACAACTCAATAGTAATTATTTGAGCATCTTTCTTTTTTTCCCTAGTTGATTATAAACTCTTTCAGAGCAAAGGATATTTCTGACTTACCACTATGTTCAATAAATGTTTCCTCTGAATGAATATACAGATAAATACATGAATAAATAAACAGGTGCTGCCTTGGACTATTTTTCTGATTATTTTATGTGTCCATGTTACAATCTTAGGAAGAACTGACTTCTTTGGGATGGGTCTGCACTTTGTACTGGCCATACTCTGGGGCACAGAGAAGGAAATGATAAAGGCTGAAGAAAGGAAATGTGGAAGAAATTTCATAAATTAAGTGAAGGAGAGGAAACAACTGGAGAGGTTCCCCTTAATTTCCCACTGCTTTTATCATTGTATGACCACAGGGAAATAATGTTCTTCCTGGGTCTCAGTTTCCCCACTTATGAAGTGCCAGACTTGGATCAAGTGAACAGGTTGTTTCTTGTTCTGGGGTTCTAAGACTGTGGGATTACAGTCCTAGGGAGGGAAATGGGAAAATGAGGGAAGACATAGATTGAACTGCAGAAGGCATCCTAAAATTCAGTATATGTGAAAATACTGAGTAGTGACTATCTCTGCTGAGAACGACTCAGAAAGGGAACACTCCCTTGAAACATTATTATCAGGGCTGGGAGTGAACAATTATGCTCTTAAAATTAAGATGAAATCTTGAAACTTTCTTTGTAGTCCAGATGTCACATGCTTTTCCTTTGTTTGTATCATCTTAAAACCACCGGGAGAAGCTTAGAGCCAAAGAGCCTCAGCTTTTCCCTTGGGGGCTGAGTGCATGAGGTAGACTTGTACTTTACGAAAAACCCTGGAGGGGGCACCCAGCTCTGGTGAGTGATGGGGCAACAGGACCACCATTAAAGAAGAAAGAATCAAGAAGTGCCAGATAACTGACCCAGATGCTGGAGAATTTTCCCATCACAAAAAAGAAATGATAATTAAGTGATGTGATAGCTAACCCTATGGTGCATACTTCAATACACACACACACACACACACACACACATACACACACATACAATCAACAGGTTGTTTACCCTAAATGGACACTATAGGTCAATTATATCTCAATAAAAAATAAAAAACAAAGAAGGTGCTTCCCTCACTGCTGGTAGCTATGGAGTTTTGAAAATGAGAGTTGATGGCTGGTTCCTCCAGAGCCCCCCTTCTGGTGAGGATGGGTGGGGCACTAACCATGCCCTAGAACAAGCCGGAGAGAAAAGACATGAGTATGCTAAGTAGGATAGTTTCCAAAAGACCTTCCTCCCATTTATCTTCCTTGACGACCATATCAAGAAGGTGTCTGGATTATGTTGAACGGTCTTTCATGTAAAATAACAGAAATAGAAAGTATCCAAGTTAGAGGGTGGGTTCTGGAGTTAGACCACTTCAGTTCACAGCTTGGCTCCACCATTTACCGGATGTGTGATCTTGGACACGCTCCCTAACCTTTCTGTGCCTCGGTTTCCTCATATGTAAACTGTGCATTCAGCACATGTTTATTGAAAATCCACAGCATAGTCAGCATTGTTCTGGGTGCTTGAGAGGTAGCAGTGAACAGAAGAGTCAAAGATCCCTCCCTTGGAATTTCTATTTTAGTGGGACAGGACAATAATTGTTATCTACTTAATAGGACTATTGTAGTAAATGACTTAATGTAAGTGAGTTGCTTTGTTGTCTAGAAGAGCCTAGGTTAGCCTAGCATTGAATTCACCAAAGGGAGAAGAGTGAGATTGTTGCTTGCTTCTTTCTTTCTTTAGTGGACTGTTTGTTTGTTTTTTTACATAAGGAACTATTTCTGGGCAACAATCAGCTGCTTAACTCATTATAAAACAATTCATTATTTTTTCTAATCACAAAATAGATGCCTGTGCACAATCAAATGTTACAGAAATGGATGCCTTGGAAAGAAAACACCCCTGGCAACTGCATCCCTTAACTGTAGTCACTGTTCACAGCTTGCTGTAGAAGCATCCAGATAGTTTTTTCTTTTTAGAAAACACTTGATGAAATCATTTGTTTTTCAGAATTTTTACCAGTTATCTAACTTATGAAAAAACAATCTGGTTAAGCCTAATAAAATAAATCTGATAGAATAAGAAAAAACCGTGTGTGAATGAACACAATACAGAGAAAAAGAGAGAGAAAATGAGAATTAGTAATGTACTGTGCTATGGGATTGTTTGGAATTGCTATATCCCCTCTGGCATGGAGAGATGAGGCTTGGACTTGGGGGCTCTGGGCTTATCCATCCTTTCTTTTCTTTGCGAAATGCTCGTTTCATGAGTAGTGGCTCAGAAAAAATCTTTCCTGATAAAACACGTTGGTGTCCCATTTCCTTTCTGGATAATCAGGTATAGGAATGGAGAGTGCCTGAAATACCCCCAGGTAGTACTTTTTTTTAATGTTTATATATTATTTTTGAGAGTGAGAGAGAGAGCATGAGCAGGGGGGCAGGCAGAGAGAGAGAGAGAGAGACAGAGAGAGAGAGAGAGAGAGAGAGACCTACAGTCTGAAGCAGGCTCCAACCTCTGTGCTATCAGCACAGAACCCGATGTGGGGCTCGAAGTCACAAACCACGAGATCATGACCTGAAGTTGGACGCTTAACTGACTGAGTCACCCATTCACCCCCCACAGGTAGTACTTTTTGAGGGCTTGGGATTTCTGAAGGTGTCCTGCCCTAATACTAGCATACTCTGCTGGATTTCCAGGACTCTGTTTTTCATTTGCAGGAGGCTTTTGTTTTGTTTTGGTTCCTTTTCAAATTTGCTTGCGTTTTTTCTTTTTTTTCCCCAAGCGTTGGGTACTTTCCTCATTACATCATTCTTGTGAAAATTATCTCCTTAATACATTTAAGTAAAGCTGCTTTACAATCTTTCTGAGGATAATTCATTTTTCTGGGGTTCTAAGTCTTCTATTAGCTGTATATATGATTTTCCCACAGTGTGGACTGTTTCCATGTGGATTATTGTGAAGCATGAATTTATTTTCATTGGGGAGCTACTTTCCCCTCAAGGAATTCCACACAGCATGGCTCGTGGGAGTGTCCCTATAGAGAAGTTTTACTTTTCCTTCTTTTAACTAAAAAAAAATTTTTTGGGGGGTGCCTGGGTGGCTTGGTCGGTTAAGCGTCCGACTTCGGCTCAGGTCATGATCTCGCGGTCCGTGAGTTCGAGCCCCGCGTCGGGCTCTGTGCTGACAGCTCAGAGCCTGGAGCCTGTTTCAGATTCTGTGTCTCCCTCTCTCTCTGCCCCTCCCCTGTTCATGCTCTGTCTCTCTCTGTCTCAAAAATAAATAAACGTTAAAAAATTTTTTTTTAATTTATTTTTGAGACAGAGAGAGAGAAAGAGAAAGAGAAAGAGGGGCAGAGAGAGGGAGAGAGGAAGACTCCCAGACTCTGTGCCCTCAGTGCTGACCCTGACATGGGGCTCAACCCCACAAACCATGAGATCATGACCTGAGCAGAAACCAAGAGTTGGATGCTCAAACGACTGAGCCACCCAGGCGCCTCTACTTTTCCTTCTGCCAGGTTCCCCAGCTGTATCACTGGCAGGGGAAAATATTTTGTACTCATCTCTTAACCTTGTGTATGTTATAAATGTGGACTCCAAATCACATGTGGTGAAGGCTTAAGGTTTTGGTTTCTTCCAAACATTCTTCCCCCTCACAAGCACCTTGTCGTTTGTCAGGCTTGCTGAGCACAGCCTGTTTCTTCTTCACTGAGAGCGTCAGCCACTGAAGGCTCCCAGTCTTCTGCAGGACTGTCGGTGCCAACATACTGCCTGGAACGGGTCTCAGCACTTGACCCTGCTGTGTGGGTGTGGGGATCCATCTCTGAGCCTGAATGATGAGAAGGAAAGAGCCATCCAAATGGAAGCACATTCATGACTGGGGAAGGAAGCATGAAGGCTCTGCATGCGGCTCTAACAAAATGACACATGGAAGGAAGAGCAAGGCAAGTGTGAGTGGAGCTGAGATGGTGGCAGGTGAGGCCATCAAAGGCTTCTTTCCAGCTCCAAGAGCACAGTACAGGGGGGCTAGATGTCAGAACTGGTGGGGTAATCTCAAGGCAGTTTAGTGATTTTTGCTTCTTGGGAAAGTTTCTGTTTCTCATTTTTGTATTAAGAAATGCACACAAAGAGATGTTCAGTTATGCAAGGGGACGATGCTCCCCAATGAACCATGACTCCTGGTATTTTTGTCCTGTGTTATCTCCTCCCTTGGAATCTGGTATGGATCTATAATTTGCTTTAAGTAGTGGAATGTGGTAGAAATTTTATTGTGCCAGTCCCGCTATGGTGTGGCCTCAGGTATCAATTGTAGGATTGTGTGTGTGAGAGAGAGAGGGGCTGAGAGAAGACAAAGACAGAAAGAGAGAGAGACTGAAAGAGAGAACCAGAGACAGAAAGCTGAAGAGACTCAAAAAGAAAATTTTCTTGAACTAAAAAGCACAAATTTTTTTTAAGTCAAGGGGCATCTGGGTGGCTCAGTCAGTTAAGCGTCCGACTTCGGCTCAGGTCATGATCTCGCAGTCCATGAGTTCAAGCCCCATGTTGGGCTCTGTGCTGACAGCTCAGAGCCCGGAGCCTGCTTCAGATTCTGTGTCTCCCTCTCTCTGCCCCTCTCCTGCTTGCATTCTGTTTCTCTCTTTCTCAAAAATCAATAAACATAAAAAAAGGTTTGTTGTTGTTACTGTTTTTTTAAACTCTCATTTGTCTTCTTCTTTATCGCTCCTCTCAACATCTTAGAAACCTCTAGTTTAGAGTTGGGAGCTACAGAGAAAGGGGGTGGTTTCCCTCCCAAGCCCGTCAAAAGGCTGACACGGCTGCTGACCACAAACTCTGTCCAAGCATCAGATGGGGCCAGGGCTACAGGTGCAAACTTAAAACAGACCATTCCCATCCATTCTACTGTAAGTAACCAAACATGTAAGTGGAAACCACCGGGGCAAATGCGTCTCTCAGGTGCAGTGTTCTGGGTCCCACAGTGTTGCAGAGAGAGCAGGGAGGATGGAATGACTAGTGTTCCCTACTGGAGTGGCAGGCTATGTCTCAGCTTTGAGCAGCCCACTGATAGATATTTACTGCTGAGATTCCTTCTACCCTGGAGGGTCCTCCTCCCCAGTGGCCAAACCCCAGGATAGTAACTGAGCTACAGCGACTCTTTAAGGCCAAAAAAACCTTAAGATACACCCCCATCAGGGGATAGGGGCTTTTCATTAGCAGGATGTTTGGAAAAAGACAAGGAAGTTGAAGGCAGGAGTCAACATTTCCCAAAGTTCTTTCTTAAAATACTCTGTGTTTGGTTTCAGGGCTGCTGACTCACCCCCCATCCGGGCATCCGATCTCGGGGCTACTATATTCCCCAGAGTGCCTGGGGAGACCAGCTCATTTCCCACCTACAGTATCCACAGAAACATCTGCTTTAGCTTATTAGAGAGTCAAAACAAGCAACTGTCAACTCATCACCATCTCCACTTGAGGACACATTCCTCTTGGCTGACGCACGCCCCTCCCCAGCCCCCCACCCTGACTGCCTGCATGTCTGAGACTGTGAGCTGATTCTGATGATAAATGGAAGAGCCTCTTATATCCTCGTTTATCTAACCTTCTCACACGCATAGCAAGACTTCTCTCTGGGGAATCGAGGAACGACTTCTGACTCATCAGATAAGCAGTAGGCCCTGGAAACAGGAAGCAGAAACCGGGCTCTCCAAGCCCCTTCCATTCCCTTCTCTTCCTCTGCAGGTAACTGCACTGTGGAAAGCAGTCTGGTTTTGGAGCAGCAGACCCAGGTTCAGCCTGCAGTCCTGCCCGACACTGTGGGACCTAAGACAGGTTCCTTAGCCTCTCGGGGCCTCAGTGTCCTCTTCCATAAAATGACAACAGTATTACCTATCCTGCCAGCCATGCAGGAATCTTATGTAGTCCAAAAGTAATACAGGGTAGGAAACATCTTAAAAAAGAGTCTCTGATGCTTAAATTTCCTCCTATAATCACATCACCTATAATCTACTCTTGAACCTGTTCTGTGACAAGGAACTCATTCCCACAGACAGTCTAGTGCACCATGGGATACTTCTAATTTCTTTTGAGCTGAAAACTGCCTCTTTTGGCATTCTACCAATTGGTTCCTCTCTAGGTGGGTATACAGAAACAAGTTGAGCCCTCTTCTGGAACAATTGCTTTCAGCTATCTGGAGGTGTACCTCACCCTGATACTGACAAAGCAGCCCCTAAGCCCCCTCCCCACCAGGCTAAGCCTTTGAAACCCCCCCTCACTGTCATGGTTACTGTTCTCCAAAGGCACTTCAGGTAAGTTATGACCCTTAAGTGTCTTGTCCAGAACCGAATCTGGTGTTCAGGATGGCCTGAAAGGGGGAGAATGAGCTGGGACATTCACCTCTCTTGTTCTAGACACTATGCCTCTATTAATGCACTTGACCCCCAGGTGCTCTGGTGGTTATATCTCAATAGAAGCACTTCCTCTATAATCTCAGTTGTGAGCACCTAGCTTTCTGATTACCACCTCCTTTGTGGCCAGCTCATTTGATCTTTTACCTACCTCAATAATTCTTAAGCCCCATTAGGACTTACCATCCCTTGATCATGTCACTGTCCCCTATTCTCCTCTGCCCCTGCCATGTCCTCATGTCCCTTCTTAGCATAGACCTCAGGACACATCATTATAATCACCCCCTTGAATACACTCACAGTTCTCTTTTTCTCTCTTGCCTATCAAAATCCAATCTTGGTTAAATCCTACTTTCTGCCTCTTCCTGTTCTGCATCCAGATAGCTGAAACTAGCCAGAGGAAAAAAAAACACAGAAATAGGTTAAATTCATGACTAGTGATCTGTGGGGGGCCATAGGGCTGTCCAGCAAGCATCCTCACGTTTGGACATTTCAGGTCATACCTTCTCTAGCCTTAAACCTCCACCTCTGCCCTATCCTTACTCTCTGTGGATGACCTTGTCCTCTGTTAGTGGACCTTCCATCCCCAGCCCCCACCACATCTACCCACCTACCCATGACTGTGCCTCTCTGTCCCTGTGGATGAGCATCTGTGCGCCCATCTAAAGGTAAGCTCTTCAGGTGTGCACCAGACTCTCACCCTCTTGCTTACTTGGGAACTTTGGACCCCACCCCCCTGACCCCACACTCCATTACTAATTTCTGCTTTTCTACAGGATCATTCATATTCCATATAATTACAGTATTATTTTCTTTCATCTTAAAAAACAAAAACCACAACAATAAAATGCTTGCATCTTATCCCAATAGGGAGACCAGATGAGGAAAGTTAAAAGCTCAGGAACCTACTCAATGACGTCACAGACCTAGAGGAGATGGGGTCAAGAGTCAGATCTAGTTTTCCTGCCCCCAAAGCTGCAGAGGCCAGAGCAGCTCTCTTCCCAGCCCACTGCTTTGCTCTGAGCAGCTGAGCACAGGCAAGGGAGTACTTTGCCCCAGATGCCCAGTCCAGCTCTGCCATGACCTGGACACTCTTGGGACAGCAACAAAGGCTGGAGGTTCTCAAGTGACTGGGGGACCTGCGGGGTCTGCAGGGGTCTGCCCAGCTGCTGAAACTGTCTTGACTGACTTGCCTGTCAGACTATACATGGGTGGGTGGAGAGGCTATTTCCAGAACTCCATCCCAGGACCATACCAGCCACAGCAGGGCGTGTGGGTGGCCATGATGGCACACAGAGGGGGCAGGTGAGGGGGGCTGAAGCCACCGATATCACATACCCCAGAGCACAGATGACACCTCATAAATCCTGCAGGCCCATAGCCGTGTGACCTGCTATGGTGGTTCATTAATGCTGCCTGGTCCTCACGTACAGGTAGAAATGACGGCTGATGTGGCAAACTGCCTTCCCAAGCCAGTCTGTCAGAAGGGCACACTTCTTTTCTCCACCGCTCACTATATCCCTGTTCATGCCAAGGGCCCAGAACAGCTCAGCAAAGGGGTTTTCTTTCTGGGACATCGGGCACTTAGGCTCTCAGTCATCAACCCTCTTCTCTCTCCCCTCTGTTCTCAAACAGTCTCCCACGGAACAAACCCAATGGCTTTGAGTCTTCCAAATACACGGGGTCAAGTTGCAACTTTCAGAACACTCAGAAAAGCATGCATCTCCTGCCTCTTGTTTGTGCAACTGCTGAACAGTCAGATACAGTGTTGGCCTGATCCAGACCATCTCCCAAGAGTCCTTTTTCAAAAGGAATAGGCTGACCCACTTACTTGTCTGTCACAGCCTGCATGAACTCGTCCAGCAGGTCATCGTACTCCTTCCCACGCACACGCTGGTGTTTCAACCCAATGTACAGAGGGTCTCTGAGCAGCTCCTGGAGAAGACAGCATCTGTTTGTTCAACTGCCCTGGTTTAGTGGGAAGGACCAGGGAGAGGGGGCGGAGGGAGCTGGACGCTGGCTGCCCGACCTGCCTCGCCAGGTGTCATCCCTAGAAGGGTCTGGAGGCTAGGCCACTGACTGACTTGGGACTCCTAGGTGGTTCCAATGTTAGGAAACAAGGATGCTTTGACACAGAAAATCCTCTCTCAGACGTGGTCTTCCAACCCCTGGCTGCAGGTGCTCTGGTTTTTTTTTTAATTAAAAAAAAATGTTTATTTATTTTGAGAGAGGGAGAGGGAGAGAACGAGCCAGGGAGGGACAGAGCCCAAACAGGCTCTGTGCTGTAAGTGCAGAGCCAGACGTGGGGCTCAAACTCATGAACCATTAGATCTGACCTGAGCTGAAATCAAGAGCCAGACACTTAACTGACTGAGCCACCCAGGTGCCCCTGCTCTGGGTTTATTTCAAGGTTTCCCAATACTGGCACTATTGACATTTTGGCTTGGAATTCTTTGATGAGAGGGCGGATCTGCACATTGTAGAATATTTAGCAGCATCTCTGGCCTCTATCCATTAGAAGTCAGTAGCACCCCCAGTTATGACAAGAAAAAATGTCTCTAAACACTGCCAAACGTCTATTTGGGGCTCTAGACAGCATCTGGATTGAGGTATTGGGTCTCGTCCAAAGTCACAGATCTGAATTCAAATTAGAAAACACTTTATTCATTCAAAAGAAATCTCACTGAATACCTACCACGTGCCTGGCACTGTGCTAGTCCCTGAGGGTACAAGGATACAATGATACAACCAGACATTTCCGCTCAAGAAAGATGTCCCCCTGCGGAATACCTCCTGTGTTAGGGGTCCCCCCATTCCACCTCTTGCAGCTCTTTCTGTCACAGCCCTCACACACTCTGGTTATCTTCTGTGTCTGCCACTGGCCAACTTCCCACCTCTTCTCTAACCCCTCACACACACACCCTACACAATCAGTGGACCCGATCATGCACATTTACTGCCGGTCTGTTACTGCTGACACTGGGCCCTCCTGGGGTCTGTAAATGAGTAAGGAGTGGTTGTTGCCTTCAAGGTGCTCACCGGCTACTGCAGGGGGCTCATGAGTAAACAAACTCTACTACAGTGAAGAGTGACACTGTTTTGGCACTAAGTCTGGCACATGGAAGCACAGGGAAGGAGTAAAGTAATTCCCACTGGGGGATAGGCGGTGACTGTCATGGGGGAAATAGTTGAGCATTAAAAGACACAGTGGGGTGCCTGGGTGGCTCAGTGGGTTCAGCATCTGGCTTCTGCTCAGGTCACGATCTCACAGTTTGTGGGTTCAAGCCCCACGTCAGGCTCGCTGCTGTCAGTGTCACATCCTCCGTCCCCCTCTCTCTCTCTCTGCCCCTTTCCCACTCACGTGCTTGCACGCTCTCTCAAAAAACAAAACAAAGATGGGCAGATTTTGACAGGTAGGCTGGGCTCTTCAGGTGGAGTCAGCATAGGGAAGGGCTGGGGGCTGGAGGCAGAAGGAGGGAAAAGTGCCTGGTATATTCAGGAAACAGTAAGTGATTCTGTGTGTGAGCGTCTCCAGAAGTTTTGTGTCTGCAGCACCAAAACTATGAGCTCTTTGAGGATAAGCATCATGTTACGCTCATCTCTGCATTGTAGGATGCAGAGATAAGGACCCCACAGCCCTGCCCTCAAATGGAAGCTCCCCCCCCCCGCCCCAAATCTGACCCCCATCACAGACTAGCCGTGAGCTTGGGCAAATCACAGGACCCCTTGGACCTGTCTTCTCATTTGTCAAAAGGGAATGAGACGCCAGCTGGAAAGTGTGCTTATGATGATTAAAAGAAATAATGTCTGTGAGAGAGCTTTGTGAGTTTTAACATACGCCATAAAGTGATGACAGCAGCTTTAACTTTCACAGCGCTTCATATGTGCCACATGCTAAGGAACATTCTAAGTATGCAATTCTCCCCTAAGAGGTGGGACATGCACAGAGGTGTGTGGCTTAGAACTCCCTTAAGAGAACCTGCTGAGGAAGAGGAGTTGAGTGGACAGCCTTCAGCAGCCATGCTGTCTCTGGGCTGCTCCCAGCCATGGCCACGCACAGCAGATGCCTGGCCAATGCCGGGCCAACCCTCTGTGCAGGCAGCCAGGGCTTGGGTTTTCCATCAACCTTCCTGAGGCTTTCCCAGGACCACACTGCAGACTGGGATCTTCTTAATTAATTCATAGAGACAGTGCAAGTGAGGGAGGGGCAGAGAGAGAGGGAGACACAGAATCCGAAGCAGGCTCCAGGCTCTGAGCTGTCAGCACAGAGCCTGATGTGGGGCTCAAACTCACAAACCATGAGATCATGACCTGAGCCAAAGTCAGACACACACCCAGGCTGGGGTCTTCTGACTGAGGTCTCCTTCCTTCCTTCTCTCCTTTCAAGGGGGTCAGATCTACACTGTAGCCTGAAGGCCCCACCCACTCGCCAGCTGCTCCTGCTTCCCCCTTTATTCTTCCTGGGTGTTCCCCAACAAACCTTTCACACCTCTGTTTCTCAGAGGATCGGGTGCACAGACCTCAGGCTGGTAAGTGGAAGAGTCAGGACTCAAACTCAGGCTGCCTGGCTCCAGAGCCCACGGTCCTCCCCACAGAGCCACACAGCTCGGGCAGCTCTTTTGCACATCCACCAGAATGGAGTTATTTTGTTAAAGACACTGCTCTAGACCCATACTGTCTTGATAGTGCTACAGACGTGGTTATGCAAAAGTGTAGGGGACAGACAAGACTAGGCAGGAAGTATCTGCCTTCCTAAACCCTCAACCCCAATCCCAAGTGCACACAACCCAAGGTAGGTGTAGAGCTTTCTGCCAAGCACCACACTCTACATTTAGCAAGAGGGTAAGCCTATCCTTCGACTCTCACTCTCTTCACCTCCAGATTATACCTCCCTGAGACAGTTTAGGATTCTGCCCTGGCAGGCATGTGTGTTTATTAGACTAAAGGATGATGGTGGGCATTCAGGTGCCCACCCTTCATGTGCCACCTTCAAGGTGACCCTGCAAAAGCCACTTAGGGGCAGGAAACATCCAGCCAAGGGCACACCATAAAGTAAATGTTATGAGGACTTGATGGAAAGCTAGACAGTCATTAAAGTTAGTGGTTTTTAAAACTGTGCAGCCACCTGGACAAATGTGGTTATTTAATGAGGTTATTTAAACCTTTTTTTTAATGTTTATTTTTGAAGGAGAGAGATAGAGCATCAGCGGGGAAGGGGCAGAGAGAAGGGGAGACACAGAATTTGAAGCAGGCTCCAGGCTCTGAGCTGTTAGCACAGAACCCAACACGGGGCTGGAACCTTCGAATCGTGAGATCATGACCTGAGCCGAAATCAAACGCTCAACCGACTAAGCCACCCAGGCGCCCTGTGTATGAGATTATTTAAAGTGAAAAGAGCAGGATATAAAAGGGCACAGATGTAATTTCAGCTATCCGAAACACACACACACACACACACACACACACACACACACACACACACGGACATGCACACACACAGCCCTGAAGGGCATACACATATAGAAACAGTGTAATTCTCAGCATCTGCAGAAAAGACTCACAGTTTTAGTTTTTATACAGACTTAAAGGGTCCAGCAGTGAGTTACAATCTGTAATGTTGCCAAAGTGAAGATTTGAGTCACTGGTACAATCAGGCAGCGAAAAGTGAGTTTCTCAGTGCTGTGTGTGTGGTTTGTGGGGCAAGGCAAATTCTCCAGAGGTACTGAAGAATTTTAGGATTTTCCAAAACTTTTTCAGTATATCTATGTTTAGAATCAAAGGTCAACCATAACGAGGTACTACTTAGACTTGAGTGACTACGAAAGCTTTAGAAGAGTCTTTATATTTTGCTTTTATATTAAAATGTTTTATGCCTGAAATACTTCCTAACTAAGCACACGCAAAAAATTGGAAATAAAGTTTCTAATGGAGATAATACTGAAATATAAATACTGAAAATATTTGTATAGAACTTTCAAGTAATTTACTACTGAATCAAAAGTAATTCGATCCTTCTGTCTTACCTATTCTCATCCCCATTTCACAGATGAGGAAGGTGGACAGTTTACGGAAATTGCCCAAACGCACACATCCAGAAAGCAGCTAAGCCTTGCTTTGACTGGACCTCATGACAGTGTCCCTTCTCCCCAATATTCCATGTAGGGGGGAACAGCTGACCTGGGGGGGGGGCTTGTCCTCTGCCTGGTCCTCTGAAGGAACTCAGCAGTGGCTGGGAAGGTCAGGCTATCATCCTGCAGGTGAGGCTGGGGAGCAGTGATGGAGTCCCCATCACTAGCCAGCTGGATCTCCCTTGGCAGGAGGGGGAATGGCTTCTCCAAAACAGCACAGGGTGGAGCACTCACTCTGTCCTGGCACACCATGAAACAAGAAGTCCATATTCTGCCCTCTGTCCCACTGAGTGACTTACCTGTAACAATGGCTGCCAGCAAGGCGTGGGGCTGTAACTGACCTGGACTCTCTCCTTGCACCCCTCCTCTATCCTTCACTTCCTTACGTATGTGTTTAGAAGTTTTCAGTAGGTAGTATTGGCAGAAAAAATACAGAACGCCTACTTCAACTTGAATCTCAGCTAGGCAATAATTTTTTCTTTTAGCCTAAATATATCCCAAGTGTTGCAAGGAACATACATGGAACACAGGCCAAAATATGATTAGCTATTTACCTGAAATTTAAATTGAATTGGCATCATATATTTTTCTTTGCTAAATCTGGTAACCCCAGCAAGAGAGGCAGAAGGGATCTTGAAGCTGGGAGGCAGTGTGCTGCATGCAGAGCAAAGGGCACTGCCGGGCTGGGTGGTATTGGTCAGGGTGCTCCCTCTGAGCGCCCTCAGTCTGGTCTGGCTTTGGCATTAGACACACCAGGGTTCGAATTTAGGCTCTGTCACTTAGGTCTGTGACTTTGGGTGTTTCTTGGAGACAAAATGTCATGGAAAACAAAATGGGTTTCCTCCTCTTCACTTGCCATATCTCTGAGTACTGGATTAAATAAAGCTGGAAGAGAGATGAACTTCCTGGCCTGGAAAAATATGTATCTTAAGTAGCAACAGGCATGCTAAGAGGTTACCCAGAGAACATCTGGGGGTCTGGGGAGGTCATGGGATTGGGTTCATGCGTGGACACAGCACACCCCCCCCCCCTCAGGATGGCAGTTATGCCTACCACATGTGTCCCTGGTTGCTCAGTCAAACCCATGGGTAAGCTACAAAGATCCCAGGAGGGGCACCCTCAGTGGTCACATGCACACAGGGAGTGAGTGCCTCTGATGGCACCACATGGTGAACACTGGCTGTTCATCAGCCTCAGCAACGATGCTCTCGAGAGGCGGAAGCAGGCCTTCAACACCCAGCTCTGTTGGCAAACCCATGCTTCCTCAGCAGTCCGGTAACACACCCAAGGCTGTTTGCCCAGCTCTGTTGACAGTCTGTTCCCATGTGTCCCCAAGGAGCTCTCCACCCATTAGAATCCATCGAGGCTCAAGACTCCTAAGGCTCAGAGGCCATTTTAGAGCCAAGCCCCCAAGCCCCCCCCCCCCGCCCAGGGTTGCCCTGCAGGACCTACTGGGCTCAGAATCAAACCTGGGGAAAGCCACTTCTGCTCAGAGGCCCCTCTTCCTGGGTGGAACAAGGGGTTTGAAGGACAAGTACACTTGGCCCTTGAACAACACAGATTTGGACTGTGCAGGCCCACTTACACAGGGATTTTTTTTTTTCGATACAGTACAGTGCCATACATGTATTTTCTCTTGTGATTTTTAAAAATTTTTTAAATGCTTATTCATTTTTTGAGAGTGCGTGCATGCTCAAGAGTGGGGGAGGAGCAGAGAGAGAGGGAGACACAGAATCTGAAGCAGGTTCCAGGCTCCAAGCTGTCAGCATGAAGCTCGACGCGGGGTTCAAACCCATGAACCACGAGATGATGACCTGAGCTGAAGTTGGACGCTTAACAGACTGAGCCACACAAGGCGCCCCTCTCTTGTGACTTTCTTAATATTCTTTTCTTTTCTCTAGCTTACTTCATTGTAAGGATACAGTATATAACACATACAACATACAAAGTATGTGTTAATCGACTATGTTATTGATAAGGCTTCCTGTGGATAGTAGGCTAGTAAGTTTTGGGGGACTCAAAAGTTATATATGGATTTTCAACTGCATGGGGGTTAGCACCCCTCACTCCTGGGTTATTTAAGGGGCAATTATCATTCCAGTCCCTTCTAATGTGGACAGTGCATGATGCTGTCTGGCCTTGCATGTGTAGGAAATAAAACGTACAAACCAATCCACACACAGCCTTGACAGAGGCCCAGAGCAGGTGGGCCTATCTGGCAGGGGCTCCCTGGCTTTGTCCCTTTAGAAGTTAAGCATGGGATGTCCCCTTTTCATGGGATCACTGCCCACCATATTTATCTTTCCAAACCTCCTTGGGGGTGGCAGGTAAAAGTGACTCAGTTTCAGGGCTGCAGGCAGCAGATGTTTTCCTTCAACAGGAAACATGGAGGGGTGTTTTCCTTGACTCTGATTAAAGCTCCTGTTGCCTCAGGGGTTTTCACAGAGCTGCACACACAGATGGTATCATCATCCTGACCCTACAGACCCCCACAACAGCACCCTCCCTGCACTGACATGTGAGATGAAAGGTGCAAAATTAAGCCTCTCTCCCGTTGCTCTGGCTTGCTGTGTGTGTGTGTGTGTGTGTGTGTGTGTGTGTGTGTGTGTGTGTGTGGCGGGGGGTGGGGGTCTCCTGTTGCTCTGGCTTGCTCTGGGGGTGGGTGTGGGGAGATATGCCCCAAGACTTCTGGGCCGGGGGTGGGAATCTTGCAAATTGACTCCTTTTTTTAAAAAGAACTGTAGTGTGGGACATCATATAGTGAATGCATCTGGAAAGAGTGAAACCACTGTCTTCCTGATATGGGCCGCTTTGTAACTTTGGATTTTTGTGTCTTGAATTTTGTGAAGAGGGTCTGGTGGGAGCTTGCCTTTCTCTGGAGCAAGAGGACCCTGCAGATAACATCAGCACACCTACGCCTGAGTGTCCACAGGACCCTGACTGGTTGAAACACCTGCTTCCCAGTCTTCATTACCTAGTCTATAACATGAATGCCTGACCCCTTGAAGAAGAGTGCCACAGTGGACAAGGCAACTTTGGAATCAGAGATACCCAGGTTCAATTCCCAGCTCTGACACTCAGTGCTGTGGTACCTGAGGTAAGTAGTTAACATGTTTCAGTCTCAGTTTCTTTATCTATAAAATGGGGGAGGACAATATCTCATACAGCTGCTGTCAGAATTAAATGAGATTGAAATCTATAAAATCTGTTAAAATCTATAAAGGCTATGAAAATCTATAAAGACCTGGCACATTGCAGATACTGGTACTGGTCTAACTGCACGGGGTGGGAACTGCTTTCTCTCACCTCATGCTGTGGGGGCAGCGCCTCCTCTCACCTTGTGTTTCCCCCTCTCAGCGGGAGATACTCTGGTCCTTCCTGACAGGAATAGGCAGACCCAGGGGAAGCTCTCTCACTTCCACACCCAGAGGGAGAAGTGATTCAGAGTCCTAAAGCCTCAGGGGGAGAAGCAGACACTTGGTGGAGATGTAACACATTAGCCATTAAAATGATCAATTAGGTGGCAGTATTGAAACACTGACAAGTAGAATATTCCACCCACGCCTGGCTCTCATTTATCTTCCTCATGCCTAGCCAGTGCCTGACACCTACTCAACATTCAATAAACTCTTGCTAAGTAAGTAGAGAGAAAGTGTTCATGAAATACCATTCATTGAAAAAATCAGAACAAAATTATAGGCACATTACTCCATCTATGTTTATGCATAGACAGATACTGGAAAGAAACATAGATGTAGCATTGTGGGAGAAATGTCATTTCTGTTTTAAGATTTTGAATAATGTGTTCAAGTGACCTTAGTAATAAAAATTCTAAAAATCAAGAAATGACCTTTGCTTACAAAGCAGCAGGAAGCCAGGCAGGCAGCTGTGGTATGGGAAGAGGAGGGCAGATACAGATTAGGATCCCTGCCTTGTCACTCCTAGCAGATCTTTGTGGGCAAATTAATTTCTCCGGGTTGTCAAGCTTAAACAGGGTGGTCTGTGAAAAGCTGCCTGGCCATGATTTACTCATAGTTTCCTGCCATCTCTTCTGGTGGGTTTATTACAAGCTGGGGCTCTAGATTTTAGCACATCATTGCAAGGGTGTTGGAACTTTAATGACACAGGACCTTATGCATGTGCTACAGGCGACTGACACCCTTCCAGGGGATACAGAGGTCTTAGGATCAGACTCAATGCTGCTTGGAGCGGGTTCTTAGGAGACAGTGAGTAAAGGTCTCAATTAAATCCAGTTGGAGTGGCATCTGGGTGGTTCAGTCAGTTTAAACGTCTGACTTCAGCTCAGGTCATGATCTTGTGGTCTGTGTGTTTGAGCCCCACGTCGGGCTCTGCGCTGACAGCCCAGAGCCTGGAGCCTGCTTCAGATTCTGTGTCTCCCTCTCTCTCTGCCCCTCCCCTGCTCGTGTTCTGTGTCTCTCTCCCTCAAAAAAATAAACATTAAAAAAATTTAAATCCAGTGGGAACACAGCAGGAAGTATTGGATGGGAAGAACAATTAAAACTTTGCTACACTTGGGGCACCTGGGTGGCTCGGTTGGTTGAGCGTCCAACTTGGGCTCAGGTCATGATCTCGTGGTTCGTGGGTTCAGGCCCCACATCGGGCTCTGTGCAGACAGCTCAGAGCTCAGAGCCTGGAGCCTACTTCCAATTCTGTGTTTCCCTCTCTCTCTGCCCCTCCCCCACATGCACTCTGTCTCTCTCTCCCTCTCAAAAATAAAGAAAACTAATAAAATTTTTTTTTTAAAGTTCGCTACACTCATCCATGCCTACATGATTCCATGCATGTTGAGACCAAAGGACAATTTCAGCAAAACCCAGGCACCTGGTCTAGGAAAGAGAACCACACACAGCATACAGCAGACCTTGAGGACTGGTCTTATGGAGCAACTCTAAGGCTTGTGTCTCCATCCTGCCTCCTGTCTCCGAGGCTGGAGGGGAGGCATGTGGAGAAGAGCTTTAGAGGTAGAACACTCAAAAACCTTCTGGTTCAGTTCCTCATTGTACCAGAATGGGTGCAGGGACTCACCTGGCTGTCAGTGATGCAGGACCAGGGTCCTTGCTTCCCACTTCCCTTGTCCTCCTTCACCTCCCATGCCCCACGATTTCCCAGCTCTTAGCAAGGTCTGCCTAGCTGTCCTCTCCTTTGATTCCACCTGTCGATGAAGCCCAAATAAGCATCATTCCTTGCTAGGAGGTACAAGTGCTCATACGTGTTTAGAAATGGGGGTAGAGATGCTTGAGTGGCTCAGTTGGTTAAGTGTCTGACTCTTGATGTTGGCTCAGGTCATGGGATCAAGCCCTATATAGGGCTCTACACTGAGCACAGAGCCTGCTTGGGATTCTCTCTCTCTGTCCCTCCCTCCCTCCCTGTCTCAAAATAAATAAACATTAAAAAATAAAAAAGCAATGGGGATGTACAGTGTACAGGGAGGAGGAAGGCCATGCAAAGACTCGTGGCAAGTATCTTGAGAAAGATCACTGCACAATCCAAGTAAGTATAACGTTTTTGACAGTATGAATCAAGAATCTAAAAAATCACCACTCCCCTTGCCTCAATATTTCCATTTCTAGGAAATTATCCTAACTATATAATCACACCTAGAAACAAAGACTGATCTGCAAAAATGGGCTCAGAGTAAATTTATATTTGCAAACAAACTAGAAGCAACCTGGGTGTCCATCTGTGGAAGGTTTCCGATGCAAAATTTAATATAAACCCAAGTTTGTTTTTATAAATGCTTTGGTGGGGAAAAGCCTGGAAGGAAATACACCAAAACATAAACCATGATTAGTACTGGTTGTGTGACTGATATTTTATTTTATATTTAACACTTCTGATTTTCTCAAATTTTTTCCAATTTTTTAAAATACTTATTTTTTTTTGAAGAGCGCAAGCAAGGGAGGGGCAGAGAGAAGGGGACAGAGGATTCAAAGTGGGCTCAGCGCTGACAGGCTGACAGCAGTGAGCCTGATGGGGGACTCAAACTCCTGAGTTGCAAGATCATGACTTGAGCCGAAGTCAGACGCTCAACTGAGCCACCCAGGCACCCTAATTTTTTCCAATTTTTAAAAGATGAATTTGCACTGATTTTAAACTCAGAGATGAGGGTCACTAAGAAGGAATTCTTGAGTAATTTTTTGTCTTTCCTGACACAGAGACCCAGAGTGGAGCCTGCAGACACGCACAAACACCACTTCCCAGGGTGGTCCCCGTGGACCCTGCCCCTCAAAGGCACCCCCCACCCCACCCCAGCTGCCACCTTCTGGCCCCAGGGCTCCAGTTCAGGGTGGCGTGTTACCTCATTGTTGGTGCCGACGTCCAGCAGGACTGGGAGGCACTGCTGCGGGCTGACCCCTCCGCATGCTGTGTACAGGGCCAGCTTGCCCACGGGGATGCCCATGCCGTAGCAGCCCAGATCGCCTAGGCCCAGGATGCGCTCCCCATCAGTTACCACCACGGCCTGGAAACAAAACAATCGGGAAGCGCCTCTCATGACAAAGTGCTCATCTTATCAACCCTTGCACACGTCAGGCCCGTCAAATGGACACCCACCTCCTCTGCTGCGGAACAAAACCGCCTGTCTGTGGAAAGGCCAAGGGATTCATTCAGCTGCAGGTAGGCTTTCTTCTTCCCGTGCCCTCCCCTTCCTGGCAGGCTGGTGAGAAACCCCACTGAGCTAACACCTTGCCCTGCTCTGAGGTTTGGGACGGGGACTGAAGAAACAGCTGGAGGGAAATCACATCTAGGTGCTCCCCCTCAAAGAAACTAAGCAGATCTTCTCAGCTTGGGATCTGGGGGCAGGGAAGGAAGGACATAATGAACAGAGACAATGAAAAACAGGTGTTCATGCCACTGCCACCAGCCCCCAGTATAGAGACCAATGAAGTCTCTCAGACCTGCTCCTAGGGTGTAATAAACCCACCCTGCACAGGGCAGGGCTCCTATGACAGCTGCTGGGGTCACTACTCCACACGAAACCAGGAGGATTCTAGACATGTACTGGGATTCGTGTTCTGGGAAATATTCACTGAAGGCATCCTAGGTGCCAGACACGGTGCTGGTTCAGGACTTCCTTGCTGTTAACTAACAGATGCCGATGAAGCTGATGGTAACTGAAATTATTGTGATTATGATAGATATTCACTTATTCATTCCTTTAGCACATATTTACACAACACCCACTTCGCAGACACTATGCCAGATCCTGGGGGAAGGAGCGTCAGTTTGTGCTTTTGTAATAACAAGTATGTACGGACTCAGACCTTCAAGAACTAAGGGGCAAAACAAGAGATGAAATATATGTATTTATAATTAACGAGTCTGGAAGGAAAGTGGGTACAGCATAAACAGCATGAGGGCAGCAGAGACAGAGAAGGGAGAGTCACTTTCTGTAGGGCAACCCTTCATGGGTGAAGGGACACATGTGCCACACCTGACACAGGAGAAGACTGTCTGCAGGGGGTGCAGCTGGGGAGGAAGGCGCTTGATACAAGAGGAAATCAGGATCCAGGATAGAGATGGGGAGGGGGTGGGCTATGTGTGGGGAACAAGGAGATGCCGGTCCTATGAAAGCACAGAACAAAATGCCAGGCAGGAGTCAGACTGTGAAAGCCACAGGGATCCCCTCAGGGTGACAATGAAGTTGTCTATAGGTCACCTCCACCTGCTATCACTCCTCTGTCTTGAAATGAGTTAAGTTTATGAGGCCACCCATCCCTCCTCTGGAGCCTGGCTTTGGCCAGGTCTTAGGACCAGCTCTGAGCTATGGAGGTCCTGGTGCCCCAAGCATGGTGCTCATGGGCACCACAGGGCTCAGTTCACTCCATGCAGGTACAACTCCAGCCCTGGGAATCAAGAGATGAAGACCCATACTTGCCCTGGAAGAGTTTATGATCTGGTACCCAAGGGGTCCATGACAACTTATCATTTCTGTTTCTCTAGCTCTCTTAAGTGTGAGCGTGCACATGGGCTGGTGCTGCCTTTTGGTAGAAACAGGTGTAGGGATTCTTTTTTTTTTTTTTTTTTTAAAGAGAAAGAGAGGCACAGAGACAGAGAATCCCAAGGAGGCTGCACCCTCAGCATGGAGGCCGACATGGGGCTCAATCCCACGACCCTGGGATTGTGACCTGAGCCAAAATCAAGAGTCAGAAGTTCAAATGACTGAGCCACCCAGGTGCCCCAGGGATAGGGATTCTTAAAAACACTCCTCCTCTTCTGAAAAGGGGACTCACAGGGTCGTGGTACAAGAGACCCATGAAGATTATGATATTCCCCCTCAGACTGCTCTACTGCCTCTATGGAGAATGTTCTCAACCCACATGTCACCTGATTCTCTCCACAGCCCTGGCAGGTAGGTGAGTCTGAGACTGTTAGCCCATTTCACAGGTGAGTAAACAGAAGCTCTAAGACCTTCATGTTTGATACGTATTTGTTACGTATCAGCCAGATGCCAGGCACTGGACTGGATGTTTGCACATTGGGTATCTTAGGGAAGTTTAGATGACTTACTAAAGTCACTTTGTGCATGTGGCAGGGCAGGATCCTAATTAGGGTTTGGGTTCCTGGTTCAGGGCTCCTTCTACCACATTTCAGTTGGCAGAAGCACCATTAAAGCACATGTGTTCTTGGTAAAGTTCTGCCCTGCCTCTTTGCCACCCTCCCCACAGCCCGCCTCTGACCTCCCCCTTGCAGCTCTCTCTGGTGAAGCCTGTGCCTTCGTCTGAAGGGTGCCCACACTCTGGGAATCTCCCATCTCTCCTAATCCAAGCTTCCTTATCCTGATTCCCACTGTCTAAGAATTTCTCTCCGTTGAGGGGCAGTGAGTTAAACAGAGGAAGTCAGTGACTACTCCAGGGTGTTATCCCTACAACTCTGGGGTCTTTCAATGGCAACGGGGCTCCTGAAATGTTCAAGGGCACTCCACTGCACGCCCACCTCCTCTGAGGGCATGTCTCGCTCCACTTGTCACCCACTCTCAACCCCACTGTGAGAATGGCTGGGTTACTGCATCAGCTTCAAGCCACACTCATCTTCCTTCCAATCTCTCCTCCCAACCAATGCCAGATTCACTGTATCAGAAGCCCATTTTCATTATGCCATTCCTAGCTTCAAAGACCTTTAATGGCTTCTAACAGTCCAAAGAATAGAGTCCAAAACGTTTAACTCTTTAATGACCTGAACCCAATATATGTTCTGACTTATCTCCTGCTACGCATCTGCACACAAGCTCTTCCTCCAGCCAGACTGGCCTCCTCATTCCTCCCAGACATGCTCTGAACTCACCTATAATCTCCTCCCTCTCAGCCCCTATGCTCCTTCTCTTTTTCCAGCATGCAAACGCTGCCCACGACAATCTAATGTGATTTCTCCTAGCACTTCTTATAGCTACTGCACAGGTAGCCTGCTCGTCCTCCTTGTCTGTCTGCCTGCCTTCCACAAACATTGATTAAGCACCTACTGCTTGCCAATCCTTGCATAGGGTGCTACTTTAACATTTTAAAAAATGCACATTTTATCTCACCAAACAACCTAAAGGTTAATGGCAGGGGTTCTGGAGTCTGATAACCAGTATTTAAATCTAGGCTTCTTGATAATGTACCATATGTAAACTTGGGTAAACAGATAATTTTTCTGAGTTTTAATTTTCCATAAAATAGGGATAATAATCATACCTCACTCATCAGATTGTTGTAAAGATGAAATAACAGTTTCATTTTCACCAGGTGCGTTGGGTAAGTGATCAATAAATGGTTGCTTCTCTTATGATTACCATGGTGGTTATTATTTGGGGCAAAGATCCCATATTAAATTTTTAATTGTTTTATTTCTTTCTAGTTCAGCATTATCACAGAAAGGCCATTCAGTAACTATCTGTTAAATGAGTGATTGAAATGGAAACCAAGCGGAGATGCAGTGGCTAATGGCTGAGAAAGTCAGCCATGCAAAACTTGTGGTTTCTGCTGTCATTTTTTATTTTTTTTAATTCAAGTTAGCTAACATACAGTGTAGTCCTGGCTTCAGAAGTAGAACCCAGTGATTCATCTCTTACATAGGACACCTAGTGCTTATCCCAAAAAGTGTCATTCTTAATGCCCATGTACAGCTGGCTATCTGTTGGACATTGCCACTTGGATGTCCAATAGTCCTCCCAAACTCTTGAGTCCCTAACCAAATGACTCTGCTTTTCCCTTTTACTCTTCTAAACCTTTCACTTCTGCTGCCTTCTTGCCCTTCATTACCTTTATCTCCCAAGGTCAAAACTGTCTTGTCTCCTTCAGCCACAGCCAATTGGTTACCAAGTTCTGCTGATTTGATTTGCTCCTTGTTTTTCCATTTGTTCCATGAACTTTACTTTCACTGCCACTTGCCTTAGGTCAGCCCATCCATCTCATCAACCACTGTAGTGGTCTCCTGACTGGTCTCTCCACTCTTGGGATTCCCCCTGCTCCACTGCAGGTCTCTAAAGCACACCCAGATTTGTCACTTTCTTACCCTAAACCTCCAGGGGCTCTCGATGCCTGTAAAACAAAGCTCAAACATCTTTGACTGGCATTTAAGGCCTTCCATGGTCCAGGTCCAATCTACTCTTTGAATTTCTTCTTTATCCAAATAGAGTAATTCTAACCTTGATAAGGTTTGTACTTTCCTGACTACATGCCATTTTACCCCCTCAATCCCTATGATCTCCCTGATCCACATCCTACCATCCTGTGTGCTTTAAGGAGCTGTACACAAGTCACCTTCCTCCATGATGTTCTCCCCTTCCAGAAGTCATCACTCCCTCCTCTAGCTTGTCTTGAGGGCAAATAATGGGACTTGTCATCTTTGATTCTTCAGCACTGTGCTTGGTGCCTGCAGTGTGATATGAACTGAATAAACAGTGGCCAATGTGACAGATCTAACATAGAAAGCAAAAGATCTCCAAAGGGCTAATTCAGACCTTTTGTGTGAATGAATGAGTTGGGAGAGGAGATACTGGATCCTATTTTTCATGACATCAATGGAGCTGATGCCAAGGGCCACTAGTGCAGTAGAGGCCAAAAGTCTGAGAACAAATCTGAGTAGCACTGTGGAGTTTTAGAGTCCAGCAATAACTATGTGAACTACAGGATCACAGTTTCCGTGTTTGGATGGCATGTGCAACTCCTAATTCTTCTTACTTCAGATGACTAGGGGGAGGGTGGGCCACATTCTTCCTCTGTCCACTTAGCTTGGACATACAGCATTTTCTGACTTATTGTCCATGTCCCTTAGTGTAGGTGGACCCAATGGGGCCGACCTCAGACTGCCCTGAGGGTCATGACTCCTTGCTTGCTGTAGCCCTGCTTTCCCTGGACTTGTAGCTATGTCATGGGCTGCCCACAGCCCTGTGTATGCATCCCTCTCCTTCCTCCTTCCCTCTCGTCCTTCCTTTTCTCCTCTTCCTCCTCCTCCTCCTCCTCCCCCCTCGCCACCTACTATCCACAACATAAATGATGCACAGTCTGCAGTTTCAATTCTTGGTTCCACCCTTCACAAACAACCTAACCTCTCAGCTTCCTTGTCTCTACCATAGGGATAATAATAATCCCTACCACTTACAAGTCATGAGGAGAAGTCTGTGGTAATCTACATAAAGCACTTGGCAGAGCTGTGTGAGGTGGATATAGGGATGAGCTGCCCACATCTCCCTTTCAGGACTGAAGGAGTGATTCCCTTAGCCGTACCCTCAGCTGTCAGCCCGCTTTGAGAATTTCCTTGACTGAAGAGAGCCACCTTGCCCAAAGTCACACCCTGTTCCAAAGGGTAGCAGTCCACAACCAATGACTGGTGGATGCAGGGCTACAAAGGTCTGGCTCCCCTGCCTCAAGTTGGTTTGACTTTGAAGGACGACCCCAGCTACAGAGGCTCCTCATGGGCTCAGCTGAGTCTTCCTTGAGACCTCACCCAGCTCAGCCTCTCTCTGGGCTTTCTCCTGCTTCCTTCCCTTCTAGAGGTGTTGACCCCAAGAGCACTCCCTGATATGCTGATATCTGTCTCAGAGAATGTTTCCCAGGAAACCTACCTTCTGACATTGAGGAGGGAGTGGGCCTGTGCATTACAGGCGGGCACTTGGTGCCAGCACCTCATAAGTTTGTCTGCCCACGTGGAAGGGGCCGCTCCTGTGCCCAGCCACCTCTAAGCACCTCCCCCCGGAAGCTGCTGGGATTGGGATGAGGGAGAGATTTAGGAGCTTGGGAAAGCTGTGGGGAGGAGGGCTGTTCTCAGCCGAGACTTCCTCAGGCTCAAGGCAGTGGCCACTGTGGGAAAGAGTCAGAAAAGCAGTTCTCACTCCTCTTTGTGATTTACGCTGGACAGCTCTGGGCAGCCTGGCCCGTCCCCTCCTCCCTGAACAAGAGGGGCCCACAAAACTTCATGGCCTCCGCAGCCCTGGGCTTTGGCCTCACTTCCCTCCCAGCCTACTTCTCCTGTACCTGTCTGCAGTCCTGCTTTCTGGCTGGGAAACCAAGGAAAGTCATCCTTTGTCTTCTGAGTTCCTCTGGACCACACCTCCCCTCCAGCCCAGAGGCCAACAGCATCAGGGTCTAAAGATACCTGTGCCTTGGAAAACCACCTCCTGGGCTCAGCAGCTGGGGGAGAGGAGGCTCAGCTTCAGGGCTCTGTGGGCATCAACACCTTTCATGGCTGACCATGGGCAAGTCACAGCACCTCAGCTTGCTCACCTGAGGAACGACACACCCCAACCCATTCTTCAAGGACCCACCTTGGAGGTGTTCATGGCACACCTTCCTTCCTCCACTCTCATCACAGTGGCTGAGAGAACCAAAGGAAGTAATGATGGGGAATCTGCACCAGCCCCCAAGTACCATGGAAGGGTATTCCCGGCCTAGGGAGGGAGACCTTCATCTCCTCTTTTTTGTCTTATGAAATGTTTATTTTTGAGAGAGAGAGAGAGAGAGAGAGTGCACGCATGCGTGAGTGAAGGAGGGGCAGAGAGAAGGGGACAGAGGATCTGAAGTAGGCTCTGCACTGTCGCACAGAGCCCAACATGGGGCTCAAACTCACAAACCTCAAGATCATGACCTGAAGTCGGATGCTCAACCAACTGAGACACCCAGGTGTCTCTCACTCCTCTTTAAGGCAACTGGAGAAAACACACCAGCAAACAAGAAAGACTAGGAGTTGGAACATTCTGAACCTTTGAAAGGGCAGCCTTAGGAGTGGCGGGGGCGGGGCGGGGTGGGGGGGCGGAGGATCCTCCAGGAAAAGACTGGTGGGGCAGGCCAGAGGCTGGGGTAAGCCGGGGAGCAGCCTGATCAGTCCTAATTGACTTATTTACAAACTATGGACCCAATATTTAGCCCAGCTATGGGCTCCTGGTTTTTCTAGAGAAAGCCAGAAATCCAAGTTTCTATGTTTCCTTTCTCAAATGAAGTCTCCCGATTTTAAAATATTGCCTACCAATTCAAAAATTTGAAAAATCACTGAAGGCCAAGTCAAACATGTCTAGGGGCCAGATTGGCCGGCTGCCCCTTTGTGGCCTGGGATCTGCAGGTAACACAGCCTCCTCCTTGGCTGCTCTCAAGGCCTCTGCAGTCTTTCCCCTGCCATGCTTTGCCCTACTTCCAGCAATGACCACAACCATTTGAGTGCCTTTCAGTGTTGTACAGACTCTATGGTTAGTCCTCACAAGAAGAAAACAAAGATCAGAGAGCTTATCTACACATACGGCAAGTAAAGGGCAGATTCAAGATGTCTGACCACAAAGCCAGAGCTGATTCTTCTGTAGAGTTACCAGGGACTGATCTCGGGGTTTCTCCCAAGTGAGACAGACAGAAAGGGTGGAGGGGAGGAGCTGGCCCCAGCCATTCACTTGTCCCCTCTAAGCTACTACAGGGGTAGTGGTCAGCCAGTCAGCACATTTGATTCTCTGTCTCTGGGCTCCTCTCTTGGGCAGCACACAGTCTACTGCAGTTGTTTCTGGGTCAGTCCCTCCAACTAGACTTTGAGCTCCTTGAGTTTGGGCCTGTATACCTTCTTTATCCCAGAAACTACAGGGAAATCATATAGATGTTTACCATGTGATAGACGGAAGCAACCAAATTAGATGCACCGGTCCAGATCTGCCCATGGAACCTCTGCTTGCCCTAGAGGCTTCAGATGTCTCCGTCTACGGTCTGCTCCAGTCCCACCCCATCTGGGGTGACCTAAAGCTCCGTTTCTCTTCCTCTAAAATCACAAAAGTTGCTGTCTCCAACTCTCTGGTAGTTAGCGCTTAGTCCTTAGAAGGGCCTCAAACTATGTTTGTTGAAGTCAACGAGTATTTTTTTTAAGTTGTGCCCTGACCAAAGGAGCAAAGAGAACCAGAAATCCAGTCCACGAGCCCCTCACCAAGCCTCTGCCAGCCCGGGGGAACAGGCACCTTCTTCTTACTGTTTAAGAGGGGATGGCTTTTTGTCATTCTTTTGAATTCCTCGTAGCTTGCACGAAGGCACGGCGCGTGCTGGTGGAGACCCCATTTCTCTGCTCCTGGCACAGTGCCTGGTACACGGAAGGCCCTCATCATGTCCGCTGAGTTCATTCACCTCAGCAGGCATCTACTGCATGCCTCCTATGTACAAGGTTTCACCACGGCTGAACCTCCTAGGAAGGTAGACAGATTCGTCTGCTGACATCAGCAGCATGTCTGCACAGGGCAGGCTGGAGTTAACTTCCCATCCAGTGAGCTGGCTTCCCTTAACATGGTTCAGATTTTATTATAGCTTCACTAGACACACCCTAGGAACTTGCTTCTTCTGGGATGGAGACCAAAACCCTCAGGGCCAAGGCCTGCATATAATTGGAGTCTAAGCAGATAAGCGGGGAAGAGAAGCACAGGGCAAAATCACACCCAGACAGAGACGTATGAAATGAGCTCTTCACCGTGGCCAGGACTGAAGTCCCAGGGTCCTGGCCGTGGCTCGGCCTGGCTCCCAAGAGCCAAGGTCCTGGCCTCCATGCTCTGGTTCTGAATGCTACCACTCCCAGAGAGGGCCAGAAGTGGGTGGAATGCAAAGAGAAGTGTGCAGAAAGAAGCTGTACTCAGTGCCTAGTGCAGAGAGGTGGGAGTCGTTCAGGGAACTGGCAGGAACAGGGAGGGAGGGTCTGGGAGGAAGCAATGCTGGGGTGCCTCAGCCTCCCAGTCCAGCAGGGCGGTGCTGGCATCACCCTGAGAGGTATTTACACTGTGCTCAGTCAGCTCTAGCCCCTCCCCAGCTTGTGGGCCAGAACTACCCTCATGAAGCAACTAGCAGATGTTCTGCATTTTTGCTTCGCATGTTTCATCTGCAGAAGCGACATGATCTTTTTTTTTTAATGTTTATTTATTTATTTTGAGAGAGAGGAGAGAACTCGAGCAGGGGAGGGGCAGAGAGAGAGAGGGAAAGAGAATCCTAAGCAGGCCTCACGCTGTCACTGCATAGCCTGATGCGGGACTCGAACTCATGAACCATGAGATCATGACCTGAGCTGAAATCAAAGAGTTGGGATGCTTAACCGACTGAGCCACCTGGGTGCCCCAAAAGTAACAATGATGTTAAATGTGAAAGCCCCCCGTGCTCTTCCACAAAAGTCCCTATGGCAGGAGGAGATCTGGGCATGTAGCCAGAAGCTAACAAGTTCCTACAAAGCTTCATGTCTTACATTTTAAAACCAACACAAAGTGTGCATTCTATATTATATCCTGCTTATGATATAAATATGTTTTCCACTTAGATATTTTTCAGTAAAACTGATATTCCAGGAAGAAGGTTTATTTTGTCACTCCATATGTATCACCTCCACTAACTGCATACACCCAGGCATGAAGGTACTGTTCATCATAAGCTTTTCCTCTTGTTGAAGAATATCCTCATCCCATGTCCTCTCTCCAAAGCCTACGTGGCCAAACTCTACCCCTCAATTCAGGGCCCTGCTCCAATGTCACTTCTCCCATGAAGTCTTTCTAAATTCCCCTTAGGCTAGAAGTAATCTCTGCCCTCAACCCTCAGCTCTCTCTGTGTGCTTCCTTTACCTCTGATCAGGTTCCTTGTTAGTCTTTTGTATCTCTGTCTTATTTTCCTCGTGAAAAGTCAGCTAGCGGAGAAGTTCTGATTTCTCCCCAAATCCACCATGGAAACTGGCAGTGTATATTTGGTAGGTACTCAATACATGCTGAACATGTCTTCAGACTACTACTGCTACTACCACTGATGATGATGATGATAAGGGCAATTTCACATGGCTGGGGGTCAATGTAAACCTCTGCTCCATGGTGCGCTTATGCTTGGCTCTCACCGGCCTGTGCTCTGGGTCTGGGAAAGCCTTTGGTGTTGCAGTGGCTCATTTTCTAGCTGGGGATGCCTCTGGTCCCAGTTGAAAGGACTCACCCAACAACAGAACAGTAGCAAAGAAAATGGGACCATACCTTAATATTGTCTTCTGGCCAAGAGTTCAGCATTGTTGCAAGGTGGCCCTTGTCATGAATGGTGATAAACAGCCCCCTAGGAAAAACAAAACAGGTACACACAGAGAAACCAGCCAGTCAGATTACGAACAGAACAAAGACCACAATACTGTCTATCACTGCATCATTTAATTTTTCCCCACAGACCTGGGCAAAGGCAACCTCTAAATTGCCTGCCCTGCCCTGGCCTTACTCCAGTGTCTCCTCTCCATAAGGCAAGGAGTCCACGGGGCCAAGTGCTGTGCCCTCCTGGGGCCTGTGTTCTCCAGAGACTGCCCCTCCCTTCTGCCCTGTAGACCAGGCACAAAGGACCCCAGAATTCTCTGAGGGACCCAAAGCTGCTTCAGGAAACTGTGTCGACCTCTTCTCTGAGTCCTCCTTTGAGTACAGCCCACACCACAGTGGGCAGACCCCCACGCCTGGGGCTGTGGTTGGAACATGGACTTGTGGGTTGTGGCATCCAGACACAGGCAGTGGGGGATGGAGCTGGGCAGAGGAGGAGGGGTGGGCTGCCAGATGTGAGACACTTTTCCCTGCAGCACTAGAGCCTGTGACTTCTAAATTCAAACTTGGCCTTCCAGACCAGCATGAAGGTGTATCTGTAAAGGCGGGGGTGTGGGTGGAACATTATTTTACATAACAATTCATTAGCATGATTAAGAACTTCTAAAGTTTAGCCCTCTGTATATGGACCTGAGTCTTTTGCCCTGGGATCGGGGTATGAAGATGGGATAGTTCGTGCCACTTCCTTCTTTCTCTTTTGTCCAAAACACCCAAAAAGACTCCTTTTGCTAATGAAGCACTCACTGTTTTGCCAATGTGAGGAGGCCAGGGAGTTGTGGGAGAACAGCCTCCCCCACTCTCACTGCCCTGGTGAACTCAGAGAAGACTTCCCAACAGTGCTTCATGGCTTCGTGAGATGCTCACATTTTGGATCTGTTATTTAAATCATGCCCTAGTCAACGATGTCAACACCCTGGGCCCTGTTCTTTAGTCTCAGCAGTCTTGTAAAACTCCCAACTGTGGACAAACCTCCTCTCTGCTCCCTGTACGCCTCCACCCAGGCGGCCGAAGGCAGGCGGAGAAAGTCTTACCACAGGACTGAATGGCACTTCCACAAATCCATCACTGTCACCCCCCCCACCGTGGACTCCCAACAGCCGACCGGTCTTTGTTCTTTCAGTGTTTCTCCGGTCAAAATCCACTCTTTCTACTCTTTGCAAAGACCATTTTAACTTCTCTGTTCTCAAACCTCCAACAAACAGCCTCACCTTCCCCCAACACCCCTAGTGACCTCGCCTCTGATGTCACATGAAGCCACAGGATGGCATCTCTGTCAACCTCCCACCACCAAACCTGCAAACTTCTGCATCTGCAGACAGTTCCTTCATTCCTTCTGTTCCAATGAATATTATAAAGTCTTATGCTTAATTACCTCTTCTCTCCTCTGCACTGTCCATTAACTTCCCATCAGCCCCACAATATCCCCAAACCTTTATCGTCTTAGAAACTTCTGTCTTTTGTTAGTGACAGTCTGTTGAACGGACTAAACTTTCTTCAGATAACAATAATAAAACTATTATTTTTTTAAAACGATTATATTATTGTTACAAAGCTTAAGAGTGTATAAAATATACATTTTGAGGCAATGGAGGTTGGCCAAAAGCAGGCAGAAACTGAAAGGGAATTTACCTTTGAAAGCAGGAATTACACCTCTCGAGATTTACGAATTTGCAGCTTCATGTCTGAGGGGAGTCTAGTCTGAAGGCAACTTAGGGCAGCAGAGAGCCTTCCCAGCTCGAGGTGTCAGAGAGGGGAGTTAGGGCTGGTAGAACAGCCAGGAAGTGAAAGGGGGCATTCTGGAAGGGAAGGAGCCACAGAAAGAATGAACTCCCAGGTCTGGGTATAAAACCCGCCCACATCATTAAGCTGCCGACCATCACCTGGGCACACACGAGGGCCTGGTAAAGAAGCCGCAGCTGCGAGCAGCAAAACCCCAACAGAGATTTCAGTTGCTGCCAATCTGGAGAGACAGGGTTTTACACAGAGCTCCTTTAGAATATTCTGCTTACTTTATGCATGTTAGACATTTTCCATCAAAAAAAAAAAAAAAAAAAACTGAAACAAAACAAACCAACAAAGACCACCATGGAACCCCAAACTATTCTTGGCTTCCACGTTCCTTGCCAACACTGTTTCTTCTCTCTCCTCTCTTCCATCACCAAACTTCTTAAAAGCGTGGTCTACACTGGCTGCCGCTGGTTTTTGTCTCCAGCTGCAGCATGCCTTCTCTCACAGTCATGCGGCCAAAGCTGCACTTGCTAAGGCCACCAATGACTTCCATATCCCTGAGTATAACAGGGATTTTCATTCTTCATTGCCATCGGCTTCCCAGTAGCGTCGGACACTTTTACCTACTCCCACCCAACCTTCGGCCTCTGTGACTCTCTCTCTGAGTCTTCCTCTTACCTCTGGCTGCTTGAAGTTCTTCGTCTTTCATGGAGGGCCATCCAGCTATTAGGTGTTATAGTTCCTCAAAAACTTGTACTATTCCACTTTCCTTCCTACCCTTAATACTGTATGTGGCCCAAGGCTTTGGGCCAGTGACGCTCAGATATCCACAGTCCAGAGTTTCTCACCTTTGGTGCTACTGACATCTGGGTTGGAAAATTTTTGCTGTGAGAAGTGAGGTGGCCCTGTGCACTGTAGGGTGTCTGGCAGTATCGCTGGTCTCTACCTACTATGGCAATAGCACCCCCATACTCTGTTGTGACAACCGAAAATATCTCCAGACATTTGTAAATGTCTCCTGGGAGGCAGTGTCACCCCTGGATTTAGAGCCATTGTTCCAGCCCTTTATATTTAACTGTGTGCCTGACACGTCCCTTTGCATGTCTCAAAGGCACTTCAAACTCGGCAGGTCCAAAACCAAGTCTCTGATCCTAATCTCCCACCACTATGACTCAAAGACAGAACAAAACAAAGACCCAAGACAAACCTGATTCTCTTCCCTTCCTCCTTTTCTCAGTGAATATTAACCCCTCACCCCACACTCCCA
Source organism: Panthera onca (assembly GCF_046562875.1). NCBI lineage: Eukaryota > Metazoa > Chordata > Mammalia > Carnivora > Felidae > Panthera > Panthera onca. The sequence goes on from NC_138348.1 coordinate 69,279,010, forward strand.
TCTAGTATATACATCTAATTTAACAATCCCAGTCCCCTGGAATCAATCTTCTCCCCTTTAACATAACCCAACGCCAAGTCCTTCAATTCTACCTTCTATGTAGCTCCTGGTTCATACGCTTCTTTCTACCCTAACATCACCTCCCTGGTCCAGGCTCCTATTCTCTTCCCTAAAGAGAGAGTGGGGTGTCCTTTGGGGCACCGCCTCTTGTGTGTCTCCAATCCACTTTCCATACAGTATAAAGAGAGGGGTTCTTGAAATCAAAGTCTTACTTTGTTATTCCTTGTGCTTGTCTTCCCATGACTCTTGGAATGAAGACCCAAATCCTTAACATGGCCGACCTGCAAGGCCGCGTGGTCTGGCCCTTGCCAACTTATTATCCTTACTTCACTCTCCCGTCATCTGCCACACTGGCCTTCTTTCCATCCCTCCACGTGCCATGATCTTCTTACCCCAGGACTAGTTCACATACTGTTCCCTTGCCGGGCACACCCTGCGCCTCCTCACTCTTTTTATTTTTATTTATTTACTTAAAAATTTTTTTTTAACGTTTATTCATTTTTGAGAGACAGAGTGCAAGTGGGGGAGAGGCAGAGAGAGAGGGAGACAGAGAATCCAAAGCAGGCTCCAGGCTCTGAGCTGTCAGCACAGAGCCCAACGCGGGGCTTGAACTCACGAACCGCGAGATCATGACCTAAGACGAAGTCAGATGCCTAACCGACTGAGCCACCCAGGCGCCCCTCTCCTCACTCTTTGTTTAGTGGATCCTCCTCATTCTCCTGATGACTTCCGAGTCAAAGCCGGAGCTCTCTGTTACACGTTCTCAAAGTGCCATCCCTGCATACACAAACTTCTTACATTCATTTGTGTGGCTGTTTTGTTAATATGCCGCTACCTCCCTAATTAGACCGTAAGCTTCACTGGGGCAAGGTGAACATTTATTTTGTTGTTGTTGACTACTGTACATCCAGGCTTAGTCCATAATAGATGCTCAACACCTGCTTTGCGAATCAATGGAGTGAGCAAGTGAACCTGAGAATGGCTGGAGGTTGAGGGATGAGAATGAAAGGTGCCGAATAAAGTTGGAGAGAAGAAAATTTTTATGCATGTGGGGTTGTTTCATGCACCAGGGATCACTAAGGCTGGGTGGGGCTGGGCTGGGTTAGACTGTGCCCTGTGGCTTAGACCAGGGGAATGCACATATGAAAGTGGGTGGACACGCTGGGGAAGAAGAAAACCCCAGAGTCTAAGACTTGGGGGATGCAGGGCTCCTTCCATCACATTGATGGAGGGCAATGTGGGTGTTGGAATGACCTTATTCACAAGGTTTGAGAGCAAGTTCCAGCATTTGCTGTGCCATTTTGAAATGACCAAGGGGCACTCAGTCATATCAATCAAGATGAAAACGAGGCATTGGATTGGCTTCTTGGAAGTTGTTTTTATGAATGATCTCCAGGAAATGTGAGTTTGGAAAATCGCACTATGTTCATAATAATGAACTTCAAGGAATGACCTGTATGAGAAAAGCAGCCACACATGGGCCTCCTGAAGTTTAACTAGGGGTACTTGCCTAGTGGCAGTAGAAGGGTAAATGGATCAAGGTGAGTACATAAGCCCAGAACTTTTAAAGAACCACCTTCTCCACCTCCCAAACCAGCCACTGCTCTGAGGCCAGGCCTGAGGAGGTCTTATTAGGGGTGTATTTCTGCTAGTTTTTACTTCCCCACAGTTGTACTTCTAATATCCATAAGTGATTTCCCCCCTGGGGTTGTCCAGAGCTAGTCACATGGAACAATAATGCCAACAGGATGCCAATTCTTTCCAGCTGGAAGAACTGAGTCCCAGGATCACTGATGACTCACTGAGTGACCTTGGGGAAGTCATTTACCTATACTAATTAATCCCAGTGACGCATTCCTGGCCTCTTAAAGCTCTTAACTTGGCTCTGTTCTGGAAATGTCCCCACCCAAACAACTCTGACTCTCAACATTCCCCTGATAAGATCAAGGCTTACTAGTGATACTTAACAAAAAGCTCACGTACTAAGGGGTTTGATCCATGCACACTATTCCAGATCTTAGCAAAGCTCTTGTGTGATTAATCCTAAACACAGAAAAAGTATGGTTACAAAAATTCTTTGGTACATTAAAACAGTCCCTCTTCATTGAAGATAAGGAGAGGGAGGAGGGACATTCACTTAAAGTGAATGTTTCACATTTAAATTTGAGTTACTAAAATTTCAAAAGATTTTTTCTTTTTGCATATATGATTTTATGCTCTGCAGGGATCATGCTATAAAAAATAACACCTTTTGAAATGCATCAAGAGCTTTTAATCACTTCTCAAAGTGCTCTTCCATCTATTATCAAAACTATAGTGGGGGCATCTCAGTGGCTCAGCCAGTTAAGCGTCTGACTCTTGATTTCAGCTCAGGTCATCATCTCGCGTTTAATGAGTTTGAGCCCAGTGATGGGCTCTGTGCTGATGGTGGGGGAGCCTGCTTGGGATTCTCTCTCTCTCTCTCTCTCTCTCAAAATAAATAAACTTTTAAACAAACTGTAGCTACAAATGATTGCCCAAATTGATTGCCCTGGATGAGGATTTTGAAATATCTAGTCCAAAGACTTCATTTTATAAAAGAGGAAATGGACATCCAGAGAGGCCACTGTGGCCAGTAGTGAAACATTCCTCTTTGATGCACGTTGGTGAGAATGTAAAATGTGCAGAGTGAGGGATTCTGATGATAAACAAATGGACAGCAGGTTTCCAGCAGGATCCTATGGGGGTCTCTTGCCCATCCACCCATTTCCTGGCAGAACTGCATCTGGGAAGAAAGAAAACCTCTTAAATGCCCTCAGCAACCTATTTGCAGGTTTAGCCACTTTGTAGTCAGGGGACACTATCTTTTCCAGCAGTACTTGGTGATGGGGTTGGCTGCTATGTCTGTTTCCATGAGGTTCTGATCAAGTGAGAAATGCGACATTCACTCCTCTGCATTCCTTCTTAGTGACCTCAGGAAGTAAATACATAAGCGCCACGGGAGGATCTCCTACCTGCACCTGCTTTGTCTCACCCTGAGACCTCAGACTCACAGGCGTCCCTGAGGCTGGAATAGGGATTTCCAGCTAATTCCCAATAATCCAAAGCACTGAAAATGATGGGGCTGCAAGCGACGCAAGTGTGGTTTTGGAGAAATGGCAGATGGAAGGTAGCACAGACTAGGGGTTAGATGTATGTGCTTTACAACAATAGCCCCTGTGTTCAAAGCCTGCCTCTGCCACTCACCAGAGATGTGGCAATGGACAAGTTACTTCCCTTCCTCAAGCTTCAGTTTGTAACATGACAACATGACACCAGGTGCTTCATATATTTGCTATAAGGACTAAGACAATGCGTATTTAGTTTATCAGAGTATTTGTTGGTATACAGTAAGCATTCAACAAGTGACAGCTCTTAGCGTTGCTGAGCTAGTGTCGTAAGAGTCCAGACTCAGGGAGCGCCTGGATGGCTGTCGCTTGTATCCAACTTCGGTTCAGGTCATGATCTCACGGTCGTGAATTCGAGACCTGCATTGGGCTCTGCGCTGACAGTGCGGAGCCAGCTTTGGATCCTCTGTCTCCCTCTCTCTCTGCCCCTCCCACCTCTTCAAAGATAAATAAATAAAATTAAAAAAATAAAGAGTCCAGACTCAGGAGTCAGACCGCCTGGGTTCAAATGCTGACAAAATGCCAGTGAAGTACCTGGCCCATAGTGAATGCTCGGTAGATTTTAGTAGCTAATTATTAACTTGTATTTTAACTAGAATTATACTAAATCAATGTGCATGTTTTTAAGAGCCACGACTGGCAGTTATATGTGTCTTTGATGAAACAGGAAAACAGTCATAAAGTTTGGTGGAAAATCTTTTCATTATGTGGGTCACTGAGTGAGGGCAAAATACTGGGGTGATACACACTTGGGACTAAAAGTTTTCCATGTTCCCTGCAAGAGCTAATATTCAATGAAAGTGTTATCAAGGGCAGACTGAAAGGAAATACATGGCACAAATGGGCAATATTCATTCATTCACTCACTTATTCACCATTCATGTACTCATCCACTTATCTCTCCATCTATCCATCCATCCATCCATCCATAGGCTTTTTTGAGTATCTCTCTTCCAGGAACACTATTAGGGTTAGACTCTTTATATACATATCTTAATTCTCATGAAAAACTATCAGGTGGGCAACACCCCCATTTGATAAAGGAGATTAAGAAGCACAGATGTGGAGGTAGAGGTGAGATTGAAGCACAGGTCTCTTGATCCCAGAAACGTGGTTCCTTTAGTGTGTGATTTGGGATAAGTCACTTCAACTCTCTTAGTTTTCTCTTCACTAAATGGGAACAATGGCTTCTCCATTATGGAGTGACTGTGGATGAAACAAGCAAGTTCACAAAAACTCTGCAGACAAGAAAACCCTACAGACGTGAATCTTGGTGTTCGTCTGACCTTGTCCAATATGGTGAGTCTGAGAGGGGGTTAACGTGAAGTCCTCCAAGAGCATGCCAGTCCTTCTGGTTTCCTGGGGGCCCTTGATGGATGAAGTTAGGTGTCAAGAAGCTATCTGAGCCCACAGCTGGGTCTATTTCAGCCTTCTTTCCATGAGAAGGAGCCAGAACCCCATGGAAATGAATGATGCCCTGTGAAGCACTACCTTTGACAGCTGGCGTGATGTTATCATCCTGCTCCAAGGCACAAAGGGAGGTAGGAAGGTGGGAAGCTCCAGGAAGCCCAGGGCTGAGACTCAGAGGCGTTTCCAGCTTTTGAATGAGTTATAGGCTGCCCTGGGGGATCCCAAGGTACTGAACATCCTGCAGTAAGCTAATGTAGCCTGAGCATTCATCAAGGCCAGTGACTCCTCTGAGTAATTAGAACAGAATGTCCTGCACCATGCTAACAAAGATGGGCACCTGGGACAGAGGCACTCCTGGGAATCTCTCCTTGTTAACAGTCATTAAGTGGGACAGCACAAACAAAAAACAAAAAATAACCTTGACTACTGGTTACTTCCCCCAAATTTTTCCTGTTTACTTCAGGGAAACACTTTTGGACCCTGAAGGAAGAAAAAATACATATAGTGAATATGGCCAATTGCCAACCTCTGGAATCCAGGGCTTAAATAAATACATGCCCTGCTTTATATAACATACAGCCTATTCTCAAAAAGCTGTGAGTAAATAAAGTATCTATACGTAAAATTATATTATACATGCACTTTGGAGGTTGCTGTTTTAGGGGGACCTGCTGAGAATTGTTTGCAAATGTAGATCACTGTCCCCTGATTTATGTCTTTCACAAATTTGGGCTTTCATACTTCAGTTTCTAGAAACAGAACTTAGATTCTCTCTTGGCTGGTGCCTGGACAGCAGGACCCACTGACCAAAGTGGTGAAGTGGCCAGAGAAGTGGGGCAGTGCCCTTCTGCATGGAGCTTTGGGATAAACATGCAGAGACAGGGAAGGGATGGAATGATGCTTATGCTCTCTTCACATACGTGACGCTTGTGGCCTGACAGGCGTATCTGTCACGGACTGTTCACCATGGAGCACAGCTGACGTGACACTTTGGGGTGCAAGTGCTTAAGGGCCAGCGTGTGATTCACCACCTGGTCTTTCCCTTTGCCATGGCAACCTGTCCAGTTCCAGATGAGGCTACTTCACTAGCCTGGTTCCGGAGGGAGGAATCCATGAAGCACCACCTCCAGCTGCCCCACAGAGGACAGGATGCAGGAATACAGAATATATTTTAAGAGTTGAGATTCTTAGGGTTGTTTGTTCTGCCACGTAAGCCAGCCATGGTACTCCCTGTGCAACAAGATCTCCCGGAGGTGCCCTGTACGTAAGACAAATGTTGGGGCTCTGGTGAAGCAGTGGCGAGGGCCCGTCTTCTCTGAGGGACCACCTGGTGCTCTTCATCTCGGCACTGTTCCCACAACAGATCTCGGGCAATGACAGCAGAGAAAAACAATTCCTGATTGGAAATGGTACTATGGCACTGTGAGTTAGTAGTTGGTATTTAGGAAATTAAGTATTTTTTTTTAATGTTTATTTTTTTGAGAGAGGGAGACAGTCTTGGCCAAGTATTTTCTAGGTTAGAAAAACTCCAAGCCAACTACTACAAGTTGACTCATTCAAAAGATACATTGAAATCCTAAGCCATGGTACTTGTGATCTTATTTGGAAATAGGGTCTTTGCAGATGTCATGAGGCTGAGGTCGCAAGGAGGACCCTGATCTGATATGACAGGTGTCCTTAGAACAAGAAGTGGGGATACATAGGGAGAAAATGGCCATGTAGTGCCGGAGGGGAGACTGAAGTGATACATCTATAAGCCAAGGAATGCAGGAGTTGCTGGCAAACAGCACGAGTTAGAAGAGGCAAGGAAGGATTCTCCCCTAAGATCTCAGAGAGAGCACAACTCTGTGGCCACCTTGACTTCTGGCCTCCAGCACTGAGACAATAACTTCCTGTTGTTCTAAGCCCCCAGTCTGTGCTGTTTTATTACAGCAGCCTCAGGAAGCTAATGCACCAGCTGTCCACCATCCGTGCAGCAGCCACGAGCAGTGGCAATCACGACTCTTTCCCTCCTAAAACTCCAGTGGGATGGAATGTTGCAAGGGCAGGTGCCGGTGAGGTTTCCTCCATCCAACAAAGGCCTGTAAATTACATCACTATCTCCAGTTTCCATCAGGAGCCAGAAAAATCCGCTTAAATTTTAGAATTCAGTTACACGAAAGAGAAAGAAAAACAAAGATAATGTTCACTTAGGAGAGTGTTATTTCTTGAGAAAAAGACTCTTAACCCTTATCTCTGCCTGCAGAGGACTAACCCTTAGAAGTTTCCTAAAATAGAACTGGGGGGATAAAAACCTAGCAAAATCCACTCAAATAGACAACATTCATTTAGGCTTCTTGTTACCAAGTCCAACACAAAAGAAGGACTTAATTAAAACAGGGTTGGTGACACAAGGCAACACACCGAGGCCGGGCTTAGGAGGAGGGACATACACGTTCAACTCTGGAACAAAGGCTCAGTGTTGCCACGAAACCACCATTCCACACATTTTTGGCAGGACAGACACATTTTTGGGCAGGAAGGGAAGCTATCCTCTGAAATACTGCAAGAGGCTATCTGTAGGGTCCAGCAATGGTCTCCCGGAGCCAGCAGCACAGCGGGACAAGGTAGGTATGAGAAGTGCCAAGGGCTTCTGCAGCCCAGCACCTGGTGAGGCACAGCCTGAGGCCAAGGTGAGGAAGCTGTCCCTGCCTTGGAGAAACTTAAAAATCATATCCTTCCTTGATTCTGTCAAGTGTCCTCAGGGACTGTGGCTAAAGTAAGAGATGAGTTTGTGGTAGGTCTCTCACAATCCTTTGGTTTTATTTTCTATCTTGAGAAACATTTTGATTATTTTAATCCGCTGAACAACCATAGCTAATTTCCTGTACCTTGGACAGCCCATCCTGTTTCCATTCTGTCGCCCTCTAGGTGGGATGTCACGAGGGGCCTGTGGAGGCCCCCTTTCCTTCCGACCCTCCCAGATCACAAGTGATGTGGAGTGTTTCTGCCCTTGGAGTGAGGCATAAGGGTGAGGACTGAGATGTTTGCCACGTGACTCCTTCAGTGGGAGCGCGGAGTGGGCATGGCTTCCTGGATCCCTTGTGCTTGAGGTTAACATCTGCCTTGCCCCCTGCACAGGTTCCATGCATTCTGCTTCCTGCCAGGCATTGTGCAGGGCACTTGAATGAGACTGATTCAGTGGGGTTTTCTGATGGAGGCAGATCAGGGGGGAAAAAAAATGAAGTACACTGTGGTGTAACAGAGAGCTTGCTGGAGGACGGGGAGAACTACAGAATAAGCAGGCCCAGGACAGCGAAATCACAGGGTGAAAAGAGCCACAGAGCTGGGCTCAGAGTCCCCAGTCTAGGGCGCTTTGGCTCCACTGTCCCCTTTCCCTTCCTCTTGCTGCTGTGGGATGATGCCCCCCACGCAGACTCAAAGCCTCAGATGGGCAGGGACCAAATCCACAGTTTCCATTGACCACAGGTCCCCCAATATAGCCCTATGGACACTGTATCCCTTCAGAAAGGGATTTCCAAAGAGATGATCTCTTCCTTTCTCTCCCTCCCCGAATGTGGGAATGGAGTAGTCAGGACCAGAGTGCCGGTGTGTCCACTACCACATCTAGCCCTGTGAATTTGAGAAAGTTACCAGACCTCTCTGAGGTTGCTTCTCCATCTGAGAAATTTAGGATTCTGTGACATAGTCTAGCAAGACCTGTACTTTCCAGGTTGTTATCTGCAAGGATGCAACGGCATGAGCAAAGACAATGAATCAGTGACACCAATACTGTAGTTCATGACAAATATGTACAAAGGGGGAAACTGAGTAGTAAAAACATATAATAAAATGAAAATGAAGCTTTCATAAATTTTTGTAGTATAAGCAAAAAAAAAACATAATAAAGGAAAAAAGAAAAAGAAAAAAGAAATCCATGCACTTTTTGGATCTGTTGCAAGAGCACAGATTTGGAACAAGAGAGACCCCCAGTTCAAATTCCAGCTCTAACCAACCCTCGCTTGCTGGGCAACTTTGACAAATTACTTAACCTCAGTATTAGTTGCTTATTGTTTAAATGGAGTTCTAATTAGTAATTAATAATTAAATCCACCTCATAAGTTTGAGCATTTAATAACATAATACAATGTCAGTCACAAAGTAGCCTCTCCATCAAATCTTAAGTCGGAACCTAATAAATATTTACCAAAGGAACAAGTATCAGTTCAGTTCACCTCAAAGGGACACTGAATTTTCTACCATGGGTCACAGACAGGGTGACTACATATTATGGCTTGCCTGTGTCTTGGCACAATTATTGTTTGATTTCCTTTTCACTTTCAAAAACATATTGATCTGCACAGTCTATGACGCTCAATACTGCAGACATTTATGGGATGCCTAGTGTGGAAAGTCAGGCCCATCTTTCTGGTGCTGTTGTTCTGAATCCTTTCCCTGTGTTGTCAATAATTATAACCCTACTAGTAACACAAGGCACCTGTGAAGTGGCTAATATCACCCAGTCTTTTGTTCTCTCAACTTTTAGGAAAAGTCTACAGCATACTTTGTGCCAAACTCTGCAGAGTTGGTGTTGAACCCAGACAAAGGATGGAACCTTCAAGGTGATAGACCTGCAAACCTTTTAGTCTTGCTTCCTTGTGGGTCTGATCTTTGGCCTCAGGTAACTCATCATTTTTACCTCAGCTGCTGTGTGAAGAAAGAAATAAAGAAAAGGAAAGGAAAGGAAAGGAAAGAAAAAAGAGAGAGAGAAAGCAAGCAAGCAAGCAAAGAAGGAAGGAAAGAAAGAAATGAAAGAAAGAAAAAAAAAGAATTTGGGGGGGACGCTATGTTCTGAATGCATCCCCCCAAATTCCCATGTTGAAATCCTAATGCCCACTGTGATTGTACTGGGAGGTGGCACCTTTGGGAGGTGATTCGGTCATAAGTCCGGAGCCCTCAATGAATGGGAGTAGTGTGTCACAAGAGGTCCTGGAGAGTTCCCTAGTCCCTTCCTCCATGTAAGAATAAGGAGAAATCTGCCACCTGGGACAGCCCTCACCCAACCATGCAGAGCCCTGAGCTCAGGCTTCCAACCTCCAGTGTCTGTTGTTTGTCAACCACACAGTCTGTGGTACTTTGTTACAGCAGACTGAATGGACTAAGACATGCCCACTTGGAATACTTTACAAATACTACACCATTTACTCATTGCCACAAACCTGGGAGCCAGCTACAGTTTCTATTTCCACCTGAAAATACTGAGGCTGGCTGAAACGAGGTAACATCACCGAGACAGAAAGAAGGCACTGTGCCTTCAGGTGTGTTGTTGAAGTGGAAGGAGACATTTGTAAAACACCAAGCTTCTGTCAGCATAGACAAAGACTGGAGTAACTTTCGCCTGGTAAGCATCTGACTTCGGCTAAGGTCATGACCTCATGGTCCCTGAGTTCAGGCCCTGTGTCAGGCTCTGTGCTGGCAGCTCAGAGCCTGGAGCCTGCTTCCAATTCTGTATCTCTCCCCCCCCCCCCCCCCCCCCCGCCAACCCCCAACCGCCCTTTCTCTCTCCTTCTCTCTCTCCACCTCCCCCACTCATGCTCTGGCTCTCTCAAAAATGAATAAACATTAAAAAAAATTTTAAAAAAACTGGAGTAACTTTCTAATTATTTTTCTATTTTTTTCCTTCCCGGAATTTGCAAATCTCAGCTATTCCTCTGGTGTCATTGATTATGAATACTTTTTGGCAGGAGAAAATTGTTCAAGGCGCATTCCAAGGGTTGGAGAGGAATTTCTCCATCTATTCTCTTTGAATTAAAAGGATCCTGATAAGGTGTGCAAATAGCTGAAGAAGAAAGTGTGGTTTTCATTTAAGAAGCACGCACACGGAAGAGCTAAAGAGTGTGCCTTGTATCTCCATCGTCATTGGCTGACTGAACAATTTATAATCAGGAGGACAAAAAAGGTCCCATAGATGGAAATTTCAGCTGCAATTGACACCCCTGTCCAAACAGCAAATCGGTTCAGAATCTAAACATTCTCATTTTGCAATTCACAGATGCTTCCAATTAGAATAGGGAAGGTTAATGTGGTTTCAGCTGTTACTTGAAAATATTAAAATGTGCCAAGAAAACGCAGACAGAGTTGGTACAAAGGAGTTTCTTTTTCTACTGAAATATTTACTCCTCCAAAAATAATAACCACAGAGGCTTCAGGCCCCCTCTTCCCAGAGAAGTCACACTTAATACTCTTCACTTTCTTTTATGGTGGTGAACATGGTACAGACCCACACAGGCTTCCACTTCATAAAGCAAACAAACACCTTCCTGGGGTCGAGAAGAACTCTAATCTGGGTCTCTGGGCAATAAGTATTTTGGAACATGGCTGCGCTCTAACATAAACTTCTGATTCATCCAAGCAAATAATCATCAAACCTGAGAGTCTGAAATCGCGATACCACCGACTCAGAGGCCAACGCACTGCTTGTTTACAGGTACCTGCGAGATAGGGAGGGAAAAACATCCTGTTTGTTTTTCCAAAGCAGATTTGAGGAGTAGTCACACATATTCTTTTTCCACTGAGTCATAAATTTCTGAGGCCTCAGTTTGAGAAATAGGCTAGGAGCTCAGAACCCTATCCGAACCCACTGAAACAATGGGCCCCACGCCAAGGACAAGCTGAAACTGTAAAAGCTCGAAAGTTTCATGCTAGCATTTATGAGACAATTCTATGGGCAGGCATCTGCATTCTATCTTGAAGCAATTTGTAAGCGGAAGACTCTGCCCACTTTAATTTATTATATAAACATTTCTGGGGCTATCACTGCATATTAGTCATGAAAGCTGGAATTTAATAAAGGAGAACAGAATGCAGTTTTCAAAGAGGACAAAAGTTCACTGGGAAAACATATGTGCAAACCTCAGGGACCCTGATCACTGGAAGCAAATGTAAGAGACAGTTAAGTGCCTGAAACCAAATGTCTGAAAGGGCCGCTCAGCAGGAGTAACAGGGGCGGGGAGACATTTAACTTCACTTGTCATTCTGATGGAGTTGAGTCTGCCAACTATAAATGTTAAGGGAAGAAGTCTCACAAAACTCAAAATCAGGAATGTTCAAGGACAAGAACGCATTTCTCTGAAATGCCTAGGGAAAGCTGTGTGCTTCTCTGGTCAGAAATAAGTCCCAGTTGGACCCACTCAATTCAAAACCCCAGTGTTACTGTCAAGCTTAGGAGCAGAGGCTCAGACAGACACACACTCCACTCTCAAGTCTTCTGGTTAGTAGTTGAGTGACCTTGACAAATGACTACGCTGGAGCCTCAGTTTCCTCATCTGTAAAATAGGGATAACATGACGTTTCTAATAAAGTTGTATGTGACACTTAGAAGAGATAATATACGGAGAACAGTATACTGTGTGGCACATTTGGCAAGGGCTCAATACACAGAAGCTATTTTTCCTATTATTCCGTGTAAACTATCCTAAAAAACCCTTCGCGTCCTGAGCTTACTATTAGTAGAAGAAGCATAATGAGTAAAGCTAAAAAAAGCTGACTTGATCTGATTTATGTATGAACTATATGTTTGCAACATTATTGCTTTTTTCTCTATACCTTGGGTCTATATAGCTAACACCCCAACTATTAGATGACAGCAATATCAAAAGAGGATCTTAATCCATTCAGGAGACTGTGATAGTATTGGTGCCACTATGAGTAATTTTTACTGTTACACTGAGAAACACAGCATGTCCAGTCCTTCTTTTCTACTGGCTTATATAAGGTGAAAGCAGTCATTCATGAACTATTCCAACAATTACTTATTAAACCCCTCCATGTAGCAGGCACTGTTCTAGGCACTCGGCATATTTATTTCAGTTAATAAAACAGACGAAACCTACTGCTTTCTGGAGCTTATATTCATTCATCCATTCTTGTATACGGGACCTGCCATGCCAGGAGTTACAGAAAGGATGAAGATAACAAAGATGAATAAGACACACTGTCTGACACACTCTCCAGCTTAGCTTTACATTCTATTAAATTCCAGAAACACTGATCCAGGCACTTATTGAGTGCCACTCTGTCCTAGGTCCTGTGAAGGTCTACCCGCTGCAGATTCTTTTCTTTTTTTAATTATTATTTTATATCTATTAAACATTTTTTAAATGTCTGTTCATTTTTAAGAGGAAGAGAGACACAGCGCCAGTGGGAGAGGGGCACAGAGAGAGGGAGACACAGATTCCAAAGCAGGCTCCAGGCTCTGAGCTGTCAGCACAGAATCCAAGGCGGGGCTTGAACTCACAAACCGTGAGATCGTGACATGAGCCAAAGTTGGACGCCTAACTGGCTGAGCCACCCAGGCGCCCCTACCTGCTGAAGATTCTTAAAGGAATCAAATCACCTTTTACGTTAATGTTAAAAAGAAAATTTTAAGACACACTGCATTTTAAACAAAGTTAATAGAGTTAAAGCTCTTTGTCTTTAAGGAATCATTAGTAAAAGAATCTCACTCATCTAGGATTCTATTAACAGTCATCAGGAAAATGAGATTCCAATTTTCTTCTATCCTCGCTCCTATTCTAACTATTGGTCCTTCCTTACACCTTCCTTCCATCCAACAAGGCTCTGTGCTGGGGGCTGGGTGTCCAATGGTAAGCTAAACAAATATGGCTCCTGCCCATAGCAAGCTTACAGGCCAGCAGTGTGGGAAGAGTCCTGCATGGCAAACAGAAATAGTTCAATTCTACCTCTCTCTCACTACCTATACAGCCTGGGGGAGTCAACGTCAGGAATCCTTATTTGCTCAAGTCAAAGGGGCTGCACTATCTGTTTCAGACAGTGCCTGGCAGGACTGTATTTGAATTCATACTAAAACTTCAAGGTACTTTATAGATATAAGTAATAATTATGAGTTATGCTTGATCCCCCAAATGATGGGGGAACATCTATCTCTCTACACAGTAGAAAGGAATAAAGAGGCAGGAGACTTGAGTTCTAGTCCTACCATTTCCATTGACTTGCACCCCTGGTTGAGGAGGGTGTCATGTCCCCTCTTGGCCTCGGTTTGAGAAAGTTGATTTATAGAATCAGGATCGTGTCACTGTGTGCTGCAAAGGGAGGCGAACCTACAGAAATGCAGACAGAGCCCAGGGTGTCTTCAGAGCTAATCCCTTCCACCCCCTCACAGACAGGGCTCCACCTGAGATATCCTGAGGAGATAGGACTCTTTTCAAAGTCCTCTTAGGAGGCCGATGCCTCAGCCTGTCTTGGAACCCACAGTGGGGGGATATCTGGGAGTTTTGGGGGACTGGGCTGCAGGTGGCACACAGGTAACATCTGTGTTGGTTGTGTAGGGTGCTTTTAAAATTGGAGGCCATTTAATATCCCGACACCAACTCAAGGGAGTATCATGGCAGCAGGAGCCATGAAGTGCTTGGTATGTCCTTGCCACATGCCTAAAAGGCTCTGTTGGTGCAGGTACGAAGGGCCCGCCAAGGTGCAAGCCCTGGCTCTCTTCCTGATGCTTTGTAACAGGGCAGCACAGTTCACGGCCCCGCTTTACCTCGTCTTCCCCCAGGGGACTCCAGCCGACACCTGCTGCTAACTCCATTCAGCCTAAGGAACGTGTTTGCTTTGCCACCGTTGTTTGTGGGGTAAGGGTGTGCACATGATTCAGAAATGCTGAGTTTCAGCAACACAGGACTAGAGAGGGCTCCAATGAGGAAAGCGAGGTAGTGGACAAGGACAGGTTTGGGTTTCAACACTGCCACTCACCAGCCAGATGGCTCTCGACAAGACCCGCATCACCTCTGAACCTCTCCTCTGTGACATGGGGACAATAATGCCTTCCGATTTCTCAGGGCTATTGTGAGAGTCAGAGATGGTAAAGGTACCGTGATCATCACCGTACTGGCCACACAGTGAAAGGCAGTGGTAGTCGTGGCCCTTGTAATCCAACTTGAGGTTCCATTTCCAGAGCCTCATCTCAACTTTTCCCTACTGTCATTATGCGGTGATGCAGTTCAGAGCCAACAAATCTCCCTTCACAGCCACATCACACCGGTGTCCGTGTGCTGCAGTGTCCTGGGTTTTCACCTTCATCTCCACGTCTAGGACTCTCTCTGGCTCTTCTCTCCTGGTGCTTGAGGGAATACAGCACTTCTCTGTGGCCTTGCTCTTTAGTCTTCCTGAATTATCTTCCTCAAAAAATGCTTTTGTTACAATCTCCCTGCTTCAAAGTGTATCGCCATCTCCGACTGACGCAATCCAAACCCCTCACTCCGCCTCGCATCAGCTCCATCTTCCCCACCCCGTCAATGGAGTGAATTCCTCACACACCCTGCACGTGCCGTGGGCCAGTGTGGTAGGGAGTCCTCCGTCCCGGACATGCTCAGTACCAGAGAGAAGAGGCTCGTGAAGGCAGCAGTGAGGGTGTGTGGTCTGAAGCCTGGGTGGTGCTCCCATGTAGCGGATGTGTAACCTTTTTCAGTGACTTTAACTCACGGTGCCTCAGTTTCCTCTTCATTAAAATGGGCCTAATAGGATTAGTTACCACAAGGAGATGTCGTGGGGACTACGTGTGAAGCACCTACAAGAGTGTCTGGTGCATCGGAAGCTCTGAATAAACCAACGTGAGCTACCACTCGGTGACAGACATGACTCAAGCATCCTCTCAGGAAGGGGCACTGCTTTCAGCTGTAGGCAAGACAAAACTGGCTGGGAAGAGGAAATTCACTGCATATAACAAGTCCAGGGGAAGGCAGCTCCAGGATTCGTTTGTTTAGTGGCTCAACCATGTCACCAAGGGTACAAGTTCCCCACATTAATTTTGGGCATTAACAGCCTGGACCCTGAGCTGTTTATCTCATGACCGTAGGATGATCATCACAGTTCCAGGCATCCTGGGCAAACATGGAAGTGTCACGGGAAGAAGGAGCCTTCTTGCAACAAGAAAAACCTTCCCAGAAGTCCTCGGGTGGATGACCGTCATATCTCTTTGGCCAGAACAGGATTGGCTGGATTTAATTAGGACCCACTGCTTGGTGCTGGGAAAGGCCAAGACTTCCTCAAAGCACATGGCCATTTGGGGGGAAAAAGATAATGGAGAAAAAATAAATAAAGCAAACAACAACCAGGGTTTTGTTAAGGAGGCGGAAGGGGCCATCAGCAGTGTCTTTTGTATTCCCAGTGCTGAGAGTCTGTGATTCTTGGCTTGTTCCAGCCACATGTCTTACTTTATGCAGTTCTTCCTGCTTGGAACTCATCCACTAAAGCTTTGTATGCCTGGGCTATGTATGTGCTGGGCTATCTTCCCAACATGAATCAAAATCCTTTTTTCAAGGTTTAGATCAAGAACAACAATTCAGGGAAGAGATCTCTTACCACAATGAATTACTTCCATCCTTTCCAAGTGAGCTAGACAATCCACACCACAATTTACTAACTGGCTTATGTTGCTTTAGAGATGCTCTTCTCCTCAGGTGGCCTGTAAATATCTCAAGGTCACAGGCCCTGAATAAACTATCTTATTCCATTTGGATCTTCCATGTACTTAATGGTGTCCAACCACAAAGACAGTGCTTAATCAATGCTTGTTGAACCTAATCAGAAGACAGCCTTGAAGCGGTGTCTCTGGTAGGTGCCTGGAGATACTATGCTCAGCACTATGGGAGACACAGAGAAGAACAAAACACATAATTTCCCTCCTGGACCTTGTAGTTCAGGACAGGAGCTCATATGATGAATGATATGAAGTTGGAGAAGTCCATCTTCCTCTACCCATGTTACTTTTTGTTCTTTTGGGTTTTTTACTTGTTCCCCTCCAGTAACCTTTGGACAATGTTGAGGCCTCACTGGGGTACCCCGCTGGAGCCCTGTTTCCACCTGCAGTATCACAGACCTGAAATCTTCTTGATCTATTCTTTCCCATCCTTCTCCCTTTCACATAAAAACCTATCCTTCCTAAGTTTCAAGTGCTATGGTTTTAGGAGATTCTGGTTTAAGATTAGTCTCTAAGAAATCAGTTCATCAATAAAGTTTTCAATGTTACCCTTCCAGGGCACACAGAAAATTTGAGGGGACTCCTATAGGTGTAATGAGCCGACCCAAGGACATGACTATGATCACGGATTTTAGGGGTTTGCCTGCTGGTGGTGGAGTTCTTTCCTGGCAAGGCAGAAATCCCCTTTTCTTTGAGAAATTCTACAACAATGACCCTTTATTCTTTCTCTAGTCCAAAAGGTTTCAAAACATTTACACTGTTTGCAGCATCTCTTAAGAAGCCACTCCTTCTGGACTAAACTTAGTGTGAGCAAACACAAGCTTTAGTGCATTTTACAGGTTAATGAGAGATCAAGGTTATTTGAGGAAAGGTCTACTCAACTCCTGCCTGTATGTACGTATTTCCTTCTCAGTAAGGAAATTCTCCCGCCCCTATTCTTTTGATCACCATGGCTGGGATTGCCAGAGACAAAGGAGGAAAAGGACAGAGTCAGATAAAAAAGAAACAAAAATCAGTTTGTTTAAATTGCCAGGGAAATCTGCCTTTGGCTAAAGGAAGTCAAACCCAGAACATCCTGTTCAAGTTACTAAGGCTCATTTACTTCCAGCTTGAGCAGAAAACTATAATCTTTGCATTTGTGTGGGGTGGCTCAATCTTTTCTACCTTCACTCTCAACCCCTACACCTAAACTTCTGGATGGCTGAGGTGTTCCTTTGTCCTCCCCAAACAGCAGTCTGCTCCTTCTGGATGCTAAAGTCCCAAGTAGGTCATGTGCAGTTAAATACAAACTCATTTTTTTCTTTTTTGGTATGTAAATGTTCAAACTTCCTCTAAAAAAGAAAAAGCCAATTCCCTCAGGGACTGAAAGCAAAGTAGTTCAGAAAGGAGAATAAATGTTCCTTCTTCTCTCCTCTAGATCTCTCTGTTCCAGAACGTTTCAACGATGTGGGATCCAGACACAATTTAACTTGTTCCACATGACATTCGTGTAAAATAATAACTGAACAACTATTAAAGTCCTTCATGCTTTGGAAGGACTCCTTGTGCCACCTTCCTTAGATCTATTCCAGCATCAATTCCCCAGCACGGAACAACCCATGAAAAACCCTGGACTGCCCGGCTGGTCTGCCTGGGAAGGTGCCCATGCGTGAGTCAGAGCTCTCAGCAAAATAACACTTTTGCAGATAAGCCTGCAAGCTTTTTCTTGTCAGAAAATGAAAAGTATGTGTTTTCGTCGACTTTTACATTTTCCTCCCTTGAATGCCAGAAACTTTAGAGGCAAATTTATAGCCACGGTGCTCTAATCGGCTCAAAAATTATAGACTATAAGGGTTGGATTTAGAAGGAGCCCTTGAGATCACCTAATAAAATTCTCTTGTTTTATAGATGAGCACAGTGAGGCCCAGGAAGGAGGAGACTTGGTGACAGTCACACTGCTCAAACTGGGACCAGAGCCTAGGTCTCATGACTCCCAGGTTTTGCTACTAACGCACACTGGGGCCTGGCAGTATCCATTCCTTCTGCTTCCTTCAGATGGCCTCCACTTAGTTTTCAGTGAGCAACTTTTTACCAGCTCCTAATCCAGTGGGTTTCAAAGCGTGGTCCCTGCCCCAGCAGCATCAGGGTACCCTGAATGTGTGTTTTGCCAAGCCTCCGGGTGATCCCAATTCTCGCTAAGTCTGAGATGCCCTACCTTAACCTGTTTGCCCTACCCACCTGATTAAGAAGGAGATCAGGGCACTAATCGGATCCATCTAATTTCACAGCCCTTTTTCAGCTTGGCTCTTCCTGTTACCTAAGGCAGAGGTCCACTTAATTTACCTCTGGGGAAAGAGTTTCTTGGAAATTTGGAACTGGGGTGGAAAGCCAAGGACTGGCACTTGCTCTGCCTGCTTCTTCCTCTCGCTGCCACCTGTCCAGTTCTCCTCTTTCCACAGATCTGTTTGTTAACTTTCCTCTCTTCCTTCTGTTCATTCATAGCTGACATCTGCTTTTGTTGTACCACGACCCGACTCTGAACTCTCAACTATAGCATCCCTTCTGCCTTAATTTCTCTTCCTAACTGCAAAATTCTTCCTATGTAGCTTTTCCCATTTTTCGGTTTACACTCCTGAAAAGGACTCCAACTGACCCAGCACATCTTTTGAGTCAGTTCACACTGGTTCCATGCTTACCCCAAAATGCTTGGTCACCTTTGGTCTGATGCTTTGAGTCAGTTCACACTGGTCCCATGCTCACCCCAAAATGCTTCGTCACCTTTGGTCTGATGCTTTTTCCTGTCTAATCAACTATTGACATAAGATAAGTGTACAGTTTGGATGGGGTTTTGGGGGGGCGACTTCCGTGCTGTGCTAAAAGCTTCAGGAGGAAATTGGGGGAGGGGGAGAGAAGCATACATGGGTGACTCTTTCTGACCTCCCCCTCCACTAATCCTGGGAATGAGACATGAGGGAACTTGGCAATGGGTTTAATAGTTAGGCTTACCGAGGGTTGGATCGGAGATGGAAGTTCTGTTATATTATCATGATCCTAATCTTCAGTATACTGCCAGGCCAGGGTGGCCTGGAAAATATGGACTGCTGGTTATCAACTCCCCAGAAGTCACAGAAGATCCAAGCTGGAGGAACTGTAGAGATCACCCAGCTCAGTGATTTGTGGCCCTGGCTGCCATGAGAATCCCTGGGAGCTTTTGAGAAATCAAAGCTGCATGGGCTCCACCTTGGGCATTCTGACTTAAAGCTCCCAGATGCTTCTAATGCACAGCTGTCACTGAGAACTACGGGTCTAACTTGACCCTCATAATTTTACAGCTGGGGAAATAGGCTCGGCTATATAATGTGACTGTGGCTCACTTAAAGATCTCATTCCTACCTTGGTTATAGAGTTTGGGTTATTAGATCCTAAGTGGTTAGAGCTGGAAGAGATCACAGAAGCCACACAGTTCAACCCTACACCTCCACGTGAGACTAAGGAGCTTAGTGACTTGCCCACAGAGTCAGCCAGGAAGGAGGTGGCCAAAGCTACAAACCATGTCTTATGACCCCTCACTCTTCTGTGCATAATACCAAGGCAGAGGAGCAAGGATGCCAGATGAGAAGCTAAGCAGGCCCAGCCGCAGACTTCACTCTTGCTCTGCTCCAGGGAACCTTTGCACAGCACAGCTGGAACAGCTTGGCAGAGAAACCCGATGTAACTGGGTGTGGAACGGGCTCGACCAAAGGAATTGGTACCTTGGGGCCTTGAGGATGGGGAAGAGGCAGCCAGTTTGATGATGCTAATCTTCACTTTCTGCCCGCCTTCCAATCATGCTGGGAGTACGGGTGCCTGTTCCTGATCAACTGACAGCTGGGCTAGAGTCCAGACTGTGATGTGCTCAAATGCTGTGCCCTGGGTGTCAGCGGGCTTCTGACACTTGCTGAGATAGGGTTGTCTTTGTTTTCCAGAGTGGCTTTAAGTCAAGATGTTGGCGTCCATTGGTCCTGTGTATGGCTAGAAATGGCTTCGGTTGTCATTTGGGAAGCAGAGGCATGAACCCTGGGGCCCTTGTGTACGTGGGTAGAGGCAATGGAAGTGGTGGTGACGGCTGAAGATAAAAAGGTTCCAATGTAAAAATAGAAACAAATAAAAGAGAAAATAAAAAGCATTTAGGGCTTCAACAGCAAAGACAAAAACCAAATGAGGCAACGGCTTAACAGACATAATGAGTGACAATCAGGAAAGCCCAAAGAGGTGAGTATGAGCCTCAACCACACCTTTCTGGGGGGCTGGGGTGAGGGAGAAGAAGCGATGAAAAAGCAATGTCCCTTTACGCTTGTGAGGAACCTTACAGTGGATAAAGTACTTTCACACACACGTAGCTCATCTGATCTTTACAACAACCCTAAGAGGCGGACAGTTCCTGTGGTCCAGACTTGGGGACAGGAGCAGCCGGGCTCCAAGGCCACACGGTTCACAGGGGAGCTGACCCATTCTCTCTGGACTCCAGCCCCAGTACTCTGTCTGCCATGGTACAGTGTGTGTGTGTGTGTGTGTGTGTGTGTGTGTGTGTGTGTGTGTGTCCCTCATGTGTGCAGGCCATTCATGCAAGGGAGCTTCCATGAAGACATGCATGCAAATGCTTATCTCTGAGGTGTCATGTTCACAGGGCCACAAGAAGCTCACCTGCGAGCTCAGGAGAAACACAGGCATCTTAGACAAGGTAGCCTTAGTTTTCCTCTGGTAAAGTAACAAGCCCCTTTTGGGGTTGTGTAGGGATAAAGTACCCGAAGTGTCTAGCCTAGGGCCCACCATGAGCAGCGTAAGCATTCAATAAATGGTAGCAGTTACTGTCCTGCATACGTGTTACTGGCCTGTGTGCAGGACCCCACCTGCCTGCAGATAAGAAAGACAACAGCCTGGCTCAGGGCCAAGGGCTGCTGGCTTTGTCCAAATCCAAACCTGACTTCAGGTATCTTCTACAGGATCTCGACCACCAGTGAAGCCAAGGCCCACTTCCTACCCTCACCTCTCCCTCCACATCTTCCCCTTACCTGCTAACAGGTTTGCTAGTTAGGCACAAGTATGGATCTTTTCAGGTCTGTATCACACAACAGAGGAATGGGGGCACTTCAGAGGGCCAAGATGCCCTCAGCTGGTTTACCCTTCAGACTCTTGGGTAGGGTGACTCAGAGTCAGATGACAGACCCTGAGGGTGGTGTCTTGAGCAGGTCACAGCTGCTGAGCACCTGTTAGGGCTGGGCCTTTTACACGTGGAATCTCACTGAATCCTCGTAAGCAGCCACATGAACAAGCATCATTCCCATTTTACACAGGAGGAGACTGTGTGTGTGTGGCGGGGGGGGGGTCGCTAAATGGTCATAAGTCATCAAAAACTGGGATTCAAGTCCAAGTCTTCCTGTTTCAAAGTCTATGCTCCTTCTACTATCCATAACCCAGCCCTCACCGCCCATGTGGATGGGATCCCACACAGAGGCTGGGAAATGTCAGGGTTACAGGCATGTGCATATCTGTTAGATCCCAAGACGATGAAGGTGAAGACAAGGTTGGTCAAGATGGAGGTGCCTAGGGAAGGGAGGGTATTCTCCCACACTGGACAGCAGCCTACACCATACTGGCTTTCCCATCATAGCCCCTCCTTAGCGGAGTTGCATCTTGGACTCCTGCCTGGCCTCACCCTGGGCTTGCACATGTTAATGACATTCAAGGCCATTCCTTCAAGCCAGGCTATCCAGTATCTATGGCCCATGGAGAAGCACTCACGGGAGGTACAAAGGGTGAGGCAGGAAGGGGCAGAGGAGGCTCCACAGAATCCAGAACCTGCAGCTGTGTTTATCCACCCAGGGATACTCAGGTGCCCCAGAGATAGTCTAGCATCTCCCTCAAGGCTGTGAGGCGATGCAGAGCCCGAGGTACTTTGGAAGTTCCATTTTAGCATCAGCTGGACCTAATTAGCTTTGGAGGGGGACAGGCCCTTTCACAGAGGACTCCATTGTTCCTGGGAACCTGGCAGGAATGTTTATCAGTTCAGAAACTGAGAAGGAGCTGGCTCTCTCCCTCCTGGCCTTGGGGCTGTCCTCCCTTCAGATGCTAATCCATAAAGCCATTCCAAGCCAGGCCTCAGATGAAGCTCAGGGCTGGGGTGGAGCCCAAACTCCCATTTCCTTCAGGAGCAAGGCAGGTGTGGAATCAACACCTGGAAAGCAGCCAAATGGAAACCTGGTGCAACAGCTCAGACTGTCACATGTCAAGTAGCTTCATTGGGTAATCATCTGAAGAAGGGTTTGTGCAAAACATATGCGGGAAGTCTGTACCAAGAGTGTGAGGGAAGAATCCAAGAACACAGTTCAGTCTGCCCACACCTGCCTCAGCCCCACAGAGCCTCAGGCTCAGGACCTAGCTGGATCATTCTCTCCCAGGAGAGGCTCAGGAAAAGGTTATGTAGCAATCCCCACCAAAGAGTCCTGAGCAATCAAGCATTCCTGCAGCTGCAAGGGCACCCATCCCTAAATGCCCACCAAATAAATGTGCACAGTCCCAAACCACAGCAGGCAGTGTAGTGCGGTGGTTACCTGTCCACGTTCTAGTTCAGACTGCGTGGGTCTGAGTTCTGGCTTTGCTGGTTATGAGCTGTGTGATTTGGGACAAGTTATTTCTCTGTGTCTCAGTGTTCCCATCTACAAATGGGATGGCAGTAGTAACTACCTCTTAGGGGATTGTGAGAATTAAATAAGTTAATACGCAAAGACTTTAGGATGTGCCTGACCTTCAGCAAACAGTTATGCATTACTATGATGCTTTTTTCCTGCTCCAGTTCAACTGCACACCTTGGGCTGGGACCATGGCACTCTTGTTTTCCCCACTGTGTGTCCAGCTTCTGTAGTACCCTGACGGCCCTCACTCAGGGCTGGCCTGGTTCTCTGGGCTCAAGTGGTTGGCAGGGCCTTGTTTCCACCCATATGAACCCCCACTCTGCCACCATGCCCCTCTCCATTGCTGAGCCATTGGAAAACTGCCAATGGGTCCTGAATCCAGGTGGACACAGCTCTCCCTGTGACTCCAAACACCTTGTGTCGTGGGAAGGAGACCAAGCTCGTTCCTCTTTTTGGGCAGAGCCACTGGCCAATTCTCCTACCCCTCTATTCTCCTGTTTCACCCACCGTGGGGTCCTAGAGGACTTGCATTCTAGCAAGGGAGAGAAGAGTATGCCTGGATCACTGTAAACAAATGCTTTTTGTCTCAATTCTTTGCTTTCATCTTTTACAGCCCAGCTCAAATGTCATCTCTTTGGTGTGGCTTTCCCTGACTCTGGTAGCCAGAATTCTAACTACCAGTTAGATCTTACACAAGTTCCTTTCCTCTGGCCACCTCAGTTTCCTCATCTGTGAAATGGAGGTACTGTTCCCAGACTAACCTGACAGGACATTGGGAGGATCCACTATGAGCCAATGGATGTAAAAGCTTATCTCCCCTCCCCTGACCCTCCTTGCCAGGCACAGGAGGTGGGGAGATACCCAAGTGAGCTGACCACCCAGGTGTCTATAAAACCTATAATACCAAGCCCTTTCCTGGAATGGCCATTCCCTTCTTCTTTACCCACAGAATTCCTATCCAACCTTCAGGGACCAGCTCAAATATCATCTCTTCTGTGAAGCATTCCTACCACCTCCAGGGAAAAGAAATTTCTCTCTCCCATGGACTCCTGTAATTCTTTGTCTCTATTAAATCTCTTATTTTTTAAACTTTTATTATATTTAACTTATATCATTATTGCCTGGCCCTTCACTGTGCTTGAGGTCAAGAACCATATTTTGTTCTTTGGGGGGTAATTTCACAGCATGTAACATGATGCCCAGCACCTAGTAGTTGCTCCATCAGTGATGAGGGAAACAAAGGGAAGAGAAATGCAGTTCAAATTAAATTCCCTCATCATAGCTTGCAGACCACTGATAGATGTCAGAGACATGCAGCGTGTAACGCTCCCCAAGAAGCTTATGGCTGCCTTAATGCCTTAATGTTTATACTTCCTTAAAAACTAAAAGCAACCTTATCTTGACAATAGCTCAATCTTTAGGGTCCTATGAGACCTTGCTTCCAGCATCCAGAAATTCCTTGGAGACTTATGTTACTCTACCTCCCCTCCCTGCACAAACTTGAGAGTATATAATCAGTTGTTCCTCACAACCCTAGTGCAGCTCTTTCTGCCCACAGGTCCTGTCCCCGTGCTTCAGTAAAATCACCTTTTTGCACCAAAGACATCTCAAGAATTTTCTTGGCCATTTGCCCACGAACCCTACTTCAAATTCCATCAATAAGTGTCCATTAACTCAAGTTCAGTTTTGTGTGTTCCCTGGATTCTAGAGTGGGTTCTGGAGGCAAAGTCTACCTTAAGAACCTGTTGTATGTGCAGGATCCTGATCCTAGTAACTGGTTCATCCGGCACCAACAACCAAATCTACAATCTAGATTGTAGCCTGGGAGTGGGATAGCCTTGCATTTCCACAGGACCTCAGTGGCCAGCCAGTACAGGCAGTGAGCCATGTCATAAGGGCTGAAGGACTTCAGGAAACAGTAGGTTCTGGAAGAGTCCAATTGTGTCTGTAGTTAAACATATGAGTTCATTAAATGTTCAATGACTCAATTTTCTTTTTAAAAATGTAAAAGTGTGTATGTATGACGCTACATGTAGCAATTTTTCCTTCCTCCTACAACAGTCACTGAAGACAAATAAACACTCACATGTATGACAGATACCTAATCCACACATCACATTTTACTCTCACAATGACTAGTTGATATAGGTAGTATTATTACCTTCATTTTACAAATGTTGAAATTAAGGCTGAGAGAGGATAAGGAAATTGCCCAAGGTCAAGGAGACTAAAAGTCAGGGCTGACAGCAAAGACGTAGCTCTTTCTAGTCAGTACACAATGCTGCTTTCCCATCAGTGTCAAGTGCTTGCCAAGTACTGGTCTAGTATATGCAAATGGATCTGACATAGTGACTAACACCTCAAGAAATCTGTGTTCTGGTAGAGGGGGCTGATATACAAATAATTAAAAACATGAAGCACAAAAAATGTAACTATGGAATGGAACTACATGTAATGAATTGAGGGGGAGGCAAAGGAAGGAGTGAGCAGTTCAGCCCTGGTGGATCAGGGAGGGCAGAGAAGCTGACTCTTGGGTGACCTTGAAGGCTAGCAACAATTCTGATGGACAGAGAACAAGGAAAGAAGAGAATGCAGATGTCTGAGGCAGAGAGGAACACATGTGCAAAGGCACAGAGGATTAGAGCACCAGACGTACTTGGACATGAGGAACAGATCAGTGTAGCCAGAGCATGGGATTTCTGGGCCGGAGCTGGGCTGTGACAGGCTTACTTTCATCAAAGTGCTGGACTTGTTTCTTTAAGACTTGGAGGCTGCTGATGGCCTTGGAGGAGGGAAATGAGCTGACCTGCACCCTGCAGGAGGGAGGACCTGGGAGGATCATTTCTGAGTAAGAACTGGCAGGTAAACAGGGTCCTACATCCTTTAGAAATGTTCTAGCAGCTCCCAAGGTCTCTGCCACTACTGGTTTCAGATGAGAGTAAGAGAAAAGGAGTCTCTTTCCTCTTGAAAAAGGCAGGTTGAAGACCACTGCTACAGGGTCTGGGTGCAGTCCCCCCATAGGACTACAGAAGAATGGCTCCTTTTTTTTTTTTTAAGTTTATTTACTTTGTTTTTAGAGAGACAGAGACAGTGAGTGAGTGGGGAGGGGGAAGAGAGAGAGAGAAAATCCTGAGCACGCTCCATGCTCAGCACAGAGCCTGAGGCAGGGCTCAATCCCACAAACCATGAGATCATGACCCGAGCCCAAAATCGGGAGTCAGACGTTTAACTGACTGAGCCATTCAGACACTCCATGGCTGCTCTGAGTGATGAGGTCAGGTCTGCTTCAACAGCTGGACCCCACCCCCACCCCAAGAAGATGAGACATGACACACTGCCCTTGGCCAAAGGTGGAAAAGAACCGGCATCAGGGCCTCCACGTGCTCAGGCGGCAGGCTCATCCCAAATGCTGGCTTCACAACTGGAACAATGTTTTTCCAAATCAAGAAAAGATGTTCTAGATCCATGATTACATGCTCCTCATATACCAAAGGATTTATAAATTCTATGCAAACATAAATTACACATCAGTGCACAGCACACTGTATCTTAACATATTCTAACACAGACTAAAACAGTGGTCCATTACATATAATAAACCCAGGCCAGTCTTTTATCAGCAGTGCTAGAAATATGTATTGATAATAACCAGGCACCTTGCACTGAGGATCTTTGGAAAACACTCTCATTTTTCCTTTTTTATACCTTTTTAAAAATATATATTCTGAACTCATCATGAAAAAAAAAACACAAGCAATCTTTTTAGAAAGACTGCCCTCTAAATTCTTTGGCTCTGAAAGAAACTGTAGTGCCAAATTTTTGTCTAATAAAATGACATTTTAAGTGGAATCTGAGTCAAGCCCAAATGAAGGAATACTGCTTCTTTGAGTCAGCAAAAGAATTCAGTCTTTGGTATCCAACACTCCATTATTCATTGGCCCGAACTGGCAAGAGACCGTCGGCACTGTGGAGATGACAAGAGACGGGGTAGGTGGTAGGTAGATAATGAGAGAAAAACAATCTGAAATACCTTTCAGGCTAACTTTGAACAACATGTTGAGCATTTATCATTGGGAGGTGGAAGGGCTCTGTTATTCCCTTGCTAGACCCTCTCTCAGCTCATTTCTCTGGGCGTGGAGTAATTTCCTGAGCAAGAGCTTAAGATCAAATGTCTTGTCGAGCCTTTGGCGCAACCAGGAATAGCCTCCAGAGTCCCATTAAGCAAGGCCAGAGGGAAGAATAGATTCCCCAACATGAGACGGCCCCTCCCTGAGCCCACGCCCCAGGATGGCTCACCGGGGCCTGCGGAAGGTCAGGCCATAGTGCTGACAGGCCAGCCCCACGGTGGGGGTGTACACGATGGGCATGAATTTCTCCACGTCTGACGTCAGCACTCGGTAGAAGAGCTTCTCGTTCCGGTCCTGGAGTGTCATGAGAATGATGTACCTTGGAAAGGGAGACGAGAATCACACTGGTCACATGAGCACCATAGTGGCAGAGCAGAGGTCCCTTGATGCAAAGACCCAGGGCTCCCGTTCAGCTACTTACAATGGCACGTTCATGGGCAAATCACTATCTCCCCTAAGCATGGGTCTCATTTCTTGTAAAATGTGGAGGATATTGTCTGCCTTATAGTACTTATCATTATTCATGGCATAGACACTATTCTAAACATTTTATATTAACTCATTTAAAACCCCCAAAGACTTGTGAGGTAGGTCCTATAATTCTGGCTGTTTTATAGATAAGGAGGGTAAGGCACAGAGAAATGAAATGGATTTGAACTCAAGCAATCTGACTCCAGAATCACAACCATGATGCAAGATGGTTAGTTATGTTATTACTGTGTGGACATTACTGAATGAAAAAATAATAGGGGCGCTTAGGTGGCTCAGTCAGTTAAGCTTCTTGACTTTTGCTCAGGTCATGATCTTGCCAGTCAGAGTTCGAGCCCCTCATCAGGCTCTGTGCTGACAGTTCAGAGCCTGGAGCCTGTTTCAGATTCTGTGTCTCCCTTTCGCTCTCTGCCCCTCCCCCATTCGTGCTGTCTCTATTTCTCTCTCTCTCTAAAAAATAAACATTAAAAAAAATTTAAAAAGAAAAAATAATAATATGCTGGAGGTGGCATAGAGTCGAGGAAAATACAGAACACACCAGAGCTGGACTTTCCCACTACAAAGGGCTGGTCCCTGTCACAAGCAGAGCTCCCCGAGTGGCTGAGTACCACTTGACCTCAGGAGGTGTGCTCCAAAAAAAATCTCTTTCTCACCTATTCCCTGAAGCCTGAAATCAGTAAGCCAGGAAAAAAGCCTTTCATTCAGAGTCCTGAAAATGCAAAAACCCTGGGGGAAAAAAACCCAAGGGCTGAAATTCAAGGTGAGGTGTTGGTGACTACTGATATCACACCCGTTCTGGACAACAGTGTAGGAGAGTATGGAGGCACTTGAGCCCTGGCATGGAATGGGGTGGGAGAGAGGTACCCAGAGGGGAATGATCCCTCACATGGTATCAGGGTCCTGGGTTTGAACCCCAGTTCTGCTGTTAACTAGCATTGTGACTCTGGGGAAGTCATGTGACTTCCCGGGGCCTCAGCCTCTTCCCTACCAAAGGCCCTGGTCTAGAACTAAAAACAGTGTTTTAGAAGGAAGGGAGGATTTCTGCTTGCGTAGCCAGGATCTCAGCTCGTTACTAGTGTTCTGAGCTCATTCCCTTACTCAGTAGCCATTTGCACACACCCTATACACCCTATACACACACAGTTACTATAAATTTACCAGCATACCATTACCCTTACTGGAAAGAAGCCAGGGAGCTTCCTTAGCATTTCCCTGAGCGCCTGCTGAAATAAGGGACTCTGGGAATGAGTGGGTCAGAGGAGTCAACAGACCATCAGGAGCAAGCCCTGTAGAGCAGCCAGTATCAGGCACGTCCCCTGCTCCCTGAGCCTGGCATGTCTTCCCAGGCATATGAGTAAAGTCTATCTAGCTGAAAAAAACTGGGGACAGGGAAGGGTTTAGGACTTTTAATTCTTAGGAAAAAGGATTTCACATTAGACTTTAATTCTTTGTAAATTTAACAAACAGGGGAAGTTCAGATTGTTCAAAGTTAGAACATGTGTAATGCTGTTGGTTGGATTAATCCTGTACTTTCTGGTTTGGTCTTCAGGGTGACATAGTTACCCTGAGAGGAATAAACAAGAAGGAAAGAATATTTGACCTGGGCTGCAGTATGGCCTTGGAGTTAATGGGAGTGATACCCATAGAGTTTACCTGTTCCGGAATAGAGGGAAGGGGGGAAGCAGAGCTTTCATTATTCACTACAATTTAGAAAAAATGGACTCTATGGGGGAAGCATGGGAAGACAGGTGCAGGATTTGACATCCTGCTGAGGGGGACACCCACACCATCAATGACCCAAAGTCTTGGCCATGAAGCTCTACAGATATTTGGGGGGGGGGGTCTCTTATCTTCTCCCCAAATTTCTGCCGGAGCCCAGCAAGGTGCTGTATTTATTTTTGCACGCTTTTGCACAGTGCCTAGTGTTGTAAGTTACAGTTACTATGTAACTATTCTGAGCACATTACAAATACTAATGCATTTAAGGCCTTATCATAACCCTATGAGTTAGATACCACTGGTATGGTACAGATGAGCAATGAACCAGAGGGGCTGAGTAAGTTTTGCTGTTAAGTGATAGAATGAGGATTTGAACTCAGTCTAATACTAGAGTCTAGTCTTACAGCCACTGAGCTCTAATGCCTCTTAGCTATGGCACAGCAGAGCAATTAAAAGCAGACTCTGGAGTGAACTGTGTTCAAATCCTGGCTGTACCAATTCACAGCCATGTGACGTGGGAGGTCACCACCTTCTTTAGTAAAACTGACAAAGCTGACCCTATGATCCCTCATTTGGCTCTTCGTGTAGTACCCCCACTGGGAGAACCCAGAGGGGAGGCAGGGTTATTAACGGCTCCCATAAACCTCTAACATACGACATCTGAGGTCCCTTCGGAGGTGTCATTGTGCATTTCCCCTCTTCTCCCACACATTCCCCTTACTGTAGGAACCTGGGCCATGTACCACTTCCTTGACCCACCTTGCTCCCCTTCTCCCCCTTGCTCCCCTTCTCCCTGTTGAGTGAAATGCCTTCCATGAACCCCAGTGCCGTCTGCTGAAGTCCCATCAGTGCTTCTCTGGCTGACTCAGATACCATCACTTCCCAGAGGCCCAACCAGATTCCACTGGTTGGACGTCAGTCTCCCTTCCCAGTTCTCCCAAGACATGTCTACGGTGCCTCTATCATAACAAGCCCTGTCCCTCAGGGAGACCACCATCCTGTGGAAGACAGGACTGGGTCTGGGATGTCTCAGGGCTCTCAGCCTTTCCCTGCTGCAGAGAACCAAGAGAACCTTGTATGGGCCACAAGAAACAGCTCAGCCTGTGGCTCGAGTAGAGAGAGCAGATCTAGGCACTGACTTGTCCAGGTCGCTCTGCTGCCGCTCATAGTATCTCATGATCCGGAGAAGCTGGACGTCCTGGCTCAGGAAGCAGGGGGGAATCAGGCCGTGGATTCCAAGCTGCAGCCTTTCTTCAAGTGTAAAGGCCATCCCCTGGGAAGAACAAGAAAGAAACACACACGCGAAGGGATATGTGTAAAACTACAGAACAGAAAGGTTCCATTCACAGACAGGCAAAAGTCACTGATTCAACAGTGGGCCCTGCATTTGAATCCCACCTCTGCCATTTAAATGACGGGCAATCTTGTGCTAAGTACTTGGATTCTTCTGAGTTTCAGATTCTTCCCGGAAGAATGAGGAAAATATCTACGTGGTCAGTTTTTTTGGTTAGTTTTTGGTTTTTTTTTTTTTTTGTTTTTTTTTTTTTTTTTCGTTTTTTATTTATTTTTTTTGGGACAGAGAGAGACAGAGCATGAACGGGGGAGGGGCAGAGAGAGAGGGAGACACAGAATCGGAAACAGGCTCCAGGCTCCGAGCCATCAGCCCAGAGCCTGACGCGGGGCTCGAACTCACGGACCGTGAGATCGTGACCTGGCTGAAGTCGGACGCTTAACCGACTGCGCCACCCAGGCGCCCCGGTTTTTTTTTTTTTAAATGTGTTTTATTTTTTAGAACAATTTTGGATTTACAGAAAAAATGAGAAGACAGAACAGAGAGTTCCCATATATCCCCTCAGCCAATTTCTATTATTAATATCGTCTATCACTTCAGTACATTTGTTAGAGCTCAAGAACCTATAGTGACACGTTATTATGAAGCAAACGCCATAGTTTATTCAGGCTTCCTTGAGGTTTTTTTTGTTTTAGAGAGCAAATGAGCAGGGAAGAGGGGTGGGGGGTGGGGCAGAGAGCGCATCTTAAGTAGGCACCATGCTCAACGTGGAGGCTGATGCAGGACTCAATCCCACAACCCTCGGATCATGACCTGAGTTGGAATCAAGACTCAGGCACTCAACCAACTGAGCCACAGGTGCCCCATAGCCTTCCTTAGTTTTTACCTATGGCCCTTTCTGTTGTTCTTTTTTTTTTTTTTTTTTTTTTTTAAATTTTTTTTTCAACATTTTTTATTTATTTTTGGGACAGAGAGAGACAGAGCATGAACGGGGGAGGGGCAGAGAGAGAGGGAGACACAGAATCCGAAACAGGCTCCAGGCTCCGAGCCATCAGCCCAGAGCCCGACGCGGGGCTCGAACTCACGGACCGCGAGATCGTGACCTGGCTGAAGTCGGACGCTTAACCAACTACGCCACCCAGGCGCCCCCTTTCTGTTGTTCTTTTTGCAGGATCCCACACTACATCTAGTGATCATATCTCCTTAGGCTCCTTTGTCTGACAGTTTATCAGACCTTCCTTGTTTTTGATGACTGAGAGTTTTGAGGAGTACTGGTCATGTATTTTATACAATACCCTTCTATGGAATATGTCTGATGTTTTTTTCATGACTCTACTGGGGTTATGGGTTTTTAGAAGGAAGACACAAAGTGCCATTTTACACATCAGATCAAGATACCTACTGTCAACACGATTTATCACTGTTGATATCAACCTTGATCATGACCCTGATCACCTGGCTGGGTAGTGCTTGTCAGGGTTCTCCACCGTAAAGTGACTCCTTTTTTGGAATCTTCTGCATGCAAGATTTGTCCCTTCTCCCCATTTATTTATTCAATCATTTATTTATATTAGAATGGACTCATGTGTATTTATTTTATGCTTTGGGTTATAATCCAATATTTATTTTGTTGCTCAAATTGTTCCAGCTTTGGCCATTGGGAACTCTTTCAGATGGCTCCTGTGTCCCTTTGACATATTCCCCTAATTCCTTCCTCCTCACTCCCTCTTTCTCTTCCTTCCTTCCTCTCTTTCTTTCTTTCTCTCTCTTCCTTCCTTCTTTCTTTTTCTTTTCTTCTCTTTTCTTTCTCTCACTTTCTTCCTGCCTCCCTCCCTCCATCTCTTTCTCTCTCTCTTTCTTTCATCTACTTCTTACTTTCTGGCACAAGATGATCTAGGATCACCTTTTATGTTATAGCCTGCTCTGGTCCTAGAATCAGCCATTCATTCAAGGAGACCTAATTCCTTCTTTGAAACATGGCATTGGAAACCAAGGTCTGGTCTCTACTCAATACATGTGCTACTTACTACTGGGGTTTTATTGTTTCTAGTCCCTCTAAGCTAAAAGAGCAAGGAAATGAATCTATATTAAGCTAAACATAACTTCATAGTAATATCTCTAATCCATTACTGCATGGATCATTCTAGCCTCATCACTTTGCTAATCTGTAAATTCTTACTGCACCAGTGAGAGACTAAGCTCCCAACACTAAGTACATGCCACCCATGTACTTAATTACTCAATTCCAGTATACACAGTTGGTATCAGAATTGTT
Source organism: Panthera onca (assembly GCF_046562875.1). NCBI lineage: Eukaryota > Metazoa > Chordata > Mammalia > Carnivora > Felidae > Panthera > Panthera onca. The sequence goes on from NC_138348.1 coordinate 69,311,650, forward strand.
AACCCATGCCACCATGGGAAACAACTTAATACACTAGATTATAGTGCTTATAAGCTGTTCCTTTTGCCTTTAGTCTTCCAAACTTCACTTATTTCCACAGCTACTTAGGTCAGCACTTTTCCTTCCACTCCTTCACTGAGGTTGTATCATACATCTATGTATGATATAACACAGTTACATTCTCATGTTACAGTGTGCATTTGATCCAGTAGCCTATTAAATGATTTGGAAAAAAAATCTGGATACACTAAGATCCATTCTTTGTACTGTAAAGTTGTAGGAGTTTTGACAAATGCATAAGGTCTTGAATCCAACATTATGGCATCATGCAAAATAGTCTCACAGCTCTAAATATTCCATGTGCTTTACCTATTCATCCCTCCCTTCCTCCCCCTGGACCTCTGGCAACTACTGATTTTTTGGCTGTCTGTACAGTTTTATCTTTTCCAGAATGTCACACAACTGGAATCACACAGTATGTAGCCTTTCCAGATTGGCTAATTTCACTTAGCCAGAAGCACATAAGGTTCATCCATCTATTTCTGCGGCTTCCTAACTCATTTCTTCTCATCATGGGAGGACATTCCATGGTCTGGCTGTCCCCTAGTTTCTCCGTTTATCTATTCATCTTGGTTGCTTCCAGTTTTTGGTGAATATAAATAAAGTTGCTATAAATATTCATGTGCAGGTTTTTGTGCAGACATAAGTTTTCAAATCAATTGAGTAAATACGTAGGAGTGCAAGTGCTAGATCATATGGTAAGGCTATGTTTAGCTTTTTACACAAACTGCCAAACTGTTTTCTAAAGTGGCTGTGCTATTTTGCATTCCCACCGCAGCAATGGAGTTTCTATTGCTCCACATCCTTTCTAGCATTTGGTACTGCCAGTTTTTTAAATTTTAGTCATTGTAATAGAACTGTAATGGCATATTATTGTAGTTTTAATCTGTAACTCTCTATTGACATATTAATGGTGAGCATTTTTTCATATGCTTATTTTCCGTCTGTGTACCTTTTTTGGTGAGGTATCTGCTCAGATTTTTGCCCATTTTTTTTGCTTGTTTTCCTTAATGTTAAGTTTGAACATTTCTTTGATCTGAGTTTCAATGTAACCCATATCAAAACTCAAACGACCTCTTTTGCAGAAATAGAAAAGTCAATCCTCAAATTCATATGCAATAGCAAGGGGCCCTGGACAAACAAAACCATTATTTAATTTAATTTAATTTAATTTAATTTAATTTAATTTAATTTAATTTATTTTTTAATATGAAATTTATTGTCACATCGATTTCCATACAACACCCAGTGCTCATCCCAACAGGTGCCCTCCTCAATACCCATCACCCACCTTCTCCTCCCTCCCACCCCCCATCAACCCTCAGTTTATTCTCAGTTTTTAAGAGTCTCTTATGGTTTGGCTCTTTCCCTCTCTAACCTTTTTTTTTTTTCCCTTCCCCTCCCCCCATGGTCTTCTGTTAAGTTTCTCAGGATCCACATAAGAGTGAAAACATATGGTATCTGTCTTTCTCTGTATGGCTTATTTCACTTAGCATAACACTCTCCAGTTCCATCCACGTTGCTACAAATGGCCACATTTCATACTTTCTCATTGCCAACTAGTATTCCATATGTAAACCACAACTTCTTTATCCATTCATCAGTTGATGGACATTTAGGCTCTTTCCATAATTTGGCTATTGTTGAAAGTGCTGCTATAAATATTGGGGTACAAGTGCCCCTAGGCATCAGCACTCCTGTTATCCCTTGGGTAAATTCCTAGCAGTGCTATTGCTGGGTAATAGGGTAGATCTGTTTTTAATTTTTTGAGGAACCTCCATGCTCTTTTCCAGAGTGGCTGTGCCAGTTTGCATTCCCACCAACAGTGCAAGAGGGTTCCTGTTTCTCCACACCCTCTCCACCATCTATAGTCTCCTGATTTGTTCATTTTAGCCACTCTAACTGGTATGAGGTGATATCTCAATGTGGTTTTGATTTGTATTTCCCTGATGAGGAGTGATGTTGAGCATCTTTTCATGTGCCTGTTGGCCATGTGGATGTCTTCTTTAGAGAAGTATCTATTCATGTCTTCTGCCCATTTCTTCACTGGATTATTTGCTTTTTGGGTATTGAGTTTGGTGAGTTCTTTATAGGTTCTGGATACTAGCCCTTTATCCGATATGTTATTTGCAAATATCTTTTCCCATTCCATCGGCTGCCTTTTAGTTTTGTTGATTGTTTCCTTTGCTGTGTAGAAGCTTATCTTCGTGAGGTCCCAATAGTTCATTTTTGCTTTTAATTCCCTTGTCTTTGGAGATGTGTCAAGTAAGAAATTGCTGGACAGCAACATGCAGAACAATGAAACTAGACCACTTTCTTACACCATTCACAAAAATAAACTCAAAATGGATGAAGGACTTATATGTGTGACAGGAAACAAAACCATTATTTTAAGTTTATTTATTTATTTATTTATTCATTTATTTATTTATTTTGAAAGAGAGAGAGAGAGAGAGAGAGAGACAGAGAGAGAGAGAGAGAGTGCATGGATGGGGGAGGGGCAAAGAGAGGAGAGAGACAATCCCAAGCAGGCTCCGTACTGTCAGTACAGAGCCTGACCCGGGGCTCTGTACTCATGAACCATGAAGTCATGATCTGAGCAGAAATCAAGAGTTGGATGCTTAACTGACTGAGCCACCCAGGTGCCCCCAAAAACCATCTTTAAAAAAGAAGATTTTAAAATGTAACACAAAGCTACAATAATCCAAACAGGGTACTAGCCTAAGGATAGATAAATAGATCAACAGAATAGAATCAAGAGTTCAGAAATAAACTCATGCATTGACGGCAAATTGCTTTTTGACAAGAATGCTGAGTTCATTCAATGGGGGAAAGAACAGTCTCTTAAAGACATGTGCTGGGATAACTGGATTTCCACATGCGAAAGAATAAAGTTGGATCCCTACCTCATACTCAATACAAAAATTAACAAAAAGTGGATCAATAACCTAAGTATAAGAGCTAAAATCATAAAACTCTTGGAAGAAAACACAGGGATAAACCTTCATGACCTTGGATATAGCTATGAGTTCTTCGATGTGATATTAAAAGCACCAGTAACAAAGGAAAAATTAAGTAAATAGACTTCATTTGAAAACTTTCGTGCAAAAAGGACACTAACTATTAAGAAAGTGAAAAGACAACTTAGAGAATGGGAGAAATATTTGGAAATAACATAAGGCATTTAATATCTAGAATCTATAAATAATTGCTATAACAGAACCAACAAAAAACAACCCAATTGAAAAATGGGCAAATAAATAACTTGAATATACATTGCTCCAAAGAAGATACATAAATGGCCAATAACACATGAAAAACGGTCAGCATCATTAATCATTAGGAAAATACAAATCAAAACTACAATGAAATACCATTTCATACCCACTAGAATGGCTGTAATAACAACAGTAAATGACAAGTGTTGATGAGGCTGTGGAAAAATTAAAACCCTCATACACTGCTGGTACGAATGGAAAGTGTTGCAGCCTCTATGGAAAAATAGTTTAGCAGTTCCTCAAAGCTAAACATAGAATTACCAGATGACCCCAGCAACTCACACCCAGATATATACCCAAAGGAATGGAAAACAAGGACTTGAATAGACACTTGTACACCAACATCCAATGCAGCATTATTCACAATAGCTAAAAGGTGGAATCAACCCAACGTATGAGGAGATAAACAAAATGTATACAGGAACAATGAAGATTTAGTCAAGTGTAAAAAGGAATGAAGTTCTGATACATGCTGCTACATGGGTGAACCCTGAAAATGACATGCTAAATGAAATAAGCGAGGTATGGAAGGACAAATACAGGATTCCACTTACATGAAATGTCAAAATAGGTAAATTCACAGAGACAGCGTAGATTAAGATTACTAAGGGCTGAGAGGGGGTAAGTTATTGCTTAACGGTTACAGAATTTCTGTTTGGGATATGATGAAAAACTTTGGAAATGGACAGCGGTGACGGTTGGACAACTTTGTGAATACACTTGATGCCACTTAATTGTACACTTAAGAATGGTTAAAATGGCAAATTTTGTTATACTTTACCACAACTTTAAAAAGAATTAATAACATACCCTAAACCATTAAGATGTACACTTTACATGGGTGAATTATAACTCAATAAAGCTGTCTTAAAAGAATTCTTTGTGTGTTTTGGATCCAAATCTTGTATCAGACATGTACGTTATAACTATGTCTCTGAGTATGCGGCTGGTCTTTTCATTCTCTTACCAGAGTCTTTCACAAACAAGCTTTTTCTGGTTTGGGCGCGGGCAGGGAGATGGGGAACAAGTGGGACGTCACGGAATCTGCTCCCTGGCCTGTTAAGCCCTCTGGAGACAGCGTCTGCTGGCCGAAGTTCAGGGACTGTTCTCTAAGGGACACTGGGAGACACGGGGACCACAGCTGCCCTACCTTTATCCCAGCATGATAGAGTGCCACCCACGGTGTGAAGAAGACCTTTTCTGTGTAGAGCTCGGGCGGCACAGCCTAGAAGCTCCTGGCTTTCTCATGAAGGGTCCTGGGAGTGACGACAGTAGCAAGCTCCTGAGTGGCTGCCACGGGTGGAGGACATCAACAAGGAAGGGAGCAGAATCTCCACAGGGGTTTTGTAGGGGACTGAGAGCAGTTTTTAATTAATTAGTTAATTGCTTATTCTGTCAGTGTGGCTGCCATTGTATCCGAGGCTGATGGCACCTGGAGCAACTCTGGTTAAGCCCTCCATCCACAATGAGCCCCAGGTAGCGCAAGGTTCCTCCCACAAGTGGGGAAGGCTATGCGTGGTAAGCGAGAGCTAGATTGTTCCCAGGGCAGTCTAGCTGCCCCCAGAGCCCCTGGACACCAGAGCTCCCCGCATTGCCCTGCCAGCTGAAAAATACCTCCTCTACTACGATTATTACAAGCTCTGTTAGAGAGAGTTCGGTAATGACGGAGATGCAAGCCCGCATGCTGATCGTCCACACGTTAGGATTGTTGCCATCATCAGCTCCAAGAAAGGGGTCTCATAAATACCCAATCTTACCTTATCCTTACAACCACACTGTGTGGAGGTATTACAACCTCTACTAGATGAGGTTCTACAACCTTTCTAGAGGAGATGGCTAACCAAGAGAGGTTATATCATGCTCTGGAAGTTGCCCAGCTGTGGCCTGTATTTCATTGCTTCTTAACTAGGATGCATCTTACAATCAGTGAGCACATTTGGTGCCAATCATTTCTTCATGATTTCATTGACTAGGGGCAAGTGACAGAACCAAGATGTGATCACAGGCTTCATGTGTTGCCATTACCATATTTCCCTACCAGGGCTTTGGTGGATAGGCCTCAGAAAATGTGAGTTGGGATACAGGTGGTGACAGAGAAGTGGAAAGAAAGAAAGAAAAATAAAGAAGTGAATAAAAGTTAGACTCCTTGGTTACTCCCAATTTTCTCTTTGTTTTTGTTTTGTAATCTCTAAAACCATGAATACTGGGCTCCTCCAGTGTTTTTAAAAAGCAATAAAGACATCTCAGCTTAGTGAAAATCCTAAAGAGTTGTTCCCCCCTCTCTCCGATGTGCTGGAGGTGTAAGAAAGTTCTATCCTAAGATAGGCTCCACTGTGTTTGAAAGTATGACTCACAAAGAATTCTCAAAGTACCGTTCACACATAAAATTCCACACTTTTTCTTCATCAAAGCCCAAAGTCACCAGTTCATAAATCCCCTGTGCTGGCCACCGGCTTTGCAAGCTGGTGCAACACTGAGGTCCCCGATCATTTTGCAGGAAACCACCCACCCTGGACACTGAGCACTTTCACCAAACACCATTAGGCAGGAGACTGTTCACTGGCTTGGTAAAGACTGTGATCGTCTCTTCTTGGCCCCGGGGATCCCAGGGAGGCCCAGGCATTGAATTATGACATCATCTTTGCTAATGACCGCTGTGGCTTTTAATAATAGTCCTCTTCTCTCTACAAGGCTAAGTGTTTCTCTTGGCTGATTGCCACCAACTTCTTTTGTATTTGAGGGAAAAATTATGACTGTTTAGCAACTGGTAATTTCAGGGATTAAAAAAATACTTCTAGAAGCTTCTTTTCATCCTGAAGCTAATGTGAAGGCAACTTCAGATTTACAAGTTTGTAAAGCAGAAATTCAGGCACGTTAGCTGTATGATGGCCTCCAAAATAGGATTAGCGCAAGATGATTCACTAGCACATAGCAGAGAAGTATTTGAATTTATATTTCTCTAAAAAATAAATAAAATTTGCTAATTGACACTCAAGACTCTTGATCTGTATGTCAAAAAGTCATATAATTCCCATAAGGTATACCAGGAATCCTGAGGTAAAAGTAGGGCTTGTACAACACGGAGGAGTTCACAGTGGGGCCCTTATTCATTTTTACCACGTTGAGAAATTATAGTCTCTGTGTGCCTGGTTAAATAAGAGTTATGCATTGTATTATCGAATTGTAACAAAGCCCTCAAAATAGAACAAGTGGCTTTTAAAAATGGCTGACTCTCTTCGTTATAGTTCAACCTCATACCCTTGTGGTATTCAGCCCACATGAGTAGGGACCTACAGTTACTACTCTTAAAATGTTTTTACTGTTACAGAGCCACTGCTCTGACCACTCCCTCAGCCAAGTGTACCTCCCAGCTCTGGCTTCTCTCAGGGCATCTCTGGACCTCACCAGGATCCAATGACCGAGGAGTTAATGTCTGGCAGAGTCGGTGGCCTCAAGACCCTATTCTAGAACTAAAGGCCTGGGACTGTTTTGATTGGTCAGTGCCTAGCTGTACCAGTGTTAATCTTTTAACTGTCACCCCCAACTTTACTTAGTTTACCATCTTCTCCGAATGATCTCTAGCCCAGCTACTGAACTCTGCCTATGGGCTCAGCATAGCCTAAGTTCTCAGGACAAAACTTTCTGACTTCAGAGAGAAGATGTCTGAATAGATCCCATCATCAAATGGCAGGGCTCAGGGGCAGCAAGCCCCTCAGGCTGTGCCCCTGACCCAGCCTCCTGCTGTTCAGAGATCCAAGCTTCCCAGTGCTCGGTGCCTTGTGACTTAGCTTCTCTGAGGGCAGGCCTCCCCAACCCACTTGGTGACCTGTCTGGTGCCTCTGGATCCAGAGCCTTGCTGGACACTTGACAATTTCTTCTCATTCATTCCACATGCATTTATGAGTTCCTACTTTGTGCCAGGACTACCACGTTAGACACTGGGGAGTTCGAAAGGAAAGAGGTGTTGGTTGCTGCCATCCTGAGTCTATTAGAGGAGTCACATGGATTAACATATAATGGAGATTCTGGGACTCTGCCCTGAGCAAGCCATGCCCTGATCTCTTTCACCTGTTGTGGGATTCAATGAAATAATGCCTGTAAAATGCTCAGCACAGGTCCCGGCACATAGGAGGTGTTCCGTGAGTGCTAGCTGTTGTTCCCTATTATCATTACTATTGTGTCCATGGGACAGGGTGCACACAAGACCTCACTGGCAGATGCTGGAGATAAGCCCTAAAGAGTGGTCAGGAGCTAGTCTGGCAGAAGGGGCTGGAGGAGTAGGGGCTGGAGTGATGCCACCACATCGAATGTAACTGCCCATCCACGGCTGTGCAAGGCTCCTGCCTTGGCTGCTCTGTGCATCCTCTCCATGCCCCGACGGGCACACTCTTTCTGCCGCCATGCACTGACTCACATCTGTACCCTGCCCGCTATGCTTTGACAGCTTCCCTCCTCCATTTCCCAATCCACAGTCCAGGGCCCCTCCTCCAGGAGGCTGTCCCTGACACCCCATTTCACACAGCTCTCCCCCTTCCCTCAGAGTCATTGTCATACAGTTTAGCAATGAAATGTATTTTTTGTTTGGTTTCTTCAGCATTAATTATAGGTAATAAACTCAGGGTGGTAAAAAGCAGACACTTCAAAGCAGCTCACGTGGGGCTACAGCACAGCAGTATCATCATCAGTAACAGCAGCAACCATTAGCTTTTATTGAGCACCAGCTGGGCTGTGTCAGGCACTGAGACAGGCACTTTCTACCTGTCATCTCCAATCATCACAGCAACCCTGGGTTAACAATCGTGTGATTAGTATCCCCATTTATGGACTAGGAGACTGAGGCCAGAGGGGTAAATTAATTTGCCCAAGGTCACAAAGTGAGTTGATGGAAGAAGCAGGAGCAGAACCCAGGTCCATATGTTTCCAGTATTCACACTCTTGAAGCAAGGCAAGTGCTCCTGAGAGTTAACAGGTTCAACAGGTTGTGGATCGAGCTGGCTTTTATTTCAGGGGAGATGAAATTATTCTGCTTCTCCAAATAGAGCCAGTGAACCTTAAGAGTTCAGCTACTGCTGAGTGGACCTCTGTGTCAGCACTGGGCCAGTCAGCCCGTCTGCAAGCAGGTGCGCTTGTACCCGTGCAATCATGTACTCAGCTCGTCACACACATGCAGCCGTGTTTCCTCTGACCAGTATAACTATGGAAGAAGGACAGCAGACACACGTGTAAAGGGATTCCGTTCCACCATCATTACATCACGCTTGAAGCGGACTGCATATGCCATAACCCACTTCCTCCGTCCGTTCACTGCAGCAGCTGGGACAGAGCTGTGTGCCACCAGCTCCCAAACCGTACAGTTGAAGCTGATTAGCTGCTAGAGGACTGGAAGGCGTTTCCTCCTCCTTTTGCATAGTACTTCATGACTCTATCCGTTTGGGATTTTTGTAAGTTAGGGTGACATGGACTGCTGTAGGTAGAAAGTGGGGTGACTGAGGTTGCCATTCTCTCACTGAATCCCAGGTTTGTGAAGGGACCCTGAGCACATTCCTGGGATGGATATTTGGGGATCTTAGAAACACAGGCATCAGGAAGTCGTCACAGACACAGACCTGAGAATGGCCTTCCCCCCAGACACACTTCTAGGATCGGTGCAAAATCACAGATCCAGAAACAGACTGTAAATTCCCGAAAGTGGAGGATATGCTGTTCATTATGCCCAGAGCTAACCTTAACCAAGTTTTGGGCTCCAAGACTGGGCTTTGGTGCTGTGTGTTGCAAATGTACGGAAAAGTTCCTGTTCCACTGAGAAATACAATCCCATTTTCCTTCCATGGCATAAGGGCCCCGACACAGAGGTGCTGTGCTCATGCAGCCAGTGTGGGGGAGTGGGAAGGGTGCTTCAGGCCAAGGGCCTACATCAGTTCCTCCACTTCCAGGCTGTGGGACTCTAGGGAACTTACTTCACCTCTCTGAGTCTGCTGCCTTCACTGGGTGACTGTATCAGTCAAATGAGAACAGGGATGTTGAGATTTCATTAATTCAAAAAAGTGTCAGAAAGGCTAAAAAAAAAAAAAAAAAAAAAAGACTGGGACTGTTGTTGTTTCAAATTCCTCTGGATTCAGGACTAGAAGCTACTTAGCAATTGCCCTGGATGGCATTTATTTCCTTTCTTGTCTCTTTTCCCTTCAAGGCAGTAAGTTCCTTGAGGGCAGGGATTAGGACTATATGAGCTGTGTGCCCTTTTGGTCCAGCATGCCTTGCATATTTCTACTGCTTTATTACTTCTGGAATGGTCTCAGATGGTTCATGGCATCTGGTCCTAGATTGGGCAGGTGTTATATCACCAGGTATAAAAGAGACTGAGGCTCTGACAGGTCAATGACATGCTGAGGGCACATGGCTAATACATGCTATTCAAAAGCATGTGAGAATAATGGCCATTTCAACTGTCTTGCCGTCAGAAGACTGGTTTTTGCAGAGTTGTTGGATAAGGACCAACATGCAAGGGAAATGGAAGAATCTGCTCCTGAAATACTTGGCAACTTTAGGATTTTGTCCTAACTGAACAAGGGGAGAGGGGTAGATAGTTGGAAGGCTTATGAATCATTCTCTTGGCAAAATTCTCTGTGGCAGTTGGAATGCCTCATGACCCTTTCTTCCCAAGAGACCATTATTTAAAATTTAAATAATATTGTTCTTGGCACACTGATGGCCCTCTTACTCAGCTGACCCTCAACAGAGTAGCAGCAGAGGAAGGTGATGGACAGGGGACCGGCTGAGGACAAGGGAGTACCGCTTCCTTCCTCCAACAATACAAGAGCTCTTTGACAGGCCCAGCCTGGGAGGATTGGGTCAAAAAGTGAACCATGACCAGGAAAAATCAAACAAACAGGCGCATTTGGGAGGGTCTCTGAATAGGCATTGTACACATATGCCTAGTGCGTGCGGATGAGTGGGTGGGGCAGCCAGTACTGCACGTGAACCTGCCCAAGGCAAGTTCATTCAACAGGGCAACTGTCCAGCAGGTCACTGTTAACCTGTTCGAGCCCTGAGGGCAACCAAATCCTCCTCCTCCTGGGCCTCAGCCTCAATTCTGCCCACTGATCAGATGAACCAGGAAGGAGGTCATTTGTCCTGGAGACGGATGACTGATGTGGCACAGAGGAGATCAGAGTAACCCGTCTCCTCTGTCATTAGGCAGCAGGAGTTCTAGGCCCAGAGTCATTCTGCACTGACTTTTAACAACTGTTTATATTTAACTGCATCTTTGGATTTTACAAAGCAGTTTTATTTCCTTTGCTGTGTTTAACAATCCCCCCAAACAAAAAGAATATCCCTATGACAGTGGTTCCAAACTGTGCTACCCCTTAGAACCACCTAGGGAGCTTTAAATGCCCAGATCACAACCCATACCCATCAAGTCAGAATTCTTGGGATGGACGCCTGGATGAGGAGTTTCTAAACAGCCACAGGCTGTCCCAAGGTACAGTAAAGACCAGTCCCCTATAAGGCAGGCTATGAAAGTGTTATGCTCATCTTGCAGATGGTAACGCTAAGGCTAAGACAATGAAATGATTTCCCTAAAATCGAAGCCCCAGCAATTTGCAGAAATGGGACTTGAACTTTGAATTCCATTTAAAATTGTTGGTTCATTAATTTTTTACATAATCATTCATTTAGCAAGTATGCTTTGAGGATCAGCCACATACTAGGCATCCGATATACAGTGAGGGACCAAATATATATGTCCTCTGCCTCCATGGGATTTCAGTTTAGTGATCTATTCATTCAAACCAGTGTCCTTTACACCATTTTATATTTTGGAATTAATTTGGAATTATGCAGACTAATCTAGTGCCTGGCAGGCTGGGGTGCTCAGCAAAATAACACTGGTGGTGTTTTCTGCTAGAGTTCAGGTACAGACTTGCCCATGAGAGGCCATGGAGAAGGGAGATCAGGCTTCGAAGTCACTGGCCCTGTATTCAAACTGTGGCTCTGTCCCCAACAGCTCTGTGATCCTGGACAGCTTTCTTAACCTCTCTGATCCTCAGTTTCCTCATCTATGGAATGAAGATAGCAATACCCATTTCCAAAGACTGCTGTGAGGACTAACGGATCCCCCTGCATGGTGTGCCCAGCTCGCTGAGGCACTCAGTAAACAGAGCTGTGTCCGGGTCCTTACTAGATGCTGAGCATGGCAAAGAATGCAAGACTTCATGGATATCATGCTCCTGAGAGGTACAGCAGCCTAGAGTGTCCTTAGAATTTCTCATCCAAGGGGCGCGTGGGTGCTCAGTTGGTTAAGCATCCAACTCTTGGTTTTGGCTCAGGTCATGATCTCATGGTTTGTAGGTTCAAGCCCCACATCGGGCTCTGCGCTGATGGCACGGAGCCTACTTGGGATTCTGTCTCCCTCTCTCTCTGCCCCTCCCCTGCTCGCTCTCTATCTATCTCTCTCTCAAAAATAAATAAATAAGCATTAAAAAAAAATTTCTCATCCTGTTTATTGTGCCCTCTCTTACCTCTATCCTCAGTCCAGTGTATTTATCTTCCTTGGTACTCACATTTGGGACACCATTTACCTGGGGGTTAAGAGTATGTCCCTGATAAATTTTAACTAGTAGTGACAACCTGATGGAAATCTAAAATTAATGAGAGAAAGTCAAAGGGGACTGGACTGAAAGTTAAAAGTTCAAGTACCAGGAATGCTTTCTGAACTGTATTTCCATTTTTAAATTAGATTTATATTAAAAGAAAGGGAAAGGAAATGTAGAACCGTAAGCCTGTGAGCTTATTCGTACCCAGTACTTTGCTTCTCTAATCGACATCGAACTGGTTCTTTCTTCCCTCATGAGACAGAATCTAACTTTTTCACCTCATTAATTTCAAAGTCTTCTAGAAGAGTTCTCATTTCATAAACATTATCAGCTCTGGGACCTATAAGTTTCGGTATAGGTTTGTATTTAATCAAACAGCTCTTTCCACTGATGATTTCCTGTAAGGGCACTGGGATTCCTGCACATGTAACACAGCTGTTCTGGAGTGACACTGTCTACTCTGAAGGAAAACTCGCAGGGTAACCTCCCCTCCAAATGTCCTGAAATAAACAACTCTGTGCCCAGGGCTATATTTAGTGACATTTAGCCACCAAGCTCTTCTAAGACCTACTTCATCCTGTGTTAAGTAAAATCAATATTCAAAGTCTCGTTTAGGGGCCCCTGGGTGGCTCAGTGGGTTAAGTGTCTGACTCTTGTTTCGGCTCTCACAGTTTCGTGAGTTCAAGTCCCACGTTGGGCTCTGTGCTGACAGTGCAGAGCCTGCTTGGGATTCCCTCTCTCTACCCCTCCCCTGCTCTCTCTCTTTCTCTCAAATTAAATAAACATTTAAAAAAATAAAATAAAATAAAGTCTCCTTTAAATGACTTACTAATAGCTTACTGATCATTGAATGATTGGGTCGTTACTAAATATCCTGGAAATTTTAATTTGCATTTACAGATGAATATTCAGTTTGTAAGTTAGTCTACTAAGGGCTAGGCTTGTGTAGCTGTTGAAAGAATCAGCACACTATTTCAATTTTATCCTTCTACAATACCCTCTGAAGTAAAGTATCTGCCCCAAATTATACGGTTAATAAGGTATAGAGCTAGAATACGAACCCAGGCCTGTGTGCCACTAAAGCTCATACTGGCAATCACTATTTTGCTCACACTGTTTTGCACTGCATTCTTTGCTGTGATTTTGCGCATTCTACAATGACCTCGGTCAGCCACATTAAAGACGAGGCTCAAGCAGTCTATGCAAGTGAGTGTTCCCAAGCTTTTACCTTTAATACCTTCTCTAGAGACAAAAGTAGGACACATGCAGCACCATTTCAGTGTTCTTTCTCCAAAGGTGCAGGGAATGACAAGGACTGGGAATAGAAATGAAATGCTCTCCCCAGGAGAGCAAAATAGAGCAGTGTTTGCCAGACTCAGACTCTGGCTGTGAAATCAATTTACTAGGGAAAAACTGACATTAAAAAAAATGTTTTTTTAACGTTTATTCATTTTTGAGAGATGGAGAGAGACAGAGCATGAGTAGGGGAGGGGCAGAGAGAGAGGTAGACAGAATCCAAAGCAGGCTCCAGGCTCTGATCTGTCAGCACAGAGCCCAACGCAGGGCTGAACCCATGGACCATGAGATCATGACCTGAGACGAAGTTGGACACTAAACCGACACCCAGGCGCCCTGGGAACAACCGACATTTTAAAAAATGATGGATTTGAATAGAAAATATAGGGTTGCATCAGTTTAGTGAGGGTGAGTACTGTTTGGCTCACTGTTTATTTAATTGCCTGTGTGAGTGGTGCACACAGGGTAGTGTGTATCTATGGGCGCTGGTTTGTGATGTAAAGTGCCTGTTTAACTGCAGGTGTGGCTGGAACAGTTGAGAAACAATGTAACACAGGATAGTGATTACCAGTGGTGGACTTAGACAGCTGCTTGAATCCCAGCTCTGACCCTTACAAGATACATGGCCTAGGTACATTACCTAAAAGTTTCAGGTTCCCCCCCTTTAAATCGGGGATGGTAACAGTACCTATTTCATAATGTGTCCTGTGCAACAGGGTGTCTGACGTTTAGTAAGGACTTACTAAACCAAATGCCAGCTATTGTTACGTTAAATACAGCGCTTTGGGTGATAAGCTGGTGGCAAGCAAGGGCAATGCTTTGCATCATGTCCCAGAATCATTTAAATTCCAGACATGTATATCCATCTGCTCCCTGGGCATCACGACCTACATGTCTCATAGGCATGTCAAATACCACATGCTCCAAACCAAACTCATCTTTCTTGCCAGAACTCCGTCCTGCACTCTCTCCTCAACAATGGAACTCCAGAGAAAGTCCATTAGCCCAGGGGAAACTCCAGAGGCATCCTGTATTCCTTACAACCCAACCCATATATGCAGTCATTGCTAAATTCAGATGGAGTTTTATCTCCTAAATGGTTCTAATTTTTCCTCTCTTGTCCAAATGCCTCATTCTCATCCTCTTGATCTCTTCAGTGTCTCCCTGGTCTCTAATAAACCGATAGTTCTTCAACAGCTGGACTCTGGTCTTCCCTACTCTCACCCAAGCTGTCATTGTCCTGTCCCTGGAATATACCTTTTAGAACTTCTGCCAGACATTTTCCAAAAACCAAATTAGATAATTTCACTTCCTAACCTAAAACATCTTTATTAAAGCCTACAAGGCTTTTCATAAGCTGTGTGTCATTTCTGACTTCATCTCTTGCCAGCCTCCATGGGTAGCCTTCAATACAGCAAACTAGATCATTCCTAGCAAACTGGGCATTTTCATGCCTCTGTGTGTGTATATGCTGGTTCCTCTGCAGAGAGCACCCTTCTATGTCTGTCTGCCAATCACAAAAGTGCACTGAAGGATGAAAGGTTGAAGGACTTACACTTATAATTAAGGACTCTGAGTCTCTAAGTTCACTGTATATCAGGAGTGCCTAGGTTGCTGGCTAGAAATTCAAATCCTAGGCCTGTACCATTAAATGCTGATTACAGAGAGTCTGGGCTTTTCTTTCACCTGCACAAGTTCTAATCCACAACACACAGATTCAGGAGGAAAGGTGTGGGTATTGTCCTTGGAAATTATCTCAATAGAGATCATTTAGGACAATTGCTTAATTAAGGAGGATGGCTGGGTGGATGCTGACTTATTAGTAAAGGTACATCTTTTTTTTTTTTTTTTTGAAGTTTATTTATTTATTCTGAGAGAGACAGAGTGAGAGGGGAGGGGCAGAGAGAGAGGGGGACCGAGAATCCCAAGCAGGTTCCATGCCACCAGCGGCAGAGCCTGATGCAGGGCACAAACTCACAAAACTGCGAGATCATGACTTGAGCCAAAACCAAGAGCCAGATGCTTAACCAACTGAGCCAGGCACCCCAGTAAAGATACAGCTTTTTAAATGAGCAGCAATGACAAGAAGGAAAAATACTGCTATTTAATATAATTCTTTATTAACGTTACCGCCTTAAAGTATGAAGACTGCATAGCACAAAAGCACAATGATAGTACTCATCATCATACACTGTCGTAGCAAGATCTCTCTTTGTCCTTAGTGGAAAATCCTAATGAGAGTCCTGGCACTGGGTAGGTTTATAATAGAAAGAGAACATCAGCTTCCATGCCTATGGAGAAGACCAAAGCCAAGTTGTTTCTATTCAGTTGAAACAAAGGGATTTCTCTGTTATAAAAAAAAAAAAAAAGGACAGAACAGAAGCTTCAAGTTAAGTATCTGGGCTTTTGGGACAATTAAACCTTGGTGAGAAACCAGGATCAGAGGCTGGCTTTTTATAAGGAACAAATCTCTGAAGTATTTTTATGGCTGAAAGTTAATGCAAACCAGATAACCCATGGCTTACAGATAAGGACCTTAGAATACTTTTCTCATTGCTGTCTCTGTTGAGATGTCCAGCATCTGGCCCACTCTTCTCACACAAACTAGTTGTCATTCATTCATTCATTCATTCAGCACATACTGTATGACATGCACAATTCTAGATACAGGTTTAAAGAGAGATGAAAAAGCCTGAATCTTATGTTCCAGTAGGGGAAATTAACACAGAAGACACAAGACAAAGTGATTTGTCACTCATTCAAACAAAG
Source organism: Panthera onca (assembly GCF_046562875.1). Lineage (NCBI taxonomy): Eukaryota > Metazoa > Chordata > Mammalia > Carnivora > Felidae > Panthera > Panthera onca. Next base: position 69,327,647 of record NC_138348.1, read on the forward strand.
TTACAAAACAAGTCAACAACATTCATTTGACAAAAATTTGTTGAGTGCACAAGGCAGTGTGCTAGGCTGGGGATACAGCTGTGAAAAAGAGAAGCTCATGTGCCAGCAGGGAAGACAATAAATAAATGATTATCTAAGGAATCCTTTCATGATAAGAAATACTACAGAGCATGCGGAGAAAGAGGATCTCTTTTGCATTGTTGGTGAAAATGCAAGCTGGTGCAGTCACTCTGGAAAATAGTATGGAGATTCCTCAAAAAACTAAAAATAAAACTACCCTACAACCCAGCAATTGCCCTACTAGGCATTTATCCAAGGGATATAGGTGTGCTGTTTCGAAGGGACTCATGCATCCCCATGTTTATAGCAGCACTATCAACAATAGCAAAAGTATGGAAAGAGCCAAAATGTCCATCGACAGATGAATGGATAAAGATGATGTGGTATATATATACAATGGAGTATTACTCGGCAATAAAAAAGAATGAAATCTTGCCATTTGCAACTACGTGGATCGAACTGGAGGGTATTACACTAAGTGAAATTAGTCAGAGAAAGGCAAATATCATATGACTTCACTCATAGGAGGACTTTAAGACACAGAACAGATGAACACAAGGGAAGGGAAGCAAAAATAATATAAGAACAGGGAGGGGGACAAAACATAAGATACTCTTAAATATGGAGAACAAACAGAAGGTTGCTGGAGGGGTTTTGGGAGGGGGTATGGGCTAAATGGATAAGGGGCACTAAGGAATCTACTCCTGAAATCATTGTTGCACTATATGCTAACTAATTTGGATGTAAATTTAAAAATATAAAAAATAAAATTAAAAAAAAGAACACACACACACAGAACTACTACAGAGCAGATGCAGAGGATGCTATGACAGCAAGGGAGGAACCAGGATCCCTGATGTGGTTTCCTTTGGAGGGAGGAGGTGATCAGGAGAGCCATCCCTAAGGAAGCAACATTTAAGATGAGATATGAAAGATAAATAAAGAGTTAATCAGGCCATGCACCAAGGCAGAGTTGAGCAGAGAAAAGACAAACACACTAAGTGGAGAAGAAACAGCATGTTCAAAGACTCTGAAAGAGGAATGAACACAGGCCGAACCAAGATGGTGCAGCAGGTGGGTGACTTTGCTAAGGACTTGTTTTCAGCCACAGGGCAACGGGAGAACCCAGAAAGGTTTGAAAGAGAAGAGACATAATTCACTTTGCAGTTTTTTCGCAAATGATCGCTTTGGCTACAGTGAGAATTTTTGGAGGGGACTAAGAATGTGTTAATAACTTGGAAGATCCCTGCAATAATCTAGGTAAAATGTAATGGCAGGTTGGACTAGAATGGTGGGGTGCCGATGGAGAGAGCTGGAAGGATGAGATGTCTGGAGGAAAGAGATGCACAGTAGCTGGTAATGGACAAGATTTGGGGTTGAGTGAGAGGCAGGGGTCAAGGATAATTGCCAACAGAACTGAGTAGATGACTGTGACGGTGTCCCTGAAGTGGGATGCCAAAGAGTGAGGACCAGGATACTTAGGGGGAGGGGATGGAAGGAAAGGAGAACATCTCAAATTGCACTTTGTACCCCCTGAGTGTGATAGCCTGTGAGACAGCCACCTGTAGATGTCAAGTGGGCAACTGGGCATCTGTAAGTCTGGGTCGTAGAGAGAGGGCTAGAGAATGAACCTGAAGCAAACAGGTGGTAATTGAGACTCCATGGAGAGACTTTAGAATGCGGAAGAGCCTAGGCAGGAGCCTGAAGACACTTCAGCATGTGAAAGCTGGATAAAGGGGATAAAGTGCTAGAGGAAGGTGAGAAGGGACAGAAACTGAGAGGCAGAAGGGGAACGAGAAATTGGGTTGTCACAAGATGGCCAAAGAGGAGCATTTCTGGAAGGAAGGAGGGCGTCGTCAACACTGCTGAATTTCTCTGAAAGGTCAGGTAACATGAGGACTGAAAACTGTCTGCTGGATTCAGCAAAGAGGAGGTCCCCTGTAAGCCAGTGAAGGTCTGCTCCAGAAAGACTGGGGTAGTTGGAAGAGAGAGCAGGAGGCAAGAAAACAAACAGCAAACACACACAACTCTCCAAAAGTTTGGCTACCAAAGGCAAGTGGCTTAAGGTGGAGAGGCTTGAGCATGTTGAAATGCTGATGGGAGGAGTTGCTCAGGAAGGGAGAGGATGGGAGCCAGAGCCCAGGTGGAGGGACTGGTCCTGGACAGAGGAGGCCCCCTCAGCTGCTGGAACAGGAGGGAGAGAGGCACGGCCACGTGGAGGTGCAGTGCTCTTACATGCACCATGCAGAAATCATCTGCGGGGAGGGAGGGTTGGTGATGTCAGAGTGGAGAGGTTTCCAAAGAGAGGTTGTGGAGAGTGTGAGAGCAAGGTGATCAGAGAAACAATGACATCACTGGGCTCCATTCAGACTGATGATCGTAAATTTATGTATGTCCCCTTTCTTCTGTTGCACGTTTTCCTCTAACGTGGCTTGACCACCTGCCTCGGCCATGGAGAAAGTGAGCGCCGGGTTTATCCAGGGTTGTGACTTCTCTCAAAAGAGTGCAATGAAAGATAAAGGTGCACAAAATCTTGGGCACTGACAGGAGGGGCAGGAATGGCGGATCATGAACTCCAAGCAGGACTGGATTAGGTTGGTGGCCAGGAGTGATGACCAAGACACAGAGGTGCACAGGAGACAGGAGACTTGGGGAGTTCAGAGGGCTGGCCAACCATGCAGTGTCTCTGGCCGGGGTGTGTGGTTAGAATCACCAATTTCTATGATTCTAGGATTTATGTGATTCACACAGAGGAATTTCGCCCAGTGCCAAGGTCCAGGGTGTGACTCTGGGAGTCGCTGCGGGGGAATGCGGAGGAAAAGTTTTCCAGCTGGGAGAGGCCAGGGCGTTGGAGGAGCCAGCCGTACCGATGCTGGAGCCATCCAAGATGATGGCAGGGCTGGGGAAAGTCTGTAAGCTCATGCCAAAGTCCTCAAGGAATGAAAGGTGGTAAGGGACGGCGATGAAAAGGAGAAAAGGTCAGTATCTCTCAACAGCACAACTCTTAAGAAAAGGAGCAGAGAAGCAGACCTGGTTGCTGTGGAAACTATTTGTTTGTTTAAAAAAGAGGATGGGCGAAGGCAGCTTTAAAATAAAAGGGAACAAATAAAACGGTACCTACCTGTGTCCTGACTTGGAGAGTTGAGGAGTGCAAAATCAAGTGTGAGAGGGGTTAACAAGAAGTCAGCTCAGGGTGAGAGTTATAGATGTTACTAGATAGAGCTGGAGAGAATGTTCTGGAAGGGACTGAAGATACAAGGGAAGGGTGTTTTTCCCATAACCCAAGTGGAAGGGTATGGAGCAGGGAAGGGAAAGCTGGGTCAAAGCTGGATAGAAAAATAGATGCAAATAGAAGAGGAGTTGGGAGTGTGAAGAAGGGGGCTAATTGCTTGCGGTCACAAATATGGTGGACGGGAAAGTTTTGCAAAGGCTGTCACATCTAAGCTAAGATCAAGTAGAAGATCTGCCGATAGGCAAAGGAGGGAGAATGCATCCCGGGTAAGATGTTGAGGCCCAGGAGATATACTGCTCAAGGTCAGTGCAGCCTGCTTCAGGGGTCAGCTGGGCCCAGCAGGTCAGAGGTCTGGGCAAGCACAGGACAGGCAGGCCCAAGTCATGGAGAACTTTGGGTTCCAGCTGAGAAGCCTGTGGTTCAAGGAACTCCTTCCTATAGGCTTTTAAGTGGGGGCAAGGCATGATCCCCAACTGTCTCTGTTCCGGGCAGGTGGGTGACTTTGCATTCCTCATTGCCCCTTCCATGCTCTGGCTCACACTGTCCCTAGAGAGTCCAGCCTCAGCCCTCTGGTGAATCCTACTCATCCGAAGCCTAACTCAAGTCTTAGCCCTGGAATAAAGCCCTTCAAAGCTACTGTAGTCCACACCTTCCTCCATTTCCCAAGACATTTTCCATTCTTAAAGTCAGAATCACACTCCACAAGAAAGACCGTGGAAAAGGCCACCATTCAGCATTTGTGCTAGCAAGCACCCTCTCTCAACTACCAGAGACCTGGTAGGACATAAAGTTGTAATTATGAGAGGGTAACCTGTTGCTCTCATCTAAAGAGAAGGCAGGGGCACCTGGTGGCTCAGTTGGTTAAGTGTCCTACTTCGGCTCAGGTCATAATCTCACAGTTGGTGAGTTCCAGCCCCGCATCAGGCTCTGTGTTGACAGCCTGCTTCGGATTCTGTCTCCCTCTCTCTCTGTCCCTCCCCTGCTCATGTTCTGTCTCTCTTTCTCTCAAAAATAAAAAACGTTAAAAAATTTTTTAGGAAAATAAAGAGAAGGCAGAACAAGAATTGTTCCTAGACCATGGAAAAAAGAATTCCTTCTCTTTTATTTTTTATTATAAAAAAAAAAAAAAAAAAGATAAGTGCCTTCAGGTTCAGGTATAAACAAGGGTTCAATTTCAAAGCCCTGGGTTAATAAATGTTGGAGTTAATGACTGGCTATGTAGCCTTATGCAAGTAAGTTGCTTCTTAGAACCTCAATTTATTAATCTACAAATGGACAATACCAATTCCACAAGGTTGTCAGGAGGTCATATAAAATCATTTGTGTATTCATTCACCGTATGTATTGTGTGCCTTAGTACGTGCCATAGCTGGGCTATGGCAGTGCACAAGACAGGCTCCCTCACTTTCCTAGAGCCTGCAGGTCAGAGGGAGAGACATTACACAGACAGCATCACAGTAATTGCTGGTGTAAGGATCGAGGGAACCAGGCACCAAGGTGGGTGCCCGGTTCAGGATGCACCCTTAGTCCACATTAATTAGCTCCCTCATTTTCTTAACTCCTCTCAGAGGAACGAAATAAGTGCTATTTGCAAGTATATGCCAATCACTTGTTTTGGAAGTGTTCAGGGGCTCTCACTGTCAACAGGTATTATCTCAGGCACTCACAAACACAGATGGGGCCCTGAGGAGACCACGGCAAGGGGACTAAAGTCATGTCCTCTCCAGGCATCTAAGGCAAAGGAGACTCAAAATGACCATATCAAATCACATATTTCAACCTCCAAAAACCTTTGGCTCACTAGTGCAGAAAGGGAAAACACCTCAACTAACGGGGTAAGGCGTTGTCCCGGACTCGGGCTGTGAGAGGGCCAAAATGCTGCTGAACATGAGGGGTGGGGGAAGGCCCTTTCCTTACTAATGGGCTCAATCCATTCCTGGTGAAAGAAATCCTGGGTTTCTCTCAGGTTTACTCATGAGTGACAACATTATTCAAAGATGTCTGGGCACAAAGGCTTTCTTAACTCCCTAGTGCCCTAGGACAAAAGCATCAGGCCAAGGCACTGGCCCTGCTCTTTGTGAGATGGCAGCTGTGTGTCCTGAGCTGCTGGAGAGAGACTTCCTCCCCCTGCCCTCTGCCACCTGCCAGGGCCTGCTCTGTGCACTCCACTGGGGAGACCTCCCTAAGCTGGGAGGCCTGGGCAGGTGCACATGCTCCTAACACAAAAGCTCCCTCTTTTATTCCTTTAGCGGCAGACGCTAGGGAATATATCTCCTGGCTTGGGAATTCCGGCAACCTTATTTTGAGCACTGACTGGAGAATCACTTGCTCTCTCCTTTCTTGGTAACCTCACTGCCACCCTAGAGCTCTAAAAATATCTGTCAGATACTGCAAGTGTTTGTTTACAAGTCTGCCTCCCCGTTTAGACACTTAGGTTTTTACCTTAGTGCTTGCGTTGTAGTAGGTGTTTAACAAATGTTGAGAACAGGGAGGGAGGAGAGGGAAAACTAACGAATGAATATAAATGAATGGTCTTCAAGGTTGAACAACTAGATTAGGAGTTTCCACAGTGGTGTTGTGCAGGAAGTGGTGTGGGAAAGGGGGTCTGTCTTACTTCCTCCACCACAGTTTAACCCAGCTTTTATGATATTCATTGGGCTTCCTTATTTGAGATTTTGTTTGAAAGAAGGTTCTGTAGGGGGCGCCGGGGTGGCTCAGTTGGTTAAGCGACTGACTTTGGCTCAGGTCATGATCTTGCAGTCTGTGAGTTTGAGCCCCACATTGGGCTCTGTGCTGACAGCTCAGAGCCTGGAGCCTGCTTCAGATTCTGTGTCTCCCTCTCTCTCTGCCCCTCCCCTGCTCGAGCACTCCCTCTCTCTCAAAATAAATAAACATTTTAAAAAATTAAAAAAAAAAAAAAGAAGGTTCTATGGTAAAGAAAAGTGTCTGAAAATATATTGGGCTGGATTTTTCCCCCCTTAGGTCCCTTCCAGCTTTGCTATTTTTCCACGGTGGGCAAGTACTTGTATCTCTTCTGCTTCTGAGCACTGCTAGAACATTTTTCTGCATCTTATTCTTGGACAGCCCCAGGAGGAATGACATGAGTAAGGGAATTCAATTGCCAAGTATCCACTGTGTGCTCTGCTTGGGCAGGCACTCTGACAGCTAAGCCACTGCTGCCTGGCCCCACGTGTGCTTTTTTCTTCCACATGTGCTGCCCCACATCACAGTGATGGGGTGCAGGGTTACAGCAGTCCTGCTGACTGTCCCAAACTGGGAGGGGGCTTGGCCCTCAAAGGACCGAAGTGCTGTGGCAGGCAGAATGGTCAAGGGACACTATCACAGAACAGCTCATCATTCACGTTTGTAAAGAACATCATCAGATAACCTGGAAAGCCCACATCACAGGCCATCAGCAAGGTTCTGGAGAGACTCCTGTGACTTCATCTCTTTACTCACCTACAGCCTGTCTATGAAGCACCTACGAGGCATGGGACTGTGTGGGGCAGCGAGATATAGAGATGGATTATATAAAGTCCATTTGCTAAGGAGCTCACACGCCAGTGATGGAGACAAAGTCAAGAAAAGGAAACAATTCAAGATGTTAAGCACACAGAGAAATGTATCAAGTGCTCTGGGGGGAGAGAATGATTCTCCTTGAGGGCTGGGGCAAACAGTGGGGAAGCCTCCACAGAAAAGTGACCTTGACTTTGGGCATTTCTTCAAGCTTCGAAGCAGGAGAAGGAAAGCAGGGCAGACTTTCTGAGGGAAGAGGAGGAGAGCTGGGGAGTTGGACCATACTGGGGGGGGGTGGGGAGGGGCAGGGCTGAGGGGTAGTGGTATGTCAGGCAGTCATAATGGCAGAACAGGTCTGACCAGACTGAAATGCAGGTCTGAGCCTGCAAGCTTTGCTAATTATATTACTCTGGAGGCAGCAGGGAACTCCCGAAGGTTTTCAAGTATGGTCTTCATGTACCATGCTAAGGAATGCTAATTATCCTGTAGGCAGTAGGGAAGGCAATCAAGCAGGCAGGTACTGGTCCAGTCTTCACATTAAAGGAGCCCTCTGACAGCTGAGTGGTGGACGGGAGGGGCGGAGCCTGAGGCTATGAGGTGGGGATAGGCCGCTGTCACTGTCCCTATGGAGGAAGCCACTCTATACCAGGGCAGAGCAGAGGAAACAGAATGGAGGAAAAGGGAGAGCTTCAAGGTACATTTCAGAGGGAGAGAAAGCAAGATATGATGCCTCCTGATGTATTGAGCTATCTGGGGAAGACAAAACACGTGCAGGCCTTGGATGTTTGAAGCTGGAAAATCGAGGCCACTGCCCATTTCTATTTCTCAGCACTGCTTAGGCATCTGTGCTAGAGTCCTCACAGTCTGCTTGAGGCTCTCCCTTTCCTGGGGTCTGATTAGACACCCCAGCATTGGAGGAGTTGCTGACACCAACCTTCATGGTTTGGAATGTGGCAAGTGACTGTTCAATCATTCTATTCTGATTCTCTGCAGTTTTCTTGTTATGGGCTGAGTTGTGTCCCTCCGTACCTCAACCCTAAATTCATGCCCTAACCCCTAGTACTGCAGAACATAACTGTGTTTGGAGCTAGGGCTTTTAAAAGAGGCAATTAAGCTAAAATTGGGTTGTTACAGTGGACTCTAATCCACTATGACTGTTGCCCTTAAAGAAGAGATTGGGACATAGACAACACAGAGGAAAGACCACGTGAAGACAAGCGGGGAGAAGATGGCCATGTATAATACAAGGAGAGAGACCTCAGAAGAAACCCAACCTGCTAACACCTTGATCTTGGACTTTTAACCTTTGGAGCTGAAAGAAAGTGAATTTCTGTTGTTTAAGCCACACAGTCATGGAATTTTGTTATGGCAGCCCCGGCAAACTAATACAACCTCCTGTGAACAAAATCTTACCCAGAGTCGAAGCCGTGCAGGATAAGCAAGGGTTGGGAACTGGGGCCATGTTCCCTTTCATTTCTCCAGCCAGTCCAGCTTTTCCACCGGCCTATTCTGTTACTGCAGTCATGGCCCCATGATAAAGGACAGGCAGGTAAGTCCCCAGAATTCAATCACTGAAAGAAGAATGGCACTGGGTTGTCACCAGTAGTGTCCTGCGGCTGTTTTCTAGAGTCCCTCAATTGGAACCAGCTCTCAGCATATGCTCAGAGCTAGTTTCTTAGCCACTGGGAAGGAGAATGGTCCACTTATACCACAATGATTATTGAGCTTCACTGAAAAAATACAATTTGGAAGAATAATATAAACACAATCCACCTTCCAAAGGCAAAGGCAAAGGCAAAGGCTATCAGAGAGGTCAAGGAACACTTCCCTACCTGTGGTGACTTCACTACTAAATCCAAGGAGAGAGAAGCATGAGGCCTGTGGCCTTAAGTAGGCAAACACAGGGGATCTCATCGGAACCAATGGGAAGCCATGGTTTTCACAGACAATTGCTGGATGTAGCCAGCTCAGTCGCCACATCTGAGATACGCCATTTATCTAAGAATTTTTACTGAAACCAGCAACAAGGGGGCATTTTTACTCAATTCCTATTCAGATTCTGAGATTTTGAGTTTTCTTTGTTTCTGTCTAGGAACCACCAAAAAGGTTTGAACGGTACCATCTGGAATATCTGAGGAAGCCCTCAAATTCAGCAAGACCTTCAGAACAAACTGCCTGGTCACTCCTCTGGAAAGAGGGCCAGTGAGGGGAAGAGTCAAAGAGAATCCTGGCTCCACTGGTCACCACATATGTGCCCTCGGGCGATTTGTTTACCTTTCCACTGGCTTCAGCTTCCTCATCTAAAACCTAGCGTAATACAGACCACTCTGCACAGGGTTATGACAAGGATTCGGTGTGACCGTGTATGACAAGATAACAAAGATGTGGCATGGCGGTGATGTCTGTGAACTAAGCTCACTGCCAGGAGAATGACTTACTTCTGTGTAGCAGTGTTGCAGGTCATGGTGACCCTGACAAGTTAAGGCAGCGGATCAGCAATTCCTCAACCTTTCTGCTCACACAGTGAAAGTCAGCAAGCACCTGCAACATGCCGGCCTCGTACTAGCCAAAAAGGACAGGGTCCCCCTCCAGGAACTGACAATATCGTTCCCAACCTGTTGGGTATTTTACCACCCATCACGGAAGGATCTTACGATACTCTGGACAACTTTCTCAAAAGGTGCCACTTTGCTACCACAATAGTAAGAATGGTAACAACAGCTATCATCACATACTTTGGTTTTATGCTTAACATTTTGTGAAACAACAGCTTCACATATGTCACATGAGCCACACGCAGTCTCTGCAACATCAACACACAATCAGCAAATTGCTAGGTCACAAGCCTGATCTCCATCTAACTCTGAGTTCAACAGGGATTTTGTAACATATATCTTTTCCCTAAATTTAAAAGAAATATATGCTTATTATACACTGAAAAGTTAAGAAAAATTAAATAAAAATTACACCTATTCTCATAACTCAGAGATAACCACTGAATGATTTGGTCTATTTTATTCTAGTATTTTTTCTATGCTTAAGAAAAAAATTGTTTAAACAAAGTTGAGATCATACTATATACAAAATTTCAAAATTTTTTTTCACTTAAAACTACCTAAGCATTTTCCCACATACTAAAGCTTCAACTTAAAACATTATTAAAAAACTGAAAAACACTCCACCTATCTAATAATTCCTGTTTTCTATAGTATAATTGTTTCCAAATTTTCACAAAGTTATGCTTTGATGAGCACCTACTTCATTTGCATTTGTTTTTTCTTTTTTTTAAATTTACTTATTTTGAGGGGCGCCTGGGTGGCTCAGCCGGTTGAGCGGCCGACTTCGGCTCAGGTCACGATCTCGTGGTCTGTGAGTTCGAGCCCCGCGTCGGGCTCTGTGCTGACAGCTCGGAGCCTGGAGCCTGTTTCCGATTCTGTGTCTCCCTCTCTCTGACCCTCCCCCGTTCATGCTCTGTCTGTCTCTCTCTGTCTCAAAAATAAATAAACGTTAAAAAAAAATTTTTTTTTAAATTTACTTATTTTGAGAGAGAAAGAGAGAGAGAGAGAGAGAGTGCACAAGCACATATGGGGGAGGGGCAGAGAGGGAGGAAGAGAGGGAATCCCAAGCAGGTTCCACACTGTCAGACACAGGGCTTGATCTCATGAACCATGAGGTCATGACCTGAGCTGAAATCAAGAGTCAGACACTTAACCAACTGGGCCACCCAGGTGCCCCCTGACTTTTTTTCTCTTATTTATTTTATTTTTTCCTTTTTAAATATTTTAAAGTTTATTGAGGGTGGGGGGTGGGGGAGAGTGTGTGTGCACAGGGAAGGAGCAGGGAGAGGGGGAGAGAGAGAATCCCAAGCAGGCTCTGCACCACCAGCACAGAGCCCAATATGGGGCTCAAATTCACAAACCGTGAGATCACGACCTGAACTAAAGTTGGATACTTAACTGACTGAACCATCCAGGTGACCCTATTTTATTTTTTTCTGACTGTGTTTTAGATTAAACTACTATGGGCCTCTAGAGATAACTCTTTCATTCATTCATTCATTCATTCATTCATTCAATATTTAATGAGTACTTGCTAGGTGTTGGACGACATTCTAAATTGGTAATAAGCAAAAAACAAAACAAAACAAAAAAACCCAAACAAACAAAATTCAAAACAGACAAAATATCCCTGCCTTCATGAAGCTTACATTCTAGAGAGATCAAGCAGTTTTAAGTCTCTTTAGGCATATTGCCAAATCCGTATATAAGTAACTGTCTTACTGCATTTCCACTAGCACTGAGTACTATGGTTTAATTTTTTCTGACAGTTTCATATTAATGGCAATATTGCATTCTTTAAGGGGTTTCCCCCTTTCCTCTCTGCCCTCATCACTTACCAACTCTCAAAGTTGGTAGAAGTAGATTAAAGAGACATTTAAATTTCCATCCGGGTGGCAACTTTCAAAGGCACTTTTTTCCTCTAGTGAGAAAACAATCCCCATCCCAAATCAGGGATGGCAACAGTGAATTCACCTCCTATATTTTGCAAGGTAGCCCTTGATGGTAGCAGGGAATGATGATGACTAATCGTGTCCTGTTAGGGCTTGATGCACCTGGGAGCCCAGTCAGCAGCAAGTTTCTCCAGCCAAATGCCAGGTCTCCTTGGGGGACCAGCCAGGACAAGCCAGGTGGGCTCTATGCAGGGCAGGACTGAAGTCAGAGTCAAATCAGTTCTTTCCCTAAAGCACTTGGTCAGCTATAAAGCACTGAATGGTGGGAAGGGAGTTTTGTTTTCTTCATGGAAACCTTTGGAGGATGCTGAAGACTTTAAAACGGGCTTATGATATGTATGGAAATACATAAAAATACGTGAATAAAATAAATAGAGAAAATGAAAACATCATCTATAATATTTTGGGAGCATTTATCATGTGTTAGGAAATTTCAGAATACTCTTTTTACAATAAACACATAAAGAGTGGTTACTATGTATCAGGCACTGCTTTAAGTGCTTTTGATCCATACAATCATTATAACCAGCTTAAGATATAGACACTATCCTTTTCATTTGGTAGATGAAGACACTTAGGCATAGAGAGGTTAAGTACTTGTGAAGCCAGGATCTGATCCCAGCTGTGACGACTCTAAGGCCTGTGCTCTTCAACACTATCTTATAGGAAGGAAACTGCTGATCAAGTCAGGTAAGTAAGTGCCGTGGTTCAACAGTTTAGGTCAGGAGTGTTCCATAGACTAGGCACTGTGCTGGCCCAGGGTCACAAAGCTTACCAGCGGGAGGCCTGGGAGCCTGGATCTGGCTCAAGATCTGTCTGAATCCAGGCTCCCCCTCTTTCTACTACGTCTTGCTTAAGGGAAAATGTTTTCCTGTTTGGGTTGATGTCTAAGAGGCAATGCTGGCACAGGCAAAAGTGTTTCTGGAACAAAATGCTACAGGGAGAAGAACAGAGGCTCTCGGCTCTGCTGTGCTTTGGGAGGGCAGCTGTGCTAGCAGACACGTCTGCGGGGGTGGGGGGGCCCTCTCTACCCCTTCAAGCCCCCAGTCACTTTAATATGGTCCAGGTGATTCAGAAGTTATCTCCTTGGTCCAGATTCTTCCACGCAATGAACAGTCTCCAGGAATTCCAAGAAGTGTTCTTACAACCCCAGGCCTTGGCATGAGAATCAGCCGAACCTTCAGTTATTGAAATTTCTCTTATATTTTTCCCCTGACAACTCACACTATACCTCAGACTGCTTTGATAGCTCCCTTAATAGTTGCCTTCATATTTCAAAACCTATAAAATTACATATTTGAAGGGATTATTCATTTTTTTTCCTATGGAAAGCACACACACCCCATAATGATTTAATAACGATAACCAGATGGATTGAGGGGTCTTTGACAAGGGGTTTCTTCAGCTAATTTGAGAACATACTGAATTTCAGCTTTTCTGACTAGTGCAAAAATGAGCAGAATGTAAAGTGCCCTATAAATTTCCTACTTGTGCAATTTTAATCCCTTCATCATAGTCAAATGAAATATATTTAAAGCCAACTCTCCCCCTTCTCCATTTTTGAGAGTACAAGTTTTGGGGTTTACTCAGTAAAGCCCAGGAAAACATTTACCCAGAAGGACTGGATACTCCTAAGTAGTTACCACTCAAAATTCTGCCCATAACACCTCCACTCAGAGCCTATGCTCTGGCCTCCTTCCTTACTCTCAGAAGAACCCAAGAGACGTTCAGTAGGTTTCTTACCTACACATAGAATCATAAAATATTGGCTGATCATTTGGCCTACCCCTCTCATGTTGTAACTGAGGAAACCGGTTTTAGGAAGATTCCAAACTTGGCTAAGGTCACATAGATAGTAAGTGGCAGAGTTTAGACTTGAACCCATTCTACACATAATGTTTATTTATTATGTCACCTGCCTCTTCCTTTTCTGTACTTTCTCTCCTTTTTGGTTATGCTTTCCATTTCCTCGGTCAGAACCAGGCCTTTGATGATGACGAGATGGGTCAAACCAGAGTAGATCAGGTTGTGGAAGACAGCCACAGCAAGGGAGCAACAGAGGAAAGGTCTGGCAACAGGCAGCCAGAAAAAGTTAAGCCGACACGTCCAGCACAAGGCAGAGGCTCGGGGAGATGGATAGTATTCAACATCAGATAATACATAGATGCATATAAGCAGATTAGGTAAGCAGCAGCTAGCAGGGACCCAGACTCACGTGACAGGACTCATGTTCATAAAACCTGAGATATGGTACCAAGGCAGGGATGTGACCACAGGGGTCCTGGTACTTGGAACTGGAACCAGAACCTGGAACTCAGTTCCACGGAACATGTTTACAAGGTCAGGTCAGAACGAGCAGTGAACTGCTCCCCAGAGTCCCTTAAATTCTTCCAAACCTATGTGGGAGAGACAGTTAGTAGCTGACCAAAGAGGCCATGTACCTCCATAAATCTCCTAGCATCCCTTGCAGCTGGATTAGGATCCTGTGATTATTTCTGGCCAAAGGACTGTGAGGGGAAGTGGAGACCATAAAAGCCACACATTTTGTTGTTGAGGAAGGGGAGGCAAACTAGACACCTATTGAGAACAGTCCTGCTGTAGCTCCCTATCTACCCATCCAACTCTGTGAAGTATCAGACACAGCATGACCTTCTAACGTGAGGACTTAATATCTACATGGGAAATGCCTTAGAGGAAGACAGCACATCTTGCTGCAAGGGGGCGGTCTCCTAGAAGAAAAAAGAGCCAAGAAGTTTCCCCTCATGATGCCAAAGTTCTCTGCATATAATAACGGCTTGTTTTGTTGAGAAATAATTGGGAATCAGAAAAAAGTAGGGAATTTATATATGATATAAATGTAAACATATGCAAATATATCAAAATTACATAACGTAACTAGGTTTACATGGATGTAAGTAGTTTACGTAGGTATAGACTTACGTCTCCTAACTCATTTAATCCTCTGGACAACTAAATGAGGCAGGTACAATTATTATTCCCATTTAACAGATGAGGAAACTGTGGCACAGTTCCTGTGAATAATCTGGGAGGGATATATCAAAATTACATAACGTAACTAGGTTTACATGGATGTAAGTAGTTTACGTAGGTATAGACTTATGTCTCCCAACTCATTTAATCCTCTGGACAACTAAATGAGGCAGGTACAATTATTATTCCCATTTAACAGATGAGGAAACTGTGGCACAGTTCCTGTGAATAATCTGGGAGGCAGTTAACCCTTGAGTAGAAAATCCAGTACGTTAGAGGAAGCTAAGGCTGTGTTGGGGTGAGGCCTTCACTTCATCCGGTGAGTAGCACTGTGCCCAGCAGCACCCGCTCAGCGCTCACCGGCCCATAGCCTCCTTCTCACAGCTCGCCGGCATCTCCTCAGCCCTCAACCTGTACCACGATGCGGTGACAGTCACAGAGGATAACAACGCCCTCACTGAAGCATCACGTGTAAATGCTGAACCTTTCTGGCCAGGCTTGTTTGCAAAGGCAGGCCCTGGCCAGTGTCAACATCGGAAGCCCCATCTGCAGTGTAGGGGCTGGTGGACCTGCCCCAGCAGCTGGCGCTGCACCAGAGGGAGGTCCCACCCCCTCCACCACCGCTGCCCCAGCTGGCGAGAAGGAGGTGGAAGCAAAGAAAGAAGAATCGGAAGAGTCTGATGATGACATGGGCTTTGGTTTTTTGACTAACCTCTTCTGTAACCTGTTCAGCGAAAAGCTGAACTCTTAAAAAAAAATAAACAAAAACACTACATTAGAAATGACATTTTAATAGTGAAGAAAATTACTACTGAATATTAATATACCTCTTACCCTAATTTAAGTTGAACCCATCATCTGTATTTTATGTATCTTAAAAACTAAAATTAACCATTTTAAAATGCACTTCGTACATTCACAAGTTGCTCAACCAACACTTTCATGTACTTTTGAAACATTGTTATCACCCCAAAAAAGAAACGCTGTCACCATTAAGCAGCTGCTCCCCATACTCTCATTCTCCCATCCCCCAGACCTAAGCAAACACTCAGCTACTTTCTGTGTCTATAGACTTTACTGTATTGATATATTTATTCTAAATATTTCATCTAAATGGAATCATACGAGAGAGGTGACCGACTGGGTCCACCTTCTTTCACTGCGGCACGTCCCTGAGGTTCATCCACCTTATAGCACGTGTCAATAGTTCACTCTCGTTAATAGCTGATTGGTATCCGTTGTAAATGCACACTAAGATGTGTTTATCCATTCACTTGTTGGTGGATGTCTGCGCCCTTTCACCTTTTGGCCGCTGTGAAGAGTGCTGCTGGGGATATTCTTACACATGCATTTGCGTGAGTGCCTGTTTTCCACTCAACTGGGCCATTTACCTAGGAGTGGACTTGCTGGGTCATATGGTAATCCTGCGTTTAACTTTTACAGGCACCCCCACAACAAATTCCACAGTGGCTGAATCCAATTTTACATCCTCACCAGCAACGTATATAAGTTTCAGTTTCTCCATATCTTAACCAACACTTGCTATTTTCCCTTTTTGTTTTTAACCGCCATATTAGTGGATGTGGAGTGGTATCTCATGGTGATTTTGATAACGCATTTCTCTGATGATTAATGATGTGGAGTATCTTTTCTGAATGTGCCATTGGCCATTTGTATATCTTCTTTGAAGAAATGTCTATTCTAGTAACTTTGCTCATTTTTTAGTTTTTTTTTTTTTTCTTTTTCTTGTTTTAAGAGCACTTTATGTATTCTGGATGCTGGATATATGACTTGCAAACATTTTCTCCCATTCTGTACGTTATTTTATTACCTTAAAGCTGACTTTCTAAGTCTGTTTCCTACTCCAAGAGACTTCTCAGGATATTAAAAAGTTTCTTTCAGTATTTATAAGTACTGTTATCTCATACCCTTGAGACTATAGATGTTTGTTTGCAACGGAAAACTACATTTGTTAAAATTTGCTATAGAAATTTGTTATTAAATTTTGTAGTTTATGGTAGAAAAAATTAACAAGTATTTACTAAGCCATCTAATATGTCTCTTGTCCTTAATGTATTTTAATTTACTTTTGGACCAAATGACTTTTACTACTGACATGGTTACAGCATACGTAGCCCAGTGTGCTGTAGTGGGGAAAGTGCTGGAATGAAAGTCCAGCCTCTTGGCCAGTGAAGCTCAGACAAGGTGCTTTACTTCTGCCCCTTGGTTTTCCTCATCTGGAGGACAGGGCTGATAGTAACTGCTTTGCCTCCCTCTGACAGCTACTGTGAAGATCAGATGAGAAAAATGAGAATCTACACAAAGGCCTTTGAGAGCTCTATGGAATACCCCTGCCCACCCAACACCCCACCACCACACACACACACACACACATACCAGCACTTCATAAACTTCATCCACTGTACTGGTGTTGTACTGGGCAAACCAGGTCACATGGTGTCCTCACCGCACTGCTGGAGTGAGTTTTCGAAAACACAAGTCTGACTGTGTTCCTCTGTCTTCTAAAGCCCCACAGTGGCTCCCTCTCCTCAGAGAGAGACTTGGTGATGTGACTCTTCAGCCTCTTCTCTGACACTGACCCCCAGGGCCCCAGGCCCAGCTCTGCCAACCTAGTTTCCAGTCTGCACTGCCCTCTGCAACTTCTCAGAGCACCTGCACATGCTGTTCCACGAGCAGTCAGAAGGCTTCTGAGTCATGGGATCTGCCACCTGTAACGAGGTGTGGGTCCTGGGAAGGCCTCCATCTCAGAGGCTCGATGGACAGGGAATTACTCTGGCTTTTGAAGACTTGTATTGAGGCTTCCATTCTGCCACCAATCGCTGTGTGACCCTGGGCCAGCCTCCCTGGACCTCAGCTTTCCCATCTGTAATTCAGGGGAACTTAGAGTCCCTTTCAGTCTATGAACTGGCATTTCCTCTATGAACAAGTATTTATTTTTAGCTTTACTGAGGTACAACTGACAAATAAAACTGTAATATATTTAAAGAATACAGGGATACTTGAGTGGCTCAGTCAGTTAAGCGTCCAACTTCAGCTCAGGTCATGATCTCACTGTTTGTGGGTTCAAGCCCCGCATTGGGCTCTGTGCTGACAGCTCAGAGCCTGGAGCCTGCTTCAGATTGGAGTCTGCTTCAGATTCTGTGTGTTCCTCTCTCTCTGCCCCTCACCCGCTTGCATTCTCTCTCTCTCTCTCTCTCTCAAAAATAAATGAAGTATTTAAAAAAATAAAGAATACAGCATGATGATTCCATATATGTACATGCCGTTAATAACAACGAGTTAATTAACGTATCCATCACGTCACATATTTACTCTTTTTGTGTGTGTGAGAGAACACTTCAGTTCTATTCTCTTAGCAAACTTCAGTTCTACAATACAGCATCATCAACTATAGTCACCATGTTATACATTAGATCAGATCCTTATAACTGAAAGTTTGCCCCCTTTTACTAACTTCCCCCTATTAACCCCACCCCAAGCACCTGCCATTCTACTTTGTTTCTGTGTGTTCAACTTCTTTTTGTTTTTAAGACTCCACGTGGAAGTGACACCATGCAGTATTTGTATGAATACAAAACAGGAGTTTTTTTTGTTGAATTACAGTTGACCCTTGAACAACACAGGCTTGAACTGCCTGGGTCCACTTCTATGTGAATTTTAAAAAATAGATACAGTACGGTGCTGTAAATGTATTTTCCCTTCCTTATGATTTTCTTAATAAGATTTTCTTTTCTATAGCTTCCTTTATTGTGATACTGCAATATATAATACATATAACATACAAAACATGTGTTAATCAACTGTTCATATTACTGCTAAGGCTTCCAATCAATAGTAAGCTATTGGTAGTCAAGTTTCTGGGAAGTCAAAAGTTATACATGGATTTTCAACTGCTTGGGGGTCAGCGCCAGTAACGACCACATTGTGTGTTCAAGGGCCAACTATATTGAAATAGTGGTACTCAGCAATAGCCATTATTCATTGATATTTACTATTTTAGGCTCTATTCAATTTCATTATTTACAATCTTTGTAACAACCCTTTAAAAATGGATTTATAAAAATCATGTCTGCTTTACAGTCAGAAGAGACAAGCGGCCTCCCTGAGTCATACAGCCAGAGAGGGAGGGGCTGGCTAGGCTTCAAACCCAGACAGTCTGACTCCAAAGCTCAAAGTTTTTCACTTCAAGTGTCTTCCTCCAGGACTCTCCATGATTTTCTTCTCCCTGCGTTTGCTTCCACACCCCATCCCATTGGCCCAGAAACAACTATTTCTCCACTCCAATATTCTAAGAGCTTCCAGAGCCTATGTGTGTCCCTCCCAGAGAAGGATCTGGGAGACAACTGCACGTTACAGAGAAAGACTCCACCTCCCCTCACCCCACCCCCCCCACCCCCCACCCCCCCCACAGCTATCTGAGCTCATCTGAGAATAGCAGTAACAACAATAACCTATGACATTTACGTAACAATGAGCAATTGATCCCTTGTTGTATTTTATCTTATGAGACTGCCACAGCAATCCCAGAAGTTAAGTGAAGACTGATTTTATGGATGAGGAGACTGAGGCTCAGGAGTTCACCTACCCACGATCACATACGTGGCTCCAAGTTCATCACTTCCCTCCTGAGCCCGTGACATACTGTTGAGCTAGAGTTTGGGGACACATCTCAGCAACATGCCTTACTAAGTCTCTCCTTGTGGACAGCAAAGAGAAAGTGGTGTCTCTGGCTACTTACAGCTACACACACAAGTGCCACTCAAATGGAACCCTGGCCTTGACCCTAAAGAATCAATCAGTGGCTGGCCTGCAGTGAAGCTATTTCCAGGTCCCCATCAGTGTTCTCACATTCCATTACACAGGCTTCCTTCCTCCTGTGACCCATGAGCTTGACAGTACCTCCAAATACCCCTGACGACCTCAGTGACTGATGCTCACCAGATGCCGCTCAGGCCTTGTGTTCTTACACAGGGATGACAGAAAAAATACACCATTACCCATTGGGAACTAACTGACTGATCATTCATAGTGCTGACAACTCCCCCTGTGTGGAAAAGTGGAGAAGTTTCGGTGCAGTGGCGTGGAGACTTTGGTTGGCTGACTGGCTTTGATTTGGAGGTCATTTGTCTGGCTTGGGATTATCTGATGCTTACCCCTCCTGACTTAATCTTCCCTATTTCTTTTTCTAATCCATGTGTCACCAGGCGAAAGAAGTGTAAACATATGAGATTGCTGTTTTCAGCAAATTCGCCCAGGAGTTGATGCCAAACCAGGCTTCGCCTGAAAACCAGTCTGGCACCACCACCAACAGAAGGAGATAGGGTTACATTTCTTGTAAACCAACAGCCTGATTTTCATTTTGGCACACTGTGGGTTTTGTTGTTATCATTGTTCTGGACTGAGGGACAGGCTTAGTTTCCATAGCTGGGTTTCTGGCTTAATGTAGCATTGCTTCTTGAGCTTGCTGGACCAATTCTACTCAACTGACATTTACAGCCAGCAAGAATTGTAGCAATCCATTCTCCTCTCAGAGTGATCTTTCTAAATCACCAATGTGATTGTCCTACTCCTTGTTTGGGATATTCCGGCCAAAAATTGTTTTAGACATATGGACTGGGATGATATTTACCTGGTATTCCAGCAGCACTGGGACAACAGCTATCTGCCGTTTTGATTGGTTTAGATCCAAGCCATACAGGTCATTAAATATTCTGAATATCACACATGCTCATTAACCTTTACTTCTTCCCTTACTCTGATGTCACTAAGTCAAGCCATTCCAGAAAACACCTCCTGCTTTGAATAAACCAAGGTCTCTCATTTTCTCATAAGTCTGCCTTGGAGACCCCCAGCTTCTCCTAACCCCTCTCATCCTTCAGTGATCTCAGGTATGATACAAGGCCTTCCCTCACCCCTTCTTCTCTCCCTTTCCCACCACACACAGTCGCTCTGTCCTGACTCTATAACACTAATGACACCAATATATGTAACACCAATGACTGTATAACACCAGTGACTTAAGAGACACAGTGTTTTCACTACAAGGGAAAAATATCCCAAAAGAATCAAGTCAATACCATCAGCAAGAGGCAAGCTAGGAAAACAGGTCCTTTCCAAAGGAGAGTCACAGAATCTCAGAGTTGGAAGGGGTCTAAGGGTCCCCCCTCACCCCCTTCCACAGTATCTGTAATAGATGTTTTTTCAGCTTCCAATCAAGCATTTCCAGAGATGGAGCAGTCAGTGTTTTTTTACAAAGTTTTTCTTGACATTGAGCAAAAGCTGACCTCGTACTACACTCTACCTACATGCCCTTGGTCTGCCTTCTGTACATGCAGAATAAGTCTTTCCCTGTTCTGCTTGATAGCCCTTCAGATACTTGAGGAGGGTGCTCCTCTGCCTTCTGCCCTTCAGAAAGAGATTGGGGTTCCAGAATCATTCTTTCAGGCATGCTAGAAAGAAGATCATGCCCTGACTGCCCCATAAGCCATCACATTATTTCCCCAAGTGCCTGGCACCAGGCTGTTGTTTGGGAGGAATATAAATACATTTTACTCCAGTCTTAACTTAGGCCTAAGCAGTATACCCCTCTTAAATATAAGGTTACACATGAAGAAAATAAGAAATAAAAATAACAGGAGGTATTTCTTAGAGACAGAAAAAGCTCCACACATTCTGTGATAAATCTAGCAGGTTTAAGTTTAGCGGCAGCTCGTTATTTGTGAAACACTATGCCTGCTTCTAGAAAAGGGACAAAGAGGCAGCCAAAAGATAAGGCCTACGTGTCTCTCTCGGAGTTCACGCACGCTGGCTTAATTTAGGAAAATTCCTAGGAGGGGCCACTGTGGGGAGCTGGAGACCACTCTGAAATGAAACCCAGTTACAGTAAAATTAAGTATGCATGTGATGGAAGCAGGTTGGGCACTGTCTGGATCTATTTTGGAAAATGATCCTGGAATTTTTCTCCAAGAATCTACTCACAGTAGTGATATTTTCAGGTATGGTTTCAAGGCAGTTTTGCCCAGAGGCAGAGCAATGGACTCAAATACCCTGCAAGCTCCCTCTAGAGGCTCAAGAATGCAGCTGCCAGCAGAGTCCCTGGGCTTGGAAGCCTGCCCCAGTGTCCAGCAGGGAATCAAGAGACATATAAGAAGTTACCCTTTTTTTTCCTGTTAGAGCCAAATCTGATGGTTGAAAAAAAAAGTTAGGGAATAAAATGAAACCTCTCTATTCTCCAAATAAAGCAAGGCTGGGATCAAATACATTGTGAATATACATTCATATAGAAGAGGTAGTAACTGGTAATACCCTAAATTTTTGAATTGGGTAATAGGCTGATGCCTGACGGCACAATGAAGAAAGCAAAAGTTCTTGATGACTCCCAGGTATGCTGACTTCTAAAAAGGCATGCATCTTCCGGTTAATGGATGACATAATCAACATGGTCATCATTATAGCCACCAATGATTAAGCACTTTTCATGTGCCAGACTCTGTGCTAAATACTTTACTTGCATTTTCCCGTGTAATCTTCACAAGCTCCCTTTTAGATAGACACTAGTATCAGCACCATTTACAGACCAGGAAGCAAGGTCTTGAAGGAGCTAAATCATTTCTACAGGTTTATGCAGTTCATACGTGCTGATGCCAGGACTGGAACCCTGGTCTGTGCTTTTAAACACAATGAAATAGTGCTTTCTCATCAGAGGAAACTGGACTCTGTAGGATTAATGACCAGTTCTAAACACCCAACAAGTGAGCAGTGCCATTAATGAGGGGCAGGAGACCAACACATGCATGGTCCATTGCGAAGTTTCAGTGAAAACCTTCCCCTGTAAAATGACATGCCAATCTACCTGGGTCCTGAGTGTGTCTTCTACAGCACAGAGACCCCTGGGAATCAGTTCATGCAATTTAATTTTTATCCTGCCACTTAGACCTGTATGCTCCCTTTACTGGGCACAGGAATCAAAGAATGATTGAATGACATTGGCTGCCTTCTATGAGTTTACAATATGCTAGAAATGTTTAAGATTTGTGCAAACACAGACAGACAAACACACACACACAAAGGGCCCAGTATAATCATAATATTAGTTCAGAAGTGAGTTAAAGTATATTAACGATGTGTACCAGCAATTTCACATTCTTGTTCCTATGAAGCCAGGAAAATGTGCCCATGTACAAGGAGACATGTATAAAATTACAAAATTGTTTCTAAGAGCAGAAAGTGGGAACAACTAAATACTCATCAACAGAGGCCTGGAGGTACATTTTAGTTTACTGATAAAATGGAATGTTATACACAGTGATTAAAATAAATGGTCTACAACTAACTGTATTACATGTATAACTCCTGAAAGACAGTTAAGTGAAGACATACCGATAATAATAACTAACATTTACTTAACACTTCTCAGGTGCCAGGTACAATTTTATGTGCTTTGCATGTATTAACTCATTTAGCCCTCAGAACCCTTTGAGGGTAGATATTATCACCAAACCCATCTTTAAAATGACGAAGTTGAAGAAGTATTCCTACATATGACATAATTGCTAAGATGTTTAAAGATATACAAAAAGACTATGATTTAAGAATACACCCATATGTATTAAAACAGGCATGGGAGGGGCATCTGGGTGGTTCAGTCAGTTGAGTGTCTGACTCTTGATTTCAGCTCAGGTCATGATCTCATAGTCATAAGATCGAGCCCTGCATTGGACTCCATGCCGAGCGTGCAATCTGCTTAAGATTCTCCCTCTCTCCCTCTCTCTCTCTCTCTCTCTCTCCCTCCCTCTCTTTCTCTCCCCACCCCACACCTCCCCCGTGTGCATGCTTTCTCTCTCTGCCAAAAAAAAAAAAAAAAATTAAAAAAAAAAACATGCATGGGAATCACTAAATACCAAAATTATGATGGTGATGGTGAAAGGGAGTGGGCCATGATCCAGGAGGATATCAAATATATTTACGGTGCTTTGTTTCTCAAGTTGGATGACTGCTACATAGATGTTCTTTATATTTACACTTTTTCTATGTCTGAAATGTTTCATAATAAAGAAAATGACCAACAAGCATAAACTAAATCCCTAAATACAAAATAGGCTCAAGGTAAAGAAACATCATTCTTGATACTGCATGGAGAAAGGGACATTCAAATTGGACCTAATTCTGAGTAGGACTAGCAAATGTGGAAATTAGGGCATATGCTGGGCGCAGGATGCCGTGCACAAAGGTGGAAGGCACAGAAAACTCCGACTGCAAGACCTTCCACTTTGAAATCCAAGTCCCCTGGGAGGCCCAGTCTGAGGGACGGAGACCCAGGACTTGGTGGCTCCACTGTCCATTTGCCCTCCTTTCTGTGGCCAGAGAACTGGGAGGCATCGGCCTCTCTGCTAGGAGCAAGCAGGGGTGGCTGGGGATGCTTGAATCTGGCATCCTGGGGTTCTCCCTCAGACTGTGTGTGTGTGTGTGTGTGTGTGTGTGTGTGTGTGTATGAGGGGGTGTTCTTCTTTGCTACCCAAAGCAGATTGGCTGGATGTGGAAGTCTGTGTTTATTGGCATGAATAACGACTGACAGAGTGTCTGCTTTTGAGTCTGGGAAGGAATGATGGGGCCTTGCTGCAACTCAAAGCCCAGGCAGTGACTGGCTGACCATAGGGGGCAAGTGTTTCCTGAACGGAACAGAACCAACCGTTGCTCAGAAAGGCCAGGGCACAATGGAAGACCTCAGACAGTCCAGTGTTAAGGCAGCTGTGGCTCTGGGTCCAGACAGCCCCAAAGTCCAGATATCACCCCAATCCAGATGACACTGTTCCTGAACTCAAGCCTCAGCCTCTCCCTCCTGGCCCCGCCTCCACTCATCTCCCCACCATTTATATCTATGGGGACTCACCCTGCTGACCTGTTCTCTCTGGCTGTTTTAACTGCTGGTGTTCTGGATCAGAAACTCACTGCTGTGGACAACACAACTTAACAGCCTTAGATACTTTGCCACAGCCTCTCAGGGCAAAAGCTCGTTTCCCAAGTGCACAAAGAAAAGTAGTTGGTCAAAAACCACTTGTTTGATTGGTTGAAATGAGAGACTATCTGGCTGGTACTGCACTGAAAGGAAGGCATTGCCTTGTTACACAATGGGAAGACCCAGAAGTTAAGTCTGAAGATGGGGCCTGAATACTGGCTCTTCCTCTGCTTCTGCATATCTGATCTTAGACCTAAGTACTCAGCTTCTCCTAATTTCAGTCTTCTCATCTGTAAAACAGGAGCCATAATGACCATCACCTGAAGGGTTGTCGTGAGGAACAAAGACAATAGTGACCATTGGGTGTGTACTATGTGCCTAGCTCTGTACTTGGGACTTTGAAACAGAATCTCCTGTAAACTTCTCAGCACCTCTAAGAAGGAACTGGGGAACAGACAGCTTAAGTCATTTGCCCCGGTCTTACAGCTGATAAATTGTGGGTCAGGGATTCAAACCCAGGTCCGCCTAGCTCCAAAGACTTATAGCACTAGAGGCTGTGAAGTGCTTTGAAAATGTTATTTCTACTACTCATGTAGAAGTTGCAAACTCATCTCAACTAGGTTAAAAAATCTTTCTTTTGAACTGGCCTGATTTGGGATTAATTTAGATCCAAAACACACAGGCTGGATTACATCCTTGCTGTGAGTCCAAGACCCCTTTTGCTCCCTACGAGCAGACTGGAGACCTGTTTTCCTTTCTGTCTGGACACTCAGTGAGCCAGGTTGGACATGAAGGGCTCCCCAAAGCAAGAACAACCTTCCCTGGGGAACCTGGGTCTCCCAATTCCCAGCATGGTGCTTATACCTTGGACTTCAGTTCTTTGTCTGCACAGTTTCTTGGCAATGGTCACCAACCAGGTGCCTGAGGATTTATTTTGTAGTCTCCCAAAGCTGAGTCCTCAAACCCAAACATTCACTTCACTTGCCAAACACTTCCCTGAATTAAGTGCTCTGGAAATTAAGCTTTTCAATAGCTTCTCTGTATCCATTAACCTAGGAACAGTTCAAGCTATTTCTTTTATACTGGTATTATTCTTAATATTGTATTCAATAGTAAGTGTTTGGCATTCCCAGTTCTATAGCGCTTACCGCTTCAAATAAATTAATGAGCTACTTTTTTATATAATGTCTGAAATGTTAAATCATGTCACATGTGGCCACAGGAGAACTTTTAGGATTTTTGGCTGTAAGAATACATCCACTCTGGCAGAACCACATTCTTTTTTTTTTTATGTGATCCAGCTTGACAAACCAAGAGCTATGGCCTTCAGTTGGAGGTCCTTTTGGGACACGCTTTTCTGACTTTCAGAAATCTAAGCTGGAATTTCGACACTATTCTTCTACACGTATAGACGTTAGTGAGCTTCTGGCCACATTCAGACCCTACATGTATTTTTCAGAGTCACAGTTTCAGAAGCTGTAGCCTCTGGATAATTGGAATCAGAGAGTTTTAGAGTCAGAGGTTAACCGAGAAATCATTTAATAGGGCATTCTCGAATTCCCGGCGAATAAAAATTAACTGTTCTATCACAGGCCATTACATTAAAGACCATTCACTGAGTACCTACTATGTGCCACGTACTGTTCTAAGCACTTTAGAGGTATAGCTTACTTTGTCCCCTCCCAGATTTGAGAAGGTAGATACTGTTATTATTCCCATTATAGATGATGAAACAGATGCACAGAGAGTAAAATTACCTGCACAAGGTTCAAATCCAGACTGTGGGACTCCCCTTAATCACACCTTTACCTTTTGATTCAAGATCACAGAGCTAGTGAGTGTTCACCTTGGTCTCCATCTACAGTCAAGTGGCTCCAGGGGTGTACTTTGCCTCTGAGGCCTGTCGAGGTATGGGCACCTGTGTATGGGGTGTTGGTGCTGTGAGGTGGGTCATGGCGGAGTACCCCCTTCCTCTTCCTAGCCCCCCACACTCAGACTAAGGCATGCTGACCTTGGGTGTGCTATGGCTTGGGGGTTAGAGACAGAATGAAACCTAATTCATGTGTCTTGCTCTCAAAGATTCTTCCTTTGAAAATATTTTTTTTAAACAAAGGAAAACATAAACATCCTAACTGCATGGAATGTATGGAAAAGTGGAAGGAAGTAAAACTTACACGTAATCCCACCACCCAATGACCACTGTTGACATTTTGGTATGTATTTTCCTGCAGTCATTTCTGGACAATGCACACATCGTCCAGACTGTGACAAATACACAGTATTGAATCTCGCTTTTTCCACTAAATATTATCTAAATATTATACCATTACAGGAATATGCTACAATTTACATAAATACTCCTCTGTTGCCGGGCATTTATGTTATTTTTTAAACATCTTATTATCATAAGTAGCACTAAAGAAATTTTTTTTCTGAATAAAACCTTTGCCATATTTAGGCTTACTTCTCTTGGAAGGATTTCCAACATGAAAATAGTGGAACTTCTCTTCACCTGAACATTAGGAATTCATTAGGAATTTCTCAGTGTTGACATTTATTATCGAGCTCTCAGCTGTCAATATGGAAATAAGGAAGCCATCATGTGATTTCTAATTATATTACAAGCTTAAATGAACCTTGACCTTTTTGTTGTTTTTTTTTTCCAAACCACACTACAGATGTAGTTCAGTCTCAGGTAGAATGACAAACAGAAATATTCTGCTCGTCTACAATACAGGCATGACTGAAAGTGACACAGTATCAGAAGTGTTTAAGAACAAGGGTTCGACCTCTGTGATATTCTTTCAAAAAACTCATACCCCTAGTCTAATCATGAGAAAACATTAAACAAACCCAGTTGGGGGGTATTCTACAGGATACGTGGCTAGTATTTCTCAGGACTGCCAAGGTTGTAAAAGAAGGAAAGACAGAAACTATCCAGACCAGACAGGTTATGGGGACAGGACAACCAAATGCAATGTGGTACCCTGGACTGGATCCTGGAACAGAAAAAGGGCCTTAGTGGAAAAACTGATAAAATATGATAACAACTGGAATTTAGTTAATAGCAATGTACCAATATCAGTTTCTTAGTTTTAACAAATGATCCTGGACATACGATGCTAACATGGGGAAAACTGGGTGAGGGGCATATTACTATCATTGTAACTTTTGTGTATATCTAAAATATTGCAAAATAATAGTTTTTTTTAAAAAGATAAAGGACAAGGTTCTGGAGCCAGTCTAATTTGTTTTTGAGTCCTGGATGTGGCATTTGTTACAGCTGAGTGACCTTGGACAAATGATTTCTTTGAGTGTTGGTTCGTCTACTTAATACAAAGAAAATTCTCTACCACAGGGTGTTGTAGGTCTTAACTATAATAATGTATACAAAACACCTAGCATTATTCCTGGCACAAGGTAAGTGCTTGATAAATGTAAGCCATATGATTATTTTAATTAGTTCGAAGGTTCTTCATTCTAATTCTCTGTTGTCCCTAAGAAGGAATTTTTATGCACAGCTATGTAAAATGTGGAAAATTAAATAGCCTCATTAAAATTTCAAACTCAACACAAAGGAGACAAACTTCCCATGAATCTGGAAACAGTAACTGGTGTGGGCTTTTGGGTCATTGTTCTTGTTTTTTGTGTAGTTATTGGGTCATTTCCTAAGGGTAGGTGTAGTGAGAAGATGCGAGTGAGTAGAAATGAAACTACATTCTAGCACTGATTGCCCAAAATAAGCAACTTACAAATGCCCATTGTGAGACATGGGAATTCTTTCATTTGAACTGCTTAGAAAAACAATCTTGTAGAGGATTGAAAATGGTCTGTGCTTGGCCTCTACCCAAAGGCAAATTATTTTTGTATGAAAGTCTAAGGAAAATAATTTAACCACAAGCTATGTGAGTAGGAAAGGAAAAATAACCAAAGGATAAAGACAAATACACTCTGGCTCTACCATATATAAAATTTCTTTTTTGGGTGCTAAACTGCAGCACAAATGTGAAACTTGATCTACAAGTTAGGGTCCAAATGACAAAAGGAAAATAAATAATCCAAGATGTAAAAAATATTCTGAGATGACATTAAACTTCAGTGAAAGACTAAGTATGAGCATGGCCAAAGCCCATTATTCAACACCACTGGTCCTAGCCTGAAGTCTAGGACCTGAATTCAAATCTGCTTACAAGAGGCAGGATCATAAATAACCTAACTAGCTTCAGTCTCCTCACTCCAGCAACTGTGATAAGAAGATCTACATCACAAGATTCTTTAAGAGACAATATAGGGATCAAGTAAGATCGCGTGAAAAATACCTTGCACAGAGAGAGTTCACATACAGGAGACAAAGAAAAATATTAGTTAGATCTAAATTTGAACATACACAATGCTGACTTGGTCACATTTATGACCTTGTTTCTAATGTTAAGGAATCCATAATCTTGTTGGTGAAAAAGAGATTCCTATGAAAAGTTACAGAATAACACTGAAACTGCATAAGAGAGTGTTAATTTGAGTATTAAAAATATGGTACTGACTAAGGTCTGCTTTCTTTCTGCTGCCAAACTTGACCTTCCTTGTCAACACAGTACCTTTTGGAAGTGGATGGAAGGAAGAATCTGGATCAAATACCATACATTAATTAGGGCAGCAAATTTATCCCTTTGGCATAAGGCTGACCGACTGACTAATGCTCCTCTAACTTTGGGATTCACAATAATTCACAGCAACAAATCATGTATCCAGGGAATGAGCTCTTCCGTATAAGTAAATTTTCCAATGTAATTAATTATACATTCTTCAATGCTAAAACGTCAATATTTTTGGACAAAAATTGAAAATACAGTTGTTAACATGATCTGTTTCACACTCCAAACACGTATCATCCTTTCAATCTCTAGCACTAAGCGCAGTGCCTGGCACCTACTAGATGTTCAACAAATGTCCTGGTAAACTGCAGTGTATGATACACATTCTTACTTACCTTCTTAAGTCGTGTTTGATGAACACGATCCAACCTTATCTTTATGACTACAATCATTATTCTAAACGTAATAAATGCATAACATTTCTAACATTTCCTGGACTGAAGTCCTCTGGGGCTATGTGCCTTCATAAAATGGTCTCAGACATGTGATCTAATTTTTCCAGCTTGTTTTTAAGGTTTCCATCTCCTCCCTTGTTGTCAAGGGGTCAGTGATCGCTGCTAGCTGTTGTCATATTGCCACCTTTTTGAGTCTTTCCTTTCCTAAAATGCTGTGAGCTGGGAAACCACAGAGCCTATTTGTTGGGACATTATCTAAAACTAAGGGCCAAGAGGCTCTATGAAAGGGACTCTAGGGCTGCCCTCAGAATAAATCACATGTGTCACATTGCATGGGCTTTTCTGGTTGCTTGGAGGCTTAGCTTTCACTTACTCATTTTTAAAAAATGTGTTGAGTGACTTTTTCTGTGCTAGTCACTCTTCTAGGTGCAACATTCATGAAAAACACTGATAAAAAAGTCTCTACTCCTTTTAAAGGACGTTTTACTTGGGAGACAGATAAGATAGTAAGCAATAAACATAGTAACTTAGCAAAGAGGTGTGTTAACAATTAGTGTTAAGGAAAAAAAAAGTCAAATGTGATATGGAAGATCTGGGACGAGACATGGCAGGTAGAGCAGGCCATGGTATTAAAAAGGTTGGTAAAGGTTGGTAAAGGTTGGCCTCTGGGAAGGTGGACTTGAAGGAGGGGAGGGAGTTTGCCAAACAGCTGTCTGGAGGAACCGGGTTCCAGGCCAAGGACAAAGCACAGCAAAGCCCATAAAGCCAGAATAGAGAAGAGCAAGGAGTCCAGGTGACCAGCTGGTATGAGCAAGAGAAGGACCTGGATGAGATAAGACTGGCTTGGGGAGAGGACAAGCAGTTGGGGCCTCATAGGCCATTGGATTTTCCTTATGAGGAAGGGGCTGTGGTTCCATTTTACAGATGACACAACTCAAGAGCAGAGCATTTAAGCATCAATCTATGGCATCAGTGATGACTGTTAGCTCTTGTCATATGGTCTCCTTCGAGGGTCTTCTCTTTTCTGCTAGTTAGAATACATGTCTTCTCTTTTCTGATATGTCAGGATTTACGCAAGAGTTTCAGGGCAGTATCTGAACTGAGATCTTTGAATTAAAAATATAATCTCTTTCCATCATGCCATACAGTTGCAGGGAGGATGTCGATCACATATCATTTAAGGAAGTTGATCACATGATTTATTTGCATACTGATTCTACTGATTACAAAGGAAGGGGTCACCTTACAGGCATCTATCTCTACCAGGTAATACACACTGAGGAGTTAGTTTCAGCTACTTATGTATCTTAAAATAATACATCTTTTTCTGGTCAAATATTGTACAGTTCAGACATTTCATTAATTCAGACAATCTCTCTGCCCTCCAGGGCCTCAGTCCAATTTCCTGAGGTTTTACATAACGGACTCCATCTGACCCGGGGCCACTTGTCTTCGTACATTTTCCCATCAGAGTGTGAGGTTTTTGAGGCCTCGCGATTGGTTAAATAATGGAACACAGTCCAAGCTCCCAACTAGGCCTCCTCAGAAATAAGGTCTAGGTTTGGATCCGGGACACAACTGATGTCAAGGGAACTCTTCCAGACCTCACAAAGAAGTGTCCAGAACCAAAATGTTTCTGTTTTGAGTCCAGATCAGAATATCAAAACCCACCTACTCACGCCAATTCCAAATTTTTCCATAATTACTTTGGGAGGATTGTTTGCCTGCTTAAAATATTCATTTCCCATCCCGACACAATGTTCTTTGAGGTTAATAAAAGGAGCAAAATCACCATTTTCAACAATTTCAACCCAGGGCCAACAGGGGAAAAAACACAATGTTTTTATTGGCACAGAATTCATGGAACTTAAAAACAATAAAGGTCAACTCTACCATATTTTTTAAACTTCTTTTCTCCTTAGACTTGCTAATTTGTAAGCAATCATTTTGGAATTCTCAAACAAAATGCAAACCTTTGAATTATTTACAATTGGTTTAAGAATTTCTCTTAAAAAATCAGCAGGCCAGGCCTGGTTTCATTGCTTCAGAAAGTTTTTATTTATACTTTTTTCCTAAAATACTTTAAAATTCAGGGCTTTCTTTCTTTCCTTTCTTTCTTTTTTTTTTTTAATAGAAAATCCCTAACTTTAAACTTGTACTTATAAATAAAGCTGTATTAAATTCAAGCTGACCTAAAACATAATTTTAAGGTCAAGTTAGTCCAAGCTTTTAACATAATTTAATAATGAAGATTTACAAGGCTTTCAGTATAAACAACACTCAAATCGTAATTATGATGTAGACTGGGATACAGTCTATAATTGGGAGAGAGAAGGTCTGTTTGATACTTAAAGAAAATCAAAATATTAGAACATTTGTCAAATTAATTTTTGTATAAATGAAAATTAACGCTTTGAGGCAAAAAATGAAATTAGTTTTTTTCCTTTCAGAGAACTATGAATTTTCAGAGTTTACAGGAGCTTTGGGGATCATCTATTCTAGAGATAACAAGTGTGTCTGGAGGCCAACTTTAAGCAACTGTTCGTAGATGCCTGGCGCACTGTGATAAACACCAGGAAGTGATTTCAGTGAGGACTGGGTGATTGATTAATGTCTGCCATGGCCAGAGGAGGATGTGGAAGGCTGCAGGACACACGGAAGGGCATGTGTGGAAGGACATATTTCAGATACCTTTCGTTGATCCAGTCTAACCTACAACTTGACAATGGTCACGCGGCTAGTTTGTGACAGAGCTAGAATCAAAGCTTAGCAGTTTGGGTTCTCATTTGAAACCCTCCTATCAATGGAAGTCATTACAACACGTACTACCCACTTCCCTGCCATGGCAGACAGATTAAAGGAAGACATTGTCATATCCAGTGATGCCTACAGGGTCATGGGGGCGCACAAGGCTGTCAGCTGCTCACTCAGTACAGTCATGAAATGAGAGTCCCTAACAGTGTCTGTTAAACCATGTGGCTTTTTGGTGGATCTAATAGATTTCTCATTCAGTCCCAAGTGTGAGGGTGGGGTGGGCTAGGCAACTGCATTGCTATCAAGAGTTCCAAGCTTTAAATTAGGCCATAATTTAAAAAACAATGGGATGCTATTTCTCTTCTTTCTGCCAGTTCATTCTATGGTCTTCCTGCCTCTCCCCACCTCTTTTGCCTAGTCTCTTTCTCCTTCCATTCATATATTTATCTTTAAATGCTCATTTATTTTGAGAGAGAGAGAGAGAGTGCATGCAAGCAGGAGCCCAGCAGAGAGAGAGAGAGACAGAGAGAGAGAGAGAAAACCCCAAGCAGGCTCCAGTGTGGAGCATGACGTGGGGCTCAAACTCACAAACTGTGAGATCATGACCTGAGATGAAATCAAGACTGAGCCACACGGGCACCCCTCTTCCATCCATAGTTTCTGATGGTTTCTTGCCTCTTCACTTTCTGGTGCACTTTCTCTTATTCCTGGCTCTAGTTGCCATCATCAGCCAATGAGAGTCCCTCTTGGTTATTTGGTGAATTGATCCATCACAGGATATCTTTCTGGCTTTGTCTTTGGAGCCTTTCAGCCATTCCCATCCACTCCCCCTGGAAGTACAGGCTCTGAAGCGAGGCGGCTGGATTCAAATCCTGGCTCCACCCCTCACTGACGGTGTGATCTTGAGTAAATGATTTCAGCCCTCTGTGCCTCAGTTACCACATCTTTAAAATGGAAAATAATAATCATGTCCACCTGATGCCATTGTTGTGAGGATTAATTTAGATGAATTAACAAAAAGCAAAGTGCTTAGAACAGGGTCTGGTTTATTAAGGTACAATGTCTTTGCCATTATTATTATTACGTTGTTGTTGTTGTTGTTGCTTCATACTGTTTGAAGCTACCAGTCAAGAGTCAAGTAACCAAGGCACTGTTATAGAAATAACAGCTTAGTTCACAGCTCAATCAATAGATAATCTCATGAGGCACTTCCGGCTCAAAAGCACATAGTTATCAAAGACTCTGTGTATCCACATGTTTCCCTATAGGGATTATAAATGCCTTTTTTTTTTAATACAGTAGACATTTTTGGGAAATGTCTGCCCAGCTCAAAATCACCACCACCATCCCACACACCCTCCAGCAGTCATGATGCACAGTGTGACCTCTTCCTTCCAGCCAGTGACTAGACTGGGGCTGGCCACCCAACTGAGGCTGGACCAGTCTCATAATTTATTATTGGGACTAAGAGATGTCTGAGTTAGCATCTATTTGAAACTGGAATTTTAATGTAAACTTGGGAGCTGTGGAGCAGCCATATTTCCCACAATGAGAAATTGAGAATTAGAAGAGGTTAGCTTATTGGCAATGAGAGAACGGAGAAGCTGGAACATTCTGAGGGCCTCCCAGCCCCTGGCCCCAGTATTCCCCCAGGCCTGCCTGAATTCCACTGACTGGGTCTATCCAACACTCCTATGGCCTTTGATTCTCTACTTTTCTTAATCTACATCAAGCCTGTTTTAGCCAGGAGAGATCTAGCACTACTTTTACTAGCAGTGGCTATGAAATCTATGGATTCTCTGACCTAATAAACATAAAATCAAGTAAAAATAATATGCTTACTATACAAATATAGCTTTAAGACCCATATTTCCCCTCTTCCAATGCCCCATCCAACAAGATTATTGCCCTAGGTCACACTTAATACAGAGCTGCTACTGTTCATAGGAATATCTGATACAATCAGCACAGGAAACTAAAATAGATTTCACTGGTTTTAAAGGAGCCCACATAGGAAACTGGACCATCATACCGTTTTTATAGTTAATTGGAAGGTTAACAATGAACCAATGTTGGTAAAACCTACCACTCTTCTGCCTTTCTCTTTTTTTTCCCCCTCCAGTTCCTCTGAGCTACTCTGGCATCAGACCGAGGCAAAGAGGCAGGGCAAATGAGCTGCCATGACGTCCAGATCACGGAGTACCTCGTATACTGTGGTAGGGATGTTGGCTGTGCTCTGAGTAGAATGGTACTGCAAAAGGTTCTAAGAAAAAGACACAAAATGCAGCATGTGGAGCTCTCTCGGATAGAGAGATATTTCAAACGCTTTCAGAAAATCCAAACGTGTGAATGGTATATGGAATAAAAAGTACAAGAATCCTTTCCCCCACCAGACATAACTACAGTTGGTTAACACAGTGTGCATCTCCGAAAGTTTTGCTGGAAGGCCCAGCTCCCTAGCTTTGGTGACTGTATCCACAGAGTACAGTGATTTCTCTCACACGGTGTGATCAGAGAATGCAGAATTATAGCTGGTCGTACATTCTGGATAACCCCAAGACCACAAGGAACACTCATTTGTTCAAAATACAGAGAACAGTGCTGAATGGCCTCAAGGCCATCATCAGGAACTTGACACATCACTGGCTGGCAAGTGCTCATCTGCCAGCCCATGGCTGGGAAGACTATGGGCTCCAGAGTCAAACAGATCTGTGTGGAATCCCAGCGCGGACAGTTGACTGTTGGCCTAACTTTTCTGTGACTCCCATTCTTCATCCATGCATTCATCCACTCAACAAATATTTATTGAGGGCCTTCTGTGTGCCAGACTTTGTGGCAGCCACAGGGGACACAATGACTGGCAGGAAGAGAGCCAATGCCTGCCCTCATGAAGCCAGTCTAGTGAGGGAGACACACACCGAATCAAGAGTCACAAACATTAACTTGAAACTGAGGGGCAGCATAGGGTAGTTGAAGAACACAGACCCTGGAACAAAACCATCTTAAGTTCAAAGGTTGGGTATTCGACCTCCTCGCTGAATATAACCTTGAGTAAGTTACTTCATTTCTCTGTGCCTCAGTTTCAATATCTATGCAATGGAGATGATATGAGTATCTATCTCTAGTTGTTGTGAAGATTTTATCTTGACAAATACATAGAACTGTGGAAGCACATAGCAAGTACTGTATAAGTGCTTGCTATTATTTTTTTTAAGTTTATTTATTTTGAGAGAGAGAGAGAGAGAGAGAAAGAGAGAGACAGACAGAACATGAGCAGCAGAGGCACAAAGGGAGAGGGGAAGAAAGAATCCCAAGTAGACTATGTGTTGTCAGCATAGAGCCAAACGTGGGGCTCGATCTCACCAAGGGTGAGATCATGACCGGAGCCAAAATCAAGAGTCAGACGCTTAACTGTCTGGGCCTCCTAGGCACCCCACGTGCTTACTATTATTAATTGTTAACTGTACTAAGTGCTGTGGAGAAAAGACACAACATAGGACAAAGATATGATAGAGGGCACTGAGCACATCATGAAGTTCAGAGAAGGCTTCCTGCGCCTGGTACTGAATGATCATGCTCGAAACCTATTCCCCTACAGTCTGTGGTGTGATCTGGGGGCTGGGACTCTGCAGACCACATTCCCTCTTGCAAATTGCTTTTGTGCAAGGCTCACCCAAGAGGATGCAACGGAGGGAGAATGAAAGCCTGGAGGGGAGAGACGGAAGCTGCTCCTTCCTGCCCGCTTCCTGAGGAGTTTCTGTGGACTTCCCGTACCTTTGAGTGCCACCTGTACCTGCAAAGCCTCTTTGCCAGGTAGCAGTGTCCTTCCGGAGGCAGCAGCTTGGTGGAGGGTGCAGTTTTCTGCTACTTGTGACACCAGCTTCATCACACCCACCTCAGAGACAGCAGCGCCACTGGCTGGCGCCCCCTCCTCAGAGGTCTGGATCAAGGGCCTTTGGGTCCCCTCATTAAGCTTCTGAGTTTTATTAATTCCCACTCTTGTTCCCGCAGACCTAGGGGTGGTAGCTGCAACTGCGGGTTGTTACCTCTGTGGGGCACCTGGACGGCTCAGTGGGTTGAGTGTCTTGACTTTTGATTTCAGCTCAGGTCATGATCTTGTGGTTCATGAGTTTGAGCCCCATATTACGCTCCGTGCTGACAGCACACAGCCTGCTTAGGATTCTCTCTCTCTACCTTTCTCTGCCCTTCCCTTGCATGCTCTCTCTCTCTCAAAATAAATAAACTTAGAAAAAAAAAAGTTGTCAAATTTTTTCTGTAAATGGCCAGATAGCAAATACTTCAACCTTTGTGGCCCCCGTGCTATCTTTGTTGTATTATTTTCTTCTAACAACTTTTTACAAATGTAAAATCCATTCTCAACTCACTGGTCATACCAGTACAACATGAACTGGACTTGGTCCAGCAGCCACAGTTTCCAGCCCTGCCTTAGAGTTTTCTTTTCACTATTTTTATTATCTAACTAATAATTTTGTACTTAATGGTTTGTTATATGACACCCCCTCGGTTCAGATAACTGGCATGGATTTAGTCCCCTGCCTGGACCCTCACTAATACACTTCCCTTGGGATCTAAGGAAGAGCTGGACCTAACCAGGTGAAGGGTCAGTAGAGGCTGTGCTGTGGATGGCAGGTGGAGGCTGTTGCAGGAGAGAGAAGCACGAGTGTGAGCCCTGCGGTGGGAAGGAGTGGGGCTCATCTGAAAACTGCTGTGATCCGAGTGGACAGACCATGGCTACTGTGGGGCCAGCCCAGCAAAACCCTGTAGGCCACATCAAGGATTGGTTTTCTGTTCCAAAAAGTTCTGGAAGCCAATGAAGGTCTTTAAGCAGATGGATTATAGTCTCATCTTTGTATTTTGAAAACATGTTCATGGGTAACACAGAGTGTGGCAAGTACTGAATGATCTACTCTTTACAAAACAACTTGTAAATCAAACAGTTGCTCAACAAATTTCAATATCCTTCGATCCCTTCTGTATCCTGGCTACAAGGACTGGTGCTGGACTTCTTACAAAACTGTAACCAAATTTGCTTGTCCCTTGTGATTTTCAACTTTGAAAGAATAACTTTTTCAAACTGAAAGTTTCTCTGCTCAGAAGCATACAAATATTAACTATACTATTGCTTTTATTCTTGCCTTACCCAAGACCATGAATATAATTTTTCAATCAGACACACAGTGAAATTACCAAGGCTCTGAGACTCATGTACACAGCCATTTGGCAAGCACATTCTTGGCAGCTTTTTTGCTGACTTGTGAAGTCTGCCCCTTTCTCCTCACTCTGAAGGATTTAGTATCAACCTCAAACTCACAACCCACAGGACCCAGTGAATCTCCTTACGGCCTCTCTGCCAAGGCCATCGGCACTAGCAGATTTACTGTGCTGCAGAAACCTGTGTTCCAGCACCAAAGGAAAAGCACGGAGACTAGCCTTCTGGCAGGAGACCCGTGGACTTGCCGGGAAAGGGTACCTTCAGTGTCAGCATACACAAACACAGTCCCAGTTTCACACACAAAAGCAGAATGGCTTCTAGAATGAATTCACATAAAAATATTAGTCTTTCCAGGGATGACCATGCCCCTACCTAAAGATGCCCCCATCCTCCTCATGTCTAGTCAACAAGTAGCAGGCCCTGTGCTCTGCAGCCTGGGAGATTAAGAAGAATAACATAGGTCCCACCCTTCTGAGCCTAGAGTTTGGGGATGATGGTGAAGATGGCAGACATCTTTGGATGAGTACTGGCATCTCAAACTCTGAGGGGGCTTATAATCCATTCTGAGAGTTAAGATTCAGGTACACAAAATAATTACAAGCTGGTAGGTAAGAATCAACCTTTTGGCTCCCACAATTATTATCACAGGTAGTTAGTATGACAATTTGGCTCCCAGCCTTAGCTGAGCTCTGTTGCCTGCCCACCTCCAGGCTTCTCCCTAATACCATTGGGCCACTAGAACCCCCTTCTGGGTTCTATTCCTGGTGCGGCAGATAATTAAACAGCTCCAGCCTCACATTCTAAGATAGCATTTCTGTTTTTCCTCAGCATTGGTTCTCAGTTTGGGCTTAACATCTAAATCACCTGGGGAGCTTTTAAAAATTCTGCTGCCCAGGGGAGCCTAGATGGCTCAGTCAGTTAGGCATCTGACTTCAGCTCAGGTCATGATCTCGCAGTTCACAGGTTCAAGCCTTGCATCGGGCTTTGGGCTGACAGCTCAGAGCCTGGCGCCTGCTTCGTATTCTGTGTTTCCCACTCTCTCTGCCTTTTCCCCCACTCACCCTCTGTCTCTCTCTCTCTAACTCAAAAATCAATAAACATAAGAAAAAAAGTAAAAAAAAAAAAAAAAAGTAAATCAGCAACAGTAAAAAAATAAGCAAAAAATAAAAATTCTGATGCCCAGGCTATATCCCAGACAAATTTTATCAAAATCTCTGGAGGGGGAAACTGTCATTGGCACTATTTAAAATTCATCAAATAATTCAATGTGCAAGGTTGAGAACCAGCATCCTACAGTGTGTCTGCCCTTGACCTTGTAGATGATTTGATAATAGGGCCTACAACTTGATCCAGACATGAGTCCTCCCTGGAGACTTTAATAATGTTTCTGTTCTGGTAGCCTGCCTAGGATCCCAGCTCCTTTTTAGGTAATGGGTTAGGTAACCAAGATAGGAGGTGCAAATACAGACTTTGGATTTCTGCAGACCAGTGTAGGATGTAGGCCTTGACTAAATTAGGGGCTTCTGAGCCTCAGTTTTACAGTCCTACCTAGAGGAAACTCTATAGAGGTATAGGAAAGACTTCACATGGGGACAACCTTCTAGATCTAGTATTTCCCACTGGCAAATATGGGATGAAAAAATCAAATAAGTAAGGTGACCGTGGCTGTCACCTGATTAGCCCAAGTGTGGAGCCAGTCCACTTTGCTTCCTTGACGTTCTGCATTAACACACCCAACAGCTCCTGCAGACAGAAACCCGTGGGCCACATGCACGCTCCTTGCTCCTACGAAAACTGACTGATTATATGGAGAATTCAATGGGCCTGACTGATGATTTGTCTTTTGGGGAAAGAAAACCCAGGCTTGGAAACTGGAGCCCTACTATCTTTCTCACAGGGGTCATGAGAACGTCTAGCATTTTGAGTTCATGTCCCTGAACTTGTATTCCTTTGTTACAACATTTAGAGCAGCTGGACTATTCCCAGAGGCATGGCTCTGTCTACGGGGCTTCAAAACACATTACAAGAGAAAGATGCAGTACTTATAATCATTTGTTTTCTTAAAGAAGCCCTTAACTTTAGAAAACAGTTTTTAAAAACTTAGGAACACTCTCTTAAACTGAAGACAGGTTGACCAAATATCAAGCTTTAGACAAGATGTTCTTTCTCCACCCCATGGATAAAAGACACCAGATTTCCTATTACTTACTGGGAAATGGTATACTCAGACTGGTTACAAGTTCCTTATCACTGGGAGCCTCAGATACTGTATGAAGACCAACCCATTAAAGCTTTAGATTTTCTCTCTGATAGAAACAATGTTGGCCAGTCTACATTGTCTTCCAATCCTAAGGTCAGTCCTGACTGTTTTGCCTATCTGTTGAGCCCTGGGTTCTGATGTTGCAGAGGTCAAAGGCAGCCCGCCCGATACAAGCCAGGGGTGTCTAAGGTTTTGAGCCAAGCCATCATTCTTACCTAATAAGGCAGCTTACAGAAACTACCCTGCTGGCCAAGCTTATCATCCACCCGCTGCTGCCAGGCGCTTCCTAAGTCAGCTTTGATGGACAAGAACTGTGATTGAAGGTGGATGTGAATAACACAATCTGAACGGCTGAGGTTTAATGCTAAGCCTGCACCATGACAATAAAACTGTACGAAGCACGCCTACAGGGCACTTGCCTCAGAGCTCTGGAACCCAGGAACTACAGTGGTTCAGCAAACAATGACTTACTTACAGTAAAGATCTAAATCCCCTGGTGAACCTTTCATTGCTTTTATCTGTTTTCTGTATAGAGTTTCCGCAAAGAATTCTGATGAAAAGAGCTCAAGGCCATACTAATAGCATGTGAACAAAAGACCAGAGGCACCTTGACTCACCTCTGTTTTTCATAAAGGAGAAAAGAGCAAGCAGCAGAAGTATGTGTTTCTGATGGTGAGACCAGGACTGAGAACACTTGCTTGAAGAGTTTTATAAGTGCAGATGGACTTTGCAGGCTCGGGGCCTGAGCTGGATGCCTCAGAGGGTTTTGTCTCCAGGGGCTCTCCTGCGTGCCTCACGATGCTATGGATTGCACCGCTTCTGGGTTTCCACAAAACAGACCACTGGGAATGTGTTTCTGGCTTGTCCTTTGCTACCGAGGTTAAGCAGCCACTTGGTGCTTTATATCCAAGCTTCCAAGCCCACAGGCAACATTACAATTTTAGGTAAAAAAACCAAACCTCCCACAGTGTTTACCTCAAACATGTCCAAATGCCAAGAAAATGGACAGGATGAAGCAGATCTGATCCAACGAGGCCTCTGGCCTGGAGGAAACACACTTCTTGGCATCTCCTTGGAACACCAACCTCCAGCATTTCTCCTCAGAAACTGTAGTTAGTTCTTGAATAATCATGTTAATAGTGTGAGGGAGCTCTTAGAGGCCTGAGTCAGGATCTGCAAAGGGTTTTTCGGGCTGAGGTTGGTGCCTATACAGTGTTGCATGAGTCTGTCAGCAATACAGAGGCACTGGCGGGGTTGAGAGGAAGAGACAGCCAATCAGGAGCCCCTGTGGGAGACAGATCCGGGGCTGCCCACACCCTGCAAAGGGGCAAGCAAGGCTGGCAGGAAGGGCATGAATGGAAAAGATGCTGGAGAGGATGCACCCACCAAGTCACAGACGTGCCCAGGTCACCAAGGCTGGGGAAACAGGAGGCTGGGGAAACAGGAGGCTGGGGAACAGCTGGTTTGGGGGGTGGGGAAGATGCCACGCGCTGAGTAGAACATTTAGTAAATAGTTTGAAAATGGTGGTCCTGGGGCTTGTGTGGGTAGATAAGGGAAATTGCTAAATGACACACAGCCAGTAAATGACATACCTTGGATCTGAACACAGGGATTTCCAATTCTGAAGCCTAGTGTTTTCAATCCCTGCGCTCTCCTGCCTCCCGAGAGGACAGGGCCCCCTTCTCTGCACATCCATGTCTTGGTGGAACACTGCTCATTAGGAGGGACAGACAAATTAGAGACCTCAGTCAGAATTTTCCAAAGCTAAGGCCAGCCCACCCACGAGCCTGCCTTTAATTTGCAGAGAATGAAGAAATGTGAAAGAATTAGGGCAACACTCACGATAGGAAGACAATGGGCAAGGAGGGGGCTCTGTGTTCCCAAGTCCAAATACACATCAGAGTCTCCTTGACAAATGAAAGAACATTCCCAACCCCGTCCCAGACCTCCTAAATCAGGCTGTATCATCTACAGAGCTCCCTCAGCCATTCTTATGCATCTGGAACCACTGGCATAATAAAGGCAATGTGAGCGAAGGTCTTAAAAATAACAGGTCATCATAAGTAATGGGCACTGCACGTTAGATGCTCATTCTATGCAAGACGTTGTTCCCAGGATTGGCTATAATTATCTCATTTAATTC
The DNA here is from genome assembly GCF_046562875.1 of Panthera onca. NCBI lineage: Eukaryota > Metazoa > Chordata > Mammalia > Carnivora > Felidae > Panthera > Panthera onca. Next base: position 69,369,370 of record NC_138348.1, read on the forward strand.
AGCACAGAAGATTGCAGAAGAGGAAACGGGGGCTCCAAGAGGCTAAGCGCCTTGTCCATGGCCCCACAGTGGCATGCCTGATGCCAAGGTCACCGTGCTGTGATCTGGGCACTGGGAACAGAGGCACGTTCGAGAGATGAGGAGAGCCATAGTGTGCAGCCCGAGTAGAGCCTCTTTCCAGACGGCTGTTTCCCCGGAGCCTCACAGCTTGCTGGGGAGAGGGTGGTGAACAGAAGCGAAGAGGAGAAACCCACAGCCGGGTAGAGCCAGGGAGTGCAGGTTCTGCTAAGCTGGTACCTGGGACTTGCTCACCTGTACCTGATTCTGCCTCCTTTTCACACCACAGCCAAGCAGATTCATTCTGTAACAGATTTTCCCAGAAGGAACACAGACTTGGGAATCAGTTCTTAGGGGTCCAGTCCTGAAGGCAGTGCTAGCTATCTGCTTCCCCTGGGATATCAGTCTCCATAACTGCAAAATGGGGAGCGGCACTGTGCCCCAATCCCAAGGTTCTTTCCAGCCCTGAAGGCACTGGTTGTCTGTGACACCCTGCTGACCCACCGTGAAGGGGGAGCACTGAGGAGACTGAGGGCAGAACCGCCCTCCCAGGGTATTAGGTGGGCACAGGAGGTGTGAGTGGTGGCCCAGGCAGGCGGTATCCTTCAGGGAAACCTGGGGTGTGGTGTAGTTACATGAACCCCTCTGTGGATGCTCCAGGCCACGGAGCAGAGTTGTACTGACAGGAAACACACAGAGGCGTGGGCTTTCAGAGTCCCCACCGCTCAGCCCTCTCATTCCTGAGTCAGTCACCACAGCCAAATGGCTGCTCTTAGTCATTCTCCTTCCCAGCACCACACGAGCCCCAGCGCCCAGGGACACAGAGTCAGGATGTTGAGGGTTCCCACAGAAAAACGCTGTGGGTCTCCAATGCGCATTCCAGCAGTGACCACTGAGTCACCATCGAGCATCGTGTGGCCTGGCTGGGGGTTTGGTTTCTTATTCTCTGGCCACAGAAACTCCTCTTTGCAAAGGATAAAGTGGCTTTATGGTCTCCAGTAGGCTTGTTGACACACAGGAGAGATGTGACCAAGGCCAGATTGACATTTAGTCACTTAGCATGTACCAGATACCGTTCTGAAAGCTTCAGTACTAGCTCATTTCGTTTTCGTTGATGATGACATGAGGGGTACTATTAACAGCCCTATTATAAAATATATAGATAAATCTATAAATATAAAATTTATAGATTAGGAACCTGAGCACAAAATGCCTAGACAATTTGTCTAGAGTCACATAGTCAGGGGAAGCAAAACCACAATTTGAACCCCAATATGCTGGTTTGGGGAGCTCTCCTTGTTAAATGCGATGTTCCACTGTCTACATCAAATAACTAGAAAATAAGGGCATGGAGGAGAAATCTAATTTGAGAAATAAAAGAGAGGCAGAGAGCACATTGAGGCCCCATTGCTAGGTAGAAGTGAGAGAGAGGAACATATTAACAGGTATCTGGAAAACAAATCCAGGTTGATCTGAAATCCAAATGCTTGCTCTTCCCCAGGACAGAGAGCAACATAGAACAGTGCTAGAAAGACTCTGAGGAAGAAGACAGCATGTCCATCACATGCACCATCAAAGTTTTCCTAACAAGCATCTGCTACAGACAGGGTTTCTTAGGCACAAATGAAGAGGAGTGGTGGTGGCCTGCAGAGGTCAGCAGACTGGCTTGAGCAAAGGCCAAGAGGCAGGAAAGTCAAGGCACTTCCAGTAAGAAGGGAGAGTTTTGTTTTCCTGGATCACAGTATGTGTGAAGGGAAGTAATGGGGGGAGTCAGTCTGGAGGGGTCTCATCACAGGATACTTCAAGCAACAGACCAAACGGGCTGGGTTCTGACTGTCAGGCAATAGCAGCCGAGTCTCTCCAAACAGGACAGTACACGACAGAGCAAAGCCTTTGGAAGCTGTCTTGGGGCCGGATGTATGGTTGACTGAAGCTGGAGCAGAGCAGCCAACAGCCAAGAGGGTACTGTGACAGACACGCAGCACACAGGGACAGCTGGCCCGTGATGGCGGCTCCAGGAATCCAAAAGTGAGAGGCACTCTGGAAAGGAAGAAGCAACAGGACTTTGCGACAGGAGGGACATGGGGTTGGGGACATGGTATAGAAGGATTCAACAGCCACAGGTGCCTACCCTTAGTATTCGGTGGACCAGATAGGAAGGAGGGGAGCTTCTTCAGAGACAGTTTAGAATCCTGGAGATGGAACAGACCCAGAGAGGCAGCAGTCAAGGTGGGCTGCATGGTGGCTCCCAGCAGAGAGGACTGAGGCCACTGGACAAGCGGAAGCCAAGGAATAATGCAGACATCTACTCCACTGGGACCCATGCATCTTTCTCCTTGCAAGGCTACAGCTAATATTTATAGAAGGGTGGTCAAGAGCACAGACACTGGAGCTAAAGTCCTCTGATGTGAATCCCAGCTTCATTATGCACTGGCTGTGTGATCCCAAGCAAGTCACATAATTCTGTGCCTCAGTTTCAAATTCTGTAAAATGGGCATCATAATGATACCAGTACCGGCCACCAAAAGTTATCATGAGATATAAAAGTTAACATATGTAAAATGCTTGGCTTGGTACTCAGCACACAGAAAGTGCGATGACTGATAATTAATGTTATAAGTAATGCAAGTGTTAACATAAATAGCACTTTCTGCCTCTCAAGCCATATTTACATTTGCCATCCTGGTGGGTTATCACAGTGATACTGTACGGTTACATCTCACTATCCAGACGGGTTCACCTGGGACTCAGAGCAGTTAAGTGACTGGCCTCCCTTTAGCAGCAGAGCTGGGATAAGAGCAGGGCCAGGGCTCACAGCCCTGTGCTGACTCTGACATCACATTGTCTTTGGCATCCAGAAGGGAAGAATCACAAGGACCCAGAATTTCCTTCTTGCACTTAGTCCATTAATTCAGCCCCCAATTCCTATCCCAAATACACCGTCTCCTTCTACTCCAACACACAGCCATTTGGGGCATAAGAAAGGGAAGGAAGAGGAAGAGAGAGGAAAAAGGTGGGAGACCTGAGAGAGGTGTTCAGGGAAGTCTCTACCTGGTCAGTCAGAAGTGGAGGCCCTGATTTAAATCCCCCCCCACAAATAAAATTGAAAAAGTCCCCCTCCCCAAATGAACCACAGAGTATGGGGGCCACAGCCTCCATCTGTGAGCCACCTTCACCCCTGCCTGAGCTCACGCTTCAGCCCCCAGCAGCCTGAGCAGCCGTGAGGCTCCACACCTGCATCCTGACGGTGAGGGCTGGTCATGTCGGCTAGCTGGCAGGCAGCACGACTCTGGGAGAGCATCTTAGCCACTGGACTTCCCAGTTTTCTTAGCTCACAATCAGATCCGCTACTTAGCTGTCTTCCAGAAAAGCTGTGGCGTTTGGCTTGAAATAAATGATCTGTGTCTCCAAAAGAACATTATCCAAACAACAAAGGATGGCAGGCAGCGTTTTAGTCCCATACTCAATGTTTACTGAAGGCTCAGGTAAGAGAGAAGGTCACATCTATGGGCTGGAAAATGGTTGTGGGTTTTGCGTTTGTTTGGGGGTTTTTGTTTGTTTTTTATTCTGAAAAAAAAAAAAAAAGAGTCATAGATAGCAGCTGGTTTGTCCATTGTTGTTCTTTCTGGGAAACTTTAGGCAGGTTCCTTTGAACACTAGCCTTGGCTTGCTCCCTAAGGACAAACTGAAACTCTAATCAATGATAAGGAACAATACAAGTTAATTTAGATTGAATTCTCCATGGCAATTCTTCAGGAGTGAGACTGTATCTTTGTTCCATCCTGGATGCCACCAGGCACTGTTAAAAAATTAGGAACTGTCTATGGACCTGAGGCGTGAGAGCTTTGCAGGTGATCTTAATACGTCCCCCAAAGGGGGTATGGGTGACTGGTCCTACAGTAGCCTTCCTTCTCTTCATTAACATCATGATGATGAATATCATAGGCTGAGGGCTGTGGTGGACCGAGTATTTGTGCCTTCCCTCCCAATTCATATGTTGAAACCAATAGTGTGATGGCATTTGGATGTGGGCCTCTGGCAGGTAATTAGGTTAAGATGAAGTCCTGAGGGCAGGGCTCTCAGGCTGGGAAGAAGAGACATCAGAGTGTTCTCTCTCCATAGGTGCATGTACACAGGAAAAGCCATGTGAGTACACATGGCCAGAAGGCCACCACCTGCAAGCCAGGAAGAGGGCTCTCACCAGAACCTAGCCACGCTGGCACTGGGATCTCAGACTTCCAGCTTCCAGGACTGGGAAAAAAAATGACTAGTGTGTAAGCCACCCAGTCTATGGTATTTTGTTAAGGCAACCCAAGCTAAGACAAGAGCTTTATAAATTTCAGAGAACATGTGTCATTTTCTAGAACAATTCAGTGATGTTCTTTTCTTTTTTTTTTTTTTAATTTTTTTTTTTTAACGTTTATTTATTTTTGAGACAGAGAGAGACAAAGCATGAATGGGGGAGGGGCAGAGAGAGAGGGAGACACAGAATCGGAAGCAGGCTCCAGGCTCTGAGCCATCAGCCCAGAGCCCGACGCGGGGCTCGAACTCACGGACCGCGAGATCGTGACCTGAGCCAAAGTCGGACGCTCAACCGACTGAGCCACCCAGGCTCCCCGATGTTATTTTCATTTTACAGATAGAGAAACAGACTCACAGAGGTTGAGGGACCAGCACAAGCTGGTTAAAGAGCAGAGGCAGGATTAGAACTCTGATCTTTTGACCTGATTATTTCCCTTCCAGGTTCTTCTGGGGCTACATTGTTGAACCTCGTCCCCATGTCTCAGGGAAGACTCACAAAGTTCCCATGGCATCAGGTAGAGGAGGCCGGGACCATTTACCAGCCCATCAGGATCACAGAGGGGAAAACGGCCCTTGCAGAAGCCTGATGCTTCTGAGTGTTGAGGGAACAGCAGGTTCTGTGGAGTGGTTAAGTGTCGGGAAGCAGGGTGAAGGAGGTCTGGCCTCAGACTTTCTAGGGTTAATTCTCTGTTTATTATACTCTCTGTGCCTCAGTTTTTCTTACCTATAATATGGGACTAATTATGGTATTATGGTATTTACCTCTTAAACAGTCAAAAAGAGAGGGATTGAGGTCACGGTCTAGACTGGAGAGCAGGGGCAGAGCACTGCCTGACCGCTGCAGCCAACACTGGTTCAGGAGGACGGTCCAGATGAGAGGCCACAGGGACGGCACCCCCACACCAGGAGATAGGTGCCAGCCTGCAGAGCATGTGCACAACCGCCAGTCCTTCCCTCATCCCCCAACAGTCTAGGAGGCCTCAGATGGGGAAACTGAGACTGGGAGAGGATAAAGCAGTCAGGTAGAACCTGCACAAGTTTGGGAGTCTCAGCAGCACATACTCTAGCTTTTGTCTGCTATGCAAGTGATCTTGTGCACATGACTTTTCCACTTCTCAGTTTCTTTACCAAAAAAACCAAAAAAAGAAAAGAAACCTTACTAAGTGCCTCAAAGGGTGTTGTGGAGATTGAATGTGAAAGGCATGTCACGGTGTCCCTAAAAATGTTCGTACTGTTTTACTGTAAGTGTCGTGCTTGTAGTTACCCAGCAGCTGGTAAGCAGCAGAGTGGGGTCTAAAATCTAGGCTTTCTGGGTGGCTCAGGTGGTTAAGTGTCTGACTCTTCATTTTGGCTCAGGTCACAATCTCATCGTTTAGTTCATGAATTTGAGCCCCGCATCAGGCTCTGCGCTGACAGCTCAAAGCCTGCTTGGGATTCTCTCTCTCTCCCTCAGAATAAAATCCCGCTCTCTCTTTCCCGCACGCTCTCTCTCTCTCTTTCTCAAAATAAAATCTAGGCTTTCAGGTGCTGTGAGGTCACAGGAGTAAATCAGGAGGAAATGAGAAGCTGACAATTTGTGTGGCAAGAATTGCCATTTCCCTACCACTATTCTTGCATCTACACAAGGAATAAAAGCAGCACAAAATGGAACCCCAAATCAGGAAATCATTAAAGAGGTCCCTATCCAGAATCCTCAAAGGGTTTCAAGACCAACAAAGGCTGGGTCTTACCCACAGCTGATATCTACACATGCACAGTTAGTGCATGAACTCATGAGCTCATTCAGTCAACAAATACTATGAAGCATCTGCTAGGTGTGCAATGCTTCAAGGCAGGCTCTTGGGGCCAAGAAAACTGATGGAACAGTCAGTCTGTGGGGGATCCTATCACAGTGGGTAAGATAAAAACAAAAGCAAAAAAACTCCACTCATCACCGGAGTGCGATAAGAGCCACAGCAGGGGCATAACGTGGAGATAGGAAAAGCCTGTATTTGGTCTGGAGCTGTCAGGGAGGCTTTCCAAAAGAGCAGACACAGGCGCTGTCAGAACTAAGAGAAGCAAGGGACCAGGAGCACAGAGAAGTGGATGAGAGACAGCCTGGTGTGCACATGAGAACATTAACAACTCGGGAGCAGGCAGGAACACAGCATGTGGTGAGGACGAGAGATGAGGAAGCTACAGTGTGAGTCCCTTTGAAAAACGCCTTGGACATTGTGCTTCAGAGTGTGAACTCTGTGGTAAGGGTGGGAGGAAGCCATAGAAAGTTCTAGGAAGGGGAGTGTCCATGCTTTACAAATCTCATCTAGTGGAGGCTAAAGTAGAAGCTGGACTGAGGGTAGAAGAAACTGGATATAAGGCAATAGAGAAGCTACAGGCATGTCCAGATGAGAAAAGAGATCCCAAACTATGTGTGTGCACGCACATACACACACAGCTGGTTCTGCCTTTACTGAGACACCCTGGCATGAGTCACACCTGGCTTCATGCTCCCACAGAACCTCCCCAGGGGTTACCTTAGCTATGCTCTATCCTCTTACTTCCCCTCGGTGGTAAACCCAAATGGCTTTTCACTTCCAGACTAACCTCAAGCCCAGAGTTTGAGGTGATTACTGCCTGTGAGGTTGTAGTCCTGGAAACCTCCTCCCAAATGATGTAAGCACAGGGAGCGCTGCGGGTCTGGACACACACAGCACCCCGGGGGCTGTGCAGATCGAGCACATAACAGCTGTGTTCACTTCTGCAATCAGACCTTTACATTAACATGGCAATTACAGCTACCAAGGGAAAGGGAAATCAGCATTTACTACTGATTTTTATAAACAAATGCAAAAAAAAAAAAAAAACCCAAACCAACCACAACTCACAGAATGCACTGAAGGAAATACGTAGTATTTAATGTGCCTTTGTTAAACTAAAAGCTCTCAATGGAAAAAGGTAGAAGTTCATGTGGAGTGCAGGGTGCCAGTGGATGACACATTATCTTTCAGATTTCTGGAACTCTTATTATATAATACGACATCAACATTAGCAAAAGAGTATGGGAGCTAACTAGCATGTACTGGGTACCTACTGTGCATCAGATTGTGGGATAAGCAAGCATGGTAGATATATGTTACCCCCTTTTTTTAAAGGTCATTCATTTTTGACAGAGAGAAAGAGTACAAGTGGGGAAAGGGCAGAGAGAGAGGGAGAGACAGAATCCCAAGCAGGCTCTGTGGTGTCAGCGTAGAGCCCAACGCAGGGCTCGAACTCACAAACCCTGAGATCATGACCCGAGCTGAGATCAAGAGTCGGACACTCAACCGACTGAGCCACCCAGGCGCCCCATGTTACCTCCTTTTTTTTAATCCTGAAAATGACCTTGGGTGGTTGGAATTGTTATCCCAGTCTGCAGACAGAAGACTTGCGGAGAGAAAGATCAAGTAGGCTTCTTAAGATCACACAGCAGTTAAGTGGCAAGGGTGCAGACCCAGGTCCCTCCAAGAACTCCACAGCCTGAGTTCCTCCCATTGCTCTACCCTGCTCACCTCCTTAGGGAAATGTGAATGGCTCTGCCTCTCCAGCTGGCTGGGAAGCCCCTGAGAAAGTCATTCTCATGGTGACTATCCTATCCTATCTCTAGACAATGTCAGCCTGGAAAGAGACTTGAAAGCAATCAACTCCCATCTTCCAGAAACAGAAGCTCTGAGATGAGTATGGATCACATTTCCTGGCCCCAGAGCTGAGAACGAGGGCCACTCAAGTCTGTAACTTGGGGTAGCTCTCTCTCTCCCTAGCCAGTGTCCACCTCGCTCTCTCAGGAGTCAGTGCTTCCCCACAAGAGTTTGTTATTCTTGTTTTTGTTTTAATAATGAGATTTCTATACTCATCTGAGTCTAAAACGGAGCTGGGGAGGGAATAATGTCTTTTCCTCTAGCAGATATACTCAATGGAAAAGCATGACCTGAGTCTCCCCACTGTACACAATCTCCTTCCACATGATCCTATAAGAGAATAAGAAGTGATTAATTCACAGCAAAATGATTTTATTTACTATCAGTGCTCAGTGTCTTAAAACACAAAACTTCCACCCAAATATTTGTCCCAGGGATAAACTCTCCCCCACATGTTGTCATAACTGATTCCTGCTGGCACAAAAGCATACATCTAAGCATCCGTATCCAGGATATAAATGATGACTTTCATAAAAAGGACTCAGAGGGCACACTTGTGTGTTCAAGTCCTAGTCCCAGACTGGAGCTTTCTAACGTGTCTGGATTCAATGAGGATTTTTCCTCAAAGGAAAAAAGATAATTCATAAACCCAGTCATGCTGATCTCAATGATGTCTTGAATAGAAATCCCCTCTATCTTCTACAAACTCAAATGCTCAAGGGGATGAAAATGAAGCTCCACATTAAAGCAGAAACCTTCAAGGTGAAAGAAATGTGAATATTCTTTCAAATTAAGCTATAAACATGGTTTTGCTCTAAGAGTCATGTGATTCAAAGTCTCTAAGATGGGCAGATGGTGGGGGCCATCGGGCTTGTCATTGGTGGGTAACCCGAGACAGGTGTGGTCAGGTGGAGGTGGAAGAGAACTGAATGAGTAGAGCTGATGGGAATCAGAACCTACCTCTGGGCATGTGATCTGAAAATCTACCACTGAGCAGAGAGTGGACTGACCTTTGGCCTCAAGGTCAAACCAGAACCATCTACAGGGTTCTGCCCCAGCTTCTAGCATTCCCTTACTAGTAAGGAGGAGGTACAGTTAAATGATAACAATTTGAGAGTCCTCTGATAGAGGAAGAAGACACAACCAAAACACGACTGCAGGACAGCCTTTTGGTGCTTAGATAAGATTCTTGCAAGCACATCTCTGGTACACTGGGTCCTGCAACAGGGGAATTCAGGCTTGGTGGAGATCTGCAGAACATACTAGCTCCTGGCACTAAAGGCTACAGTAAGGAAATTTAAAAGAGTACGGGGTTTCCCAAAGTTGGAGGGCTTCGGGTCTTATTTCCTTGAGCCTCAGGGGCTCTGATGTCCTTCAAGCTGCAGCTATACAACAGGGCAAGTGTTATAGTATGCAGAGGTGAGTGGCCATGAACCCAGTGCTCAGGCAAGAGCTACAGCATGTGGCTACGTTGTGCTCAAATGACACCACCTGAGACCTCAGGCTTCTTGCACCCACTGGGCCATCTGCAGCCAACTGCAGCCCAGTTTGGTTTTCTTAGGAAGCTGCCTTACCTCTTCAGAGGTTCCCAGACCCACCAAAACAGTAATGCTCCTTAGGCAGCCAGCAGTCACTCATTCTGACCTTGAACTGTCCCACCTCACACACCACGGACCTTTACCCTCATTCTTCCCTCTTCACTCCTCTTCCTGTCTGTCATGTTCTTCATTCATTTATGGTCTCCAACATAACACACAACTCAGCTCTTCTTGGCCTCCCATTGGCCTACCTCCCCGCTTGGGTTCTCTTCTCTCCTTCCTGGTTTGGTGTATCCTGATACTTCAGGATACATCCCTCCCTTCACCTCAGCCCCAGGAGCTCTTCTCCAGGATGAGAGCCTCCAGACTTGAGCATTTCGTTCTGATGGGAAGAAATGGGGGAAAAAAGGTTTCTGACTCCCAGAGGCTAACATCATCATGCTCAACAACAAGCACACATAATCTGATCTCTATTTCCTCAGGGTCAATGAAAGGTATATGTCAATACATCTCAAAAGAACAAGTGAATAATATGTATCGAAATTAAGCATAATTTTTAGTAGCCCTTATGCACCTCTAATGGGCCAAACACCAAGGAGAAAAAAAGAAAGTAGGAGAAAAGTCTTACTCATTTGGTAAGGAAAACAAGAAAGCAACAGTAAAAGTCACAGAACGGTTTAAGGCAGAAGTAGAATTATAACACAAACACCAGAGGAAAGTACATCAGAAGAGGTTATTCTTCCAAAGATGCTAATGCAGCACTTCCTGAGTGGGTTGATGGGAACTCTACTTCAGAGGCAAAGCCAATGAAATAAATGCTTCCCCTGTGGAACGTAGGGAACCAAGAGTCCCTCAGATCTATAAACCATCAGCTAACTGGATTCAAATGTGTTTACAGCCTTCCTTCTTTGAAGCTACAATATTATGAAATGTTTACAGTGGTAGGCCCCATTATAAAAGTTCATTCTTTTGAAGAGGAAGTCAATTAAAGACAGCCACTGCAGTGATACTAGAGAATAGGTTACCCAAGATCAAAGTCTTGGGAAACCCATGGTGTAAAACCAAAGATCTCTGACAATTTTGTAAGAACTGTAAGATTATTAGCCTCCCAGGAATTTTCATTCTGGAAAGCTTGTTTTCATCATTGGACTTTCTATGATGTTCATAGTTTCATGATTACAGTCATAGCATGTGACAGATGGCTTTGCCCAGATGATGCCAAAGACTGTATGAAAAACAAGAGTTGTTTTACTGTGGCATTTGTGCTGCTGATTCTTTTAAAACTTCACCTCTTTCAAAATCTTTAAATAGTTTTTTACCTAGACAAGTGACTGATACTGGGTCAAATTTGCCAAAAAAAATCATTCCCATAAGCTTTTGATTTGCTATTTTCCTTCCCCAGGAATTATGGTTTACAAAGACAAACCAGGACTCAGCAAAGCAAAAGGCAAGCTAAAATTCAATCCAATGGAGAAAGTGACAACACTCTGCCCATGGAAGGCCAAATTTGTGAAAGGTTCATACTGCATGAACTTCAAATCCTTGTTTCTATTCCACCTAAGTGTTCTCAAGGGGGAAAAAAAATGGAAGAAGAAAAGAAAAAACAGAGGAAGGAAATTCTCATCTAGAAAATACAATTTCTGAACTATGAATATTTTTTTCCATTTTCAGTGTAAAGAATTATTGCTTTTCCAGGGGATTTAAGGAAAACACAGAAGAAAAAGGAAGTCCCTTGAACCCTGTAGGTGTTAAAATAGAATCGCACTCAGTCTTCATGATGGGGGAAGGGCAGCAAGGCCAGGCTTGGCAATGTCCCCTCATGACAAAAATGACCATGTTCTCAGTGAGTCAACATCTTTTCTCCACTTTGGGAGATAAAATTATAACCAGATTACTGCTTTGTGGGAACAGAATCAGAACAAGGATCAGTATCAGAACAACCAATATTCAGAGTAAAACACTTAAAGTAAGGCTAAGTCAGTAAGTCCTCACATTTCCCCCAGTGCCAAAGTACTCCTTAAGGAATTTCAGGTTTTCAGAAATCTTGCACTTCACAATAATTTTCCAACGTTTAAGACACACAACATTCTAAACCAAGCAGAATTTCTGATCCTGGCATTAGATAACCAGTATTAATAGTTTTACTCTGTTTAATTCTAGGCAAAGACAAAGAAATATAATATCCTAGTGAAGCTGTATAAATTTATGATGGATAAATATTTGGTTTCCAATTGCTTTTCTTCTTCTTCTTTTTTTTTTTTTTTTTTTTTTTTTTGAATATTGACAATAAATCTTGATCTCCTCCTGCTATTAGGCACTCAAGGAATTCTGGAATGGATGCAGTCTCTGCTTCCTTGGCACCTCTCAGATATGTGTCGGCCTCCCCATCATCACATTAGGCCCTTCTGAATCCCACAGTATCACGTCCCAGCGCCCCCTCCCTTCAGGACTAAGATCAAACTCTTCAGGCAGGCAACAGCAGCCCTAGTCCCCCACCCATGTCTGACCCTGCCTTGCTCTCCAGCCCCATCACCCCACACACTCTGTCCTTCAGAATCACTCACAGTTCTTCACAGGCCATGCCATTCTACCATATTTTCTCAGGATGCCTTTCCTCCACCTTGTCCGCCCAGGGAATCCCTATATACCTTTTAGGTATTAGCACTGACACACAGATAAAATTAAGTAGTTACCTCAGGAGAGAGGTCAGAGCAGATTTCCATTTTTACTTTACGTCACACGTTATTTACATAATTTAATATAAGGATCCAAGTCCATCCACTTTAAGAAACTTCACCCTTCTCCCACCAAGGCAAAAATGTCTTGGGCATTACTAATAACATAATTTTAATGTAATATAAAACCTATTATACTGCATGACATTTATGGGTTTTCAAGTCTGTCTCTTCCTCTGAACCCTAAGCTCCCTGAGGGCAAAGATCATGACTGATTCAACCCATTCTTTTTCAAACCCAACACAGTGCCTGGACACACAAGGTGCTCAACAGATGTCTGTTTAATAAACCAGTGAACAGTCTCAGAGAACCTGGATTGATCCCTTCATTACTGCTGCCTGTCATTGTCTGGGATACCTGGGCAATTCACTTAGGCTCTCTGGGCCCTGGTGTTGCCCCCTATAAAACAGATGGTCTGCCTCACAAGGTTTTTGTGGGCATCAAATGAGATGACCCACCAGGAAGCACTTCCAAAGGTAAAACGCCAGCCTTCTATGTCCTTGTTATTATGAGGTGTGCTGAGGAAGTATGGGAAGTATCACCACCAACTATAGCAGCAGCTGCATTGAGCTTGGGTGGCATGACAGGGAAATTTGTGCAGATGGAGTCCTGGTCAATCTGAAGAACGACACAGGGTCATGTCCCATCCAGTCCACCTTCAAACTCGATTTCCAACCCAGCCACTTTTCTCCTCTGCCCTCCACCCCATCACCCACGTGCCAGCCCTGTCTTCTCTCGCTCCCACTGCTGCAGTCACCTCTAGTGGTCTTCCTGCTTCCACTCTTGCCCTCCAACCTGAGGGCAACCAGAGAGACTGTTCATTCACGTAAATCCAATCCTATCACTTCCTCGCTTAGAATCACGTAAGAGTGTCCTGTTGTACAGAGAATGAAACCCGGCAGCCAGACTCCACGTCCCTGCATGCTCTGGCCCCCAAGTCCTCTCCACCCTGATTTTAGGTAAGGCCCGCACCTCCCCCTGCCTTGCTCGTCGCACTCCCATTGGACTCCATTATGTCAGGGCTCAGCACCCGGCCTTCCACGCTGCTTGCTGCCTCCAGACTCTGCATGAGCTGTTCCCTCTGCCCCAAACACTCTTACCCTGGCTTCTCCTCTGGTTGGCTCCTCTTTCTTTAGGAACCTTCTCAAATATCACCTCCTTAAGAGGTCTTCCCTCACCATTGAAGTCAACCCTCTGTTATTCTCTCACATTGTGCCCTGTTTATTTCATCTCTACCACTAATAACCATCTGTATACTTTTATTTACTTGCTGTCCTTCTCTATAGACAGCTACAGGAAAAGTTTACTTCACAATTTTTTCTCTGCTTGGCGATAATATATGTAAGGCATCTATAAAAGTATCTGGCAGGGCAGGCATTATCTAAGTGTTCATTATTATTGTTTCTAATATTATTACTCCAGCAATTATGAGTCCCGGAGGAGGGAGCTGACTCGGTGTCCAGTTGACTGGTAGGAGGTCACAGAATGCCAAACAGCTCAGTCAACAAAGGAACAGCCCATGATGCTCAAGGGCCTCCAGCCTGGGCCAATTCCTGGAGGCAGGACTACCTCTCCGCCCTGCAGGCCCTCCCTCCCAGCGCCCCACAGCAGGACGCACACCCACACCCATGCTGTCATCTCCCACAGGCATGGCCAGGCAGCTCCTGAGGCTTCTGAGACGTGAGGAGAAGCTCCTGCCAGCTCCTGGAGTGTGAAAACAGTGGAAATCTTCCAGCTCTGATGGACAGATTTCAAAGCCTGTTTCTAAAAATGGCTGTTAACAGGGTTTTTTCCCCACACCATATCCATGCCTGCTTTATCAGGGGGCAATGGCATCGTTGTTCACTGTTCTGTGACCTGAAGTGATTTCACCAGTCAAAACAAACAATGATGGGGTGGAAAAGACCAAAAATAAAAGAGATAAGAAGGGAGAGCATGACATTAGGGCTAAGCTCTCTGTCAGCTGTTTTGTCTTCATGATCACATTACTGCAGAGAAAGACACAAAACCTGAAATGAAGGTGGGAATCAGGAGCAGGCCTACTCTTCCTTCACAAATGGACACCCAGCATATGTCCATGTTCAATATTAAAGCATCCCCTTTCTATGGAGAGACTCAAAGGCACGCTGCATAGTCAATGGGGCTGACTCAGGCACTATTTTAGGAGGGCAGACAAAGGCAGCAGGTCAAAGGGACAGACACCAACCTCAACTCACTCCCTGGGCAGGACATCCAGCCCCTCTGGGCCTTTGAAACCTTACCTGTAAAATCATGGTAACTGCTCAGAGATGGAGGGCTGGACAAGATGACCTATTAGTCTTTTGAGGGATGCTCATCCTGAGTTCTAACAGATCCTCATTTAAAATGTTTTTATGCAAGTATTCATTAATGACCCACAGCAGAGTATATGGAGATTGTAGGAGTCTCTTAAACTCTGCCCAGTCTGGCTGCCAGCTTGGTGAAGTGGGCTGTGCCCAATTTAGCTGAATTTGAAGCAACATTTTAACTTCTATGCTCAACTACTATAGCAGACATTCTCTTGTCTTGCTGCTTTGTATCATAACCTCATGAGACAGAGTGTTAGAGACAGACAGAGACCGATGGACTGGCAGATAAACAGATCTGCTAAGTTTGGGTTTGTTTTTCAGAGTTCATTTTTAAATGCTTGGTTAGAATGTGCCAAGATGTTGGGACAAAATCCTGAGATTCCTGCAGGGTTTGATGGTGGCCACTCCCTTCCACCCCAGTCTCAACTTCCAGAAGTACGAGCTCTTCACATGGCTCTTGAGTTTTCTGCTGCCACAGACATTTTTATTCAAGTTTCTTTGAGACAAACATCTAGATCATCCAATTTAAGCTCCATCAAGTACAGAGAAATTATCATAACGTCTCCACCCAACCTGCCTCTTCCCTGACTCATTCCTCTCTTATCAAACCTCTGCCCAAATCGGTTGTATCCCTGCCAATGGAAAATGAATTTGGATCTCTCGGTCTTCCCTTCTCCTTCAGAATGGATTCTCTAAGAGGGCAGGTCCGCAGCCTATGGTGTGATGCCTTGTGTTAGGAACGGAGCAGAAGCTTCAGAGACATGGATTAACTGAGAATTAACTGAGCACTTACAATGTGCTTGACATATATCATTTCATTTAATCACTGGAGTACCCTGTGAAGTAGGTATATTTTATTATCATCTCCCTTCCAAAATGAGAAACTGAGGCTTAGAGAAATGAAGTGGCATTCCCAAGATCCCAAATATAGTGAATGACAGAGCTGGAACTACAACCTTGACTCCGAATCCCTAGACTGTAGCCTGTGTGCTCTCCTGCCTACTACCTGGTCCAGGCCATATCCCTGGAAAACCACAGGCAATCGATTTGAGCTGACTACTTCCCCTCAGCCTCCAAAATCCTTTAACCTGTTGTTAGTTTTAGTGGGTTTAAATCTAATGTCTTTAAAGCGGCCTCAAGGATGAGAAAAAAAAATTTCATCATAAAGGTGCTATTCTTTAGATGACGTGCATCTGGCACAGCATCAGAGCAGAAGACTCTCTTAAAGAAATGGATTTTCAAAATGTATATGACCAGAATAACACATTTCTGCTGGCTTTCAAAATCCTCCAAGTCCCATAGAGAGATCTAAATAGGATTTACATTGTCACCATCTTTTTAGAAGAGACAGGAGATGGGATTGTATACCATCAGTCTTCACCATAGTAGTTTCTTACCTGTCCAGGAGGGAATGTGAAAGTGATTCATGTAATTAATGGTTGTAGAGGGTACTACGAAGAAGGCATTGTAGCTGGGCACATGATACCTCAGACATGGCTCTGGCTCTGAAAATGATATCAAGATGGAGACAATCATGCATACTATAAAGGTATACTGAGGCCAAATGTGGAAAAGAGCCATGACTGCATGAGCTAAACGCCAAAGGAGTGTAAAGGATGAATAAGTAGCTTCCATGTGGCATTATTAAGGAAGGCAGTGTGGCAGAGGTAGCCCTGAAGAGCCCTAATACCCATGCGCCTCTCATTACACTGACCTACTGAATTCAACTTCCTGCTTACTAACTGGTCCCACCATCACCCCTCTTACATGGTAAGCTCCCTGAAGGCAAAAGAAGGTGGTATTCACCTTGGATTTCCACTGCCTAAAACATAAAAGATACTGAGCAAATGTTGATTGAATAAATTTGATACACAAACGAGTCTTTGGGAAATTACACACATTTAAAGGGTGAAGAGAAGGCATCCAGTGATCTTTAAAGTTCCTTCCAATTCCCGGGGCGCCTGGGTGGCGCAGTCGGTTAAGCGTCCGACTTCAGCCAGGTCACGATCTCACGGTCCGTGAGTTCGAGCCCCGCGTCGGGCTCTGAGCTGATGGCTCGGAGCCTGGAGCCTGTTTCCGATTCTGTGTCTCCCTCTCTCTCTGTCCCTCCCCCGTTCATGCTCTGTCTCTCTCTGTCCCAAAAATAAAAAAATAAAACGTTGAAAAAAAAAAAGTTCCTTCCAATTCCCAGAGTCTGATCTAACAGAGCCAGTGGAGGTGGTAACAGTTTGTCAGAGGTTCCACGACACGGAGTACCCTGTTAGTACCTGGCAAGACCCCAGAGCATCAGACTCCATGTGCCAGCCTCAAGTGAGAGGGCACGTGCAGCCCGGAGGTGGCTATGCATCATGGAGGAGGGCAGGGTTGGTAGAGGATGCAGGCCTATAACCAGATGGCCTAGGTTCAAGACCCAGCTCTGCCATTATGACTTGCATGACCTTGGGTAAGTTAGCTAACTCAGCCAACCTCCTTGTGCCTCCAATTCCTCATCTGTAAAATAACAGCGTGCTTCACAAGGTTGTGGTATTACATGAAACGTGTTAATCATAAAAACTGCTTAGAACAATTCTGGGCACACTGTATGCCCTAAAAAAATTCTAGCTCATTTAATTATTACTCGAATCCCCTCCACAAGGCACTCCACTATGGAAGGAAATTCGGTACAGTAGGAACCTGGCTTGGAAAACTCAACACCTCCTTCAGAAACCAGAGAAAGAGGGAATAGAGACTGTCTAGTGTAAGTGGAGACCCAGCTCCACCTTACACAATGAAGGCACTTGGCTTCCTTTCTTTCTCCTACTGGGAAAGTCACAGGACACCTCAGCAACTCAGGAGAGATGCGAAGTTGTGCAGACAGTGGCTCCGTCCTTCTGTTTTCTGAAAGAGCAAAACAAAACAAAACAAAGGACCCAGCAGGGTCTGCCCTCTCCAGAGTTCCACACCTTAGGGGAGTACGTTTCAGGACCAAGTGTGCTGTGGACTTCATGTAGATACTAGCCAACAACAGTGCAGAATCCAGACAAAATGCTTTTAAAAAAATAATATTCTCAAGTTGCTAATCACTCAATTCAACTCTACAGTCCCTCCAGCTTTCAGTACAACTTTTAAAAGCAAATGCAGCTTTGATTTTCTCTTATTCAAGTTCCTCAAAGCTGACGATCTTTCCATCAAACATCCCTCTCCTCAAATGACTGGGTACATTTTACTCTTTCCTGTGTCCCTTTTGGTCGGAACTGCATTTTAAGCAGGCTGCCAGGCAACCGTTTGGGTACAGAATGAATGCATGCTTTTAACCGCTGACCTCAGCTCCCCAACAGTAGGGTATCCCTCAGATTTTCATCACACCGTCATAGAGCATCTTTTGTGTTCTACATCAGAGAGGCAGTCAGACATCACCCCAAAGGATTTCCCAATGTACTTTCCACACATCAAAGTGAAGTTTTGGAAGCGGACAACAGTCCATGTCCTTACAAACAAAAGTGCTGCACATTAGTGATCCCTCTGCAATGGCCATAGGAATGAAAGGCCCTTTTCTCCCCCTCGCCACAAAATGGGCATCTGGAAAGAAGAGGGTAGATGATAAAAGAAAACTTTGGTAGCAATGGCAAAAATGCAAAGTAAAATAAAGCCGTAACCCCAGAACCTACAAAGGTCCAAGGGGACCAAGAGAAACTATAAACAGGGAGACTGGAGATGAACCTGGAAATGTATCCACAGACACTCCACACAGACAGCCCAGAGAGCTGGACTGGCTGAGATTCCAGCTGGTTCAGGTCTGAGCCAGACAACACGTATTTCTGTATGGGACGTGCCCTCCAGTGTCACTATTTCCAAGATCTAGTGGTTGCTGTTTACAATCATTTTTAGAACAGGTGGCAGGGTTCCTAGGTTAACATTTTATTACATGAAACTAAACATATTGCCTCTAGAAGATAACTAATGATATGCAGGCAAACTTTGAAATAGGACACAGAATAAGAATGCCACCCCTGTGTTAGAGATGGGTCATAGTAATAGTGGGCCATAGAGAAGGCCATAGTGATCTACACTCCAGATAGAGGTGATCCTGGGCATATACACACTACACAGGCAGATCTTTGGGGAGCAGAGACACAGGGTGAAAGATGGGGGCTTTGGTGAAAAGGGAGGTGAAATGAAGGAATCTTAGCAGACGTGTCTCTGAATGACTCATTCATCCAATAACTGTTTACTGAGCACTAAGTATGGGCCAGCCACTGTTCTGAGTAGCTTGGATACATCAATGAACAAATATGACAAAAATGCCTGTCTTAACGGAGCTTACGTGATAGTGGGGAAATACAAACAATAAACAAGAGATATTAATTAGGTGAGATTAGGTGAGGTCATTAAATAGTACATTAGGTAATATCAAACACCATGGAGGAAAGTAGACCACGTTCAGGAGGACCAGGAAAATTGAAGGACATTCACAACTGCATCTGGTGGGGCACGAGGGGATGGCCATGTGGCTATGGAGGGGACGTGTGTTCACGGAAGGGGGAACAGCCACTGCAAAGACTTGAAGCAGGAGCATGCTTACAGTGTGTGAGGAACATCGAGGAGGCCAGCTGGTTTGGGCAGTGAGTGAGGCTGAGGAGTAGCAAAGACAAGGTCAGAGAGGGTCAAATCACCCAAGGTGTTCTAACGACTCCGACTTTGTGGGGTTTGAGCAGAAGAGCGACGTGACCAAACAGTTTTAAAAGGATCACACTGGCTGTTGTGTGCAGAGCAAATAAGAGGAGCTCAGGTGTTAGCAAGAATGCCAGCTAGGAGGCTGCAGTTTATCCAGCCAAGGAATGTTGGTGACTTAGGTCAGGGTGGGACCCATGGTAAGCAGGGGTTGGATTCCAGACTTGTCCAAAAACACAGCAACAGAACTATCTGGTTGACTGGCTATGGGGTGTGAAAGAAAGAGAGTGGCTGAGGATGTGTGCAAGTTTTAGCCTCTCAAGATGGGGTTAAGAATCGGAAGGAATAAGACTGGAAGGTGGTAGACCGATGAGGAGGCTCCTGCAAAATCTAGACATGGGATGATGGACTGAACAAGGCTGGTGGTAGTAGGGATGCTGAACGTGAGTGGAGATATCTGCCATGTTCAATCTGTGCCCTTGAAAGACACTTCGCCTTCCCTCTGGCTTCTGTAAGGAACTGATGGCAGATGCCAGAGCAGCCATCGTGGACCATGAAACGTAAGATGGATGCTGAAGATGGAGAAAAATAAAATTAAGCCACATCCCCAACCTGCAATCGTCCATCCCAACTTGTTTATAAGACAGACCTACCCTCTGTCTTGTTTAAGCCTCCCTATTGGGTTTGCTTCGTTACAATTGCCTAACCTTTAGCCAGACTAATACGGGTTCTGTCAGCCATTACAAACACGAAACCCTAACAGCAAATGCTTTCAATCTCATGAAGCCAGAACGGTAGTCAACAAGGTGGGATTTAATTCCAACCTGCCTCTGCTTGTTTGTTCTTAAAATATTGGAACGATAGTTGAGCTTCAATGTCCTGAGTCACTGCACACGAAGCTCAAGTGTAGAGTGAACTGCTGCTAATGGAAATAGTGTTGACTTCCTAACCCACTGCTTCTCTGTCAATCAGGGGTGCCCAAGTCAACATCCTGTCCAAAGCAGAGGTCTCACGAAGACACATGATGTTTTCTGCTTTGGGTGCAGGAAACAGCATCACCAACAAACTTCTAAATGCCCATATGACCCAGCCATCATCTCCTGATTGATCGGTGAGCCAAGTATGGCACCAGCTCCCCTCACGCAAAGGAGGCAAGATCAAGTTCTAAGCTGGCACCAAATAAAAACATACAGCTTAACCAAAGGCAAATCCTAGCTGTGTGAGAATCTAAGGACTCACCACTGAAGACACAAGAGATTCAGCTGAAATGCTGCAGCACTGGCCACCAAACCTTGACACGCTCACTAACCTACATGCATCAGGTCCACGTAGGAAGGTGGTCATCTGCAGAGCCCTGCAGTCTCTGAATGCTGCATGAAATGTGCTGGCACATAATCATGGTGATTTGACTAAGCACCCTTCTCACTCGTTCTTTCCCCGTCAAGCTCAAGAGAAAAAACTGCAGAGAGGCAGGTGGAGGGCTGGTGGAAGTTTACAGTGAAAGTCACTGCTGGCATATGGGTCAAAGGAGGAGGCTGATGCACTCCAAGAAATAATGTATACCTTCAGTGAAATGCCCTTAAGTCTGGGAAGGTGAAGGTCCTCCAAACAGGCCGCTGGCAGGCATTTGTCTGGGCAACAAGAGCATTAGGGTACCTGCAAAGTAGCAGCACTAGGATTAATAAAGTTGAGAGGAAAGGGGTCATAACTCCATTGAGATCGTTAAAGAGCATCTATTCATTGGGCATCTCAAGTCAGACACAGAGAACACCATGCGACAAAACAGCCTGTCTGCATGGTGCTCAGGGCCTAGTGTGGAACACCAACCAGCCATTATCACAGGGTGCTCAGTGCCAAAAGGAAACAAACACAGAGAGATAAGACGAATGCGGGGACTGGAATCTAGTATGGGGAGCAGGGAATAGGAAGGCCCCTCCCAAAAGAGGGTACCGGTAAAGGTGAGGCTAGAAATGTTCTGAAGGCCCACTTGCTACCTGAATAGAATGGGGATGAAAACCTGCCTATGAAGACAGCCCTATAAATAGGGGTTGATAGTTACCTATTTAATGTAAGTAAAATATAGCTGACATCTTGTAATATGTATCAAATATCTGCCCTGTTGCCACTGTCAATGGGTAACAGAAGAGGTCCTTACATAAATCTTACAAGAAAAATATAAATGGTAGTAAAAAAAAGAAAGAGAAATTGACGTACCATTGAATTTGCATCACTTAGAAAACCTAGACTCCAATAGGGAACTCAGAATCCTCTAGTTCTAATTCTGTCATTATTAGGAATATGCCTAAATCAGCCAAAGCAGATGTAAATGAGAATTGTCATTGCTATTCAGTGGACTGAAAATCAGAAGGCAGGCTGCTTCTATCCACTTCTGCAACCATGATGATCTCTCTGGGCTTACCTTCTCAGCTTGTCCCTCCATCTGAAACTGTGGAACTGAATGAGAACAATGATTTTCAAAAACTTTTTTTCTTTACAACAATCCATAGTGAAAACTGGTTTTTCACGTGGTGACTTAATACTTTTCTTTATGAAGTTTAATGCATTTGCTCTTTTTAAATTCTATTCTAACCTATTTCTTTAAAATAAAAATGCTGGGTTAGACCCACTAAGCTTAACTTCATGTTCCAAAATTTGTGACCCGTAATCTGAAAACCTGCAGACTAGGTCATTTCTAAGGGCCCCTCCACCCCCACCTCTGGAGTGTCAACATGATCATTAAATATTTCGTTTCTTTCAGTTTGCAAAATGATTTCACAGGTATCTCCCATGATCCTCAGAGCAGTGGTGCGACATGGGCAGAGGGGCTCATGAACTCATCACAGAGACGGGCAGATTATGACAGAGCTGGAACCAGACCCAGTCATTCCAGAACAGCAGTGATACTTGGCCCATTCAGCAGCTCTTCTCCTAGAGAATTCCATCTCCCAACAATGTGCTGCCCTCAAGCTTCTTATTAAATGCCTCTCCTGACCTATCTAAACTGGGACGCAAATCTAGCGAACACATTCCCTATGCTATACTCTACATCCCTGTGACTTATTTATCTTATAACCGGAAGTGTGTACCTCTTAACCTCCTTTACCTATTTCACCCATCCCCAACGCCGCTCACCTCGCCTCTGGCAGCAACCACACTTGCAACTAATGGAATATCATATGTCAACTATACTTCAATTAAAAAAATAAAGTTAAAAATTAAAAAGAACCTCGTAAACACATTCCAAGAATGTAATGCTAATTTTCATGTTCATGGCCTTGCTAGGTCCTTCAGGAAATACCCCACGCCAGCCACAAATGCATGAAACTCAGCCCCTGCCCTGGAGGAGCTCATCGTCTAGCAAAAAAAACAAAATCCACCCACAGACCCGCCCACTAAGTGCAGCTCCCTTCCAAGCTGCCTTCCTCTTATTTTCTCAGTGATAACCTCAGTTCTGTTTAAGTCAGCAAGTCTCCCCATCTGGCTGATGGAAAGTGCACGCTTCAAGCCTTCCCTGGAGAGTCTCAGAGTGCTGGAGGTCAGCGGGACAGCAAGAGGGGGGGGCACTGCAGGGGGAAGTGAAGGGTGTCAGCAGCAGCGCCCTGCAGCGCTGTTCCTTCCGTTGCTGCTCCTCCCACCCTCCCCAAGGGTGAATGGGGGGGGGGGGGGTGCCAACAGACTCCCTCTGCATCACCCCAGATACCTTCCTCACCCCAGACCAGCATCACCTGACTTCAAGGATATACAAAAAATCTTAAATATTATGAAACAGTCAGGCCCCCTAGCTTTATGGACAACGTCCCATTTATATTATTTAGGAAGAAAAAATTTATATCAGGGACAAGGAGAGAGTGCTTTTAAGCAGTCATACACCTAGGGCTAAAAAAGAAGACATTCAAGACCTTATTTTATTTTTTTTAACTATTCACAAAGCAGTTAAGTGCTGACTGGTAACATGCCAGTACTTCTAAGGCACATATTGTCAAAACAATTGGAGTCTGTGGTGGGAATTTATTATTTTGCTTTCCAGCCCCAACCCCTCCTTCATCTGATGACTGTGCACAGATTTACTGTGCAGAAGCCACATCCCCTTACTCTAAAACAGTTGGTATGAGTGGCACTACCTTAAACTCTATCTTTAATTCTAAGAGTGAGCCCTGACAGGCTTAAGTTATGGTAATCAGTTTGAGAATAGGAAGGGAATTCAATCAGAGTTGGTGGGACAGATGACTCTTTTCTTGAGACTTCAGAGACAGTATCCTTCTCTAACCAGAAGAAAGTGTCTTTCTATCCCTGCACAGTGTGGTGTGAAAAAAAGAGATAGAACATTTTGGCAGCACTGAGGCTAAAGACTCCCCTGGATGGAGTCTGAGGATAAAGCTGACATTGCAGAAGCAGAGAGCCAGAAAGCACCTGCACCCTTAGAGATGCCATCTGGACTGCTGGGTCAAGTCTTGCCTGCAACCCTTCCTCTAGATATTTAGTTAAAGAAGGCTTTTGTCTGCTTAAGCCAGTTTGAGTTGACTTTTTTAACACTTGCTACCAAAGTAATTAAAATTCATAAAACACCTTAAATACCCCAAAGTAGTAATATACAAAGGACTTAAGGTCTCTTTTGGAGGAGGCAAAGAGTGACGTGATAAGGAAAGATTTTTTTTTCATAGCTTCTATTAATTCTGCAGGAAATAAACCCAATATTTAGCATCTGTATAATTGTTCCTATTTCTCAAAAACACCTCTCCATGTGTATTTCCTCACCTGAATTTTACAATCCTGAGTCAAAGAAATTATTAAAAATGTTTGTTTTGTAGTAATTACTTGTTTATCAAGCACTATATAGTTTAAAGTATCATTTCAACTTCAGTAATTAATTTGTCACAATAACCAAATGAGGTAGGAATAGTGGTCTGTCATGCTATCATTTTAAGCAGGAGAAAGCTGAACCCTGTAGACAGTAAATGAGATGCCCAAATTAATCTGAGGAGGTGTCAGGAGACAGGCCTCAAACCTAAGTGTCTTGCTTCCAGGGTTTTACCATCAGTGATACTAAACTCTACTTCCAGAAACAAATGCGTGTGCTCTTAAGCACCATGTTCTGGATTCCAGTGGCAGAACCAGAACTAACTAGCTGGTGACCTTGAGCTAGTTCCCTTTGTTTTGTTTCCTCATCTGTAAAAGGAGAGATTTGAGTTAGGCTCTCTGATGCCCCGTCAAGGTCTAAAAGTTCTTTAATTCTAGACTTCCTTATTCCCACTCTCAAATTAACCTTAACTCAGAATAATTACAACCTTAGTCGACATTTGTTCTCACTGGGTGTCAGGCACCGTGCTAAGAATTCTGCCTCCATTTTCCTTTTACGTCTCACAACACGCAGGAGACAACTGTCTCTCATTTACAGATAAGAAAACATGAACCGGACAAAGGTTAAATGAACTGCCCAAGACCAACAGAATTAGTAAGCTTCAGGGGAAGATCTGACACCAGGTCGTACGGGCCACGAGGGTATCAACCCAGTTTTTATTGTTCCTGTAGAAGAAATAAGCCCCCCTGCATGACTGGTCACCTCTTTCCACGCAGAAAAGGGGTGGGATGGGGGAGCCGAAGCGAGTTACACCAAGCCTCTGCAAGGCAAAAATGGAAAACCACTGGAAGGGCGCCTGGAAAGATCCAACCCAGACCCAGGGGGCGGGGCGCCCCTCCCCGCCAGCCCCAGGGCCACCCTGCCCTCCCGGACCGTTACCTTGTTGAGATGCGGGTTCCTGGTAACATCATAACCGCGCTTCTTCAGGGGCACCGGGCGCGCAGCGCCGGGCTTGGAGTGGCAGCCTCGGGCGGGTGCAGAGGGCGCCCAGCGCGGGACGGCGCCGCAGGCTCGGCCCCGCAGGGGCGCCAGCCGTGCGCTCGTGCCCAGCGCGGCGCCCATGGTCCTTGCGCAGACCTGGCACCGGGGAGAAACCAAGGTCAGGGGCGCCTGACGGCCAACCACGAACCACGCGCGCCGCAGGGCACCGAGTCTGAGCCGAGGCTGCGTCCTCGGGTAAAGAGCAGAGGGTCGGGAAGGGTGAAAGGCGCTAGCCCCCGCCCCTCCTCGGCGGCCACCTGCGCCGCTCTCCCGGCTCGCTTGCGGTGCGCAGGCCTCGCCAAACCCCCGGCAAAGCGAAAGCAAGCCCAGGAAGCAGATCCGGTGCGGTTGACCTCCCGCGCCATCCCCGCCCCCATCCCCGCGAGGAAGAGGCGACTGCTCAGCGAAGGGCCCCCCGCACCTCTAGCCTCGCTCAGTGGCTTGCCTCGATCCCTTCCTTCCTCAGCCCACCTGTGCTGCGCCCAGAGCTGATGTGGCAGGCGGGGCGAGTTGCTGCGGTCCAGTGTTCCCCTCCTGCCAATGGCTGGACCTCACCCGCAGCCGCGAGAGCGCTAGGCTCCTGCGTTCCGGAAAGAGAGGTCCCCGAACCTTTGTTCGCAGTGCGGGGCTTCCCCTGAGGACGCGCGTGGAGCGCCTCGTAACCGTGTGCACGTGCCTCCCCAGTGCCTAAATGAAGCTCAGCTTGCCTCCTGAGCCGCTCCATCTTGACTAAAGAGCTGCTCCATCTTGCCAAACTGAACGCCCAGAGGGGGTAGCGTTTAGGGATTAACATAGCCTTTACTGTCTCACCCTTTAGGGAGGCCCTGGCTTTGGGATTCAAAGTAGAAACCCTCAGACACCCGGTGTTCAGTGTTGCTTTGCGCAGCCCAGTACAATAGCCATTAGCCACATGTGGCTCCGTAAATTTAAACAAATTAATTTAAATGGAATAAAATTAAAAATCCAGTTCCTCAGTGACACTAGCCTAGTTTCACTGGCACGTAGTGGCTGTGGGATGGGATCGCACAGGTGTGGAACATTTACATCTTTGCAGGAAGTTCTGTTAGACACCACTGATAACAAGGTCCACAGTTACCGGTAGGGCTCCTGGGTACCCTGTGGAGCCTGTCATGGATTGCTGTGGACAGAGACCTTGAGGTCCATCTAGTCTTGAATTTAACTTTACGCTTTATCCATATAGTAGCCAGGAAATTCCTTTTAAAGCAAACATTTCATCCTATGTAGAATAAAATCCAGACTCTTTGATGCCTGTGGGTTATCCCACAGCCGGGCTCCTTCCAACTTCTTCAGGCTCATCCTATTCCAATCTCCCTCTCCCTGTGCTGTAGCCACCTCTCTCCTTCCTGTGGCCCACCTCCCACCCCCATCCAATCCCTTTCCACCTCAGGGCCTTTGTATTTGCTATTGCCTCTACTTACAGTGTTCATTCTCTCAGGTCTCCACTAAATTGTCAACGTAAGGCCTTTTTTCCACTTCATCCAATGTCAGCCTCCACTAGGGACTACATAGTGAACGGTTTTTCCCTTCCTAGAACTTGCCAAAGCCAATAATTAGCTCATTTCTCTAATTGTTTATTGTCTGTCTCCACCTAGAATGTAAGCTTCTTGAGGAAAGACCCTTTGCCTCTAAACCCCTGTATCTTCACTGCCCAGCTTCACTGCCCAATAAATAATTGGGTGAATGAAGGAAAGTGACAGCCACTTTCATAAAGATTGGACTGGAAAGGAGACTGAAGGAGATTATTCCTGAGGGAGAGGAGAGGATCCTGACTCCAGGCAGGGGCAACAGCAGACACTGTGAACTCTTGATCATTTACATAAGCCTGTAAATGATCTTTTTTTTTTTTTTAAACCAATTTGAGTCAGATTTTTGTTTGCTGCAACCAAGAGCATTAACTGATACTTTTCTCTCAATACTGCTTTTATATTTGCACATCTTCCCACCAGTCAACAAACATCTCAAGGGGGTAGATTGTGTGTGTGTGTGTGTGTGTGTGTCCATCTTTGGTTTCTGACACATAGCAAATCCTCACAAACTGTTGAACGAATCTGCCTTTGCTTGATACAATGAGCTTTCTCCCACCTGGAGGACACTTAATAGGTAACCTCAGTCATTTGAAACTTTGCTGGAAACCAGGATGGAAACAACAAAGTTTTCCAAACAAGCCAATAATAATTCTTATATAATCTCTTCACTGAAGCATGCACAGTTTATATATGAGAGTCTGTCACAAGTCCCCGTCTTTTCTTAACTCAGACATAACTTTAGCAATATTGTTTTTCTTTTGTGCACGTTTGATCTTTCGCCACAGTAAAGGAGAGGTGCTAGCAGCAGAAGGCAGTAGCAAGAGGAAGTGACTGCTCCACAGAGCCGTCCAGGGGCCCAGGTTCTCTCTCCAGGGTGTTGTCCACTCTCCCCAGAAGCAGATACCACATCAGAGCCCCAGCCAGAGGAGAGGGGGAGAGAGGACGTGAAGGGCACCTTCAGGGAAGTGCCGTGTGTAAGTTGCCCATATTCTACTCACATTCTATTAGTGAAAACTAAGTCACAATCACATTAAACTACAGGAAAATCTGAAAAATATTGTCTGTAGTGGGAAAGGCACATATTCTACCACAAGAAAGAATGGGAAAATAGGTTCCTGGGGACTAAAAACTACAAGTCTAGATTTAACACTTTTACATTAAAGTGCTTGGCATGGAAAGGATACACAGAAACTGTTAGCTATTATTATTATTGCCATCCATGTGTCCATCTCTGGTTTCATGACAACTTCTTTACTTTTAGAGATGAACAGAGGATTACAGAGACCAGGTTCAGAGCCATGGAAGCTTTCCAGAACTCTGTCCAGCTCCCTTCAACTCTGACCTCCTTAGCTAGCCAGCCCTGTGGTCTGGTCCAGCACTAGATAGAACTAATGTGTCTCCATAATTCGTCTTGGCCACCCTCCCTTCACATCCCATTTACTGACTTCTGCCTTGATTGTGATGCTGCTTCCTGGGGTCTCTGGAAAGGAATCCCATCCCCGTCCTCCCTGGCCAGTTTCTGTATTCACAGTGCACTTAGTACCTTTGTTTTTTCATTCTGATTACAGAAATTTGCATAACTATCTGTTGCCATACTAGATTGAATTCCTTGAGGGCTGGAACCACTATTTGCAATTCTTTGCATGCCCAATAGCTGGGACAGTGTCTGGCACCAAGAATGCACTTGATTTGTTGAATTAAATAAAATTGATAGGAATCAAATTTGTGCCTAAATTTCCAAGGAGTTGAACTTGATTGAAACCACATTTGGTTCATTGTTAAAAGGGCATCATAATAGCTTCAAATTAGAGTTTTAGTTCAGTCAGCTATCTTGAAACAAGACCATTTGTCTTTTGTAAGCAGATTTTAACGTCTCTACATATGGGTTTAAAAAAAATGGATGTGCATTACAAACTAATTAATTTTCAGCTATTCCCATTGCTTCACAAATGTGTAATGTTCTACACAACATTTCGTGTTTGTGATTGCCCTAAAAAGAAGTATTTAATTCACATTGGTGCTAGTAATAGTTGAAGATACTTCAACTCTACTGTTTATGCCAAAGGAGAATGGTGAAGAACATTTTTGTCCTTGTCCTCCGGCACACGGCTCTACACACACCCTGTACTCTAAGACTTTGCTACATAGTTTCCTCTGCTTCCAGCACTTGCCAGTTAGAGCCTGATCATTCTATCCCGACTCTGCTCAAACACCACATCCTCCAGCAGGTAAATCTTCCCAGATTCTCCATTCTTCAGTAGCTTGCACTGTTTCCCACAGGCTCCCAAAACTCTATTGTATGCATCTGTCCTATTGCACTTTTACAGTCTCTCTGTGAAGCAATTTACTTATGTGCCTGTCTTCTCTGAGCCTCCAAGGGGCTTAGAGAAGTAAAAGCAACAGCTTTGGATTCAGACAGTCTTGACTTCACCAGTGCTGAGCTTGTATAACCTTGGGCATTTTATGTGACCGATATAAGCCCCATCATCTTCATGAATAAACCTGGGATTCTAATATTACTTCCCACATTGGATTTTGGTGGATTAATGTATATATTTGTTTTTTAAACACACATTATAATGCACTTCCCACATGCCAGGCACTGTTCTGGTGGTTTACAAATATCAACTCATGTAATCTCATAATATTTTTATGAAATACTGAGCTTGTTATTAAGCTATTTTGCTCAGCTCCAGATCTACCTTTTTATACTTGGGTTGACAGCTGGTGCATGGACTATGGAAATCAGTTCTTCTTTGACGCAGGTTTCCTAGTAATTTCTGGCAAAAGGGGGCACTCCAAGGAGATGACAAGCCAGAGAGGGGGTATTTCCTCCTTTCCCTGTACTTGCTTTTTTTTTTTCCTTTTTGTGTCTCCCTCCCCCCCCTCCCCCCCCCCAAC
The DNA here is from genome assembly GCF_046562875.1 of Panthera onca. NCBI lineage: Eukaryota > Metazoa > Chordata > Mammalia > Carnivora > Felidae > Panthera > Panthera onca. The sequence goes on from NC_138348.1 coordinate 69,398,919, forward strand.
ACCCAGCATCAGTGGCTGGTCAGCCTCCACTATCCTCCCACATTCTGGAACCAGCCTTACAGGCTGTCCCAGCCTCTTCCCTTTGTTCCTCCCACCTCAGTGGTGGGAACTGCTTGCTATGGTTACCCTCTCAAAACTCCCTTCTCATTCAGCCCTCTAGCACCTGTCAAACCAGTTCTTTCTGTTAAATTCTTTTTGTTGAGCTACACTGACTGCAGTCTGGACTCCTGCCTGGACCCTGCCTGATACGGGTTGGTACAATTATTATCTCCATTTTATAGATGAGGAAACAAAACCTGAAGAAGTCAAATAACTTGCTGAAGTGGACCAGGGTTTAACCTAATCTGCGGAGGCCAAGGCATTCACTAGCACACTAAGGGCTCACATTTGGGAAGCGCTTAGCCAGGCCTAGAACGGGTAAGCACTCAGTGTACCCCGAACGGTCACCCAATCCCCAATTATCATCCTCATTGTTAACTCCTCAGCCTTGTATCTTACACAACACCTAGCACAGGCTTGTGTGCAATAAATGCCCCCTGGACCGAACTTGATTCACCTGAATAGGGAAGGACAAAGTGGCACAGAAGGCTTGAGCTAGAAAAGGACGTGGAGGTTAAAGGGGCCTTGGAGCCTCCCACACCCTCCTTTGGAGCTGTTTCCAGGGTAACTGGCTCTCCCTCTTCTTTTTCCTCCCTCCACCTCCCTGCCACCCTCCTCTCCTCTGATCAGGAGGGAATAAACAGTTCCCTGGTGTTCTGAAAATGCCACAAGGGGAAATGAAAGAGTAATTTTGTTGGGTAACAGAAGAAAACATGTTTCTTATTTTTCTATTGCACTGCATTTTATTTCCCTATTCTTCTGTTGCATTGCCATAATTTTTAATACCTAATTTTAACAAGAAAAGGATATCTTTGAAGTAACCACATTTCTAATAGAGGTGGCCACCAGACTCCATTATCCCTACAGAATGTGATCACAAAAACACTTTGAAATCCTTGTTTATAAACCCATTCAGGCTTCTACTCAAGTACTTGTGGTACCAAACATAATTGCTTCCAGATAGAAGGATACAGCATGTTGCATTTCTTTCTCATCAGACTCCCTGCCTGATTCTCAGTTACTTCTGTCCTAATCCTCAACAGGTTCATTTCCCTTCCCGGCCTGGCCTACGGGCCGGGCCGGCTCTTATTTTCATGGCTGGTTTAGGCCCAAACAATTCATAATCCATTTCATACACTCCGGCCACTTTTGCCCTGCTACAGAAAGTCTGAGAAGAAAACGCCCTTGATCAGAGTAAGCAGGGAGAGAATGAATTACCAGCACTTCATGTGTCTTTTCTAGGCCTCCGGATTTCCCAGAGGTTGTTTTAAAAAATCTATTTTCTGCCCCTCTTGAAACGCTCTATTCAAGCACTCAGTCCTCTGACCGCCACCACGCCATCTCTCCATTCTGCTCCTGGCCCCTCGGCCTCCTCCCTTCTCACACAAAAGTTAGACAAAAAGGCAACTGTTCGAAAAAGGCAAGATGAGGAAACAGAAATTCATGGCAGCAGCTGCTGAGCTAAGCAGCTGATAAGGGGGAACAAATTTGTGCCCTGGGTGTTGTTTGGAGGTCAGGGCAGTGGCCCAGCAGGGTAAGGGGAGGGCCCTTTGTCCACGGTGTGATTCACCCATCTGGCCCATTCAGCATCCCCTGCACCCGCTGACCCCTGTTTCTCTGGCTCCTTCTTCGCCTCTTCAGCTCCCAGCTTGTTAAACTGTAATGAGCATATCCTGCCGCTTCCTCCTTGACTTTGCCACAGTTTCGACCCACTTCCATAATGGGGGAAAATGTTTTCCTCTGTTGACAGTTTTATTTCTCAGTGGGACAGAAATCATTAGCTTTCTGGAGGAATCTTGAGGATCGCACTAGTTTGGGTCATTTTTTGTCTTCTGGTTAAAGCACGTTTTCTATAATTGGTGAGCTTGATAGGCAATTCCTAGTGAACTTGGGTTCTCTTCGGCTCCTTATCACTTCAAGTGGTTTTTGTTTCCCCTTCTCACAAGATTTAAGCACTCAACCCCTCCCCTCAGCTCACATTCAGCCTCAACCCCACCCCCCTGCCCGATTCACTGGGCCTTGCCTCAAAGAGATTGTAATTTGTTTCCTTTGTGGATTCACCAGCTAGAGCTTTGGCTTGCATAGTTTATTACCGCGCTGGATTTATCTGTCATCCGGCAGCCCCCAGAGCTGCATTCACTGGGCTGTGAAACGAATGTGGATTCTGACCAAAAGGCCTGGGTTTCTCCCTCCAGGTCCCACCAATTGTTCCATGCAGGCTGCTGGTTTTCAAGAATATGAGCTTCTCAGAGCAGGTGGATTTAATTCTCCTTCACATGCACTTGGGGCTTGGATTCAAATCTGAAAGATTGGCTTACAAAGGGTAAAAGTGGAGACCAATCAAGCAGCATCCAGGTGATACGGACTGGAGAGATGCCCTTTTGCTCTTTAGGCTTCAGAATTAGCTACACACCTTTTTAATTTTTTACACACTGGACCCTGATGATAAAAGTGGGTTTTCAGATTGAGCTCCACTAACGTGTTATTTAACACTGCTCAATAAAATAAGGGATATAAACCAAGGTCACCATTTGGGGTTTTCATCTCAGAGTTTTGCCAATATTAAATTTCAAGTTCTTTGTGTGGTAGCTGAGAACTTTCTTTTTGCACTCAGATACATCTGGGTTTGGATCCCTGCTCTGCCATTTATTAGCTGTGTGATCTTGGGGGATTTACTTGTTCCTTCTGAACCTCAGTTTTCTTATCTATAAAATTAGGATGATAATAATAGTACTTAATTCATAAGGTGTTCATGAGGATGAAATATCTGGTAAATCTTCAACAAATATTAACTATGATTATTTCAATACTTCCTCTGTATTCCCACAGAGCAATTCTGGGCATGTAATAATTGCCAAATAAACATTGTTTGAATTGCATTTAACCGAATTTTCAAGCGTTCAGGTTTCAAAGGCTCAGTGTAAAATATTGGTATAGCTCTAAGGCAGGTAACTGTAGAAGCTGAAAGTTCAGTAAGATTTAGCTATATTTTAATTGTCATAGAGGGAACACACACACACGCACACATGCATACACACAAGCATAAACCTTTCAGATACTTTATCAGGTTCTGTTAAAATGGGAGTCATGTGAATGTCCCCCAGGCCCTTCTTATCTCGTGTTGCTGCTAAATGCACTTGCACCACTGGCCTTTAGTTTGCAAACTCTATCTCCCTCCACCTATCAAATGCCAGGATCTAAGCTCACTCAGACTGTGATATCTAGGAGTTGGCCCAGAAGACAGGCAGGTTTTATAATCTGAGCTACACCCATGGCTCCTCTGCTACCCTCTGCTCCCTGGGGCTGGGGCCACCTGTTCCAGTCCCCAGCACTGTTGACACTCTGCTCAGATTCCCACTTAGTGAAATTGACCACTACAACTTCTGAAGTTCTTAGGATGACTGCTTTCTCAGCCAGGGAAGCCTGAAAATCTTTGCTATTTCTTCCTGTCTCTGAATTTCTGTGGTTTCCTGCTTTTTTTTTCTCTTGTTGGACTCTTGATGATTATTTTAAATGTTTTATTTATTTTTGAGAGAGAGAGGGAGAGAGAGAGAGAGAGAGAGAGAAAATGAGTGGTGGAGGGGTAGAGAGGGAGGAAGATAGAAGATCCAAATCAGGTTCCTCCCTGACAGCAGAGAGCCTATTCGATTCAGGGCTTGAATTCACAAATGTGAGGACATGACCTGAGCCGAAGTCGGATGCTCAACCGACTGACTCACCCAGGTGCCCCTCTTGCTGGACTCATAAAAGAGTTTAGCTCTTGGGGCGCCTGGGTGGCTCAGTCAGTTAAGCATCTGACTTCGGCTCAGGTCATGACCTCACAGTTCCTCGGGCTCTCTGCTGTCAGAGCAGACCTGCTTTATATCTTCTGTCTCCTTCTCTCTCTGCCCTTCCCCCACCTCATGCTCTCTCTTTTTCTCTCTCTCTCTCTTTCTCGAGAATAAATAAACATTAAAAAAAAAGAGTTTAGCTCTCTTGGTGGTGACAGGGGAAGGTAGAGATGAAGGTCTAGGACTCCTCTTGTTCTTTCAGATTTACCTGGCAAAATAGCATGGGCCTCTGTGGACTCCTGTGTTACAGCTCTGCCCTTCTCAGAGCACACAAATGTTCCTGGGGAAAGATGGGGCAGAAGTGGATTCCAGGACAACCTCCTGCCACACTCTGAACCTCTGCTTCCTCCTGTCCCGGCTTCTAATTCTAGCCTACCCTGCAAACATTCTTTGTCCAATATGGCTTTTCTGGAGCAGAGGCACTTTCCCTGGCTAAAGTCAAGCTTCAGTTGGCCTACCAGGTTCAATAGACTTATATTTCGGTCAATTGCAGTGAAGCCCAAGTATCTCCTCATGAGTCTCCAATGCCTCATACAAATCTGAGATGTGCCCAGACAGTTATTTAAATGTCTGAACACCCTGTCACATTAAAGACATCTGTCTGCCTGGAGCACGGAGGGGACCACCAATAGAAACCGTGCGATTCAACAAAACTGCATTCAAACCCCAGCTCTTAACTCAGTTGAGATGCCCTGACACCTATCTTTAAAAACCTTTCCTTTAACAAGATAAATGTGACGGAAATGAAGGGAGCATTGGAGTTTCTTTATAAACCAGGAGAAGTATTGAAGTGAAGTTGAGGACTTTCTAAAACTTCTGCTAATTACAGAGTATATGAAATTACATAATTCTAATGTTGGAAAGGACCTCAGAGATCATCCAGGTTTTATAACAAATCAGTGATGGTGCCAAGAACAGAAACTTTGCTCCCTGGGAAGAACTTTCTAGAAGCAGGAAGACACTCAGCATTCATGCAACAGTGGAGTTTCTAATGAAATGAAGGAAATTCTTTCCTTTGAGGCAGAAAGCCATTCCTTATGATTAAAAAAGAATGATCACATTCAGCTGCCTTATTTTTTTTTCTCTCCATTTTTTAACTTTCATCAAACCTTGTGTTGCAGAAAGGTATTTTCTCCTTTATAAGAAGAAAATGAGAGACTAGATTGATAAATAATCTATATGCTGAGCATTAGAGCAGCATAGGGAGAAAGTTCACAGCAATTAATGAACTCTGAGTTGAGATTTTTGATCTAATCACAAATCCCAGTTAGCTCTCACCAAGCCAAGATGAAAATCTTGAACAGAATAATAAGTGATTGATGTAATAGCCAAACTATGGAGAGAGCCCAAATGTCCATCGACTGATGAACGGATAAAGAAGATGTGGTGTATATATGCAATGGAATATTACTCAGCCATCAAAAAATGAAATCTTGCCATTTGCAATGATGTGGCTAGAGCTAGAATGTATTATACGAAATGAAATAAGTCGATCAGAGAAAGACAAATACCATATGATTTCACTTATATGTGGAAGTTAAAAAACAAAACAGATGAACATATGGGAAGGGGGGGTGAGATAAGAAAGGGAAACAAACCACAAGAGACACTTAATAGAGAATGAACTGAAGGTTGATGGGTAGAGAATGGGCCAGATGGGTGATGGGTATTAAGAAGTACACTTGTGATGAGCACTGGATGTTGTATGTAAGTGATGAATCACTGAATTTTCTACTTCTGAAACCAATATTGCACTGTATATTAACTAAAATATAAAAAAATAAAATAATAAAATAAAGTGATTGATAATAGATTAGAATTTGTAGAGAGATTAGAATTTGTAGAGAATGTTTGCATTTTTTAAGTCTTACTTACCGATCTGTACACTGTATGACGGGATATTGAATGTGATTTTTCTTGTTACCTCAGGATTTCAGCTACATCCCCAAACTAAGGACAATAAATGACACCCCACATTCTATAAAGGAAGGAAAGAGCCATCAGGCATGGCATCCAGGGTCTCTAGGGAGTGGCCATATGATCTTCTAACTCTCACCCCCAAGGGCAGAAGACTAGAGCCCTGATTTCTTTTGTTGGTGTTGGACAGAGAAAGAAGCCTCCAAGGGGACCACATAGGGTGAGGGAGAAGAGGAGGGAAGAAACAGACTATATATATATATATATATATATACACACCCTTTTCTCCCCCAGAGATTTCCCACTGCATGTGAAACAGGCCTTTGGAGAAGGATCTTTGAAACAAATGTGAGATTGAAATTTTAAATTGTACCTCACTAAACTTATATCACCTCAAAGTAACTCTGAAGTTTGGGGATCTGCCTGATATTTTCTTGAGTGATGAAGGGGAGACCTGACCAAGCATAATCAAAGGCCATGATGGAAAGGGATAAAATAGGCATTTCCTGTAGTAGTGGACTGGGTTCAGCATATTCAGTAAACTAATTATACTAATATTAGTTAATAGTTTATGCTTTTCTAATGAAAGAGTTTGGGTATTTTTTTTTGAACAAGAAAAGCACAATTTTGAGGTGAAGCATGATATTATGTTTTCTCAGGGACCATCATATTAGGAGGGGACTAGCTGTTTGGGACAAATATTCATTGGAAATCCAAACTACAAAATTGTATTAAATGTCAATCACTGAAGCAGGAAGAATGAAAACAAGTAGTTCCCTTTTTCTTTTCTTTTTTTTTTTCTTCTTCTTCTTCTTCTTCTTCTTCTTTTTTGAGAGAGAGAGAGTGTTCTCTAGAGCTAGGGATAGGCAGAGGAAGAAGGAGAGAGAATCTTAAGCAGGATCTGTGCCCAGCTTGGAGACCAATGTGGGGCTTGATCTCACAACCATGAGATAATGACCTGAGCTGAAATCAAGAGTCAGGCGCTTGACTGACTGAGCCGCCCAGGCACTCACAAGCAGTTTTCTTAATAGCAGATTTCTCTTCTACCTCCCTCACCCCCAACTCTAGTTATGAACTGATGACAAAAGCACAGTGTGACTATTACCTACCCCAATCCATTAAAATTTCAATAATGCAGCCTCAGATTACTTGAAATGTGTAAGAGCTTTGCCATACTGCTGGCTAGATTAAGTTGTTAATAATAGAAGTCCCAAGGCCAAATGAACTTGCTGAAGAGGCGATTAGCTACTTGAACAATTGATTTTTTTAAGATTACAGAGAATTTTAAACCTAAAGACTTCTCTGTTCTTTCGTGTCTTTTAATTGTAATTTTGTTCATGTTCATTCATGTTCAGATCATGTTTCTACTTGTTGCCATCTTCATAGTGTTGACTTTTCTTTCCCAGGTGTTAGCTCTTGAGTTTGCCATCATCCACACATTTGGTAAATTGGCATTCTGGGACTTCATTAACAGGAACGTTGGGGTGGAACAGAGTCTGTGGTTTAAAAAAATCAACACTCTGAAACTCTTATTTAGTTATTTTTGCAGCATTGGCGTTTTTAGAGAAACACTAGCAAAATGAAGTAATATCAAACTCAGTAAAAAAAAATTATACCCTAAGGCTAGATTCAATCTCATTTGGCCCAATAGCCTTTCTGTTCTACCCCTATAGATACAGGTCTGCAAACTGAGAATTCATGTTCCGTTTAGTAACTTTCAATAATTTCAAGGCAAAAACAACAAAAAGAATGGATTAATTCATTTTCAATAAGATGTGAAAACAAAAAAAATCCATTTAATTTTGAGTTAACTGAAAAAATCAGTTGTCCAGTCACCACCATTCTCCGACTTTTGGTAAAGTAACCTATTCTCCTTTTCTTCACCTTTAATGGTGGCTTGGGGATATGATGATAAAGGGGTTAGAGGGAAAATTTAGTAAGAGGGAGAACTGACAAGAGAAGTAAGTAACACATGAAGTTCAGAGATGAAGTGACTCTGGGGCACAGGCATCTAGCTTGTAGCTCATGGACCAAATACCACCCCTCTGATTGAGAATTTTAGAAAAAAAAAAAAGAATACTACTAAATTAGATGACACACCTGAACTAGAACTAGAAGGCTAGAGTTCTATAACTACCTGCCTGACTCCAATTGTGCAGAGGTAGAGGTGTCACCCAGCAGACTTGGATCGATTTATTAATCATTAGGAAGAAAGTGAATGCTATTATCAAATTCTGAGGTGTTTGGGCTTAATTACATTAAGACTCCATCGTGATACCAGAGCATTAAGGATTACTGAGTATGGGAAACACAGATTTGGATTAAGCAAACATGACTCATATTTGAATCTCATTCAATAACCCATTCCCAGTCACGGATCCTCTTGACTCACTATTGTTATTAGTGAAACGTCATGCAGACACATGAAAACCTCTGGGTGTCTCTGCCTTGGATGTCCTGAAAGTGCCTGGGATCCTATACCACATAGCCTTTTCCAGACCATCTTGGTTCCTTGGGGAGCCCAAAGCATATTTGCTCATAACCCTCTCTGACTCATAGGGACAGTACATGGACAGTCCCAACAGGCAAAACCACCCAAATGCCAGAATTGGTAAAGCAGAAAAGATGATCGCATTATGACTCTCAACTCTAAACCCTTTGGTTGCCACAATGGAACACAGTGAATGTTCTGTGCTTAAAATTTGTGGACAACAGTGATCCTCTTTACAAGGTTAAAACAGCTACTTGGTTCTTAGGATAGTATAAAAGCTTCAAAAGAAAGACTAAAACCAAATCTTAACACTCAATATATTTAACCCAAGTTTATGGAATTGCATGAGTAATGATTACATCTTGTGTATTTCTTGGAGCAAACATAAACATCAGTGTTTTAGTGACAGGGTTTTAAAAAGCTAACGTGTACGTGTGTGTGTGTGTGTGTGTGTGTGTGTGTGTGTGATATGTATACAAATATAGGGCATAGCAACATGTTCTATTATTTTTGTTTCTTTTTTATTCATTTTATTGTAGGTATAGCTCTATTATTAACAGCCCAAAGTAATAAATGACTTATAAATGAGAAATTAGCATAAGATACAGAATAGGAAATAAACTCCTTTACTTACTTGGCTTTAACAATCTTATGGTTATCTTTCAAGATATCTGCAATTTCAGTTCATCAAGAAAGGGTATGTTGAAAATATATTTCATGGACCTTCTTTTCTGAGACAGGAAGACCAGGAAATGCATTGATTCTTGCACCCCAGTTTGGTAACTGAGGATTGCTGTTCTAGATTCTCCCACAAGTGCTCTCACCTTGCTCCCCCTTACTTCTTGTTCTAGCAGTTACCTCCTCCATGAGCACTCTTTAGTCACCAATGTCTAAATCATAGGTATTCTCCGCTGCCTTGTTCATATGCCCCCTCACCCTTCAAGCTTTGCTTAATACATCTTTCCTCTTAGAACTACCACCACTCAAAGCCTTAGTCTGTGCTTCAAGCAGGCCATTTCCCAAATCTTCATCATCAAGACCTGCTCTCCCTTCCATGAATTCCACATTTTGAAAAGGTGCATCTCCCATGTAAACGGAATTTATTAAGAAAAAGTTTGGATGATTCAGTTAGTACTTTTGCTTGGGCAGTTATTGTGTAACTATCAATAATGTCATTTCTATTTAATATTATGAATTGCATAATCACATGAGTCATTGTCATGGCTGTGGCACTAATTATAATAATGAGGGAAAAGTTAAGTCAGCAGTTAGTGGTCTAACTCCAGCTGTTGTGTTATACTTGTGTCCAATGTCATGCCTGTTCCGGACATGTTCCATTGGGACACTGAAGCCATTCAATGTGTGTCAATAAAAACATGTCACCCACCAATGTTATCCCAGAAATTCTAACAATGTTATCAACAAGCCATCAAAGCTATTGATGAACATGAGCTAAGCAGTGTTAATACAGAGTTGGTATATTTTAGCCTGAAGAAAATTGACGTTTTATTTTACCTGGTGGTGGGGCGCCTGGGTGGCTCAGTCAGTTAAGCGTCCGACTGGCTCATGTCATGATCTCACAGTTCGTGGGTTCGAGCCCCGCATTGGGCTCTGTGTTGACAGCTCAGAGCCTGGAGCCTGTTTCAGATTCTGTGTCTCCCTCTCTCTCTCTGACCCTCTCCTGTTCATGCTCTGTCTCTCTCTGTCTCAAAAATCAATAAACGTTAAAAAAAATTTTTTTATTTTACCTGGTGGGACAAGCTTTTGGTTTCTGTAAAGCTTTATTTAATGCTGAAAATAGCTTTTGAACCTTCAGCTTTACTTTCTAAAACCCTTAAGGTTCTGGGGAGGCTGAACTGAGAATGAGAAGCCTTTATTCTAATCCTCTCTGAGTCTTTAACCAAACCTCCGCTGTATTCAATACTGCTATAACTTTGAAGGTCTGGTTCCAGAAAAACACTGATCATAGACAACTGTCCAAAATGTCAAATAGTAGCTATTAAAGGGAAAACTTGAGAGTCAGCTATAGTGTCCTGCCTTTTCACATACTTGGCTGGGCTTGGAATAAACACTTCTTATCTTCATTCTCAACTGAGATAATATTTAAAGAGCGGGTTATAAATTTATTGCAGTCCTACTGTATGGTAGACACTTCGCATTTATTATTTCTATTCTGCCAACAGCTTTACATGGTAGGTTTCATAATCTCCATCTAATATTATATGAATTTATATTTTTGTGCATTTTAGTATATTTAATGTATCTTGTTCATATTAATTTTTTCCTCTTTAAAACTGGTGCCTTTCTTCTGTTCAAAGTCGCCTTTGACACTGGTTATCCACAAGTTATTACAACAGAAACAAAAAGAGAATCAAAAGAATATGGTTCATGTCTATCACGTCTGATCAATAGACTTGGAAGAACACTTTCAAAATGAATTTTGACCTCAGCTGAAAAGACACATAGTCTCGGGCTAAGGGTCTGGAACAAGAGGGTTAGAAAGACAAGGAAATACTAATTCTATCCTTTTTAAACAGACCTTTGCTATTTCTAGTTCACCCTCATGTCTAGAGTATAGCCCTTTGGGGCCCCAGTTAAGGACCTGGAATATCGGCTAGTGTCTCTTCTCCTTAGAAGGCCCGGAACTCTCTGGGGGCGCCTGGGTGACTCAGTCAGTTAAGCGTCTGACTCTTGGTTTTGGCTCAGGTCATGATCTCACGGTTCATGGTTTCAAGCTCTGCCTCTTACTCCACAGCTGGCAGTGTAGAGCCTGCTTGGGAATTTCTCTCTCCCTCTCTCTCTGCCCTTCCCTGACTCACACTCCGTCTCTATCTCTCAACAATGAATAAACCTTAAAAAAAATACGTCTATAAATATATTTACTTGAAAGTTCATAGATTTATTCATAATAACCAGATAGCCCCAAATTGGAAAGAACTCAAATCTGGTGTTGATTGTGGTTTTATCAAATTCTCCGTCTATTTCAAACAGTTTTGTCATATGCAGTTCACTCCTGTTTGGTTTGGTTCATAAGAATTTGTGGCAGTCAGATTTTCTTTTTATCATTCAAAATATCCTTTTCTGTCTTATTGAAACTTCTGCTCTGAATTCTACTGTATTTGATATTAATTTTGTCTCCTTGCTATTGCCTGGTTTTCATATGCCTTGTACACTTTTCAATGTTTCTCTGCCAGGTCTAACAGGAAGCTGGTATTCGCTGACACGCCAGTATTGTTTATAACAAACATCTGTTCTAATTGGTTAGCACCCATGCCATTGTTAGTTAACTATTTTAAAAATCATTTTTGTTTTCTTCGGTTTCTTGAAAATACTTAAGAGCCAGATTTTGATTTTTCTTCCAATTTGTCATTTGATGGGATAAATTAGTTTATTACATTTATTATTAATGATATGCTTAGTTTTATTCCTTCCATCATATTTTGCACCTACCATTTATTACATTTTGTTATTAATTCTTTTTTTTTTAATGTTTATTTATTTTTTTTGAGACAGAGAGAGACAGAGCATGAACAGGGGAGGGGCACAGAGAGAGGGAGACACAGAATCTGAAACAGGCTCCAGGCTCTGAGCTGTCAGCACAGAGCCCGACGTGGGGCTCGAACTCACGGACCGTGAGATCATGACCTGAGCCAAAGTCAGCCACTTAACCAACTGAGCCACCCAGGCGCCCCTGTTATTAATTCTTTATTTTCTTCTTTTTGCTAGTTTATTCAAGTTTTTAAAATTTCTTCTTTTCTGTTATTTAGTATGAGAGTTACACTGTTTTTTTTCTATTTTAGTCATATGAAACCTATATTTCTTTATTGATATAAAAATATATTAGAGTCCCAACCAAAAGTAGACTGTTTACATGCATTAGCTTCTCTACTCTCAACTTCTCTTACCTTCACTAAAATGAAACCTGGACCATGTTTTTTATTTCTCCATCTCATGAGCTCTCTGTCCCGCAAGAGTTAAATTTCCTTGAAATAAATTACAATTTATTTCAAGGTTACAAATAAACTTTTCCTTAGAGATGCCTCTTTTGGCATCTATGAGTTCTCAGAATTTACCATCACCTGCTCAGAATTAACTATACATTTTTAATAGATGAATTATTTATTGCCATTCTTAACAACTGATGCAAACCACTGACTTGCCACAGGAGGTAACAAGTGTCTGGACAGGTAAAGAGAGCAGTTGCTACCTGGTGAGATTGTAGAAAGCCTTGTGGAGAGGTTGAGGTTTCAGTTGAGATAGACGAGACCTCAATAAAAGAAGTCGGCAGAACATTCCAGTTAGAAATGTAAGCATGAGCAGAGAAATCAAGTCCAAACACTGAAGAGTGTTTAGAAGATGGAAAGGAAGCTATTCAAATTGACTGAAGATTGAGGAGAAATAATATTAGAAAATATTCTGGGATCGCCCTGCTTCAGGCTCCACCCTGAGCATGGAGCCTGCTTAAACTTTTTTCTCTGTCTGCCCCTCTCTCCAGCTCTTGCTCTTGCTCTCAAAAAAACAAAAAACAAAAAACAAAAAACAAAAAAAACAAAAACAAAAACAAACAAACAGGAAAAGAAAAGAAATCAGGTCTTAAAGGATCAGAATGCCAAGCTGAGGAGTCTGTGATTTATTCGTTTTTTGGGGGGCAAGCCTGGGAAGGTCTGTGGCAGTGGGGTGAGAAGAGAATAAGCATGGGAGCCATTTCTCTGCTCCAGGAAAAATACGGTGCAGCCCATGCATGGCAGCAAGATTGAAACCTATGCTTCACCCTGTACAGTGAGAGCCAAATAGGGTTCAGCATGGGGTTTGGAGGAGTTTTGCCTCTAACTCTGTTTTGCTGGCATGGAAGATCCAAATAATACACATGACAGCAGAGACTGCCTCTGGACACTAGCAACTCAGTGACAGGTTGGAAGCCAGGGAATGAATTGTTTTTATAAAACCTCCGACGGCTCAACCCATTGCACATTAAATCATATGAGTTAGCAACCACAGTTTCCGATTATAATAGGCTTATTTGCTCTTCCATAAACACTTCTTTCAAAGCTCAGATGCAGAATGCGGCAAGCCTGAATACCGACATTGGGGCTCAAGATCCTATTTTCACTGTTTATGCATAACAACTTCAGGATTTCAGAATTGCAACATGAAAAATGTCATTGCATAAAACTGAAACTCAATAACTTTTATATCAGAGCTGCTACCTACTTAATCAAATTTATCCTTTAATGCCTGCAGCCTGGGTAAAAGGAGTGATGTATTGTTACTTTACATCCATCCATCCATTCGCTATTTATTGAATACCTCTTTGTGAAAGGTACCATGCAAGACTTTGTATACAGTGTCTCATTTAATCCTCAGAATAACCCTTTGAGGAATCTGAGACTCAGAAATAAGACATTTGTTAGCAGAGTCTCTCTCTCTCTCTCTTTCTCTCCACCCCATCCCCCACTCCCCCAAGGAACTGAGCCTACATCTACAGGATCTGGCCTCTGGAAGCTATTTTTGGACAGAATCTTACCTCCTTTGTCATTATTGATTGGCATCACCCATGAACATGTGACCCAAGCTGAGCTAATTAAGTTCTTTCTCCTAGAAATTTACAATTGGAATTCAGGGACGGAGAGTCTCTGCTTGTGGCTGGAACACATAGATTAGACAGCCTTGTGGAGGCAGATTGCAATAATATGGTTAAAGAAGGAAAGCAGAGAAAATGCCTCTTAGGAGGCAGAGAAAATGAGAATAAAGCTTCTGCAAAGAGAGAAGCAGAAATGAGAGACAGTCATGATAGCCTTCTTCCCTCCCTTCTTAAGCTCTAGCTCTATTCCTACCCTTGATTTCCAGAAGATACCCTATATCCTTATGACAAAGTCTCCTTATTAGCATAAACTAGCTTGTTTTTCTCTGTTCCTTGTAATTAAGGAGTCCTAATACAACTAGCATATGAGAGAATTTGAACCCAGGAATAATTCCAGGCCATGTTAATAGCCACTACACCAAATTGCCTCTCTAGGCAAAGAATTGCTTAACTCACAGACAGTGTGTTAATTCTGTGTGAAGATATGAGAAGCATGCTAGTGACTTTTTACCATTAGTTTATTTCAATGGCAAAGGAAGGATTTCACCAATTTATATACTCACTCATATACAGATTTAAAGAAGCAAGACGACTAAACAAGTTTTGGTGGTGAGCTCACTGTCTTGTCAGGAACTTTGATGCATCAACAACCCTACTGTCATCATCATCATCATCATCATCACCATCATGTTCAGCAAGCAAGGCTATATGGGACCATATGCCCTGGAAGATCTCCAAATTATTGCAAATTACTTGGCTTGAGATCATTGATGTGCAGTGACTTCAGGGACTATGGCAGACACTATGGCAGGTTCACCAAGCCTATTTTCTCTTCCTCCTGGACATGGTTTTATTACATTTCCCAGGCAACCTTGAAGTTAGTATGGCCACAAGACCAGGCAATGAAATATGAACACAAATGATCTGAGCAACTTGCAGGCCTGGCCCATAAAATCACCTAATGACCATCCTCTGTGCTCTTTCTCCCAAATCAGTGATCTTGGAATCTACAGACTGAGAATGAAGGAAATCCAAGATGAAGGGGGCATGGATTCCTTAATTATCACTTGGAACACAACCAACCACTAAGTAGGGAAATCCATCTGAACTTTATATGAGTAAGAAGCATATTTCTATTTTGTTAAGCTACTGATATTTTGGAGTTTATGTATTATAGGAGCTAGCATTACCTAAAAAGGGATTATCTCTCTGGTTAAAGTACATATCCCAAGACAAGAGAACTTCATTAATGAATAGATATTTTAAAAGGGAAAGTTCATCACTACTAACAGGTCATGTTTAGAATTTTTCCTTTTAAGACTTGACTACATACCAGGTCGCTGTGCAAATAGGATGACTCTGATTGATCAGCATTCCTGGCATTTCAGTGATGAAAAAGTCCAGTGTTTTCAGCCCTTAACTGATTAATTACATTTCCAGCAAGAAAAAAAGTAACTCTCAATTTTAGCAGTCACTGTGGCTATAGGAAAAATTCTCCCATGCCAGGAGAATTGTTTTTGCAAGGATGAGTTTTCTTCAAAGACTCTGATTCACAGTTCAGGCCATAAATTGTTAAGCAGAGATAACAAAATGTGATAAGGGCCAAGCAAATCCTCTACTGGGAAGAGTAGAGCAATTCTGTGGCTAATCTCTTTAACCACAGAGATCAACACTCCGACAGTTTAGGCCACACAGCAGGTTATTGTTTTTGTTGTTGTTATGGCTGTTAACTTATTTTTAACACATTGTGGGCCAATGAGCTCAAATAGAGTCCAGTGTCATTTGTAAGAAATGCCCCTTTCTTCTCTCTGTCCCCCATCTCCTTAAGCTAGAGTCAGAGTATACCTAACTGGTTGTCTGCACAGTGCCAGTTCACAGAGAAAGCACAGCTCTCTGCTTTACTCTATCCTGATATCCTTGGTCTGGGTAAGCAACCCCAAAGAAAACCTGGGAGAAACATGCATTTCACACTTGGGAATAGAGCATCTCAGGTGACATTTGATGGTCAAGACTAAAGTAGACCTAGAATGAGTCTAGTTAACTTGCTAGGGGAGCAAGCGGAGATCTGGGATGAAAACCCTGGAGAATAGTTCAGGGCCATTGTTCCAATGCAGCTGGTGAGACATTACTATTCTAGTCAAGGAGGGTCTGTAAGCAGATGGCATGGCTCCAGGCAGTCAGTCACAGAGGGGCATGGATGCAGGAGAATGGAGAGGAAGCCAGGCACTGAGGCACAGCTCCTTGCTTCCTCAGCACACCTCTGTTCCAGCTTTTCTTTTAAGGTGCTGTGATTATTGCTGCTTCCCTCTGGAGATTGTCATCTCCATGAGGACATGGGTGAGTTTTCATGAAAGTCAATTTTAAGGTGTCGATTGCTTGTGCAAAACAACTCAATGGAGTAAGAAGGATAGTCTTTTCAACAAATTGTTCAGGAACAACTTGACCTCCTTTGGCAAAACAAAAACAAAAACAAAACCAAAACAAAACAAAAAACAAAAAAAGAAAAGAAACTTGACCTAAACCTTCACATCATATATAACTACTAAAAAATAGATCATGGATTTAAATGCAAAATACAAAACTTACATAAAAAAAACATAGAACATCTTCAAGACCCAGAGCGAGGTGACAAGTTATTAGACATGACACCAAAAGAGTAATCCATTAAAAAAATGCTACTAAATTGGACTTTTTCAAAATTAAAACTTCATTCTGTGAAAGTACTTCTAAATAGAAGATAGAAAGACAAGCTAGAGACTGAAAAAGAATATTTTCAAAAAACTTACCTGACAGAGGTCTTATATTCACAAGATATTAAAAAACTCTCAGTGTGCCTGGCTCAACTAGTTGAGCATCCAACTCTTGATATTGGCTCCGGTCATGATCTTGTGGTCGTGAGATCTAGCGTCACGTCGGGCTTTGTGCTGACAGCACACAGCCTGCTTGAATTCTCTCTCTCCCTTTCCCTCTGCCCCTCCCCTGCTCGTGCATTCTCTGTCTATCAAAATAAATAAATAAACCTTTTTTTTTAATTTCAAAACTCAACAGTTAAAAAAAAAACCCTCAAACAATCCAATTATACAGTGGGAAAAGACATAAACAGATATTCTGTTACAGAGGAGATACAGATGGCTAAAGAAGCACATGAAAAGAATTTCTTTTTTTTTTCAATATATGAAATTTATTGTCAAATTGGTTTCCATACAACACCCAGTGCTCATCCCACAAGGTACCCTCCTCAATACCCATCACACACCCTCCCACCCCCCATCAACCCTCAGTTTGTTCTCAGTTTTTAAGAGTCTCTTATGCTTTGGCTCTCTCCCACTCTAACCTCCTTTTTTTTTTTTCCTTCCCCTCCCCCATGGGTTTCTGTTAAGTTTCTCAGGATCCACATAAGAGTGAAAACATATGGCATCTGTCTTTCTCTGTATGGCTTATTTCACTTAGCATCACACTCTCCAGTTCCATCCATGTTGCTACAAAGGGCCATATTTCATTCTTTCTCATTGCCACGTAGTACTCCATTGTGTATATAAACCACAATTTCTTTATCCATTCATCAGTTGATGGGCTCTTAGGCTCTTTCTCATGAAAAGCATTTCAACATCATTACACATTGATGAAATTCAAATTAATCCAGCAGGAGATATCACTACAAACCTATGACAACAGCTAAAATAAAAAGTTGTGATAATACCAAATGCTGGAAAGGCTGCAGAGAAACCAGATCTCTCCTATCTTGATGGTGGGAATGTAAAGTGGTACAGTCACTTTGAAAAACGGTTTGGCAGGTTTTTTTGTACAAAACTAACCATGTACTTGCCATACAACCTAGTGATAACATTCTTGGGCATTTTATCCTGGAGAAATGGAAACTTAAACTTACGCAAAGACCTGTATGCAAATATTCATAGTAACTCTATTCATAGTAACAAAACACTGCAAACAACCCAAATGTCTTGCAAGAAGTGAATGGTTGAACATCTTCTGGGACAATCATACAGTGCAATACTACTCAGCAACCAAAAAGAACAAACTCTGATGCATGAGACAACTTGGACTAACTTCAGGAGGGATACAGGAGCTGTGGGTCTCTGCACTGAGGGATCAGGTAATCTGGCCTTCCTGAGGAAATGATGTTTAAGCTGAGTCTTTGCACCCTGAATAGCCTAACAAAGTGCTTAGATTCTCTGATGAATGAATGAATGAGGTACCAGGCAAGGGGACCAAGGTAACTTCAAGACAAGTAGCAGGAGTGATAAATTACTGAGACAGGGAGCCGCCGCCATGATATCTTACATTTCCCCAAACCAGGGGAATTGACAGCAGGTTTGGAGCTACATGCAAACAAGGGTCATGGGATTCATCTGGAAAAGTCAGGCCTACATAAACAGTAGGGCTGGGAGCCAGGCAAAGCATGCAGGATTACCATCTTTCACACTATTTTCTATGTTATATACATTTAGCACTTTTTAATAACACACTGCTATCATTTCAAATAGCTTATTCCAAACAAACACTTGCTAATATTGACATAGATTGTCAAATTCTTGTTCATAAATTGTTTGATTGGTGTTATTTTGTGTGTGTGTGTGTGTGTGTACAAACACATATGTGGAGAATTCCATCTAGCTAACAAGAGAATGCATATTTTCTTATTGGCTAGATGGGAACTCTCATATGCGCAGAGGTGTTTTTTTTTTTTTTTTTTTTTTTAATGTTTCTTTACAAGAGCCTCTGTCAGTGTTTTCTTTGTATAAAACAGGCACACACATTTAAGCTGGACTACACCTTAGGAGATCATTTTGTGCTCCCTGCTCTGTCCCCACTCATTTTACAAATGACAAACCCAAGGCCCAGAGCCAAAAGTATCTCTGTTGTTCACAGTCTTACATGGTTTCACGTGCACATTGATTTGAAATCATGAATTATGAAGGTGCTCATATCAGAGAATATTAGACCCGGAAGGCATTCTCAAGGCCAAAATCACACAAGTAATTAGTGACAGAGCCAGGAAAAGAGCCAGGCGTCTCCCAACCCCCAGTCTGATGCTTCCTCCATAATCCCAGGCTCTTTCTGTGGGTCCTCCACATCACTGTGGACTGAGGTGACAACTGTTTCAGGTGAGGCAAACTTCCTGCCCCAATTGGGAATTTTGTAATACAGCCACCCCAAGGCTAGTTGTTGACTTCTCAAGTTTGGATTGTTTTTACTACTGATGGAAATTTTCAGAGGGTTATTTGCAGGTTTGATGGGCCTATGCCATTCTTGCTTTTGAAACCCAGGCAGGTTTCAGCAACAGTCATTACCTGGGATTACTGGCTTCCAGGATTTAGGCCTGGCACGTTCTGAAATCCATGTGCGCACAGCTTCATGTCAGGTGGCATATCAGGCTCCCTTGCCGTGGGAACATACATGAAAGTCTTCTTAAACTTACAGTTACCAATGTGACTTACTCCGCAAGTCTCTTCATGACGTTTTCCCTGGAGGTTTGTTTTGCAGGTTTTAATGGTTAAAGTGAAGAGAGACTAAGTACTTACAGCATTTAGAATGTGCCAGATTTTCACTGGTGCAGAGCCGCTTTTATGCAAATCAGTTTCCCATTTGCCTGGAGCTTAAAGCTCTTCCTTCCTGGACTGGGGCCCTTAGAGTGAAAGATTGGTTCAATTAAATGAAAAGCTGAACAAGAGATGGGTGTGTGTGTGTGTGTGTGTGTGTGTGTGTGCGTGCATGCATGTGCAAAAACAGTTCCTTTTATCAAATTAATCAGGTATGAACAGTTTAATTAGACAGGCTAATTAAGATAGAGACAATCCCAAATTGAAGTTATGTTTTGGCCTCAAATGAATGTGGTGTTTTTCTTTACACTGATATCAGAGACATGAGAAATGATTCAAGCTCCAGATGCAATTCATTTTCCCTCTCTCCTTTCCCTGCCCCTGTGAAAAGACCTTGCTTGCTAGATCAGCTTTTTGGGGGAGGTGCACCCTCTTGCACAGGGGGAAGAAACGGGGTTTTGACAAGTAGGCAAAAGAAAGAAACCACAGACATTAATTAGGCTGATCTACAGAACACTGAATTAAGACAGTAAAAGGAGAGATGATGTTAGAGCTTAAATGCATCGAATTGGGGGAAACTTTGAGGAGTGTGGAGCAGGGGAAGAAAAAATTCTTGGAGCAGATACCATGCATGAGAAATGATGAGGACATGAGATAGGAAAAGAGAATATCAAATAATTTTTATTTTTCATTATTTTGCATTCAGTGTTGCGTGAGAGACTTCAATAAAAAAAATAAACTTCTCTTGGGGTGCCTAGGTCACTCAGTCAATTAAGCATCTGACTTCGGCTCAGGTCATGATCTCACAACTTGTGAATTTGAGCCCTGTGTTGGATTCTGTGCTAACAGCTCGGAGTCCGGAGTCTGCTTTGGATTCTGTGTTTCCCTCTTTCTGTCCCTCCCCTGCTCATGCTCTGTCTCTCTGCCTCTCTCAAAAATAAACATTAAACATTTTTTTAAAAAAATTAAACTTCTCTTTGATTATTTGGGAAGCAGTGCCAAATTTCCTTCAATATGAAAGCATATGAGGATGGAGTCACCAGGCTGTTGAAACTTTTACACGTTACACACTAAATGTTAAAGAGCAGGCAGTTTTCAACATTAGCTATCGTGTGTACACAAATATGCTTTCACGTACATGTACATTATTTAGCCTGATCAACTAGAAGATGAATGCTTTCTGATGGTCCAGGGGGAACGGATGAGAGAGTGTGTTGGAGCAAGACCATCCTCTCCAATGGAAGAAAAACAAATCAAAACACCACCTCTACATCATATTTCAGCCATGGAGGACAGCATTCTTATACAGTATCACCGGCATAGATGGAACATTGTTAACAAAGGCCTGGACCCAGGGAGCCTCAGAGAAAGAGAAACATGGGGATCACGACTAAGGACCATACAACTATTTCCTACTCTTTTGCAACATTGCATTTACATAAAATTACTACAATACATCCAGCTATAAAGAGTCTCTATTATTCCATGTATTTAGTTTATACCTCTAGAAAGCTCTACAGAGGTGATCTTAATTTCTGGTAAGGTCAAGAACATCTTTGAGACTCAGATGAAAGTGACGGACCCATCCTAGAAAAATGCACATACCTCACAAATACTTATCACTTGCTGCTTTGTGGGTTCACGAATCCTCCTGGAGTCTGGCTTAAAAACTCCTACATCTTTCTAGAACATCAAAAGTCTGCAACAGAGATGCCCTTGTCCGACATGAGACTTAAGCTGGTAAAGCAATGGGACCCTTCTTTCCTTAACACAATGCTGTCACACACAAGACAGAGAGGAGAAAGTTCTCTGGCAAAAACACTACTCACCCAGTTCTCACAAATGTCAACTAAAATCAGAACCAGTTTTTCCCTGGTGTGACATATTGAGTCAAAGAAAGACTCATTATCACTCCTAAGTAATTGAAAAAGGAAAACATGCTGTCCTTCCCTACCCCACACACAAAGAGGAAGCAGGCCAAAAATCCTGAAATAACATTTGTGCATCTTTGAGGTTGCAACTAATTATTTCACTGAAGCTTTCAAATGCATATTTCTTTGTTCCATAGCCTTGGGGACCACTTAAGCAAATTCTAGGCTTGTGGAGCAAAAGACACATGAGCAGGAGGATTAGATTTTGCCACCTGAATTTAAACAGAAGTTTTTTTTTTCAAAGAATTCTAGTTTTTTTATGTTTATTTTTGAGAGAGAGAGAGCATGAGCAGGGAAGGGGCAGAGAGGGGGGGACAGAGGATTGGAAGCTGGCTCTGTGCTGACAGTAGCAAGCCCTATGTGGGGCTCGAACTCATGAACATGAGATCATGACCTGAGCCGAAATCAGATGCTCAAACCAACCGAGCCACCCAGGTGCCCCTATACTGGTTATTTTAAGAATCAACAAACACAGGTGCTCTGAAAACTGAGAAGTTCCACATCTTTTTGTAAGAGACATTTACATTTATAGGGGAAATCTCCATAATCTTCCAAGCTGTATCCTAAAGAGAAGGATGACCAAATCGCTAGATGCTGGTATGATAGACAAGGCAGCAACTTAAATCTGCATAACAATCTTACTATTGTTTACTGTACCTTGCTTGGTAACCTCCCGAACTCCCCATCTCCAAACCTTTCATCTTTAGCTGCAGATGGTACTTACGGTACAGATGGTACTTTGGCCATTTCAGAAAGTTACTCCATTTTCCCGTGTCTCTCCCATGTAATCAAGGGATTACATGTAATTAAACTTCTTGTTTTTCTCCCATTCATCTTATATTAATTGAATTATTAGATCAGCCAGAGAACCTAGAAGGAAACAAGGGAAAACTTTTCCACCCCTACAGACTTAAATGGGATACTGTATATAAAACTTTTAGCAAGGATTTGGCATGCAGAAAGGTCTTAAAATAGAGCCATGTTATTGAGCTGTTCTAAGGCGGCAGGGCCCTATAACTCTTCACTCCTAGTCAAGGGAACAGGTTTATGTACATAATGGGAAAACTATTTCTCTACTCAACACCACTTCTGACACCAAATGTGTGGGGTTTTTTCCACATCCACAACCAATTCTCCAACTCTTTGGACACCGATGCTGGGTGTCCAATGATTCCATTTAATTTTGACAGTACATCCCAGGAGTCAGTGCAGACCACAGGTTAAGGGCTCAGTCTCACAGGACTGTCCCCACTTCACATGCCAATCACAAGTCTGGGCCTCCCATACTCCCGACCAACTGGCTATAAATGGGGGATTCCCACGACCCCTCCCTCAGGTTCAATAATTTCCCACAATGACCTCACGGAATTCAGGGAAACAATTTACTTACTATCACCAGCTTATTATAAAAGATACAATTTAGGAACAGCCAAATGAAGGAGATGCATAGGGCAAAGTGTGTGGAAAGGGTTACAGAGCTTTCATACCCTCTCTGGGTGGGCCATCCTCCCAGCACTTCTTCATGCAAAGTTTTTATGTAAGTTCCTTTACATAGGCAGGGTTGATTAAGTCATTGGCCAATGGTGAGGCCATGAGAGGGGGAGGGGTTAAGGCTGAAAGTTCCTCCAGAGTCATCTCATTAGCATAAACTCAGGTATGGTTGAAAGGGGCTTAACAATGAGTAACAAAAGATGTTCTTCTCACTCCCATCACTTTTCAAGGGTTTTAGAAGCTCTATGCCAGGAACAAGGGAAGACCAAATATATATTTCTCACTATATCACAATGTCACAATATTCCCATTAAGATCATCTGCTGTGTGTTTTTACATGACCAATTCCACATTCAGTTCCTTCCAAGCAGGAGAAATCCTGTGCAGAGAGTTTGTCTGGTCACTGTGTCATCTTCCTTTACCCCTTTCCTTTTCCTTTCAGGGGCCTCAGTGGAGGGGAGTTGGGAAGTACGTAGGCATCTGGGAGATCTTATGCTTGAGCATGCCATCCCTGAAGGCCCGTGGGCTTGGGCACACATTCTCAATGCCGAGCGCTGACCCTCATATTCTCTCTGGTCCAGCAGGTAAGTCAGTCATCATCCTCATCTTCTTCCTCATCTTCATCATCAAGGCTTAGAATGTATCTTTCTTTTCAAAATCCTTCAGCATGTTGTCCCCAACTGCCTTTCCAGTCCTCTCTTCCACTGCTATTTCCCTCACTCTTTAAAGTTCAGGTAAATGGAATCTCTGTTGTTGAAAAAAAGACCACAGACCCCAAATGGCGTAAATTGGATCAGGCCAAATCATCATATCAGGACTTGATAGCTTACCTAATTGCAGTTTCAACCTCTCCCAGAAACCTATTAACCAGGAATTTTGAAAAAAAATATTTTAACATTTACTTATTTTTGAGAGAGAGAAATTGTGCACACACTTGAGGGCAGAGAGAGAGAGGGAGACACAAAATCTGAAGGAGGCTCTAGGCTCTGAGCTCTCAGCACAGGGCCTGATGTGGGGCTTGAATCCATGAACCCCAAGATCATGACCTGAGCCTTAGTTAGACGTTTAACCAACTAAGCAACCCAGGCGCCCCAAATCAGGAATTTTGTATAAGCACCAATGAGGTAATCTGTCACAGGGACCCTCTCCATGCCCCAAAGGAACATGAGGTAATCTGCATGGTAAGACTCCCTTTCCTTACCCCTAAGGGAAGGTGATCTAACCTGGAACAGATACTTTCTTTTCTTTTGCTTATAAATTTCTTGCCCCATCCTCCTTCCTATAAAATCCTTCCAATTTTTACAACTCCTGGGAGCACTCCTCTACTTGCTATATGGGATGGAGCCTGACTGATGCGAATTATTTAAAAAAGCCAATTAGATCTTCATATTTACTCAATCGAATTTTGTTTTTAGCACTATCATCTCAAATCCAGCCTCGACTTCTCTCCTGAACTTCAGACTTGTATATCCAACTGCCTACTTTAATAATACCACCTGGATGGAGAACAGGAGATCTCAAACTCATCATGTCCAAAACTCCAGATTTTTCTTAGCGTTCTGTGAGGCTCAGCTTATATTCTCAAAGAGTGAAGCACCTGTCATGTTTTATCTATCTCCTGTTCAACCTTAGAATTGCTATGTGGGGTTTGTTCAATATGAGAGTTTCCTCCACTTGGAGCAGTCTGGAGCAGTGTACCCTCGTCTCCACTGTGTATCACTGATCTGGAATGTACTTCCTTCAGTGCCTGGCCCAATCTCGATGTAATATCACCCGTTCATTCCTTAAATATTTATTTCAGTGCCTACTCTGCTCCAAGGACTGTGAGAAGCTGAACTGTATCTTTGAACTAGAAAAGTCTTGGCTCTCATAAACTATATAGAGTAGGGAGACTTATACAATAAAAAATAGAAGTAAATAAAAATCATTCCAGACCATGAAAAGCAATAAGAAGTAAGGGTCAGTACAATGGATCCAGGTGTTTCTGTTGCTGAGTAAACTGAGGAGACACTGGGCTCTGGGGCCTCGACCCAGCTCCTCGCAAAGGAGTTGCCAAAGGTTCTTGGTCTCATCTGAAAAAGGAGTTCAAGGACAGACACACAACAATGTGTCAACAGTGGATGAGCAACACAAGTGGTAAAGGGTATTAAAATGAAAAGTATATGTTCAAGATGAGAGAGAGAGGGAGGGAGCTGCCCACCTTGGGGGTTGGGTTTCCATCTTTTATTGACAGTTGTTAACTAGGGGTGGAATATTCGTTTCCTCAGGTGGGGATTTCTTGGAAGCAGGGTTGTGCACATTTTCTTCCTTATTTGCTCAGTGGTCTCCTGTCTTGGCATCTGCCTTCTTGGGTCTGTCTAGTTTGAACCCACTTCTTGTGGAGTGCTGCCAGGACAGGCCTCTGCATTCCTGAGTAGCTGGCCACAGCTTCCTCTTTGCTGGCCTCCAGGCATCCTGTTAGAACCTCACTAACTGCCTATTCTAACAAAACTACCATTCTCTTCACTGAGTAAGTCCGTCTTCCGTTTAGGGACAACACTCCATCAAATGTAATAAACTTTCTATACTCCCTCCAACTGTTCCATGAGTATCTCTTATTTCTATGTAGGTGAGGAGTCTAAATGAGACTAGTAAGAGAGCACCTATGTAAGGTGCATTCACCATTTGTGATTTGCCACAGATTAGGGAAACCAGAGTCTCCCTATAGATTTATTCCTTGCTTCTGCTGCCAAAATCATGGCCAACTTTGTTTCAGTACTTCCATTTGCATTTAAATGAGTCTACTTAACCTTCCTTCTTGAGTTCTGGTGCAAACTCCTGCCTATCATCTCTATCTTCTAGCATATTGTCTAATTATTTGTTGAATTTGTTGTGTCCATTTTTCTAATGTTAAACTGTTGCTTCAGGCTGTATCCCTTCCCTTCCTCCTGGAAAAACATCCCTTTTGTAAGTCTTTTTCTTCATTGTATCTTTCCTCACTCTAAGTGCATTTGGCTTGTCCCGGGTCCCCTAGGCTGGCACCAATTTTACATAGTCCTCACTGAAAGTATTTAGGCCCATGTGGCCTCTCCCACCGTACTCATTGCTGTCATTGTTAATGGTCATTGTCTGTGTGCCATTTGGAAATGTATTTTCTGTCTAGAAATGTTGATTTCTCCAAGATAAAGTTATATGAGTGTCAGTCATTCCTAAATATATCTTAGTCTGAGTGCATCAAAGAGCTTCCAGTAGCTATCCTTAGAAAATGTCAGAGATTTCATTTGTGGGTATATGATCCCACCATGTTATCCTAGCCTCATGTTTCTCTTGATTTCCTACTAAGAGTTGCCATGGTTGAATTCCTCCAGCCCATTATCCCCATTGCACCCTGTACTTCTCCTTCACAGCACTTTGTCCACTTGAAATCATTGAATTTGTTGCTGTGTGTGTAATAATTTGTTTAATTATTGTATTTTTAATTACTGTCACCACTGGTAGACTCTAATCCCAGTGAGGATAGAGACTGTGTTTTTTTTCGTTCATAATTGCATCTCCAGGGTCAAACAAAGTGCCCGAGGCAAAGTAAATGCCCAAAAAAACACAGGATGAATGTCTGGAGATAGTGAAAAGAGCTGATGGCATTGACCATGTCCAGAGTACATTGTCATTTTGTAGATTACTTCTGCAAACTCCACAGTAATCTTTCATTAATAAAGGTCTTTCTAAAATCAGTTACTTGGAAGACAAGGCACACACATAGGCTTCTAACAAGGAGAGTTTATAGGGTCTCTGTGCCTAGATACCACAGTCTTGTCGCTGTCAGGTTTTTGGCTACTTTACTCAAGTTCTCTTTTGAAAAGAAGGCTGTTCCTGTCTTTTCCTCATGTATTTACAAGAGTGCTCATCATCTGCTGTAATTAGTTCCAAGGCTTTGGGGATTTTCTTGGAATTCCTCCAAACCAGCAGAACACAAAGAGCAAATTTATACTCCTCTGCCCCAGGCAAAAGTGTGGAGTGGAAACACTTCAATGTTGATGCTACCTCCCAACCCCACCCTGGAAGCCACCTCTCTTTTCTGGGCTCTCTCCTCACTTGGGTTATCTTCTCCACTGTACCCCTGGTGATCTACTCCCTCACTCTGAACCCCAGCCTCTCTCCACTCTCCTCACACTCTTTTAATGCTTCATCTAGAGCTCTCTACTTCAGAGGGCACCGTCCCTGCTAAGCTGTCCCTGCTAAGCTGTCCCTGCAAGCACTGAGCTGCTGACCATCTGGGGTGATGAGTATGCACTTCAACAAGGCCTCACATGGACACAGTATAACCCGAGTAATGGACTCTACTGATAGGAGTGTCGGGGCTCCAGCATGGAGAAGCAGAGACATCGGGACAATCAGAGCCCTGCAGGAGTCCAGAGGGAATAAAGGCAGCATCAGCAGGGCCAGTAGATCCTGACAGACCAGCAGAGGTGGGGACCCTAGCACATTTGAAACATGGAACAGATAACTTTTCAACACTCTCCTCTATGTGAAAAACTATTTGTGGTGAATAGATTTTAATTAGCCCATTTTTATTCCTTATCTTTAATAAACATTTTATTTACATGGAAGTTAATTCCGAGAACTCCTTATAGTTTCCTAATAGTTCACAGTCATTTGAGCACACTTTGGGTGCAGGCGAAGTTTCCAATCCTAACTAAGGAAGTACATATTCCCTTGTTGAAACAATGGATTCAGAATACACAGTGATAGTGCAGTGATTGAAAGACAGAGAAAGGGAATTTGAGTCACTTCAATGCTGTCACCCTGTGTGATCATTTGGAATGTTTGTCTGTCCAAATGTAAAAGGGGGAAACAAAGCAGCTGGAGTGATCATCTGAAAATTATGCTCCACCAAATGAGATCCAGGGGAAGCTCCCTAGTTTACAATATATGTTGGAGGCCACTGTGGCTTTCATATATATCATTAAACTCCACAGTAACCACGTAGCAATTGTTTCGAAATCTTAGACGAACAAAACATATGGGAGGTGGCGGCGGGGGGTGGGGGGGGAGTATTTTATCACTAAAAATGTTTGGAATTTTCTGTGTTTGACAATAATTAAAAGCAGACTAATGTTTATTCAGCTTTATTATAGTTTTAAATTCTCTACTGAGTTTGTATTCTCTTCTTGCTGGCACCCAGCACGGGTCACTCCCACTGTCTTCCTGGGTGTCACTACAGACAGCTTCGGATCCACACTCTGCCATTTCCTGTGAGATCTCGAGCAAATTTATATGTTTTTTAAAAGGTTAACTTTCTTATCATTATCAAAGGCTTACAATGTGCTGAGACCACAGCAAGGGCTTTGCACACACTGCCTCTCTTAGTCCTTCCAACAGTCCTATCAGGTAGGTATTATCATTTTTTCCGGTTTGCAGATGAGGAAACTGGGCTCACAAGTTAAATAACTTGTGGGGCACCTGGGTGGCTCATTCAGTTAAGTGTCTGACTCTTCATTTCAGCTCATGACCTCACAGTTCATGATTTCAAGCCCCATGTTAGGCTCTTTGCTGATAGTGTGGAGCCTGCTTGGGATTCTTTGTCTCCCATTCTCTCTGCCCCTCCCCTGGTTTTGTTCTCTCAAAAATAAATAAACACTAAAGAGAGAGAGAGAGAGAGATAATAGCAACAATTAAAAAAAGAAGAAGAAGTAAACAACTTGCTAGATGTTTACTTGATGAGCGAGTTTCAGACATGACACTTGAATTTAGGACTGGCTGACTTCAAATCATGGGCATTTGATCGACCCTCTCGAAACATCTCTTTTGTGCTCTGTGGATGGGTGTTAAGATGTCCCTTTCACACACACTTCTCCGTTACCAGTCCTCTGCCTTTCTGGCTTCATTTCCACATCCTCCCCAGCTCCCATTTCAGGATCTGGCAAGACTGCACAATGGTGCCCTCACCTCCCCATCTCCACTTGGCCTTCTCCTAACTCACTCTTTAAAGCTCAGCTCAGACATCATTCCCAGGAAACACTTCTCAACCTCTTCCCTTGCCTGCACCCAAGCCTGGGCTAAGTGGTCCCCTGCATTGTACTGCCATAGTGCCCTGCACAGAGCTCTGGTCCTGCAGCTACATGACCGATGGAGACAGTCTGTCTCTGTGACTGTGTCCCCAGTCATCGCGCATGCTTCTGATGAGATTCTGTCTTTAGCACCCAGCCCTGTGCCCACAACATACAGGGAGCTCAAGACATAATTCAGAATAATTTCAAAACATCGGATCTGGGGAGCCTGGGTGGCTCAGTCGGTTGAGCGTCCGACTTCAGCTCAGGTCACAATCTCACGGACTGTGAGTTCGAGCCCCGCATCGGGCTCTGGGCTGATGGCTCGGAGCCTGGAGCCTGCTTCCGGTTCTGTGTCTCCCTCTCTCTCTGCCCCTCCCCCATTCATGCTCTCTCTCTGTCTCAAAAATAAATAAACTTTAAAAAAAAAATTAAAAAAAAAAACATCGGATCTAATAATTTAGAAATAATTTTCCTGACCTGGTGGGGTGATTAAAACCCCATAATAATGCTTGGCTACTTCTACAATGTGCTGCTCCCCTTTTCCTGGAGACTCATTACTTCTCCGTTCATATAGAACTAAGAAAATGCTTTGTGTATTGTACTTCACCTTGTCTCTTCATAACCTACAGTTAGCCTCCTTGTACTATTGTCAGTTCACCTGAAGGGCATTTTCCAGACTTGCCAACAAATGGATTTGACCAATCCATGGGTGATGTCTTTTTCTATCTTAGTGAATGGAAAACCATAAGGTTTTTGAGGGTTCTATCTCTTAATAATCAAATGGCTACCCTCAAGATTTTAGTACCAATCAATCAATAATCACTGAAGAAGCATATTAAAAATTTATTAGTGGGATGTCTGGATGGCTCAGTCAGCTAAGTGTTTGATTCTTGATTTAGGCTCAGGTCATGATCTCACAATCATAAGATCAACCCCAGAGTCTACGCTCAGCATGGAGCCTGCTTAAGATTCTCTCTCTCCTTCTCTCTGCCCCTCCCCAACTCACTCAAGTGCTCCCTTTCTCTCTTAAAAAAAAAAAAAAGAATTAAGAATTTTTAGTTTGGGTGGGTGTGAAGATCATGGTAGTAGTGTGTGCTGGTAAATGGCAGAGAAGGATTTCCTCTTCCTAACTCACAGAGCACCTCCTGGAGGCAACCTTTACTGAAGGAAGTACCATGAAGTTTCCCCAGGAAGAGTCTCCAAGTTTCCATTTGCTCAGGTATCATTAGTCTAGAGCAAACCTGTGGACGTTAGTGGTTGGGAGCACCTTGGTTTGATATTTGTCCTTTTTTTTTTTTTTTAAATCCATCTGGGATGAATGTCAATATTCTAAATGTTTTCATCTTGGATGCTGAGTTGTGCTATGGCCAAAGTCCTCTTCAAATGGCTTTCATTGCTCAAACTGTAGGCTAGGCCAAAATCAGTGCAGCAAAGAGGCAAATGTGGGCCTCCCGGGTCCTTCCCTGTACCTTCCCAGGGAACCAGATGTTCATCTGACTTTCCTCTCCCCTTTTCTCATCTCAGTGCCGTGTTTGCTTTGCTGTGTTTGCCATTAGAGCTCTGTGTATTGAGCAAACTTTCCAGCCTGTGTATCCCTGTGGATGTATTTGCCCTTCTCTGTTTCATGCTGAAGGACTATTTACATTCTAGTCTTCAGCACTTTCGGGGAACTGGAAATGGTTATGAGCCCTGAGCCTCTGGGCCGCAGAAGCCAGTGTTTTCTGCGGTCAAGAAAATGCAGCAGTTTCTAGAGTTCAGAGCCAGAATGAGAACATCTCAGAGTTCCTGGATTCACAATACTGTCTTATTCCAAAGGAGAGCAAGGAATCTTCGAAATTCATATTAAGTCCTTTTTTCAAAATACCTCTAATGAATGGGACACACCAATCCAAAAGCAAAGAGCCCATCTGTGCTCGTATAACTTTTGCTACCATGCAAGCTAAACTCGTGGCTCTAGTGCCAGGAGTGATTCTTGGGAAAGTTCCTAAACCTCTCTGTGCTTCAGTTTTTCTGTCTTCAAAATGGGCCCAATAATATTCCACTTTGGGGGTTGTATGGCTAGCAAATAAACCAGTAAAGGCAAAGCATTATTGGAGCACCCAGTACTTAGAAAACAGTTAATAAAGTAGTAATCATTGTTATACTGTTATTGGCTGTTTTTCATCATTTAAAATGCTTCCTTAGTACCGAAGTTACATTCTCTTTTTCTTTCTGATAATCTTCTGCCATAATGGTGCTCATTTGGCTATTGAAAATACAAAAGCTTTACTGTACTATAAAAATATATTGATCTTATAATTTTGACGACGCAGCATCCCCGTTACTCCACGTCTTCCTGTAGCATGTTGCTGGCAACCATCTTTATACTGCCATAGATAGTAAATGCAACCTCAGACACAATAGGAAGGTTAATAGTTTTAACATTCTGCTTTCTTCCTTTTTGTTTCAAAAAATTTGTGTTCTACCCAGAGGCCTGCATTGCATTTAGATGCAACAATGATGACTTTGAAGTTTATAATTCAGAGAGGAGTATACAAACTTATCTCACCTACTGAGCCTCAACTTTTTCATTCATGAAATAGAGATAATATGAGTTTTTATCCATAAGGGTGTGTCTAAGAGTTTGTAAGATAAAACAAATGAAGTGCTTACCAAGGGTCTAGGATATAGTATGCATTCAGTGAGTACTAGCTATAATCATTACTATGAAATTTTTGCTTTGAACTGATCCACTTTGTCCTTTTTCTCAGACTAATACTAGTCCATTACTTTATAATTGTGCATGCATTTGACTAGTGATGCATAAGAAAAGTTTCTGAACCTTTCTGGACCTCATTTATGTATTTACTTATTTGTTTGTTAGTAATATGCTTAGGAAATGCCATATGAATCAGAGAAGCAGAGATAAAATCCTCGAAGTGGGAAGAATGACACTGAGGATTAAGGAGAATAACTTAGGAAGATGGAGGGCTTGATGGTTTGGGTTCC
Organism: Panthera onca; assembly: GCF_046562875.1. NCBI lineage: Eukaryota > Metazoa > Chordata > Mammalia > Carnivora > Felidae > Panthera > Panthera onca. The sequence goes on from NC_138348.1 coordinate 69,430,837, forward strand.
AATTTCTTCTAGCAGCCACTGTACATGTCTCACATCTGATCTTGGGATCAGTGCTAGCTGCCTGAGCTAGCTCAACTTACTTTCTGTTACTTGTAACTAAGCGGATCTAACATAGTTAGCATCATTAAATGGTTAGTAACCATGTAAAATTCGTTGTGTAAGTTATTTTCTTCCTAATATTCATGGCAGCCCTGATATAAAAAACCTTACATTAAAAAAGTCTAAGGTGCACCTGTGTGGTGCACCTTATTTTCGTCCTAATATTCATGGCAGCCCTGATATAAAAAACCTTACATTAAAAAAGTCTAAGGTGCACCTGTGTGGCCCAGTCGGTTAAGTGTCTGACTTTGGCTCAGGTCTGTGGGTTTGAACCCCATGTCAGGCTCTGTGCTGAAACCTCAGAGCCTGGAGTCTGTTTCATATTCTGTGTCTCCCTCTCTATATGACCCTCCCCTGTTCACGCTCTGTCTCTCTCTCTCAAAAATAAAACAAAAACTAAAAAAAATTTTTAAAAAGGTATAAAAATCCAACATGATACTCTACATGGAAAACTCAACCAAAAGACTCCTAGAATTGATACACAAATTCAGCAAAGTTGCAGGGTACAAAATCAATGTACAGAAATCAGTGGCATTTTTATATACCAATAATGAAGCAACAGAAAGAGAAATAAAGAAACTGATCCCACTCACAGCTGCACCAAGAACCATAAGATACTTAGGAATAAACCTAACCAAAGATGTAAAAGACCTGTATGCTGAAAACTATAGAAAGCTTGTGAAGGAAATTGAAGAAGACACAAAAAAATGGATAAACATTCCATGTTCATGGATTGGAAGAATAAATAAATGTCAATACTACCCAAAGCACTCTAGACATTTAATGCAATCCCAATCAAAATTGCACCAGCATTCTTCTCCAAGCTAGAACAAACAATCCTAAAATTTGTATGGAACCTCAAAAGACCTCGAATAGCCAAAGTAATATTGAAGAAGAAAACCAAAGAGGGAGGCATCACAATCCCACACTTTAGACTCTACTACAAAGTTGTAATCATCAAGACAGTATGGTATTGGCACAAAAACAGGCACATAGACCAATGGAATAGAATAGAGAAGCCAGAAATGGACCTACAAATCTATGGCCAACTAATCTTTGACAAAGCAGGAAAGAGCATCCAATGGAAAAAAGATAGTCTCTTTAGCAAATGGTGCTGGGAGAACTGGACAGCAACATGCAGAAGAATGAAACTACACCACTTTCTTACACCATTCACAAAAATAAACTCAAAATGGATAAAGGACCTGAATGTGAGACAGGAAACCATCAAAACCCTAGAGGAGAAAGCAGGCAACAACAACCTCTTTGACAGCAATTTCTTACTTGACACATCTCCAAAGGCAAGGGAATTAAAAGCAAAAATGAACTATTGGGACCTTAGCAAGATAAAAATCTTCTGCACTGGAAAGGAAACAATCCACAAAACTAAAAGGCAACAGATGGAGTGGGAAAAGATATTTGCAAATGACATATCAGATAAAGGTCTAGTATCCAAAATCTGTGAAGAACTTACCAAACTCAACACCTGAAAGACAAATAATCTATCGAAGAAATGAGCAAAAGACATGAATAGACACTTTTTAAAACAAGATATCCAGATGGCCAACAGGCACATGAAAAGATGCTCAATGTCACTCATCATCAGGGAAATACACATCACAGCCACACTGAGATACCACCTCACACCAAAGTGACTAAAGTGAACCAAATCAGGAAACTACAGATGCTGGCAAGGATGTGGAGAAACAGGAACCCTCCTGCACTGTTGGTGGGAATGCAAACTGGAGCAGTCACTCTGCAAAACAGTGTGGAGGTTCCCCAAAAAATTAAAAATAGAACTATGACCCAGAAGTAGCACTACTAGGAATTTCCCCAAGGGACACAGGAGGGCTGATGCATAGGGGCGCATGTACCAATATTTATAGCAGTGTTTTCAACAATAGCCAAATTATGGAAAAAGCTTAAATGTCCATCAACAGATGAATGGATACAAAAGATGTGGTTTACATACACAATGGAATACTACTTGGCAATAAGAAAGAATGAAATCATGCCATTTGCAGCAGTGTGGATGGAACTGGAAGGTATTATGCTGAGGGAAGTAAGTCAGTCAGAGAAGGACAGATATCATATGTTTTCATTCATATGTGGATCTTGAGAAACTTAACATAAGGGAAGGGAAAGGGAAAAAAAAGTTACAAACAGAGAGGGAGGGAGGCAAACCACAAGAGACTCTTAAATACAGAGAACAAACTGGGGGTGGATGGGGGCATGGGGGAGAGGGGAAAATGGGTGATGTGCATTGAGGAGAGCACTTGTTGGGATGAGTACTGGGTGTTATATGTAAGCCAATTTGACAATAAATTATATTCATAAAAAGAGTCTAAAAATCAATACTCTTCATGAACATAGATAAAAGCATTTCTAGCAAAATATCTCTAGATAAAATGCGGCAATACATAAAAAGGATGATACATTATGACCAAGTGAGACTTACCTCAGAAGTGTAAAGATAGTTCAAGATTTAAATATCAGTCAATATAATTATATTAGGAAAATAAAGGAGGAAAACTCTGGGTCATTGAAATAGACAGAAAAAAACCAGCTGACAAAATTCAACACCCATTTATTTTTAAATTCCTTAGCACAATAAGAAGGGAAAGGAAACACCTCATCCTGATAAAGGGCATCTATGAAAAAAACCCTACATTTAACATAATCTTCAATGGTGAAATGCAGAATGTTTTTTTCCCTACAATGAAAGACAAAGTAAGGATATCTGTTCTTACCACTTCTATTCAACACTATTCAGAAGGTTTTATCCAGTGCCATAAGGCAAGAAAAATAAATAAAATGCGTGAAGATTGGAAAGAACAAAGTAGGACTGTCTTTATTCACTGACAACATAATAGTTGACATAAAAATGCTAAGGAATCATTCCCTCCTATTGTGCCTGGTGTTGTGCTAGATATAGGGCTAACCAATGACCATGTCAGACTTAAGGTGCTCTCAGTCTTGCAGTAGACAGGGAATCATTATAGAGAACAAAAGATGCTGAGGAGGGGAAAGTACAATAGTGAAAGGTCGAAAACCAGGAAAGGCATAAAGAAGACCAGCTTTTTAATGTAGGTCAATAACAATTCAAATCAATGAAAGTCTTGAACATACTTTCATATCTTAAAAGAAACAATGCTGTGAATATGTATGTACAGCATTTAGATTACTTTATTTTCCTATTCCTGAGCAATAAAGAGAGTTGAAAATTTTGGGTCAAATAAAAATGACTGCTTTACTATTGTGATCACCTTCTATTGTGATTTTCTATGTACCACCTTTTACCCCTTCACCCCTACCCCACCTACATAACTGATGTCAAAGGTCAAGTTGGAAACCAAGTCTGCAGCCTGGAGGTTGAAGTTTGCCCAGTAAGCCTTTGTTCCTGCCAAGGCCAGATCCTTTGTTTATCTCTATTCCCAGCCACTGAAATCACTCTTTCCATGACACTCTTCCTTTCCATGACTAATGGAGGGTGAAGCATAGTGCCGAAATGTGGTTGGACCACAGAATATACCCTGGCCAGCTCCTGAGCCTGAGAGAGGGTGTGGGAGAAGCCAATCCCCAAAGGAGAAGTGAAGACCCAGCTGGCAGCCATCATGGTGCAGAGTACTGGGGGCAAGAAGCAGCATCTCAGACTGGCAAGGGGGAAAGGACAGGCACTCCTCCAACAGAGGAGCAGCCAAGCTTGGGCAACTCTAGAGGGGAGAACTCAGACTTTAGCTGGTAATGCACTGGTTTTCATTTGTGCTGAGTGATGTGGGTGGAATTTCTTTCAAAACTCAATATATACCATCTTAAGTTATGCGTTCAAGGATTTCTAAGTGAGCTGTATAGTAAAATGCATTTAGTTCTAAAGAAAAAAAAAAAAAGAAAAAACACAAAAACTAAGAGATCTGTAAAAACCTACTAAAATGGAGAAGTGAATTTAGCAAGGCCACAGAGTCAACATACAAAAATCAATTGTATTTATTTTACTTGCAACAACCAATTGGAAGGTAAAATTCAAACAAACATTTTCCAAAGTACATTTACAATAGTATCAAAAAATACAAAATACTTGGGAACAAATGCAAACTTAATGGAATTTAATGGAAACTGTACAATACTGATAGACTGAAAACTATGAAATATGGCATAAAACTATAGCTGCCATTATCCTCCTGTAAATAAACCTTGTCTTTTCTCCTCTTCAATTTGCCTGTTCTCAGTTAATTTGTAGACCCCAAGCACAGGACTCAAATTGGAAGAGGGAAAGTTTGTCCTTCTCAGCAGACACTTAGGTTTTAGTTTTTTTCCTTACAAATTGTCACTGAAAGAGGTGAACAAGATGTTTAAAATTCACAGCAGAAGCTCTAAAGGAAGAAATAATATTGTGACTACTTAAAACCTGTGTAACCCAAATGTCCTCAAGTCCTACTAACCTGAGGGAATGAATAAATTCTCATTGGTAGCCAAGTTTGCAAGCTCACAGCCCCACCTGCAGGATCTCAACTCTTCCTCAAAGATGCCCTCAATTATTTGGTCGAGTCCCTAGATCTCACCGGATCTCAGGAACAAGTCCAAACTCATCTTACTGCCCCAGGCTCCTTGTTGGTGTTCATTGTCCCACAGCACCTGAGTGTTTCCACCACTGTTAATGCCTTCCCTGACTATCCCTGTTTCCCTACCTGGCTCTCTCTCTCTAAACTCCAAAACCCTGGTATGTTGATAATTCACTGTGCCAGAATCACACATTGTGGGTTCTATAGAAATGTAAAGAAAGAGAGCTCCCTCACACCTGTCCATCCTATGAATGACATGAGAGCCATTAGGATATAAAAACAACTTCTGCTAGGGCCAGATAGAACAAAAGGTCCTGAGCTAACCCTCTTCTTCTTCTTCTTCTTTTAAGTTTATTTATTTATCTGAGAGAGAGAGAGAGAGAGACAGAGTCCTAAGCAGGCTCTGCACTGCCAGAGCAGAGCCCTATTCGGGGCTCCAACTAATGAACTGAAAGATCATGACCTGAGCTGGAGTCAGATGCTCAACAGACTGAGCCACACAGGCACCCCAGAGCTAGCCCTTTTCTACACCAAAGTTATCCGATTGCCAATCCATCCATCTATCCATCCATCCACCCACCTACTCATCGATCCAACGATCCGTCCTCCCATCGGTCTTCCTTTCCATACATCCTCAAATTCACCCTAAATCACACACCCTGGTCCCCAACCATCCAAATATAAAACTTCCTTCTCTTCTGTTTCATTGTGCTCCTTAACCCCTTGTAAATCTTTTGCAATTCAAAACACTCTTGTGCTCAGGCATCTTACTAAGTGCTTTACATATATTATCTCCTGTAATTTGACAACACTTTGAGATAACTATTAGCCTTTATTTCAGTGGACAGCTGAGGAAATTGGCATATAGATATTAAGCAATTTGATCAAGGTCACACTGGTGATTATTGACAGGGCTAGGATGCTAGGATTTGAGCCTGGATTTCATACTCTACATTTAGAGCCCTTAATCTCTCTACATTAGAGTCCTTAATGTCTATACAACCTTGCATTACTAAGGGGGATCAAAGTTGCTACAATGTAGGATGATTACTTTTTTTTTTTTATTGTTTACTCTCCCTCAAACTATGAGCACATTTAATTTAATTCAATTCTCTTCATTTCAACAGATATTTATGAAACACCTCTTGGGTCAAATTCCCTGCTGGCCACTTTTTATAAGGCAAGACCTGTTTCTTAGGTTTCTGTGTAGCTCCAGCTCCTGCCTGTGTCTGGATCTGTAGTGTCTGATGCGTGACAAAATGACTAAGCACATAAAATGCCAAACAAAACTCCTAGATGAGGAGGGAATCAAACAGAAGTGAGGATACTGAGTGAATTAGCAAATCACTATTTCCCCGCAGACATTCCTTCCCTACCAGTCATTGTAGGTGTCCCGCCTTCTTAATAAGGATTAGTTCTATTTTGTTCCGTTGGAGAGAGAAACATCCTTCTTACGTGTGATTTTTTTTCCCCTCTAAATAGTTGGATTCCAAGTTGGCCATTTAAACTGCTGCAAGCATTAGCAGCACAGTTTGTCCTCAAGGTGATTCACTGCCTTTAATCCAGAACTCAAGGAATACACAGGAATACACGCAGGCACATGCCTGACTCCCCCAAGCAGGGCAGCTCACTTACTCTGCCTCGGGGACCACCTGGGGCCTCTGCAGCCTCCTGGATGTTCACAGTCCTCCCCCCACCTGGAAAGGAATGAGGACTTACTCTTCTGAGGACTAACAGCCATGCCACAGAAGAGACTAGCGTCCCGAGGTTTCTGTAATACTCAACAAATATAGTCTTCTGAATTAATTGTGTGGATCTGGGGTTCCAAAAACTTTGGTACCGAATAAGGCTAAATAAAATTGGTACTAAAGGGTATGTCATGAAGATACCTGGGTGAGCTACATCTTATGAAGCATGCTGAAAAGCATATCCTAGCAACTTCTCGGCCCAAACTTGCCTGAAGAACTCAAATGTTTCCCTGCTCCCCGTGGATGAAGCTCTAGTCAGAGGCAGGTTTACCAGGAAGCTAATGAGATACAAGCTTCAGGGCCCCTCCCTTGCAGGGGCCTCTTCCGAGGCTCTGCATCTACTTTCTGATTTGTAACTTTGTAGCCATCTTCTTAAAGATCCACCCTCCTCTCTGCCCCAGTTGTATAATAATCACCAGGCCCCACAGAGCTTGGATCTGCCCCAGCTCCACATAGGACTTTTCTGCATAGAAAAGCAATTCCTTAAAATTGGGCTGGAGAGAATTATGGCTTAAACTTTCCAGATAATCCAGGAGTAAATGATTTAATTTGAGGGTTATCTTTATCCTATGCCTCTTTTGTCTTCAGTCTCTTTTTTTTAAGTTTATTTTTTATTTTTCTAGACAGAGAGAAAGCACAAGTGAGGAAGAGGGGCAGAGGGAGAGAGAGGGAGAAAGGGAGAGGGACAGAGAGAGAGAGAGAGAGGGAGAAAGGGAGAGGGACAGAGAGAGAGTGAGAGAGCGAAAGCCCAACTTGGAGGCTTAGTCCCACGATCCTGGGATCATGACCTGAGCTGAAATCAAGAGTTGGATGCTCAACCAACTGAGCCACCCTCTTTGGTACTTCTGACACTGATTTCAGGTAGCGTTTACCAGTGTCCCCAAAGGTGGAACTGAATCCCAGGTAGGAGGGCTCTTTCAATACTTAAAGGTCATGTGACAGAGGAATTTCTTGTAATTTTCCTAGTAAAGAGGCTTTCTTGGGTTCTATTTGTCATCCCAAAGTACCCCAAAGTCATTCCAGATATATTAGAACAGAACCGTGGAGAGAGAATAATTCTGTACATAATTTTCACTCTGCCTAGACCTCCTGCCATGTGTATAAAATTCCTACCATTTATCCTCTAGGAACTGGCTCCTGTGCTTTGGAGGGAAAGAAGTACCTTTTGTTATATCATGAGCACCTACCATTTTTGTAGGCACTTGATCGATTTTGACGACATAAATAAATGAACAAATGGACTAATCAATGAAATGTGGCAGATGAAACATTAGGAGAGGAGAATAAACCAGATGTCTGCAGAGAAGAACAGAAGTAAAATGCCAGGACATATAAACAAGATTTTGAGCCACGTAAGCAAAACCTAAAGGTACTGTTGAACAGATAGAATTCCTTCTTTAGCTTCATAGGAAATGATACAGGTTTCTTACAAATTTTGGTGAGAACAGGTACTTTGAGCCCTTGAACAAGGCAGCTCTACTGTGTCCTTTACCTTGTAGCTGTTTACCTGCTCAGAGGCCTTCAGTGTAGAAAGGAAATCTGGCAAATAGGGAAAAGTCAATATTGACCTAGAGTCAGGCTTATGTGTTTTCTTGTGCCTGAAATTCATCTGATGACTTTTAACTAGTAAGTAAGACTAAGGCTTTGAGAATTAGTTCAAATAACTTGCTTAAATGGAGTTATAAGTAGCTTAACATAAACACTAACAGAACAGAACTGGCTTTCACTTCGCTTTTTATCTCCTTATCCTCTTGTAACACAGGGAGAACAGATAGGATGATCACCTTCCTTTTTAAAAAATTTTTTAATGTTTGTTTATTTTTGAGAGAGAGAGACAGAGCATGAGCAGGGGAAGGGCAGAGAGAAAGGGAGGGAGACACAGAATCTGAAGCAGGCTCCAGGCTCTGAGCTGTCAGCACAGAGCCCCATGTGGGGCTCAAACCCACAGACCAGACCACGGGATCATGACTTGAGCTGAAGTCTGATGCTTAACCACTGAGCCACTCAGGTGCTCCATGATTACCTCCATTTTATATGTAGTAAGAACTTTCCATAAACTTGGTGTACAAATATGATTATATCCCTTTTCATTTTACAATCGATACTTTGAATATCCACTTGCCTTAAAAACTACTGAAAAACTACTGGAACTGCTAAATGAATTCTGTAAGGTCACAGGATACAAAACTGATGCACAAAAATCTGTCACAGTTCTACAAACTAATAATAAAGTAGCAGAAAGAAAAATTAAGAAAGCAATCACATTTACAATTGCACCAAAAAGAATAAAATATCTAGGAATAAACCAAGGAAGTGAAAGACCTGCATTCTGAAAACTATAAAACACTGATGAAAGAAACTGAAGATGACACAAACAAATGGAAAGATATTCCATGCTCATGGATTGGAAGAATCAATATTGTTAAAATGTTCATACTACCCAAAGCAATCAACAGACCTAATGCAACCCCTATCAAAATACCAACATTTTTCGCAGAGCTAGAACAAACAATCCTAAAATTTGTGTAGAACCACAAAAGACCCTGAATAGCCAAAGCAATCTTGAGAAAGAAAAACAAAACTGGAGGTATCACAATTCCAGATTTCAAGATATACCACAAAGCTGCAATAATCAAAACATTATGGTTCTGGCACAAAAATAGACACATAGATCAATAAGAACAGAACAGACAGCCCAGAAATAAACCCATGATTAAGTGGTCAATTAATCTCTGGTAAAGGAGGAAGAATAAACAATGGGGAAAAGACAATCTCTTCAATAAATGGTGTTGGGAAAACTGGAGAGCTACATGTAAAACAATGAAAATGGACCACTTTCTTAAATGATACACAGAAAGTAGCTCAAAACGTATTAAAGACTTAAATGTGAGATCTGAAACCATAAAAATACCAGAAGAAAACAGGCAGTAATTTCTTTGACACTGGCTGTAGAAACATTTTTCTAGATATGTCTCCTCAGACAAGGGAAACAAAGGCAAAATTAAATTATTGGGACTACATCTAAATAAAAACTCTTGCATAACAAAGGAAACCATTGACAAAACAAAAAGGCAGCCCATTGAATGGGACAAGATATTTTCAAATAATATATTCCATAAGGGGTTAATATCCAAAATATATAAAAAGCTTCTATGACCCAACACCAAAAAAATAAATAATCCCTTTAAAAATTAAGCAGAGGATCTGAACAGACATTTCTCCAAAGAAGACATACAGATGGCTCACAGATACATGAAAAGATGCTCAACATGTCTCATCATCAGGGAAATGCAAATCAAAATCACAATGACATATAACCTTACTAGCCTGTCAGAATGGCTAGTATCGAAATGACAAGAAATAACAAGTTTGGCAAGGATGTGGAGAAAAAGGAATCCTCGTGCACTGTTGGTGGGAATGTAAACTGGTACAGCCACTATGGAAGACAGTATGGACGTCCTCAAAAAATTAAAAATAGAACTACCATATGATCAAGTAATTATACTGCTGGGTATTTGCCCCCCGGAAAACCAAAAACACTAATTCGAAAAGATATATGCATCCTTATATTTTTTGCAGCATTATTTGCAATAGCCGAGACATGGAAGCAACCCAAGTGTCTATCTATAGACAAATGGATAAAGTAAACATGGTATTTATGTATGTATGTATACATATGTGTATGTATGTATGTATGTACATACATACACATGAGTGAATATTACCCAGCCATAAAAAAGAATGAGATCTTGTCATTTGCAACAACATGGATGGACCTAGAGTGTATCATGCTAGGTGAAATAAGTCAGTCAGAGAAAGACAAATACCATATGATTTACACATATGGGGAATTTAAGAAACAAAACAAATGAATTAACAAAGAAAAAAGAGACAAACAAAAATATAGACTCTAAAATACAGAGAAGAAACTGGTGGTTACACGGGAAGGGGGGAGATAGACAAAATAGATAAAGGGGATTAAATGTACACTTATCTTGATGAGTGCTGAGTAATGTGTAGAATTGTGTGTGTGTGTGTGTGTGTGTTTTGTGTTTTTTTTTAAATTATTTATTCTGAGGGGAGAGAGAGAGAGAGAGGTTGGGAGCAAGAGCGGGGGGGGCGGGGGGGGCAGAGAGAGAGAATCCCCAGAAGGCTCCACTGTCAGTGCAGAGCCCAACCAGGGCCTTGAACTCATGAACCACGAGAACACAACCCCAGCCGAAACCAAGAGTCTGATGCTTAACCAACTGAGCCACCCAGGAGCCCCAATGTGTAGAATTGTTGAATCAATATACTGTACACCTGAAACTGATGTAACACTGTGTTTTAATTATACTTCAATTTAAAAAAAAAAGAAAAAGATGTCATTCTAACTTGCATAGAACTAGAGGAATCACATCTAATCTAAACACTGAAAGAAACAAAGAAACTTCAATAAATCAATTAAAAACAAACAAGGGAAACTGAAAAAAAAATTAAATATAAAACAAATTAAAATGTTAAAAAAATTTGTAACGACAAGTATGAGTGTATTAACTCTCAGTATTCAAAGACAGAGACTCTCAGCATGGTTTAAAAAGAGATCCAAAGACACTACTAAAACAAACAATTAACTAGAGAAACTTAAAACTGAGAATGTTAAGAAATAACAGGCAGATGCTAACCAAATGAAAGCAGATGTAGCAGTACTAACGCCAGACAAAGCACATTCAAGGGAACAAAGAAAGATGTTCCAAGTTCATTAAAGGTACAATTCACCAAGAAGATGTAAGAAGTATCCGCCTTTATATATGTAAGACCATAACTTCAAAATATATAAACAAAAAATGATGGGCATAGTTAGACATTGACAAACTCACAATTATAAAGGAAGAATTTAACGTATTATCTCAGAAATAGGCAAATCAAAAAGCCAAAAGAAAGTAAGGATGAAAAAGATCTGAATAACACCATTAACTATTTTGGTCAAAAATATAAAAGGAGAGAGGGAGACAGTCAGAGACAGAGAAAGAACTCACCATCTAACAAAGAAAAATACACATTCCTCTCAAATATATGAGGATCATTTACAAACATAAGTTATGTATTTGGGCACAAAGTAATTCAATAAATTCCAACAATAGAATTCAAAACACTCCGTTCTTTTACTACAATGTAATGGTATTTATTAGCAACCAAAGGGTAGTATCCTTTAAGAAACAAACTATTTCTACATTTTAACTCAAATTAAAAATAAATTATAAACTATTTACAAATAAATGATCATTATTATACTACATATGAAAGTTTGCAGAATGTTGCAAAAACAAGATTCAAAAGAAAAGTTAAAGCCTCAAATATATTTTATCAATAAGAATTGTCTAGGTCAGGGGTTGGCAAGTTTTCTAAACAGAACCAGATAGTATACATTTTAGGATTTACAGACCATGAAGTCTCTGTCACAACTACTCAACTCTGCTGTTACAATGCAAAAACAGCCATAGGCAATAGGCAAATGAATGAACATGGCTGTGTTCTTTTTTTTTAAAATTTTTTTTAACGTTTATTTATTTTTGAGACAGAGAGAGACAGAGCATGAACAGGGGAGGGTCAGAGAGAGGGAGACACAGAATCTGAAACAGGCTCCAGGCTCTGAGTTGTCAGCACAGAGCCCGACGCAGGGCTCGAACTCACGGACCGCGAGATCATGACCTGAGTGGAAGTTGGCCGCTTAACCGACTGAGCCACCCAGGCACCCTGGCTGTGTTCTAATAAAACTTTATTTACAAAAACTGTGGCAGGCAGGATTTGGCCCAAGAACCAATGTTTGCCTACCCTTTGTCTAGTTAGGTCAAGGTAAGAAAGAACACCCAAATCCTAGTGGCTTGTAAAAATAAAGATTTATGTTTTACTCACATTCTGGGTCTTGTTGTTGATAGCTGTCCTTGCTCTGGGATCCAGGCTGATGGAGGAAGAGCCACTTGAAACGAAGCCAGCAGTAGCGGCCTGACAAAGCAAAAACTGGCTCACAAGTTGCTGTCCAGAGTGTTACTTCTGCTTACATTTTATTGATCCAAAGAAATTACACGGCCAAGATTCATTTCAAGGGACAGGGGAACTTCATTTTCCCAGAGGAAAAAAACCAGATACTAGTGGGTAGTAAAACAATCTGCCATATATTTTTCTTAGGATACTTTCTTTTCAGAGATTCAAGTGTTATCTTCCTCTGTTATGGGTTGGTTGTGTTACTCCCAAATTCATATGTTGAAGTCCTAAGCTCCAGTGCTGCAGAATAGGACCTTAATTGGAAAGAGGGTCTTCATAGAGGTTATCGAGTTCAAGTGGAGTAGGTAGGGTGGGGCCAACTACAGCATGACTAGTGTCCTCATAAAAACAGGGAAAATGTGGACACAGAGATACACACAGAGGGAAGACATGATGAAGAGCCATAGGAAGAGTGCCATCTCCAGCCAAGGAGAGATCCTGGACCAGATCCTCCCTCCTGGTCCTCAGAAGGAACCAACCTTGCCAGCACCTTGATCTTGGACCTCTAGCCTCCAGAACCATGAGACAGTAAATTCCTGTTGTTCTAGCCATCCAGTGTGAGGTACTTTGTTACGGCAGCCCTAGCCCATGAATACAGCTTCTAAGGGGGACTTGCGGAGTGCCGCACACCTTTCTCCCTATTGGAGGCTACTCTCTGGGAATTCAGAATGGCTTTCTGATCTTTTCTTTGCTGAAGAGTAAGGAAGCACATATCTCTGATTTCTTGTGGGACAGCTTGCCATCTAGATATGAGTGAATGGAAATGCAGGAAAGTTGAGTCCCTGGCCTGGGGTAACATGGCTAGTGGGAATAGGGTTAGAGCAGGAAGCCCTTAACCTCTGACAGTTAACACACCCTTTACTGAGCACTCGTGAGTCAGCCACTGTCCTAACTTCTTGACAGATGTTATTTAATCTAATCTGCACAACAGTCCTATGCAGTAGACACTATTATTCGATACTCCTCCTCCCGTCTTAAGGTCAGGCTAACCGAGACTGAGAGCTGCTAAGTAGCTTTCTGAAGGTCCAGACCTAGGTAGTTGGAAAGAGAATTCAAACCGGGTGATACGTGTAGCCGTCACCAGAATGACTCCCTCCTCTTGGGATCCCATATGTACTTCTTTCCTGTCCTTATTCTGGCTCTCATCATGCTGTTAAGGGTAGGTGCCTACATGCCACTCAGACAGCGATGTTCTGTTTAGGCATCTAGGACCCCATACCTGGCTCTCTGGCTGACAGACCAGACATCAACCAATGTGTTGAATGAATGAATGAATGAATGAGTGAGTGTCTTCACTGCAAGGCTAATGCAGTTGGTGGATTGTTAGATGGAATCAGGTTGGACAGCATGGGCACGTGAAGTTTAACCCCAAACCAGCGAGTTCCCACATGCCTTGGGAAAAATCTCTTAATCTCTACTTGGAGATTTCCCCCTTCTCTGAGCAAGCCTCTCTCAGGCTCCCAGATGCTCTATGGATTCATTTGTGAAGTGTTGATGTGATAGATACTATAATTGCTTAGCATGGCTTTGACTTCCAGGCCCTCTCTGGGGTCTCCATATCTCTTTGAAGTACACTGGAATGTACTGAAGAGTTAATAAAAAACATTGAAATAGGTATCCAAAGTCCTTTGCTATCTGTGCTTCATTGTTTTTTTTTTTTTTTTCCTTACATTTTCCTTGAGGTGTTTAAAGGACAAATGGCTGAGAGTCACGTGGATAAGCAAGGCATCTGAGCGGGGTCTCAGTTCTGATCCTGTCTATGTGTGACCTGATGGGTGACTGTGAGGAGCATGCTTTCCTCCCCTAGGCTTTTATTTCCCTAATCTAGAAAATTATGAAATTTTTCTGGATGATTTCTGAAGTCTCTTCTGCCTCTGATATTCTTGGCTCTAACACTCACTAGACAAGACTGAGCGGGGCTCTGTGTTGGAGGCTGTGCACTCAGCAATGAATGGGGGATTAGTGTCTGGGTCTGTATGGCTGAAGGGCCCTAACACAGCAGGGGAGTGGCGAGTGGCCCAATGAGACATGAGACAAAGGACAGGAAATGAGCCCAGAATGGTACCCCGATGAGGAAGTTAGACTCCACCTCATACTCTTCTGTTTCCCAAATGTTGCTCCGTTGTGTGCCACCATCATGGATTTGAACAACCCTGCAATGTGATGATTAAGAGCAAGAGTGCTGCATTGTCAGTCTGGTTCGTAGCTCAGCGTTGCCATTTCCCGACAGTGTGACCTTGGGCAAATTATCCACCATTCTGTGCTTCAATTTCTTCACTGCAGAATGGAGATTATAGCTCATGGTATCGGGATACCTCATATGATGTGTTAGTCATGTCAAGGGCCAATGACAGTGCCTGGAAACTGGAAAGAACTAAAAAACATTTGATTGTTGTCATTTATATCTGTGTATCATTGGAAAGAGCATTTGGATGTATGGCTGGAAAATTTAGAGCACTGAACATGGAGATTCAGGGTGTGAGGATGCATGTTCAGCAAACCATATTGCATGTACAGAGTTCACTTCTGAACTGTATACTTTCGGAGCTGTAGAGGCAGAGGTTTGCTTACTGATGTTTGAAAAGATCAGCAGGCATGGCTGAAAAAGGCACCTGTAATTCATGCCAACTGTGTAAAGTTCATTACCATGGGATTAAGTACTTAAGTTTCCATTAGGAAGAAATGTATACAAATTTACTAGTGTAATTTCTGCTACACCTTAAAAAAATATACTACCATTGAAATTGAAATTGTTGAATTCTCTGCTACCCAAAAACACTTTGTTTATGTAGAGAAACCTTGCTACAGGCAGGGAAGAAATGAACAGATTTTTAATTTTTTTTAATGTTTATTCATTTTTGAGAGATAGAGACAGAGTGTGAGTGGGGGGCACAGAGAGAGAAGGAGACACAGAACCTGAAGCAGGCTCCAGGCTCTGAGCTTTCAGCACAGAGCCTGACATAGGTCTCGAACTCACGAACCACGAGATCATGACCTGAGCCGAAGTCAGACGCTTAACTGACTGAGCCACCCAGGCGTCCCAGAAATGGCCAAATTTTTAAAGCAAGGACGGACATGAACAGATTTGGGCTTAGAAAACTGTAATAATCTCACTTCCTTTTTTGCTCTTTTCTCTATCCTGTGATGTGAGTGCTTGTAAACAGAGAGATAGATAACTCAGTCTTTGAAGAAGTTAGTATTAACTTGCCTTTCTCATATACTGCGCTGTTTTACTGTTCAGTTGTGATGTATCATATTGATTTTGACTACAATGTTTTAAACGAAGTAAACAAAACCCTTCCATTTCTCAGAGAGCTGAGGCCCCCACAGGACATTTACACAGACTATTATTTCTGTGTGGCACGCACTTCACTTGCCCTTGACTTAGCTCTTGTTAACTTCAGATCTCAGTGAAGTAGCACTTCCAAGGTAAGCCTTACCTGACCTAGCTTACCAGTCAGATCGCCTCATTATTTACTCATCATAAGGAGTCTGCCTTCTAACATTTATGAAGTTGCAATTATACATGTTTTTGTGTAACCACTTTATTAATATGTCTATTTATAAGTAAAAGGATAATGTCTAATTTGGCTTGCCACTTCTCATAAGTATTTTGTACAATGCTTGACACATAACAGAAGCTCAACAGATGTTTTTGGAATGAATGAATGAAAGAAACATTGTTTTTAAAGTATTCCATTTGGCCTACTCCATTTTTTCCATAGCACCATATGCAGAACAGAAAGAGCACAAAATTTGGAATCAGGCACCTGGTTTTATGCCTATAAGCCACCTATTATTAAGCCTGTGATCTGGGCACATACTAACATGTCTCAGCTTTTGGGTCTAGGAGCATCACCTATCAATAGGATTTAGCTGAAATTAAAATAACACAATAGATGAGAAGAGGCATCGAGTAGACTCCCTTACAATATGCAAATATTAAACCATTTATCATTCTGAGTGCTACAGATACAGAAGTTCATAGAATACTTTCTGCTTTCAAAAAATGTGCTTTTCTTGAGCCTTCCAAACACACACACACACAGACACACACACACACACACACACACACACACACACACACACACAGATTACATAAGCTGTCAAAACACACACATGCACACATAATGGTTACAATGATTACAGAATCACATAAAATAGTGTAACACAAATTGTGAGCTAAAATTCTCTGGGACTATTTTAATACTTCTAAAAGTAATGTGGCAGAGGAGAAAGCATGGTGAGTTTGAATCTAATCCCTCATTTCCCATTTAGAGGATTGAAATTTTAATTCCAACTTTGCCACTGACTGGCTGTAAAGCCTTAAATAAGTCAGTTAGCCTCTTTAACTTTCAGCTTCCATATTGTAAATGGGGACAATTGTATCCCTCTGTAAGTTTGCTGCTAAAATTTGTGAAGTCCTTGAATGCCTATGAAAAAAAGAAGACCTCAGGTCAATAGTGTAAACTTCCACCTTAAGAATCTAGAAAAAGAAGAGCAAGTTAAACCTAAAGCAAGTAAAAGGAAGGAAATAATAAAGATCAGAACAGGAACAAAATAGAGAATAGAAAGCCAACAGAGAAAACCAGCAAAACCAGGAGTTGTTTTCTTGAAATGATTAACAAAATTGACAAGTGTTTGGCTAGACTGACCAAGAAAATGGGGGGGGGGGGAGAGGAGAGAGAGAGGAGATCCAAGTTACCAAATTACTAAAATCAGGAATGAACCATACAGAAATAAAAAAGATTACAAGGAAACACTATGAACAACTGCATGCTAACAAATTAGATAACCTGCAGGAAATGAACAAATCCCTAGAATGCAGCCAAGTATTGAAACTGAATCAAAATGACACAGAAGATCTGAATAGGCCCATATCAAGTAAAGAGATTGAATTCGTCATCAAAAACTTTCCTCAAAGAAAAGTGTAAAACAGGATCAACTCAGGGGCACCTGGGTGGCTCAGTCGGTTGGGTGGCCAGCTACAGTTCAGGTCATGATCTCGCAGTCTTTAAGTTCGAGCCCTGTGTTGGGCTCTGTCCTGAGAGCTCAGAGCCTGGAGCCTGCTTCCAATTCTGTGTCTCCCTCTCTCTCTGCCCCTTCCCTGCTTGCTTTCTGTCTCTCTGTCTCTCTCTCTTTCTCAAAAACATTAAACAATAAAAAAAAATTTTAAACAGGATCAATTCATTGGTGCAAAACTTCTTTAAAGAAGAATTAAGACAAATCCTTCACAATTTTTTCCAAAGAAATAGAAGAGGAAATACCTCTTGACTCGTTCTATCATGCCAGTATTACCCTGAAATCAAAATCATAGGTGTCACAAGAAGACAATTACCACCCAATATCTCTTATGAATGTAGATACAAGAATCCTCAGCAAAACACTAACAAACCGAATCCAACAATATATAAAGAGGATCACACACCATGACCAATTGGAATTTATCCCAAGAATGTAAGTTTGGTTCAACATACAAAAATTAAACAATGTAATACACCATATTAATAAAGATTTAAAAACCACATTTCATAGATGCAGAAAGACCATTTGACAAAACCCAACACCCATTTCATGAAAAAATATTCAACAAATTGGAAATAGAAGGGAACATCCTCAAACGGATGAAGGTCATCTATGAAAAACCCACAGCTAGCATCGTACTTAACAGGAAAAGATGGAAATCTTTCTAAGAACAGGAAGAAGACAAGGATGTCCACTTTTATTCAATATTGTACCAGAGGTTCTAGCCATGAGAATTAAGGAAGGAAAACAAATAAAAGGCATCCAAATTAGAAAAAAGTAAAGCTATCTTCTTTCACAGGTAAAATGAACTTGTATATAGAGAATTCCAAGGAATCTACAAAAAACCCTATTACAGCCAATAAACAAGTACAACAAGGTTTCAGTTTGCAAGATCAATATACAAAATCAATTTTATTTCTACTAACTAGCAGTGAATGACCTGAAAATTGAATTAAGAAAATAATTTCATTTATAATTGAACCAAAAAGAATAAGATACTCAGGAATAAATTTAACTTAAAAAGCATAAGAAATATACACTTAAAAACTATAAGACACTGTTGAAAGAATATAAAGAAAATCTAGATAAATGGAAATACATCTTATGCATTTGAAGACATAATATTGGTAAAATAGCAATATTCTCTAAATTGATCTACACAGTCAATGCAATCATAAATAAAATTCTAGGTGCCTCTTTTTTTTTTTTTTTTACAGATATTGACAAGCTGATAACATTCAAGTTGAAATGCAAGGATCCAGAAAAAGAAAAGCAGTCTTGAAAAAGAACAAAGTTGAAGAATTCCCACTTTCTAATTTCAGAACTTACTACAAAGCTATAGCAACCAAGACTGCATGTACTGGCAGAAGGTAGACATACAAATTAATAGAATAGAATAGAATAGAATAGAATAGAATAGAATAGAATATCCAGAAATTAATTCTGATCAATTGACTTTGAGAAAGGTGCCAAAATATTCAATATAGAAAGAATAATGTTTCCAACAAATGGTGTTGGTACAACTGGATATTCATAGGCAAAATAAATCTGGACTCCTACCTTATACCATATATAAAAAAACCCTCAAATGGTTCAAAATTCAAAATGTAAAAGTTAAAATTCCGAAAGTCTTAGAAGAAAATGTACATGACCTTGAATTAGGCAGTGGTTTCTTGGTTATTGCACCAAAAGCAAAAGTAACAAAAGAAAAACATGGAAAACTTGGACTTCATCAATTAAAAACTTTGTGCTTCAGAGGATACTATCAAGAAAGTGTGGGGGCACCTGGATGGCTCAGTTGGTTAAGCATCCAACTTCAGGTCAGGTCATGATCTCACAGTTCTGTGAGTTCAAGCCCTGCGTCAAGCTCTGTGCTGACAACTGAGAGCCTGGAGCCTGCTTCAGATTCTGTGTCTCCCTCTCTCTCTGCCCGTACCTCATGCACATTCTCTCTCTCTCTCTCTCTCTCTCTCTCTCAACAATAAATTAAAGTTAAAATTTTTTTAAAAAGTGTGAAGACAATCTATAAAATGGGAGAAGGTATTTGCAAATCATAAATCTGATAAAGGACTAGTAGCCAGAATATATAAACAACTATTACAACTCAATAAGGAAAAGAAAAATAACCCAAATAATAATGGGCCAAGGATTATATTCATATTTCTCCAAAGTAGATACAAACATCAATTCCACTCACATTCCATTGTTGAGAATTTATCTAGACAGTCACACTTAATGCTAAAGGCCTGGGAAATATAGCACGTGGTTGAGAAGCCACAACTTCATACAATGGAAGGAGGAACACAAATTTTTGGTGGACACTTAGCCAGGTTGGTCTCAGTACCAATTGTTAACCATATCACAATTTCATCGTTCAGGGCAGAAAGTACGTAATGCCTTAAGAATCTATTCAAACTCAAGGTCACTCCACTTGGTGAGGCTCACTTTTGACCTCTCATTGTTCAGATTGTTATTTTATCCTTGAAGTCCGGAACTCTTCTCATCCAAGGCACTTGGTATGATGGTGACATTGGATTTCCTTTCGTCCCATATGGGATATGTAAACTCAGAGCAATAAAATATGTGCTTTATGTCATTTGTACATAAGTCATTTCCCCTTTTGGCATCTCTGAGGCTAATGAATGAAACTTTTTTTTTTCTCTTTAAATACTCTTCATGCTTCATGAGCTATAATGAAAAGAAATGACATGCTCTAAATCCATTTGATGTAGGCTCATGCAGATTGAATGTCTTGTCATTAATTATACTTTTTGATTTGTGGTAAGCCATGTGATAATAGCATTTCCCTTTTATTCTAGAAAGAAAAACTTAGTAGAAAAAAAGCAATGCAAAGACTCCCAGCCCAGTTTGGTTACATTTGGATTAGTTAGCTATGTGCTGATGCCAGTAACAAAAGCTTGACCCAAATCCCCAACTAGGGAAGCACTCAGAAAGTTATTTTATTTTTAGAGTGAGGTGATCCCAAACAGGTTAGATCCCTACCCCCCAAAAGTAATAAATCTGATTCTTTGAAGTCAATCAAAAAGATAAAATAGTTAAAAAGCCCTTTGTAGTTTTGAAAATAGCTCTCATATACTTTATCACGGTGCGGCAGGACACATGCCCTTAGCCATTCACCCAACAGTGTATATTTAGGGAGTATCTGCTATGTGCAAGGCACTGTCTTAGGCACCGAGTTTTTTATTTCTCTGTTACTTATGAGGAAACTGGCAGGTAAAGTGGTTTGCCCACGGTCACAGTCAGTGGGATTAGAACTGACTTTTCTTAATTCTGGTTCTCCTAAATCAATAGTAGGCTATACTAGCAACTGTTGGTTATTTGCATGTACCAGACAAAGTGAAAGGAATTTTATATACTGCATCTCATCTAATCTTGTGATCCATCTTGTGAATAGGTATTATTTCCCTCGTTTTACAGATGAAGAAACTAATGCTCAGATAAATAAGAAGACCTGCCGAAAGTCACAACACCTGTTAAGTGGCAAAGTTGACCTCTATATCTATGTCTGTCTATGGAGAACTCCCCTTTATCTGTATTTTGCCTGTATTCCTCTCCCTCCTTATTGATTGGCTATGGCCATGAGGCCCTGCTGTGATTGGATAAGGACTGACACTTGACACCAGGGCAGGTTTCCTAAGACCTGTGCTCTATGTGCTATATCACCCCAAGGCACACTTCAAAGCACAACCCTACTGGGGTGTCACTTGCTGCCACTGTCCTGGCCTATTCAAACTGGGTCACTGAACTCTGTCTGGTTTTATTAGATTCTAAAATCCCTTGATGGCTGCCCTTACCCTTTGCCCCCCATAACCAGGAGGGGTCACTTCTTCATCCTTCTCATGTTCTTCCTATCAGCTGTATTTCTGGAAATGAGTCTTTGGTTCAATTCTCCTGGGCCAGGACCAGCAACATAATTTTCAAGGCCCAGTGCAAAATTAAAATGTAGGGTCTTTTGCTCAGAATTTTTAAGAATTTCAGTACATCAACAGCAGAACATTAATGCAAACATGGGACCCTCCTGAGTGTGGGAACCTGTACACCTACACAGGTCACATGCTCATGAAGTCAGACAAGGCCCTGGAAGTTTCTACTGAAACTTTTGGAATGACATAGAATTCTACCATAGATTCTCCCTCTGTTTTTGCATCATATCTCCCGGCTTTCACCTGGAACAGGCCTGACTTCACCGTGGCTATTAGGACTTCACCTCTGTTAATCCCTTTCCCCATTTGTAGCTCTGTCCCTAATTTCTCAAGGCCCCACTAACCTACCTTCCCTCCCATACCAGTGCTCACACCCTGTCATTTTCATGTATACAGATCAGTTTTCCAAGCAATGACTTTGCAATGTGTATAGTTAGGGAACTGATAGGGAGAGAGAGAAGGCTATGTATGTTTGGCAAAATATTTATGTATAACAATTTCTGGCAGCTGGAGTGGTTTTTGCTTTTTATTAAATATATCTCTGCATTCTGTAGCTGGCTCTCAACTTGGTCTGAGCTTCTTGAGAGAAATTTTGGGATTTTTGCCAAACAACAACACAGAGGTTCATATTTATGTTATAAAAGCCAGCAGTGTCATCACAGACAACTTCCTTCCTTTGTTGGAGCAGTTTTCAAAAAAACAGATCACAGCATTATTCAGTACAGTAAACCACACCCTCCACCCCTTCAATGTTACTGACAACAGCAAGGCAGAGCATGTAAGTCATATCTAAATGGAAAACATTGGCTTCAATGCATCCTGTTGTGAAATCCCCAAGCGTTGGGTTACAGCACTGACAGCAAGGGCAAAATTAAGAAACATCAAGAGGGCAAAGAAAAAAAAAAATTCAAAATAGAGAAAGACAAAAGAGGGAGAAGTTCAAAAGGTTGTAGTCCAGAATGTGCTATGTGTCCAATTCTCTTAAATCAATGCTAGTCAATAATAGCAACTATTTATTATTTGCCAAATGGATAGTATGGGTTTATGACACATTATCTTTATCTGGTCTTCTCAGCAACCTTGTGAAGTATTATTTCCCTCATTTTACAGAGAAAGAAACTAAGGTTCAGAGAAGTAAGGAGCCTCGCCTAAAGTCACAAGTTATGGAATTGGCAAAGCTGGAATATGTAGCTAGATACTTTGCATGTCAAGGATCCTGCTGACTGTGTGTGGTCCAGAGACTCTGCACCTACGGCCACAGCTAACTGGACAAGGCTTGGACATCTGACACAAGGGCAGTTAATCCATGGTGTGATCAGCAGCCTATGACTTTTATGGCCCATCTGGCTCCTCTCTTCTGAGTTTAGATTATGGAAAAATCACAGCCACTGAGCTCTGGAAGCTAAGCTGAAAGTTGATGAGTTGCACGCAATAGAGGGGCAGCCATTCTGGGCCATGTGTGAAGTAAAGTGAGGAGAACTGCAAGCAGAGAGAGGAAAGACACAGTAGATGCACAGAGAGAAGCAGAGATGTCAAGAGAACTTAAGTGTAAAATCAGAGAGACACAGAAGAAAGACAGAGAAGGAGGAAGAGATTAGGAGTAAGTACAAACAGCCGATGAGAGTGCAGCCCAGAACCATCTACATAGAACTGAAGTTTCTATGACAGAGTCCTGGAAGGAAACCTGGCTGCAACATGGTGCCTATCCTTGAGTTCCTGTGAGGACTCGAAAACCTCACAACAATCCTTTCCACCTGAGCTTATGTGAGTGGGCCTCTGTTGCAACCTTCCAAAATTCTAACTTCAACAGCCTGATGCCAAAGCCACTCTTACTATACTTGGCTACATGTCCCCTCACTCTCTCATTCACAAGGGTGACACCCACCATGTGCCCCAAGGACAGCTGAGATGCCAGAGTTTCTGTCTCTGTTACTTTGGTTAACCTTCCACTGCCACCATCCTTGAGTAAAAATTGGGTATCTGCCTCCAAGCCACTCCCTACCATCCCTACCTTCCCTTCCAGGGCCTATCTCCAAGCCTCCATGGCGACAGGAGTGGCCATAACCTGCCACCATGGTTGTGGCAGCCATCTTCTCTCAGGTTGCTGGTCTGGAGCTCAAGGGACTCCAGGGAACAGGTGGTCAGCCTTGAACATTGCCTCCTGTCTTATTCCTATAGGTTCTCTCCTACCGTGATATCCAGATGTGGGTTTTGTAGAGTCCAGGGATCAAACTGGACATAAAGTAAATAAAAGCAGTGGCAGTTTAGCCATGAGATTGAGATGTGAGCAGACGCTGGCTTCTTGTCTATATTCCTTTCCTAACTGGCTGGGTTACCTTGGACAAATTGGCTGACATCTCTGAGATTTGGATTACTGACCTATATAATGACAGACAGGGTGGATGACATGAGCCAAGGCCCCCACCAGCTCTGACTTTCTAAGATCCAAGTTTAAATGACATTCCCTTTGATTGGCATTTAGAAAAGGGGACCCTGGACCCTCTGTGGAACTTGTACTTTATTATCATACCTGTTTCAGCCAGAAGTATCAAAAAAATGTCTGTAGCATTGCTGGCTGCACTGTGGAAAAAGAACTAAATCAGCAAGTAAGGTATGTAAACATACTAACTGAAAGTTCAAGTAAGAGAAAGGGGGATCTCATGTCAAAGAGAAGACTTCGTACCAACAGCCCCCCCAAAAAAGTGGGCAACTGAATGGCAGAGGTGCAAGGGCGTGTGCATTGCTGAAGTAGCAAATTCCAAACACATCTATCACAGCAGGCCTCGCTTGCAGGCTTTATTTAGGTAAAACTCCCATTGAGCCTCAGCTCCCAGGGCCCAGTCTGACTCAGAGCTTCAGAATCTTGGCCTGCAGTGCAGTGAGTCATGGTGATGAAATTTTAAGAGAAAAGAACATTCTTAAAATTAGCTTTGAGACAGCAACTGGCTATGCTTTTGCTCTATAAGTGCCTGTTCCAGGTCATTTTGGTAGGTGTCCTCTTTAAGGGACCCAGAATAATTGGGTGAATTCTGCCCCTTGTTCACTGGCCCTCTGCCTCTTGGATTCCCAATGCTCCAGCACTGGCTCCTTTCAAGGAAGCAAGCAAGGACTGAGGTACTGACCCTCAGCCCTAGTCTGACCTCTTCTGCCTGTGATCTTGTTGTGATTGCAAGAGGGGATGGAGTTTTTAGAGGAGCCCAAGGCTAGCACTGGGCTGGGCAGGGTTGACCACCCCAGCATAGAAGCTCCACCACAGAACAAAGATGGAGTGTGAGGGTCTCCTCTTACTCAACCTCACAGCCCCTCTGACTCTGCACAGGCCCACTTTGTGCCTTTTGACCAACCCTCCTCCCAGGGCAGGAAATCAAAGCTGACACTGACTTTGCAGTAGGAATATTTCCATGAGCAATGAGATGTGTATGAACAATTTCTCCACTGTTCCCTGTACAATAGTGGGTTCTGTTGAAATCAGGCAGGCGTGGCTCAGCTCCCATTTTTTATTTACCCTGATGGAGAGCTTGTTCTCTTCAATGTCTCCATGTCTCCTCAGGGACATGTGTCTCATGGGTATAATTGGGATTTCCCTCAATAATCCACCTGGCAAAGAGCTACCCAGGTCTTCAGGGAACATGACTGGAGCCACATGGGGAAACAATGGACAGAGACTAGCTGGTAAGATGTGAGAAGGTCCAAAAGATCTAAATAAATATGTCTCCCTTTTGCTAAGTCCTTCCTATCAACATGCACACATTACGTCATTGATTTAATAAGAATTGACTGCATACCAACCATATGACATCAATGTGATGGTTGTGGAGAATATTATCATCAGTAAGATATAGTTGCTGCTCACAAGGAACTCATCTTTTAATATGGTGAATGCTGGCAAACAATCAGTTAGGATATGAGGTGGCATGCTATCATAGAGGCCTATACAGAATACTATGAGATACAGAGAGAAGGAATGGAAAGGTAGGGATGTAGTCAGGTTCCAAGGGACAGGTGAAGGTATTTATCAGTAATTAGGAAAATAAACAAACAAAAAATAGGCAATACCTTTTCTGGGTTGTGTAACTAGTATGTTGAACAAGCATGACTCATGGCATAATAGAAACGCAACATTATAGTTGACTCCTCCTGTCCTGATTCTTCCCCTCCCACTCTTGCTCTCTGCTATTTCAAGTCAAAGCCATGGACAGGAGGACAGTAAGGTAGAACAGCTTGGACTTGAGCTTGGCCTTTGGTCACAGAAAGCGTCCCTGGCGGACCAGAGCAGGACTTTTCTCATGGGGTCATGCCATGGGTTCTTCCAAGGTCCCCTTCTGGGACCTCTGTCCTATACTTGCCTTGACCCTGACAGATGTGACTCCATTCCTAGTGCTGCCTGAGTCAATGGGGAGAAGCACATCTTGTCTTCCTGCCAAAATCTGTTCACTCCTCTAGCAGGCACTTTCAGACAAGATCTAAGATGACCCGGCTACATGGTTGTTCTCTCTCTGGTATGGCCCACATTTCATGCACAGGAAATAACCGCTTCCCTTGCTCTGAAGAACTCTGGGAGTACATCCAAACTTACCCAGCACTCTCTCCTGTTCCTGTACCTAGAGAGCAAATCACCCCTCTCTTGTCACCTACCTCCTGGGGGCAGGAGCCAGGTGCCAGTCACCAAGCATGACTAAGGCACTATCTCCCTCCTGCAAGGATTAGCTTTCAATGCTCTACTACAGCGCCTCCATGCCTCCCTCAAAGGGAGAGATCAGGAGCAGCTCTTTCCAGAGGAATCTCTTCTCTAATATGCTCCTGCTCCACTCTGTCTGACCCTTTCCCTGTCTTATTTGGATGAGGGTTTGGAGTGAAGGTACATGAGCCCTTTCCTTGACACATAGCATCATCAGAAACAGAGGCTGGCTTCACTGGTGAGGACACCTGAGTTTCCAGTCTTGGTCCACCCATGAACACCTCTGAAAGGTTAAAAGATGTTCCCATGAGCCAAGGGAGATAAGCATAGCCCAGGATCCCTGGTTCACTAGTGTATCACTAACCTTATGCCACCTCTATATAAATCTGTCCCCAGGATCCCAACAGCCAAGCTCTGAGCCCTGAGTAGGATGTGAAAACTGAGTCATAGATTGGTGACTCACCAGTGAGAGACCACACAATGAGTCAGGCGGTGGAGGCCTGGGGACAAGCTTTTAAAATCTGAATTCTCCAGACTGCCTCTAGAGAACCACCCTGCAAGGAGACAAGGCTCCAGGGTAAATGGGTGGGAAGGCAGGTCAAGACACCAAACTCCACATCAGAGAACGATGACGTGCCTTGGTTTTTTTTGCAGGGCTTACTGAGAGCTTGGGATTTTTTGCAATAGATTCTAATGCTGTTTTGTAATCCCTGACACCACTTACTGATAACAAATTCATCAATCACCTCAGGTCTGCTGCCTGCCCTCCATGACTCATCACTTTTCATTTCATTATCTGGAAACTGCTTGTGCTTCAGTATTTACGAAACCATAGATGCAGAAGGACTGTCAGGGCACAGGGCGGTGATACAGAGCAGCAGTTAAGGACACATCTTGCATATTACACAGACCTGGCATCTCATCTGATGGCATCTTAGGCAAGTCACTTGCTTCATTTTTTCCATCATTAAAACAGAAATAATAGTGCACTTGAAAGGTTGCATTCAGGAGCAAATGAGATGCTATTTATAAGTGGTCCAGAATGTAGCAAGTGCTCTACAATTAGGTAAGTATTACACTATTCAGTAAGGATTTGTGTTTCCATTGATGATTGTTCTTCTGTACACTTTTGCCATTTGCTTACAAAGTTAGGTAATTATTTACCATTTATTTAGGGGCAAAGAAAATTAAATTTATGCCAATACATTAAAAAATTCAAAGAGATGAAGCGATTTAAACCACTCGTGGCACACAAACTTCTTGAGAGAAGGGCTACCTTTGGTCCATTTTGTATCTGCGAGGCCTGGCAAAAAGTGCTTGGGAAGTGGTTATAAAGAAATAAAAGCCTGAATGGTATGTATGTCCATGCCAAACATTTTTGGACTTTGTGTCATGCACATTTGGACACATTCATTCAAGCAAGATACCATGTGCACAGCTCTACAGCTGATATTATGTGAGACACAAACAAAAAACAACACCAAAACAAGTACACGCACAGGTGCAGAGGGATTCAAGGCCACCAAGTGACCAGTAGTGTTAGGGTGGGCCTGAAAAGCCTTTCCAGGGGCAGAGCTCAGAGCTCAGAGCTGGGACTTGAGAGAGTTGGTGACATCTACCAATAGCAGGATGAGGTAGGGTGCCAGGAAGCAGGAGAAGGGCAGAGTAGAGACTGGCCTGGCTAGACTAACTGGGTCTTTGAGAGCCTAGGGTGAAGAGTGGGAACCTCGGAGAGAGAACCCTCTGACCCAGGGAGGCAGGGTCATGCTGCCATGCTGAGGCAGAGGTCTTCATCAGCTAGACCCTTCCTAGGAGAGGAGTAAGCTTGCTTGGCCCCTTGCTGGGCCTGACAGGGACAAGACACAGACGGGATAGATGAGCTTCTATTGATGAAAGGTTTATGACCTTGGCCCAAATCACGTCCCCTCTAAGCCTACATTCTCTTGCCCATAAAACAAGTGGGTGGACCTGAGCTGAGGTTCTCACACTTCAGTGTGCAGATGAATCGCTGGGAGAATGTGCCCAAAATGCAGATTCCTGGACCCCACTGCTAGATATGGATTCTCATATCTGGGGTGCATTTTACAAACAGCCCAGGGAATTCTAGGAACTGCAGGCCTAGAGGAAAGTGTCACAAGCCCTTTTGAATATGTGAAGGCCCTGTTTTGCATCAAAAATATTCATAAGCTATCTCCATATAAATATAGGTGGATTTTTATGTTGGCTGTTTGAAGAAATACATAAAACTAAAAACTGTCATGAATTCAGTGACACCTTGAGAGGTATTTGTAGTTTATTCATCTCAACAGGGGCATGTATATTTAAAAAACAGTATTATATGTAGCGAAGGGGGAGGGGATGTAAGGACTATTTATTCAGAATCTAGACAATGTTTGGCATCCTCTGGATTAGACTTGATAATCCACAGATATCCAAGTATATAGCTCACAAATTGAAAACCACTGACCTAAGTTACCTGTAAATTCCCTCTTCAGAACTAGTCATCGATGATTTTAATTAGAGGTCTTAGGGATAACTGGCTAAATATTGGTTCTCTTTCCTATACTTGAAATCTAATAAGGAATCTTGGCTGAGCAAACACTTGGGGTATTCCTGGCTAAAGAACTTTTAAAAAGTGACCCTGCTCCTTTTCATGTGTATTTGCTTTTATCCACTGACTTGCAAGGGGGCTGGAGAGTTCACAAAAAGAGGACTTGAATTCTATCTGTCAGTGATGTTTAAATATAATACATATGAACTGTCAGGTGAGAGCCAGGTTTGCCAAGAGAAAGAGGGGTTCCAACACACCCAGGGTTAGAGAGGAATCATTTTTCCAGATATACTTTAGTAGCTGATAATAGACCTCGGCTACCCTATCACAATGCACAGCTGGAAGGGGCATATGTGTATGCCCCTTCCTAAACTCACCAATTCTACATGGTGGAAGTTGTGGACCCCTGGCTGGGGGTGATACAGGAGGGTCTTCCTCTTCCTTGGCTGCATCCAGCCTTGGGCAGCAGCTGCTACGTTTGGCAAGCGATAACCAGCACTGATTCTTGGACACATGTAAACATCCCTGGGGCTTCTCAGACATTTTTCAGAGGAGTTTCTATCAAAGACTGATCTTATGCTCAACTAGGTAGAGGCTCAGTGCCCTAGAGCCTTGGGTCCTACACGCAATGCGATTGCCTTGGTGAGGACTGGAATGTTCAGATCATAGAAATATATAAGTTCAGAAACAATATCCATCAAATAAGTATTCTTTAGATGTTGCTTTTTTCTTTAGTAATTGTTGTTCACCATAGTGGTAACTGGTCTCAAAAACAAAAGTCTGTTCTCATGCCAGCCGTTGAGGCACTCACAGCTGCCCTCTCTTTCTATGTCACTCAGTCTCAGGGTGATGGGAGGTGGATCCGAGTGAACCTTTGCTCCACAGTGTCCTGCCCTTTGCAGCTGGCTTCTGGTTTCCTGGGTAACAGCTGGCATGTAGCTTCAGAGCTGCGGGAGAGACGCTGAGGATAACTTTGCAGTGGTTCACTGGGCTCGGAGGCAAGCTCCCTCTTGCTCTGCCAACCGGTGTCCGCCCAGGCTTTGGTGAAGGCAGCTGTAAACCATGTGGTGTGGATGCACAGAGTATTCTTAACCTGCTGCCACAACGATGTCAGGGAGGCAGCGCAGAATTGTTGAAATACAGTCATCCCCCATCATCCGCGTGGGGGGCCGGGGGAGGGATGCCTTCAGAGACCTCAGATAGTACCGAAACCGGTATAGACTGTTTTTCATATATATATATATATACGTATATGTATATATATATATATACACATATATATGTATATGTGTATATATATATATATATATACGTATATATATATATATATGAAAACACAACCTATGATAAAGCTTAATTTATAAATTGGGCACAGTAAGAAATTAACAATAACTGATAATAAAATAGAACAATTATAACAATATACTGTGATAAAAGTCATGTGACTGTGGTCTCCCTCTTTCTCAAAATATCTTTTTATACTATACTTGCCCTTCTTGTGAAGATGCCATCTTGAGATGACAATAGCTGACAGTGACTGACAGTGAGGAGGTGAAGTGAGGGGAACATCACATTCCTTGTGAGACAGTGTTTTGCTGCTACTGCGTATTGACCCTCCGACCATGCGTCAGAAGGAGGATCACCTTCCGGGTCTCTGGATCTCTGGTGACCACGGTAACCAAAACCCTGGAAAATGAAACCACAGGTCAGGAGGGGCTACTGTAATGCAGATTTTGGAAGCTGAGAGATGTGGTTTTGACTCCCAGTTCCGACACTGACCATCTGTGCAGCCGTGCATGAATCACTTAGCCTCTCTGAGCTTCAGTATCATCATCTGTGAACTGGCCTTGATAAACGTACCTCCCAGGGCTGCTGTGAGGATTAGCAGTAGTGCATGTAAGGTGCCTGGCATAGTCATTGCTCACATGATGTGGTGGTATTAGTATAGCAGAGAGGGAGGCTGATTTCAGAGCCTGCATCATCAACTGCATTTGCATTTCTTCATTCCCAAAGATGCAAGAACATCGCCTCTTGTCCCCCTCCCTCATGCAGGGAGCTCATCCAGTGAATGCCCAGTCTCCTTCCCAGTGGCAGCCTCCTTCCCAGAACGTGATGAGTTCTTTCTGCCTCTGGGTGGGACCCGTTCTGGATGCCTCTGACTCGGGTTTTGCTGGGAATGAAAGTAAGATGGCCGTGGGACATAAACAACAGATTGGTGTGGGGCGGCGAAGCTGTCAGCAGGAATGTGAATATGGGATCTTGGTTGAATAGCTGTGGCAAATATTCTTGGAACATTCTTCCTCTGTTCTTGGGGTGAGGAGGAGGAGCTCTCACCCCAGATTGTGGGGGTGGAAAAAATCTGTTCATTAGGGAGACGCTGTAGGCAGACGGACCAGCCCTCCCAGTCCACCTAGTGCTCCCAGCCTCAGTGCTGGGACGCTGGTCCCGTTCTTCCCAGCACGTGGACCCAGGTTCTAGGGCACTGGAGGGAGCTGCCAGTTGTCAACAGAAAGCGTTAGATCTTCTACGCTTCTGTTCCAGTTAAAGGCATGTTTCTCATTATATTCTCCATAAACAGGGGACAATCCTCCTGTCACAATTTATTGAGCACCTATTCCAGACATCAGGCTGAGAAACTCCATGTGTAACCAGTCTTCTCCATGGTAAGCTGTACTTTCCTCCTTTTGCCTGATATCTTGCATAATCGTGCACCGAGAAAACAGACCCTATCAGGCAAATGCATCTCACTCACCACGGAGGTGAGGGTCCAACCAGAAAATAGAAGTTCTCCAATATTCAAAACAGAGAGAATCTAATGCCAGATAATGGCTGTGGAGAAGATGGAAGATGGCAGAAGCCAAAAAGGAGGGGATGAGGCAGCCCACAGGTCAGCCTCAGTAGGAAGCTGCTGACCTCCTTGGCCAACAGGAGGAAGCAGTGTTCCCAGGGCCAAGGTGCTGGCATCAGTCTCTGAAACTAGACCATGGTAGATGTGCCTGCAGAAGGCAGGTGCCAGGGAGAAGAAGTGGCTGCTGTAGAGATTCATTCACCCACAGAAGGAGGGAGGAGGAATACCCCTGGGTCTCCGTTCCTCACCCCGTGTAATCTTCTATCAGCACACCCCGGCCCTGTTGACCACACCCTGGGGGAAGCCAGCTGATATGGGAGCTGGGAAATGCAGGCTGCAGCACAGGCCATGCAGAGTCAAGCAGGGGAAGGGGACATTGTCAAGGGCAAGCACACCAGGGATAGGAGCATTCATATTATATTATTTTGTCCCCACATAAACAGTCACACTCCCAGGTAGAAATTATTGTTAACCCATTTTCCTGATGGGGAAGTTGAGTTTAGAAGGGCTCAAAAAAATTTCCCATGGGCCCTTAAAGCTGATATATTTTGGCATCCAACCTGATCTAAGTTCTGCCTGAGATTTAAACTCTCACATCTGATTTTCATTCCTCATGGGACAGCAGGGTAAGCATAATCAAAGTTAGCTAGATCTTTCTTTAGACTAAATCAAAAGCTTTTGGTTTAATTTTTTGAAAACACGATTAATGGGAAACATGTTTGTAACAAAGAGCAAACAACTAAATAAAACAAGGCTGTGGCCTGCTGGAGCTTGACAGCCGGTCAACCTTGGAGAGTAAGCGTGGGGCCTCCAGGGAGGGTCAGCTATGTGTCCGGTCAAGGCTGCTGGAGATCTTGCCGAGTCGTATGAGCATTTATTTCTTCAGGCATCCCTACCTGATAATATTGATCCAGAACTCCCACTGCTGGGAGTGACCCATGAAGGAACCTGCAGGGAAGGCTATACCGTGCTGCCATGAGCCCCTTTCTCCAGAAGCTGTCTCTGATGCCCAACTTGGATTATTTGATGCCCCTTTTCACTATCTCCTCAGTATCCTATGCCAGCCTCCATCACAAGACTTGATGTCCTGCTTTGCAATGGTATGCTTTCTCATTTATCTGCCCTAGCCGATTGTGAGCTCTACCAGGTCAAGGCCCTGAATGCACCCTGTGTTTAGCACAGCACTGAACACGTAACAGATATGCAATTGAATTTTGAGGAGCGAATGAGTGAAAGGACATATAGGAAACCAGGAAATTTTTAACAGCACGGTTCAGTGGGAAGAATATGCACTCAGATGTCCACTGGACCTAGAATTACAGCCTAGGTGTGTTAGTCACAAAATGTGCAGTCTTGGATAATCACTTGGGAGCTGAACTTCAGTTTTCTCTGCTATAAAATGGGATTAATATTGTCCTCCCTAAAGGATTGTTGTGGCTATTCAAAGAAATAGCATTGCTCAATTATTATAATTTCCTTTTTCCCTTAACATTCTAGAAGGAAACTACTCTGTTCTCCTCTAAAATATTTTGGATCCCCAACAGAATTAAATATTGGGATAGATGAGCCATAGCTTTGAAGCAATTCACACAGGAAATAGAAATCACTCTCAATAATTCAAGAAAAAAAGTGATTTAGTGCAGAGAACTGGGGAAGTGCAAAATTGCCAAAAGGCTGAAAGAGTGGATGTTAAGGACCACCACTGGACTGCTGAGTTGAAGGGCATTCAGTTCACCATAGCTGCCATACCCATGTCAGGAAGTTACTGTTGCCATAGCTGCCTCAATACCTCCAGTCTCTATAATCCTGTGTGTTAGTTTTCTATTGCTGCATGACCATTTTGCCACAAACCTAGTGGCTGAAAACATGTATTTATTATCTCACAGTTTCTGTAGGTCAGGAACACAAGCACAGCTTACATGGATCTTCT
The DNA here is from genome assembly GCF_046562875.1 of Panthera onca. Classification (NCBI taxonomy): domain Eukaryota; kingdom Metazoa; phylum Chordata; class Mammalia; order Carnivora; family Felidae; genus Panthera; species Panthera onca. Next base: position 69,464,243 of record NC_138348.1, read on the forward strand.
GAGTCAGTGTCTCATAAAGATACCATCACAGTGTCGATAGGGGCTGCAGTCTCATCTGACTTCTGACTGGGGAAGGATCTTTTTCTAAGCTCATGTGATTTTGGTGGCACTCAGTTCCTTCCAGACTCTCAGAGGAAGGGCCTCACTTTCTTACTGGTTATTAGACAGAAGCCATTCTTACCCCCTGGCTACATGGCCACTTCCTTCTTCAAAGCCAGCAGGAGAGAGAGTGTCTCCTAGCAAGATGGATGCTGTAATCTCATGCAACATAATCATGTAGATATAATCCCATCCCTTTGCCATATTCTGTTAGTTGGAAGGTCCCCCCACACACATCCCACATGACCAGGGGTCATGGGGCCACCTGGAAGTCTGTCCACAACACCTTATTTACCAGCAGCCTTAGCAGCAGGAGAATGGCTGCCCTCATTTCTACCTTCCATGTTGTTTACAAATGCATCTAAATGCAAAACAGAATTTACATCTACAACCCTAGTTTCAAAGGATTCTGGAAAAATGTCATATCTAGTTTTCCAACCTCTCTAATCAGATGAAAGGTAGAATTGTAGTTGAGAGACTCAATTCAAAATATCAATACCAGTGGCATTTACTTAGCATGTGATATTGAGTATTTGCTCTTATGGACAATATTATTAATATGTTAATGCAACATGTATTGGATACTTATTGTGTGAGTTATTGTTGCAGAATGGCAAGAACATGGGCTTGTAGTAAGATTGCCTGGACTTGAATTCTGGTTCTGTCCTAAAATCCTCATCTGTAATAAGGAACTGATAATCATATAATCATATAATCAGAGTGCCAGCATTCAGTAAAGGTTTGGTATCATCATTCTTATGGGCCAAGCAATTTCCTGAATGTTTTCCATACATTACGTCATTTGATCTTCATGATAGTGTTATGAAATAGCTATTGTTATTCCCATTCTACAGATGAGGAAATAGTCTTAGGTAGGTTATACACTTAACTCTAACAAAGGTTAGCAAAGCCAATTATTGGCAGAGTTGACAGCTCTTAGTCCTTAGGCTAAACTGCCTCCTCTTTATCCTTTGAAGATAGGTTTAATTTTTTTAATGGTCATATTCAAAATAACAGGAATAATAATAATCCCTTTAAATTGTGTAGGACTTTACAGTTTACAAAATGCTGTCTCACTTGAGCTTTCCAATAGAATGCTGTAATGTGTATTTGCTGTTTTGTTTGAAAATATCCAATTCTGCAAAAGAGAAAAAGAAAAAAATTAGATAAATAAAACACATACAGCATGTAGAAACTATGGCATGTGTATATTTAACATAGATAGAAAGGGCCAAGAGATGCCTCATATTTATGAGGTACAAAATATTCATGAAACATCTGTGCACTAAATATCAGTGATACAAAAGTGTGCGTGAGACCTGAGGCACAAAACGTCCTCGGTACACAAAACATACACAGGCAAACAATATTCATGAGGCCTTGATTCAGCAACACATTAATGACACCCATTCTGGCTCCATGTGTCTTCTGCCAGCTCATGGCCACAACTCATAGCTGTTCAATCGGCAAGTTGGCAAGCTACAGCTAGTGGTTGGTGTTCTTGTCTCTTCATCTCTGCAAGAGCAAGTGTGTGTTCTCAGCTGGGGCACCTTCCAGCTGTAGGCCCTTAGCCCAAATCTCAACTCTGGTCCTGTAGCCAGCCAGCCACGGGGAAGGGCGATGTGGCAGAGAGAGAGAGAGATGGAACAGATGAACACAGCCTACCCAGGATCTGAACAGTGTGGTCCTTCCACCCTGTTCATACCCTTTCTCAGAGTGATAGTATCTTCCCCCTCGCTTCTATGTGTTTTAAATTGATTTTATAATGCATGTGGTTTGAGAGTCTTAATTTGGTTAGTGAGTGACTTTGTTCCATGGCCTTTGGTGGAAAGTACCAGCTTGCCTGGTAGTGACCATGGAGGCTACCATGGCATCAGGGTAATTTCCCAACATGATAAATGATGGAGGTAAGTAAGAATCATGATCCTCTACAGATAAGGAAATTAAGAAATTTGGAAGGTATGTGACTTAACCAAGGTCACACAGCTATTAAGTGGATAAACCGGAATTCACACACAGATTTCTTCAGCTCTAAGCCTAGCTTTTTAAATTCTAAACAAGATCCTTATGGCAATATCTATCTATATCTATGTCTACGTCTCTGTCTACATCTACGTCTATGTCTATATATAGATACAGGGGGCGTACTGTAATAAAACGAGTTGGATTTTTCTTGTGGGCTTCTAAAGAAAATTTGCAAAATAGACTTCCAAGGCTGTTCTGAGCAGTGGTGTCTGAGCAGAACAAGACAGTATTCTGGTACAGGACTTATTTTGATGGAACCACACTCACTCAGCTTGCCCAGCCTGGGAATGTCCTTAAAAGGAACATCTTGTTTCAGATTCAGTTTCCCCTCCTCTCATGGATTCTGTAGACACAGTGTCCTTATGGGCAAGGCCTCCAGCCAACAGACACGTGGAGGCTCTGGTGCTATGAGGAATTAAGTCCAGTAAAGGGGGAGGCTTGGGCCAGAAAAGGTTCTGTCGTCTTCATGTCCTTCCCAAAGCCAGACAATATCACCCTTGATGATTTGGTCTGTGTGTTTGCTCTGGCTCTTTTAACTGTTGACTTTGGGATCAACTCTAGGTTGGCTTGGGTATGAAACTTGGTTTCCCCAAATTAATAGTTAACTTGAATAAGCACTTTTTGGTTTTCCTTCCATTCCCTTCCTTGCTACCTTTGAAACCGTATGCAAATAAACACTGCTGGCCAAAAGGATTTTTGAGCTGTGACCAAGGCCTTTTAAGAGAGGGAAGTCTCTCTAGTAAGGACAGACCAACATGTGTGAATTTTCAAGCTCTTGTGGGAAACATCAGTCTTTTCAGAGGAGGAAATAGTAGGGTTTAGTGGAACCTTGTAAATAATTTTCAGAAATCATCAGGCACCCAAAATGTGTATGTTTTTGGCAAATTTGCATTGGCTTTGCTCTTGTTTCCATCTTATCCTGGCCATTTTACCTTCTTCAATAGCCCACCAAACCACTAGGTTAGAAAAGCATCACCATAATTACAAGTCACAGTCACATTTATGGAAAACAATAGCTATTAACATGAAAAAAGAACATAATACAATTCTATACATGTTTTCTATTGTGTTTTTGTGCATGTGTGTTTACATGCATATAGGCACACATAAACACAATATAGAAAAAATCTGGAAGGAGAAACAACAAAATGCTTGAATGTGCTTAGGAAGGAATTATAAGTAATTTATATTAGTTTTTGTATAACTCTCTACTGCTTAAATTCTTATAGTCACCTTTCAGTGCTTTCACCATTTTTTAAAAAGCTTCACTATTTCCTTTTGAATGGAAATACTTGACAAAGTCTTTCCTGTTATCAAGGAGGTTGTTAAAAGGCTAAATAATCTCAGCCAAGCTTCATAATATCCCTGGGAAGTCAGAATCATCGTTATATCCACTTTACAGCAGCTCAGACAGACTGTTGCTTACAAGGTTACACAGTTACTAAATAGCAACAATGAGAGGTAAAGAGATATTTCTCATGTTAAAGCCCACTTATTTTCCACTGTGCCATACCTGTTCTAAGTACTTTCAGCACTGAGCCCCTGGTTTCAATCAAAAACTGCTCTGTGGCATAGTGCTCTGGGGGGATGCAAAGATGAAAATCCTGCCCCCTGGGAACTCACAGTCCAGAGCAGGGGTTCTCAGCCCCAGAGGCTCATTAGACTCACCTGGGCTGGTTTTAAAATTCTTGATGCCTGGGGGCACCTGGGTGGCTCAGGTCATGATCTCACAGCTGGTGAGTTCTGAGTTCAATCTCCACCTTGGGCTCAGAGCCAGCTTGGGATCCTCTGTTTCCCTCTTTCTCTGCCCCCCCTCCAAAGTAAATAAAAAAACAAAAACAAAAACTCTTGATGCCTGGGCCATACCTCAAATACTCTTTAAAACTCCTCAGATGATTCCATTGTGCAGTGAAGAGAATATCTGATCTACCCGGGAGCTGGCCCACCCATAAGTGCACACATCCCATGAAAGACCATGTACACTCAATTATGACAATTCACTGCCTTCCTTCCAGTAATTGTTTCCTGGTATTTTATGGGTCTTTGGCATATTGGTCTATTTGCATGGACATCATGTGAATTAAGACGATAGACTATAAACGGCTTTTAGTGTTTATCCTTGAAATTAGTTGGAAATAGCTTTTTCATTTTCTTACTGCATGAATGATTAGGCAGTATTGTGTAGCAAAGAGAACTCTAGACATGGGATTCTGGACAGGTTTAGCCCTGAGTCGGTAAGAAACCGTTTTGGGACAAGTCACTTGTCTGGCTCTCAGTTTCTTCCCCTATAAAATAAAAGGGTCTAATTAGATGCCACCTTATGGTCCCTCCAGCTCAAATTCCCTGTGATTGTCCATCATGTAACCCTAGATTGCTAAAAAGCAGGCAGTCCAAGAGATCATGCATTGAAAATCTACCTATCTCGGGGGTGCCTGGGTGGCTCAGTCGGTTAAGCTTCAGACTTTGTCTCAGGTCATGATCTTGAAGTTCATGGATTTGAGCCCCATGTTGGGCTCTGGGCTAACAGCTCAGAGCCTGGAGCCTGTTTCAGATTCTGCGTCTCTGCCTCTCCCCCACTCGCACTCTGTCTCTCTCCCTCTCTCAAAAATAAATAAACATTAAAAATTTAAAAATAAATAAATAAATAAAATCTGCCTATCTCAGTTACCTATTGCTACATTACAAATCACCTCAAAACTTAGTGGCTTCAACAACAGGCTTTTCTGCCCGATTCTGTGAGTTGACTGGAGGTTCTTTCTGCCGTGTTTGCCTGGGCTCACAGGTGCAGCTGCAGATACATGGAGCCCAGCTGAAGCTGGAAGGTCCAAGAGGGCCTGAGTCAGCCAGCAGTTGATGCTGGCAGCGGACCGGAGAGCCGTGGTTCTGCTCCACGTGACCTCTCCTCCTCCAAGAGGACAGCCTGGCCTTCCTCCTAATGCGGCAGCCTTAGAATTCTAAGAAGGTAAGAGTGGGATCTGCAACGCCTCCTAAGGTCTAGACTGTAACTCCCACAGTCCTTCAGCCATAACCAATTAGTCAATGCAAGTCACAGGATGATCCCAGATTCACAACAACAACATCAAAGACAGGACGGTGGAGCAATAGATTCCACCGCTTCTTGATGAGAGAGGCAGCAAAGAGGTTGCAAAGGGGTGTGGACACAGGGAGGTATGCTTCATGGTGGCCATTATTATAACGATCTTCTGTGTAATTTTTGCCTGGAGATGCCATATGACGTAGTGGTTAAGTGCACAGTCGTTGGACTCAGTCTGGTTTCAAATCCCGCTGCCACCATTTACGTGTGATATGGGACAAGGAACTTAAATCATTCTGTGCCCGTTTCCTCACTGGTAATTTGAGGAGGATAATAACTGTGCTCACCTCACGGGGTGACTGTGATGAATAAATGAGATCATGTCTGCAAAGCCTCAGCAGAGTAGACGTGTCCTAAGAGTGCTCTGCTCTTACTATTGGCCCTGATTCTCTGTAGGAGTTGAGAGACCTGTTTCATCCCTCAAGTAAAGGGAGCAACGCTTACCGTCAGTGAGACTGACTGCGGCCATTTGTTGCAAAGCTGAGAGGTTAAAATTCATTTGGTATTGGTTATCATTTAGCTCATTTACATACACGGCATCTCTTTCACAAAAGGCCCATATCTGAGCACTGATTTTAAAGCAAGGAATGTGAATTATGTCCTCGATGGGAGGAGTGTGCTTCTGGCACGAATGGCTCTTATTGTTCCCTGGCAGCCCCGGGCTCCTGACTGCCTGGCTGAGTGTGGTTTCAGGTGCAGAGGCAGCCCTCTGCCCCCTGGGGACCACCTGCACACAGCATGCCACCACTTGCTGGTCTTGGCTCCCACCTGGACTCATCTAAATGAAGGCTGGAGGGGCCCGGAGGTCACTGGTGTGGTCCAACCTATTGTTAAGTGCCTGAGGGGCACAGACTTCCTCTGTCAACACTTACCCATGATTTGTTGTCTGGAATATATGACCTAAAGCTTTCTCCAAGGCAGTTCAGCCATACTCAGCAGTATGGCTCTGGGCTTTGGAGTCAGACATGAATCCAGATTCCTGTACTAGCACCTACAAGCATCATAATTTAGGACAAATGGGATAAATTCACTGTGTCTCAGTTGTTTCCTCTGTAAAATGGGGACAATACTATCTACCTCACAAGATTGCTGTAAAGATTAGAAGTAGGTGTATAAAGCACCCAGCACAGAGTCTGGACATTAGTAGGATAAAATTAAATAATTCGTTCAAAGTGCTCAAGAGCTCAGGGTATGTAATAAGTCCTCCAAAAAAAAAAAAAGTTACCTCTTTTTCAGTATCAGTGTGACTCTAAGACTAAAGTTATTCATTTATTTATTAATTTATTCAACAGATCACCGCTGATCATGCAGAGAACAACAAATGTATATCGGCATCCAAAGTGGAAGCTCCATGAAAGCAGGGACCCTGCCTTTTTGTGACTCAACTGTTTATGTTACATTAGTACAGTGCTTAAAATGCAGGAGGTATAGAGTGAGCATTTGTGGAAGGAAATATAGTCTAATCTCTACCATCACTAAATCTTCATTTAATGAGAAGGTAAAGGTAAGCAATATACACAAATAACTATAATCCCAGGTAGACCAATGCAAGTGATCAGAGAGGGACAAGGGTTGTGGAAGAAATGACACCTCTCAGGACTGAGGCAAGGCTTCAGGGAAGAGGGTCATTTAGAATCAGCTCCGAGGAAAGAGGAGGATCTCAAAGTACAGTCTGGGAAAAGAAGATTGAGAACAAAGAGGAAGACCAAGTTTAACCCGTGGCTGGAATTTTATTTTCTTTTAGTATTATTTTTTTTAATGTTTATCCATTTATTTTTGAGAGAGAGGAAGAGAGAGAGATGGGGGGAGCGGCAGAGAGAGAGGGAGAGAGAGAATCCCAAATAACCTCTGTGCTGCAGTGGTGGGGCAGAGGGGTGGTATGAACCCAATCGTGAGATCATGACCTCCTAAGCAGAGCCGAAATCACCAGTCGAGGGTTAACTGACTGAGCCACCCAGGCACCCCCTGTGGCTGAAATTTTAGAATTTGAGGTTCTATGCATCTCCCACTGTATGTCTGTATGTTTATATGTCTGTCATTCAGAAAAACCTCAGAAAGCCTCTCATTATGTGAGTATGCTGTATTTTCCTATCTCTGGATGGTATTCCCAAATTAAATTATACAATCTCTTAAAGAAGTCCTTGTATTCTGGTTGGCTGAGAGATAATAATAATAATAATAATAAGCTCATATATAAATTGAATATTCCTAAAATTCCAAAAATAAAGGGAATTGAGATTGAAATACTGTCAATGTGAAAAAAAGAGATATTCTTATAGAAACCCAGGAAATTTTTTTAATTCAAGTTCTCAGGATGTACATAAATCTTGGGCAAAAAGACTAGTTTGGTAATTTGAGTTTAATAAAAACAGGTCTATTTTCACTTAAAGTTGAGTAAAATACAAACAAACACTCTTATTCTACTTGAATATCTTCTTCCTAAACTTACCCAGATTTACTGATAGAATAAGCTAGAATTACTTCTACTAAATATATATTACCAAAAATGTGAATTTTTGCTTAACCAAACCAAATCATTGTTCTGACAAACTTTATTTCAACAGTAATTATGTTTTGTAGTTTGTCAGCTTGAAGATAATTTTGTTTAAGTAATTTATAATCTTGGACTGGCGCTAAATTGAGTTAATGAATACATATCCATTAGATACCAAGATCATTTCTAAAAATAATACTGAAGAAATATTACCAAGTATAATTTAAACTTATATACTTTAGCTTCTTATTTTTATATGCTACAGAGAGGCTATATATATTTGGGTCTGTTCATGGATGTGAACAGGATGTGTCCTGTTTTGCCACTTGGAGAAGTTGTACTATAGTGAAAGTTGCAGAAAAAGGATGTGTTAACAAATACTGAAAGTTGCAGAAGGCTGCTGAAAGGGTATTTCATTGTGGTCAGAGCTAACTACATTTGATGGGCTTATTTATGAGACTTTTATTGCCTTTGAGCTATGCCTCTTTGTAAATTGTAGGTGATTGATATGCAAACTCAGTCTTGTCTGGGAGAGATTAATTGACTTCTTTCTTCCCTATGGAAAAAACAGTTTGGATTTTTGGACTGGATTTTCCTGCAAATTGGACCTGATCCTGTTACCTTGTCCAAATTGTCAATACTCCCCAAATTTTCAATTATTCCAGATTCCTTCAATATCTGGCTACAATCTTCCAAACTAACTTTTCCAGTTTATCTCCTCTCCCCTAACGGTATTACCGAGAACTCTAACCTAACTGTCTTTATCCCTAGTGGGACTCTAGGTTATCTTGCTGCTGGCTATTCATCCCAGGATCTGCAAGCTGAAACTCAATGACTTGATATAAATCTTGAAGGAGTCACCATTGCAGCAGACCATGGGTGAGCCAGAATTTTCTCTGGATAAGCCTGGACTTACTAAGGAAGTCTGACAAAATGCTTGGGTCATTCATGCCTTTATTTATATGAGAGCTAACCTACACTGTGAACAACATCATCAAGAGCATCGACAAGCTGAAAACCTTCGAGAAACTCAATGAGTCACACTGCATAACTGGATGGTTTTCTTCCACTGGCCTGTTGGAATCTACTGGACTCATTACCCTCAGTGCTCAAGTCTTGGTTCTTTACTTTAATACAAACTTAATTAATATTTCCTTTTTTCATTTTAAACATCGTTCCTTTAAAATACCTGATTTCCAGGACTATAAAATAATTAACCTTTGTTACCATCTCTTTGCAGATGATTCAGTTGGTTTTGCAGGAATAGAGGCAACTAAAAGTCCTAGGCACATAACCTCACAGATCCAATGTGCTCTGCATCTCCACCTACCACTTGGATGCATCTCCAGAGGAAAAGTGGGCATGCTCAAACAGACTGAGATTAACTTTCTATCACCAGATAGAATAATAACTTAAAAGAGTAATCACATACCGTTAAAGAAAAGCTATTTTGTATATATTTTTGAACCCACCTATAAATGTATAGGTTGCTACCTTTCAGATGAATGTGCAGACAAAATACCACACAAACCCAAATCTTCCAGGGATCAAGGCCAGGAGATGTAAGGGATGCAGTAATTAGTGGGCAGAGTGAAAACAGAATTGTCTAGGCTTGAGGCTCCAGTAGCCAACCTCCAGCACACCCCTATGCACTAGGAAAAGAAAGTTACTGCTGGAACCACCTGCCTCCTGCCACTGCCGTGGCCACTGTGTGCCTGGGTTGGCAGAGTCCTGCTGGCTACAGCTAGTGTGGGACCTGGCCCTGGTGATGAGTGGCCGGCCCTGGTGATGAGTGGCCAGCCCTGGCCTTCACCCTTACTGACAAGTTGACCTGTCGTATCAGTTTCCTGGCTGGAAAACAGAAAAGTGAAACAGGGTTGTACTGGTGTAATGTTTTTCATGGAATATGGGAATAAAGCAAGAATTTGGGTAAGGTCTAGTCACTCATGACTTATTTGGTATATAAGAGACCAAATGGCCTCACAGAGAAGCATTCTGGTTTCTTCCTATATCTTTAAACCCATCCATTTCCTTCTTCTGTGAAATAATTTGGATCCTTTCCTAGAAGCTCAGAGGGCCGTTTGCAGTGTAATTCCCACCCTCCACCCCCATTCTCTTTTGTCTGAGAGAACTGGGGCAGGTGAGGAATGGGAACACTGCTGGTTGTAAGCCAAGTTTACACACGAAATTCCTGCCAGTGAGGCTCTGACCAGGCCCTGTGCCCCTGGTCTCAGTACCAAGGATTCTTCCTGAGGCCAGCAAAACTCCAGTGGGCTGGTGTGACTGCGCTTGCCTCCCATGGGTTGTGCATATCTGATCTGAAGCCAGAGCAAGATTTGTGTCATTCAGGACTCACAGAGGCACAAGAGACACTGCTCCTCTCCTCCTGTTCCTCTCCCTTCAACAGCCCCACACCATGCTCCATTTGAAAGAAAAGATGTACCAGTTAACCAGGGTATTAAAAAGAGCTCTTAGCCAATCAGAGAAGGTAACTGAGCCTTGTACCACTCAGAGAACGTCTACAGAAAGCCTGACAAGGAGAAAGAACAAAAGAAGGGCAGAGAAGATACCCTAATGGATTCTGCTTTCTGCATGGTGGCCTGATGGAGAGAAAGAGGAGGGCCATTTTCCTCACTCAGCCTTACCCATGGACTTGGGGATACAACAAAGTTACCTCAACACACCACTTTTTAAATCAGTAAAAGTAAAGCAGTAAAATGAAATCTTCTTCTGAGAGTCTTCAGGTCACTTAGATGTAGAATTTGTACCTAAAGTCCCCACAACCCAGACAGAACTCTGATCACCTTTCCCAGGGACCTCTACTCTTACCACTGAAAGATATTTCAAAAAGCTCATTCATCAGATGCCTGGGTGGCTCAGTTGGTTAAGAGTCTGACCCTTTGTTTTGGCTCAGGTCATGATCTCAGTGTTTAGTGGAATCGAATCCCACATTGGACTGTGCCCTGACAGTGCAGAGTCTGGTTGGGATTCTGTCTCCCCCATTCTCTCTGCTCCTCATCCACTGGATCTCTCTCTCTATCAAAATAAATGAATAAACATTTTTTTAAAAAGCTCATTCAGGGGCGCCTGCGTGGCTCAGTCAGTTAAGCGTCCGACTTTGGCTCAGGTCATGATCTCATGATTCCAGAGTTCCAGCCCCATCAGGCTCTGTGCTGACAGCTCGGAGCCTGGAACCTGACTCTGATTCTGTGTCTCCATCTGTCTCTGCCCCTCCCCTGCTCATGTTCTGTCTCTATCTCTCAAAAATAAATAAACATTGAAAATAAAATAATAAAAAAAAAAAAAAGCAAGGGATTTGGAGATGGCTATCTACTTCCAAAGCACAAGCTCTGGTCCCAACTGAACTGAATCGTTCTCAGGATTTCTCCTCTTCCCATATCAGACAAGATCCAGGAATGGCAATGAGCTAGCTACCCACCCAAGTGAGCTGACATCACTTCCCAGAGCCTTTGCCTAGGCCCTCACTTCAAAGCTCCCTGCTGCTGTATGTAAAATGCCACATTGATATCCACCACCAATGATCTTCTTTTAAACATCTTGACTCTTTCCATTGATAAGACTAAAAAAGGGTCCCCTCTCCTGCCTATCTCAAGTTGATTCTGGTACAAATTTTTCCCCCAGGGATTAATGAGGGTGATTTTATTCTTGTAAGGAGGTCACCTACTACAAATATTGGTATGGATTTGCTCCTTTTATTTTTAATGAATTCACTAATTAATTTAAACTTTTAAGCATATTTACATTTCTAAATTATACACATTTTAATATTTAATGCTGACAACAGTCCTAGAAATTAGATATTACCATTATGTCTTTTTTAGAATTTTTTAAAATTTTATTTAAATCTACATTAGTTAACATATAGTATAATAATTATCTCAGGAATAGAATTTAGTGATTAATCACTTACATATAACACCCAGTGCTCATCCCAACAAGTGTCTCCTTAATGCCTCTCACCCATTTAGCCCCTCCCCCCACCCACAGCCCCTCCAGCAACCCTCAGTTTGTTCTCTATATTTAAGAGTCTCTTATGGTTTACCTCCCTCTCTCTTTTTATATTATTTTTCCTTCCCTTCCCCTATGTTCATCTGTTTTGTTTCTTTTTTTTTTTTTTTTTTTTTTAATTTTTTTTCAACGTTTTTTATTTATTTTTGGGACAGAGAGAGACAGAGCATGAACAGGGGAGGGGCAGAGAGAGAGGGAGACAGAATCGGAAACAGGCTCCAGGCTCCGAGCCATCAGCCCAGAGCCTGACGCGGGGCTCGAACTCACGGACCGCGAGATCGTGACCTGGCTGAAGTCGGACGCTTAACCGACTGCGCCACCCAGGCGCCCCTCATCTGTTTTGTTTCTTAAATTCCACATATGAGAGGGGAGCCTGGGTGGCTCAGTCGGTTAAGTGTCCGACTTCAGCTCAGGTCATGATCTTGCGGTCCATGAGTTTGAGCCCCGCGTCGGGCTCTGTGCTGACTGCTCATAGCCTGGAGCCTGTTTCGGATTCTGTGTCTCCCTCTCTCTCTGACCCTCCCCCATTCATGCTCTGTCTCTCTCTGTCTCAAAAATAAATAAACGTTAAAAAAAACGGTAAAAAAAATTAAAAAAAATTCCACACATGAGTGAAATCATGATATTTTTCTTTGTTGACTAACTTATTTCACTTAGCATAATACACTTTAGTTCCATCCATGTTGTTGCAAATGACAAGATTTCATTCTTTTTGATCACCAAGTGTGTGTGTGTGTGTGTGTGTGTGTGTGTGTATGTATATATATATATTCTGAATCCATTTTATCAGTTGATGGACATTTGGGCTCTTTCCATAATTTGGCTATTGTTAATAGTGCTGCTGTAAACATTGGGGTGCATGTGCCCCTTCGAATCAGCATATGTGTATCCTTTGGATAAATACCTTGTAGTGCAATTGCCGGGTCATAGGGTAGTTCTATTGTTAATTTTTTGAGGAACTCCATACTGTTTTCTAGGGCGGCTGCCCCAGCTTGCATTCCCACCAGAAGTGCAAAAGTATTCTTTTTTCTCATCCTCGCCAACATCTGTTGTTTCCTGAGTTGTTAATTTTAGCCTTTCTGACAGGTGTGAGGTGGTATCTCATTGTGATTTTGATTTGTATCTCCTGATGATGAGTGATGTTTAGCATCTTTTCATGTGTCTGTTTGGTTTTACTCATTTGAATCAAGATTTTACGCTTAATTCTTTAATAAGCAGATAGGGGAAATTATACATCAGGATTCCTCTTATGAAGAACACTGTATTTTGGCCTGAAAGTTGTGTAAGATGGGGTGAAAAAGCTTTTATAAATGCTTGAAGCTTGAATTTGATCTTAATCCTTGGCTCCTAGTCCAGATGTATTTCTAGGTCCGGGTAATGGATGAAATTTTCAGTAACAGAGGGAAGAATTTGAAGTTCCAACGGATAACTCAGGAAATGAGGAAAGGTACTTTGGACTGGATACTGCATGAAAGAGGAATTTGAAGAAAATGGGAATGTCTAAAAGTAGATTTTCATGTGACTGCTGTAAAATCTTCTGACGCCTCTATGAAATCTTTAGTAATATCTACAATGCTCATTTGTGCTTTTATGTGAGTGAGTTATTTTGGATGTTGACTTTCATGTCTGGTTGGGGTCATTCTTGGTGTAACACAAAGGCAGCACTTGCAGAAGACGAAATCTACAGACAGATGAGCCATGAGAGAGTAAGTCCTTGGGAAGCAAGTATTGGGGGATACATAGGGCTTTCCCAGGCTGTGAAATTAGAGCCATGAAGCAGGTTTACCCAGATCATGTGGGCCAAGGAGGCCCTAAATTGACTTCTGAGCTACAGTATGATAACTTAGCATTATAATCCAACACTGGCTCCTCATTGTCGAAAGTCCGCACTCCTTGGTGACAGAGGGGCTACCCCTCCAAATACCTTTCTGTCTTTCTTCAGACATCTTTCCATTTTCCTCCTAAAGTGGCAACAAATCTCTTCCACAGATTCCTTAGTGAAGGCTGGAATTTTCAAAACAACTAAATATTAAGGGGAGAGCAAACAGGAAAAAAGCATGAGTGTAAATCAATTGAATGATGCAATTCTTAGACCCCAGGGCTCTGCGTCTTTGTATGGATGATATACAAAGCCTATTAGAATCTGGCCTCCTCAACCCTCCATTGTCATCTCTACCAGCACTCTTCCTTGTCACCGCGCGTTGCAGTATGACACGAAGCCTAAATGACCACTCTCTCACCTCACCTCTTGGAACTGACCACTCTTCCCTCCATGTTTCATTGGAGGATAGCATTCCAAAACACTTTGTGTAAATATTTATTCGTGTGCTTTTCTATTCCAGTAGATTGTGAATTTCTAATCCAGAATCTAACAAGAGCTTAGAAAGTAGTAGAATCTTATTAAACATTTGCTGAATTGAAAGAATTCCAAAGCAGGATGTAAAAGTAGAAAGGGAGCAGACTAGGTTGGAATGCCGATTCTATCACTTATAGCTGGGTAACTTTGGACCTGTTCCTTAATCTTTCCAAGTGTCAACTGCCTCTTCCATTAGTAAACTACTTTGTAGAGAGAAGTTTAAAGTTCAAGATTTTTCTTTTCTAGCAATACAACCCTGTAACAAATGAAGTACTTCACAGGACTGAGTAAGAACAGAGATGCTCTAACTTAGGGCCTCAGAGCCCCTCCTGCTGAGTCACTTCCCCATCTTGACACAGCTCACCTTAGAAGAGCTTTTGGAGGAGAGAGGAAAATTTACTGCCTTACACCAGCACGGGAGACGTGCAACTGGTAGTATGTGAGATAATTTTAAGAGGCATAAAGACATCATTAAACAACACTGATACCTGTAATAAGAAAGTCATTACATTTTAAACTCTTCTTTAATTTTTCTGAATCTTCAGGGGGAAAGTCTCGGTTTGGGGCTAATAGGTTTTTAATTTCTCTCTTATTCCTCCTAAGACTCCAGTATTCAAAGACAGCAGACCTCAGACCTCTAGCCAAGTAGGGTCTGTGCTTTTTCCCTCCTTAGGACACTAATGCTGCTAACAAGACCCACTTAGCAGCTTTTGTTTGAATGCACTCCATCTGTATGGCATCTCTTTGTCATCCATAGAACTCGGCAAATTGTGATATTGTAAAAACAACATGGCTGCCTTACCTTTGGGGACCTCATCTGACTGGCTCATGGATTAGTAGAAGAGCTTGGCAGCAGAAAGGACATTAAACAGCCAAGAATGAATTATAGGGAAGTCAGGCTAATAATAATATTAAGGACTAGCATTTATTGCCAGGCAAAAGTACTAAGTGCTATACATGCGTTACCTGATTTAATCCTCACAAACACCTTTGGAAATAGATACTGATATTATCCACATTTTGCGGATGAGAAAACTTTGGTTTGCAGAGTGATGTAACACTTTTCAGCAGGGATAGGTGAGATCAGTCCCAGTTAGTGCAACAGCAGAGCTGGTACTCTTAACTGGCTAACCGTGGTGCTACAGGCAAAAAAAAGTGGCGGGTGGGCAGGGTGCTTGTACATGCTGCCTGCACCTGTCTGGGAACATCCAGCATAGTTGGGGACATGCTAACACAATCTATGCCAAACTCTGTTTTTGTTGACTTTGTTGACTTATTAGAAGACTGAATAAGATAAGATACACATTGAAGTAATCTGGCCACTCAACCAGTCCCAGTAACAGTATCATTTTTTTTTTTTCCTGCTTTGAGCCACATCACCTCAGATTGTAGGGTGGTGTCACCTTTATCAATTTAATCTTTCTTGATTTGCAGTCACTAGGGTTAGTCAGTCCCTAACGGGAGAGACTGAGTTTGGAGTTGTTTCTACCTCTGGAATTATAACATGGCTCTTGAATTTGCAATTTTTCTTTGTTTTCCAAAACTAGCTCTTCTTCCCAAATCTCAACTCCCAGTTGCTAGAGAGCAATGTTCAAACTACTAAAAGAAAAAATCTTTAGACATCTACCCTCAAGGCCCCATATGTGATTGGCCTTCAGACCCATCACTGCCTCCACTGGGACTTTGTCCCTTTGAGGTTAGGCCCTCATGATTCTCCTTACATGGAGATAATTTACATATATATATATATATATATATATATATGCATTTTAAATGTTTATTTGTTTTTGAGAGAGAGCGAGAGAGCATGAGCAGGGATGGTCTAGAGATGGTGGGGGACAGAGTTTCTGAAGCAGGCTCTGTGTTGACAGCAGAGAGCCCAACACAGGGCTCGAACTGATGAACCACGAGGTTATGACTGCAGCCGAAGTTGGACGCTTATCCAACTAAGCCACCCAGGTGCCCCCATGGGGATAATTTTTCCCATTTATTGAGAGCCTTTATTTGTCTGGCTCTGAACTGTGCACTTTCCACACTTGACCTCATGTACTTCCTGCAGCCTGCACAGGCCCCGCGCTCTCTGACAGCCCTTTCACAGGGCCTTGCTAGACAGGCCGTTTCTTCCTTACTCCTCTGTTTTCCTCATCTCCTCACTTTCAGGAGATCACCATGCTGCTTCATGAGGGAAGTGGAGGCAGTCAGACAAGAAGAGCTCTGCTCCCCATAATCAATGTAGCTACACCTGTAAGGCTCACACCCCTTCTTTAAACTCAGAGAAAGAGGCAACCCTCCTCCTGTTTAAACTCACCCTCTCCCATCCCAAGGCCTCCATGCTCTTCATTATCTTTTCTCTTTCTTAAAAGTCTACCTGTCCTGCACCTTCTTGACAGCCCCTGTTAGAATCTTTCCCATCCTTAAACACACACAACCTCTCTTGAAGTTCTGATTCCTTCTCACTTCTTTTTCCCTTATCTTTTCTGCTGAGCTGAACTTCTCAGTTATTTCCACTTGTTCTTTTTATCTTCTTCCCTACCTTCCCTTCCTTGTGGACTTGCGTGCTCACTGCTCCATCAAAACTTACTTGGCAGAGGTCATATGCAATCTCCTAATTGCCATGTCCATTGATAAGATTTTTGAAATGGTCTCATTGTGCATCTTTGGGATACTGGGCACAGTCAATCATTCTTGCTAATTACCTCTTGACTAACCTGACTTAGGAGACTATATGCTCTTCTTTTCCTCCTTTTTATTTCTCTGATCTTGTTCTCTCAAGCCCCTTCATAGGACACTTCTCCTCCACCCTGCAGGGCACATCCCTGAATGTCCCCTCCAGCCCTGTCTCCCACCATGCCCTCCCCTCTACTATACCCTGTAATGACACTCAGTTGTATGTGGCTATCTGTACACGGCACGCAGCTTCATGCCTCCATGCCCTTGCTCATATGGTTCCCCCTCCCAGGGATGCCCTCCTCACTTACTTTGCCTGGTTAACTCTTACTTACCCTCTGAAGGTCAGTCTGGGCTTTATCTCTGCTTTGAAAACTACCCTGTCTCCTCCCCGTTTTCTCCTGGGTCCTCCTCATAGCACAATGGCACCATTTGCTTACATCCTTTGTCACCCTATGTTCTTTTGGCTTTTGCTTTTTGTTTTTGGCTTCTCAAAAGCCAAACTTTTGGACTCTCCCTGGTAAGCCCCTGGATTCATCTCAGCAAGGCCTGAAAGGGACACAGCAGCCCAGACGGTGGCACGTACAGCTCAAGGAAGAGCAGTGCTCTGGCTTCCTAATCAAAGAACTGAATTAGGAGGCTCTGAGTCCTGAGGTCACTGAGGTCCACCGAGGGGCCCCTCACGAAGAATCCAAAGTCTTAGTGCAGCTCAGGCACTCTGTTTTCTCTCTGCTGGCATTGCTTCCGTTCCTGAGCTGCTCAGTGTTGCTGGAAAAATTGCTATGATTAGCGCGACAACAAATCCCTGTTATCTAATCTCAGCTGGGTCCTCAGTGCTGCTCAGAAGACCCCACTGATCCTAGCGGATCCCTGTCACTTTCCCCACAGCACAATTTCCAACTGTTTCTGCTTTTCCTAAGTCCCTGGCCCACTCGAGCCCCTTTGCCCATGTACTGCTTTGCTTGGGAGATTTAGGTTGTTAATTACCTCCAGTTAGAAGCTGTCTCATTTCTTCCAGTCTTTCCTCTCTCCTTCGTGCCCCCCCCCACCCTGAGGGGCCCATTTGCAGTCCTGATGGGGTACTCCCCGCCCCCAGTCCTAGACATCCTACTCCCTGTCTCATTCCCTTGTTCATGCATCTCCTTCTTCAGCATCCTCAGGCCCATGGCTTCAGCTGATGAACAGATGTTCCCCATGCAAATAAATGAAAAAGCAAACAACTTTTTTTTCCAACATGCTTCCCACTCACAAAACCATCCCACCTTTCCCTTTAATGGCCACTTCCTCTTCACCTGTTGGGCTTATAGTTGTGGATTATATAAGTCATCTATGCTCATGGTAAAAGAGTTAAAAACTGCACAAAAGCAAAAGGAGAAAAAATCTACTATCCCCACCCCTTGGAAATAACTTTGTATCATCTTGGAGTGCATTTTCTAAACTTTTTTTCCATGCATATATATGTTCATAAATAGTAAAGCAGATTTAAAAGTAAAGACAAAATCATATTCCACATTGTGTTCGGTAACTTGCTTTTCTAACTTCACAGTGTAAATGGAGCATCTTTCCATGGGGTCCACCCAGATAATCCAGGGTCCTCTCCTATCTCAAGATCCTTAACTTAATCCCAACTGCAAAGTTCCATTTGCCAACTAAGGCTACATATTCACAGGCTTCAGGAATTTGTGTGTTGACATCTTTGGGAAGGGGAGACATTATTCTGTCCATCCCACATAGTCAATAGTCTGGAAAAGTAGAAGTTGGAAAAGAGGTGGGGGGTTCTGGGCATAGGAATTCCAGGCAGAGAGCTGTGTGGGACCTCAGTCTCTCCCCTTCCCCAAAGTTTTTGTGCTCATAATTATAGATCTACATTATATTAAAAAATAAGTTTACCATTATGATGGACACTTTGGTGGGGCACATCATCTCTCTTCCTTTTGGAAGATGCCTTTTCCTCCCACAGTATGATTCTGATGGGTTTTTCAAGGAAGGCATGTGTGCTTGAGCTGACCAATCACAGTACTCCACCTCTTTGGGCACAGCAGTTGGTTGAAGGATGGGCAAGTGACCTAAACAGGACCAATGTTCTTGGGCCAGGGTCCTGACCTAGAAGGTGAGGCAAAGAAATTTTCCCTCTTGTGGAGACAATGAGCTCTAGAAATGCTGGAACCATCAGGGTCATCCTTCCCACCACGTAGAAAGATCTCGTCTAAAAATGAATCCATCTCAGAAAAGAGGGGAGGGGTGGGGGAAGAGGGAGCAGGGAGGAGAGGGTCAGAGAGAAAGATTTCGGGAACAGAGGACATCATCTCAGCATTCAGAACTGCCTAAATCCAATTTCTGAACTCTTCAATTGCATTAGCTAACAAGTTCCTTTTTTCTTTCTTTGCTTGAACTGGTTTGATTCAAGTTTCTGTTACTTAAAAGTTCTTACTAATATAATATTATTCCATAATATAGATGGATTAAAATCAAATTAACCAAATTCTCTACTATTTGGCTTTTAGACTGTTTCCAATTTGTACTAGTACTATTTTAATAATACCATAGTCAACATCCTTGTACATATGTCCCTATGCATACAACTGATTATTTAGAATAATCAAGGAAACCCATCAATTTAACCTACTGTAGTCTGGCTGCAACCCACAGCTCCACTTAAAGTGCCCTCTCTTAAGTCCCCAAGCATCTGAGTGACTATTCCCATAACCCTTTTCTCCATCCTCATGCTCTTCAGCTTTTTCCCACTCCTTCCACTTACAGAATGTCCTTTGACTTGAATGAGTCTTTCTCCTAGCTTCCCTTGCTACTTCCAGGATTGAACTTGGTGCCGGGTTTGAAGTATTGGTAGGACTACTTAGGGAGTACTGTGTTGAGGTAGCTTTTTGAAATCACAAACAGGCTCAGAGGGAGAATGTTTACAAATGCACTGAGGCATGCAGTGGGGAGGAAAGACTCAGGTAGGGAGTGGTGAGAATTGTTGAACATTTGTCATTGTTGTAACAATGAGGTTATTAACCTGGAAGAGATAGACCAGGGGATCCCCTTGGGGTTCCAAAAATGACTGAGGGGTTTCATAAATCCTTCACAGTTGCATGCAAATATTTTTGTAATTGTTTGTTTTTCTAGAAAAAGAAAACATAGCTTTTATCAATTTTTTAAAGGGATCTTGAACCCAAAAAAGATTTAAAGCCACTTCTGTGGACAGCCTCCTAACCTGTGTTTTCCTCAAATGGCCTTATGGAGCCCCAGGTTAGAGAAGGAGAAAGTCAAGTAAGCCAGTAATTACCAACCAACCTGACACATACAATGACATCATGAAGATGTAGGAAGTCCCTGAGAGAGTCTTCAGGGAGAAACATGGGTGCCACTGAACACTGCTCTGTGGTCCAGTCCCAGAGAAGGCTTAACTGAGGGGGGAGAGCAGGCAGGCAAGGTGACAGGAGGTACAACCCCTCTCCATAACGTGCGTTTCGTTATTTAACTTGTTCTCCAACATTTTCTGTGCTGCTTTGCCTCAGGTTCTCCCCAAACTACTCTTACTCGCTGGTACCCAGGAAGCCAGCACAGTGCATGACCAGGGGCTGCCCTCCAGCTGTGCCCCAAAGCATAGACGTTTACGACACCTGGAAATTTGCACATCCAGGAACAGGGCTCAGGCTAGCTACCATATTTAACTTTCAATATGGTTTCCTCTCTGCCTTTTATGTTCATTGTAGGCCTCCTAAATCATGGTGGCTCTGTGAAGATCTCCTTATCTTAGTGACTATCTATGTTTTGAATTCCTTGCTTCCCTTACCCCAAGTTGAATGGGAAATGTTTCCTGTCAACATTTCTCTGTCCTCTCTGATGACTATAGCTTGAGCCATTTTGTTATCTTCATGAATTCCATTAAAAAAGGATGAAGATCCCTTGTTCCAAGATCACTTGTGAAGATATTAAATAAACCAAGAGTGACCTTCAGGCTTCATCACATCCTGTGGAGACCTCCCAGAATCTGGGCTAATAACTTTGTATTTTTATTTATTTCATGGTCATAACCCATACTGTGCCTTGACAAACCACACTGGATTTTTTCCAAGAATATGATTTCTTGAGACCAATTCAATGTCCCATGAAAATTAATCTGCCTCCTATTCCCCAGGAATGTCTCTAACCCATGCTTTTCAAATATCATTCAGCTTTCCACACAGTGCCTGTGCTTTGGATATTTTCTTCCCACATGATCATATGGAGTA
Source organism: Panthera onca (assembly GCF_046562875.1). Lineage (NCBI taxonomy): Eukaryota > Metazoa > Chordata > Mammalia > Carnivora > Felidae > Panthera > Panthera onca. The sequence goes on from NC_138348.1 coordinate 69,485,242, forward strand.
TGGCTGCACACACACAAAAAGGCCCATGGATCTCACTCTGGCATTCAAAGCCCTCCGATTTGGTGACTTTTCCTTTTAGATGTTTATCCTCTACAGGGACTTGAGCTCGACTCAGATGACCTACGCTCGAATTCTGGTTCATATACTTCCTAACCGTGTGACTCTGGGGAAGCTGATTATCATCTCTGAATCTCAGTTTCCTCTGTCACAGAGGGACTGAAAGGATTAAATTACATAGAGTAACTGAGGGGATTACATGAGATAACAGAGAATGCATTTAGCAAAGTACCTGGTCCATATGACATGTTGTGGTAGAGCGAATGGACTCCCAAAATGTCCACACCCTGATCTCTAGAACCCAAGAAAGAAATAGCATGGATATAGGACACATTAAGGACCTTCAAATGGGGAGATTATTCTGGATTTTGTGGGTGGGCCGAATCTAATTACACAAACCCTTCAAAACAGAGAGCTTTCTCTGGCTGGAGGCAGAGGAGATTTCTCCAGCTGCGCAGCAGCAGGTGAAGTGTGTGCTGGGCAGTGCTGGCAGCTCGGGGTGTGCACCTGGGGGTGGGTTCCGAGGCCAGGAAGTGAGTGGTGCTGACGACTGGCTCAGGGCCTCCCACGGTGGAGCAGGTGCTGGAGGATGTGTGGGAGACTCCTGCCAAGGACCCCATTTTCACCATCCTGGTCCCAGAAGCCTCCCCAGGCTTCTCCGGGAGGGCAGAGGACACTGAGGCCCAGCTGGAACAGCTTTCCCACCAGAGGCTGGCCTACATGGCCATGAATCCGCAGCTGTGGGAAGTGCATGATGGGCTGGGGCAGAAGTGTGACGACCTGCAGCAAGCTGGTGAGGAGTCAGAGCAGGATGTTGGCCAGTGAAGCAGGTGGCACTGCCAGGGGCCGTGGCTGCCTCCTTGGGCTGCCTTGGCCCACCTGCTTGCCTGAGCACATGCCCCCTGGGCAGGGTGTGCCATAGGTTTGCCGGAACCTTCAGTCCTCAAACCACACCTGACCTGGCGCACCTCAGACATGGGCCCCTGGGTCCCCAAAACAGGTTCCAGGCTCTCTGTTCCAGGCCTATGCATGCCCTGGTACCCGGAGACCACAGGGGACAGAGCCTGCATGGGGTGTGACAGATGCATGTGCCTCAGCTGGGCACAGGGCCTTCCCTGACAGTCAGGTTTGGGACAGTGTGGATGCAGCTTGCTCCGGAGCCAGGGAGACCAGGTTGGATCCATGTGGGGTCCCTAGCACCTGAGGGCCAGTCCATCCATCCTTCCCTCCCTTCCTCACCCTGCTTCACCACATTATTCTGATAGACTGCGCTGGCAAAACTCACCACTGCTGTCTCTGCTCATCTGTGTGTGAACTATGGGCTCCCAGAAGTTCCAGAAGAGGATGGGGGTTCTGTCCCTTCTACCACAGTGGCTGTTGCTGTATGGAGAGCAGTTGCCCAGCAGGGCCCAGACGAGATGGGGCCCCTGGTGGGTGCCACCTTTCAGCACCCCCAGCACCCTGATCTAAGGTATGGGTACTCTTCCAGTAGGCACTTCCTGGTTCATGGTTGGAATGCATGACCAACCTGTTAGCTGTGGGATCTGATCACATGGGGGCACCTCACATGGGCCCCTATGAGATGATGAGCTGGTCAGTCACCCACCTGAGCCCTCACTGGGCTGCCTCGGTCCTGGCAAGCTTCGACTGTGGGTAGTTTGTAGGGGCATGGAATAGGAGAGGACCTTCGAAAGGGTTTTTCACCCTGAAAGGTAAACCATGGGAAGACCAGAGAAGCAACGGCTTGCAAGAGTTGGTTCAGAGGCCAGCCTGCCCATGGGTGTCCCTACTGAGTCCCTCAAGTGAAATCTCTTCTTGCAACTGGCCACCTGACAGTGACTCTGTGAGCTGTGGTCCCTGGAAGCTCAGGGAAGGCTCGGGACCTGCCACGGCAGGGCCTTGACACAGGTGACTCTGAGCATCCTGGTAAGTGTTTCTTTTTCCTTGAAGAAGGGGAGCCAGCCTAAGCCTCAGAGACCCCCAAAACTGGAAACCAGACATTGGGTCATGGGAGCATGGGTGTGCAGACAGTGTGAACTTGGCTCCAGTTATAGCAATTGATGCCAAGGCAAGCCTGTCCGGAGTCCCCCTTGCCCTCAGTGCACCCTTCCCCAGATGGTAACAGTTTGCCCTTGGTGCAAGGTGCTTCACACCTCCCTGCTTGGCCCTGGCTTCCAGGGGCTGCATGCCTCTGGAGTGCTGTCTACCTTCCAGAGGCCCCCTGGTGTCAGGGAGAGACACTTCCACTGACTTCCCTCCTCTGCCGTGGTGGATCCACACCTTGGCTCTGCCTCCAGAGATCTGTCTGAAGGAGTCTCTCAAGCATGTCATAGTTTCTTTGCTCCTGGAGGAAGCCAGGCTCTGCAGTCAGCACATGGACCCAGGATGGAGGTGAGCAGGATGGAAGGCACACAAAGTCCCTCTCCCAGCCTCACCCTATCCTCATTCACATAGAAATGGGGCCACAGGCAGCACGGAGTGTGACTTGAGAGCCGTGTTTATTAAAGGTGCACATAAGAGACAAGAGAGAGGTAGCAGCAGCAGAAATCAGAGATATTAGAAAGAAGAGGAGGGCCCACCATTGTGGGTTGAAGAAAGGAGTGACCCACAGATGAGGCTACAGAGAGATTTCCAGAAGCTAAAGACAGCACGGAAACAGGTACCTCAGCCCTAACCACAAAGAACTGAGCCCAACACCCTGGATGAGCTTGGAAGTGAATTCTTGCCCAGAGCCTCCAGAAGGGAGCATGGATTTGTTTTTAGCTGGGTGTGACCGGTGTGGGACTTACGCCTCACAGAAACCGAGTGATAATAAATTTGTGTTTTAGTCACTATGTGTGTGGTAATTTATGGCAGCAGCAATAGAAAACTAACACATTGCTCAATAATATCGGCCATCACTATTTGCCAATGACACCAGCCTAAGATGATTTTCCAGCTCACCTGCATTCTTCCAGTCTCTAGAAATTTCCTTCCCTTGTGCACCCATCTTCAATCTCACCTCCTCCTCGGGGCCTTTCCTGATCCTTCCGTGAGAATCAATCCCCTGTGAGCTTCCAGAGAACAACAGTAAATGTTCCACTCCTTCCACAGTCTGTTTTCTTTCAGAGCTGCTCACCTACTCATCTGGTGAGTCCTGGAGGAAATGCTGCCACATTCATCTATATTTTGCCCTGCACGTTGGTCACAGACTTCTCTCTGAGGTACATGTGAGAGGAAAGGGAAACTAGCACTCCCTGAGAGTTTTTTCTGTGTTAGGCTCTGGGCATATAAATTATTTTATTTCATTCTTATAAGAACCCTATTGGATAGATATCTTTTTTTTAACTTGAATTTTTTAACTATTTATTTGAAAGAGAGAAGACAGCATGATCAGGGGAGGGGCAGAGAGAGAGGGAGAGAGAGAATCCTAAGCAGGCTCTGTGCTGTCAGCACAAAGCCCGATGTGGGGCTCAATCTCATGAACCATGAGATCATGAACTGAGCTTGAAAGCATCCAAGAGTTGGACGCTTAACCGACTGAGCCACCCAGACACCCCTAGATACCTTTTTAAAAATAGATGCCTCAAAGACAAATATCATATGACTTCACTCATATGAGGAATTCAAGATACAAAGCCCATGAACATAAGGGAAAGGAAGCAAAAATAATATAAAAACAGGAAGGAGACAAAACATAAGAGACTCTTAAATATGGAAAACAAACAGAAGGTTACTGGAGGGACTGTGGCGGGGCGGGGGGGGGGGGGCTTGGGTGATCAGCTAAATGGGTAAGGGGCATTAAGGAATCTACTCCTGAAATCATTGTTGCACTATATGCTAACCAAATTGGATATAAATTAAAAAATAAATAAATCATTTAAAAAAAAATGTCTCAATGAGACAAACTTGCCCAAAGTCCAAGAGTAATTAAGGAGAAAAGCTACGCTTTGACTTCCAGTGAATTCAGATCTACCTGATTCTAAATTTGTTGTTCTTTCCATTGTCTTATGGTGTTTGGAATAAATACTACCTTTGCCACCAACACTAGAGCACCCTCGGACACCCCTGTGAGCATCCTGCAGCGCTTCAGAAAGCTGTTCATGCCCCCAGCAACTTTGAGGAAGGCTTTATTTCTGTAATTTTAAAGATGAGAAAATTGAAGCCCAGGGAGTTTAAATGATCTGCCCAAGTGCACCCATGCCCTGAGAGACACAGCCAGGGCTTGAGCTCTGGATTTCTGACTGCAGAAAAAGTTCAATGCCCTTTCTGCCATTCCACAGGGAGTTGCAGTCGGTGTTTACGAATTAAATGTTGTGCAGTCTCAGCCTTGTTCTCCCTTTCTCTTTTCTAAAATTACTGCAAGGCAGTATTTCTAGCGTCTCTGAGTCAGATTTCAGTGGTTTGTCTGTCTTGACTATACGAGCCACACCTCCCGATGCTGGGTTAGCTGCAGATTATGTTTGTGTCACCCTGACTTCTTCCAGACTACACACCCAGAGAGGCAATGAAGCAGATTCTGACTCCAGCTTCTGAAGCCTCCGGGCCCCACCTTCTTCTTCCCCAACATAGGCAAACCAGTGCCAATTCCCCTTTGTTTAGGGTCTGGGTCAACCTTTAATCAATGTGACTTTTTATAAGTAAGTCTTGATTTAACCTTTAGTCAATGTGACTTTTTATAAGTCAGTCTTAAATTATTTTCATTTCAAAATAACATTATCAACTGTGAAAAAAGAAATTAAACATCACATTTAATCCCACCAGCCGAAAAACTAGAGGACATTACTTTGAAATGGAAATGTTCCTAAAGGCAGCTTAGGGATTCTGTATCTAATACTGTAAAAATGAATACATTAAATGCATAATAATATCTTCCTTTGCCTATTTATAGACCTAGTATTTGAAAATCAATGTGGATTGAACATGCTTTATTTTTTTTTAACATTTGTTTATTTTTGACAGACAGAGAGACAGAGCACAAGTGGGGGAGGGGCAGAGAGAGGGGGAGACACAGAATATGAAATAGGCTCTGAGCTGTCAGCAAAGAGCCCGATGCGGGGCTTGAACCACAAATCGCAAGATCATGACCTGAGCTGAAGTCGGTTGCTTAACTGACTGAGCCACCCAGGCGCCCTGAATACACTTTCTTTTAAAAAAGAAAAAAATCTTTATTGAATTCTATAATTTTTTTTCTTAAAGTCTCTAGGCTTACTTTTTAAATTTCATCATTGTTTCATTAATCTTACTAGTTGATGAAATAAGATCTGCATTCCTCCTTGAATGTCTATCACCTTTCTGATTCTGACCTCTAGACTTACTTTAGTTTTTCCTTAACTTGTTAATGCAAATACTCGCTCCCTTACTGCTGAAACATTCATCTAGCTCTGTGGGTTCTGCAAAGTTCCCATTTGCTAAGTGCTCCCCAGCCTGCTTTCCATCAAGAGTTACAATAGCGTTTTCATTACCTCCTAATTCTCTATACTATTGGGCTCTGGATACCTTATGAACAGAAGCAAATAATAATCTGTGTGATGGTATTTTCTGTTAGTTTCACTATTTCTTCATCTGCAAAGTTTGACTTACTGCAGCATTTTCTGTTTCTGTAATTATACATAGCAAACATTTTCTCAAAGCCCTCAGCCTCGTGCTACTGACTCTCATTGTTTGGGAGTCCCCGTCTTTATTTCAGGATGCCTCAATTTAGGTTACTAGGTTTTTCTCATGTTTCTCCTTTTTATAAAGTGTGGGCATTGCTTTTCCTATCCTAACTTCACAGATGTGGTCCTGTTTTAATTACTTAAGAAGTGAAACATTTAATGATATTTTATTTGTAGAGGGTGTGCCTGACCAGTCACAGTACAATCTATTGAATTGATATTTATTGATGATCTGGGTTGAGATTGTTAAATCATTTATAAAGTATTCCATGAATATATACTTACATATGTTAACTTGCTCATCACAACAAATTTGTGATAACTGTCTTCGTTTTACAAACAAGAACATGGAGGCACAAAAATATTAGTATTTTACCTGAGGTTATACAGCTAGTAAGGGACACAGCCACAATCTGTACCCAGGCAGTCTGGATGTTAGGTCAAGTGTTGGTTCATGGGACATGTCAGTGGCTTTTTAGGAATACACATGAATTTTCAAGTAAGTATTATTTCAAGAATTAGAGAATATATTTATATTTTTCAAAAAACAATTAGTAAATATTGACTCTCTGCCTCCACTATGGTATCTAACACTGAGGGAATTTAAATATAGCTGAGGAGTCCGAAGGTACAGATGTGACACAACTAAATAACAATAGAATTAACATTTGAGGAAAAGATTATATGGAACAGCTTGTCTATGATAATGGGGAAATAATTGTGGGATCTATTTTGTCACAGTATAATGGACTAGCACTGCATGAGTAAATTAAAGGAGATAAGAGGAAAACCTTGATACCATAAGTTGATTCAATTAACTCAAACAACACTTATTAGGCACCTACTACGTATCAGGCACTTTTTTTCGTACTGACTGTTAAAGTATGGAATGCATTATTGAGGGAAATTATAAAATCACTTTCTCTTGGAGACCTTAAAGTAGGACAATCTATAATTAGTTATGCCCAGAGGCAGGGAGATGAGCTGGGTGATGATAATTGTACCTAATAATACCAGGCTGACCTGAAAGAGGGACACTTCATGGCCCTCTTTATTGCTGTCCCATTGAGGTTTACAGGGAGGAGAGTCAACGGATATCTCAAGACCTCACAGAAGTTCAAGGCTAGTGCTGTGTATTTTCATCATCTAACCCAATCCTTCATCCCTCATTTTCCCCTATGCCCTTTCTAGAGCCTTCCAGAGCTACACCTATGACTCACAAAATCCCCTATGTCCTCATTGCTCTGACCACTCCCTCTTCTGCTGGCCTCGTGGAAACCTGGCTTTTCCCCTGAGACCACTCTTCTCCCACAGCCCCTCAACACCCTGTGCTCTCTCACTCCAGGTGTATCTCAAGTATAGGAAATGGAAGGAGTATCCTCTTTTCACCTACTGTAGCTTAAACCATTTCTCTTAGCTTCCTCTCTCAAAAACCACAACTTCTTTGAAGCCCCTGCCTTCGGATTACACACATTCCTGGTAGTTGTCAGATACCTGCCCTTCCATTCAATGGGCACTTATGCTTCTTTTATCATCGAAGGCTTTGCTTTGGGTCTCATTCTCCTACCCTTCCTGTCGTCTTCCAATGCCTTCAACATACACATGAATGGACTACCCAAATCCCTGGCCTCTCTGCTCCTTGTCTTTCTCACCTTCCCCAATCACAAACATCCACTCCCATGGTCCTGCCCTAAACCTTGCTGTGGTTGGCAGTTCCACCCTGATCTCAAACATCCCACTCCCTGATGGCACCTTATCAAAACCTCCAGGCTACCTACCCTGTCCCTTTTCCCTTTTCTACTGTCACCCCCATCCTCATCCTTCTCGCCCAGTTTAAACAACCCCTCCCTTGCAGTCACCCTCAATGCCTTTGTGGAACCAATTTTTTCATTCTCTCTCTCCCTCTCTCTCTCTCTCTCTCCACTGTATTCATTTAGAAAAGCTTCAGCAGTCCTTGATCCAAGTTATCTGCCTTTTCTGTGCACACACCCAAGCAGCTGAATATTCTTGGGAAAAGGAAGCATAAAACTCAACCAGTTGGTTTCTCTTTAATTTCATGCCCACAAACCTCAAATGAGCACTGCCTGAAAAATTTACTATGCTTGTCCAGCAAATTCATTTCCCACTTGCCAAGCCGACCAGCTCACACCTTCTTCTTTCTCCTTAAACACTCCCCTGTCCATTCTTACCATTTCCTTCTTCTATTTTTAAGGTTTAAAATTTTTTTTTATCACTTCTCAGCCTTTTGGCTAAGATCAAGTGTAAAATTTTATTTTGAGAGAGAGAGAGCACATGTGTGAGTTGGGGAGAGGGAGAGAAAGAGAGAGAGAGAGAGAGAGAGAGAGAGAGAGAATCTCAAGCAGGCTCAATACTCAGCACAGAGCCCAATGCGGGGCTTGATCCCACAACCCTGGGATCATGACCTGAGCCAAAATCAAGAAGTGGATGCTCAACCGACAGAGCCACCCAGGTGTCCCATTACCATTTTTCTTCTTAATTGGAGACTTGTGCTTCACTCAGAAAACACATACTAGTGGAGAGGAATGGCCTGAAATAGCCACTAAGAAAATGTATACCAATCTTCTTGCCTCCTCTCTTATTAAAATGGAAGAACGGTCCCTTTTGTATCAGTGCTTCACCCCTTTATTTGTGCTCTCCATCCCATCTCTTCGAAACTCTTCAGAGCCACACTCCTATTTTTCCCTAGATTAGCAGTTCTCAGAGTGTGATCTGCAAACCTCTGCAGGTCCCTGAGACTTCCAAACCGGTTCTTTCCAGACGTGCCCCACCCCTTCTCTCATCAGTGGTCAGTTAGGTGAAATCCTGGGAGTCATCTTGACTCTCCCTTCCCCTCATTCCCTTCAGATCTAGCACTAACTCTTGTTGTTCTCCTAATCAGCACTTGAACTCTCCTCCCCACCTCTATCGCAGCCACTATCTTCCTTTCCCAAACTGGCATGAAGGTTATCTAACACAGTTCACTGCTTCTGCTCACATCCCGCAAGTCCAACCTCCACACAGCAGCCCGTCAGCTCTTATGACCCCAAGTCAGACCACGTCATTTCCCCCCAAAGAGTCAGTTGATAGCTGTCAATTGCTAAAAGAAAAAACCCACAAGGAGCTGCAAACTTTGGCTCCTGCCTCCCTCCCCCATCTCGCACATTCCATGCAAGTGGAATGCTCCAAGCCCCTTCCACCTCCCAGCTTAGGCACTTGCTCTCTCTGTTCACCAACTCCCCTGATGATCCACATATTCTTATTCTTTGGGCCCCTGACTCAAATATCTTACTCAGAGAGACCTTCCCTGACAGACCTATCTTAAGTGGCCTCCTCAGATTACTTTCTGTTGTTTACCTGAATGTTTCCTTCATGGCATTTGTAATAACCCACAATTATTTATTTGTTTCCTTATTTATCATCTGCCTCCCAGGTAGGCTACAAACTCCATGAGGGCAGGGATCTTATTTTGCTTAGTTGTCCCTGGATTTCCAGCACCCAGAACAATGGCCAGAAAGCAGGTACTTGATCAACATCAAACATTTGCGTGCTGTTCCCTTGGCTATGTCCTTTGAATGCATTACCTCATTTAATCATGTTAACAATCTTGTGAAACATGATTACTATTATCTTCATCTGATCAATGAGGAAACGGTGGTTGAGAAGAGTTACTTGCTCAGCCACAGAGCTCACATGGAGCCTCTTTGTCAGCTTAGTCTGCCATAACCGAATATCATAGACTGGGTGGCTTAAATAATGAAATTAATTTTCTCACAGTTCTGGAGGCTAAAAGTTCAAGATCAAAGCTCCAACTGGTTTCTGGTGAGTGCTCTCCTCCGGGCTTGCAGACAACCACATTCTCGTTATGTCTTCAAATGACTTTTCCTTCATGCTTCCACATGGAGAGAGAGTGTGAGCTCTCTAGCCTGTCTTCTTCTAAAGACACTAATCCTATTAGATGAGGGCCCCATTCTTATGACCTCATTTAACCTCAAATATTTCCGTAGAGTCTCCATCTCCAAACATAGCCACACCGGAGGTTAGGGCTTCAACATAAGAATTTTGGGGGGACACAAACTTTCAGGCCCTAACACTGACAGAACCAGGATTCAAATCCAGACCTGTCCAATTCTGAAGCTCTTACTCTTAATTCCTGAATCACAGTGCCATGTTGTATCTGGGCCCCTAGCTCTGCCCTTGTACTGAATCTTTCCACGTCAGGCTTCACACATTGCCAGGTGCTTGTGTGGCTCTCCTCCGGTGCACACTTGCCTTGCAGTTAGGAGCCAAGGATGCAAAGCCTGGCTTTTCACTACCTCTGTGACCTGGAGCCAATATCTTGACAATCCTGGACATGCCTCCATTTCCCCATCAGTGAAAAATAAACAGTAACAGAAGATACTTCTGCAAATTTCCTGCAAGTGGCGAGGAAGAAAAGAAAGCTGTCCTTATGTGAGTCCACTGAATGTTCTGGAGCAAACACCGCATGATTCCATTCTCTTGTTGTTATGAATATTTCCCTGAGTAACATTAACAGCTGCATGGATGGGGTGCAAGAAATCTGCCTCCACCCCAGCATGGTGACACAGCCTGTGGGAAGGGCACTTACATGGCTGTGACCCATATTTTCCCCTTCTTCCTCCTGTTGAATCATCAAGCTTTTGTTTGAATTAAGCATTTTTCTATTTGGCTGATTTGTTTAGAAGCTGGGAGGAATTGCCCCAAGGGGATCATTCCAGTAGGTGGCCTGATCCCACTGAGATGGGTGTCACCCTTCTGGACGTTCTCAGGAATGTAATGAATCCACTCAAGATCAATGGACATCTGACGGTGGACTAAACAACAGTAATAATCACAACAACAACAATAACAGTTATGAGAACACTTAGCACCGACTGTATACCTGGCACTCTCATGAGCACTACATGACAGCAGTCCACTTACTCTCCACAGTAACCACACCTAGAAGTGAATGATGCCTCTAGGTAGGTAGTATAGTAATCATTCCCACAGTGAGTAAACAAATGGGCTAGGAGATAAACTGAGGGACCCTGGCTCTAGAGCCTGTGCTCTGAGCCATAACAACACAAGGCCTTTCCTGACACCTGGTGTTCCTCCCTGCCTGTCTTATAGCCCTAAGTGCTGGGAGAGGGGGCCATCCCTGAGGACAGGGAAAGGACACGCCATCCGCTGTGGGAGGGGAGAGACACAGGGCGTCGCATCTAGGATTAAAAGCAGAAGCCATAAATCTGTGTGATCTGCAGTCACCACCTAGAAAGGTTATGGTTGGTGGCTCTCCCAGGGCTCCTAGATCACCCTGTTTTCCCTCTCTCAGCACTAAGCAGCCTGCATCATGACCATTAGCTCACTATTTCCTCCCGGATGCAGTGAGTTTCTTCAGGACAGGGATGGCATCTAGGTCCAACAGCGTCCTTCAGCAGCAGGAGGCGGAGGACCTAGTCCATAACCCTGGGCCCTATCTCAGGGGAACAGGCATTTGTGAATGAGTGGATGAAAAGGCCAGGAAACATAATTCATTAGTGCTAGTATAATGGTCTTTGCACATTTGTGATTTCTTTATCTTTTGTTTATTTCCTTTTAGCACAAAGGCCCTCAAACTTGAATCATTTGAGGAGTTTGCTAAGAATGCATGTTCTCAGGCCCCAAACCCCTGAGATTCTGATTCATCGGGTTTGGGTGTTGTTGTTGTTGTTGTTTTTTTTTTTTTCAAGCATTTTACTGGAATATAATGTGCAACCATAAAAGTAGTATATAAGTAAATATATAACTTGTTGAATTTTCACAATCTGAATATCCCTATGCACCCAGCAACTAGATCAAGAAACAGAACGTTATTAGAACAGTTTTGAGAGTTTCTAACAAATAACTCTGATGATTCTCATGAAGGTCCCCTGAGCACTGAGAAACTCTGTAGGAGTGATTAGCAGTAAAATGCACGAGCTCATGCCTACATCTTTGAGGACAAGGACAAGAGAACTGGGAAGGGACCCCCAGGGACACAGTGGGACGCTTGGGGTGGGGGGTATAATAGGTCGACTGAGTCACCAACTGGCCTTCAAGATATAAGAGGAGCAGAGCTCATAAACTCCTAATACCTGAAAAAGGGCCCTGAACATTCAATGGGAGAAAAGTCCATGGATGCCAGGTGCAGGCCTTTAGGTTATGAAACTGCTAAAGCAAACAAGCTTTCAAGGCAAAGGCACAGGGGCCTCATGGACCTTCATCACCGAGCCAGCTGTTTCCAAAAGGATATGTGTCCCTTCTACAACTTGTATCTGAACCAGAGTGAAAAGAGGCCTTCATAAATTAATTCTCAATCTCAATCTCTCTCCCTCTCTCTCTTCCTCTCCCTCTGACACACACACACACACACACACACACACACACACATACAAGACTTGCTTTGCTTTGGAATGTTCTTTCCCATGCTCCAATTAAGGTCTTTCAGTATGGGTCAGACTTATTTTGATTCTTGAAATGCTTCTGTCTTTTTCCTCCTACTTTTCCTTTCTTCAAGATTTTTTGATTCCCGATATTTAGATCTAATGACAAAACTAGAAGCTGTGAACCTGGCCATCCAACAAGTAAAAATATTGAGCTGTAGGAAGAGAAAGCATTATCCTGATTAGCTCTTCATTGCCCATCTGCAGATTCACAGGGGTCTGAAGTCAGCCTGAGCATTACAAAGGGGGGTCAGAAGTTTCCCTCCTGCATCCAACATCCTCCAGAGCCTCCCCTATTAACAAGTACAGATTTAAATGGAGGAATGGGGGCATCATTTTGGCATTGGACCTTAAACAGTTTCTCTGGCTTTCGATTGTTAAATCACTAACAATTTCTCCCACTTTAAGATGATTGAAGTGCTGTATATTCAACACAGGGTTGGATGTTTCTTCTGTTTACTGACAGTGGCTCCTGAATTCTTTTCCCAGAATTTGTTTTCTGTGGGAAAAGAGTTTGAGGCATTTCAAATAACTCTGGAAAGAAGCTGCCCAGGCCTTGCAAGATTCAAGATGATTAAGATGAGTAAGTTCCCTGCATAATTCCTTGTCTTCCAGCCAATCAATAGCCAAAATGACAGTCCCATCCTGTGATCCTATGAAAAGCTCGACCAGAGCCCATTCCCAGAAAAGTCACGCAGAGGGCACCCTTCACAGCCTACTATCCATTCATCCAGTCACTCATTCATTCATTCATTCATTTCTTCAACAGATTGTTACTGAGAATGTACTATGTGTCCGGCAACATGTAGGTACAGGTCGCCAATTGCAAGCTCCTTCTCTGGCTCCTCTATCTCTTGGTGGCAGCACTCAAATAAAAGAAGGGAATATAGATCACTAAAATCATCTCTTTCCCTTCCAGCTGCCTCCAGTCTTCCCAGTCCCTAGTTGATAAGCCACATAATTGAGTAAAAAGTTATTCTCTCCTAACCAGGGTCTTCTCTCAGCACTGTTAACACCTGTGCTGCTTTCCAGACGATCCTTAATAGCCTAATGAGGGCCAAGAGGCTCCTGGGCTTTGCAAATCAAGCTCATGTATTGCTGTGAGCCCACAGCCTTGCAGGGCTTGGTGGTGGTTACAGGAATGGCCTGCTTCCACCAGACCAGTGCACTGGTCAGCTTTGCAGAATCAAAACTCAAGTGTTTCGGGGTTCTGGCTGGCTTAGTCGGTTAAGCGTCCAATCGGGTCATGATCTCGCGGTTGATGGGTTTGAGCTCCGCATCGGGGCCTCTGTGCTGACAGCTTGGAGCCTGGAGCCTGCTTCAGATTGTGTGTCTCCCTCTCTCTCTGCCCCTCCCCCCAACCCCCCCTCTCTCAAAGATAAACATTAAAAAAAAATCAAGTGTTCTGCCAGGATTGTCTTTTCTCATTTTCAAACTTTTGATCTCATTCCAAATGACATATAACAGCAATTTGCATGAGCAGGATGATGATCATTCTGGAAAGCTGAAAGAGCAGCTTTGTCACATGTTTAAAAATGTGCAGTTTGTGTGTGTGTTTCTAATAAGTTGATTCAGGCTGCCTTTAACACTTTTCAAATTGACATTTTCTACCTCATAAAAACAGACCCCAAATTTAAAAGTCCCGTAATGGGATTTATCATTTTCTCAGTGCAGCTCAGGTGTACATACCTGACTTTCAAGCAAATCTGCTATGTGAAAACCCAAATCCACCCACTAAGGAGGGGGAAGGGATTCACTTTACAGACTGATGGGGATTCACTTCACAGAACGATCCTTTTCTTTACCAAAGGGATGTCCATTGGGGTTTCTAAAAGGGGTATGCTTTCCTAGTGTACTTAAACACTTGGTAAAATTTTGATTCAAAAACACTGCTTAGACGTCATACCTACCACGTAGAGAAGACTGCTCAGTTCAAGCAGATGCCCCCATGTTATTTTTAGAGCCATTACCCCATTTCAAATGGAATACAAATGACTTGTCAACATCTGGCTGGCATTCAGTGCCTTGCCTAGACGGTTCTGAAGCAAAGCTGATACTTGCTTCAAGGCTTAGGTCAATAGTTTGTCTTTTGCCCAGCCCTCTCAGACAACTCTCCCTTCTTTCCCATACTTGAAATCCCTCTGGCACATTTGTAACTGCCCAATTTGAATATTGCCCTAGAAATTGTGTTGGTTTTATTCACATTTTATGAGCCAGGTTCTCAAGAAACTTGCCTACAAAAACTGTTGCAGTGGATGAAATGGAATGAGGAGCCATTACTGTTCTCAATTAGTATCTTTTTGTTAGCAAGAATTCATCATGTGAGATCTGATTTTGGTCATGGAGCAATGTCTTATAGTGGTCTACAATTAGGCCGTCTTTGTGAACAAATTATTAGGACACTAATAGAAAATAAATGACCAGATATGGGTCTAAACCAATCACAAAAAATCTCTCGGAGCAGAGGGAGTGCTTCAGGAATGTACAATGGAAAGCAGGTCTCAGGGCGTTTTCTGGACCCGATGAGGAAGACAATCTCTCTCTTCTACTACATTTAACCATCAGAAAATAAAAACTAGTAGCTTCTGGAGATTGCCGTAAGGTGAAATCAGCACTGAATCAGCACTGATGATGTCATTTGAGCCCTGGGATCCAATAGTTCCTGAGGCAACATCTTTTTTTAGTACTTTTCAGTTAAGTGAATAGGTAAATTACCTTTATTTAGGCAAGTTTAGGCTATTTGTTATTTCTAAATGAAAGACTGCCAACTCTCCCCTTCCCAACTGGTCTTTGTATCAATTACCAAGAACTATGATTTCTCCATCCAAAATGTCTCCTATTAATTTGCTTACCCCCATCCCAGTGCTCATAATCTGGTTCAGGTTCTCATGACCTTTTACTTGGACATGGAGACTCTTAGTTTGTCCCTCAGCCTCCACTTTTTCTCCTTGTATCTTCCTATAAGCTGCCTAGTTAATCCTCAGCAAGCACAGTTATAATGAAGATACTCACTCCACTGTCCCAAAACTTTCACTGACCCTCCATTGCCTACTGAATTAAAAAAAACCCTACAGTCTTGGGGTGCCTGGGTGGCTCAGTCTGTTGGGCGTCCATCTTTGGCTCAGGTCACCATCTCACAGTTTGTGGCTTCGAGCCCCACATTGGGCTCTGTGCTGACAGCCTGGAGCCTGCTTTGGATTCTCTCTCTCTCTGCCCCTCCCCAACTCACACTCTGTCTCTCTCTCTCTCAAAAATAAATTAACATGAAAAAAATGAATAAATAAATAAACCTACAGTCTTATCCCCATGTGTGTCTCTTTGGCTACTCAGACAGAACACGTCACCTCTGATATTTCTGACCACCAAATGTTGGGGAGGGGATGGGTGGGGTTTCCGCACACCAAGCAGTTTTCCATGACACCAGATGGGTGTCCTACAATTTAATTCAATTCTGACATTATCTTCCTGGAAATAGTGTCAGATCCCACAGGTGAAGGTCTCAGTCCTACAAAACTGCCACCCTCATTTTGATGCCTACTGCCAGTAGGAGGTCCCCCAAGATTTCCTCAACCCCTTTCTCAAGTTTGATTAATTTGCTGGACAAGCTCACAGAACTCAGGGAGACATTTACTCTTACCAGTGTATTAAAGAATATAATAAGGGATATAAATGAATAGCCATACACATAGCAAGGTCTGGGAGGGTCCTTAGTGAAGTAGCTTCTGTCCTTGTGGAGTTGGGATGTATCATTCTCCAGGTATATGGATGTATTCATTAACCTGAAAGCTCTCTGAACCCCATAATTTTGGGATTTTTTGGAGACTTCATCATGCAGGCAATATCAATTATTAACTCTATTTCCAGCCCTTTTCCTTTCTCAAATGAATAGGGAGTGAAGCTAAAAAATCCCAAACTTATATTTGATTTTTTAAAAAATGTTTATTGTTTTTGAAAGAGAGAGAGGGAGAGAGAGCAGGGGAGGGGCAGAGAGGGAGGAAGACACAGAATCCAAAGAAGGCTCCAGGCTCTGAGCTGTCAGCACAGAGCCTGACACTAGGCTCAAACTCACAACCAGCAATATCATGACCTGAGCTGAAGTTGGACACTTAACCAACTGAGCCACCCAGGCACCCCTAAAAATCCCAAACTTCTAATCATGCCTTGGTCTTTCTGGCAATCAGCCCTCATCCAGGAGCCATCCTGGAGCCCACCCAGAGTCACCTCTTTAGAACAAGAGACACTCCTACTACTCAGGAAATTACAAGAGTTTTAGGACTCCTCTGTCAGGAACTGAGGTCAAAGACCAAACAGAACAAAAGATGCTCCCACTGCTCTTATTACTTAGGGAAGTACAAGCATTTTTAGGAGCTGTGTTCCAGGAACTGGAGGCAGAGGCCAATATATATATTTTCTGTTATCTCACACTTACTGAGTAAAGATCAGATTCTTCAGTCTGACATTCCAACCCCTCTATAATCCAGCTGCAATCGCTACCTTTCTAACTTTTATTTCTACTATAGTTCTATGCTATTTATACTCAAGGATTCTGCATTCTGGTTGGATATTCAAGTCCTTAGAGCAAGTTTAATGTAGAGCCAAGGCGAGCTCACTATTCCCATTTCTAAATCTTCCAACTCTGGTCAAATGACACCTTGTCCTAAGCCTTCCTAATGCCACATCTGGGAATTATGTCAATTCTCTGAACTCTTACAGCCCCTTATCTATTCAATCCTTAGGACTTTACCTCTCACTTCCTCTTATCTTTCTACATTTTATTATAGCTGCTGGGGATATGTTCTGTCTAGTCTTCTCTCTAGAACTTTTCCATACTGGATAGCTACTCTCCTTCAGATAGGGTCTATTTGGGATTCACTTTTGTGTGCATCCCATCCCCTGCCCCCATGGTAACATTCCACATAATTATGTGTATTGTATTGGTATAAATAAAGGAATGAGAAAGGCTGTTTAATAGATTCTTAGGAAACTTGCTTTTAATGAATAGAAGAAATAACTTATAAATAACCTGTCCATATATAAACAAATTCTAGCGGCACCTGGGTGGCTCAGTCGGTTGAGTGTCTGACCTTGGCTCAGGTCATGATCTCGCAGTTCGTGGGTTTGAGACCCATGTTGGGCTCTGTGCTGACAGCTCAGAACGTGGAGCCTGCTTTGGATTCTGTGTCTCCCTCACTCTCTGCCCTTCCCCCGCTTACACTCTGTCTCTCAAAAATAAACAAAAATGTTAAAAAACAACAATAAATTCTATCAGAGTTCATGAGGGTGCTTGACATTTGCTTTTCTTAAATACTAAATTTCACACTTTCCCTGTTTTTGCACTATTAATTTTCCAGTACAAAATTAAAATTTAGTTAAGTCTTTAGCAAAGCCTTAAAAATTCTAAATTATTATCTTGATGATGATCAAGCCCCACATATGAGGGTAATTGAAAAAGTGTCTTCTGGCCAACAGTTCTCTTTGAATAGTGTTAATGGACACAATAGTACGCATCTAAGTTGTGTGTTGTAGTTTACAAAATGCTTCTATGGACATTATTCCATTCCTGTTTCACAGCCTCTGAGATTAGTAGGATGAGAATCATCAGCTCTGTTTCCCCAACAAGGAAAATATAAGGTCTAATGCTATAACTAAATAAATGGTAGAACCAGGACCAAAACCCAGGATCCCTGAGCTCTAGTCTAGAACTCTTGCAATTATTCCATGTTGCTTACCTCAAACTAACTAAGGCAACTCATTCCCTTGAGAGTGGTTGATTTAAGAAAGGGCTTATGACCATTGATTCTGACCATTACCATATGAAGAGAGGCCTAGGGAGTGGCATACATTTCTCGCTCCCAAAAAGGAGGCATAGGAACAGAAGCCGCCCTTTTTTTGTTCTTCTGAATGTAATTCTATATGACATCTGCTTGTTATTTCTCCCTCCATCTTGTCACAATCCTGTAGGCAGAGAAAATGCAGAAGAGGGTAGAGCTAAGAGAAACACAGTGTTGGTCACCAGGAGCCACCTTGCACTTGAACTTCTTGCTATGTGAGATGATTGATCTCCTTATTGGTCAAGCCAGTGTGAGTCAGTTTTCTGTTACTTGTATCTGAAATCATCCCCACAGAAGCAATATGGGAGATGATATATGGATTTGAGGTAGAGAGTCCTGGGTTTGAATTACCTCCCTCACACTTCAAACTAGGAATGTCACTTAACTATCTGTAACTTGAGGGTTATTTGGTCAGATGCTGTAAGAGGTAGGAAGTGTCTGGCACATGGTAGATAATTCATAGCCATTATCGTTGAGATAAACTCTGACCATACCAATGTCATAAGTACTTATACAAAAAAAATTGTTCAAACCCTAATTTTACACAGAACAATTTTAGTGGCTCCCTCATCCTTTCTCTGCCGGTCAGGCAGACATTAGGGTAATCACAAAGGTTGATTCCTATCAAGCTTAGATCAAGAAAGCCCAACCTCTGAGTGAACTTCATTTCCTTGGAGCTTTGAGATCATTGGGCAGGGGATGAAAGCGTTGATAATAAAATCGTGATTGGAGCTAGGTTGGGGTGCTTCTACCAAGATTGGAATTTGCCTTGAAGTCAGCAATCAACTCTTCAAAGAGTAGTCTAACAAATCAAAGACTTGTCATTTATTTGTTTTTAATTTTCCTTCAGAAAGGGTTTTAAGGATTTAATAGTTCAATTTTATTGCACCGTTACAAAAAGAGAGAGAGGGAGAGACATCGCCATCTCTTGTCCTAAAAGGGAAGGTAGCTTGAGTAACCTCACATTACCAATATGCCATTTATACAACCGGGAGGTCACTGTAGTTTAGGACTGGGCTGGGCCTTCCTGGGTCTTCCCACATTCGAACCGAGTGCCTTTTTCATTTCAACACTAAAACAAAAACTATCATGTCACCTTGGAATGACTGGTGGCACACTGCCAGGAAGAACTAATTTTTATTGGCAGCATAATCCCCAAACTTCTCTGTCACCTGTGATCCCTCTATTTGATGGAGGACACCCACTGCTTACCTGGGCAGTAAGCTCTTGCTCTGGCGTAATCAGCTGTCCAATTAGGGCTTCTGCCAGCCTCGAGTAAAGAGACAAAATATCTGTGTGCCCCAGGAAAAGCCAGAGGACCCAAGCAAGCTCAGGTCCACCAGGAGAGCATGAGGTTTAGGGGTGTTGTGACTTCAGAGGTGCTTACTAGTAAAATTGGCTCATGTCTTGATTTTTCAGAGACAGGGACGATAATGTGAACTCCTTACAGATGCCACAGGATCTAGGGCTAAGTGTTCTTCTCACTAATTTTAGTCTGCCGGAAACCCGGATAAAAAGTCACTCCTCTTTGAAGGAAGTCCCTACCTGCAGCTGCTGGTGTCAGTACAGGAATCTCCTCCCAGCGTGACCTTCGTTGCTCTGTCAGGGTGACAGGCTCTTCAAAGGCTCTCTCTGAAGAGCCTGTCACCCTATGAACGTGCCCTTCCTCCAAGAACACAAGCTGCAGCAGAGGGCACCTGTGGGGCCACCAGCTCTGACATCCACTTGCCTTCAAGTGGGTAAGTTTCCCACCCTGAACCCCACCCCCACCCCCCAGGCTTCTATGAAAGGGCTTTCCCTAGAATCAGCCTCCCTGGTTCAGGCAGAGAACTAGCCCTCCACATGGCATTCTGCAGGCTTTGAAGTGCAAAAAAACAGTGGTGATTATTCTTGTTGTTTCTCTAATCTGTGTACCAAGGGCAGCGGGAGCCAGGTGATCCTATGTTTGAAATAAAACAGGTTAGTGATCTGAAAGAACAGGAAGGAAATTGCTCTATAGACACAAACCCTCCTGCTTTACCCTCGGGCTGGCCCTCCTGATTGTGCTTTCAAAACATGAGAAATCGCTCATTCGCAGGCTTGGTGGTGGTGGTGAGCTGGTGCTGGTGAGCTGGCATGTTTTCAGTAACCCCTTTTGCACCGAGGGGCAGGAAAACCAGAGGCCAAAGACTGTGCCTAAGGAGTGCCAAACAATCTGCTGAAAACTAAAAATAAGTCTTAAATTTAGCTCTTTGTTGTCTGTTTTCAAGGTCAGATTGACTGAAGATGTCAGTGAAAACAGCTAAACTAGCTTCCCTTTTATCTCCATGCAAAAGGGCTCCCCATCACCTATAAAATGCCATCTATTTGGGGCCTTGCTACAATAAGTGGGGTTTTGTGCTAAATGTGTGAAGGCTACAAATTAACCAACACGTGATATCTTCCTCAATTAGCTTTTATAGTATCCATAGAGTTCTTTGAGTAAATAATAAAAATAATAATAATAATAATAATAATAATAATACTAAGTAGCTACTCTAACTGGAGAACCAGGCACCATACTATTTTGATGCATTTCCTAATTTAATCCTCACTATAACCCTGTGAGGAAAGGATTGTCACTGCCCTATTTTGCAAATGAGGAAACAGAGGCTTTCCCAGTGTGCAGGCTATTCTCTGCCCACCGCCACCCCACCCCCAGCAATTCTCCACCCTTCGCTGCCCTGCTCTGTGCCCATGAGGCTGAGCCTTGCTGACACCACAGTCCAGCTCTCCTGTCAGCTGTCTTTGGCAGGCTCCAGAGGTCAGAGAGCAGGAAGAGAAGAGGTCAGGTTGTTTCTTTCCCTCTCCATCCTTCCCCTGTGCCAGATCTCTGGCAGTGGCTGCCACTTCCCTGGACCATGCAACTCTGGCAAGAGGCCCCCTCCAAGGTGCTCACCTTTGGGGGCTCTGCTTCAGCCTTTCCTCCCTTCCATCTCCCATCTGAATAGCAGTGATGGCTTCTCCCTGTTGCTAGACCTTGGGTACCCTCTGGCCTTGTTTCTTCCCTCATCCCTTTTCTCACCTCCGCAAGTAACTACTTCATTAAGTCTCTCCACTTGAACCAATTAAGGGCAAATTGTGTTCCTGTCAAGACTCTGACTGATACATCCAGCAGAAGTGCAGACCAGAGATTCAAACCCAAAGTATTCAGTAGTTGGGGAGAGGAAAGGTAAACTGAGAATAAAAGAAATAAAATTAAAAGACCCATAAGAAAGTTGTAGAAAGTGTCATGGAAAATCAAAAGCCAACAAAAACACTTTGGAGAGGAATGAGACATTGTGTTAGGACTTTAATACATGAGTAGAACTGAGACAAGGGGATATGAAGAAAAGAGTTTCAAATGCAAACAAAAGCATTGACGCAAAAAAGCACAAACCACATTTTGGGAACAGAAGTGGTTCCGTACCAGAAGTGGAATAAGCTTCCACAAGAAATGGATGGTATTTCTCAAACTGCAGCCTATAGAATTCTACTGTTCAACGAATGTTCTACCGTATTGAAGAGAAGAGTCCATAGTCAAATAAGACTGGATAACTTTGATATAAAGGAGCTTAACCAGGTTTCTCTACTCAGGGCTTCTCAGAGCATTTGAAAGACCAAGACCTATATTTGATTACCTTTTTTTTTTTTTTTCATGGACAGTCTATTTTAACATCTTCCAGAAGTGAGAGACGACATAGAGTTTGGAAAACACATGTTGTCCAATACCCTGGCAGACCAAATCAGAATGCTAGCACCCAGAATTCAGAGCATATTCCAAGGGGTTCTGCAGAAAGTCAGTGGGAATGTTACAAGTCATGAGCAAATGATACCTACAACACCATCATGTAGCCATAGTATAAGTGGTGAAATGTAACAAGCAGGCCAAGTGGAAATTGAATTTGTTACCTTGACATGCCTTGTAAGGTAAAACTGGTGAGAGGGCATCAAACAGAAATTTGGATTTATATCCTAGGAAACATTGGAGCTCCCACGGTAAAATTTTATGCACAATGAGTCCTGCTCCTAAGTGACTGGCAAGCCAAGTGATTTCAGACCTGATATTTTAAGCAAATTAGAATTTCTCTTATTAACTTATTCAATCATTTATTAATAAAAATCAATTGAGCTTACTATGAGCCAGGTTCTCTGCTAGATTATAAAGGAAAACCATAAAGACAAGAAAGAAAAACAAGACAGAGTGTCTGCTGATAAAGAGTTCAGGACCACTTGAAGTTGAACATGTAAATATATATAGTTGACCCTCAACAATGCCAGGGTTATGGGGTGTTGTATTACAGTAATGTACTGTATTTACTGAAAAAAAAATCTACACATAAGTGAACCCATACAGCTCAAACCAGTGTTGTTTAAAGGTCAGCTGTAGGGGAGCCTGGGTGGCTTGGTCAGTTAAGCAGTTGGTTAAGCATCTGACTTCAGCTCAGGTCGTGATCTTGCAGTTCTTGAGTTCGAGCCCCGCGTTGGGCTCTCTGCTGTCAGCTCAGAGCTTGGAGCCTGCTTAGGATTCTGTGTCTCCCTCTCTCTCTCCCCTTCCCCTGCTTGCACTCTGTCTGTCTCTCTGTCTCTCAAAAATAAATACACATTAAAAAAATATTTAAAAATAAAATAAAATAAAGGTCAGTCGTAGTTAACAATTTTAGACATAATGTCAATACAATTCTCTGAAAGCATAGAAGATGAATTTACATATACGGCAATGAAGGGGTTAGAAGACTTCAGAGAAGGGTTGATATTTGAGCTTGAAGGACAAGTAAAATTTGCCAGAGGAAAAAGGAGACAACTCTTGAAAGACACTGAATTTCAACATCCAGACCCCAGGGCGCCCGGGTGGCTCAGCTGGTTAAGCATCTGACTCTTGATTTCTTGATCGCTCATGATCTCGGGGTTGTGGGATTGAGCCACGTGTTGGGCTCCACGCTGAGAGCATGCAACCTGCTTAGGATTCTCTCTCTGCCCCTTTATGTGCTCTCTCTCTCCTAAAAAAAAAAAAATCCAGACCCCATATTTAACCGCATAAAACCTTGCTCCTTATAAGACAGAAAAGAGAAAATCCAGTATTTATGGATTGACAGAAACATAAAAACAAAGGAATTTCCCCAAAATGCCCTTGAAAGTTATAGACATTTGGGAGAAAATTTTATAAAATGACTATAAAGAGAATGACAAAAGATTATTAATGTCTATTTCAGGGCCAACAGCTCTGTTGCTTCTCCTTGAATTAAAGGAAGAAAAAACCCTTATTTTCCTTTTTGTTCTTGTTCATGAAGTCCAGTGTGCGAGTTAGAGCACTGCAGAGAAGCTCAGTGCTGGCCTCTGGAGACTTTTTGAATCTGACCAGAGAAAATGAGAAACACATAGTTATTTCAAAATGTTTCTAATTTTTCAGTTTAGAATAGTGCCCACGGTTTACAGGAAATTGCTAGTGCCAAAGCCTGTTTTTCTTCCTGATAATTTTAAATTGCTATATTCTTTTAAGTAGGATTAGAGTAAAGCTGCTCTGTTCTTTGCTATGCAGCTTTTTTTTTTTCCTTTTTAAGGGTACCATGTATACCAATGTGGCAATTTAACTCTTTGACTACTTTATATAGCAATCTTTTACATATTATACCTTCACATATTTATATTCGGAGTGTGCTTATATTTCTAAACACTTAGAATGAGTAATTTATACTAAAAAAAAACAGGGTTGTTTTTTTTTAAAGTTTTAAGTGCAATGCAAATACATTTGTTTTATCAAATGCTATAAAGATTTGTTTGTTTAGTGGTTCTTTTTGCTAGCTTTTTAAAACAGCTATGGTTAATTATAGGTTTGTGGTGGGTTTTATTTTTTTTACCATGTAAGATTTTAAATCTACTATCATAAGAAAAAAAATCTGGTTTTGCCCTTAAAATCACTGACAAATCTATAGACAAAATCTATTTGTCTATAGACAAATCTATTGACAAATCAACCTAAAATCTATTGACAAATCTATAGGCAATATTACTGGTTCAACAGATGTTTGTGGAATAAATAATTGGTGGAAAAGGAGACAGACAAATACAAACCCTGGCTCCCATTTGAATCTACAATTTTTCCTAAATTCAATTCTTAAAAACTCTTGGTTGCTACAGACAAGAGTTCTGACAGGGAAACTTGAGGGCGGTTGAACAGGAGTCCTGAGATCATTTCTTCTTAGAAGGCCTGCCTCAAACTTTTTAGCATTGATGCTATAACAATTTGATTCATTCATTCAACAAATTTTAAAACATTTATCGAGCATTCACACTAGTAGTAGTAGCAGTAATTACGATAATATTTGTACCAGGTAAGTCCACTTTAGAATTTATTTTGTGCTGAACCCTGGGCTTCGTACTGATTATGTGAGTCCTCACAATAGCCCTAAATTAGCCCCAGTGCACAGATGAGAAGAATGAGGCACGGAAAGTCAAATCCTTGCCCACGGTCACCCAGAGACTAGATGAATTCTAAAGTGGATCCAGGAGAGTCTCACTCCAGAGTTCCACGTTCTTGGCTACCCTGGGATCCCAAGGTAGGGGTGTCCCACAGGTAATGATATACGTGGGTCAACCTTCCACAAGGATTGCGGTGTTACAGATTCAAAGACTGCAGGAGCAGGGTCATGTAGGCTCTCTTTGTACAGATGACAAATAAGGCTGGTAAGTGAGGTGATTTACCCAAGGTCACACAGACAGGTTTAGAGTGCCCCCTACCCGATCTCCTGTATTGTTTCTCATCTTACCTCTCTTCACTAACTACATGGAGCTGTATACCCTACTTAGCTGAGATATTATCTACCACCGAAAAATTCACATTATCACCTAAGAAACCACTGGAAATGATTTTAAGTATGTAAATATAGCTCCTTAGAAATAATCCTCGTTGGTAACTTTCGAATGGACTTAAATTTTTGAAGCTGCACATGGGTCTTAGACTCAAAAATTAGCACTAGAAATTGCATTTAGCAGTTTCGATTTAGGTTGGCTTTGGGTGTCTCCCCTCCCTGCTACCCTAAGTTTCCAATGATCTTTCAGTCTCATCTAGTCTGCTGCCCTAAGGCCATTTAACAGGACATTACTCAGTGATTTCACAACTGGAACAAAAGGAAGACAGAATCAAAAGGTTGTTTAGAGCTGGAGCTATGGACACCAGCAACTGATTCAACCTCCTTACTGTAAAGCCCGAGAAAAGGCAGGAAAAGGCAGGTTGGGGAAGCAACACAATACAATGAAAAAAGACTCCATCGGTTCCCTGGAGACCAGATTCTTACCAGCAAACACCCTGTATTGCAAAGCCTCAGTTCCTCCTACTGATAAAGTGGGTCTGTGACGGGGGGCTAATATAATGCTTGTATATGAACTGATGAAGCTCAGGCATGGGAAAAGAATTAATCGACTGCTACAAAGAATCTTGATTCTCTTGAGGAAGACCTTGACTTTCCTTGAGATCCATCTACTACCACAGAAGCCAATATGGCCAGGGCTTATAATTGGGATGCAAAAAGAAGGAAAAAGAAAAGATGATTCTACCAAGAACAAAGCGTAATGCTGGCAATTAGAAATGTGGTTCAGTTTTCCAACCGAGTTATTTAAAAAAATTTTAATGTTTTATTTATTTTTGAGAGAGAGCACAAGCAGGGGAGGGACAGAGAGGGGG
The DNA here is from genome assembly GCF_046562875.1 of Panthera onca. NCBI lineage: Eukaryota > Metazoa > Chordata > Mammalia > Carnivora > Felidae > Panthera > Panthera onca. Next base: position 69,510,905 of record NC_138348.1, read on the forward strand.
GGAACAGAAGATCTGAAGTGGGCTCTGCACTGACAGCTGCAAGCCTGATGTGGGTCTCGAACTCACAAACTGTGAGATCATGACCTGAACCAATGTTGGACGCTCAACTAACTGAGCCACCCAGGTGCCCCCCAAACATGTTATTTTAAATACCCCAAAGTTTATCCCTAAAGGTTGACATGACTTCGGCTGATTTTTTAACAGCAAGAAAGATAATTAAAACTTAAAAAAAAAATGTGATGAGTCAAAAAGATGGCAAAAGAGTGAGACAGACTGGGCAGAAGTCATAGCTGTGTTACTTAGTAGTATAACAAAACTGGGTATCTTACTCAATCACTCTGAACTTCAGTCTACTCATCTGCAAAATGGGAACAATCCTCATATCTATTTTTCTGTTTGTTGAAGGTTGCATGCAATAAAGTGTACTTTACACTATTTGGCAGATAGTATGCATTGAATAAGCAATAGCTATAATTATGACACTTCAGTGCTAGTTCTTCCCCCTTCATTCACCCACTGAGTTGCTCACTTATACAGTGCAGGAACTCAAAGAGATAAGGCTTAGTAAAGACTTGATCACATCTTCATCTTTTGAGCTCCACCTCAAATTCTATCACTTCTTGGAAGCCAGAGTAGGAATTCATGATTCCCTCTTCCATGTTCTCTAGCTAGAAACTGATCTGGCCTATATCTCACTTGCTCCTGTATCTGATTTTTTGTTTATTTCGATAGCATACCTTCTTTGGGGCGAGGGAGATCTGCTCTCTCTTTCACAGTCACTTTATACAGAGTGGGCACTCAGGAAATATGGGGGCCTTGCCCTGAATGCATTTGTAACACTTGAATTGCTATGTGCACGAAAAGTATTTGAGAATTATAATCATGGATTTGAACTGAGTTCTTAAAATGAAGTGAGGACCTTGGTTTTTCTGGTTTCGTTTTTGTTTTGGGGGCTGGAGAGTGGGGCAAATACATAAGGAAAAGCAAATATCTAGGATCAGCATGAGGACATCTGCTATTTACACAGGACATTTACCTTGGAGGCCAAAGTACTCTACAGATCTGTTGTTGGTATTCTTGTGGCAATTGCCGTGATAACCTAAGAGGCATGTAGTATCCCTTCCTTTCACTATCGAAACCCCCAGGAAATAGCACAGTGGGCGGCACTTGTTCAAGCCCTGAGTTCCTGTGGGTCATCTGCAGTAAGAGCTTCTTTGGGTAGGGAGCATTAGACCTGAGACTAGCTGTAGGAGTGGCGATAGGAAAGGGATGTGCTCTTGGGTCCTTCTGTGCCTCAGTTTCTCTCTCTGGACGATGGGAATAACTATCTTATTTTCTACCATCCTATCTCCCCAGATTGGTTGCAATGTAATTTTTATAACTGCCAGGACAAAGGAGCAATGAACGTGGGTTGAGGTTGTGTCAAAAGAGCTGGTTCTGAACCAGAGCTAAGGCACATTCTTTTCACGTAACAGATGTAACACTGGCTAATACTTATTAAGGGCTTACTATGTGTCAGGCAGCGTGCTAAGCAGTTTATGTGTATTAATTCACTCAATTCTTAAAACTACCCTATGAGGTAGTCTCCATTCTACAGAGGAGCAAACTTAGGCACAGAAAGGTTAAGCCAGAGCTACACAGCCAGGAAGCAGCAGAGCCCAGGCTGTTCTGTCTTCCTGCGGCTCTCTCTTTAACTTGGTACCTACCACTATGCTCTGCGTGTAACAGGTGCTCGATAAATATTTGTTGAATTGGAGTAAAACTAATGAAACTCAAGCATGCTTGAGAAGTCCCTTCTTTCTTCTCTTCCTTCCAGTTCTGACCCCAGCTCCTCTATTAAGGAAGGTATTTGGCTTTTAATGCAGTGTCTCCCATTGGGAGCTACAGACCCTTGGAGATCCATAATGCGTGTTTTTCATAGTTTTCACATAAAATGAATATAAACACATTGGCATAACGATCTAATACCAAGAAGTGTCTTACAGCTTCAAAGTCTATGTGTGCTACGCCTTGGGGCCGAGAGTTATAACTTTACCCATTATGCTAATAAGAAAGGAATAGCAGAAAGTTAACCTCTAAATGGTATAATAGAGTCAAGTGAAAGCCAAATGTTATAATGACAAAGGATGTGAACAGAGGTGTGGTAGCTGCAACTGAGGAAAGATGAGAGAAAACTGTGTCAGTATCTGACACCTGACACAGCATGAGAACTGACAGAGCCAGACACAACTCAAATGTACCCATACCTGGGCAGTCAGTACCACATGATGCTGGTAGTAGTCGAGTAAACATTGCTAATTTAATGTTATTGTTCTGGGAGGGGATTTCATATTTAATTTATAAACTTGTTTTGGCTTTATTCCAGAATTGTTCATAAGCTGTAACATAAAATTATATCCAGTTTAATGTTTATATAGGTAACGTTATAAAAGAAACTAAGCCAATACTGGGGAGGCCTGAGAACATTTTGTCTCTAAAATAGCAGAGGATATATCCGTTTCTCTCACGTTTGAGAAACAGAACAGCACTTGCTGGGGGCTTTCCTGTTTAAAATTGCAAACACAAAATCATTAGTGTACCCTTAACACCCTGGTGTGAAATAGCATGTTAGGCCCTCCCTTTCTGAGAGCTTGGACTTTGATGGGAGAAAGGACAGCTAAGAGGCCTGAAAGAAAAAATGTGCAGAGGCAGGTCATTAAAACTCTGTAACCTTCAGTTCCTTCTCTCTAAAACTGGTTATCTGCAACTTGGCCGCAAGGATTTATCTGTAAAGCTGGTTCATAGAAGGCACTCAATAAATCGTCATCTCTGTTAAATACTGATGTACTTGGGAGTGAAGAGGAAAGCTCTAGCCCTAGGTTCCTATATGGAGTGGTCACCGGCCTGGCTGGGGGAGACCTGGAACTTGGGCTTCCAGCAGCGACTCAAGGAAGCAGGCCCGCTGGGCGAGGAGGTGGCTCCACCAGCTGGTGCCCCTCTGCAAAGCTGAGGCGGTGGGCTCACCAGCCCGCCCGCCACTCGGAAGCCACCCAGCCCTGCTGTGCCCCGGACCCTACGCACCCACCGAGCGCCGAAAGGGATGCCAAGCTTTGCTGGTCCTGCCACCGGGACGCAGCTTGGCGTTCCTCAGAGGAACTGCGTGACGGGGAAGGAACTCGGTCATCCCTTAAAAACTCAAGTGCACAGATTTTCCACAATTCCTCAATTTGCCGAGGGGCTCCCCACGCCCCAGGTGTAGCCCGAGTTCTTAGCGCTAGGCTGGGGTTGGGGGACCACCTTGGGGGGCACCCAAGGTCTTCGCGAGCAGGCAGCTGAGTGCAGGCGGCGAAGGCCCGAGGCTCGCTCCGGAGGCTGCGCCCGAGCCACGGGGGTGCGCGGTGCCGGAAGGGTGAAGGCGCGCGGCTCCCGGGCCGGGCGGGCCCTCCGCGAGACCGGCGCGGACTGGCGCGGAAAGGCCGGGACCGGCGCCAGCCGCCGCAACGCGGGGGCCCACCTGCGCGGACCGCACGGCGACCCCCGCTTGGGGGAGGGCCTGAGGCGAGGGGCGGGGGCGGGTGCGCGGGCAGGGTGCGGGGGTGGGGGGCGGGCGGCGGCCGCGCGGCTTCCCCGAGGCCGGAGGCGGGGCGGGCGGGCCTCTCGAGGCGCGGGGGGCGGAACCGCCCGCTGCCGGCGCCGCTCGCCCGCCCGCCTGCTCGCACTCGGTCGCGCCGCGGGGCAGGCATGGGAGCCGCACGCGGCCTCCCGGCGCCCACACCTGTTTGAACGGCGCGGCGAGCCGCGGCCCGGGCGGGCTGCTCGGCGCGGGTGAGTGCGGGCGCGGGCTGGGGGCACCGCCGGAACGCGCGGGGAGCGCGGCGCCGAGAGCAGCGGGACAAAGGGCCGGTGCGCGCGGCTCGGGGTGACTTGCGGGCTGCGTGCGGGGGGCACCCGAGACCCCGCCGGGCCGCCCTCGGGGCTGGAGGGCTGGGACCCGGGCTGGGAGCTCCGCGGAGACTCCGGGGCTGCGGGGCGCTAGCATTCACGCAGTGTCACCGTGCAGCGGGTGGGAAGGACGGATTGGAAAGTGCTATCTTGGATGCTGGGTGGGAGTAGGGAAAGAGCCGGCTCGGGCAGTTTCGCCTGCAGCTGGGCTGTGACAACACCCGCACCTCCCCCGCACGCGCACACCCGCACCCACCACCACCTCTTACTTTCTTTGAGTTTTGCATGTGTGTGTATTCCAGCATGATCTGAGAATTAATTTTTAACTCTGGGCACGTGATGATGAACACATCCTAGCCAGCAAAGAAAGGGCAAGCAAACACAGGTTGGGGATTAGGATAGGATCTTTTTTCTGGAGCCTTGGGTGATGACTGCGTGCTTCCCTGTAAACTATCTGTGAACTATCATCGTTGTTGGAGGCAAATGTTTCTTCTACGGCCTGTGGACATTCATCCCGAGTTAACTTAGATAAAAGTTTGAAAAGTTTAAAAATTGTTTTAAAAGAGGAGGGAGAATAATTATCTCGATGAGGGAAAACCACCATTCCCCTCCAGAATACAAATTAGGGTTGCTTTCCAACATCTCTCGAAAAAGCAGCTGATAAAAATCCTGGGTGTTTTATTGTCCTTTCGGGGACACCCACGGAGACTTTAGAAAAAGAAACAGCCCCTGGCTGGTGGAACGCTCCAGGTTGCTCAGGATCTGTTGTTGAGATGGTCTGGCTTCCCTCAGCCCCTGAGACGGAACATAAGGAGTCCCTACGTGCTCCTCAGGAGCAGATGGGCCAGTGGCCTTGCTGGAAGGGGTTGAATTTATAGTTTGAAGTCAGCTGTGGCCAAAAGCATAATGCCAATTAATAGAGGGTATTTACTGCACTTGTTTCAGGATCCTCCTGGTGTCCAAGACGTTTTAAACAGGCGGTAGGACTCTGGGTCTCTCCACAAGTATGACAGGAGTAGATTGGAGGTGGAGTGGGGAGAAGGAATTTAGGAGATGCTACAAAAGCCACTATGTTTACTTGGGAAAGTTTGGTGGTAGGCACACCTTCGGCATTTGAGTAACTTGCTTCACCTGTGTTTTCCCCACTTAAACAGTCAGGAGATAACTTGTCATGCTTTCCTGTGCCTGAACTGAAAAGGAAGCTTCCTAGGTAACTAATAGGGATCCTATTTTTGTAACACTGACAACTTATTCAGTTAGATGGTGAATATGGGTGCACTTTTCTGTCTGTAGTTTAAGTGCCAAAGTGCCCATTAGTGGGTCTGAGGACATTACTGGCCCCCCGTCTGCAGTGTTTAATAGCCTCAAGTTCTCCTGCATGTTTCTTCTCATTGATCCCTTAGGATTCAGTCCACCAGGCCTTATTCATGCATAACTCCCCCTGACTCTGGGGAATTCACATCTCCTGGTCTCACCACTGAATTTTATACACTCTGTTCTTGTTCTGTCACCAGGTTTGTCCCAAGCTCACCAGGATAGTTCATTTTGCCTAAAATCTGAGAAAAAGTTAAACTTCGTTTGACCACAAGTTATGTTTCGGGTGGCTGGGCTTGTAAACGCCCTGCATTTCTTTCCTGTACAGGCTATAATTCTTAAACCAGTATGTGATTAGGTCTGTTTTCCTTTAACAGGTTCTGTGACTCAGGAAAATGAGAGCAAGCCTGGCTGCAGAGGGTTCACAGAGCTTTGTTCGTTTTTAGGTATTTGCTTTAGGAATTAGCATGGTTTCACTGTTCAGTATTCCTGGCCACAGATTCCATGGAAAACCCTTTGTTATCCTTCCAGATGGTGTCCAAAACTTTTATCTCTACAGACTTTCCCACTGTTTGTTTCGACATTACTGTTTATAGTGGTCACAGGAATTCATCTGTTGTACAATAGAGAATGTATGTCCTGAGGATTAGATTTTTTTTTTTCTTTTGCCCAGCACTTGTTTGCTGTAGGAGTTAAATCCTTCCCCCAAACTCTTGCCCTCTTGAGGAGACCTGTGTTGTTGCAGTTTTGAAAACTAAGGTGCAGATCTAGGACAGAGAGGTTCCAGTGTCTGGTCTCCAGGCAGATAGATGTTGTTTGTACGTCTCTGATGATGTGCAAGGTCCCTTCACCATAAGATGATTAGTGGACCGTGAAGCAGCAGCATCCTCATAAACTATAAATATTTGTAGACCGTGGACAGCAGGACAGTGGCTCCTATTGAGTGATGAAACACAGAATGTGTAACTCTTATGCAGCAGATAGAGCTGGAATAGTTTCTGTATTACTAAACATGGTAATACACCTTAACTTTTCATCCTGTTTGTCATTCAGGCGATACATGAGGATACTTAGCTGAGAACTTTGAAAGATAAGGGCACCTGGGTGGCTTAGGTGGTTGAGCGTTGGACTCTTGATCTCAGTTCAAGTCTTGATCCCAGGGTCATGAGTTCAAGCCCTCTGTAGGGCTCCACACTGGGTGTGAAGCCTACTTCAAATAAATAAATATATATATATAATCTTTTTAAATGTAAAAAAGATAATTATATATGTGAGGAATCTTTAGCCAATAAAAGCTTATTTCTAGAAATGAAACGTTGTAGGCCTGAATTTTCTTCATCTGGATTTATATATAGTGAGGCTAAGATTTGGAAATCTTCATTCTTTTTTTTTAAGTATACATATTTTCATCAGTTCTATTTGGATAAAGTTATTCATTTGTGAAGGCAAGAGAGAATTTAAAGTTAGGTAATCCATCAGTTACCTTTCCAATAATGAGATTATTAATGTTTATTTATTTTTTATTTGAGAGAGAGAGAGCCAGGGAGAGGGGGAGGGGAAAGAAGGGGAGAGAGAGAGAGAGAGAGAGTGAATGAATGAATAAATAAATGAATCCTAAGCAGACTCCATGCTCAGCCTGACTCGGGGCTCGATCCTACGACCCCTGGGATCATGACCTGAGCTAAAGCCAAGTCAGAAGCTTAACTGACTGAGCCACTCAGGTGCCCCAAGATATGAATGTTTTTATTCTTTCTGTTTGCATCCCAGAGTGTTTGTTTAAATAAACTTAAAGGGGCATAGTGCAGACTTGCTTTGAGTTTATAAAAATGGAAACTAATTGTGTCCTGGGAAATTATTCAGGAAATTATTATCAGGTGAGTTGAGAAATTAATGCAAAACTATCACCCTAATTTTTAAGTATCATGGTTATCGTTGGTGTATTAATAATGGGAAAGGGGTCAGGGTAGGGTGTGAATGCCTAGGGAAAGGGCCTTAGTGGGTGAGGTTTCCCCCTCACACTTTTCTGAGACAGCACACCCAACCATTCTTCTACTCCATTCTTGAAAGCTGCCCTCTGCTGGAAGCATTTGTTTTCTTGGCCAACTGATGAGGGAAATCTGGTCTCCCAGATAGGCGAGAGATTAACAAGATACATTTTCCTTTTTCCCTCTACCTCCTTCCTCTTTAATTGTGTGAAAGTAAGCTCCTGAGCAGTAAAGGATGGTGCAGACCCTGTTTGTATACAACACGGTGCTTGCCCTGGACTTTTGTGACCCTGGAAAATTATAAAATTAGAGAATCCCGGGCCTGAAATGACCAGCACTAAAAAGACTAAAGAGATCATACAGTTCAGGTTGCTATTCAGAATAGTTTCTAAACTACCCTAAACACACATTTGAATAAGGGTGGGGGGAGCAGCTTATAAAGTTTGTAACCTTTAGTACAGGTGTCAGTTTAAACCCATTAGGGAGCCTGAGAATGGACAACTTTATCTCCCAATTTACAATCAGTTATTTAAATGCTATTAGATTGTACACCTGAAGCTTATATGATATTTCAATAAAACTTAAAACTTAATCAGTTGGAATAATTTGACCTGAATTAGTCTGCATTAATTTCTAAATCTGAATTAAAGTCTTTTTAATGCAGTTTTATAGTTTTCAGAGTTACAAAGAAAATTTAATCAAGATATGAAACATCAGAACAAGGTCTTATCACAAAAGTTAATGAGTTTAAGCAATAATATAGGAACATTGGGGACAATATTTCAGACTACTAGAAATTAGTGTTTTTGAGGTACCTAAGAAGTTTATCTCTAAAGGATTAAAGCTTCAACCTACCCTGTTGGTTTAGCAATCCTTATAGATGGCTGACTTCTCCTTCACAGGCTACATGATCAGAATTTAAGTTGTAAGGGGTCTGAATTAGTAATATTATTTAATTAATATTGGATATTCTACCTAGAATATTTTGTGAGTTTATTTATTTATTTTGAGAGAGACAGAGACAGCATGAGCAGGGAAGGAGGAGAGAGAGGATCCCAAGCAGGCTCTGCACTGCCAGCTGCAGAGATCCAGCCGGGGCTCCAACGCTTGAACTGTGAGATCATGACCTAAGCTGAAACCAAGAGTCCATTGTGTAACAGCTGAGCCACCTAGGTGCCCCATCTACCTAGAATATCAATATTCGATAGAGAATATTCATATTCTAATAATAATCTGCAGTAGACTCTTTAGCATTCTCTCCCAGCGTTCTGTGATTTGTAAATGACCCCAAAGTTCCTTGGCACAGTTGTCTGTCATCTCTCTGAGGAACAAATTTGATCCTGTATGTTGGGAGGCTGCACTGAAGTTGTGGCTACTGAGAGAGCCTAGCTGACTGCCCAGCCCTCACACCCGGGAAAAGACTTGTCTCCATTTCTCCAGACCCACTAGGTTCCAAAACATTTTTTTTTTTTCTGTTTGAAAGACAGACATTAAAAAAAAAAAAAAGCCATAACATCACTGTGAAATGAAACACACTTCAAGGACTTTGAAAGCATTTTTTAAACAGGCTTGCTATATAGGCAAAGCACTTAGAAAAGTGAGATTAGAGTTAATTCTGCCTAAGAGGAGGATAATTCATTAAGATAGGGTTCCTAGTCAAATATATTATTTTAAAGTGTGTTTGAACTAGTTTCAGACTCTTTCTTGCCATCCTCTTCCCTGACACCCTTGTCAATGGGTGTTTCTGTGTTGGGTTAAAGACAGATGGCACTGGAGCAGTTCTGCTGCAGTAGATAGTCCAGACTCTGCACTCCCAGGATCCAATTAACACTTATATTTCCGATTGAGATTCGAAGATGCAGGCTCTAGATGATGAGCATATGAGACCAACACGTCTGCTGCTCAGTGTCAGCAGGCAACAGCATTCTCCGTGTTAGTCAAAGGGAGGAGGAGGTGGCGTGTAGGGGTCCAAGACATGGCGCTCCTAGTACATATCACACTTGGCAGGTATTCTGGTGTGGGCGGTGTTTAGTTACGCGGACAGCAGCTTACATAGAGGAGAGGCTGTCCAGGACCTGGATATGTTTAAGGACTGGGTCCTCAGCCAGAATTTGGGGATAATCAGACACAGAGCCATCTCCTGAAGTTTCCTTAAGGGTTGTCCTCACCACACCTATCCCACCCCCGAAGTCCCCTTTGGGGAGGATGGCTTTACTAGCATTAGCATCCCCTCCCTCATCTACTTAGAGCCTTTAGTCAGGATTGTATCTACCCCCTCACTCCCCCCACAACAAGCACGTGCAAACACCTGTATGCGCACACACATGTGCCCTATGGTTTTAAGGATTTAGAGAAAGAAGTAGATGTGTTTCCTCCCTATAGAAGGGCCCAGGGACTCTTCCTATTTGGAAAAAGAGAAAGAAACAATTTCAAACAATCAGGAAGTCCCAAGGAATTACCTTTTCCAGGAGCTCATTCCTTTTTTAGCCCATCCCTGTTTTCTCTGACAGAAGTGGAATCAGAAAGAAAGAATCAAGCAGAAAGGTCTCAGCAGTGGTTGGGGCAAGCTCGCTTAGTGACGTTGGGAGTGTGGATTGTCATGCTCAGCTGGTCTAGATCAGATCAGTGGGATTTTCCAGTTTGATGTGAAAGAAAGCAAAAGGCATCCAAAAGTTGCAGGCAGGTCTGTACTCTCAAAGAGGAAGAGAAGGGGGATGAGAAAATGGTTTCTTCGTCACTCCTGCTAGGTAACAAAGCCTCTGAGACCTAACCCCTGCTTGTCCTTTTGGGAATGCCTCACTGTGAACAAATTACTCCACCTGCCACATCAGCTTCTCCTGAACAGAAGATTCACAGCTAGTCAGAGCCATCCAGTGCTTGAATACTTATGAAAGTACTCCCAATCTTGTTTTTTATTGTTATTTTTCTTGTGGGATGATTGATCCAGATCTTTCAACATACACGTCAGGATAAAATCCCAACTTCTTCATTTAGTATACAGAGCTTTGCATAATATGGCTCTTGTTTGCTGCCCCACCATGCCCTTTCTCCCACCCTTGCTGAGCTAAACACAATAAATGTCTGAAATGACTTCCACTGTTGCATGTCTGTGTCCTTGCATACTGTTGTCCCCTCTAAGTGTCCCCTTCATTCTGCCTTATGTTATCCACCTTCTCTTTACCTTCAGCACCCGTCTCCAGCATCACCTCCCCTGAAATGGCTCCTCTGTTCTTGTAACTCCCCACACCTGGATTTCATGCCCTTTCCCTGAGTTACCACATCATCCACATCCATCTCTGTCATTAGCACTCAGTGCGCATCATTCAAAACTGTGGGGTTTTTTAGCCACGTTAATTCATTCACTCTTCCATTAGTACAAGTATTCATTCAATAAATTTGTTCAATAAGTTTTTGTTGAGCGCTAGCAGAAGCCCAAATTCCAGTGATTCGGATGAGCCAGGAACATAGATACAAACACCTGAAAAGTAACCAGCAGTAAAGCTCACAACGTGATGACAGAGGCAATATTAGAGCTTCAGATCTTTGACAGAGATCCTGATAGTATACAACCAAATCCAAAGGAAGGAGGAATAGCTTGATTGTTAGAGACCTGGCTACTCTGGAACTAAATTTATAGTAGTTAAGTTTGTTTTAAATTCATAGAAAAAAAAAGTCTTGTGCCCTCTTTGGAACCACTGAGATGAATCCCAGTAAGTGTTATGCTGTGGAGCTATAACCTTCCTTGATGCCCGGGTCATTCAGTCAGCTGCGTAATTTGAATTTACATGAGCAAGTTGCTCTGAGGATTTTCCAAGCACATGCTGTACTGAGAATGAGCAGAAAGAAGGAAAGAAAGGCAGGTGGATCAGGGAGGCAGGAGAGGGCAGAAATTTAGAATCCAGCCCAAAGAAGGTTCAAAATTACACAGAAACTGGGGCTAGTCAAGCAGCTCATCTGGGGATTAATGACGTTTGCACTCCGCCTCCCAGTTGGGCATCACTGGGGGCATCTTCAACACAGAAAGGAATGAACACCCATTCATTTTGAGCACGAAAAAGACGTTCCCAGGTCAAGACTTTGTGTTGTAAGTGAGACCATTATCTAGGGATTCGTCTCCACACCCTGATTCCTGGGACAGTTCACAGATTTGGAAACAATGACAGGCATGCTGCCGGGCTGTTTCCTCAGTCAGTCGGTGCTGAGCCCCTTGCCCTCCTGACCTGCTTATCTTTGTTCCTACAGAGTGGTGCTCAGCATGGCGGGGATTCCAGGGCTCCTCCTCCTCCTCCACCTCCTCCTCCTCCTCCTCTGTGCTGTGGGGCAGGTGAGCCCCTATGGTGCCCACTGGAAACCCACTTGGCCTGCTTACCGCCTCCCTGTGGTCTTGCCCCAGTCCACCCTCAACTTAGGCAAGCCAGACTTCGGGGCTGAAGCCAAATTGGAGGTGTCCTCCTCATGTGGACCCCAGTGTCACAAGGGGACTCCACTGCCCACTTATGAAGAGGCCAAGCGGTACCTGTCTTATGAAACGCTCTATGCCAATGGCAGCCGCACCGAGACCCAGGTGGGCATTTATGTCCTCAGCAGTGGTGGGGGACAAGAGTCTTCAGGAAAGTCTCGGAGGAAGCGGCAGATTTATGGCTATGACAGCAGATTCAGCATTTTTGGGAAGGACTTCTTGCTCAACTATCCCTTCTCAACATCAGTGAAGTTATCTACAGGCTGTACAGGCACCCTGGTGGCAGAGAAGCATGTGCTCACAGCTGCCCATTGCATACACGATGGGAAAACTTACGTGAAGGGAACCCAGAAACTTCGAGTGGGCTTCCTGAAGCCCAAGTTTAAAGATGGTGGCCAAGGAGCCAACGACTCGAGCTCAGCCATGCCGGAGAAGATGAAGTTTCAGTGGATCCGAGTGAAACGCACCCACGTGCCCAAGGGCTGGATCAAAGGCAATGCCAACGACATCGGTATGGATTATGACTATGCCCTCCTGGAACTGAAAAAACCCCACAAGAGAAAGTTCATGAAGATTGGGGTAAGCCCTCCTGCCAAGCAGCTGCCGGGGGGCAGAATCCACTTCTCTGGTTATGACAATGATCGACCAGGCAATTTGGTGTACCGCTTCTGTGACGTTAAAGATGAGACTTATGACCTGCTCTACCAGCAGTGTGATGCCCAGCCCGGGGCCAGCGGGTCCGGGGTCTATGTGAGGATGTGGAAGCGACAGCAGCAGAAGTGGGAGAGAAAAATTATTGGCATTTTTTCAGGGCACCAGTGGGTAGACATGAATGGTTCTCCGCAGGACTTCAACGTGGCTGTTCGAATCACCCCTCTCAAATATGCCCAGATTTGCTATTGGATTAAAGGAAACTACCTGGATTGTAGGGAGGGGTGACCCAGGGTTCCTTCCTGACGGCACTTAATGGTCTCCATGTACTTATTTTAGGACAGGCCAAATTTTGTCATTGGTGTGTGTGTGAGTGTGTGTGTGTGTGTGTGTGTGTGTGTGTTTGCGTAATGTGTCATAATTATCTTTTACCTAATTTTTAAAAATTGCAAGATGACTGGCTTTATTTGAAAACCGGTTTGTGTATTATATAGCATTTAAACAGGTTAAAGGCATTCTTTTGCATAGAAGTGAAAAAAAAACATGCTGATGTTTGGGATGATAGGGAATATTTAGCAATTAAGTTAATCTTTTAATTTCTGAGAACTTTGATTTTTATTTCATCTGAACTTGTTTCAAAGGTTTATATTAAATATGTGGCATATGGGAGATATAAATTCTTAAATTCTTATGTGTGTATGTATGTGTATTTTTTCCTGAGATTCCTCTTGTATTTTTTTTTAATGCCTAATCATTAATGTTTCCAGATGGCAGTATTCCCCACCCATACAACCCTTAGGAAATTTCACGATACTTCTTAGACAGGCAGGTATACTATTTTTGGATTTGGAGGCATTTACACCGTAGTCCTTGACCAGTAAAATAATTTGTTAACTATATTGGTACACATCTTAAACTATATCTTACAGTAAGTCAGTATCCCCAGCTGCTTTCAGTGTTGAAATCATTCTCTCCTGAAGACTGTTGCTCTGCTTTTGGGGAAGACTCACAATGTGGCCCTGTCACCTTTGTGACACAACAGAGTAGGCAAGATCGTTTATGCCAAGCCTTCCATTTCACAGGATTTTACTCACATTTCTGAACTAGCTATTTTCCAGAAGACAATAATCGGGGCCTAATTAGAACAGGCTGTATCACTTCCCAGCTAACGGTTGTGGTCACACAAAAACAATCATTTCATTTTACCCCTGGAGTATAGCACATCTCATGTTTTATCATTTGGATGGACTGATTTAAAATGAATTAAATTCCAGAGAACAATGGACGTATTGCTTGGCAGATGTCACAACAGAATAACCACTTGTTTGGAGCCTGGCACAGTCCTACAACCTAATCAAAATTATTCTACATAGTTTTCAGTGTGGTTTCAGGGAGCTATGTACTTGTGCAGCTTGGAAGCTTTCCTCTTTTACTTATTTTATAGTAAAAATACTGGGATGGCGCTTTAAGAAAAACCCTATAGGACATTTTCCCCACTAGCTTTAAAAGGGCCTCTTTTACTGGGATGCTTTAGGCTACAGGCACATATGATCAAGTACAGTGGCAAAACTGGAAATTGGGAGAATGAGAAGCAGATCAGAATCACCACTCCAGTCAATGTCTTTATGAATGTCTTATCAATATGATAATCACAGTTTCTAAAGCAAAGAATTTGACTTATTTTATGTTTTCATTTTATGCATCTTAGCCTGAGCACATCTTCTGAATGGATCAGTGGAGAAAAAAAAAAGCAAATGGATTATAGGGCAGATGTTTGCTGGGCTTATACCTTAGGTAACGGCCTGGCTTGTGACTATTTGTGAGGACATTCAGATACAGCACTGATGCTTAGATATTCTCTGTGTGGCTTTTGGTTTGTGTTTCTTGAGCTTTTCGGAAGAATAATCCTGAAAAGACACTGAAGAAAAGTACAGTCATGGTGCTTTCTTCAAGTCACAAAAGAAATACTATGCGTAGCAAAGAGATGTAGGACCCGCCAGGATTCTTCTGAGCTCCAGTACAGTTTGCTTTGGAATCTAGCAGGAATCTAGCCTGAGGAAGAAGACAGTCTGCATCCCTATGTTTGGTATTTGGGGCGGGGGTGGGGGTTGTTTTTGCTTTTGCTTGGTGTGAAAAGAAGTTCACTGAACACATAGAACTAATTAAAAAAAAAAAAAAAAAGATGCTCCTTTTGTAAAGCACCTGATTTCTTGATTTTGATTTTTTGCAAAATTTTGGATTTGGAGGCATTTACACCATAGCCCTTGACCAGTAAAGTAATTTGTTAACTATATTGGTACACATCTTAAACTATATCTTACAGTAAGTCAGTATCCCCAGCTGCTTTCAGTGTTGAAATCATTTCTCTCCTGAAGACTGTTGCTCTGCTTTTGGGGAAGCCTCACAATGTGGCCCTGTCACCTTTGTGACACAACAGAGTAGGCAAGATCGTTTATGCCAAGCCTTCCATTTCACAGGATTTTACTCACATTTCTGAACTAGCTATTTTCCAGAAGACAATAATTGGGGCCTCAGCAAGGGTAGGTAATGGCAGAAAGTCAAAATAATATCAGTGTTTAGTTCACAAACAGGTATAATTTACTAAAGAATAGCACCATATGTTCTGTACAACATAACTCACAGGTGATAAAATAACCCTAAATGCCCAGCTTTTCAGTGGTGACGAGAAGCATGGTATCAAACCTTTGTGGATTTGAAATAAAAGACAAAGAAAGGACTCTCACGATATTATTAATATAATTAGTGTTTTACATGTATTAGTTATACACTGTAAGGGTATATTCCTAGTGAGACGAGTAGAACAACATTCCTAAAATGTGTGCCACGAAAACTCATCCTTCCAGATTTCCTACCGCAAGCAAAAAGGGCACCATCATCAAGGAGGAGGGAGATGCCTCCCAGTACTCCGTCTCCTTATCAGGGATTGCATTGCCTATTTGCCCTTTGAACACTCTAAGAAGTCCTGTAGTAAAGAGACCTGTTCATGTTTTAAAATCAGCATGTCAATAAAGATCTTCCATTACTCAACCCTCGTTTTCTCACATAATGCCCATGAGCAATTTCGTGTTCTAATAACTACATCTTGGGGATCACCATAACAGCCCTTGCTCAAGGTGATGGTGTGGAAAGTATGATGAGACCCTAGTGGCATCAGATATTGGTGTGTTTGGGGTTTAACCAGAACCCTGTATCCAGATTCGGAAATGCTCCGAGGGTAAAGTGGGAGAGGATAAACTTGCAAATCACGTGTCGCGGAGAGTCAGAAAGTTATAGCAGAATTAGGGATACTTTTTTCCCATAGACTTTATTCAGAATTTTGGATTTTAGAAAGAAGCTAGTCCAAAAAAGAAGAAAAGAAAAGAAAAATAGGGCTAAAGAGGTAAAGAAATAAAGAGGTAAAATAGTGAAGTGTTATACGTAGTTTTTTCTTTTTTGGGGGGGGGCAAAAATGAATTTAAAAAAACTGGAAAGTAAATTGGAACATCAAGATCATGTTCTTCTCTTTCTGTGACTCTGTGTACCTACTCAGTATGAGGACAAGTCCCCAGTGATGCTTGGGTCAATATTTAAGGTAGTGACTGCTCTCCAAAGCCTACCAGAGTCTTTGGTCCAGATCTTGTTGAGGATATCAAGCCTACACCAGAATGAACAGCTTCTATTCCATCTACCATGTGCTACTGAAGGGCAAACAACAGCCATCCAGGGTGATGGGGGTGGGAATGAGGGGTTCTGCCTGCGTCCTCAGCACTGCCTCTCTAAGGGCTGCTTAAGGGGCCTCAGCCAGTGAGTCTAGCAGTCGGCCCTGCACTGGTCTGCCTCCCCTTGCTTGGTCTGAGTTCTCCTTTCATGCCTGGCCCTTTTCTTAGTCATTGTCGTCAACCAGCTCAAGGATGCCTTGAAGTTGCCTTTGTCAATTGATTTCTATGGATATTTGGGAAAGTGGCCATTTAGTTTCTCATCCAGAATGGAGCTCTTTGATGATTGAAAAGGAATTCTGTGAATAATGAGGCTAGGACAGCAGGCATTTCCCAGCTATGCCTGGGGAAATCCAGCATGTCTGCTCACTTTAACTTGGTAAGCCCTTCAAAGCGCTGTATGGAAGGAGTGCAGACCGACAGCCATCCTCAGTAATCTCGGAGGGACTGGGGCAGCAGCTCCCCGAGTGTCTCGTCTCTGCTTCTGCTGTGGTTCCTACTGCGTGCCTTCTTTGCTTGGATCAGTACTCTGAGGGCCTCCAATAGGGGAAAGGCATTTAAAAATCCTTTGGGGACGCTTGGGTGGCTCAGTTGGTTGAGCGTCCAACTTTGGCTCAGGTCATGATCTCACAGCTCGTGAGTTCAAGCCTGGGCATCGGGCTCTGGTGCTGACAGCTCAGAGCCTGAAGCCTGCTTCAGAGTCTGTGCCTCCCTCTCTCTCTGCCCACCCCCCACTCATGCTCTCTCTCTGTCTCTCTCTCTCAAAAATACATAAAGATTAAAAAAAATTCTTTGGATGAGATGGTGTCTAGAGTAGTTAGGTGGTAAACATGGGCCATTCCTACCAGATAACACATCTGTTTTTAGTCTGCTGTTGGCCCAGAGAAAGAAAGAAACCAGCTTTCAGGATAAGAATAAACAAGGGTAAGAGCTAGAACTGCAGACTGGTGTGGGAACATAATGGCCTTGGAGTTGGGCAGACTGATTCCATAGTTGCCTTTTGGCGAATAAATTTCAATGCAGTTTAAGGCTTAAAACCCTCCTCTCTGATTCAAAGATCCTCTCTCTTCTAGGTCCAGCTCCTTCAGTGGGCTGGGGTGGAGCAGAGGAAGAGGGAAAGGGCAAACATTTGTGTCCTCTCCTCAGTGGTTGCTGCTTTTCAGGTAATGCAAGCTCTTCCATCCTCCTTAGCTCTTACCTCTAGTGATATAACCTTCTGCCTCCTGCTGTTGGGGTAGACTTACCTGGCAGACAGCCCTCTGGAGTGGTGAACTAGCAAAATACCTCAAGCCCAGGCTTGCTACACATGAGCTACTCATTGGAGATCAGCATGTATGGGGAGAATGTTCCAGGCTGAGGGAGCTGGAGTGTGAGGCCCCCTAGCAGGAACAAATTTGGTCTGTTCAAGAGGTGAAATGAGTGAAAAGGATTAGAAAGTACAAATTGCCAGCTATAAAATAAGTAAGTCATGGGGACGTAATTACAGCATGGTGACCATAATTAAAAATACTGTATTGCATATTTGAAAATTGCTGAGAGAGTGGATACTAAAAGTTCTCACCACAGGAAAAACATTTTGTTGTAACTACGTATGGTGCCAGATATTAACTAGACTTGTGATCATTTCACAACAAATACAAATATATAATTATTATGCCATATACCTGAAACTAATACATCAATTATACCTCAATTTAAAAAAGAAAAAGAGGGGTGCCTGGGTGGCTCCATTGGTTGAGAATCCACCTCTTGGTTTTTGCTCAGGTCAGGGTCACATGGTTTGTGGGTTCGAGCCCCACGTTGGGCTCTGTGCTGACAGTTGGAGCCTGCTTAGGATTCTGTCTCTCCCTCTCTCTCTGCCCCTCCCTGATCCCTGCACACACACACACACTCTCTCTCTCTCAAAATAAACATTAAAAAAAAAGAGAGAGAAAAAGAATGACACTCGGGTTTGGGGTCCAAGTATCCAGCTAGATTCCAGGTGCCACTTGCTGAGATGGGAATGACTGGGGGAAAGGACTTGGTTTGGGATCAGGGGAATAAAAATCAAGACTTTTTGTGTTGGTCATGTCAGGTTTGAAAGAATAGACACGCGAGTGGAGATGTCAGGTAAGCATTGCAATTGTTGCTTGTGAAGCTCAGTAGAAGGATCTTGAATCCGCATGTGGCATTTAAAGCCACAGAGTAAGATAACATCACCAGGAGAGAGAATCGGGAGGATGTGTCGTGAGAAGAGGGCTGAGGACAGAATCCTGGTCCACCAACATTTAGAGGTTGGGTTTGTGGAGGAGGAGGAGAAGGAGGCAGCCCAGAAGCTGGGAAAAAGAAGCCAATGAGGTCAGAGGAAACCCAGGAAAATGTGGTCTCACAGAAGCCAAGAGAAAAGAGTCTAAAGCCGAGTGGGTGAGGAGGGAGGGCAAAGGGCTGGGTTGTATTTAGAAATCTCCCTCTGCCTGCAGTGGGCCAGGCAGCAGCGTGAAGGGCGGGAGACCAGGGAGGGGTCACCTCATCCTCCAAGCAGAACATGACCTTATGCATTTCTGGGCTCCCCACTGTGTGGGCACAGGCTGTGCTTCCTCAGTGTCTGACATGACTGATTAACTGAACCCTCCCGTGGAACCTTGAGACAGCTCTGCCTGTAGGAGGTGCAAGGATCCAGGGCCACGCCCTCCCTGGGGGAGTCTGTGCTTGGAGGGGCCAGGAAAACATGGGCTCAGGGAGGCCGAGGGGTGGCTGTCCCCTCCTGCCCAGCCTGGTGTTTGCTGAGGGCGGAAAGTGCAGGATGACTCTTCAGTGTGGTATTTGTGTGTGTATGTGTGTGTATCAAGTGTGTAAAAACACCGAGTTTCTCTTAGTCTTGATTTATGACTGCCCCCTATCTTCAGACTTTAAAAGGACTAAGGCACTCTCTTCCATAAAGAGTTTTGAGAAGCGTCGAGTTCCAGTCCAGTGAAGCAACACTGAAGCGCTTCTACTAGAGAGAAAGAGGAGAGCTCGGAAAATGAAATAAACAGAGCGAGTGGCTGAGATTGGAGCCGCAGCCATGGGAACAGTGCTGGCTCCACTAAATTGTCTCCTTGGGAGACACCTTCTCGAAAAGGCCAACCCTCCCCACCCCCTGCCTTGGACCTTCTTCCTTCCTTTCCCTGCTTCACTGTCTCTGCTTAGCACTAACCACTATATCACATGCTCTTATGTATATTTCTCTTGTTTTTAGAATGTAATTTCATGAAGGCAGGGATTTATATCTGTCTTACCCCCATACTTAGACCAGTGCCCGGCACACATGCTCTCAATACATAGTTTTTCAAATGAATGATCAAACAATCCCAGTAGCTTCGTAGAAGCTGTAATGCCATGCCTTGGGGTTACTGGGCTTTGGATATTCCTTGCATCCAAACATATCCCAGAATAAAACTCTTGTGATGTCTTGTACGTGTTCTCTTTTAGCATGTATTACATTGCTGCTATTTATGTGTTTGTCTCTCCTACTAGACTATACATTTTATAAAAGTAGGGGCTGAGCCCTGTTCTTTCCTGTATCTTCCATTGCTTGGCCCCTGGTCCTGCACAGGAAATATTTGGTGAGAAAATAAATGGATGTCTGTTATGACTTAGCCTGTGGCCCAAAGACTCCTTCCTCTCCCACGCTTCATAAGTAATCCGGCAACATGTCCCGCGGATGTCTATGCTACCCATCTCCTCTCTAGCTCCTCTGCCACTACCCTGCTTCTGTCCCCCCATCCTCTCTTCTTTATACCATTATAGTAGACTCCAAGCTGGATCTTGAGCTCTCCTCTAGCTACCCAAGGCATGTTTTAAAGGAAAGACCTGATCAGGTCACTCACTTATGTGTCCTATTGGCTAGCTTTTGGCCCCTAGAGGATAGCACTTAGTTTTCTTAGCCTCAGATCTACCACCTAATCCAAGATGGTGGTCATGTTTATCCTCCATTGCTCCCCGGTCATACAGCCTGCTGTCCATCAGTCTACACCAAATGCATCCATGTTTTCAAGCTTCTCTCATTGCCCAAGCACTCCTCCTCTGCCTAGGTTGCCTTTCCCCCATCTCTTCAATTATTGAATCATTCGCTTGTTCATTCAGCAATAAGCCCTTCTTGGTGCCACTCTGCTCACCCTGGAGCTGCAGAGACAAATGAGACACACCCCTTTGCTCGAGATGTTCATGTGTCTTCTTCTTTGGAAGTCACTGTAGTCATGGCTTTTATTTTACCTCCAACAGTGGTAAAGCTCAGTGACTGTTCTCTCTATAAGAATATTTTTAGTGTCAGTGAAATGGAATTGCCATGTTGTAAATGGAACTAATTGAATGGTCCTCTCACATTTTAATCTTTGAGTTAGATTGTCCTGCCTGGTTTCTTTCCTAGGATTTATTAATATTTGGTCTACATCCAGTTTCCTGATTTTGAAAATGCCATGTTTGGTGAACTAATATAGCTTAAGCATGACTAATGTCTTCCGTGGATAAGCCATCTTAGACACAAGGACATTGTCCTTTAAAAGTGATACGTTTAACCACTCCAGGATATTTGCCAGACTGGCCAAACATAGAGTTAAAAGAGCCCATGGAAATGCCACCATCTTTTTCTATCATCATAGGAAAAATGTGTTTGTTGATCGACTATATCGTAATATGAAGAAGAATTCATTCAATTCCATTATTACATTTTTATTGACCGGCTTCTTATTCCTCATTAAGTTCTTCAGGCTGTTTTTGTCCCATATTCTCTTCAGTTTCATTCATCTGCGATATTAAAAATGGTAAAATTTATAGAGATTAATCTAGAAAAAATTTTGACTTGAAAATCCAATTATTTATAATACCCACTGTGTAAAAAGGATAAAACCTATGAGGATCACATTTGAGTCTATGAATCTGGACTTTAACACTTGCGAATAGATTTATTTTCAGTCCATATTTTTGCAAATGGCCCATTTTTGCTTGGAAGTATAGTTTTTTGGAGTAAGAGCCTTTGATTTGATTTTTAAAATTACTTTTCTTACTGTGAGTTTTTTTCCCCCCTCAACATTTTCTATTCCATTTATAGTAGAGATGTAGTGTTTCTTTTAGATGCCATTAAAAAACCTTTCCTTTTGAAATATTATTGATCTGTCTAGAGAATCAAATTAGTGAGCTGGCTTTTTAAAGCTCTTTAGATGGTTACAGTTGAAAAGATGAAAAACAAAGCAAGAAATTCTGTGACTACAGATAAAACTATAGGACTTTTCTAAGCAGCTGACAGGCATTTTTGAGACAAAACTCTATAGTTTTATTGAAGTGCCAATATTTCTGGCTCACTGATTTTCACTATATTCTAGAGGGGAGACAAAGAGTCTTGCCTGGTAGACCTAAACACCAATTAGAGTTCCTTTTTGTAGAGGGTATTGCTGTTCAACTCTCCTGTCTACCTCTGGTCCATTGACTTTTTTTTTTTTTTTTTTTTTTTCTTTTTTTAACGTTTATTTAATTTTGAGACAGAGAGAGACAGAGCATGAATGGGGGAGGGTCAGAGAGAGGGAGACACAGAATCTGAAACAGGCTCCGGGCTCTGAGCTGTCAGCACAGGGGCCCGATGCGGGGCTCGAACTCACGGACCGCAAGATCGTGACCTGAGCCGAAGTCGGCGCTCAACCGACTGAGCCACCCAGGTGCCCCTGGTCCATTGACTTTTTATAGCCAGTGAACAGACATCCAAGGACCCTTCAATTTCCTCATGAATTTGTCCTTATGATGAATTTACACTGAGTTAAGGCAAGTATCAAGTCATTCATTCATAGAATCAACAAGCATTTATGGACTACCTGCTATGTGCCAGAAACTTTTCAAAATACTGTCCACATGTTCATTCATTTACTTCTGTCTACAAACCTGTGAAGTAGGCATTGATTTTTTCCCCCTCCATTTCAGAGACTGGAAATTCAGGGGAAATTGCAGCATATAGAAGTAATTTGACAAAAATACACAGCGAAAATTGGGATTCATATCCTACCAGTCTGCCTCCAAAGTTTATGCTCTTTTTCTACTTAAAGCAAGGTGCCATGGAACTATTGAGAATTTAGCCACTAACCATGCTTCCTGGTTGGGGGAGGGGATGTCAGGGAATGTAGCACAGAGCAAGAGATGTTTGATCCTTGATGAGGCTCTTGTTAAATCCCTGTGAGCAACTGGTTAGCATATACTGAGTTATCTGGAAAGAAGTTGCATTAAAAACAATGTGCACATAGTTGCAAAGCCACGTTACACACCTAAGAAGTTGTAACATCAATACAAGTATAATACAAATCATGTATGATTCTACTCATTTTATATGTTAATGAAGTGCTGTCAGATTTCTTTTACACTCTTGTCACATATTATGTGTGTTGTTAATGTAAATCTATTTAAAATGACCAACACTTGGAAGCTTCTCAAGTGCCTTGGAGAAGGGATCTAAATTTTAATGTTTACTTGTTTTTGAGAGAGAGAAAGAGAGCCAGAACGTGAGATGGTGAGGAGCAGAGAGGGAGGGAGACACAGAATTCGAAACAGGGTCCAGCTGTCAGCAGAGATCCCATCGTGGGGCCTGAATATACAAACTGCAAGATCGTGACCTGAACCAAAGTCAGATGCTCATCCGACTGAGCCACCCAGGCACCGCAGAGATTGAAAATTTTAATATACTCTGTTGTTCTGATTCTGTTGTTTGTCATGATAACATGATTCTAAACAACTCTTTATTTGATAATTGTTCCTGACAAGTTAGGAACTACTTTCCTCCCAAGTCAAAATACACCCCCTCCAAATAACAGTTTGAAATGTCACCTTGCTCTACACATTGAGGCTAAACAACATCAGATTTCTTCAAGAACCTGAAAAATACATTTAAAAAACCCCTCTCTTCCCAAGAGAACGTTGCTTTGCCAACTGGGCTGCCGTTTGCTCATTCTTGGATCGCCCCCTAGTGGCTTGCTTGAGTTATGACTATTTCTCAGGTACTTCTAGGGATCTCCTGGTTGCTTTGGATGTTTTTAGCTTTGTCCCTTCCACACTGTCTGACATTTGCCCAGAGGGACCTCCAAAGGCAGCATCTTGAAATAAAAAGTGAATAATCTGCAAAGTGATCAAGACACGCTGTTGCCGATGATAGGGATTAATCCTTCCTTCAAGTCTGTACACTTGCTTTTTCTCTTTGTATCATGATACCATATTTTTACTTGTCCATCCCTCACTCTCTTCCCTTTGTCAACACCCCACTGGACTGGTGCCAGGTCATCTAAGGATGAGACAAGGACTAGGCAATGCTGTGCCTTGAAAGTGCCCATGAAGCCCATCGAATGCTGCTGGGCAGGAGTCCCATACACCCACCCACATAAACAAGTCACCTCTCTAGAGGCCTCTGTCACTCTCAGACTTCCCGGCTCCTTCTGGGCAGCTAGGGTTGTGACATGCTGGCCCAGCCACTTGAGTATCATCCAAATAGCACGAGAAACATTTGTGTTGTGGTTTTGCCAATTCTAGGCGGGGCCCAGCCAGCACAAGGGATCTGACCCTGTGCAGAGCGCTGGGTCCCCGTCTCCTGCACCAATTAGACCAGAACCAGGACCCTCAGTGCAACACATCATTACTCTTAACAATCTTCTTTAATAGCAATAAGCCAGTCAATGGCTCGATTTAGTAAGTAAGAATGCCAGTACATTTTTTAAGTATTTAAAATATTTTAAAGAAGAAAACCACTTGGCTTTTGTCTGAACTTTTAAAAAAATATTAATTTATTTTGAGAGAGAGAGAGAGATAGCAAGCAGAGGAGGGGCAGAGAGAGAGAGAGGGAGAGAGAATCCCAAGCAGGCTCCACAGATGTCAGTGCAGAGCCCAACACGGGGCTGGAATCCATGAACCAAGAGATCATGACCTAAGCCGAAACCAAGAATCGGACACTTAAATGACTGAGCCATCAGGCACCCCTAGTCTGAATTTTAAAAGAAGGCTTGATACCACACGTGAAATGATGATTGAAAAAGAGAGGATCCTTATTTATATGAAAAAATAATATCTGTAAAATGGGACTAGTCATTTCTTCCCAGGACAGTTGTGACAATTAGAAATAGTGATGCAAAGGGACCAGTGAATTGGCCAGCACATTAAAGTGGGCCATTCATTCATTCAGAATATATTTATTGAGTACCTATTCTATACAAGTTTAGGTAAAACTGAAAGTATGTGTGCCCTGTGAAGCTTACATGGAGATTTCTTATCCCGTACCTCAAAAAGACAACTTAGGGAGGAAATGGCCACCATCTTTTAGGGACTTGTGCTATTGTCCTGGACAGGGAATGCCATGTTCTACATGGTTGTAGAAAGCAGAACCAATGGATGGACCAATGGATGGACTTTCAAGAGAAGCTGTTTTCACTCAATGAAAGGAAGACCCTGGTTGTACTCAGTGCTGACCAGAAATGGGATGGGTCTGCCTCTGGAAGCAGAGAGTGGGTAGGCTGGAGGGTGTTCTGTCAGTGGAAGTATTATATAAGGAATTTAGGAACTAGTTAGTGTCAGGGATCTCTGCAGTGTGGACAAGGTGGGAATCCAAGGAATCCACGTTGCCTTCTACCTCTTAGTACCAATCTGGGACTGGGGTGGAAAGGCACTGCCTTTGCCAGAAAGTCAGGTGTAAATGCAGATGCATTCTAGATACAGATGAACTGGAGCCATAATTCCTGTCACCTTCTGTCTCCAGGAATCAAGCACCTTGAGTCTGGATCACCCTGGGTCTGGATCTGACCAGGCTGAGGGTGGGGAAGACCCTATCAGGAAATGGGGCAATTTGCTGTGCTAAAAGAGTCAGAAGGCCATTTCTGGCAACTGGACACACACATAAAAGCAAAGGGCAATAATGATCACACCCACAAGTTATTCAGAGCCTATTTCTCTTACTTCAGCATTTCTAATCTTTAAAAGCATCCTGAAAAGTAGGGGCAGTTAATCCCATTTTTCATTATGATATAAATCTCACCTGTTTCTAAGAAACCACATCTCTCCTTTCAGCTCTTACATTGAGCTAGTGGGTGCACAGTATGAGCAGTGAACTGAGACCAAGGTTTGGGTGCCAGTCCTGCCAGGGTGTTGATTTAAATGCATGTGGCTCCTTGACCTTGTCTGTGATATAAAGTATCACTAATCCAATAAACCCAGAAAGGAGCCTTTGCAGAGTGGGATAGTGGGAAGTCATCACCTCCCTCTGTAGGCACAGGCAAATGGGGCTGAGATTACAGTTAGGTATCTACATGAACAGAACAATTCTGCAAACCGATCAGCATAACCAACAAGTTTCCAAAACAGGAGAAAGTGCAAGCCTCTTTCCAGTCTCCATGGATCGTGGCCCACATTCTTGTAGGGAGGAACAGCTCCATGGCATTACTGAATCTGGAATCTAAATATTTACTCTAGGAGATTATAGGAAGGCTGTTAGGTCATGAATGATGTCCTGATTTTGTGTTCTCATGTACAGGCCAGTCCTTATGTTTATTGAAATGGAGGAGTGTGTGTCTCTATCACTCTTTATTCTTTAAAATGTTTCTTCCAAACTTCTCTCTGTGTCTATTCATCATTGTTTCTTAATTTGGTCTCTAGATTTTATAGGATACTTTATAATTTGACACCTCTTTTGCTCCCCTCTCATAACAGCCCTGGTCATCACCTTCATAATCATATTTTCTTACAACTATGCTTTGCTCTTCACAGTTAATAAAACACATATTCATGATCTCATGCATCCCTTCAAAGCCCCCTGAGGCCGATAAAGCATTTGCTCTTATACACATTTTACAGGTGAAAAAACCCCAAGCAAAGAAGTTAAATCATTTGCTCCAGGCTGCTAAGCTCAGTATTTGAGATTCAAATTGAACCCAACTCTCCTACTGCTGAACTCTTTGCTTTAGCCAACACCCAACATCAACAAAATCTCAACATTTGGACTGTGACAAACCTTATTTGAGACTTGGATTCTTCCTTGATAAAACTTAGAAAAAAATAAAATAAAATTTTTTTAAGGTTTATTTATTTTTGAGAAAGAGAGAGGGAGAGTGAGAGAAAGCACAGGAGCGGGGAAGGGGCAGAGAGAGAGGGAGAAACAGAATCTGAAGCAGGATCCAGGCTCTGAGCTGTCAGTACAGAGCCCGATGTGGGGCTCAAACTCATGATTCGTGAAATCATGACCTGTGCTGAAGTCTGACACTTAACCAACTGAGCCACCCAGGTGCCTACAACCCCCCCCCCCGCCCCGCAAATTTTTTAAAACAAATCAATTGTGTGACTTATAAGTCAAAGTGTGTATATTAAAAGAAAGTCACTTATTTGGACTCTCAATAAACTTTTTATGGTGCAAAATGCCCCCCCAACACACACATCCACATACAATCTCCCAAGATGGATTACCATTATGTGGTAGATGCTCAGAATTTTTGTTGAAGGGATGGATGGATGGATGGATGGAGTGGGTAGGTGGGTGGATGGATGGAGGGGTAGGTGGGTGGGTGAGTAAATGGATGGATGGATGAGTGAATGGATAGGTGGGTGGATGGATAGATGGGTGGGTGGGTTAGTGGATGGATGGATGGAGGGATGGATGAATAGGTAGGTGGATAGATAAGTGGGTTGGTAGATGCATCGATATGGGACTGGCTGTCTTCTGGGTCCTAGAGATACAACATGAGGAAAATAGGCAGGTACCCTGCTCTGCATCACTCACAGTCAAGTGGAGAGGCAGACCTCCTACATGCAGTCTCAGTTATGTCTGATGAGTGTAATAATGTCAAATGTTAAGTTTATTCTAGTCTTGACATCATGATGGGCCTCTTTGAGGAAACACTGTTTATTCTGTGACCTAAAGGCTGAGTGTGAGTTGTATAGAGGAAGTGCCCCGGGCAAGGGGGGATGTGCATGAACAAAGGCACACAAGGAATAAGTGCCCGGGGGTTCCAGACATGGGGAGCATTCACAGCACTCAGATGTAGGTGTCAGGAGGAACAGTGGAGTATGAGGCCACATCATAGAAGGTCTTGAATGCCAAGTTAGGCTTGTTTAGGATTGATCATGTAGAAAGCAGGAGTCACCAAAGTTGTTTGACCAGGGAAGTAGCACAATCATGTCTCCTTGAGATGATAAAATCCACATAATATGGCCTGCTAAAGATTTTCACACACTTGACCTCATGTAAACCATAGTATAACCAACAGCATGTGGTTAATATTTTTTCATAGTTCTTAATAATAGCTACTATTGACTAAGGACCTAATATTTGCCTGGCACAGAACTAGAGCTTCAACATATGTTATCTCTCATAAATCATTTCTTTGCAGTATTTGTACCTCGATTTTAGATGAGAAAATTGAAACAAATGTTGGGTGACTCATCTGGGGCCCACAGCTAGTGACAACAGCTGGCACACAAAGTGAGCAGGGCTGTTCTAACCATTAGACCCGTAGGTGCAGTGCCCAAGGCTCCCCAAGCCTTCTAGAGAACTATAAACACATTTGACCCTGTGAAACAAGATTCAAAATACAATGATTCTAAAAACTGTAGGGAATTTGCAAAAACAAAAAGAATAAAAATCTTAAGATCTATTAGAGGTAACACATCAACTTTGTTCAATTAGTTTTATTAATCTTTTGTCTTACTTATTTGTTAAAATTTTCATT
Organism: Panthera onca; assembly: GCF_046562875.1. NCBI lineage: Eukaryota > Metazoa > Chordata > Mammalia > Carnivora > Felidae > Panthera > Panthera onca. The sequence continues at coordinate 69,538,644 of NC_138348.1, forward strand.
ACAGTTGAAAACAATTTAAGGTTAGAATTTCTCACATCACAAGATTTCCAGAGAATGCACTAAGATTCCCAGATATTACAGCGATCCCAAAGTAAATAAGTACCATAACCAAATAATTTCAAAAGCATAACTATAAAAAGACTTTCAGAAAGCTCATAGCATTTGTACATGCATTTAAATATATCTGATATCAGCCACCAATAGCAAGAGTGCCTGGCTTCTGCCATCATTTAAAACAACCTCTGCCTGGTGGATTCAGCCTAACTGTGGGCTTCTCGTTCCAGAGAACCACTGGGTTTTAATATTCAAATGTTAAGATATTTGTGAGATGATGTTTGAGTGCAGGTAACTAAAGGGAGAGATGAAAGGAGGGAAAGAGGGAGAGAGAGAAAGAGAGAGGAAAAACATTTTTAAAAGCTTGACTTTGGCATGGCTCCTGCCCTCAGTAACACCATATGTCTCTGCCAAGTCGAAAGAAATGGGCTGCTAAGATATGGGTTTGTTCTCAAATAGGTATGACAAATACATAATTTACTTTTCTTAGCTCTAGTGCAGGACACCCTGGCCATTCAGACACCTCATAGGCACTGGCATTAATCCAGGACCTAAATAGCAGCCCCATTTGCAATCCTGGGGAGGGTGTTGCACAGGATCATTTGCTCAGTTCCTTCTCTGTGGCTGAGAGCAGGGAAGCAGGGCTATAGTGGAAAGAACAAAAGAAATGATCAACTCTCTGCAACCTGCAGATGAAAGGAGGCAAATGAAATGACAGCTAATGCCACACAGAATCCCAGATTGGCTCTGTGTCATGGATGGAGTGGGAACAGTCATAATGGACATGATCAGGGCAATAGGCAAAATTTTAATAGGACTGTAATGTATAGTATATGGAAGGTCACTTATTTTGATAGAGAATATCCTTGTTCCTAGGAAAAGTGTTCTAAGGCATTCAAGGGGGAATTAGGACTGATTGTTACACTCATGATAATAACAAAAATGATGACTACAATGGTTCTTGTAAGAAGTGGACACCCTCTTGCTGGAGACGGGGGATATGGTGAACATCTCTGTTTGTGTCTAGGGATCCTACCCCCAGAATCTTCTATATCCACAACTGCCAGAGAGCCAAGACTTAGCAAGTCCTAAATCCTGTCATGATGTAACTTGCTGATGAGGAGAGTGGGTGGGGAGGTTCCAGAATTTGAGTAGTGGCCAGAAATTCAGACATGCAAGCTAGTAAAATAGGTCACTTAGCCCTACCAAGGCAGGACCTGTCAGTGGTAGGGACTTTTCTGGGAGTAGAAGGACAGGATAGGTCATCTTAGGCAGCACCCTTTGTGAGGAGATAACAATCTCACTCTGCTTAAAGGAGTGGGGCATAAGGCACATGACCTTCAACATCACTAATGGCCAATGTGATGGTTAATTTTATGTGTCAACTTGACTGGGCTGAGGGATGCCCAGGTAACTGGTAAAACACTGTTTCTGGTGTGTCCGTGAGGGCGTTTCTAGAAGAGAAGCACACTTCATTTGGTAGAATGACCAATGTGAGTGGGCATCGTCCAATCTGTTGAGTACCTTAATAGAACAAAAAGATGGAAGAAGGGTGGATTTGGTCTCTGCTTGAGCTGGGACATCCATCTTCTCCTTCTCTCAGACTTCAGCTCTATGGTTCTGGGGACTTTGGGTTTCTGCTGAACTACACCACCGACTGTCCTGGGCCTCCGGCTTGCCAATGGCAGATCATGGTGCTTCTCAGCCTCTAAATTACATATCTGATTCCTCAAAATAAATCTCTTTTGATATATTTATATACCTTTTGGCACTATTTCTCTGGAGAACCCCGACCAATACAGCGAGGCATTGTGCTAAGCACTTCACACACGTATCACTTAATCTTTACAAGCCCCCATTTTACAGGTGAGGGGACAGAGACTCAGAGCACAGAAGCAATTCACCCAAGTTCACACGACTGGTGGTGGTAGAATAGTGTTCTAACCCAGCTCTGTCAACTCCTACATACAGTGACTCGAAGCAAAGTGAAGCACAAGAAGTAGCCAAATGTATATTTGAGAAGTGGCCTCCAAGTACCATGATCGGGACCCAGAAAGTTCTCGGAAAAAAAACAGCTGTGACTTTGAAGGCCGTCTAGAACTGAGGCTAGCAAACCAGCTCCACCGTATTTGTGTCCCTTTGGGAGAAAACCAACCCCAAATGCTGGTGAGACTCCTGTGGGGTCACTGCTCGGAGGACGCCAAAGCCAACACAGTAAATAAGAGTTCAGGTGAGCCCTTCTGCTGTGAAAGACAACGAGGTCTCACTCTCCCACCCTACCTGTCCTCTGAGAGACGGTGAGGTTCACCCACCTGCAAGCCCCCAGCCAGAGACCCAAGGATGTCAACCATGAGAAAGTGCTCCATAGCCTGACTGTAGGGCCAGCCCCTAATTCACTCATCCATCTGTTCGTTAATATATTCACCACACATTTATAAAGTGCCCATTCTGTGCCAGACAATGGCATAGATGCTCGCATGAAATATAGCAATACCTAAATCAAGACCTTTGGGTATGTTTAGGGATGGGGGGAATAATTACAGAACCACTAAGTAAGAGTCAGACTTAATTGAGCCTGCGATAATAATAACTACACTTGATTAAGAGTATACTGTTGGCAAGCATTTTGCTAATAACAGCTATAGATCATTGTATAATGCTATAATTATACATATATAAAATATATATTATATAATTTAAACCTCTTTACAGTACTCCAAGTGAGATGCAGAACTTATAGCTTCCTGAGAGAGCCTGAGTTATTTGCCCCAGGCTGCGTAACTGCTAAACAACAAAACTAAGATTTAAAAGCAGTTCACTCCAAAGCCCCGGGCCTAGCTCTGTACATACGGGGCTGAGAGAAGGTGTAGAGAAGGTTGAGAGCATGAGTTCTGGAGATAAATTACCAGGGTTTGAATATCAGCTCTGCCAGTTTCAGTTTGTGTGATTTCAGGCAAATTACCAACCTCCCTGTGCCTCAGTTTCTTCATGTGTAAATAGAGGGCAACAGCACTTATCTGCCCCATGAGCCTGTTGTGAGGTTGAAATGAGTTAACAAATGCAAGACATTTTAAAAGTGCTATATAAGGGTTTTCTTTGTATGGAGAACCCATAATCTGAAAAGGAAACCTCAGAAGCTAAGTGGGGCAGAGGACAGAGCTAAAACAGAAATCAGAATAAATAGGGCAGTAAAATCAGACAGGCATCAGGAAGTGGGGATATGGGCCATGAATGCTGGGCAGTTAAATTCAGATCAGGAAGGACAAGGCAAGTAAGGAAAAGGAGTGTGAGCTAACACTGGTTTTAAGGCAATGACCTATATTAAACTTGTCAGAGAGTATGTGCACGTTTTTAGAAACTTGTTTCCAGCATTCTGGATATGTTCAAAAAGAGCGTGTTTGGAAGAAAGAACCCCATTTGGGCAAAATGAAGTCATCCTGTTCTGTATGCAAAGTTCCTTCCTGTTCCCCATGATGGATTAACTGGACATGGACACAATGTCTGAAACAGTTGTTTGAAGACACTGGGTAGTAGGCAGCCCAGGAGGGTGACCTCTCAAAAAGGGAGACGGATGAGATGCGCTCCATGATCATGCTTCTTTCAGCCCGGAGGTACTCTCCAGACCATCGTGCCAGAGGCAGGCACCCAAGCAGAGCGGGGCCATCTTGTGAGCCGGGGAGCTGGAGGTCACAGAAGCTGAGGAGGCTGGAATTGTGGGGCAGATACCAGAACTCTGGATGATGTGTAGAGTCATCCACGTTTGCTGTAAGCTGATATGACATCATCGCCATGTTATATTGTTAAATGAAAAAGCAAAGGGCAAAAGAGTATATATTGTGTGCTACTTTTTGTGTAAGACATAAGGGAAAATAAAGCATACATGTATCTACGTACATTTTTTTCTGAGAAAAAAAATCATGGGAAAAAGCACCAGAAATCTAAAAAAGATCCCCTTGAACCTGTTGTTGAAAACTAAGCCAGTCCTGTAGTTGAAAACTAAGGGGCGAAGTTACAAGATATCCTGGGATATGTTGTTGGGCCAGAAAGTAAGGATGTGCTCAAAATAATGATGATGATGATGATGTTGTTGTCATTGTTGTTGTTGTTGTTGTTGTTGTTGATAGGGGCAGACCAAAAGGACACAGGAGTTATAAACCTTTACTCGTCTTACCTATCATGATCCTCAAAACAGGAACACTCTGAGGATCATAAGAACTAAGGATAGGAAAGACACAATTAATTCATTGAATAAAATAGTTATGGATTCATGAGTTCATGGAGAGAAATTCCCTGGGTTTGAATGTCAGCTCTGCCAGTTTTAGGTTGTGTGCTTTCAGGCAAATTACTCATGAATCCATGAGTTCATGCTGATAATAGATAATAAATCGGGGCGCCTGGGTGGCTCAGTCGGTTGAGCGTCCGACTTCGGCTCAGGTCATGATCTCTCAGTCTGTGAGTTTGAGCCCCTCGTCGGGCTCTGTGCTGACAGCTCAGAGCCTGGAGCCTGTTTCAGATTCTGTGTCTCCCTCTCTCTGACCCTCCCCCGTTCATGCTCTGTCTCTCTCTGTCTCAAAAATAAATAAATGTTAAAAAAAAAAAGTTTTATAAATAGATAATAAATCAATTAATAAACAGGGGAGAAAGGAGAGCTCTTCCTTATAGTATGAACAGAGTGCCATTTGATTGGTGGGGAAGGAGGACTGGGGTTGGGGAAAAACAAAATCACCATTTTACAAACATCATAGAAAAGTGTAGTTCAAGGAAGATCATCAGTAGACTCCAAATCTAGGAGGGAAAGTTTTCTGAGATGCCAGATATTGGCATGATTACAGTGTGCCTCCCTCAGACTGCTAATCAGTTGCAAGGGGAAGAATCATAATCACACAGTGGAGAAACTGAAAGCATCGTGACCAGGTCATCAATATTAGCCTCGCCAGTGAGGGACAAACAGATGTGTGTGTCTCCAGATGTGACACCCAGAAGGAACATATTATCTAAGAAGTAATCCTGCAGCAGATGTATAAACAGAAGCTAATCTTGAGGAACTATTAGATGGAAGTTTCTGTAAAACAACCGGACTGTATTTTTTAAAAATGACAATATGGGGGCGCCTGGGTGGCGCAATCAGTTAAACGTCCGATTCTTGATTTTGGCTCAGGTCATGATCTCATGGTTTGTGAATTCGAGCCCCAAGTCAGCTCTGCCCTGACAGCATGGGCCCTGCTTGAGATTCTCTCTTTTCCTCTCTCTCTGCCTCTCCCTTGCTCATGCTCTATCTCTTTCTCTCTCTCAAAATAAATACAATTTTAAAAAAATTTTATTTTTTTTTCAACTTTTTTTTTTTTTTTTTTTAAATTTATTTTTGGGACAGAGAGAGACAGAGCATGAACGGGGGAGGGGCAGAGAGAGAGGGAGACACAGAATTGGAAACAGGCTCCAGGCTCCGAGCCATCAGCCCAGAGCCTGACGCGGGGCTCGAACTCACGGACCGTGAGATCGTGACCTGGCTGAAGTCGGACGCTTAACCGACTGCGCCACCCAGGCGCCCCCAAAAAAATTTTAAATGTAATTATCAAGACAGAGACTGAGGAATTTTCTTATGTTAAAAGACATTAAAGACAATTGAATGCAATACTAGATCCCAAACTAGAGGGAAAGAAATGCTAGGAATGATGTTATTGGGACAATTGACATAGATGGAGTGTAAACTATAGACTCGATTTTAGAAATGGAGTAAACACCGTAGAAAGTATTATATACATGTTAAGTTTCCTGCATATGATAACTGCACTGTGGTTATGTTAGAGAACGTCGTCATTCTTAGGAAGTACTCCCGTCAGTGTGGAGGGGGACATGATGTAGCAAATGGTTTCAAATGGCTCAGAAAAATAAAGTGTGTACATGCACGTGTGTGTGTGTGTGTGTGTGTGTGTGTGTGTGTGTAGAGACAGAGAAAGTCAGGTAGAGACAGAGCATATTAAATGTAGAAAAAATTTAAAATTTATTAATCTGAAGAGTATGTGGGGGTTCTCTGAACTATGCTGGCAACTTTTCTGTAAATTTGAAAGAATTTCAAAATAAAAAGTTAAAAATAATAGAGGCAGTACTCTTGCCTCAAGACAGAAGAAATCTGTGGTCGCTGGTGCAGTTTATGCCCCGGAGGCCACTCTTTGTGGGTCAAGCCACATGAGAGCATGTGACAACATTCTGGCTTGGCTGTCTTCTTCCTGTCCTGCTTTACTCCCTCCTTTACAGGATTTTCCTAAAATACATCATGTGCACCCAGATCCTTGTCTCAGGCTCTATTTCTAAGGATTCCAACCTAAAACACCTATTCTAACCAACCCTATCCATCCTTCATTCTTATTTCCCTTTATTCTGGGGAAGGCTGAATAACAGCCCCCTCAGCACGTCCGTATCCTAATTCATAATTCCTGGAAGCTGTGACTATGAGCTTATATGGCAAAGGGACTTGGCAGATGTGATTAAGTTAAGGGTTTTGAAGTGGGAGATATTATCCTGGTCTCTCTGGGTGGACCTCATCTAATGACAGGAGCACCTGTAAAGAGGGAGGCGGGAGGTAAGGAGAAAGCAATGTGATGACAGAAGCAGGCATTGGAGTGTCAGGCTTTGAAGGTGGAGGAAGGGGCCAAGGAATGCAGGCAGCCACGGAAGCAGAAAATGGCAAGCGAATGAATTCTCCTCTCGGAGCCTCCAGAAGGAACCAGTCCTACTGACATCTTGACCTTGTAGCGCAGTGAAACTTGAAACTGACATACAACGTCTGACCTCTAAAGCTGTGAGGGAATAAATGTGTGTTGTTTTAAGCCACCAAATTTGTGATAATTTGTGACAGCGGCCATAGAAAACAGGAATGCTCCCCTACCTTTTCCTTTTTCTGTTGCACATATCATCTTGTGGTGTGCCGATCATTTACTTGTTATGCTTTTACTATCTTGTCTTTCTCCTCTCCCTAGAATGGAAGCTCCACAAGGACAAGGACTTATGTCTGTTTTTCTCATAGTTCTACATAAACACCTAGACCAGTGTCTAGAATATAGCAGGTGCTCAGTTAAATCTCCTGAATATCTGCTATTCATGTTTTCCTCATCACCCTCCTCTCTGACTCTCCAAACTCTGGCCATTCTTTCAGGTTCAACTAAACCCATGGGCTCCATAAAGACTTCACTGACCTTTTTAGGTCACAACTGTCTCTCCCTCCTCTGAATTCCAAGAGTATACACTCCCTGTTCCTTTTATCCGCACTTAATCCTAGTGGCTGGCATGTGGTGTGAGCATAGACCCTGAAGTCAGACGACTTGGTTCCAGATCCTGTCTCCATCACTCTCTCTCTGTGGGACATGGGCAGAGGCAAATGTACGAGTTAAACAGATCATGGGGGTGAAATGCCTGGCACATAGTGGATGTTCAATAAATGGTAGTCCCCATAGTGAGCACCCAATAAATGTTGCTAAGAACATAATTTCCGAGTTCTGTTTTGATATTTTTTTTAAACTCTCCTCCCTTCCTATAACTTTTTCCTCACTAAATCAGGAGTCTCTAGAAGAGAGAACATTGGCTCCAAACACCCTAGTACCCTCATAGCACCCAGCGGGATATAGGAAATGCACCAGATGCTCATAAGAGCCAATGGTAGGCTTCCTGACCACCTAGCCTGGTGTCAGGCTAGGGACCAGGCGGTTGCACAGATCTGGGTAACTCAGCCCTCTGTTTACATGTCTCCGGATGGGGATACCTGGGGACCTGTGAACATTTGAGGTCACAGGATATTTAGGCAGAATCCTAACTTGCAGAATTTAAAGCCTCGCAGCGACTCCAAATGCTTACAACACAAAGTCCCTTTTCTATTTATTCTCCACTTATCCAGATTTTCCCAGATCTGTTTTCTCTTTCACAAAACCCCTTCATAGACTTCAAATACTTCAGCATTCCCCCAGCCCCAAATGTTTTTAAAATTTTGACTTTCTAACGAGTAACATAGAAGAAAGATAAAGCCACCAGCTGTGGGCAGAAGAATTAAAATCCAAATTCAGGTCTGTAGTAAGGGGGGAAGCTTGCGTCGTAATTCTGTATTGCAGAGCAATGCTTGGCACACAAGAATTGTGTGCTTTCCAAATACCTGTGTGGATGTTACACCTGAGATCTCTTTGGAGCTTGTGTCCATGACTCATGTTTAAAATGCATAATCATAACACGAGTAGCTGTCGTTTAGGGAGATTTGACTCAGTGCCTCACACTGTGCAGTGTATTTTGCATAAATCATCTAAATTTCCCCCACAGCAGTTCCATGAGGTATGCGTTCCTGTCCTCATTCTGCAGATGAGATCACCAAGGCTAAGACATTAAAAACCTGGCCTTGAGTCTGTGGTCATACCCATTACACATGCTGCACAGCCTCTAGTGGTGATTATTTTTACTTGTTTTTTTATTTTCTCCAAAACCTGGTGGTCCTGGCCCGATACGGGACCTGGCAAAGGTAGACACTAAGAGGGTGGCCGAGCCAGCGCTGGGAATCAGGCACCTGCAATAGGCCCAGTCCTAGAGGTGAGAGGCAGGGTCACAGCAGGGAGCCAAGCTAACACTGAGGTTTCAAAAGCAGGTCTGGAGTCGAAACCCAGAGAAGGTGCCATGAAGCCATGCCTGAGAAGCATGGCAGGTGGTGCCACCAGATCTGGCCAATGATGTCAGTCTCTCTGGGGCTGCCTCTACCAATCACCTGCTCTCATGGTGGCTCCTGCCCCGTGGTGACCCTAAAGGCACCTCTTGTTGTCTGGCAATGTGTAATATTTTCCAGGTTGTATTAGTTTCATGTTGTTGCTATAACAAATCGCTCCATGCTTAGTCCCTTACACAACACACATTCATTATCTTACCGTTCTGTAGATCAGAAGCCCAAAAATGGGTCGTAGAGACTAAATCAAGGTGTCAGTAGGGCTGTGTTCCTTCTGGAGGCTTTAGAGGAGAATCCATTCCCTTACCTTTTCCGGCTTCTAGAGACTGGCCTCATTCATGGCCCTAGTTTTTGTCTTCAAAGCCATCAGGTAGCATTTTCCAGTCTCTCTGATTCTGCACATTGCCCTCATTTACTATGAGTCTCCTGCCTCCATCTTTTAAGAACTCTTATGATTATGTTGGGCCGTCAGATAATCCAGGATGTTTCTCCCATCTCAAGATCCTTGAGCAGCTATATCTGTGAAGTCCCTTTGCCACATGAGATAAGGATCAGGGTGTGACCGTCTTCAGTGGTGGTGGAAAGGGTCAGAGCATTATTCTGCCTTCTGCACAAGGGAAGTAGCAGGAGCTTGGTGGATATTTTTCCTCCTGGAACTGACCCTCTTGATCTAAGGAGGCATCATGATGCAGTGAGAAGGCCACAGGCTTTGAAGCCAGACAGATGTGAGATTCGATTTCCAACTCTACTGTTTTTTGTAGTCGTGGGCAAGTTACTTCTTTGAGTCTCAGTGCCCACTTGCAGGAATGGCTACAGCACTTACCTCCTAGGGTTCTTGTGTGGCTTGGAGAAAATGCATGCAAAGTGCATAACTTGATGAATAAGCGGCCATCATAATTGGCACTCTGATGTTTAAGCACGTTTTGTGAGTGTAGCGATGGGCATGCTAACTCCTAATGCTTTGAGGCAGTAATAGTTCCTACTTGGGCCTCTGTAGGAATGCCAGTAAAGCCTTTCTATACCAGAAGACAGGTGGGTGGTGCCGCAGGAAAGAAGAGGTGAGCTGTTTTACGGGGCTCAGGAGATAGACTCTTGTCATCAGTTAGCAGGTCTGCACTCCTCCACTTGCTGGCAGCCAATTCCTGGTTTTGATTCCCCTGAGAACTCCATGAACAGTGCTGGCAGCTCATGTTCCTCCTCCTACCCACCTAATGATGCCAAGGTGTTCTCATGTTGAGTGGGAAAAGTGGGACCAAGCTGAGAAGACAGCTGGTTGCAAATTCACTTTCCATGCATGGAATTAATGGAAAATGTCATTGGATCACACATCATCCATTGAATTAAAGTCACAAATGCTGCCTACAGAAGCCCATGTGGTATTGAATAAACAAATTCGTGGCTGGAAACATGGTCCTCAATCCTCTCCTCACCTCCTACATGGCCTTCCACGTCTAAATTGAGCTGGAATATTTCAAAGGTTGAAAACCAGGCTCACGTTTTTCTGTGTATTTCTCTTGCATTTAAAAACAGAGTTCCGCGGTGCCTGGATAGCTCAGTCAGTTAAGTGTTCAATTCTTGATTTTAGCTTAGGTCATGATCTAATGGTTCGTGGGTTTGAGCCCTGCGTCAGCTCTGTGCTAAAAGCACGGAGCCTGCTTGAGATTCTCTCTCTCCCCCTCTCTCTCTGCCCCTCCCCCGCTTGTTCTCTCTCCTCTCCTCTCTCCCTCTCTCTCTCTCTCTCTCTCTCTCTCTCTCTCTTCCTCTCTCAAAATAAATAAATAAACTTTAAAAAACCCAGAGCTCCAAAGGGGTGAGATCCAGCTCTTCAAAGTGGCAAACTCTTTTATAGCCCCTTCCTTGATCATGTAATATAACCTATAAAGCCTCCAGCATATGGCTTAGCACCTCCCAGATTTGCCACTATGTTTCCCACACCAGATGGTGAGCAACTGAGGGCAAGGACCACCTCTCTTTCATCTTTGTATGCCCTTAGAGCCCAACACAGTGTTTGGAGCATAGTAAGTCTTCGATAAATATTGCATACTGAGTTAATGCGTGAATGGTACTCACAGAGGTTAATGGACTTGTTTAAGGTCACTTGACTAGTGAGCAGCATGGCAGGGATGGAATCTGAGCCCCCCGCCTCTGGTCCCGGACTTTTCCCTGAAATGCTGAATAAAGAAAAAGTCAGCCATTGAAAAGTGGTTGTCCCTGCCTAGGCCTGGAGTTCTTCTTCTCCATCCAACCAGAGATTATCAAAGGAGAGAGACAAACTCATCCATTCTTTGTAAAAGTCAACTCCTTTGCTTTCTCTTTGATTCTGTTGCTGGTGCTCATGCTCATTCTCTGTCCTCCTACCTCTCTTTCCCCATCCCCACTCTTCTCTCCCCTCCTTCTCTTCTTCTTATTCTCCTCCTTTTTCTTCATCTCCTCTCTCCCTCCTTTCTCCTTCCTTCTCTCTCTCTCTCTCTCACTTTCCCTGGCTCCCTACTTCCTTGCCTCTTACATTTCTCTATATACATACACATATACATACACACGCTCATGCACACACACAAACATACACATTCGTATAGGTATACATATACAATTCCCAGGGGAGGAGCATCAAGGGATTAAAAAATATGACCTGCCAAGATTTCATATGTCTCCCCCAATTAAGCAGAGCACGATATGGCTCCATCCAACCAGCAGAGGGCGGGCTCGGATGCACCGAATTTTCTGGGGCTGCTGACAAGAGTCTTCATCTGGTCAGCCTTGGCTTTGCAGAGATGATGGATTTATTTATTTATTTATTTATTTATTTATTTATTTATTTATTTATTTATTTTTTACAAAAAGGAAGAAAACCCACCTGAGCTCAAGTCTTTTCCAAATTACCCCACCTGTGTCAATGTCACCTGTCCTGTTTATTGGAGGGCTATCAACAATGTAGCTGCTCTGTAGTTGGTGAATAATAGAAGGGGGTGTTTGCGTGAATCGAGGTCCTTTTTCTGTGTACAGAATTCTGAAGACTGAAGCCTAAGCAGTGACGTGGTTAACTAGCTGGTGCCAAGGAAAGAAAGCTGTGCTTATATCTTTAATTTTGGAAATTTGCACTGGAAAGGACCTTAGAAATCATCATTTTACTGAGGATTAGGAAAGTTTGCCTGACATTACACAGCAGATGAGAGGCTACATTAAGCACACTCACCTAACTGCTAAATTGTAGACGGTCTGAATTATATTATTGTCCTTTAAAGAGTGTGGAGTTTTATTTCAGTAGGCAGTTAAGTTACTAACAGATACCTTGGTCCTGCTGAGACTTGGTTTTGCATTTTGTTATAATGAGTCTAGAGTTGCCCTTCCTTCAAGACATGATCCTTATTCCTAAAGCATGGCCTTTTTGATGTCTCAGTGAGATTCTCTGAGTTTTCATGAGATCACTTCACCCAGAATGGTTGAAAGTACATCTCCAAGCACTGTATGATCTCCACAGTCTTTTCTCATCTCTCAGCCCTTAGGATATTCTTCTCTCCCAGGCCTTTGGGGGTCTTCTACATGCAGGCAAACTGGTATTCACTCAGAGACCTAAGAGATTCTCTATGCACATTTCTGAAACTCCTTTTCTGCACAGTGTCCTCTTCCCCAGTGCCCTGCCCCACAAACCCCAGCTACCTCAAGGGTCTACACTCCAATATCTGTTTCTTGCATTCAGAGAAAATGTGGGCTGCCTCAATCCAGCAGGACCCCAGCGGGGATTCCATGTAATAATTATGTAAAGCATCCTGTAAAACAATAGAGTAAATCCTACATAATGTGTCATTAATATTTGTTATTTTGTAAATACTTAGGTAATGTTCAGAGAGTATAATATAATATATAATTGAGTGGACCATATATAAAAATCAGAAAATATCTCCCAATACAAATACCATTTTTTCTGGGTTGTCTAACGTTCTTGAAAATTGAGTGGTTCAACTAGGAATAATGGAGAATTTCAGTCCATCCCACGCCCAGCATGTTCCTGACTCTAACATTCTCTCATTGGTATTATTTATAAACATGTCTATTCTCCACACCCACCCCTCTCTTCTTATCTTAGACTGTTAAGCTCCTTGGAGTGCAGAGGCCAGTTTTATTCATATTTGTGGTTCCTACAGACAGTGGCACAGCACATAGTAGGTTCATTGAAATATTACTTTTTTAAATGGAATAAAAAGGCAATTTTTCCACAAGAGAATAAAAACTGGAGTTATATATATACCACACCAAAAAAACCTGTTGTAAAAGTGAAAATGCAATCACCCCATTACTGATTCCATACTGAACAGCTATGGGTGGTAGAAAGACTTTGGGGAAACAGAGACCTGTTTTCAGATCCTAGCTCTCCGCTGTTTACCAAGTAAATGACCTTGAATAAGTTCCTAGTATCTTGTGCTTCAGTTTCCTTATTTATAGGAAAGGAATAGACTACCTTACAGGGTCTGTTGTGAAGATTATAAGGAAATAATCTATCTAAGGAAACTCAGTTCCCACCATTCAACTGATTCAATCGCCCATTAATTAACTCTGGATTTTTATGGACACCAGCAAGTTTGGCGGATATTACAAGGTAGATCAGAGACAATTATGGACCCTCACCTATGATATTGTCTAGCCAACTCTCTCTCTCCTTTTGGGAATAGCTTCCCACCGCCACCCCCACCCTGCCAATTGCCACTATGTGATTTGCACAGGAAACTTCACGTTGTTACAGTCTCTACCTCGGGCCAGAAATGATTGATCCAGAGATAAGCACCTAAACCCAGCAAGGTCAGTCAGAGTCTTTCCTTCAATGTTTTATACCATAGAGAGAAAGGATTATGGGCAGACAGAAGCAGAAAAGAGCCCTGGAGAGAGGGAGATGTGGAGTCATTCATGTTCCTGGAGCTCAGCCATATTGTAGCTCTGCCTATGATTTGGTTACTCAAAGCTTCTTCCACTCATGTGAGTTTCCTGTGATATTCCATGTCCTATGAGAATAAGTTCTGAGACGATATTAGAAGAGCAAACCATTGTTGAGGGAAAACATGGAGGGAGACAGAGGAGTCTGAGAGAGCTGTCAGACCAAAATGCAGGTGTAAGCTTGGTGAAGAGAAGAAAGGAGAGAGGGTTGGTGGAATAGTCTTGGACTACAGTGCAGCTCGAATGAAGTTGAGCCAGTCCACTAGGGAATCCTCCTCCATCTGTCAGAAGAGCTCCCCAGCCCTTTAGAAACAGCCCACCTGCAAGTCTGTCATACCAGTCACTGGCTGGAAGGAGCCTGTACAGAGTTGTCTGGTTAATACAGGACACCCGGTTAAGTTTGAATTTCACATTAACAATGAATTGTTTTTAGTATAAATATGTCCCTGATACAGGGCACCTTGTATTTTCATTTGCTCAATCTGGCACTGCTAAGCTTGTGAGGAGCTTGGGCTCAGTGTGAACCCAGGGATGGACCTCAGAGGGCAGCAGTGGGACCATTGGTCAGTTGCATTCCCAAGGTTGACCTGCAAGGCTCATGACTGGCAAGGTACTCCAATACCTTTCTAACAGGTTCCATTTTTCCTAAGCTAGTTTGAATTGTGCTTTTGTCACTTGCAATTCCAAGAGTTCAGGTTGATTGCTATAGTTATCTATCAATGTATAACAAATCATCCTCAGTTTTGTGGTATAAAACAAAAACCATTTTATTATGCTTGTGGATGCCATGGGACATGAATTAGGACAGATTACAGAGGACATAGTTCATTTCTGCTCCACAATGTCTGAGGCCTCATCTGGGATCCAAATAGCCAAAGATGACACAAGTAGCTGTAGGACTGAATCATCTGGAGGCTTCTCCTACATCTAGTGCCCCAAAGGCTGGTTCAGCTGGGACTGTCAACCAGAATGCCTACACATGTCTCTACATGGCTTGGAATCCCTCACAATATGGCTGCCTCAGGGTAGTTGGACTTTTTACATGATGGCTTAGGGCTCCAAGCATGATTGTCCTGGTAAATAAGACAGAAACTGCGCAACATTTTATGACTTTGCCTCAGAAGTCATATAGCCTTGCTTCTGCTGTATTCTGTTTGGTCCAAGCAGTCACAAGCCACCTGGAGTCAAGGAGAGGGGACCTGGATCTCACCTTCTAGTGTGAAAGGATTTATAGTCATGGTTTTAAAGTGCCACGCTAATTAGTTGACCAAGCTGAGACCATCATTTTTAGAAAAACTCCTCTTGCCTCTTAATGTCTGCCAGAGTCAGAACACAAATGCTTACTGAGTCCATGGCCTAAAATTCTTTCCCAAACATCTGTTCAGACCATCCTTGGCAGCACTGACATGACCACTAACTTTTTATGCACTATTTCTTGACTACATCTTTAATTAAAAATGTAAGCAACTACCTAACATAGCAGGACCGGCAGAACAAGCTTATTTTCTTTATAGACAGAACCCTCCAGCTCCATCAATTGTTCTCTGTCATTCGGCATAAAGCTATGGATAGAGGCTACAACAGCTGTGAGGATGTGCAGCAGGGAAGTGAGAATAGCCCTTTTCATCCTCAGAGAGCTTGGGCAGATCAACTGTCATTCTCATGGTCAAGTCCTAAAGAGTTTTGAAAACCCAGATGTTGGTAGTAAGGAAATAGGTGATTGAGAAGCATTTCTTCACTGTTATGATGTGTGCATGGTTTCATAATTACAAATAAAATAAAACATATGGGAGATGCAGATTTTTATTTTCACATCTACCTAGGTAGGTAGACTTTGGTGAGTCACTCCCCCTCATCAAGCCTCGGTTTCCCCAATGCACAAGGCAGGTAATAGTCCTGAGAGATTTGGCATAAGGGTAAAAATAAACATGAACCAAAACAGTTGAACATTGTTTAATTTTGACTACTAAATCCGAGGAGGCATCTACATAAACTTAGCATTGTTCCAGCCAGCATCTTTCAAATCTCAGCTCAAAATCTGCCTCCTTTGGAAAGCGTTCCTTGTTCCCTCGGACAAACTTATGCTCACAATATACTGGATCTACATCTCTAGTGAGGCAGCTCTTGTATTGCATTGTGCACATCAGGATGTTTGTGTTCCAATTAGAAAGTAGTTTCTTGATGGTAGAGTACATATTTTATCCCTGTATTTCCTGTGCTCACGCCTGGCCCAAAACAGGTACTCTGTGACTGAATCTCCCATTGTTTAGTCCCCTACCGCATACTGTATAACAGCATTAAATTTCTCTCCCTACTAGATGACTCAAGAATGTTTATTATTGACTTACCTATTTCATCCCAAGTACTTCATAGGCAAAAATAACAAAACAACAGACCTGAAACCTATTCTGGCACTGTCGCTGAATAATGTTATTTACACCATAAAACCCCCTTTGTCTAATTCTGATTCTATAAATTAGATTATGTCTCCTGTTCACTTCCTGTGATGGTTAATTTTATGTGCCAGTGTGGCTGGGCTGCTGTGCCGAGATTCATCTTTAAATCAGTGGACTTGGAGTAAAGCAGATAGTACTCCATAATGTGGGTGGGCCTAACTCAATCAGTTGAAGACCTTAATAGAACAAAAACTGACCTCCCCGAACAAGGAAATGTTGCCAGCAGATGGCCTTGGGACTTGTACTGCAACACTGACTCTTCCCTGGGTCTCCAGCCCGATGGCCTGCCCTGCAGATATTGGACTTATGAGCCTCCATAGTCACATGAGCCAATTCCTTAAGATGAATAACTGTCTCTTTCTCTGTATACACACACACACACACACACACACACACACACACACACACCTTATTGGCTCTTTTTTTCTGGAGAACCCTGACTAACACATAAGAATCTTTTCCATTGCCATATGCATTATCTCTTTTATACTGCTAAAAGATGATAGATTATTTTCATGGAAGAATTCAGAAAAGAGACCCATTGGCTTCTCTGCAAGCAGAGCAATTTATTGTATTCTTGCTGGCAAGATGGCAGGTGTGGGATATCTGGTGGTGAATAATGATGGTAATGATGACAATGACAGCAGCTTACATTTACTGAGTGCTTCCTCTTTGACAGGCATTGTACTAAGTGTTTCTGTGTTATCAGTCTGTGAAATAGGTATATTTGAGAGTGTCACTCCATGGTGATGACTTTCCAAAAACTGCCCTCAGCTGGGAAGAGCTATCTCATCTCAGGTTATGCTCCCTTTGGGGAGAGACAACCTCCTTCCAATGATGGCACAACACAGAAGGCCCAAGCTCCCTCCCTAGACTTCAAGACAACTCTGAAGGGCCATCCAGCTCCAAACTGTCCTGTAGGATTGGCTGAAGACTTTAAGACTGTACTGCAGCCTGGCTTCTCTCTCTGCCCAGCCCTGCTTCCTTCCCCCGTCCATGTCTGGGAATCCTAATAAACCTCCAGCCTGCTAATCTCCATCTCACAATCTGCTTCTCAAAGAACCCAACCCGCAACAATCCTGTTGTGAGGAAAAAATGAGAGTCCACATAAAGTGCTTTGCCCAAAGCCTGACAGAGAGCAAGTATTAAAACATTTGGATTGTTCTTATTAACCACCTAAAAAAGTGGGTACTATTGTCATTCCCTTTATACAGATGAAGAAATTGAACTGAGGTTAAATAATTCACCTGAGGTCACTTATAAAGTAAAATTCAAGATGGATTTCAAGGCCAGGTATGACTGAGTCCAAATCTGTGCTCATCTTTATTAGGCTATCCTGTCTTCTTTAACATGATCGTTCTGGAGCCTCTCTAAATGCAACATCTGGAGGAAGGTGTATGGCAGGTGGGCATTGGGCTGTGGAAGCAAAGTTCAGGGCCATCCTGGGTTGGTAGTGAACTACAGTCAAGTGCCAACTACATCCAAGATGTGAAACAGCAAATGGGAAACAACCAGAAGGTGACAGGAAAACAGGAAAAACCAGAGGGAGAAAACCAGGGCTGTCCCAAGAGGAAGATTCATAGCACTAGAGGCAAATGTGAGGAAGCAGATGAGAAGGTTCAGGAAATGCTCCCTGCAAGGACTTACAACACATCTTTATGAAATACCTGAAAAAATCAAGTATCCCTGATATCCACTGGAAGAAAAAAAAAAGCTCAAACCTGAACCAGAATCAAATTCAATTCCCCACATAATAGTTAACGGGCATCTACCTACATGATTAATCCCTGTCTTCAAGGAGCTCACAGTCTGGGGGACACGGGCACACACACTAATCAGTTAAATTCATACAATGTAGCCGAATGAGGAGTTAGTAGAGAGAGCTGCCACAGAAAGTGTGCTTAATTCTACCCAGGAGAACCCTGTAAAAGGAGGGCTTTACAGAGGAGGTGACATTTGAATAGGGCTTTGAAGGATAACAGAGCTCCTGCAGTCAAGGACAATTTGAAAAGACTAGCCTATTTTCTAAGGGGAAGAAAGGACACACACCATTATTTGTTTTTGGAGAGCATGCCACAAGGAATAATCACTGCATTGTCTTGTAATAGATCATCGGCACGTGGTGTTTTCCA
The DNA here is from genome assembly GCF_046562875.1 of Panthera onca. NCBI lineage: Eukaryota > Metazoa > Chordata > Mammalia > Carnivora > Felidae > Panthera > Panthera onca. Next base: position 69,556,904 of record NC_138348.1, read on the forward strand.
TATTTCAACAACTAGGAGAAAATGCTCCTGGACCATCATTGTAAATCCAAGCACTTCATCCTATGAAAGCCTTGTCATGGGTGCAAAGGAAATGGTCCTTTGAATTTATGTGTCATAAAAGTCCAGCAGGAGCAACATGTGCTTGGGGAAGGCAGCCTAGATTTAGTGGAGCCAACACGGAGGAAGCAGATGTTCTGCTATATTCTGCAACAGATTGTTGACCATTCCTGAAAGACTGCTTGATTATTCCTAAGCCGTGTGCCCCCAGAGACTTAGAGGAGAGCCCCGTCTATAAGCCCTGGTAGCAGTGCTTGTGTCTAGACCACAGGAATTCTATCCTCAGGCTCTGACACACAGGCATTTGAAACCAAACCGAAAAGGTTGCTTCACGCTGACAGCACGGTTACCAACCAGGTGCTTTGAGGCCAGATGATCCACTGAACTGCTTCAGAAGGAAGAGTTTTCCAGTTCCCAGTACTGCCTAACAGATGGCAGCTTTGCACTGGGGAGACATTTGCTGCCAGGATGAAGTAATGTCTTTTAGCAGTTACGGTCTTGTTACTTTTAATGTGTGTTGATGTGACGCATGGATGCACCTTAGAGAGACCCGGCAATGTGTGGTGGGGATGTGCCTCCTCCTGGTCCTTGGGAGGGGAAGTTTTAAGGAATTAAAAGGAAATGAAAATGATACTTTCAGCCCCTTTCTGTCCATAGGCAGCTCTGTTTAAGTTGGTCTTTGGTAAGTAAGTCCTTTGGTTACTAAAATTTGGTGTGGACAGCAGGCTCCCCCGGAGCCTCATGTTTTTTCTACAGGAGTGGTGGATGTCAGCAGACGGTCACAGGGAACTCTTTCCTCGCCATTCAGGCCTGGGCCTTCTGAGACCCAGGAAGCAGGGCTGCTTGAGTCCTTTCTGCCCGGAACTCTGAGGAAGAGGCTGAACAGCCAGACAGCTTCACCTGCCACTCTGAGACTTAATCATTCAGACATGTTAAACCCTGGATGTGACCCTCAGGTGACAGAAATCTCCCTCCCCTCTTTGAGTTTTTCTCTCATTTGTAGTGGTCCTGCCCATTGGAATCATCTGGAGAGCTTTTTAAAAATACCTATATCAAGGTCCCCACCCCAGAGATCCACATTAATTGGTCTGGGGTGGAGCCTGGGAGAAATTCTCAATTTTTCAAAAGCCACCCCCCCCCCCCCCGCCTAGATGAGTCTAATAGGAAGCTTTGCTGAGAAGCATTGCCCTGAAATCTCATGTTTCTGCATAAAGCATGATTTTTTTTATTCAGTTCTATACCAGAATATAACACCACCAACAAAAAAGTAGTACAAATAATAATTGCTTAAAGTATCCTGCCTAACAATTTATAGTTTACCATCCTCAAAATGGCCTAGGCTCAGTGAAGAAAAGTTGCCAACCCGGAGTAAGCAGGTCATATGCAGCAGAGCGTGGTCTAAAACATCCAGGTTTTCTAATTATTTGAATTCAGCCCCTTTCAGCGTTTCACCCTGACTCCTAAATTACCAAGGCTGTTTTCAGTTATCAGACTATTTGAGGACCGTGAGACATTTACAGCTGGACCTCCACCACCGGCCTGAATTGGAACATTGAGGTAATTATCTGAGTAATTCAGGCTATGCAGTTTATTTTTCCTGAATTACCTGGATAATTACCTCAAGCCTAATAAGATGGAAAGAAGCCAGAGCCACATTCTGATGGTTTTATTGCCCCCTCTACAATGCATTCTTATTTAAAAAGTCCTGATTTAGAGGATTAAACTGTTGAAGCTTGCATCTTCCTCATTTGCCACAGGATGCCCCATTAATCATCTGGTGAAGATAGCAGCTTATAATTGTTCAAGGATCCTGTGGCTGTTGACGGCTCCTCCCCGCTGAGGAACACACAGCTGTCCTGGATTCCTGACGGGTTCTCCAAGTCTCTGGGAGTCATCACCTCAGCTAATGAGGTGACAAAGAGGAAGGCTCTGGGTGTTGAATTTTCATTTCTGCTTATCATTCCTTCCTTGAACTATGGAACCAAACATGCTGCAGTACTTCCTATTTCCCTGGGCTGGACTCGGCCGGATCTGTAACCTGCAGTGCCTTATCCATGTGGCAAGGCTTCGCCTTTCACATCAAGGCTCGTGGCCAGAAACCACAGAAGCTATTCCAGCTAAAGGGACAAGAGCTCCCTTGCTTCTGCTGCTGTCACTATCTTCCTCATTGAAATGACCAAATATCTCAGAGTAAGGGGTGTCTATCCTGTTTCCCGAGGAGAGTTCTTCCTTCTAGGCACTTGGTCCCTCCGGTGCCTTGTTTCATCAATCATTCCCTTCTTTTATCTCCTCAAGCTTTGCTCTCTACTGGCTCCTTCCTTTCTGCAGGATAGGGTTAAGTCTTCTCCAGCCCTGCAAAGTAGGAAGCAAGGAAGCAAATGAGATTGGGTGGGACCAGGCCATAGCCAGCAGTGGATGGGAGTGACAGTGTTAGGATATGGAAAGAAAAAAATAGAAGCCAGAAAATGGAACTAGGTCAGAGACACTCATATCAATACAGTAATACAGAACCGAGAAAGACCATGGTGCACTGGGAAAACATGGGTTTGGAATTGAATCCTGGCTCCTTCACTTTCTGGCTTTATGACAATCTTTAAAACAATGATATTATTAAAACCCGCCTCTTAAAGTGTTATGCAATTAAAATGATTTACTGCATATAAAATTGCTTAAAAGAATTTTTATACTACATAATTGTTACTATGGCAAAAAGGGAAGGGCTGGCCAGCAATGTAAATGCTTCTCTGGAATCAGAGGTAGTGGGGATCTTCTAGGCCTGTCCATTAAACTTTTGAAACTTCTTTTCATGATAAGAAAAGCATTTTACATAGTGTTCAAGAACACATTTATTCATAAAAATATCATTAAATACAAATTCAACCGAGTAAATTTTAAAGATCTAATTGGCTTTATTTATCAGGTCATGAGTTGAGCTGCGTCCCATCCAGCAAGTAGGGGGGAGTGCCAAAGGGCTACAGAACAGGAAAGGTTTTTAAGGCAGAGAGGTAGTGGAAAAAAGGAAATTATTAGCAAACAATCCACTGAAAATTCACATCTACCCTGAAGCTTAGAATATTTGGAATATTCTAAATAGCTTCTTTGGAAAGAGGGCCTTTGCAGATATAATTCAGGCAAGGATCAAGATGGGATCCTGCTGGGTTATGGTGGACCCCGAGTCCAATGAGTGTGTCCTTACAGGAGATAGAAAAGGGCACATAGAGAAGGCGGTGTGAAGATGCAAGCAGAGATTGAAGGACTGCTACTATAAGCTGACAGAATCTAGGAATGAATCCCCTCTAGAGCTTTCTATGGGACCTTGGCCCTGAACACCACGACTTCAGATATGTAGTCTCCAGAACCCTGAGAGAATACATTTCTGTCATTTTAAGCCATCTGGTTGGTGCTAATTTGTTACAGCAGCGCTAGGAAACTCATACAGGTGCTTACAGGTATCTGAATCCGAAGCTTTGCAAAACATTCTCACTATATGTGATGCACTTTGATAATTTCTTTTAATGCTGGTTGTGACCCACTAAAATAAATGTCATGACCCACTGATGGGTTGTCACCCACAACTGGAAAAAAATTATTCTACCTTGTCTTTCACTGAGGATGAATGTTGAGTGAGAAAGGATATTTGGATTTGTGGTTAAAAGTCAATGCTGGATCCTCATTAAATAAACACAAACAAAAAGTCGGTGGAGGTGGAGGGGAGAGTCAATGGTGATTAGCAAGGAAATAATTGAAGTAGGACAGTAAGAGCTGTTAATTAGAATAGAAGTTTAATCATTTAACAAAGACCCAAAGTAGCAGTTGATTAAACAGTGTCCTCCTGTTTTTTAAAGAATAATTCTTTTAGATAAAAGGTAAAAGCTCAATTGTCATACCAATATAAACTGAATTTATGTCAAAGATTTTAACTCATTAACTCATTTAACTCACTGATAACCAGTAAGATATGGCTACCAGTTCAATGGAGAGTTCAAAGTATCACACTGACATAGGTCAATCCGGAATGCTGAAATGGATTTACAAATAGATACAAAACTGGCTTTTTTCTGTGGGGCAGGAGTGGGGAGCAGGACAAGGGGAATCGGCAATATCCCCACTGGTCATAATTTGTTTGCATGTGGAAGAGAAATAGTCATTTGCACCACTGTCAGTTACCTGTGACTTTCAGAGCTGTAAAATAGTTCAAAGACAATGAATGGTAGAGGTAACCTGGCTGAGTAAGATCCTCATGACACCCATAAAACTTTTTGTTGCTCATTTAAAATTCTTTCAGTTTTTCCTGAGACTCTTTTATATAATAATGCGAGTGTACCTATTCTAGCACCACTATGGAGTTCCCAGGGCTGGGGGACCAGCTCCTTCTATCTTATTTATCCCTCCTCCATCCCTAGCGTGACACTTTCTTCTGCATGGACCAAGATGGCTCACCAATGGCACAACCACATTCCTTTCAACAAGAAGCAGGGAAAGTAGTACCCTTTCCTTACGGGTATAACCTAGAAGTTGCCTACGTCACTTCTGATCCTATTCTGTTGGCCAGAACTTAGTCATAGGTTCATTCCTTGCTTCCAGGGAGGCTGGCAAATGTAGGCTTTATTCCATGTGGCCGTGTGCCTAGCTAAAACTTGAGGGCTCTCTTCCTAAAGAACACAGAGAGAACAGATATTAGAGGACAATTAGTAATCTCAACTAAAGGACCTAAACCAGAAACATGAGTTTAATTATTACTAAATAATAAAGAAAGAATAAAGAATCAAGACAGAAGACCTTGATTACTCTTTGAATTGGCAAGAAAGGAAGAAGGAGACTAGGAACAAGAAGGGAAAGTCAGATGGAAGGGGAAAAGGACTGATCTTTCCTGGTCTCGAACTCCAAAGCTCACAGTACAAATGCCATCTCTCCTATGGAGCCTTGCCTAATCCCCAGGGCTAAAAATCTCATTATCTCCTAAGCTCCCATATCCCTTGATGTATGCCCATTTTCCTGATCGCTGACTATTTCTGTATGTGTCTTATCTCTCCTGTAGGTTTTAAGTACCTCATTTATCTTTTCAGCCCTCACAGCTTCTAGTACAATGCCTTGCCCACAGCTGACATCCTTCTCATTTATCACCTTCCTCCCTATTGGTCTGTCTTCAGTCTGAAGCAAAAGAAGAGTCTAGTATTTCCCTTCCCCTTTCAACAGCACGGAGAGTTAACAGTAGTCTTTGAATAGTACTCATTACATCTTTCACTCAGCATGAATGTGAGAAATGACTGTTCACAGATTTCAGTGATATAAGCATGTTGTTCAGGAATGAAGTGTTGCTAATATGAAGAAGGAATGGATGATATTTCTTGCTTCTTATGATGCATGTTTCTGTATGTTAATGATTTGTTGTGTAGCTATTAAGATACTAGAATTGATAAATGAGTACAGGGTCCTTTTGCAACAAAACTCGTTATTGTTTGAAAAAACAAGTCAGACTTCAGATCCTGAGATTGAAAATCATGGCTTTAAATCAGATTCCATCTTGATATATAGTAACACGTAAGATGTAATCAAAGAATTAAATGCCTATTCTACCAAGGACAGTCTAGCCTATTAGAAAGTAAGAGGAATTTTGAACACCACAGCAAGAATATAAATCCTGATCCTGCTACTTACTGGCACACGTAACCTTGGGCAAGTCACTTAACTTCTCTGGGTGTCTCCTTCCTCATCCATCAAATGAGGAAAATAAATCCACCTTACAGGGCTATTATGACACATAAGGCTATTGTATATACAGTGTCTGTTACCAATTCAGTGGCATTTGTTATTATTCTAACACTAAACTGAGAGTGTTTGGATGTTTTGACTGCATTCACCTTTAAACCAAATGTATGGTATTGCTATGTGGCAAGCTACAGTTAGCAGAAAGTACATCATGTTTATGTCCATTATGAGCTATTTACAAAGATGAATTAACCAATGCCTCTGCTCAGCCCATCAATCATTTCAGTCAAATTATCAGAAGTACACAGTAATTTGTATAATAGTTCATCTTCCTGTGGAGTGGGTAAGTGGGGACTGGCTCATGGTAGTAACTATACAGCTTTTAAACTCTGCTTGTATTTCTTGTTTACTTTGGATGAGTGATCTTTTTAGACTCCTTAAAACCTTAAGTAAGTCTCTGAGCCCCCAGTTAAAATGACTGATTAAGTTGTACAGAAAATCTTTCCTTTTTCCACATGTAATTATAGGGCAGATATTTCAGAATGTATATAAGCCATGGTATTTTAACAACTTTGCTGAGCCTTGAGGTGTGGTTTCAGATACTGCCCATTCCTTCCACTCGTGGGTAGAAAAACGAGGAAGGCAGAGAGGAGTGACTTACTCAGCCTTCCTCTTCTTTAGTAAGGCACTGACCCTTGTCAGAGAGAACACATATCCACACGCACACAAACAAGGACTCCCATTTACGTTATTTTCACATTTAAATTATAGTATCCGGTCATTCATCTTTGTCACAGTCCGCCAAACAGTTTTGCAAGAACATGTTTCATAAACAAGCTCTCCTTTCAGCATCGGCCAGGAAGGTTAAGGTTTAGATCCTGTGTGATAGAAACCCTTTTTGTAATTCTCCCCCAAACATCTGTTCAGTCGTTCATCATTAACATCTGTCACCCATTTCTAGGCTCAACCCAGACAAAGCTATGTTTTTCTAACACACTCCATTCCAAATTGTTACCAAGTGATTCCTACTCAGACTAATATTACACAGGGATTGAGAAGATGTCTTACTGGATCAAATTCGTTCTCTACTAATATAGAATCTACCCTGCAGCCTTGGCAAAAACCCAGTGGTTCAGAGAAAGGGAAATTCCTCATAACATGCTAACACTTTCCTGCCTCAAATTGTTAGTTACTCTGAAACTTTTAATTCTCTTTAACCCTTTGGGGTTAGCAAATATTATCCTCTACATCCTATACATTTATGTATCTAACTTCGGCCCATCAGGCCCATCAGGCCCCTCATTTACCATATTCAAGCCCCAGTGGAGTTGCTTTGCAAACTAACTGAAATAAGGACATATGGAATGTTTTCTAATACTTGACCCTATTATCTGCATAAACAGACAAGAAATGTTGGCTCATTTGGAAAGATAGCAGAGTGGTTAAAAGCATACAGAGACTTGAACTTGGAAATGTCTTGGAAATGTCACCTCTAAGTCAGGTAACTTTGGTCGCTTTAATGACTCTGGTCCCTCATCTACAATGGGGAAAATGGGTACCTCATAGGATTATATGAGTTAGAAGGGACATTGCATGTAAGGTGCTTGATACAGTGCCTGGCACATAGCAGCAACTCAGTCAATAGTAACTCTTGCTATCATCACCATGATCATCATCCTCACCATCACCATCACCATCACCATCAAGAAGTAGAAAAAGACCAGAATGGCTTTACCTTGCTCTCTTACTCTTAGCGTGCCCTTTTCCTTCCTGTTTAACCAGCATTTATTGAATGCCTTCTATGGGCTCAAATAGGTGCCAAATATCAACATGAATGAGATAAATTCTTTGTCTTCAAGAAACTCTCTCCTTCGTAGAGGAGACAGGCTGATGCTCTTTTTCAGATCCAACTGTGGTTAGTGCTACACGGTTACAAGTAAAGCTCCCCACAGATTATTTGAAAACATTTTAACACCATATCTCTGTTTTTCTGATTAGAAGACTTTAATTGGGGCTCAACTTACACAGCAAGTTAGGAATTTAAACCCCAGGGCAGACCTTTCATTTCAATGGGAACCTAATGGTTATAATTTAAATCAATGTTTATAATGTCAATAGTGCAGTGAGAAAGAGGAGAAGGGTTTCACCTCTGTTTCCATGCATGTTAAAAAAATGGTAATAATAAAGAAGGCCCCCAAACTAAACCAGAGGAGAAACTGAATTATTCTTTTTTATTTCCTTAAATACAGTATAGAAACGATTTGAGCAAGATACCATGACTCATTAAAGCCAATTTAATGTAATAAGATTGCTAAATATTGATACCAATCTCTACCTATCTACCAGTATCTATCTATCTATCTATCTATCTATCTATCTATCTATCTATCTATCTTTTCTTTATTAGAGATCAGAGAGTCCCTTGGACTCCATTTTCCATTGAATGTAGTCATAGGGAAAAATTCCCTGTGGGAATTCCATCCTGGCCAGAGCTATGGGCCCCTTTCCCACATTTCTGAGGAAAAGGCAAATGGAGCTGAGAACCTTCCAGATCTGTATCCTTCTGCTGTTGTCCCTTCACAGGTCCCTGCCCTGGGGGCCTAAGTCTTGTGTGGGAGATAAGTGTGTCACACTGAAGACGTGACATATGTGCTGCCACTAACAGACAGAATCTGAGTTCCTCAGAAGAGAGAGACGGGGCAGGCAAAGACCTTCCAGGCAGAGGGAACTGCTTGGGAGAAGAGGGGCAGGGCTCCTGATAGTGGGTCTGTTGGGGGAGATGGAGAATAGGAGCAGGAAGTAGGGAGGAATGGGCCAGGAGCAGGTCTCCAAGCAGAGCACACATTTTGTGTTTACTAAGACAACTTCCTAGGAACAGGAATATTCTGGAGACCCCTCAAATTATGTGCACTGAGGCCCACGTGGGCCACACAATGCCACATGTCTTCATGGACGTTTCGCAGTGTACAACTTACTAACTCGGGCTTTATCATCCAGTGATATGTTTCTACCCTCCTTTAACAGATTACAGAATTGAAACTTAACAGCTGGGTGTCTTTGGGTATTTTACTTAACTTCTCTGAACCTTTATTTCCTCACTTTTAAATGGAGAAAACAACGCCCACATCTCCGAATGCCCATGAACATTTGGGTACAGTGTCTGGTGCCAGCAGGCACTCATCCATGTTAATTCTTTTGTGGGCCAGAGTTATCCACTAGGGAGTGATAAGGAATCAAACCCAGGAGGGTGCCTTGGTGGCTCAGTTGGTTAAGAGTCTAACTTCAGCTCAGGTCATTATCTCATACTTCGTGAGTTCGAGCGCCACATCGGGCTCTGTGCTGATAGCTCAGGGCCTGGAGCCTGCTTTGGATTCCGTGTCTCCCTTTCTCTCTGCCCCTCCCCCTGTGCTCTCTCTCTCTCTCTCTCTCAAAAATAAGTAAAACATTTAAAAATATTATTTAAAAAAAAAAAAGAAATCAAACCCAGGTATCCTGACCAGTAGGTCACATGTGCTCTGAGGCATCATTCTACTTCCATGGACACCCTGCAGACAAAGTACACCCTGTAAGTCCCAGCTGAATGGCCACCATGTTTACAGTGTGAAGCTGGGAGGTATTTGTCCCTCACCCTTCCACCCCCACCTACTTCAACAAATCCTGACCCTGCCAGCACATTCCTGTACTGGTGCCTACCCCAACTCCCACACCCCTGCCTATGGCTGCTGAGAGGAGAACCAAGTTAACTTTAACAAGTCAGGAAAAAAATATTACCCCAAGGGAGGCCTCAGCCATGAAGTCAATTAAGAGGGGAAGCTAATGACAAATGACACTAAAAAGACGGGATTTTTCAAGATGTTTTTACTTGTCTTTTAAAAAAAAATTACAAAGGCAAATCAGATAACCAAAGAATGCAAGGTCTGTGAGGGAGAAAAGTAGGAAATTGAGTTAGAAAAGGAAGGGGCTGACTAAACACCACTTGGAAATAGAGATGTTTCTAAATCAACAGGCCCTAAGGACATGTTCTCCTGAGACGCTTGCAACCTAGTATACTCCTTTCGCTGAGAATCAACCTCAGAGTGGAATCTTGTTCTTTAACTTGGTGACATCTTTAAAACTTGATTTATGGTTTCCCCTCAAAGCCTTCCTGTGCTGCAGTCACAGACCTGTGGTTTCAGGGTGTGGAGGCTGCACTCGTCTCCCAGGCAGGACATGTGGAAGGGCAGGCAAGAGGGAAGGGGATGTGTACGTGTGCCCAGGATGCACATGCCCAGTCTCTGGGCTCACCTCACCTTAGAGCTTGGCAAACAAGCCACCCAGGACACAATGTGGGTAAACCAGATGCGTGACTCAGGCTCTGTAATGTGTTTTTCTTAAATCTACATCTGATCCATGCACACACAGAATTCACAGATTGTTTAACATAAGCAGATCACACTGCTTCCCTGCTTTCAGCCCATCTGTGACACCCTTTGCCACTCCAAATGCAATACACAGTCTTTAGGGGCTACAAGGCCATGCATGGTGGCTCTGAGCCACCTTCTCACACTCAGTTTGCATCACTCTGCCCCACCACGACTATGTCACGGCCACATTTGCCTCCTGACAGTTTGCAGGTGATGCCCTCTTCTTTTCTGCGCAGTCTGTGCTTATGCTGTTCCCTCTGCCTGGCCACCTTCACCTGACTCTGGCTTGCTGGTCCCCATTCCTTCAAATCATAGCATTACTGTGTCTCTCCTAAAGAGGCCTTCCCTGTCTGCCTCTCCAAATGAGGCCCACCCCTGTGATGCGCTCACTATAGCCTAGTCTCTTCCTTTGTGGCACTTATTAAAATGTGTGGGGTTATCTGTTTAATGTCTGTCACCCTACCTCTGAGAGATGGAGGCCTCAACTACAGCAATTTTATGTGTACTGGGTATCGACAGCCCTGCGACAGCTCCTGGCTCAGTGCAGTGTGTGACAAATGTTCAGAAAGTGGATGGATGGCTGGTTTGAAGAGAACTTCCAGATTATCTACTCCTACAGCTGATGGCTTCTGACCAAAGTCAGCTCACAACAGAATATCAAATTATTAAAAGTGCCCATAACCAAAATTGAATTAGGCAAAATGGTAGATTGGTGGACTGTCTTCTCCTTCTAGCCAGAGGACTCTGATAAAGGGAGGTCACTGGGCTGCAAAGTTATAAAGAACTCTGAGAGACGGGTGCCTGTGTGGCTCGGTTGATTGAGCATCTGACTCTTGGTCTCAGCTCAGGTCTTGATCTTGTGGTCGTGCGTTCAGACTCCACATTGGGCTCTGTGCTGGGCATGAAGCCTACTTTAAAAAAGAAAGATAGAGAGAGAGGGGGAGGAAACAAACTTTGAGAAAAATAAGGCCCATTTTTCAAAACCAGAAAGCCTCTAATCAGCAGTTTTCTGGGAGAGCTGGCCACTCAGGTTTCTAGTCATACAGTCATTCACGTAATTGCCAAAATGTCAGAATTTAAAGTTGTTATTTGAAAAAGAAGCAGCTGCACCTCCAGGGGACCTGGACCCTACAGTCCCTTGCTCACATGGGGTAGTATTTTCCAGTGTTATCCTGAGAGGCCCAGCTGTTCCCATAACTAAAGGCAACTTCCAGTCATTCCTTTGGTTTTCCACTGATTATAAAATATTATTATAAGGGCATAGCATGTCAAGTCATGGTCATTTATGAAAACCAGGAGACTGCCAGGGAAAAGTAGATAAAGAGAGAAACTCATGACTCATGTCTGTCACCCTCTACTGAACCAGGACTGAATTCACGGCCAGAAGCTGGATGTTGCTTGCTCTCTTTGTGTACTTGGAGCCTGGAACAGTGCTGGGCACAGAGTAGATCATCAGCTCAGGTCTACCTGTGCTCAGACCCTGTGGGGACATTCTCTGCAACCTCCGGAACTGCGTCACTTTTCTCCCAACTTCTGCTGTATTGAGACTTAGCCTGTCCTCTGACCTACAGTGATATCTCCCAGCTGGAGTCTTCCCTCCTTTTGGACAAGGCATTTGTACTCAATTTTGCACTTCCTAACGACTATAATTCAGACTATCTCATTCTCATCTTTGGCTGAGTTGGATAAGAGTCTTCATTCAAGCTTCAGCCAGCTCAGGCCCACCTACCTCCCCTCAGCCCAAGTCCCTCTATGAAATTTGAAAGAGTGAATCTCCTGGAAATGGAATACATTGCTTAGCTGCCACCAGCTGATAAGTAACAGGCCTGGTGTCAAAGGCCCAGCTATTAAACCACCTCCAGATATGAATGACCGAAGAGAAAGCATTAGTGCACACAATGCCACTACCTCTGTTTTTTCTAGAAAGACAGTAAAAATACAAACCAAAAACACAATAGCGTCAAGGCAAAGATTGGTGCTTACTTTTTCTGATCTTAACAAATTCCAAACTTCCTCTCTCAACCACTTTATGCTTTCAGTCCTGAGTTGGAAATTTCTTCCCTTCCTCCTAAGGATAAAAGACATATGTGATAGTTGTTAAGAGCTTGGACTGTGGCTTCTGGGAGACCAATCTGGAAACTCTGGGTCCCCCTCTGATTAGTGTAGGAAAGCTATGTAAACTCTATAAGCCTCGGTTTGCTTATCATCAGGATACAGAAAATAAGAGCGCAGGGAAAGATTGCTCACTGGATGTCTGGGACCTCACCTCCCCTAAATGAATGATATTACCAAAGGTTAGATATCTTATCTTCAAAACAGCTCTCCCTGCTACCACGTGATCCACATCCAGCATCTTCTAGATATATGTCCTCCTCCTTCCTCCCTCTCCCTCTCCCCCCACCATGGATTAAGAGATGAGATGTCTAATGTTAGTTTGCACAACTGAAGTTAAGGTGTAAAAGGAGGCGCCTGGGTGGCTCAGTTGGCTGAGCATCAGACTTGGTTTTGGCTCAGGTTATGTCCCAGGTTTGTGGGATGGAGCCCCACATTGGACTCTGCACTGAGTGTGGATCCTGCTTAAGATTCTCTTTCTCTCTCTCTCTCTCTCTCTCTCTCTCTCTCCCTCTCTCACTCACTCTCTCTCTCCCTCTCTCTCTCTCTCTCCTTCTGCTCCTCTCCTCCACTCACGTGCTCTCTCTCTCTAAAAAAAGGTAAAAGATATGTTATCCACCAAAATACAGTCAAGAATCACCCCACTTTTTGTTTTATAAGCTATATGTCTCAAGATAACTGCAGTCAACTGTAATGGTTCACACCACACCATCTATGTTGCAGGATGGAGCCTTTCACACATGCCCACCATGGGCGCCAGGCTGGCTCAGTCAGTAGAACATGCAACTCTTGATCTCGGGGTTGTGAGTTCAAGCCCCGTGTTGGGTATAGATATTACTTAAAAATAAAGTCTTTAAGGAAGCACAGGGATGGCTCAGTCAGTTGAGTGTCCAGCTTCGGCTCAGGTCATGATCTCATGGATCGTGGGTTTGAGCCCTGTGTGGGGCTCTATGCTCAGAGCTTGGAGCCTGCTTTGGATTCGGTGTCTCCCTATCTCTGTGCTTCTCCCCAGCTCATGCTCTGTCTCTGTCTCTCTCTCTCTGTCTCTGTCTCTCTCAAATATAAATAAACATTAAATTTTTTTTTAATCTTTAAAAAAACAAGAACAAAAACCAAAGATGCCCACTAGTCATTTACAACTGGAGTAGATATACCACCATACCAAGTTATATTATTGTAATTTTTAGTGGGTAATCTTTTAAAATACATTTAAAACAATGAAAAAGCTTACTCCCAGATCCATTGGTAAATGATGTATTTGTTCTACCTCCCTCATTCCCTTGAAGTGAGGATTAAGAGATAAATCTTGTAGGGGAGGCTCTGACTCTTGATTTTGGCTCAGGTCATGATCCCAGGGTCATGGGATTGAGCCCCATGATGGGCTCTGTGCTGAGCATGGAGCCTGCTTGGGATTCTCTCTCTCTCCCTCTCTCTCCCTCTCCCTTTCTCTCTCTCTCCCTTTCCCTTTCTCTCTCTCTCTCCCCCCCCTCTGCCCCTCCCCACTCCTCTAAAAATTGAAAAAAGAGAGAGATAAATCATATAAACCACTAGGTGTATGACCTGGTACGCAAACAGTAATTTAGAATGTGCTGAAGCGGGACTGCTTGAATTGGTAGCTTTTGCTTCCAAAGACCTTTTCTAGCAGCATCAGAGAAAAGCAAATTGGGCTTAAATAATGTAGATCAGGAAGAGCAAATAGATTTCAACACGCCTTCTAGCCCTGCTGGATGGTGGCTACCTGAGTACCTGTGAGGGGGAGATGCCTTCTGAAGCTGTGCTTGTCCCAGCCAGAGTTCTGTGATCCGCTCACACTATCTGCCACAGACCTGGGTTGAAGGAGTGACAACACGTCTGCTGCGCATTTGCTGTCCTTGATGTTGTCATAAACACACAGTACTGAAAGTCAGATTCAGTCCTGGATTCTAGTCCTGCTCCACCTAGACACATAAACTCAAGTAAATCACCCAACTCTAGACTCGTTTCCTTATCTTCTACAGTCCCATCCTGCACTTTGAATCCTAGTGACCATAAAATACCTGTAGTTCTCCCCACATACTAGTCTCGTTTATGTCTCCTTGGCTCAGTTAAGGTAGTTCTGTTTTGTTATTCACATAAAACTGTTGTGAATGAAAACATCTTGTAATAAATGCAATATGTAATAGATACACCATTATATATAGTTTTGTGATATAGATCGATAGATGATTTTGCACATGTCTAGACAGAAAGACTGTTCCCTGCATTAACCTCAATGCATGGCAGAGTACTTTGCACATTCTATGTGTACAATAAGTGTTTATTGAATAAATTAATGATTAGGAAAATGGAAAGAATCAAAATATCAGCAGTGATATTAGGTCAATTGTCATTTTTATATTTTTCTATAAAGAACATGTAATTTTTTTGTTGTGGTGGTAAAAACACTAAACATGAGATTTACCCTCTTGACACATGCTTAAGTGCACAATAAGGTATTGTTAACTATGGCTCAATGCTATATAGCAGATCTCTAGAACTTTTTCCTCTTGCATTATTGACATTTTATACCAGTGGAGCAGCCACTCCCCATTTCCCCCTAACCCCAGCCCCTGGGAATTACAATTCTACTCTCCGCTCCTATGAATTTGACTATTGTAGATACCTCATATAAGCATTTGTCCTTCTGTGACTGCTTATTTCATTTAGTATAATATCCTCAAGGTTCATCCATGTTATTACATATGGTAAGATGTCCTTTCTTTTTGCACTGTATGTGTATACCACATTTACTTTATCCATTCGTCCATCAGAGGACACTTAGGTTGTTTCCACACCTTGGCTATTGTGAATGGTGCTGTGAGGGGCACCTGGGTACCTCAGTTGGTTGAGTGTTCGACTCTTGATTTTGGCTCAGGTCATGATCCCAGGGTTGTGAGATCGAGCCCCATGATGGGCTCTGTACTGAGCGTGGAGCCCGCTTAAGATTTTCTCTCTCGGCCCCTCCCCCACTTGTGGGTGCTAGCTCTTTTTCTCTCTTTAAAAAAAAATAATGCTGCGATGAACATGGGAGTGCAGATTATCTCTTTGAGATCCTGATTTCAGTCCTTTTGGATAAGTCCCCAGAAGTAGGATTGCTGGATCACATAGAAGTTCTCATTTTAATTTTTTGAGGAACCTCCTTACCATCTTCCATTGTGGTGCATATCATACATTCTTAACCAGCAGTGTGGAAGGAGAACTTGTATTTTTAATCAACAAAATCTTTGTGTATCTATCATTTTGTTGACCATTAGGAAAATAGTATGTCAAAACTAACAAGAGTTATGAAGACATTCATAGTGTCAAGCCAGTTTCCTCTTACAGATTGACCCTGGGGAGGGACAGGAGGAAATAAGTCCCAGGAGCACACTGCTTGCCCTACCCCCATTCCTGGGGACTCTGGCCCAACCACACACAAAAGCCAACAGCAGGGATAGCTTCAAGCCCCGCAGTAGTCTGGCTAAGTGATAGTACTTCAACACCGTGGAATGCTGTACAACTGTTTAAAAGTAATAATTACAGAAACTTTATAGTCTGTGAATCTGTAGAAACATGGAAACCATTTAAAATGTAATGTTAAGTAAAAAATATCAAAAGTGAAAGTAGTGTTAGGGTGGTGGGGTTTAGATAATTTCTTGTTATTTTCATTTTCAAAAACTTTAATGGTTTAGATCCTTGCTCATCAGAGGGTGGTCCACCTGAACATGAGCAGTATCAGCCAATCTCACCCTGGAGCTTGTTAGAAATGCAGAATTTGGGGCCTTACCCCAGATCTACTGAGTCAGAATTTGTATTTTAACAAGATCCCCATGTGATTTTTATGTGCATTACTGTTTATGTTATCTTTGTTTCTTAAGTTTATTTATTTAATTTTTTAGAGAGAGAGAGAGAGAGCGCAAGCATGAGCGGGGTAAGGGGAGAGACAGAGAGAGAGAGAAAGAGAGAGAGAGAATATCCCAAGCATGTTCCACGCTGACCACACAGAGCCCAACTCAGGGCTCAAACTTGAGAACCTTGAGATCATGACCTGAACCGAAACCAGGAGTTGGACACTCAACCAACTGAGCCACCCAGGTGCCCTGGTTTATATTACCTTTTTAAGAGGAAAAGATACTGTTGAGTGAGTTTCTTCACTTGGTCTTCAAACAATCCTGAGTGGTTAGCACAGGGGTGGTTATCTTCATTCTACAGATGAAAAGGCAAGGCTAGAGCTAAGTGATTACCCAGGGCCACACACTGTATAATGTCTGGATCAACTCTCAAGCCAGTCTCCTGATTCCGGGCTGAATCCATGCCAGCCACAGCCTGCCTGGCTTTGTGTTTATGTGCCAGACCTTCCTACATATGGCCTGAGGTGGACCACCCACTGTTACCTGCCTTAGGCTCATAGCACAGCCAGGAGACCACAGGGGCCCCTATTACAGGAAGAAGAGGTTCCTGTAGGACATTTCTCTCTCTCCTATAAGACCCTGATGACTATATGCTGACCAACCTGGGAGGGCGTGGCTTGGTGTTTGTGAACTACCATGGGATTGTATGGATGGGTGTGAGCAAGGGAGAGGGCCACCATACATCATCAGTTTGAAGCCCCCTGGCTCTCATCGAGTCCAACCCCATCCACCTTTGGAGGGAGAAACAAGCCCAGAGAGGGAAAGTGACTTGACCCAAGCAACAGAGGAGAGGCTTCCCAGAAACTGGGAGCATCTGCAAAGACACTGGCAGGGGAGGAACAGTCCTCCTCTTTGCGGGTCAGGAAAGGAGCAGGGGTGTCCAGAGCACTTCTTGCAGAAAAGGCCTGCAGCGGCCTCCCCCTGTATCGTGTGTTGTGTTAGCCATGCACCTGCTCTGATCAAAAGTTCCTTCTGCCCCTCCTCCCTGATGAATGTCCACTCTGCCCGTCAGGTGTGGTGCATCTCAGGTGCTGAAACAGAATCATAGTCATTTAAAGGGTAAGTTTAAAGAACTCAAAGGAACGTTTCAGGTAAGGGCTGCTAAAAAACACAAGGTTACTAGCTATCCACGATGTGCTATGCACTGTGCTACTCATCTATGCTCTTTCCAAAATAGAATTTGAAGACAGGCTTCTTCAAAAGAGAAATACACGTTCAATTAAAATTTTCACCAAAAAATTCAACTGTTTTGAATGAGTCTCCAAAAGAATTCTGTACAACCCACAGGAAAGAGGAGATCATTAAAATCCACGATTATTTAGAGATAAATGGAACAGTAATTAATGTTGCCCGAGCTCAGATTGCTCCTGTAAGGTCTCCCGCAGAAATTGCATGACAAGGCAAGGTTCTGTGGCACAATATTTCATCAGGAGCTAACAGCAGTATCTCATTAGACAAAGGGAGATGATAGATGATGGGAGATCACTTTTCATTACAGCCCTTCTCTGACTGTAATAATACCTCGTGCCTTCTCTAAATGACAGACGAGTAAATTCATACTCTATCTAAATAACACCAAAACACTGAGTCAATTCAGGGCTTTAAAAAATCAGTCAGAAATGGTTTGGCTTCATAGATCCATCCACAAAACCTAGATTGTACCTGTGTACCTGTGTAGGATAGAGTTTAGCATCGACTATAAATAAGGTGTCTAAATGCAAAATATGTATATCTTTACTACTGACGACTTGGAGGTAATTTCTAGAGTATCAAGGATGAGCTAAATTCTTTTCAATTAAAAAAAAAAAGACTTCCTGTCAGTGGCCACTTTTAGCATTCTAAATATTCTCTCTCTTGTTCAATGTTGTCCAGCAACACTGGCTTTTATTTTCCTGAAATTCCCAACTTGAGTATTATATTACACATCTATTTGTTTCTTTTCTTCTCATGTGACTCACATACTAGAGTGAGGGCAAGGACTTTTTTTAAAAAATTTTTTTTAACGTTTTTTTATTTATTTTTGAGACAGAGAGAGACAGAGCATGAACGGGGGAGGGTCAGAGAGAGGGAGACACAGAATCTGAAACAGGTTCCAGGCTCTGAGCTGTCAGCACAGAGCCCAACTCGGGGCTCGAACCTACGGACCGTGAGATCATGACCTGAGCCGAAGTCGGACGCTTAACCGACCGAGACACCCAGGCGCCCCATGGGACTTTTTTTAAAAGCTGTGCTCCCAGGATCAAGGGTAGTGTCTGGTGCATAACTGGTGCTCAGTGAATAATTATTAAATAGGGAATCATCATACCTTTGTTCTCCTCTATCTTCTAAATGTCTTGTTCATTACTTCTGTAATAAGAAATCAAAATAGTGAATTACTTCAGAAGTAACGGAATCCCAAAGTGCCTGATATGGATCATCACATGATGAGTTCTGAAGTTGCTCCCTTCTACCTTAGACTCCACCCTCTCCAATTTACAGCTGCTATGGTTGTTACCCTAAATGCTTTTCTCTGGTTCTTCTATCCAGGAAGACTGCATGCTGCTATCTGAGTTTTAGCTACCCCACTTAGCACTGACTGGGGTTTGCTCTCAGGTGAAAATCCTTTAAAAACAGATTTTATTCTTCCAAGTCTGACCCTTGTCCACTGTCTACTTTTGGTTCCCCTCTAGTGCCTTCAAGTCATTGGTTTTTATTTTTATGTTTACAGTTGATAGTTGTTATTCATGGAGGGATGTCTTACAGGAACAAGTCCACCATTATCAGAAGTGGCAACTCAGATTTCCGTGTTTTAAAAAGTACTCTATGGGAGTGTGGAGAATGGGTTGGAGGTGACTCAGGGTAGAGAGACCAGTCAGGATGCTCTGGTAGAAGGCCCAGGGAACAGGTGATGAGGGTACATGAGCAGCAGCAAGTAGATGAAAAGGAAAGATGTGCAAGAGTCCCAGACTCTTCAGGAAAATGGCCAGCAATGGAGTCTGGCCAAAAATGTTGAGTTTCCAGTTAGAGATGTAGGTTATGGTGAGAGTTGATGTGATGGTCTTGGGTGGCGTCTTCTTCGGAGAGAGTAGGAAGCATAAGGGAAGTGGACCAGGAGTGGACCCTGGAGAAGATGCAGATGGCATCGAGGCGCTAAGAAGAGCTGGAGAAGGACGAGAAGCAGGAACATGGTGGTGGTCATGCTGAGAGCAGAGCTGCAAAAGGAGTGTTTTGGTTAATAACAGCAAGTACCTTAAATGTGCACAATAAGCTGAGGTCCAAAAAGGTCACGTTCCGGTTTGGCAGTCGGAAAGTCATACTGACTTTGGTGGGAGCAGTTTCAGTGGAGGATGAAGAAGCCAGGTTGGATGGGGTTAAAAAGTGAATGGAAAGTGAGGAGATACAAGCTGTTCTGTATCTATAGATGCATTTCACTTGTTTCCCCCTGTTCTTTCGCCACACATAAATTTCACAATTGTGTACCACATAATTTCTGAAAAGTGTAATTGTGTTAAGCCATTTTCTGTTCCCATATTTACATAAATATCCTTGGAAAAAAGTGTTATCGATTACGCTTTCAAAAGCATTTAGAAGAAAACAATTGGCAAACAGATTATAATGTGGTAGACTCTGTGAATAGTGTCCATGAATAATTTTCTCCTCAAAAGATTTTATAGTTTTGTTAATTCATACTTCCAGTCCTTTGGGATCCCAAGCTGCTGATTACTAACTATATTGCTCTAATCTTCCTGAGCCTCAGTTCCAGGCAGAGATACTAATGATAGCAACAACAGTAGCAGCTAAGCATTTATATAATGCTTACTATTTGCCAGATACTGTTCTATGTTCTTCACATATCATAAATAGGTTAATTCTTCTCTGACAACTCAGTGAGGTAGTATTACTCTCCCCACTTAGGATGAGAAAACTGAGGGGTGCCTGGGTGGCTCAGTTGGTTAAGGGTCTGACTTTGGCTCAGGTCATGATCTCACAGTCCATGGATTTGAGCCCCGTGTCAGGCTCTGTGCTGACAGCTCAGAGCCTGGAGCCTGCTTTGAATTCTCTGTTTCCCTCTCTCTCTGCCCCTCCCCTGCTCACGCTCTGTCTCTCTCTCAAAATAATAAACATTAAAAAATTTTTTTAAATGAGAAAACTGAGGTACAGAGAATTAAGATACTTGCCCAAGTTCATAGAACTAATAAGTGGCAGAGGCAGGATTTGAAAACACAACAAGGACCTCATTAAATGGAAACTGATATTGGTATTATCACCATTCATTCACTCAACAAATATTTATTGAGCACATATTCAGAGACAGGCATTGTACAAGGACCTGGGTATATAGTGGAGAATAAAAATCTGGACTTTTCTGTAAAAGATTCTGACCTTACCAAGCAGATAAGCAATTAATGAGTGAGCAAACAAACAAATATGTAATTGCAATTTGCCATAGATGAATGTTGTTTGATGAAGAAAATAAACAAGAATAATGGGGGATTGCTTAAGCCTGGGGGTTAAGGAAGGCCTTTCTAAGAGAAGGCATTAAAACTGACATCTGGTTAACGAAAGGGGTCTGGCCATGGGAAGCATTAGGAAAGAGAATACCAGGCAGAAGGATCTGCATTGTGAAGGCTCCAAACATGTAAGACTCAAGGGGCCACTTTGGCAAGGGAAAATTGAGGTAAGCAAAGGTTAGAAATGGGGCAGGTGGCCATATCATGCTAGGTCTTGCAGGCCACAGTAAGGAGTTTGGATTTTGCTCAAAATATAATGCAAAGTCTTCAAAAGGTTTGAAGCGGGGAATTAGCATGATTCAGGATATATTTTTAAAAGATCACTCTTGCTTTGATATGGAGAATATATCAGGGAAGGGGCAGGAGTTGGAAGGAGAAGATCGATTAGGAAGCTGAGCTGTAGAAGTTCAAGTGAGAAATGACGAGATCTGGGGTGGTGGCTGGATAGGTGGGGTGTCCCAGGGCAAGGGAGCAAGAGGCACTTGGCTGCAGGCTGAAGTTGTGCCAGTGGGAAGCTAGTAGAATCTTGAAGAAGTGATGCCCAGAGAGATGGTTGGAATAAGAGGTGAGGCCAAGATGACTTCAAATGCTGCATAAGAAGTGTCAAAGACAGCTTCCCTTTTCTCCTGAAGACAGTTGGTATCTAGAAACTCTCCAGCAGACTTCCATTAAATCTCACTGACCTCCCCTTGCTGGAAGTCAGAAACAGGAGTACCCTACAATGGGGTCAAGATCTCTGTAATGGTCTTAGACCAATCCTGGTTCAACCCCTGCTCTGGACACATTGTCCCTGAACAAAAGCAAGGTCCTGTGAACTGTGCAGGAGGCAGGGAATGGCTACCAGCTAGATGGCCAAAGCCAAGGATTCTGCTATGGACATGGCAAGTTTCAAAATGTCTGAGAAGGGATGTCAATTAGACTGTTGGCTGTATGAGTCTGGAATTCACAAGAGAGGTTTGAGCTTGATGTATTTTTTTTTTAAGTTCAGCGTCCTGTTTAAAATGTGCTGAGCTACTGAGGCCATCTCTGATCTTGGAAATTGTAGAGAATATAAATGGGAATCTAAATGGAACATGAGTAACCATGAGGGCTTTAGTGAGTATATCAGGATTCAGGTGTACAGTGTAGAGACGTGATGAGCCTCACAGCCTGTCTATCTGAGGACAGCTGAGGACGAGAAAGGCTGAGAACACATGGCACAGCAGTTAGGAATCATCAATCTCATCGGCCCAGCGGCCTGGGAACTTTCATATGGAGAGGATTTAGTTGGAAAGTCTTGAATCTTATTGAGGGACCAGGGTATCCACAGGGACGTGAAATGAGTGAGACAGGATTAAGATTTTGGACAAAGGGAAGTACAAGAACATTCTTCTATCAGAGGCAATGATGCACTGGGAAGACAGAAAGCTCCAAGCGCAACCAGGGTGTGATAATGGGTGAGGCTGGCTCAGGAGTTAGAAAGACCTGGTTCAAACCTGACTCTGACCTTGGGACAGTTCCTTACCCTCTTTGAATCCTAGTTCCTTCATTTCTAAAACACTGCAATGCCTACTTGGGAGGCTCAAGATGAGGGAATAAAATAATATAAAAAAGGAGACCAGTGGTGTCTCTCAATGAAGCAAGTATCTGCTGAGAGTAGTTATAATAGGGGCACCTGGCTGGCTCAGTCAGTGGAGCATGCAACTCTTGATCTCAGGGTTGGTTTTAAGTCCAAGCCCCACGTTGGATATAGAGATTACTTAAAAGTAAAATCTTAAAAAAAAAAAAAAATCTTGGGACCATGTTTGGGCAGGGACCATGTTTCATTCCCGTGGGGCACCTGGGTGGCTCAGTCGGTTAATTGTCTGACTTCGGCTCATGTCATGATCTTGTGGTTCATGGGTTCGAGCCCCACGTCAGGCTCCTGACTCGGAGCCAGGAGCCTGCTTCAGATTCTGTGTCTCTCTCCCCTGCTCACACTCTGTCTCTTTCTCTCAAAAATAAATAAATGTTAAAAAAATTAACAACAACAACAAAAAGATGTAACTTTAAAATAAAGAGAAAGTTGTAATAATATAATAACCAAAACTCAGGGGTGGGGAGGGAATTTAAATGTCCAACAATAGATTGATCAACCAAACCCAGAGCAACTGCATAACAGAATGTTATATATCATTTTTAATTATGTTTTAAAGAATGTAATTAATGGGGTAATATCTACCATATAAAGTTATGTGACCAAAGCAAGATATAAGCACATATAAATATTATTTTTAAAAAGAAAGTATTTATATCAAAATGCTAACAGTAGTTGTTTGGACCAGGAAATTATAGATTTGGTTTTGTTTTTACCAAAAAATCATACAATTTTTTTTTGTCATTTTCTTAGATTTCTGTGTGAGAATGAATTGCATTTACAGAACATAGGAATTAGAGATAATAAATGGTGGATGTTTTAATGCCACTGTGGTTGTTACCCTTATTAGTATATTGTTCTTGTTTGCTGTTCCTCAAATCCACCTCTGGCTTAGCCCCTGGGAAAATGGCAACAATCCAGTGGAACCCAAAAGTGTGTACCTAGAGGAATTAAAAGGATTTTTCTTCATTTAATTTGTGTGGTTTTGACTGGGTGTGCCTCATCCTGACAGGAAGTATGTGTCACCAGGAAAGAATTTAATTCTTTGTAGCATAAAGATGGTTGGTGAAGAGAGAGAAAACACCCGTGCGTGTTTCTCACAGATTCTGCTTGATTGTATCAGACCAACTCTCCAGCATAGCTGGTACCACTCAGCCAGGGACCGGCCTGCTGTGACTCGGTAGGGATGTGCTGTAGGGTCCTTCCAGAGAAGGCAGTCATTTAGCCACCAGGCTCTAAACCTGGCTTTGTCCCTTGGAAGAGTCACCATCCGTCCCTGAGCCTCAGTTTCTCAACTATAAAAAAGCTTTTGTATCTGCCACGCCTCTCCCCCTAAAAAAGTGGGTCCCTTTGGGACCATGTTTGGGCAGGGACCATGTTTCATTCCTAGTCCAGTGTCTGGGCTCAACTGATGTCTGTTGACTACGTGGCCACGTTGCTTTAAGTGACTTTTAAAATATCTAGTGTCGGCAATGAAATTTGTCAACAGGGCCCTCCAGGGTATATTTATTGTTTTATTTTTTGAAAAAAATTTTTTCAAACAAATAGGAAATGTTAAGATAAACCTGGATAGCGGTACATGAATGGACCTACATCATATCCATATTAATCTCTGATCCGTGGTTTCCTCATCTGCAAAATGATATCTACCTTATTGAGTTGTTTTCTGCCTTGAATGGCAAATGCTTAGCGCATTGTGTTCTCATTAAATGCTCATTTCTTTCCACAAAGGGAGTGAAAGTTCTCATTAGTTGATCTTTTAATTCTAATGCTAACATTGGACTTCTTGATTTGAAGGACCTGACCACAGTCATCCTAGCTGCATCCATAGTGCCTGTATTGTGTAGTGACACAGATTTTTCAATGGAGAATAAATTGGCTCCTGTTATGACAGACCATAACATTGACCTCAGACTATATCCTACCCAGTGTTGGAGGTCTGCCCATTCATTTTCCAGATACCCACCATACGCTAGACATTGTACAGACACTGAAAATTCAGGGATGACAAAACAGAATCCCTGACCACAAAGAACTCATTGTCCAGGACAAGAGACAGAGGCGGAAACAAATATAATGCAGTGAATACTAGAGTCAGGGAAAGACTCTGATTGGACTCTTGATTTCGGCTCAGATCATGATCTCACAGTTTGTGATTTTGAGCCCTGTGTCTGGCTCTGTTCTCACATTGCAGAGCCTGCTTGGGAATCTCTCTCCCTCTCTCTCTGCCCCTTGCCACCCCTCTCTCTCTCTCCCAAAATAAATAAATAAACTTTTTTTAAAAAGTGCTTAAAAAAAAAGAGCCTCTCTGCTGAAAATAAAAAGACATCACCGTCGGGGCACCTGGATGGCTCAGTTGGTTAAACGTCAACTTTTGGTTTCAGCTCAGCTCATGATCTCATGGTTCATGGGATTGAGACCCTTGTCAGGCTCCACACTGACAGTATAGAACCTGCTTGGAATTCTCTCTCTCCCTCTCTCTCTCTCTCTGTCCCTCCCCTGCTCCTGCATGTTTGTTCTCTCTCTCTCTCTCTCAAAATAAATAAATTAAAAAAAAAAGGCATCACCTTGACAAAGAATAATCTCGTTTGTGTAGGAAATAAAATAAAGCTAAATCTGTGGATGAGACATACAGAAATGAACATAATGGAGAGCAAAAGTTCAGGAAGGGAACACACTGTTGTCTAAGTGTTTACTTGGAGGGAGAAGGTGATAAGGTGGTGAGAGGGATGGACTTGGAGGGAGAAGGTGATAAGGTGGTGAGAGGGTAGTCCGTATATTTCTGTGTCATTTGAAGTTTTTCACATTGAGGATGAGTCGTATATTGCTTATGCTATAATTGCATTATATATGCACAGAAAATAGAAGGTAAAGGAGTCTTCCGTCAGATGTCCACATGGTTTGCTCCCTCGTCTGCCTCAGGTCCTTGTTCAAATGTTTCTTCCTAAATATCCTACTTTCAATTGCCACCTCACCGCCAGTAAAAACCCCCTCCTCTTTTCTGGCTTATTTGTCTTCATAGTGCTTCCCACAGTCCAACATTGTATATATTCCTCCCCCCCCCCCCTGCCTTTTTTTTAGTTGCTTAATGTCTCCCCCAACTGGAATGTAAGCTCTGGGAGAGCCCAGATGGA